>NW_026988467.1:0-1200000 GCF_030222135.1 Aotus nancymaae | reverse complement strand
GGCTTCCTGGATTCAGATGGAGTTTTCAAAAGGAGGAAGTCTAGAGTGCCGTCCCCTAACCCTGCCAAAACTTCCTGGGGCCTCCACAGAAACAGACCCCCACCGCCCACCCCACAGTACACTGCTAACTCTGTTTCAGTTCCAGAACCCAGCGAGAGTGTGAGGTTTGTAACAAAACACAGGCTGCTTTGTAACAGAAAGGGGTCTACGTCTCCTCGCACTAGGGCATTGCTCCTGTCTCGTTCTGTTTGCCCTGTGGAATTGGGTTGCTAAAAGTTCTGGGAAGTTGAGCGGGACTGTTTAGCCGCACCTCATGCCTTTGGTTTTGCTGATGATGACTTCTGGACCACAGCCCCTGGCTTTGCTCACCAGCAGGTCCGCCGCTGTGGTCCGGGTCTGTTGTCAGCGATTGCCTTCATTCCACCAGCAGCACCCTGCTTTCCTAATTATTATCATTAAATTATTATAAACTATTATTAACTACTAGTTTTCCCAACCAGAAAAGACTCTAGGAGTTAACGTGGAAGGGCAGAGTGGACAAACTCCCTCCCTACCTCACCTTGTCCACTCCACGCCCCACCAGAGGTAATACAAGCACGCAAAACACAAACCTTTGCCAGCCACATTTTCATAATGCAAGGTGGAATCTTGAGCAAGTCAAAACACTGCTGCGATTGGAATAACCTTACCTCTTTGCAAGAAGTTAATGTCTCAAAGACTGGAAACATTGCATCCGTGCTTAGCTGAGCTCACTGAGGGGAGACCTGGCGCTGGAAGGACAGTGGGCGCCTCCAGCCTCCCACTGCCAGGGCCCATGGGCTGCCCGCGCTCCAGCCTAGCACTAAGCAGGTTGGGGTCTAGGTGTGCAGCAGCTGCCAGGTTCTGCTGCCCTCTGGGCTCTGGCATCCCACGGTCACTGTTTCTGTTGGCATTCTCTCCTTTCCTTTTGAAAGATGGCACAATCAGAAAGGATCGTCTCTGTTGCAGACCGCCCTGCGGGTCATCCCAGCTCAGGCACTGTGCCCACCACACGGTGCTTCCCAAATGCTGATCCAATGACAGACGATGTCACAGCCCTCCACTAAGGGTGCAGCACTGGGTGTGGTCTGGAGCAGTGGAACATAGGACCCTTTCTTCCCCTCAGGTCTGGAGGACCATGTAGCTGACCGTTGCTGTTCTTGCTTTGGCTGCCAGGAAACTCAACTGAATGCTTGAGAACCTGACGCCAACTTGGGGGCCCTCCCAGCCTGCTGTTTGGCCTTTCCCTGACTCCAGGTCTCCACACGCCTCTTACCAAGACCTCCCTTGTTCTAACCAAACATGTGTGGAGTCACCATGTACATGCTGTTCCTTCAGTGGCTGCCTGCAGACTCCTGTGTGACATCACCTCCCCATGACATCACCTCCCCGTGGCATCACCACCCAATGAAATCACCTCCCCCATGCCATCATCTCACACGTGACATTATCTCCCCATAAGATCACCTCCCCATGACATCATCTACCTAATGACATCACTTCCCTAATGACATCACCACCCCATGACATCACCTCTCCATGACATCACCCCCAAATGACATCACTTTTCGATGACATCACCTCCCCATGACATCATCTCCTATGACATCATCACAACATGACATCACCTCCCATGACATCATCTCTCCATGGCTTCAGCCCCAATGATACCATTTTCCATGACATGACCTCCCAGTGACATCAGCTACCCATGACATCACCTTGCCCATGACATCACTTCGCAGAGATATCACCTCCTCGTGACATTAACTCCCCATGACATCATCGCCCCGTGACATCACCTACCCATGACATCACCTCCCAATGACATCATCTCTCCATGACATCACCTCCTAATGATGTCACCTCCTCATCACGTCATCACCCCATGACATCACCTCCCCATGACATCATCACCCCATGACATCACCTCCTGTGACATCATCTCCCCATGACATCATCAACCCATATCACCTCCCATGACATTACCGCCCCATGAAATCATTGCCCTGTAACATCACTTCCTCATGACATCACCTTCCAGTGACAATACCTCCCCCATATCATCTCCCATGACATCACCTCTCCATGACATCATTGCCTCATGACATCATCTTCCCATCACATCTCCTCTCCCAAGACATCACCATCAAATGAAATCACTTCCCCATGACATCACCACCCATGACATCACCTCCCCTTGATATTACCCCATGAAATCAACACCTCATGACTCACCTCCCCATAACATCACCTTTCCATGACATCACCTTCCCATGACATTGCCTTCCTATGACAACACTTCCCTCATGACATCATCCTCCATGACATCATCCTCCATGACATCACCTCTCATGACATCACCTCCCCATGACATCAGCTACCCATTACATAACCTCCCTATGATAACATCACCCCATGACATCACTTTGCATTACATTACCTCCCTATGACATCATCGCCCATCACATCACCTCCCCATTGCATCACCTCCTCATGACATCATCACCCCAATATATCACCTACCCATGAAATCGCATCCCTATGACATCACCTCCTCATGACATCACTACCCCATGACATCTCCTACCTATGACATCACCTCCCCATGGCATCACCTCCTCATGACATCATTGCCCCATGGCATCACCTGCCCAGAACATCACCTCACCATGACATCATTGCCCCATGACTTCACCTCCCATGACATCACCTCCCCATGATATAATTGCCCCATGACATCACCTTCCCATGATACCACTTCCCCATGACATCACTGCCCCATGACATCATCTTCACATGACATCACCTCCACATTACATCACCTCACCTTTTTATGACATCACCTCCCAAAGACATCACCTTCCCATGATGTTACCTCCCAAGGATTTCATCTCCACATGACATCACCTTCCCATGACATCATTGCCCCATGACATCACCAGCCCATGACATCACCTCTCCATGACATCACCTCTTGACATCATCTTCCATAACATCACTTCCCATGACATCACCACCCCATGACTTCACTTCCCCATGACATCAGCTCCTCATGACATCACCTCCCCATGACATCACCTCTCCTGGAAATCATTATCCCATAACATCATCTTCCTATGACATCACCTCCCCATGACATGACCTGCTCATGACATCATCATCCAATGACATCACCACCCATGACACCAATGCCCCATGACATCCCCGTTCCATGACATCACCTCCCATGACATCACTTCCTCATGACATCATGACATCATTGCCCCATGACATCACCTCCCATGACATCACCTCTCCATGACATCACCTCTTGACATCACCTTACATGACATCATTTCCCATGACATCACCACCCCATGACTTCACCTCCCCAAGACATCACATCTCCTTGACATCATCATCCCTTGACATCACCTTCCTATGACATCACCTCCAATGACATCACCTCCCCTGTCATCACTTCCCCTTGGCATCATTGCACCATGTCATCATCACTTCCCATGATATCACTTTCTCATGACATCATCTCCCTGTGACATCACCTCGCATGATATCATCACCTCAAGACATCACCTCCAATGAGATCATCTCCAATGACATCACCACCCCATGACGTCAACTCCCATGACATCACCTCCCCCTGACATCACCATCCCCTTGAAATCATCTTCCCATGACATCACCTCCCCATGACATCACCTCTCCATTACAACACCCCTCTTGACATCACCTCTGCATGCATCACCTCCAACCTTGCATCACCACCAAATGACATCACCTCCATGAGATGAACTCCCCATATCACCTCCCTATCACATCACCACCCAATGACATCACCTCTTAATGGCATCACCCCTTTCATGACATCATCTCCCCCATGACATCTTCTTCCCGTGGGATCACTTCCACATGACATCACGTCCCTCATTACATCACTTCCTCTTTGACTTTACCACCTTATGACATCACTTCTCCATGGTATCATCCCAAAATAACATCACATCCTTATGACATCACCTCCCATTACTTCACCTCCCCATGACATCAACTCTCTTTGATATCACCTCCCTCATGACATCACCTCCCATACCATCACCTCTCCATCACCACCTCATGACATCATCTCCCCATGAAATCACCTCCCCATAACATCACCGCCCTCATTACATCACTTCCTCATAACATCATCTCCTGATAACATCACCTCCTTGGCATCACCTCCCATGGTGCATCACCACCCCATGATATCACTTCCCTATGACATCACCCCCCATAGCATTACCTTCCCATAGCATCACCTACTGATGACATCACCTCCCTCATGACATCTCCTTCCGACGTCACCTGCCCCTAACGTTACTAAACATGACATCACTGCCATATGACATCACCCCCATTGAATCATCTCTCCATGGCATCATTTCCCACATTGAATCACTACCCGATGACATCACTTCTCCATGACATTACCTCTCCATGCATCAGCTCCTCATTACATCACCACCCCACTGCATCATAGCTCCATGGCATCACCTACCAAATTGCATCACCACCACATGACATCATCTCCACATGACATTATCTCTTCATGTCATCACCTCCCACATTGTATCACCACCCCATGAAATCACCTCCCCATGACAACTTCTCTCCCATGACATCACCTCCCAATGACATCACCACCCCTTGACATCACCTCCCTATGGCATCACCTCCCATGACATCACCTCTTAATGACATCCACCACCAAGGACATTACATCCCCATTGACATCATCTCTTCCATGACATCATTTACCCATGAGATCACCACCCTATGACATCACCTCCCTCATGACATCACTTCCCCCATGATATCACCAACCCATGACATCACCTCTTAATGGCTTCACCCTCCCAATGACATCACTTCCCATGACATCACCTACCCATGACATATTTGCCCCATGAAATCACCTCCTCATGACACACCGTCCCATGACATTACGTCTCTCAAGACATCACTACCCCATGACATCACCTCCCCCATGACATCATCTCCCATGACATCACATCCCCACAGTATCACTTGCCTATGACCTCAGCCTCATGACATCACCTCTCCCATAACATCACCTCTTCATGACTTCACCATACTATTACATCACCTCACCGACTACATCACCACCTGATGGCATCACCTTTCCAGGACATCATCTCCCCCATGATATCACTTCCTTATGACCTCATCTCTGCCATGACATCATCTCCTCTATGACATCACCTTTCTGATGACATCCTCACCCCCACGGCCTTATTCCCCCATGACATTATTTCTGCTTGGCATCACCTCTCCATGATGTCACTTCCTTATGACATCACTTTACCATGACATCAACTCCCCCATGACATCACCTCCCCATGATATCACCTCCTCCATGACATCATATCCCCATGATATTACCTCCCTATGACATCACCCCCATGACATCACTTCCCCATGGAATCACCTCCCTATGATGTCACTCTTATTATATCATCACCTCCCCCATAACATCACCTCACCCATGACATCACCTCACCCATCACCACCCGATGGCATTTCCTCTCCATGATATCACCTCCCCTGTGACATCACCTCCCCATGACATCAATGCCCCATGACATCCCTTTCCATGACATCACCTCCCATGACATCACTTCCTCATGACATCGTTGCCCCATGACATCACCTCCCATGACATCACCTCTCCATGACATCACCTCTTGACATCACCTTCCATGACATCATTTCCCATGACATCACCACCCCATGACTTCACCTCCCCATGACATCACCTCTCTTTGACATCATCATCCCTTAACATCACCTTCCTATGACATCACCTCCTATGATATCACCTCCCGCTGACATCACCATCCCCTTGAAATCATATTCCCATGGCATCACCTCCCCATAACATCACCTAATCCATGACATCACCTCCCCTGACATCACTTCCCTTTGGCATCATTGCCCCATGTCATCACCTCACATGACATCACTTTCGCATGACATCATTGCCCTGTGACATCACCTCCCCATGACATCATCACCTCAAGACATCATCTCCAATGAGACCATCTCCAATGACATCACCACCTCGTGACATCACCTTCAATGGCATCACCTCCAATAACATCACTTCCCCTGACATCACCATCCCCTTGAAATCATTTTCCCATGATGTCACCTCCCCATGACATCACCTCCACATGACATCACCTCTCCATTACAACACCCCTCTTGACATCACCTCTGCATGCATCACCTCCAACCTTGCATCACCACCAAATGACATCACCTCCATGAGATGAACTCCCCATGATATCACCTCCCTATCACATCACCACTCAATGACATCACCTCTTAATGGCATCACCCCTTTCATGACATCATCTCCCCCATGACATCTTCTTTCCATGAGATCACTTCGACATGACATCACGTCCCTCATGACATCACTTCCTCTTTGACTTCACCAACTTATGACCTCACCTGTCCATGGTATCACCCGAAAATAACATCACCTACTTATGACATCACCTCCCCGTTACTTCACCTCCCCATGACATCATCTCCCTATGATATCACCTCCCGCATGACACCACCTCCCATAGCATGACCTCTCCATCACCACCTCATGATATCATCTCCCCATGAGATCGCTTCCCCATGATATCACCTCCCTCATGATGTCACTTCCCCATAACATCATCTCCTGATAACATCACCTCCCTTGGCATCACCTCCCATGGTGCATCACCACCCCATGATATCACTTCCCTATGACATCACCCCCCCAGCATCACCTTCCCATGGCATCACCCCATGACATCATCTCCTTAAGACATCACCTCCCCCTAACATTACTAAACATGACATCACCTCCCTAAGACATCGCCCGCATTCAATCATCTCCCACATTGCATCAATACCCCATGACATCACTTCTCCATGACATCACCTCTCCATGCATCACCTCCACATGACATCACCCCCCACTGCAATATAGCCTCATGGCATCACCTCCCAAATTGCATCACCACCCCATGACATCATCTCCACATGACATCTTCCCTCCCGCAACATCACCTCCCAATGATAACATCACCCCTTGACATTGCCTTCTTATAGCATCACCCCCCCCATGACATCACCTCTTAATGGCCTCCACCGCCAAGGACATTACCTCCCCATTGATATCATCTCTTCCATGACATCATCTGCCCATGAGATCAACACCCTATGACATCACCTCCCTCATGACATCACTTTCCCCATTATATTACCACCCCATGACATCCCCTCTTAATGACATCACACCTTTCATGACACCATCTCTCCCTTGACATCTTCTCCCCATGAGATCACTTCCACATGACATCACATCCCTCATGACATCACTTCCTCTTTGACTTCACCACCTTATGACATCACCTCTCCATGCTATCACCCCAAAATAACATCATCTCCTTATGACATCACCTCACCGTTACTTAACCTCTCCATGACATCAACTTCCTATAATATCACCTTCCCCATGACATCACCTCCCATAGCATCACCTCTCCATCACCACCTTATGACAACATCTCTCCATGAGATCGCCTCCCCATGACATCACGTCCTTCATGACATCACTTCCCCATAACATCATCTCCTGATAACATCACCTCCCTTGGCAACACCACCCACGGTGCATCACCACCCCATGATATCACTTCCCTATGACATCACCCCCCATAGCATCACCTTCCCATGGCATCACCTCCCCATGACATCACCTCCCCATAACATCACCTCCCCCAAGACATCATCTCCTTACCACATCACCTCCCCCTAACATTACTAAACCTGACATCACCTCCCTATGTCATCACCCCCATTGCATCATCTCCCCATGGCATCATCTCCCACATTGCATCACTACCCAATGATATCACTTCTCCATGGCATCACATCTCCACGCATCACCTCCCCATGACATCCCCGTTCCATGACATTACCTCCCATGACATCACTTCCTCATGACATCATTGCCCCATGACATCACCTCCCATGACATCACCTCTCCATGACATCACCTCTTGACATCACCTTCCATGACATCATTTCCCATGACATCACCACCCCATGACTTCATCTCCCCATGACATCACCACCCCTTGACATCATCATCCCTTGACATCACCTTCCTATGACATCACCTCCAATGACATCACCTCCCCCTGACACCACCATCACCTTGAAATCATCCCATGACATCACCTCCCAATGAAATGACCTCACAAATCACATCACCTTTCAATGACATCACCTCTCCTGTCATCACTTCCCCTTGGCATCATTGTCCCATGCCATCACCTCCCATGACGTCACTTTCTCATGACATCATCGTCCTGTGACATCACCTCCCCAAGACATCATCACCTCAAGACATCACCTCCAATGAAACCATCTCCAATGACATTACCACCCCATGACATCACCTCCAATGACATCACCTCCCCCTGACATCACCATCCCTTGAAATCATCTTCCCATGACATCACCTCACCCATGACATCGTCTTCCCATAACATCACCTCCCCATGACATCACCTCCACATGACATCACCTCTCCATTACAACACCCCCTTGACATCATCTCCACATGCATCACCTCCAACCTTGCATCACCACCAAATGACATCACTTCCATGAGATGAACTCCCCATGATATCACCTCCCTATGACATCACAACCCAATGATTTCACCTCTTAATGGCATCACCCCTTTCATGACATCATCTCCCCCATGACATCTAATCCCTATGAGATCACTTGCAAATAACATCACGTCCCTCATGACATCACTTCCTCTTTGACTTCACCACCTTATGACATCACCTCACCATTATTTCACCTCTCCATGACATCAACTCTCTATGATATCACCTCCCCCATGATATGACCTCAGATAGCATCATCTCTCCATCACCACCTCATGACATCATCTCCCCATGAGATCACTTGCCTCATGACATCACTTCCCCATAACATCATCTCCTGATAACATCACCTCCCTTGGCATCACCTCCCACGTTGTATCACCACCCCATGATATCATTTCCCTTTGACATCACCCCTCATAACATCACCTTACCATGGCATCACCTCCCCATGGCATCACCTCCCCATGACATCACCTCCCCATGACATCATCTCCTTACGACATCACCTCCCCCTAACATTACTAAACATGACATCACCTCCCTATGACATCACCCCCATTGCAACATCTCCCTATGGCATCATCTCCCGCATTGCATCACTACCCAATGACATCACTTCTCCATGACATCACCTCTCCATGCATTACCTCCCCATGACATCAGCCCCCACTGTATCATACCCCCATGGCATCACCTCCCAAATTGCATCACCACCCCATAACATCACCTAACCATGACATCTTGTCTCCCATGACATCAACTCTCAATGACATCACCACCCCTTGACATCACCTCCCTATGGCATCACCCCCCATGACATCACCTCTTAATGGCATCCCCCGCCAAGGACATTACCTCCCCGTTGACATCATGTCTTCCATGACATCATCTACCCATGAGATCTACACCCTATGACATCACCTCCCTCATGACATCGCTTCCCCCATGATATCACCACCCCATGACATCACCTCTTAATGGCTTCACCCTCCAATGACATCAATTCCCATGATATCACCTACCCATGACATATTCGCCCCATGAAATCACCTCCTCGTGACATTACCTCCCTATGACACACCGTCCCATGACATTATGTCCCTTAAGACATCACTATCCCATAACATCACCTCACCCATGACATCATCTCCCATGACATCATGTCCCCCTGGTATCACCTGGCTATGACCTCAGCCTCATGACATCACCTCTCCCATGACATCACCTCTTCGTGACTTCTTCACACTGTTACATCACCTCACCCACTATGTTCACACCTGATGGCATCACCTCTCCATGACATCACCTCCCCCATGATATCACCTCCTTATGACCTCACCTCCTCCATGACATCATCTCATCTATGATATCACCTTTCCTATGACATCATCTCCCCAATGGCGTTACTCCCCCAATGACTACTTCTGCATGGCAATACCCCCCCATAATGTCACTTCCTTATGACATCACTTTCCCATGACATCTACTCCCACATGACAACACCTCCCCATGGCATCACCTCCTCCATGACATCATCTCCCCATGATATTACCTCCCTATGACATCACCCCCATGACATCACTTCCCTGTGGCATCAACTCCCCCTAACATCACCTCCCCCTGACATCACCTCCCTATGATGTCACTCCTATTATATCACCACTTACCCCATTACATCACCTCACCCATGACATCACCTCAACCATCACCATCCGATGGCATTTCCTCTCCATAATATCAACTCCCTTTTGACATCACCTCCCTGTGACATCACCTCCCCATGAAATCAATGTCCCATGACATCCCCTTTCCATGACATCAGCTCCCATGACTTCACTTCCTCATGACATCATTGCCCTATGACATCACCACCCATGACATCACCTTCCATGACATCATTTCCCATGACATCACCACCCCATGACTTCACCTCCCCATGACATCACCTCTCCTTGACATCATCATCCTTTGACATCGCCTTCCTATGACATCACCTCCAGTAGCATCACCTCCCTCTGACATCACCATTCCCTTGAAATCATCTTCCCATGACATCACTTCCCCATGACATCACCTCACCCATTACATCACCTTTCAATGACATCACCTCCCCTGTCATCACTTCCCCTTGGCATCACTGCCCCACGTCATCACCTCACATGACATCACTTTCTCATGACATCATTGCCCTGTGACATCACCTCCCTATGACATCATCACCTCAAGGCATCACCTCCATTGAGACCATCTCCAATGGCATCACCACCCCATGACATCAACTCCTATGACATCACATCCAATGACATCACCTCCCCCTGACATCACCATCCCCTTGAAATTATCTTCCCACGACATCACCTCCCCATGACATCACCTCACCCACGACATCATCTTCCCATAACATCACGTACCCATGACATCACCTCCATGACATCACCTTTCCATTACAACACCCCCCTTGACATCACCTCCACATGCATCACCTCCAACCTTGCATCACCACCAAATGACATCACCTCCATGAGATGAACTCCGCATGATATCACCTCTCTATCACATCACCACCCAATGACATCACCTCTTAATGGCATCACCCTTTTCATGACATCATCTCCCCCAGGACATCTTCTCCCCATGACATCACTTCCACATTACATCACATCTTTCATGACATCACTTCTTCTTTGACTTCACCACCTTATGACATCACCTCTCCATGGTATCACCCCAAAATTACATCACCTCCTTATGACATCACCTCTCCATTACTTCTCCTCCCCATGACCTCAACTCCCTTTGATATCACCTCCCCCATGACATCACCTCCCATACCATCAACTCTCCATCAGCACCTCATGACATCATCTCCCCGTGAGATCACCTCCTCATTACATCACCTCCCTCATGACATCACTTCCCCATAACATCATCTCCTGATAACATCACCTCCCTTAGCATCACCTCCCACATTGCATCACCACCCCATGATATCATTTCCCTATGACATCACCCCCCACAGCATCACCTTTCCATGGCATCACCTCCCCATGACATCACCTCCCCATGACATCACCTCCCCATGACATCACCTCCCCATGACATCACCCCCCCATGACATCACCTCCCCATCACATCATCTCCTTATGACATCACCTCCCCCTAACATTACTAAACATGACATCATCTCCTTATGACATCACCCCCATTGCATCATCTCCCCATGGCATAATCTCCCACATTGCATCACTACCCAATGACATCACTTCTCCATGACATCACCTCTCCAAGCATCACCTCCTCATGACATCACCCCACACTGCATCATACCCCCATGGCATCACCTCCCAAATTGCATCACGAGTCCATGACATCACCTCTCCATGACATCACAACCCCTTAGCATCACCTCCCTATGGCATCACCTACCCATGACATCACCACTTAATGGCATCCACTGCCAACGACATTACATCCCCATTGACATCATCTCTTCCATGACATCATCTACCCATGAGATCACCACCCTATGACATCACCTCCCTCATGACATCACTTCCCCCATGATATCACCACCTCATGACATCACCTCTTAATGGCTTCACCTTCCCAATGACATCACTTTCCATGACATCACCTACCCATGACATATTCGCCCCATGAAATCACTTCCTCGTGACATTACTGCCCCATGACACACCATCCCATGACATTACATCTCTCAAGACATCAATACACCATGATATAACCTCCCCCATGACATCATCTCCCATGACGTCACGTCCCCATGGTATCACTTGCCTATGACCTCAGCCTCATGACATCACCTCTTCCATGACATCACCTCTTTGTGACTTCACCACACTGTTACATCACCTCACCCTTTAGGTCACCACCTGATGGAATCACCTCCCACATGATATCACCATCTTATGACCTCACATCCTCCATGACATCATCTCTTCTATGACATCACCTTTCTCAAGACATCATCTCCCTTACAACCATACCTCACCCATGACTTTACTTCTGCATGGCATCACCTCCCCATAATGTCACTTACTTATGACATCACTTTCACATGACATCAACTCCCCCATGACATCACCTCCCCCTGACATCACCTCCCTATGATGTCACTCCTATTATATCATCACCTACCCCATCCCATCACCTCACCCATGACATCACCTCATCCATCACCACTCGATGGCATTTCCTCTCCATGATATCACCTCCACTGTGACATCACTTCCCCATGACATCACCTCCCCATGACATCAATGCCCCATGACATCCCCTTTCCATGACATCACCTTCCATGACATCACCTCCTCCATGACATCATCTCCCATGACATCACGTCCCCATGGTATCACTTGCCTATGACCTCAGCCTCATGACGTCACCTCTCCCATGACATCACCTCTTCGTGACTTCACCACACTGTTACATCACCTCACCCATTACATCACCACCTGATGGCATCACCTCTCCATGACATCACCTCCACCATGATATCACCTCCTTGTGACCTCACCTCCTTCATGACATCATCTCTATGACATCACCTTTCCCATGACATCATCTGCCCCATGGCCTTACCTCCCCCATGACATTACTTCTGCATCATGTCACCTCCCCATGATGTCACTTCCTTATGACATCACTTTTCCACATCAACTCCCCCATGACATCACCTCCCCATGACACCACCTCTTCCATGACATCATCTTCCCATGACATCACTTCCACATGACATCACCTCCACATGACATCACCTCTCCATTACAAAACCCCTCCTGACATCACCTCCACATGCATCACCTCCAACCTTGCATCACCACCAAATGACATCACCTCCATGAGATGAACTCCCCATGATATCACCTCCCTATCACATCACCACCCAATGACATCACCTCTTAATGGCATCACCCCTTTCATGACATCATCTCCCCTTTGACATCTTCTCCCCATGAGATCACTTCCACATGACATCACGTCCCTCATGACATCACTTCCTCTTTAACTTCACCACCTTATGACATCACCTCTCCGTGGTATCACCCCAAAATAACATCACCTCCCTTGGCATCACCTCCCACATTGCATCACCACCCCATGATGTTACTTCCCTATGACATCACCCCCAATACCATCGCCTTCCCATGGTGTCACCTCCCCATGACATCACCTTCTCCATGACATCATCTCCTTACCACATCACCACCCCCTAACATTACTAAACATGACATCACCTCCCTGTGACATCACCCCCATTGCATCATCTCCCCATGGCATCATCTCCCACATTGCATCACTACCCCATGACATCATTTATCCATGACATCACCTCCTCATGACATCACCCCCTGCATCACCCTCCCATGGCATCACCTCCCAAATTGCATCGCCACCAGATGACATCATCTCCACATGACATTATCACGTCATGTCATCACCTGCCACATTGCATCAGCACCCCATGACATCACCTCCCCATGACATCTTCTCTCCCATGACATCACCTCCCAATGACATCACCACCCCTTGACATCACCTCCCTATGGCATCATCCCCCCATGACATCTGCATGGCATCACCTTCCCATGATGTCACTTCCTTATGACATCACCTCCCCATGACATCACCTCCTCCATGACATCATCTCCCCATGATATTACCTCCCTATGACATCACTTCCCCATGGCATCACCTCCCCCTGGCATCACCTCCCTATGATGTCACTCCTATTATATCATCACCTCACCCATAGCATCACCTCACCCATAACATCACCTCCCCCATGACATCACTTCCCCGTGGCATTACCTCTCCCATGACATCACCTCTCCTATGACATCACTTCCCCATGGCATCACCTCTCCTGTGATATTACTTCTTCCATGACATTTCCTCTCCCTAAAGCATCACTGCCAGTCACCAGCCTCTTCAGGAAATAAAATAAAGGTAATCTTTTTAAAGAATTTATGTTTTCAGCTCAACACAGTGGCTCATGCCTGTAATCCTAGCACTTTGGGAGGCCAAGGAAGGCAGATTGCTTGAAGCCAGGAGTTCAAGACCAGCCAAGCCAACATGCCAAATCCCCATCTCTAGTAAAAATACCAAATAAAAGACTAGGTGTGGTGACACATGCCTGTAATCCCAGCTACTCAGGAGGCTGAGGCTAGAGAATCACTTGATCCTGGGAGGCAGAGGTTGCAAGTGAGCCACAATCATGCCACTGCACTCCAGCCCGGGTAACACAGCAAGATTCTCTCAAAAAAAAAGAATCATCTTGTTTTTCAACAGTCAAGCCAAAAGCCAAATCATGAATGCAACCTTATTCACAATTGCCACAAAAAGAATAAGATATCCAGGAATACAGCTAACTAAGGAGGTGAAAGATCTCTACAAGGAGAACTACAAACCACTGCTCAGTGAAATCAGAGATGACACGAACAAATTTAAAACATTCCATGCTCATGGATAGAAAGAATCAATATCATTAAAGCAATTTATACATTCAACAGTATTCCTATCAAACTACCAATGACATTCTCTATAAAACTAAGAAAAAACTATTTTAAAATTCATGTGGAACCAAAAAGGAATCCAAATAGCCAAGGCAATCCTAAGCAAAAAGAACAGCTAAAGGCATCAAACCATCTGACTTAAAACTATACTACAGGACTATGGTAACCAAAATAGCATGATACTGGTTACAGAAACAGACATATAGATCAATGGAACAGAACAGAGAGCCCAGAAATAAGGCCACACACCTATAACCATCTGATCTTTGACAAAGCTGACAAACACAAGTAATGGAGAAAGGACTCCCCATTCAGTAAATGGTGTTGGACAACCGGCTAGCCACATGCAGAAGACTGAAACTACACTCCTTTCTTATACCATACACCAAAAAAAAATCAACTCAAGATGGATTAAGGGCTTAAATGTAAGACCCAAAACTATAGAAACCCTGGAAGACAACCTAGGCAATGCCATTCTGGACGTAGGAATGGGCAAAGATTTTGTGACAAAGACACCAAAAGCAATTGCAGCAAAAACCAAAATTGACAAATTGGGTCTAAATAAACTAAAGGGCTTCTGTACAGCAAAAGAAACTGAGAACAGAGTCAGCAGCCAACTTATAGAATAGAAGAAAGACTGTGTAAACTGCATCTGACAAAGGTCTAATATCCAGCATTTAAAAGGAACTTGAACAGATATACAAGAAAAAACAACACTACTGGAAAGTTGGAAAGCATCTGAACAGACACTTTTCAAAAGAAGACATAGATGTGGCCAAAAAGCGTATGAAAAAAGCTCAACATCACTGATCATTAGGGAAATGCAAGTCAAAATCAAAATGGGATACCATCTCACACCAGTCAGAATGGTTGTTATTAAAAAGTCAAAATACAACAGATGCTGGTGAGGTTGCGGAGAAAAGGAATGCTTATACACTGCTGGTGGGAGTGCAAATCAGTTTAACCATTGTGGAAAGAAGTGTGTTGATTCCTCAAAGAGCTGAAAACAGAACTACCATTTAACTCAGCAATCCCATTACTGGGTGTATTAGTCCATTTTCACACTGCTAATAAAGACATACCCAAGACTGGGTAATTTATTAAGGAAAGAGGTTTAATTGACTCACAGTTCAGCATGGCTGCGGAGGCCTCAGAAAACTTACAATCATGGCAGAAAGGGAAGTAAACAAGTCCTTCTTCACGTGATGTCAGGGAGAAGAATAATGAGTGCCCAGGAAAGGGAGAAGCCCCTTACAAATCCATCAGATTTCGTGAGAATTAACTCACTACCATGAGAACAGGATGGAAAACGCCCCATTATTCAATTATCTACACCTGGTCCTTCCCATGACACGTGGGGATTATGGGAACTACAATGCAAGATGAGATTTGGATGAGGACACAGCCAGACCACATCACTGGGTATGTACTCAAAGGAATATAAACCATTCTATTATAAAGACACATCCATCCATGTGTTCATTGCAGCAGTATTCAGAATAACAAAGACATGGAATTGACCCAAATGCCCGTCAATGATGGACTGGATAAAGAAAATGCAGTAAATATACACCATGGAATACTATGCAGCTATAAAAAAAAATTATGTCCTTTGCAGGAACATGGGTGGAGCCGGAAGCCATTATTCTTAGCAAACTAACTCAGAAGCCAAAAAAAACAAACACTGTATGTTCTCACAAGTAGGAGCTAAATGATGAGAACACATGGATACAGAGGGGCCTCTCAGAGGGTGAGGGTGGGAGGAGGGAGAAGATAAGGAGAAAGAAATAACTAATGGGAACTATGCTTAATAACTGGGCAACTCCATAATCTGTACAACAGACCCCCGTGACACCGGTTTACCTGAGTAACAAACTTACACGTGTATCCTGAACCCTAGGCAGATGTAAACATGCTTTCTGTAAGATGCGTCATAAACAGGTTTTTTTTTAGTGAATGGAAGCATATGACAGGAACACCCCTGCACAGGACAACGCTGAGAATACATCACGGGAGCAGGTCTCTTCCTGTACTGACTCACAACACACAGGTGTACGTACGCAGGTATAAAAGGCAAACATAACCACGCTTTTCAAAGGACTTATTGTAAACTGTTTTCTTTTAGTGAATTAAACTCTTTGACACAAAAAAAGTGCTTGTTTTTGACACTGTCACTTTTTACATTTTTATCCAGCATTCTTCTGAGGTCTGCACCATCTCCATCTTATGAGTGAGAAACCATACCTCAGAGAAAGGGCATCACTGGGCCAAGGTTCCAGGCAAGTAGGTGAGGGTGCCAAGACCCCGTGTGCTCCAGGATGGTACCTTCTCTCACCCCATCCCTGGCCCCTTCTCCCAGGAGAGTTCAGGACAAAAAGCAGGCTGAGACTGGTACCACTCAGCAGGGACTTGACGGCTGCTGGGTGGTGTCGGAGGCTGGGCGGTCAGCATGATCCTGCTGAATTTAATTTTGTAAAAAAAGTCTTTCCAGCTCATTCCTAAGTACCTCCAGGAAACTCACCAGAAACCCAAGCAGCGGCTCCCTCCCTACGTGCTCAGAGCCCTTTCACCACCATGGAACCCTGGACCGGGCCTTCTTTAACTCATTCCACAAGTAGAGTAGCCTCCCGATTACTTTTAAAAATGAGTTAATAAAAGCATCTAGCGAAAGTGTCGGAGGCTGACAGAGAGCACCTGGGGCCAGTCCCTGGAACACCACACGGTGTAACATCCAACAGAGGCCCCCAGGCTGGCACGATGGTTCTGATGCATCATGATCAGAGGAGAGACCACCGAGCCAGGGTCCCTCCATCCACCCCAGGAAGGCCCTCCCATCCCCGGCTCCTAAACCTGTATGCTCACCCCTCACAGCACCTTTGCTCAGTCCATCCCCAAGCCTGGGCCACCTGTCTCGGAGCATGGAGCACTTATCCTTAAGCCTGGGCCACTTGTCCCAAAGCCTGAGACACAAGTTTCTGACCATGGGCACCTGCTCCCCCTGCCTGGGCACCTGTTTCCTCCTCTCTCACTGATGGACACCACCCATCCCTCAGACTGGATCAAGCCACGCCTTGCAGGAAAGCTTCCTCTGAGCCTCCCTAGTAACTTCCAGCCCACTCAGAGTCCAAACCACATCCACCGCCTCTACTGGGAGGCAGACGTATAGCAGAGTCCTGATGTGTGCGCTGACCCTCGTGAGAAGGACCGGGACACGTGGGTCCAGAGGCCAGGGCAACCCACAGTTCGAGTTGCATGAGAGAGGCCAATGTGGGGACGTGAACCTGCTCCCCACGCAAGGCACAGCCCCACCTTCCCGCACCTCCATGTCCAGGCGAACCCCTCCCTTACCACCACACAAGGTCACCCCGACCCAGGGATTGTGGCAGGCAGAATTCTAAGGCCAGCCCCCACATCCCATGCCCTCATACGGTGCCCCACTCAAGTGCAGGGAGACCCAGGAGGCGAGGGGGCATCACACCCGGGATTGTGTCACGTCACACGGCCACAGGGACACATGACAATGTTATCTGGTCCCTAATCTACAGAGTGCTCCAAAGGGAGAGGGTCCTGCTCGGGCCTGTGCTAATCAGGGGAACTCTTAAAAGGGAGTCTAGAGGCTTGACACAGAAGTCAGAGAGACGTGTCCTGCAGGCCTAGAAGAAAGCAAAAATGATCCCCACTGTGAGCTTCCCACGGTGGCCTCGTGGCAAGGACCCACAGGCAGTCTCCAGGGTGGACAGCATCCCCAGCCGATAGCCAGCAAGAAAGTGGGACCTCAGCACTATAGCCCCGAGGAACTGAATTCTGCCAACAACCTGAGCTCCAGAGAGGAGCACAGTCCCAGCCAGCACCCAGGTGGCCGCCTGAGACCCCCCACCCAGACTCCTGACCCACCGTGCCCCGGGAGCACCAACGGGGGTGATGGTGACATAGGCCATGAATGGGTGGCGATTTGCCCCAGGCATAGACAGACAGTGAAGGGGTGCCTGAGCCTGCACCCCATCCCAGGAGCCAAGGAGAGTGAATTTTTATCAAGATACAACACAATATCGCAAAGGCTTCCTTTAAAAAGGTGATCTGTGCTCGCACCCAGGAGGTCAACTTCTGCTTCCTAAAGCGTGTTCATCACTTCTGAACTTCAGATAGGAAGTCAGCTTTAGGGTCTGAATGAAACCCGTCCTGGGGTGGGAGAGCGCCTTCAGTCATCACAGGGACACTTTGCTTCTACCCGTCTTGGCAGGGACAGTCACGGAGGCTCCCGGGGCCCAGGTCTGGGACACTTTCTGCCACTGCGTTTCTCTGCCTGGAGTGGTGCCAGAAGTTTCTGGGTGGTGACTGGAACCAACATTCAGTCCAAAGACACTTCAGAAGACTGCACTGTCCCCTGTGACACAGTGTGTGGGTGATTTACAGGAGTCTTTCCACCACAAACTGCTTTAAAACTCGGAGCTGCAGTGATTTCAGGCCCTGAAGTTAAAATAGTGCAGTGCTGAATCCTCTAAGCAGCCCCTGTGAAGCAGCCGGAGCGTTCGCTACTGTTTTAAATACATATCCATGCATGTATTTATTTACTTATTTACAGAGACAGGTTCTCATTCTGCTGCCCAGGCTGGAGTGCAGTGGCGCCATCTCGGCTCACTGTAACCTCCACCTCTCAGGCTCAATGATCCTCCCACCTCAGCCTCCCAAGAAGCTGGGACCACAGGTGTGCACCACCACATCTGGCTTTTGTGTGTGTGTGTGTATTTTTGATAAAGATGGTGTTTCACCGTGTTGCCCAGCCTAGGATTACAGATGTGAGCCACTTCACCTGGCGCACACACACACACACACACACACACACACACACATATATATACACACACACACATATATATATAATATGTATATACACATTTTTTTTTTACAGATAGGGTTTCAATCCATCCCCCAGGCTGGAGTGCCATGGCACCATCATAGCTCACAGCAGCTTCAAACTCCTGGGCTCAAGCCATCCTCCTACCTCAGCCTCCCAAAGTGCTGGGAATGACCACCATGCCCAGCTAGAGTGCTCACTATTCTTTTTCTTTTTTTGCAATGGAGTCTTTCTCTGTCTCCCAGGCTGGAGTGCAGTGGCGCAATCCCAGCTCACTGTTACCTCCGCCTTCTAAGTCAAGCAAATCTCCTGCCTCAGCCTCTCGAGTAGCTGGAATTACAGGCACTGACCACCATGCCTGGCAAATTTTTGTATTTTTAGTAGAGCCGGGTTTCACAATCTTGGGCAGGCTGGTCTTGAACTCCTGACCTCTTGATCCACCCGCCTCGGCCTCCCAAAGTTCTGGGATTACAGGTGTGAGCCACCGCGCCAGGCCGAGTGCTCGATATTCTTACAGCAGTGGTCCCATTGGGAGCTTTGTCTGTCTGGGTCTTCGGACCATGTTTTACAGGACACTCTGCAAAGCCCCAGAAGACACAGTAGAGGTAAAAGTGGGGCCGCTGGGGGGCGGCCAGGGGTGGCAAGAGGCTGAGGCAGGGGCCTGACCCCGACCTGTGACCCTGCTGGGGCACCGTATGGTTTAAATATGAGCTTACACCCTACCAAGGAAAGGACATCATTTTAAATGGTTTTTTTATTGCTGTTTTTTTGTGGAAGATTTTATTGTTTGTTTTTTAATAAACCATGGAGCAGTTTCTCATTGTTCTTACAAGGTCTTCTGGCAGCTAAGAGGTTTAACTGCTTTAGGCCAAATGTGCGGGCACTGGGAGCGGGCACAGGCGAACCGCCGATGTGCAGGAAGCTGAATGCCGCTCAGCAAGAAAATGTAAGTATTAGCCTCCATGGCGGAAGTGGGAATGAAAGTTAAAGCTCAGCGATGTGGAACCTTCCTCTCTCCCCCATCCTTTTAGAAAGCTCTAGAACTGCTGCTCCTGGATCATACAGGGGGCCTCAGATCCCCTGACCACGGCAATGTGCCGGCTCATGGGTGCTTCTCCGGTCTCAAGCTCATGACTTTGTCCTGGTGGGTAGCCCCCAAAAAACACAAATGCAGTCCCCCTGGCAGTTCAGATGGGAGGGACCAAGGTGTTCTTTCTCTGTGACACTTGGCCAGGAGTCCACCGCAGGGCCAGGTCTCAGAGCTGTAGTCAAACGGCCTCGTCCAGACAAGCTGGAAGAGGGGCTGGGGCGTCTCTGTCTCACGGGCAGCTCCCCTGAAACCCATTTTCAAACAAGAAGGGAAGACTCACTTTCTAATAAAAGAAGAGCAGAATTGATCACTCCCGTTTCATTGAGAGGTTGTTCAGCAAGGCTTCCTCTTCCTGAAGGATGGTTCTGGCCAGAAAACCGTCATAACAACAAAAATAGCTAACATTTATTGAGGGCAGACGGTGTGCCCGGTACTTCACGGACATGACTCAGTTGCAATCCTTACTTTAAACCTCAGCATAAAGTGCTCTTCCTTTCTTCGTTTCACAGCCAAAGAAACAGGCTTGGGTAGCTGGTGTGACCTCTCCAAGTCCCCATGGCTTTACCAGGGGACAGGAGCCCAGGCGGCTGGTGCCAAAGGGCCAGCTTTTATCCCTTTCTTCCCTGGAGGGAAGAAAGGTATTTTTAATTATCATTTTATCTTTATTACAAAAATAATATGTTTTAGATCATTTTTAAAAGAATGTAGCCAGCTGCAGTGGCTCACACCTGTAATCCCAGCACTTTGGGAGGCCAAGTTGGAGGGATCACTTGAAGTCAGGAGTTCGAGACCAGCCTGGCCAACGTAGTGAAACCCCATCTCTACTAAGAATACAAAAATTAGCCAGGAGTAGTGGTGCACACCAGTAATCCCAGCTACTCTGGAGGCTGAGGCGGGAGGATCACTTGAACCCAGAGGTGGAGGTTGCAGTAAGCTGAGATCTCATACTGCACTCCAGCCCGAGCAACAAAGACTCCGTCTCAAAAAACTAAATAAATAAATAAAAGAGATGTAAAAACTCCTTCGGCTCATACTCCTTGCCACTGTCCAGCCGTAATACCCCTGTAAGAATCGTGATAATGTGTGAGTCGATTCTGTCAATGTTTTCTATAGATTTTTTTTTACAAAAACGGGACTGAATCCTGTACATGCTCTTTTTTTCCTGGTCTTCCTTTTTCTGTGATCCCGGGGGTTTTACCCCCAGGGTCTCTTCTGCTTCCTCACCCCTCCTCCTGCTGTTTGGGAGACTGAAGATCAATTTCTTCCGTGTCCCCTCCTGCTGGGGACCTCAGAAGCTGCTGCCAGTCAATGAGCCCCTGCCTGTGGCTGCCGTGGAAGGGGATACTGGGAGTCCAAGTTCCTGGAGCCTCAACCACATGGCAGGAACTGCCTCACCCAGGCAGCTCCCCAGCTCAGAAAGCCCAAGCCTCAGGGTCCAAGGGCCACCCAGAGCAGACGCAGAGAGGCAGTTGGAATCAAAATCCCGTAAGCCCATCTCTTCCCGGTACCAGGGCTCCAGCCCATGGAGTCAACAAAAAATCTTAAGACAGGAATTTTTAAAATAAGGAAAACAAGAAGGGGAAGAGTAGCCACGCGGTAGGAAAGATCTGCACCCCTCAACAGGAGGCACTTTCTGTCCGAAGCCTGCTCTGCCAGCCAGCCTGGCTTTGCTCCTGGAACTCGGTCACTGAGTTGGCTTTACAAGGGCTGTCAGGACAAAGCACCACAGCCCAGCAGCTTAACCCCACAGTCCTGCAGGCCGGAAGTGAGATCACCAGGGAGGCACTGGCAGGATGGTTTCTCCTGAGGGCTCTCTCCTTGGCTTGTAGACGCCACCTCCTCTCTGTACCCGCAGGGTCATCCCTCTGTGTGTGTCTGTGTCTCCATCCCCTCTTCTTATAAAGACACAAGTCATTATGGTTTAGGGCCCACCCCAAGAATCCCATTTTAATTTAATTCTGAAAAAACTGTAAATACAGTCACACTCTGACATCTTAATGGTTAGGATTTCAACATACAAATTGAGTAGGGGACTCTATTGACATTTTGGACACACACACACACACACACACACATCTTTTACTGCCACAGCTGAAAATCGCTCCAAACATTGTCCGATGTCTCCTGGGAAGAGGGGTTACAAAACCACCCCCTCCCTTGAGAGTCATCGCCTAGACTTTAAAGGAAAGGAAGACGCACATGGGCCATGGTGGCCTCCCCAAGCCCCACAGGACTCAGGACAAAGGAGGAACTTGGTTGCTGGCTCAGGCCAGGCTGGCCCCATTCACCACCCTGTGGGGAAATCTAAGTAAGTGGCTTCAACAGAGCAAGGGAGCACTGCCAGGTCCCCAGGTCCCTGCATACCTGCTGAATCTGTGATCTCATCACAGGGTTAGAGCACCCAGGCACATCAGCAATGCTCATTTGAGAAGCTGCACAGAGCCGCAGCCACCCAGCCCAGCTCCACGGCCACCCAGCGCAACTCCACGGCCCACCCAGCCCAGCTCCACAGCCACCCAGCCCAGCTCCACGGCCCACCCAGCCCAGCTCCACGGCCACCCCGCCCAGCTCCGCAGCCACCCAGCCCTGCTCCACAGCCACCCAGCCCAGCTCCGCGGCCACCCAGCCCAGCTCCCTCGCTTCCTGAAAGTGCGGAGACAGGGACCCACTTGCCCAAGGTCACACCATGAGTTCTACCTGACGGGACCACAGCCTGGTCTCCCGGTGCTCGGCCAGTGCTCTCTCTCTAAATGGCTCCAGGCTCTGGGCACCCAGGCAGACCTGGGCATGGACACCTCCTATCTGAGGTCTCAGCCAACTCCCCAGCGGGCACCCTGGCCAGACAGAGAGCCAGATAGGGCCTGCCTGGACTCTGGGGAAAATTTCCTGGAGGGACCCCAGGAGAAGGGCTTGAAAAGTCCCTCCCCTCACCCACAAGGAACGAGCACCCCACCTACCAATTGCAATGATTCCCACTCTCCCAAGACGCAGCGTTTCCCTCCAGCCCACATGCCCCTTGGAAGGCGTAGCCCTTCCTGCTGGAGACTCCCAGGACCCCTCACCTCGTGCCTCCCCGTGTCCTCCTCCCCCTCCCAGCCACTCCACCAGGCTGCTGAACAGGAGAGGGAAATTAAATTTGAGCCTTGATTTTGTGAGGAAAATAACGAAAGTGCCCAAGGGTGAAGTGAATCAAGAAAAATGACACAAGTGACTGGTTAAAATAAGTGCTATTAAAGGAGCAGGGAGGGCGAGGCTTGAGTGAATGTCCACGTGGAGAAAGAGATGTCAAATTCCACTGCTTGTGATCAAAGCTCCATCCCTCCTCACATGCAGTTCCCAGGCTGTGAACGCTCAGACTCAGCCAAGACCAGGCTGGGGAAATGCAGTCCCTAACAGATTCAGCAGCACCCGTGACACATCGACCCCAAAGAGCCTCAGATCACAAAGGCATGAGCCAGGCTTGTAAACACATGCAGGCCTTGGGCCTGAAGCCCCACAAGGATGGAATGCACACTGTCCCTCCTTCCTGATCCTTTTGAGCTGCTTTGGCTGGGAATGTGCTGTTTCCAGGGAGCTCTTCATCTTGTCCACTGAGCAGTGAATCTCAACAGAGGCAGGGGGACACTGGTGAGTCAGAAGCCTGATTTGAAGGGACAAAGTCACAAAGTCCAGGCTCTGTGACTCCCAAACTCCTGACACTACAGCCTTGCTGAGAACTCCTCTGAGCTCAGAGCCTTCCCTGTAGATCCACCCTGCAGACCTCAGGAAAAGAATTTAAGTGAGGTGGCTTCATCTGCCTCCTTCCTGCCTGGGATGTGTATGCAACACCCAGAAGCAGTGCAGCTGTTTTGCAGCCTTGAAGATGAAACGCACCTGTTATGGAGGGCAGGACAAAGGAGGGCGCCTGGGTTGTGTCTCAGTCCTGCACCACTTTCCGTGAACATCTTGTCACAAAGATTTAGGGAAAGCAAAGAGGAGGGGAGAGAGGACAGCTGGCACATAAAGGTGACACCAACGGCAAGGAGGGAAGAGTCTGACACTTCAAAATGATCTTCTATGGTATGGAGCAAGAAGGGATGGGGTTTGTCCTGTTTTCTGAGTGGCTGATGGCTTCTCATTCTTTGGGTTTCAGATCAAAGCACTTGATTGGAGAAACCCACCCTGACCACCCCGGCTAAAATGCCCACTGTCAGCCTCCCCATGACCCTGCACACTCTGTAAGATGAGCAACCCTCATCTCTTTCACCACTCCAGATGGATGGATGGACGGATGAAGGATGGGTGAGAGAAGGATGGACAGATGATAGCAGATGGGTGGATGGATGATGGGTGATGGATGGATGAGAGAAGGATGATGAACGATGGATGAGAAAAGGATGAACAGATGATGGATGGATGGATGGATGGATGGATGGATGGATGGATGGATGATACGGTTTGGCTGTGTCCCCACCCAAATCTCATCTTGAATTGTAGTTCCCATAATCTGCACATGTCATGGGAGGGACCCAGTGGGAGGTAATTGACTCACAGGGAAGTTACCTTCATGCTGTTCTCATGGTAGTGAGTTCTCACGAGAGCTGATGGTTTTGTAAGGGGCTTTCCCCGTTGGTTCAGCACTTTTTGTTGCTGCCACCATGTGAAGAAGGACGTATTTGCTTTCCCTTCTGCCATGATTGTAAGTTTCCTGAGGCCTCCTCAGTCATGCTGAACTGTGAGTCAAGTAAACCTCTTTTCTTTATAAATTACCCAGTAATGGGTATGTCTTTATTAGCAGCATGAGAATGGACTAACACAGATGAATTAATAAATGCCCAGAGATCTCCCTTGTGTGCCACAGTGCCCTTCAAAACACAAGCTTGTTTAAATAAAATGTAGTGATTGTTTCATTTGGAGCAGCAAGGCAGAAAAATCTATCTAAACCAAGAAGACTGTCTCACACAGAGGAAGGCCCTGGCAAACTCTCACACAGGTCAGACCAGACCTTCAGCAAATCACTGGTCCTGTCTGTGCCTGTTTCTCAAGGGGGCTTCAATCACAGGATATTCCAAGGTGGCTCCTTGGGCTATAAAATCCAATGGTTTCATGGCCAAGTTTAAAAAGGCCATATTTTCCAAAGCCAACAGCTCAGAAAGGCTAATCACTTTGAGACTCCAAGGAACGGTAGCTTCGGACTGCAAGTCCTTAAAACAGAAGCAAGAAATAGCTGCTGGTCTCAGGGTAGGCTGGGCGTTCTAGGGGGTCCCCAGCATCCCTCCAGGGTGGGAAGTAATTGAGCTGAAGGTTGGTTCTGGGTGAAGTGGCCCTTCTAAGAGAGCAGGTAGAGGCCACATTCAGTTGTCAGGGGACCCAGAACTGCAGGATGGTGCTCCTGGCCACAGCCTCACCAGGCTGCAAAATGCACACGGCCCTTGTTATAGGCTGGGGCCATGAGTCCCTGCCACAGGCACAGCCTTCCTGGGCAAACGCCTCCCTGATGGTGCTCGGGAGAAAGGGAACGTCATTACACAGATTAATAAAACATAAATATGGGCTTGGAAATCTAATAATAGCTGGTTTACATGCTAATGAGCCCTCAAAGCAGCAAGTTCAAGGTCTCTCCATGACCAGGCAGAGCACGGAGAGGTCCTGCAGCTCATGGCAGGGACGCTCCTATCTCTTGCTTTATCACTCACCTCGCTAGGTAGCCTTCACCCCACAAAACAGATACATGGATAACAAGTGACATTTCTGCTAAGTGAATCTGATTTTCCTATGACATTCATAATTAAAAACAAGAACGTGTTCCCATAGAGAGGGAAGCCCCACTGACTGTTAGCGGGAAGGGCTAAGGACCGGCTCCCTCTTCAGCGTGGTGAGTGAGCAGCGCCACGTACGCTGCCGGGGCTGAGGGCGGCTCCGCACACTCAGTGGACAGCAGACACAGGTCCTGCAGCAGCTGGTCCTGGGCCGTGCCCCGCGGGACCTCAGGACATGCTTACTGAACTGGATTGGACCAGCTGTCTTAGCAAGCCCTGCGAGCCTGTTGAAAGCACTCACCCTTCTGACCCCATTGCCCACCCACTCCAGCGTCCAAATCCCTCCACTTTGACCTTGGGAGCCCACAGCCAGTCATCAGCAAAGTCCCCTGTACCTCCAAGCACTCCTCTAGAGGGTCCATCCACCCACTGGCTCCAGCAGGGTCCTGGCTCTCTCCCCCATGGTCCCTGCCTCCCCTGTGGCCGTCGTAGGTGGGCCCACGGAGCTAGAGCTGGGAGGGTGGGTGGGTGGCCTTCTGCTTTTCACGGTGGCTTTCAGGCTACACCAGTGAGCTTCTGCTGTCTAACAAATGATGGGAAAACAGTGGCACCAAAGCTACACACCACAGCCACCGTGGTTCCTCCCCACAAATCTGCAGGGTGTCTGGGTGAATGTTCGGGTCCCTGCTGGTCCCAGCTGGGCTCGCTCACGTGTTGGGCTCCCCAGCCTGGTGGGTTGGCAGCTGGATAGTCTCACTGGGCTTCCTCACCCATTCTGCACGCAGCAGACCATCAGCCAGGGCTCCCTCTTCTCCCCCAGGCAACATCTCACCTTCTAGCAGGCTGGCTTGGGCCTGTGCCCATGGGAGCCTCGGGGCTCCAGGCCCAGCAAGAGGACAAGCCCCAGGGGATGTGGGCTTCGACTTTAATGTCCCACTGGTCAAAGCGAGGTACACGGCCAAGCCCAGAGTCTGTGTGGGACCCCGCCCCCACCAAGAGCAGAAACACAGGGTGGGAAAGTCCTGGGGTCATTTTTGCCAACAGTCTATGTGCGGCCCCCGTTCCCTCCCTCCACAGTCAAAGCCTCCTCTCTGAGTCCCACGTCCGCGGGGGTGGTGGCCCTGTCCCCTTTGCCAAGTCCTCCTCCAGCCCTGGTTCCGGGAAGGCTCAGCTTCTGTCACTCTCACTCTGACCCCGCCCCACTCCCACCCAAAGTGCTGGAATTACAGGCATGAGCCACTGCACCTGGCTTTGAGACATTCTCCTTCTGAAGATAAATGTCTGCTGACCTCACAACCGATGCTGTCCCTCCCCCATCCACACCACCCACTTGCCCCATCTGCTCACTGCACACAGGGGCCAGAGCCCCCACCCCCAAACACCCCTCAGACAGAAACAACTGGGACTGGCAGCTTCTGGGCAGCAAAGCTCAGCTCACTCAGCCATTTCGCCCTTGTTTTAAGGTCAAAAGGAGAAAAATTGCTTCTCAGTTCTGTTTCACCTACAGCTAACCCTGGAACTAAATTAGCAGATATTTTCTGCCTTATTTGAGTACAGTCAAGATGTGTGATCAGGCCCCACAGTCACTCTTCTCCCAGGATGTCAAACTTGATGGGTTGCTCCACGTTCACTCTCCAAGTCCCCCCAGACACTGTGGGGAATGTGGTCCCCGAATGCGCT
The DNA here is from genome assembly GCF_030222135.1 of Aotus nancymaae. Taxonomy (NCBI): domain Eukaryota; kingdom Metazoa; phylum Chordata; class Mammalia; order Primates; family Aotidae; genus Aotus; species Aotus nancymaae. The sequence goes on along the minus strand of NW_026988467.1, from coordinate 1,171,345 downwards.
GGAGACCCCCAGACGCTGTGGGGAATGTGGTCCCCGAATGCCCTGGAGACCCCCAGACGCTGTGGGGAATGTGGTCCCCGAATGCGCTGGAGACCCCCAGACACTGTGGGGAATGTGGTCCCCAAATGCGCTGGAGACCCCCAGACGCTGTGGGGAATGTGGTCCCCGAATGTGCTGGAATCCCAAATGCCCAGTCAGCCGTGTGCACAGGAGCCCTTGAGCTGGAGTGGAAGACACATTCTTTGCACAAGGAATTGTTCTGGACATCCAGTAAAAGTGGAGAACTTGACAGGGCACAGTGGTGCATGACTGTGATCTCAGGACCGGGAGGCCAAGGAAGGAGGATTGCTTGAGCCCATGAGTTTGAGGCCAGCCTGGGCAACATAGTGAGACCCTGTCTCAATCAATCAATCAATAATATTTAAAAGAATAGAGAATTTACTTTTGGTTGAATCCTTGGTAGTACAGCAGAGTGGTCACCTACACAAACTCTAGATCCAAAATACTGCGGCCAAAACCCCAGCTGTGCCACTTACTCTGTATGACCTTAGGCGAGTTTCTCCACCCCTCTGTCCCTCACCTTCCCAATCTGTAAAATGGGTGACAACAATGAGCACCAACTGATACAGTTTGGAGGTGTGTTCCCTCCAAATCTCATGTTGAAATGTGACCTCCATTGTCGGTGGGCCTGGTGGGAGGCGTCTGGGCCATGGGGGCAGATCCCTCATGAATGGCTTGTTGTGGTCCTCGAAATAACAAGTGAGTCCTCTCTCTATGAGTCCATGTGAGACCTGGCCCCTCCCTCCTGTCTCTCTTGTTCCTTCTCCCTCCGTGTGATATGCCAGCCCCACCTTGCCTTCTGCCATGACTGTAACCCCCTTGAGGCTTCTTCAGGGGCAAATATTGGTGCCATGATTCTTGTGCAGTCTGCAGAACCATGAGCCAAAATAAATTTTTTTTTTTTTGAGACAAGGTCTCACTTTGTCACCCAGGCTGGAGTGCAACGGCACAATCTCAGCTCACTGCAACCTCCACCTCCTGGGTTCAAGCGAGTATCCTGCCTCAGCCTCCCAAGTAGCTGCGATTACAGTCACCCGCTATCACACCAAGCTAATTTTTGTATTTTTAGTAGAGACAGGGTTTCACTATGTTGGCCAGTCTGGCCTCGAACTCCTGACCTCATGATCCGCCCGTCTCAGCCTCCCAAAGTGCTGGGATTACAGTCATGAGCCACTGTGCCTGGCCAAAATAAACCTCTTTTCTTTATAGGTTACCCAGCCTCAGGGATTCCTTTATAGCAACACAAACAGACCAACACACCTGCCTTCCAGGGTATTGTCAGGAGCCTACGAGTTAACACATAAAGCTTCTCTGTGCTCAGCACAATCACAGACTTGCACCCATTCTTTTAGAAACATAGAAAGAAACAGATCAGGTGTTGGCTCAGCTGCCAGGTGATCACGTTTTCCAACTAGTTTGGAGCCTCAGGTCCAGTATTCTCCCTCCTCATGAGTGATTCACTGGGACTTTCAACCCAAACCTCTACAGAGTAATGACCAGCAGGAAAAAGAAGCAGCTGCTAAGTGTCGGCTCCTCTTTGATCTTTATTTAAAGGAGGATTAGGAAATCCTGCAGAACTGAAAAGCCTAAAGTGAGGCTGTGGTAAGGATAGAATTTTTTTGACCAAGCAGATCAAAGAGGGAGGTAGCGCCTGTTGCTCCCAACAGCTGAAGCCATTCTTTTAATCACGCTTCAGACGGCCTGGAGATTGGTGGGAAGACGGCGTGGCTCACCATCCCAAGCCCGTGTGCTTTCCAGGCAATGAGCACAGAGCTTGATCTTTTTCCCTACACACCAGGAAAAGGAAATGAAGCCGGCTTTTGTTAAGCTTCATGCGGGGCCAGCAAGTTGCCTGTGTCACCTCATTAATCCCGTGACAACCCTATGGGGTGAAAAATGTTATGCCCCATTGGAAACAAAGGAGCAGGCCTCAGAGAGACTCCATCACGTGCTCAATGTTACACATGACAAATGGGAAGTGAGAGTCACATCAAGGTCCCTCAGCGCACACGCGCTTCCCACTGCCCCCCGGGAAATAGCCTTGAGTCCTGTGGGGAGTACGGTCCCGAATGTGCTGGAGACCCCTAGACATTCTGAGGAATATGGTCCCAACCATGCTGGACACCCCCAGACACTGTGGGGAATATGGTCCCGACCATGCTGGACACCCCCAGACACTGTGGGGAATATGGTCCCGACCATGCTGGACACCCCCAGACACTGCGGGGAATATGGTCCCGACCATGCTGGACACCCCCAGACACTGCGGGGAATATGGTCCCGACCATGCTGGACACCCCCAGACACTGTGGGGAATATGGTCCCGACCATGCTGGACACCCCCAGACACTGTGGGGAATGTGGTCCCGACCGACGCCCCCAGTCACTCTGAGGAACGTGGTCCCGACCATGCTGGACACCCGCAGACACTGTGGGAATATGGTCCCGACCATGCTGGACGCCCCCAGACACTGTGGGGAATATGGTCCCGACCATGCTGGACGCCCCCAGACACTCCGAGGAACATGGTTCCGACCATGCTGGACACCCCCAGACACTCTGAGGAACATGGTCCCGACCATGCTGGACACCCCCAGACACTGTGTGGAATATGGTCCCGACGTGGCTGGCGTCCACCTAAACATCGTTTGCATCCTCAAATCTTCTGTCCTCCATTTTTTCTTGCTGGTGTCCTAGGGGCCCCAAAGTAGAGAAGCCACCACGGGCTCCCCCTGCATTTAGTGAAGAAGTGCCCGGGAGGTTCCACCCAGGAGCCACCTGCTCTCTAACATCCCCTCTGCCTGCCTGGTCCTCAGATCCGTCCACACCTGGACTGTCCAGTCCCACTCTGATGGAGCTTCTGCCGTTAGCAAGGTCAAGGCCATAGTATATGTTTCAGAGAGCCACACGCAGCACTTGGCAAGCACTCCCACATCCCTCGTTCGTGAAGGGGGAACATTGTGTCTCTTTTTTGGCGGGGGAGACCTAGAACTCAGGGGTGATGCAGGCAGAACAGAAAACTAGGGCAGACTTTTCAGAAGTGGAGAAAAAGTAATACACTTCATAGGTGAGCTGCTGAAATCGTCCCACAGGGGAGCATTTTGTTTCTGATGAAACAGTTGACATTTGCCTCCAGGAGCCCAAACTGAGAAAAATGGAGCAGGCACTATTTATCCCAGCCAGGGATTACAGCGCTTTGGCCTGACACCCCCTGGGGCCCCGGCAGACTACTCAGCTGAAATACAAAAATAGGAGTTGATGCGATTTTTTTCTCCATGCACAGTGCAACGGCTGGCTGGCTGCTGTTTCCTGCATAAACAGAAGTTGACAAACAAGTTATAAGCAGGGGCCCAGCTGGCGTACTGCCCTCTGCTCTCCTGATACAGATGCTGTGTGTCCCCATTCATGCAAACCCATAGGGACTTTGGAGGTTGGATTGAAGTGCCAGGGCCACAGGGAACGGAAATGAGGTTTGTGGAACAAATGCATGGTCTATGGCAGGCAAGGTTTCAGCTGTTGACATATTCCAACACTGTGGAAACATTACGGATGCAAATCTGCCTGCTGGGAGTAGCAGACGCTGGTAACATTTCACACCTCAGTGCCTCAGCCCACCTAACCTCAGCACCAGTAGCATGGACAAGTCCCCTCCTCAGGAACCATGTCTCTCTCTGCTGTTTGGAGTCAGAACTTTCTCTGATGCAATAGAGGCTGCTCTGCCTTTCACTGGCACAGCCCAGAGGCATGGGGAGGAGACACTCCCAGAGGTAACCTGAAAGAATAGGGGATGGGAGTTGACAGACAAATGGCCCAGCCTCACTTCCTTCAGAAGCACAGTAATGAGAGGCATCCTACACCCTGCCCAGAGTCCCCAGTAGAACTAGAGCTCAGTTGAACACAGCTGTAATCATCTCAATAGGAAATTCTTTCATTGAACTTTCCTCCGGCCCTATTCCACCCCCACTATCCCTGTTCTGCCCCTAGGATCACCACCCCATGAAAGTAGGTGTATCAAAGACTTTGTCTCAGACTCTGTTTCTAAGGAATTCAAATTTAACACAAAGAGTGATCCTCGACTGCTCCCTGGAAAGACAGCAACAAAGACTTCATGAAGGGGTCTTCGGCGATGTTAATCACTTAAGTTAACATGTTAAGCACTGCCTCATGGGCAGTTCAATGCACATTGATGGGATCTTGCTTCAAATCTGTGCTGCCTTTCCTCTCTGCTTTTCTGCCCCCAAGGCTTTTTCCAAAGCTGCAGAATGTCCCCCACACAGGGATAACCTTCAAATGATGAAGATTGGGAGTTGGTGGATAAATCCCTAGCTGATGTTAAGTGTGACAACAATCCCTCTATACTATAAAATATTTTGCCTGTAGTGCACTGGGATGAGGCCCAGGTGTAAGGAAAGCATTGGCTTATACACTAACTAGCACTTGAAGTGTATGAAAGCAGAAGTAGTTATAATGATGGGAGAGTTTGCCAGGTTTTGTTAACTGTCTTAGATTTGATGAAAGAGAATCATAAGCTCAGGTCAGCCAATTATCAGCTCAGGCTAGGCTGTCAAAGCCAGAATGTCTCCATGGAAGCATTCAAAGTGACCCTCATCTCTTGCAGCCAGAGGGCAGATAGTGCTGAAAATCAGGACTGTAATTAAATCTAAGGGTGGAAAAACCGTAAAAGGGACTGAATGCATAGCCTTGACAGGTCTCCAAGGCTAATGTCAGGGATCAATATAGAAAGAGTGGGACCCTGAGTCCAGGAACAGAGGCATGTGGAAGAATGCACCTGAGAATTCTGGACCTTATCCACTGACCCCTCCAAACTGAAAGAAGGAACTTTCTCCCCTTTTCTAGAGAGAAAAATACTCTTAATTGGTGACTATGAAAAGGCAAGCCTTCATATCATGATGCTCCATAATGTGATGCTGCTTCTCCTCAGGTTCCCTCTTCCTCTCCTCATTATCTTCAGACCAATAACTGGTGTCAGTGATTAGCATATCCCACGCAGACTGTGAGAAAGCTAGGATGAGTGGTGAAGGAAAGAGCTGCTGAATTTCAGTTACGACTTCTCAGGGCCAACTACAGCAACAAAACTAGCTGTGTTTGACAGATCCCTCTGGCTTAAGCCTTTGATTAGGGAGTTCAACTGGACACCACCTTGAAGAGTCAGTGATAGAGAGAACATAATGTGAGGCATGTGCAGATTGACGATTAAGGGGTGGACTGTAGCAGGCTCTTCTTGGCCCGCCCGATTTCAGCACTGCTATCATGGACAGTTCCATGCAAGTTGACGGGTCTCTGTTCACATCTGTGCTGCCTTGTTGACTCCCTGCTTTTCTGCACCAGGGCTTTCTCCAAAGCCGCAGAATGTCCCACACACAGGGACAACCTTCCAATGAAATTGGGAGTTGGTGGATAAATACTCCCACCTTGCATGCTTCAGAGAGCAATTTTAAAGCGTGGTCTACAAAATTCCTCACAGGGTCTCCAGCAGAATTAAGATCTAGCTGTTCACAGCAGTAACTAGCTCAACAATGAATCCTTTATAGATTCTTCTCTCCATTCCTGTCCCACTACCATCAGTCTACCCTCCAGCTTCCTGGGAATCTACTCTCAATTAAGCTCCCTGTGCTGCAGTCCTTGCCTCAGGCATTGCAAGTGGGACATCTAGAGACATCGGGTAATGTTTTTTGCCTTGTCCATTAACCAGGAGCTGCTCACAATGTGTGAGATTCTGTCCAGGGCAGAGGAAAGGCGGGAGCCCTTGGGTAGCCTACTCTGTGGTTAGGCCAGACATGGATATGTGAATGATTCTGGAGATACTCAATTTTTATCCATTGCATTGCCCATGATTTAAATCATAATAATTATTGATCATCCTCACTTTCTGGGGGTATAAAGTTCTTAGGTTGCCCCAGTTTCCTTTGGCTCATAAGACCCCTTCTGAAGTGGCTCCTCCTGACCTCTGTGACCTCATGTCTCCTTCCCAGTCCCACCATGGCACTCCACATCCAGTCACATAGAGTGACTCCATTTCTGTGCCTCACACACTTTCTCATCTTCTGGCCCAAGCCTCAGGACTTAGCTACCTGGAGGAACTCTGCCTCTCCCCACCTGAGCCCATCCTGGACCTATTCTAACCTAATTAATCCCTCCAGTGCCCTGTCACTCCCTCTGCCAGCATTTGCTGGGCATACCTCTCAGGTGCTTCAGGGACTCCTCATGCCTAGCCTGTCTGTTGTAACTATAACAATCTTTTGACTTTCTCTATTGGCTTGTGCATACAAACCATGGGACTATGAGCTTTATGAGAACAAGAACTATGTCTCACCCATTCTTGTAACCCCAAAACCTAGCACTTTTCAGGGCATATATCAAGTGATTAGTAATTTTGGGTTATTTTTAAGTTAGGTTGGTACAAAAGTCATATCTACAGGGTATCATAATAGTCCATTCATGCACATATTCGTTTAATGGGGCTGCTGTAGCAATGTACCACAAATAGAGTAGTTCAGTAGAACAACAGAAATTTATTCTCTTGTCATTCTGGAAGCTACATGTTTAAGATCAAGGGAAAATCTTGATCTTTCCTAAGATTAAAGGAAGGCTGGCTGCTTCAACAAATAAATCCTGATCTTATTGGTGATTTTGCATATGTTCACACACAGAGAGAATGCCCTGTGATAATAAAGCCAGAGAGATCAGAGTGATGCAACTCCCACATTCCAGGTGGGACAGGAAAAGAATGGTGGGAGACACACTGGTGACTGTGGTTATCCAGGAGCCTGGTGACCACACCCGGGAAGGGCCAGTGGGGCAGAGGGCCACACAGGAGAGGCCTCCCCTTGTGCTTTCCCTGTCATACATCCTACGACAGGGCACAGCCAGCTGGCCACCTGATGAGGTGTTTGCTGCCATCCTGTCTGTTAGACCCAGAGATCCATGCAGGCAGGAACTGCACCTGTCTCAAGCATCACCAGACACTAGCACTGAAGACAGGGAGCAGGAAGGTGTTCAGTCAATGCACCAATTGAATGAATGAATGAACAAACGAATGAATGAATGACGGATCTCCACTCTCACTCTAGTATGGAATGAATTGCATCCTCCTAAAAAAGATACATCGAAGACCTGACCCTGAATACTTTAAAATATGAACCTATTTGGAAATAAGGCCATTGCAGATCTCATTAGTTCAGAAGAGCTCATGCTGGAGTAGGGTGGGCCTGGGGTCCATCAGAGAAGACAGCCATGGGAAGACAGAGGCACAGGGAAAAGACGGCCATGTGACAATGGAGACAGACAGGAGGATGCACCTGCAAGCCGAAGAATGCCAAGGACTGCTGGCAGCAACCAGAAGCCAGAGGAGGCAGGAAGGATCCTCCCTACAGACTTCAGAGGGAGCACAGCCCTGTGGACACCTTGATTTCAGGCTCCCAGCCTGCGGAGTGTTGCAGGGGCCAGCTCCTGCCATGCTGAGCCCCCACACCAATCTGTGGTGCTTTGCTACTGCAGCCCCAGGACATTACCCCACAGCCAGGGCCATAGCACTGGCAACTTCACCCCCTCTGCAGGAGCCACACTGGCACCAGCTGACAGCCCAGAGCCCTTCCCTGCACAAACTGCCTGCAGCCATGGCTCAGTCATCTATTCATTTGCTGCAGCTTTGGAGCTCCATGGGCCGGGCTTCATGCTGGATGCTGGGGACGCAGTGGGCTCACAGTGCGATCTTCATCACTCCGTGTTATTATCACACCATACTGATGCAGGACAGGCAAGCCCCAAAATTGGGGCTTAGCCCAGGAGGGTTCTTGGCTTCACCCAGGAGATAATTTAAGGGTGAGCTGGTGGTTTTAGACAGCAACTTTTATTGAAGTGGCAGTGTATGGCAGCAGCAGAGATATGGCTCCTTGCAAACCAGGCTACCCTACAGGCAGCGTGCCCAGGGTAGCAGCTCAGAAGCACTTCTGTACTCATATTTATACTTATTTTTAATTACATGCAAATTAAGTGTGTGCAGAAATTTCTAGGAAAAGACTGGGAACTTCAGGTTGTCATGGTTGTTACTATGGAAAGAGGCAGTAATTTCCAGGTGTTGCCATGGCAATGGCAAACTGACATGGCACACTGGTGGGCGTGTCTTATGGAAAGCTGCTTCTGCCCTGGCCTTGTTCTATCTAGTCCTCAATTTGGTCCAGTGTCCAAGCCCCACCTCCAGAGTCGAGTCCCACCTCCTACCTCAATATCACTGATGCCTGAGGCCCAGGAAGCTTCAGTAACTTCCCCTAAATCACCCTGCTCTGAGGGGCAGTGAGGGACACTACCTAAAACATGTTCATGGGGGACCCGGTGAACCCCAGAGCTGGTTGTTGCATGTGGAGACCACCCAGAAAGATTAACAGTGTTAAGTTTCCCAATTTTTTTTTGAGACAGGGTCTCACTCTGTCACCCAGGCTGGAGTGCAGTGGCATGATCTTGGCTCACTGCAACCTCTGCCTCTCAGGTTCAAACAATTCTCCTGCCTCAGCCTCCTTACTAGCTGGGATTATAGGCGTGCGCCACCACACCTGGCTAATTTTTGTGTGTTTTGGTAGACAGGGTTTCACCATGTTGGCCAGGCTAGTCTCAAACTCCTGGCCTCAAGTGACTCACCCACCTCAGCTTCCCAAAATACTGGGATTACAGGCATGAGCCACTGCGTTCGGCCCAAGTTTCCCAAATATTTGAAATGTGATCTAGAAGAAAGTATTCTTTTTCTCATTCCTTATTTAAAGATGGCAGAAGGATTGGGCAAAAGTGTTCCACCACCCAGGGCCCTGAAACCATGTGTAGTTTTGAGCAGACCTGGGCACCAAGCCCCTCAGCCTGAGGAGCCCAGGGTCAGGCCACTCTTCCTGGTGAGCTCAGGGCCTGGAAGCAGGAGGGCTGCACCTATGCCCATCTCAGGGCCTGCTGTACACGCATCTCCTGGGCACTACAGAAACCACCAGCCTTCTGCGGTCTGATGGCCCTCCATCTGGCAAGCACTAATATTAAATTTTCAGGGATTTTAGGAGCCAGTAGTTAAACACAGCCATTATTAAAAATTAAACTATATAAACTTTCAATTAAGTAAATTATAAAAACGGACATAATAAGTACTCACATTTCATCATTTCCCCGTCGTCTGACTACATCTGACTGCACACCATGTGTGCCAGGTGGCTCATGTCTGTGGCAGCTGCATGGTAGAGACTGTGTGGTGGCGCTGCTGGTCCCTTCTCAACCCTCATTCAGTGATGGCACAGTCATGGGCTTCAAATCAGCCATAGTTGCAGTGTTTACACCACAGGAGGCAAACGCTGTCAATCAAGGTTAGATTAACTGTTCCATGGATCTCCCAGTCTTAGAAAGGAGAGAAGTTGCTAACAATGCAGACTAAACTCTGAAGTACGTTGTGTTTCTGGACATTTATTGCACTGTGATGAGCACAGAAAAATGAGGAAATATTCTCTGAGTATTTGAAAACTATCATTCAGTTCCTCGAAGGAACCACTCACATAATTGACAAAATGATGATGTTTAGACATATGTCTCTGTTGTTTCATTTCTGTCTTATTCATTAATATAAACAAAAATAGAAACTGACATTCACATCAGAACTATCCTTGTTCATCAATTGCAAGCTCTGATTACAACAAATACAAGAGTTAGACAAAAATCAACAAAAGTGATCTTTGAGAATCAATTTATCATGCGGAACTTGAAATACACAGTATTGCAGATGTTAATGTCAATTGTGTGCTCTATCTCCTTTATATCTGTAATAACTTCTGTGCATTTTATCACAGAGCTGGTTGTTGAGCCTCACCAGCACAGCAGTGTCTCCCAGCTAAGGCCGACCTTGACCTTCTGAACCCTCAGCCTTTCCCACGCTTTCACCGCATGTGGCCGAAGCTCAGCCCTGGGCCGACAAATGCAGCCATTGCTGGCCTTGACCATACAGGCCCTGGGCAGCTGACAGCAGGGATTAGCACTACCAGGTGTGAGGCTGAGAGAGGCCTGGCTGAAGACTCAGGCCTCATGAGACAGAGGAATTTGTCAATGGGACCAATTGCCAAGAGGAAGCACCAGTAACGGCAGTGTCAGCCCTGAGTGTTTCCGCTCCAGTGGGTCCTCCCAGGGGTTGGCGGGTTGAGGTTGACCTGGGCTGCAGCAGGGAAGCCTCTTTTCAAGCTCCTGGTCCTTGACAAGTCCTCTCCTGGACCCGACTCTGCTCTGGCTCCTCTCAGCCCTTTAGGACTGACCTTGATATCAGTCCTTCACAGGCCTGCCTGACCCGGTTTTAGTGAAGAACTCTGTTAAGTCAGGTGAGTGAGGCGCCCCCCACCCTCTACATCTGATGGAGTTCTTCATCCTCCACATCCCCCAGGCGATGCCTGATCACCTGCCTGGCTTCAGCAAGAATCCCGTTAGGTGGGTTGAGCCAGAATCCACCCCTGAGGTTGCCTCTTAGTCATTTTCCATTCGCAGACCCCACCCTGCTCCTTAGCTACACATCCCCACTTGCCTGTACTGTGTTCAAAATCAAGCTCAGGGCCAGATGCAATGGCTCACACATGTAATCCCAGCACTTTGGGAGGTTAAGGTGGGCAGATCACCTGAGGTCAGGAGTTCGAGACCAGCCTGGACAACATGGCGAAACACCATCTCTCCTAAAAATACCAAAAAAAAAAAAAAAAAAATAGCCAGGCGTGGTGATGTGCGCCTGTAATCGCAGCTACTCAGGAGGCTGAGACTAGAGAATTGCTGGAACCCAGGAGGCAGAGATTACAATGAGCTGAGATTGCATCACTGCACTCCAGCCTGGGCAACAGTGAGACTCTGTCTCAAAAAAAAAAAAAAAAAAAAAAAAATCAAGCTCAGTCCTATACTAAAGTCCCCATTCTCCCATTGTAATGGTCCCAGGTAAAATCTGATTTCAACACTGCAACAACTCCCATTTCCTTTGACGGCCTCTCCTCTTGCCCTCTACTGAGCGAGTTCCAGGCTGGCGGAATCCAACCCGACAGAAGTCTGGCTGCAGCCAGCGTGAGGCTGTCTGGCCAAGGGAATTTGCCTTTTTAAAAACATCATGGTAGAATTGCAAAACACAAAACTTACCATTGAGGAGGTCAGGACGTGCCACCCCAAAATATGCCGCTTTGACACACGGATTATTTTGAGCTGAAGACGCTTGAGAGACAGCAGGTGCAAGAAGGGCTCTCCGATTTTCCCCTTTCCACCTAAAAACGGGTGATAACATCTCCCTGAGAAAGATGTCCTCCCTGTCACCAGGAAGAGACGAGTGTCCCATCACCAGAGACTGGGGCTCGGTGCTGAAATGAACCTGTAAAAGCAGCCCACCAAGTAACCTCGATCTTCAGGCTCTCCTGCAGTCCGGCTCCCGTCCCTGCCCCACACTTTACTGCCCCAGCCCAAACCCCTTTGCCTCGTCATTTTCTCACAAACTTCTTTGTCTAAAAGGTGGATAAGCTGTCTGTTCTGGTCACTTCAGCTCTTCATTTTGTTTTTATTTTTTCAATATAACAAAATGTATTTTCATTAGATATTAATTATGAACCAATAATGCATGTCAACTAAATACTTCAAATCACATTCTGCACAAAGAATTACAGATCACATTTAATAACAAAATGTTTAGTTGTTTAATAAAATGTTTTTAGAAACTTACAATATAATTTTCAAAACCAAAGAATAAAAATATTAAATATATAACTGTATGGCACAGGACAACATAAATTTATGGCAAACTTTTGTGCTAGAAACAGAGCGGAGAAAAATCTAAATTAAAGCATAAAGTCAGGAAATGAATGTTCATAAATTTCTGGTTAACTGAGGCTCATTATTTATTGTAAGAAGCAAGGGCCTCTGAACATCAGATTTTATTTATAAAAATAAAAACTTCCTTAAACATCAGATTTTTTTTACCTCAGCAATCTTTTTCCTTTGATAATTCATAATCCTGCTGTTCGTCACATTTACAAATACCTGGTAATTTCACAAACTGCCAACGGCACACTTCAAATGCCGGATCCGATGACTGTTTTCCCCCAGGGAGCCTATGATAGAGAGGATACTGAAACATGCCAAGACAGTGATTGGTCTTGGAGAGACTGTGCAGCAAATGTTTAATGGAAGCCACTACGTTTCTAGCTCTAAAGGGCCAGACAAACACAATCCCTGCTTCCAGAGTTCACCATTCAGAACACAGCAGGTCAAGCACTGATGCTGAATCATTACGAGCTTCAATTTCATCTTTCGAGATTTGCATAGATACCGATTTCTTCTGGAAGGGCAAATAAAATCTTCCCATACACACATCGTTCTTTGGATTCTCATAAGGGGTATTTCGAAATCTGTATATTGACAAGGCCAGTAGATACTTTTTCTCTAATTGCCTTCTACTCCTTAAGGCCATCTTCCCCCTCAGTTTCTCCCCAGCCCAGACCTTCCGCGGTTTTGTCTATCCAGTAGGCTTTTCTGTAAAACTTGGCTACGCCTTTCTGTTCCCCCTTCACTGTTTTCCTCTGTTGCTTTGCTCCTTAACAGAAGCCTGGTGATCTGGGATTCCCCATCTTTCCCTTCCTGGCTTCTTATTCACATAGGTGACTAATCTTAGCACCTCTTTAAAAGTTGGGTCTTCGATAAATAGGCCTCATCAGCACTTCTGATCTGCATTTCCTTGAGCACTTTTCTTGATCCTCAGATCTTCTGTGCAATAATACTCTGTTCCTGAATGTTATTTAGAAATATTACCCTCAAAACACCAATGGTTTCTTGAAGACACTTGTTTTAAAAGTTGTATCAAAAGAGATTGATAAGGGAATGTAAAACTCAGCAAAGGAAGCTTTTACTGTATTGTGAATTCCCACCATTCCCAGTACTGGATTCTGCAAGTCCACCCTTAAACCTGGTATGGGACATCAATTTATACACATGACGGCTAGATTAAAATTTTAATTTTTTTGGTTGATATTAAACTGTAATTTATATAGTACATGAAGTTTGAATCTTAAAAAAAGTAAATGATAAAAATTTAATATAGTTAACTGTTCACTGATATGTGTGCTGACTTCACCATAACCTACATATTTAATTAAAAATAAAACTGTGAGTCTGCAAATCAGATCCGATCAAGCGAACTGCCATCCGTGATCCAAAATTCTTTTTATCTTTTTAACTCAAATGAATATATAAGATTCAGTAAATTTTAATGTTCCGAATCGTTCTCAAAAAAACTATCAGAAGCTTCCAGTTAGCACAGTTGGCGAATTCATTTACCCCCAAGAGACTACCTGTTTGTGTTGTGAGGTAGCAATCTAAGACGGTATGACCTTCTGTGACAGCAGCGCCCCTAATTCACAGGCGTTCCCTCTTCACGTGAAGAGCACGGACAACAAAAAGGGACAGATGGGTCACCTTTCATTACTCATCGACTCTTGTGTTTTCATAGTATGTTAAATGCCTGATTTCAATTTTACGACAACAAAAAATACCGATATTTATTCTGAACGGCAATGGTATGTTCCAAATAGCAGATATTAACGACTTCCAACACGGTCTCTAGGAATAATCCGCAGTCCTGAGCCACGTTTTAGGAAAACATTTCCAGCAGTCTGTGCAGGATTTATTCCTATTTCATCACTGGTAATAATTGCAGTTGTTAGAGCAGGAACTTTAAATTCTTCTGCTGCAAGCTTTAAGACTGCTGTGAAGGCCGGGCGCGGTGGCTCACGCCTGTAATCTCAGCACTTTGGGAGGCCGAGGCAGGCGGATCACGAGGTCAAGAGATCGAGACCATCCCGGCCAACATGGTGAAACCCCGTCTCTACCAAACATACAAAAATTAGCTGGGCGTGGTGGCGCGTGCCTGTAGTCCCAGCTACTTGGGAGGCTGAGGCAGGAGAATTGCTTGAACCCGGGAGGCGGAGGTTACAGTGAGCCGAGATCACGCCACTGCACTCCAGTCTGGTGCCTGGCGATGGAGTGAGACTCTGTCTCAAAAAAAAAAAAAAAAAAGCTGTGAAAGGTGTCCTTTCAGGAACACTGAGTACTTTGTACGGCAGCCGCGGATCTGACGTCAGCGTGATCTTAAGGGAAACCTTCGACATGGTGGTGTCCGGATGAATCTAGAACACAAGCCAACCCCGCAGGGTAGCACGACTTCCTCCACTCTCTGTTTTCTTCTTTTTTTTTTCTTTTTTTTTCTTTTTTTCCGAGATGGAGTCTTGCTCTGTCATGGAGGCTGGAGTGCAGTGGCACAATCTTGGCTCACTGCAACCTCCGCCTCCCGGGTTCAAGCAATTCTCCTTCCTCACCCTCCTGAGTAGCTGGGATTGCTGGCGCCCGCCACCACACCCAGCTAATTTTTGTATTTTTAGTAGAGATGGGGTTTCACCATATTGACCAGGCAGACTGGTCTCTAACAACCAACCTCAAGTGATCGCCAGCCTCGGCCTCCCAAGTGCTGGGATTGCAAGCGTGAGCCACTGTGGTCGGCCTGATTGTTGTTTTTAAATCGTCACCCTAATGGATGTGAAGTGGTATCACATTGTGGTTTTGACTGCATTTTGCTAACGATTAGCAAGGTGGAGCATCTTTCACACGCTTGTTGGCCATTTGTACCTTTTCTTTGAAGAAACGTCTATTGAAGCCCTTTGTTCATTTTCAAATTGGTCTGTTTGTTGTTGTTGAACTTCGGGCCTGTAAACACTCTGGATTATTAGCTACATGATTTGCAGGCGTTTCTCCCATCCCAGGGGCGCCTTCCATTCTGTTGGTAGTGTTCACTGATGTGCGAAAGTGTTTAATTGTGATGATGTCCAGGATTGAATACGGCTTTGAATTTTACAGCACAGTGAGTTCAAGGGTACTTGGCCTCGTCCAAGGCCAGCCCCGTGCTGGGATCTAGGGACACAGAGGAAGACTCGGCGCTACCCTCGGCGTGGATGGACTCACGCAGCGAGTCACATCTCAGTGACGGCACCTAACACGCCCTCTAGAAAGCGCACACCCACGCACACAGGCACGTGTGCACCCACGCACACACACACACAGGAAAATGCAAGCAAAGCTGCCTGAGAGGTCATGCCGACCTCACAACGGAGGGAACACTGGGGCTGAGCCTGGAAGGAGGACAAGGGAGTTCCTAACCAGATCAGGAAGTAGAGACAGGGCATCCTGCTAGAAGAATTAAGATCCTTCCTTTCCAAACTCCTCCCCTCAACCAAAAGGGATCCTGGGGCAACCGGGGCTCCTGGCAGAGGGCAGCTCTCTCAGTCCCACCTGAGAAACGAAAGTCACAATCAAAGCGTAACAGGGTTTAAGAGGCAGCACTGGCCGGGCACGGTGGCTCATACCTGTAATCCCAGCACTTTGAGAGGCCAAGGCAGTGTTCAGGAGTTCAGCAGTTCACTTGAGGTCAGGAGTTTGAGACCAGCCTGGCCAACATGGTGAGACCCCCATCTCCACTAAAAATGCAAAAATTAGCTGGGTGGGGTGGCAGGTGCCTGTAGTCCCAGCTACTTGAGAGGCTGAGGCACGAGAATCACTTGAACCCAGGAGGCAGAGGTTGCAGTAAGCCGAGATAGCACCACTGCACTCCAGCCTGGGCGATAGAGTGAGACCCTGTCTAAAAAAACAAACAAAATAGAAACAGTCGGGACTAAAAAGAACGGGCTGGGGGGCCCTGTTTCTACCCCCGGGGGCTGCAACTCCTGAATCTCACTGAGGCTCAGCCCTGCCATCCCGCTAAGGCCCCACAACCTTCGACCTTCAGGAAAGGACCACGGACAAATCTGTGACTGCCCGTCCCCCGCCCCTCCCCACCCCATCTGTAGAAGGGGATAATGATTCATTTGTATTCATAAGACTATTGTTCCAACGATTAATTAAAAGGCGAGAGTATTTTTAACCATCTGTACTAATTTAGGGGAAGAATTTAGAAATATAATTGTATTATCTGTAACTGAGGAATTCAGACAGATCCCTCTCAGAAGCAGAATATTAATGTCTCAAAGAAACTCAGCAGCCTGGTCCGCTCACGGCTGCTGTTCCTCCTCAATTAGCCAAATAAACGAGGATGATTCCAGATGTTTGGCTGGTGGGGAAAGGACAGTCGGAGAGAAGGCCGGGCTTTTCCCCCCAAGTTTGGGGAAGCTGAGGCTCCAGGCTGGGATTCAGCCCCCAGGGGTTGCGGGGATGAATGTTCTGGACCTAAATAACACAGCAGGGAAATCAGGTCGCCCTGGGGCTAGGGAGGAAGGTGTTGTGAGATACAGGCCAGGGGCCACCTGCTTCCACCCTACCGGCTTCTCAGAGCTTGGAGTTGGTGACCCCAAACCTCTGTCCTCTCAGGGACCTTGGGAAATGGCAGCCCTTGCTGCAGCCAGATCAGTCCCAAGTTGAAGGACACAAAATAACCAACAACACGGGATGGAAGGAGGGGCTTGGTTAGGATGGTGTCCGGATAGAGGAGACCCCTGGAGAGCCTCTGCAGACCCCAGGCTGCCCCGCCTCCATGCCTGGAGTGGCACTGGGGGGACCCAGGCCTCCTGAGAGCTGGAGAACTGGGACACCAGGTCAGAGGCTGGGCAGTAGTCGCAGGCCACTTAGGGGCTGGGGAGGGGGACTTTACACATGCCAGGGCCTGGGGCAGTGGGGAAAAGGAGGCTTAAGGTGCAAGGAGGGCACAGCGTCTTTCTGCCAAGCTCCTGCTCTGAAGGCTTCCTCCAGAGACTACTCATGGCCCGGAGCCAGGGCCTCCCTGGGATGTCCTATTCCACACTGGGGCACGTGCAGCCAGGCCGGCCACTTAGTGAGGGACACACAGTGGAAGGCAGTGTGGTTTAGAGACACATCCATGTACAAACACACAGGCACACATGCTCAGGCACGTGCATGCGTGTACACACATCCGTGTGGGTGCACACCCAGGAATCACACACACACGCACACAAGCATGCACAGGGTCTTGAACAGAGGGTTCAAATCTCGTTCCAAACACACATTAGCCAAGTTACTGCGGTTTCTAAAGGTTTTCTGAGCCTCCAATTCCTCATCTGCAAAGTGTGGGCAACGTACCTGCCCCTCGAGGCTGGGGGGTGACAGAATGTGATTCTCATGGCTGCCTCCTTTGAAGCCCAGCCCAGATGACCATCAGGAGCCCTCCCCGACCCCACACTGCCAGGGCGAACACAGGAGGTGTCTGCTAACTGTCTGGGTGTCCAGTTATTTCCCTAAAGGACCAAGGAGAGAGAAGGAGCCCAGATGCAATGAAGACCCGCACAGACTCCTGCCCGGTCAGCCACTGCCGACAGCAGAAGCACGGCGTCCTGCACACAACCCACCTCTCACCATTGTGGCTCATAGACTGAACGGTCTGAGTATGTGCTCAGTACACGCACATACTGAGCACCTACTGAATACCAGGCCTTGTCTTGAGCCATTGGGAGGAAGCTGAGCTCACACACAGCCCCTGCCCTCCAGAAGTGACGGGGTCGGGGAGAAGAGGCAGGGAAAGTTGAATATAAACCATGTTTCAGGGTACAGCTGGATGCCTACAGCATGGGAGATAGAACAGAGGTTCTGGATTGAGGGAGCAAGGATTCCAGGATCCAATGAGTTGTCTATGTGATGCCGGTCCAAGCTCCCAGGCCCCCTACTTTGTTGTATTGGGGGAAAATGAAATGAGGGACCCTGCAGACTCTTACTAGGACAAACGGCGAGGTGGCCAGGGACGCCCTTCCCAGCTGCTCTGGACCCAGCAGCAGTCGGTGGGGAGTAAGATCCTCCTTTCGTGCCAGACCACTGATTTCCAGATGGGCAAACTGAGACCAGGAGAGGTGACGAGCTTGAGGTCAAGTGCCCTAAACCTCTCTTCCAGTCCCCTTTGAGCTCCTGAAGCTATCCTTGGAGAAGGGAAGTCTCCACTTCCTCACCCTCAGCTCTGACCTTGCTTACCAGGAAGTTCTTCCTCAGCCCCGCTCAGCCCCTCCAGCTGCAATGTCCCTGAGAGCTTCTCCGACAGCCAGGGTCTGACTGGGCTCCAGGCGGCAGGACCCTGGCACTCAGGCTGGTAGAGCCATCCCAAGAGCCCGTGGCCTCTGCCGCACTCACGCTTCACTCCCTGCCGGCCTGTCCTTTCAGCCGTGCAGCCAGAGACCACGCACATCCGCCCGTTGCCTCGCTCAACGTTGAGTGAGTGTCGACACTGAGTCAGCTTTCGGGCTGCGAACTGGAGGGAGAGGAATGACCCAGCCTTGTTTACTCCACGCTGAAAGGAAACCTCTTCTGCCAAACTCCCGAGAGCTCACAGAGCTTATGGTCACATCATGCTCCTTATTGCAATGGTCCCCTCCCCTCCCCATTCTCCTTATTGCAATGGTCCCCTCCCCATTCGGTAGCCCCTATCTCCACCGCAAGAGCTCCCTATTCCCATGTCAATAGTCCCCTCCCCAACCACAGTATTCCCCTCCCCTACTGTAGTCATCCCCTCCCCCACACAAGCCCCCTCCCCCACGGCAATAGTCCCCTCACCCATGGCAATAGTCCCCTCCCCCACGGCAGTAGCCCCTCCCCCCACGGCAGTAGCCCCTCCCCCACAGCAGTAGCCCCTCCCCCCGGCAATAGTCCCCTCTCCCCAGCAATAGTCCCCTCCCCCATGGCAATAGTCCCCTCCTCAACCACAATATTCCCCTCCCCTACTGTAGTCATCCCCTCCCCCACACAAGTCCCCTCCCCCACAGCAATAGTCCCCTCCCCCATGGCAACAGTCCCCTCCCCTACTGTAGTCATCCCCTCCCCCACAAAAGTCCCCTCCCCCACGGCAATAGTCCCCTCCCCCACGGTAGTAGCCCCTCCCCCACGGCAGTAGCCCCTCCCCCCGGCAATAGTCCCCTCCCCCTGGCAATAGTCCCCTCCCCCACGACAGTAGCCCCTCCCCTGCTGCAACACGCCCTTCCCCACTGCAGTCAGCCACTCTTCTTTGCAGTAATCCTTTTGAATAGAGTTTCTCCTTCCTAGGTCCGGATTCCAGTTTCATTGGTGGAGCTGCAGTTCCCTCCAGGGAGGTGGCCTGCGGGAAAGGAGCCAGTAAGGAGGAACTGGCCTTGGGCAGTACCAAGGTGGGGAGGGCGGTCCAGGCAGAGTGACGTGGGCGCTGTGTGCAAATGGAAACAGGGAAGGGGAGTGGGCCGGGGGTGTGAGGGGAAGCGACAGAAGCCAGGAGGCCTGGGGGTCGCAGGCAGGGAGTGTGCAGAGGAATTTCAACCAGCGTCAGCTTCGTCCTGGGTGGCAGCAGGGACGCCACCACCGGGGGCTGTGGCACCACCCAGGCAGCAGCAGGAGAGGCGTGGGCCAGGGTGGCAGTGGCGGTAGAGACACAAACCCAGGACTCACTGCGAAGTAGAGACAGGAGTGGGGAGGGGTGGAGAAGGAGTAAATAATGACTACATTTTTTAAGTGAAAAGAGAAAGACTGGCAGAGGAAAAAGGTATTTTGTCACAGACTGGATAGGCAAAGTTATGCTGCTGTGACAAAAACTGAAAGTGAAATCCAGCTGCTTCACGGATCACTCGGCCATTGCTACAATACGGCTGGCGACAAGCCACTCCGAAACGCAGCAGCAGGCGACAAGCACCAGTTCCTCAGCCTCGGCCAGCATCTGGCTGTGGATCATCTGGGCCTCCCCGGGAATCCACATTCTCTGGAAGGACTGTGCCCGGGGCAGGTGACAGGAGCCCCAGAGGGCAGGACACGCCCAGCCCCAGGAGCACAGCTGAGACCTAAAACCTCTGCCTGCGCAGCAGCTGCCGAAACGTCCTCGGCCAAAGCGGGTCTCATGGCTAAGCCCGGCCGCAGCGGTTTGGGGAACACATCCCATGTACGCGTGTGTACCGGACAGTCACCAGCGGAGGGACAGACTGAAAACAGAATGCCGAGAAGAGGAGGAGAATGCAGGGAAAGACACAGGGGCAGAAGGAAACCCGTGAGCAGGAAGGTCCCGGGAGCCCAGGAGAGAAGGGACAAAGGGCCAAGCGTGAGAAAAGCGACGGAGAGGAAACAGAGGAGGAGCACAGAGGGCCGGTCCTTGCTGTGGCCAGGGGAGGGTGGGTGGCCAAGGTGCAGCCTCAGCAGTGGCAGGAGGAGAGGCAGAGGGGGTGGGAGCAGCCAGCTCTTTGGAGGACTCTTGCTGCAAAAGGGAGCAGAGAAATAGGGCCGCAGTCCACAGGGGCATGGGGTCACCGAGGCCTCCTACGCCTGGAAAGGATGATGAATGCCGATGGGAGTGACCCAGAGAGAGGCCAGACCTGGAGAGACCGGAGAGGAGAGATGATTGCAGAAGCCGAGGGTGGAGCTGGGGGCTGGGGGCAGAGCCCGGAGAGGCTGGAGCAGGGCAGAGCTGGCCGTGCCCGAAGCGGAGCGGGAGGCGGGGACCCTGCTGTCCGTCCTACGCACACACCACTCCCGGCTTCAAAGCAAACCACCATGGCACACGCCTACCTATGTAACAAACCTGCCCATCTGCACATGGACCCTGGAACTTCAAATAAATGTTGAAGAGGAAAAAAAACACCGTTATGCCCACAGGAGGAGTCATGTCTGGGTCAAAGCATCCAGTACTCCACTAAGAGGCAACATTATCTAGCAGGGAAAACGAGCTGCTTTCAACCCCCTGAAAACCCTTGGTTGGTAATAAATCCTGAAAATGAGCCAGCCACTCGGCTGGGCTGAGAAGCGAGGAGAGGAAGCTGGACTGGGTGGTCTGTTTCCATTCAGCATCATCCCATCGCCTCCACGTTCTCCCTGGCTTCCCACGTCCCCTCCCCGTGTGGTTCCAGGCTGGATTCGGCTCTGGGCAGCCATCAGTCTCTGGCAGTTCCCAGGTGTTCCCTGGGAATGGCTCACTGGGCACTGCGGGCTGCCAGGGGCATCTCTGGGGCTTCCTCGTCATCTCTGCATTTCTGGGTTTCCTAAAAGTGACCTTCACCGCTCCTTTCCAATGTCTGTGTGAGCCTCAAATTTCCTGGGTTAAGTCAATCTCTCTCACTTGAGCTCTCGCTCGCTCTCCGTCTCTCTTTCCTCTAAATCTGAGTGTGGCTCCTGTTCTTCTGCCCAGACCTGTATGGATAGGAGGAGTAATAAAGCGAGAGGGAATGGGGGGCTCAGGGGCTCCTGGGGAGAAACGCTGAGGGACATCACTTGCCTGTGGGAGCACACACCCTAAGGTGTCAGGAAAGGGATGGGATGGACAGAGAGGCACCATGACAGCCTCCACCCGGGGGTCAGTGCTGCACACCGAATGTCTGTGTCCCCCACAAATTCATGTGCTGAAACCCTCACCCCCAAGGTGATGAGGTGATGGTGTTGGGAGGTGGGGCGTTTGGGAGGTGATGGATTAGACCATGAGTGGGGAGCCCTCATCATGGGATTAGTGCCCTGATAAGAGACTCCAGAGAGCTTGCTCCCTCCCTCTCTCTCTCTCTCCCTTCCTCCCCACCTCCCTCCTTCTCTGTCCCTACCACCTGCCCCGTTTGAGGATACAGCGACAAGTGGCCATCTGCAAGCCCTCACCAGACACCAAACCTGCCAGCACCGTGATCTTGGATCTCCAACCTCCAGGACTGTGTGAAGCAATGTTTGCTGTTTCAGCCCCCGGGCTCTAGTCATTCATTACCGCATCCCCAACTAAGACGATCAAAGCCCGCCTTCTGCAGTACAGCAGTTTCCGGTGGTCATGAGGCCAAGCAGCCGAAGACTACCTTTCCCAATGTTCCTCACAGTCATTTGCTGCCATGTGACTAGATTCTGGTCCCAACCCAAGCTGAGCAGGGTGGTGTGAGCAGCATCAAGGCCCTGTCCCTAAAGCGAGAGGCATAAGCTCTCCCTTTTTTCTTCCTGCTTGCCACCTGCTGGAATGCAGAAATGATGGCTGGAGCCAGAGCAGCCACTTTGGACTCAAAGACAGAAGCCACCTGTTGAGCACAGCAGGCCCTCAAGAGAAAAGACGCTGGCTCCTTGCCACTGTGGAGCTGCCATCTCGGCCCCGGGTTGCCTGTGTTTGGACTGTTACATGCATGAGAAATAAGCTTCTATGTCATCTTGACCACTGTGAAACTCCTTCTTGGTTACAGCGGCTGGAGTGTGTATTTTAACTCACGCAGAGATGCCTCATCCACTCCAGATGGCTTACGTTTAAATGTTTTTTGCAGACACATGAACTGCAATCATTCTACGATTTTTTAAAATCTATTGTCCCTTCGTAGTGCTGCTGCAAATTTCTGTTTCAGAGGGGAAAATAGCACATTATCATCTATAACTAGTGAAAATGTCTACTATTATATGAGTGTATATTAGTGAAGGTAATGCTAACCGTTCTAATAAAGCAAACCCAAGAATATACAATGGCCCAGCACAACCCTGCTTTGTATTTTGCTTGAATAAAGTCCAACTGGGTGTTTCTGATGAGCCGGTGGGTGTCATTCAAGCTCGGTTCAGGGCAAGCCCATTTCCCGGGCAACAGGGCCCCTTCCTGGGTCATCTCCATCCAGTCACTAGGTGGGGAAGGGAGAGAAGGCAACGCCTTAGATGGGAGGCCTGGAAGAGGCACACATCACTTCCACCCACATTCCTCATCCATAGCTCAGTCACACGGCCCTCCTAGATATCATAGAGTCTGGAAATGCGATCCCTGCCTGAAAAGCCAATTCCCAGTAACGTCCCTGCAGCTCCGATGGAGAGTGTAGATCTTTGGTGGCTCAGTCGCCATCTGTCATGACTGCGAAGAACTCCACAGCAGTTCCAGCAATTTATGGTTAAAAAGAGCTATGTAAAAATAAAGGTACATTCACACATGCCCACATCAAACACCATGCATGCTCTGCTGTTTACCCCAAGGAGACACGCCAGTGACCTGCCCCAGACATAGCTCCACGCAGCTGAAATAAGAGCCTGTCTCTTCTGCAGCAGACTCACCTGCCAGAATCTGTTGCTGTTCCCCTCTGGGGAAGAGAGGGAGTGACTGCTTCTTCACCGAATGCCACAAAAGGTTCATGTGAGGAGGGAGAAATCAGACTGTGGCCCCTACGGGTATTTTCAAGCTAGAAGGGGTTCTCCAGTTCACATAATCTCTTCATTTTCATCCTACTTCTGTCTTGTCCAGAAGAAAATTTTTTTGTGAAAAATCAGACCTTGGCAATGACCTTGAGCAGTAGGATATAAATAACTCCCACAAGCTTAGCGTTCCAATAATGGAACACTAGGCATAAATGGGCTAAACTTAACTTATAGATGTAACCCAGATATAAACTAGGGCCCCATGTGGTCCAGTCTCAGAAATAAAATTCAAAGAAGTACAATACAGCATCAAAGGTAGCGCTAAGCTGTCCTCAAATCTCTTCAGGAAAATGGTCATAGACTTAACTCTATCTTTTTTTTTTTTTTTGAGACAGAGTCTCAGTCTGTTGCCCAGGCTGGAGTGCAGTGGCATGATCTTGGCTCACTGCAGCCTTGACACCCTGGGCTCAAGCAATCCTCTCACCTCAGCTTCTTGAGTAGCTGGGACTGCAGGCATGTGCCACTACACTGTTAATTTTTCTTTTCTTTTGGTAGAGATAAGGTCTTGCTGTGTTGCCCAGGCTAGTCTCAAACTCCCGGCCTGAAGCAATCCTCCTGCCTCAGTGTGGATCTAATTTATAGCCCACAGCCACACGCCTTTCCTCCCTTCCCTAATTCTCTTCCTCCTGTATCTTTCTCAGGGCTTCTCACAGGGCAAATTGCAGAAACCCTCTCTGATGCCCCCATTCACCTTTTCATCTCCCCCTACTACTTCTTTTCCTCACATTTCTTGTAGAGATAGATTTAGCCTCTCGGATACTTTTTTAAATGGACTTTATATTTTCAGAGCAGTTTTAGGCTCACAGCAAAATGGAGCAGAAGGTACAGAGAGTTCCCATGTACTGTCTGTCCCACACACACACAGCCTCCCCAGCTGTTAATATCCCCCACCAAATAGTACACTTATCACAACTGATGAACCTACATTGACACATCATTATCACTGTATTAGTCCATTTTCACGCTGCTGATAAAGACATACCAGAGACTGGGCAATTTACAAAACAAAGAGCTTTATTGGACTTACAGTTCCACGTGGCTGGGGAAGCCTCACAGTCATGGCAGCAGACAAAAGAAGAGAGCGTGTGCAGGGGACTCCCCGTTACAAAACCATCGGATCTCATGAGACTTGTTCACTATCAGGAGAACAGCAGGGGAAAGACCCACCCCCATGATTCCATTGCCTCCCACTGGGTCCCTCCCACAACACATGGGAATTCAAGATGGGATTTGGGTGGGGACACAGCCAAACCGTATCAATCACCCTAAGTCCATAGCCCACATTAGGGCTCACTGTTGGTGTTGTACATTCTATGAGTTTTGACAAACGTTTGATGACATGGACCTGCTATGACAGTATGATACTGAGGCGTTTCACTGCCCTAAAAATCCCCTGTGCTCCACCTATTCATCCTTCCTGCTCCCCAAACCATGGTGTTGCTGGAAAAGGTGTCTGGATCCAGACCTCAAGGGAGGGTTCTTGGATCTCATGCAGGAAGGAATTCAAGGCGAGTCACAAGGTGCAGCAAAGGAAGCATGTTTACTAAAAGCTACTCCAGGCACTTTGGGGGGCCGAGGCAGGCAGATCGTGAAGTCAGGAGATCGAGACCATCCTGGCTAACATGGTGAAACCCCATCTCTACTAAAAATACAAAACATTAGCCGGGTGTGGCGGCAGGTGCCTGTAGTCCCAGCTACTCAGGAGGCTGAGGCAGGAGAATCGCTTGGACCCGGGAGGCGGAGGTTGCAGTGAGCCAACATGGCGCCACTGCAGTCCACACTCCAGCCTGGGTGACGGAGCAAGACTCTGTCTCAAAAAAAAAAGAAAAAGCGACTCCATTACAGAGCAGAGGACCTTCTGAGAGAATGAACCATCTTTGTTTTAAGTTTTTCTTATGTAGGGGTCTTGTCTATGTAACCACTAAACCAAGCTACGACTCTGTGAGTGGCAGCAGACAGCGTGACAAAATTTATTACACTACTGATTTAAAGAAAACTACCCTTGACAGTCTAATGCATGAGTACGTCAAAGCGTAATTATAAGTATCTTGAAAGCACATGTTGTTACAGGTGTTGGGACACTGGGTGTTGTGACAACTGGGCTTTCTATTGTTTTAGGAGTTTGTCCTTGCAGGCAGTACCAAGCTGCCTCCTTAGCGGTGAACGTCTTAGGACCGGGGTCACGACTGGCAAGGAACGTGCCTTGTTAGTTTCAAGACAAGGTCGATTTTTCAGTGGCGTCACTCTGGGTCTCCTCAGCTCCTGCCTCCCTAACACTGGCAACTCCCCTTTTTACTGTCCCCATACATTTTCCTCTTTGGGAATGTCACAGGACTGGAGTCACAGGGTGTGTAGCCTTTCCAGATTGGCCTCTTTCACTCTGTGATCTGCGTTTCCGGTTCCTCCATGTCTTCTCCTGTATGGAAAGGTCACTTGTTTCCAGTACTGAACAGTATCCCGTTGTCCAGGTGGATGTGCCACAGTTTACTTCTCAGTCACCTGCCGGAGGACATCTCGGCTGCTTCCAGGTCACGGCGATTGTAAATAACACTGCTGTCATCGTCCGACGCATTTTCAGGCTTCTCTCCACTTTAATCATTCTGCGGATTCCTCTTCACGCTGACATCACAAAGACAGGACCCCTGAGGGACTGAGGAGAGCAGACCAAGGCAGAATCCCCCACAGAGGGAAGGTGGGGGAAGGCTGGGACCCTTCCCCAGGGACAAGTCTCATCCTGTCACCAGATGCACACAGCTCATGGAGACCACGTCGACACCGGCCTAAGGAACGCAGCAGCAAAGCTGTGACATGGAGCCCGCTGGAGAAGAATCCATACTCAACCTGTGTGTGTCAGGCTCCTAAGTACTTGCTAGGGAGGGTCCTCCAAACTGTAAGGCCGGTTGCCTCGCCGGGAGCTCGGACACACACACCCCTACCCCCTTTTTTCCCGAAAGCTCGGACAAGCTTGGGCATGTTCCCTTTTCCCCTTCTCGCACAGCCTGGCCTTCCCTTAAAGAACCCAGTATGCAAACAGGGTCTTGTGATTCTAGCCAATAGCAGCCGAGTCTTTCTAGCCAATAGCAGCCAAGTCTTTCTAGCCAATAGCAACCGAGTAATTCTAATCAATAGCAGCCAAGTCCTGTATGCAAACAAAGGCTTGTAACCTTACCCAATAGCAGTCCTGCTCTCCCACAACCAATCGAGCTCCTTCACTCCCTATAAAACCCCACGTCTGAGAGGAGTCCGTGCGATTTCTCTGGCCCCTCCTGTCGGACCGCAGAACCTCGCCCGGTTCTGCGAGGCTGAATAAATTCCTTCATATTGGATCTTCTTGTGTTGGCCTCAGTTTCTTCCTTTTAAACTCGGCAAGAACCTAAGAACAAACCTCACACAAACTAGCTCCAGGTCCTCAAAATTAGTGTACAGGCGAAGAAGCACACCTCCTGGTTGTTATGACTTCCAGGTACAGGACCCTGACCGTGGACCGGATACTCCTCAGGGCTGCACACCCACATGCTACCTGATCCCCCATCCACCTTCGCTTTACAGAAAGCGTGAAGCGACTTCAGCAGCCTGTCTTTCGCGCAGATGGCTGAGGCATGACGCACACGCAGGTCCATCCACCGCCAAAGCTGGAGGTCTCAGGCATCCTTCTAAGGTCTGAAAGGGAAAGAAATCCCTTAACCAGGAGCCTGTGTGACAGCATTCCCACCCTCTGCTGTCCCACCCCCGCCAAGGACCCGTTCAAAGGCTGGTCACGCCAGTCACTGCAGTCCACGTGGAGCACAGAGATGTCAGTTCTAACAAGCACTGGCCTTCTAGCCCAACCCCACTGTGCAGACGGCAAGACTGAGGCCAACCCCACTCTGCGGAGGGAAAGACCGAGGGGTGGAGAGGATGTTGGTTTGCTGCAGATGATCCAGACTCTAATTTCCCAGGCTGACTCAAACTCATCAGGAACATCGCTTCCACCAGGTGTATGGAGTGGCTTCTCCATCCACGTGGCTTTACCCTGACCCCACAGCAGTCCCACGGCCCAGGTGTGGGGCCGAGCACTCCCCTCTGCCTCCTCCTTGGATTGCAGGAGGCATGTCTCGCTTTATGAAACAGATGCCATTTGGGGAAGACTCGCATTGTCAGGAGCGCTGTGGACGCTCGGGGCCGAGATCAACACGATGATGATGCCAGTGGAGGGAACGTGTGCTTTTCAGGAGGTAAATCACACTCTGCACCTATTGATTCATGCTTTTCCTCGGCCGGTAGGAGCCAGGGAGGCTACCTTCGCTGTGATATTTCTGCCAGTTCTCATTCCCAGTGCGAAGAAGAATTGCCTGTGTTTGCTGAAATTGAAGTCGAAACCCAGCTGGCGCATATTGGTGGCGGGGAGCTGGGAGCAGCGGGGAGCTGGGGTGTGGGAGGGGACTCAGGCCATGGGGCAGGGAATGAGGGGAGGAGGGGGGAGCTGGGGTGTGGGAGGGGACTCAGGCCATGGGGCAGGGAGTGAGGGGAGCAGGGGGGAGCTGGGGTGTGGGAGGGGACTCAGGCCATGGGGCAGGGAATGAGGGGAGCAGGGGGGAGCTGGGGTGTGGGAGGGGACTCAGGCCATGGGGCAGGGAATGAGGGGAGCAGGGGGGAGCTGGGGTGTGGGAGGGGACTCAGGCCATGGGGCAGGGAATGAGGGGAGCAGGGGGGAGCTGGGGTGTGGGAGGGGACTCAGGCCATGGGGCAGGGAATGAGGGGAGCAGGGGGGAGCTGGGGTGTGGGAGGGGACTCAGGCCATGGGGCAGGGAATGAGGGGAGGAGGGGGGAGCTGGGGTGTGGGAGGGGACCCAGGCCATGGGGCAGGGAATGAGGGGAGGAGGGGGGAGCTGGGGTGTGGGAGGAGACTCAGGTCATGGGGCAGGTAATGAGGGGAGGAGGGGGGCCGTAGCATGATCTGGGAAACAGCCGTCTCAGGCCACATCGGGACCACTGAGGGTTTATTGGGAGTGAGTGGAGCTACCATAGAATGAGGTCTTGAAAATCAGCTGCATGGAGGAACCGGAGGAACCAGAGGAACCGGAGCAACGGGAGGCCACCATGTTAAGTGAAATAAGCTAAGCAGAGGAAAATGAATAGGGCATGTTCTCACTCACACAGGGGAGCTAAAAGGTGGATCGCATGGAGGTAGAGAGTAGATTGTGGGTACCAGAGACCGGGAAGGGGAAGGGAGTGAGGGGGTGAAGAGGGGGTGATTGATGGGGACAAATACATGGCTTGATCAAGAAATAAGGCCTGGTGCTGCAGCAGCAGGGTGACTGTGTTCACAACAATCCATCGCACATTTCAAAACAGGCAGAAGAGAGTGATCTGAATGTCTCCAGCATCAAAAAGAGGCCAGTCCTGAGGGTGATGGATGTCACATTTATGATGACTGGATCTTTACAAATTATGCAAATGTATTAAATTTGCATGTACCCAGAAACTGCATACACCTATTATGCACCAATAAAAAAGAAATAAATCCTTTTTTTTAAGAGAGTAAAGGCCCCTTTGCCTTGGATCCCAAGTCTTGGAAACAGGCCCTGATGCCTTCAGAAAACCCCAAAGGGAACAGGGCCCTTCTGTGAAGTTGAGCCGATGGAAAACCACCCTGGTCTTCAAAACTGGGCAAACGGGGGTGTGTTTCTCAGGCCCAGCTGTCGTCTTTGCCCTGGAAACTGGGCCACACCTATGGTTCCGACGGGCTGCACCTGGGGCTTCAGGTTCCAGATCGCACACTCCTCCCAGGGCCTATTAAAACCCCACAGCATCCGCAGGAAGCCTGTGCAGGCCTCAGACAAAGCTCAGCCTCTCACTGGACATTATTCTTGACCTCGATCTTGCTTCTGCCCTGGGCCCCACTGTGGGTTTGAGATTTCCTAGTGGCCCCTGGAGAGTGCTCCCTGTATCACCTGGAAGGGATCCCCTCACCGGATGCCCCATCAGCCTGCAGGTCCATGCACCAGGCCTGGCCCTGGCTCTGCTGGTCCCGAGCTCAGCCCTGAGGATTAACTGGACCGGACCTGGGTGCCCACGCACCATCTTGCCCACCCACGCTTCATACGTGTCACAAGCTTCGCCCTCTCTTGGGATGAACCAGCTCATCATCCCCTGGCCCCTGGCTGTTGGGAATGCCGTCCCCATCTGGGGATGTGCCAGTCTCAGTTTCCTTCTCTGTACAGTAGGAGCCAAAAGCATTTTGCAGACCTCGGTGCAGATGGACCCTGAGACAAGGTGCAGCAGACGCACCAAAGGGGCTTTGTGGCCAGCAACATGCCAGGCCGGTGCACCTTGTTGATGCAGTCGACGCTGCAGGGGTGCGGGAGGTGAGGACCCATGCAGGGGTGCGGGAGGTGAGGACCCACGCAGGGGTGCGGGAGGTGAGGACCCATGCAGGGGTACGGGAGGTGAGGACCCACGCAGGGGTACCATCACAGGCCATAGGAGGGACAGCTCCAGGGACAGAGGCAAGGCCCACTCCACCCTGACTGTGAGGGGACAAGTCCATGGCCAAGCATCTTGGGAGCCATTATCTCTGCTACGCGCAGTGCAGAGGTGCCCTCCAGCAGCAGGTGCAGCTCTGGGCACAGCCAATGCAAACACGAGAGAAAGAGCCAGCCAAGGGGGGAGCATCTGTCCAGGCAGGGAGACAGGGGAGCGGCGTCAGACAGGTGGGTCAGGCACACGTCCCCAGCAGGACCCTGCGGGAGGGAGCAAGGCTGGGGGAGGGATGGGGCACTGAGCAGCCCGTGCTGGAACAGTCAGGAAACCTCCCAGGCGGGCATTTGAGCAGAGGCCCTGGCCAGCGGCAGGAGCAAGCCTGCGGGAAGAGTGAGACCTGGAAGGGGCTGGGGGCTGTGCCCGCCGGTTTCTTGCCCTGTGGTATCTTTGTCTGGCTTTGGATCACTGGACTCAGATGACGCTGGGAAGCACTTTCTCCTCCCATCTTTTGGAGGCGTTTGTGAAGATTTGATATTAACTCCTCTTCAGATGTTTTGTAGAATTCAGCAGTGAAGCTGTCTGCAGCCAGAGGCCTGTGAAAGGTGCCCTGGCGTGTTCAAGGCACAATGATAAGGAGGTGGGTGTCGCTGGGGACAGAGGAGGGCAGCAGGCGGTGGGCAGCAGGCCTCATGCTGGTCCAGCAGGGTACGGAGCCTGGAGGGTGCCATGTGGAGGAAGTGACAGGGCCCACCTGTGCAGCAAGGAAGCCCTCTGGCCCTGCCCCATGGTGTAAAGGCTCTCACGGGAGAGGAACAGAGGCCAGAGGGCAGGTGGTACCGGTGGCATCTGCTCTTCCGTCATTGCACACGTGAGCTCATCAGGGTGGGCTCTGGGTCCCCTGGAAGAGTCAGGGTCGAGTCCCAGAATTAGCCTGAGGTCAACTTGGAGAAAGACCATGTGTCTAATGTGTCTAGTGCCTCCCTCCCTCCCAGCCTCCTACCCCACCTGACCTCCACAACCCACCCAGCAACCCTGGGGACTGGCCTTGTCCCCCTAGGGACTCCAGAGGGAGTGTGTTTTGTGCCGTGAAGAAAACAAGCCAGGCTCACTGCAAACCATGACAGCCCCTTCAAGCTGTCAGAGTCCCCGCATGTGGAGTGAAAAGGGGAAAAAGACAATTTACAATTGCAAATTGGAACTCCTCTCTCGGAGCGGAGTGATAATCTAGCTCGGGAGACAGATGGTGAGGAAGCGTTCCAGGAACGTGTTACAACACAGCGCTGCCTAGCAGAGGCGAGAGGCTCCAGGAAGGACCCGGTGCCTGCCATTGCAACCATGGGGGGATCCTGGAGGGGTGCTGGGGACAAGGTGGCTGTCCTGTCACCTCGTTCTTGTCTCTGCCCCCACCTCTCCCCACTGTGCGGGGCTCAGGACCACGGGCGCCCAGACACAAAGGCACAGCGCCATGGAAACATGAGCTCCATGCTGTGCAGCTGCTGGTGCGTGGGGCAGGGAGAGAGACCAGAGTCCCCTTCTCTGCTGCCTTTTAAATAAAAGACAAGGAGGACGGCGAGGACGAGGTCAAAACTCACTGTGGTCTATACCGCGGCACAGATCCCGACTCAGGGTGGGGACGTGTGGGAGGGACAGAAGGAGAGGAAAAACCACAAAGAGAGTTGGAGGCCCCTCCGCTTCCCGTGAACGGGAACAGGTGTGCGGGAACCCTGGCGTGTCTGGCGTCTGGCGTGGCAGGCTCCCATGCTGGATTCCGCCAATGCTGCCAGCGAGGCCTCCCTCACTCCCCAAGTGCTGCTCTTTTCATGGGGGAAACAAAGATAGGGCAGATGCTGAATGAACGAATGCTTTTAAATGCCCACGGTGTCATTATTTCTTCTGGAAGTTCGTTCATTTACGTGATGATCTGAGGGCCTGTCACTCACTGAGGCCAGAGTGGACCCTCAGAGGCAGGCGGCAGTTCAGGGAGCAGGGCCTGAGGTGCAGGGATAGATGGAGCCTGACAAAGGCCAGGACACAGTGTTCTGGGTCCAGGCTGGGGACAGGGGTGGCCAGGGCAGCAGAGGACAAGGAGACAGCCTGGCAGACCCCAAACCCTGGACCGGGCTGGTCTCGGGGAAGTGCGCGTGTGGAGAGAAAGAACGTTTCCTGCAGACAGAATGCGGGATGGGCCGGCTATGGCCAGGGGACAGCTCACAGTTCAGCCAGGCTGCAGGGACTCCAGAAGATTCTATGGCTGAGTCCTTCCTGCAAACTGGAAAGCTTCAATGAGCTGCTAACAAAAAGCGTCAGCAAACCACCAAAACCAAAATACGGGTGTACGGATGCAATGGGCGGGGGGCGTCAGGGACGGCGAGCTGGTGGAAAATGAAGAAAGGAGAGGGAGGGCCACGGGGCTCCTGAGCCTGGACCGGCCCATTCCGCTTTCCCACTGGGCTTCAAGGCCGAGGGAGCATTGGTGTCCTGGCCTGAAGTCAGTGAACACGAAAGCAATGAAGATCCGAAAGGTTCTCAGGATCAAAGGCCCCTCCGTGAACTCTTCAACATTTTCAGCATAAATCCGATAAATGTCAGAGTTTTGGTTTTTCTTTTAAGGCACCACCTGTTTCTCCCTATGGAAAAAGAAAAGGATGACTAGTACTAAAAAGGGAAAATTTAAAACCCCTAAAAGATCACCTGAGGTGCACGTGAAGCTGTTCTGGGCCACGCTTGAATGCGAACGGAGCCAGCCTCTTCACGCTGCAGGAAGGCCTTGGAAAGAAAAATCGAGGCCCAGGCTTCCCGGTGGCTACAGCTCTGGGCCGCGTGCCCCTACCCTCCTCTCCCAGCAGTAACTGCCTCGAAGGGCAGACCCCAACTCTCCCCAAATGCTGAGCGGGAGAGGCCCTGGCGCCGAGGGCAGAGCAGCCCACTGGACCTCACCCTCCCACCCCCACCCTCTGCCTCCCCCTCCCCCTCCCATCTGGCACCCCTGCCCTCTGGGCACAGGAGTGACTTGAGCCCTGGCTGCCAGGGCCCTAGAGGAAGTCACATCTGCTCACGGAATGCACAGGACAGGCGCGGGACAGCGCTGTGTCTGACGCGTCCTCCCGAGCAGGTGAGACTCAGTCACTCATTCACTCCTGTATTCATTTGTGGGTTGTGAAATTAATTTCGCAAATATTTACAGAGAGCATTCCAGGGTTCTTCAAAGGGAAGAAATAAAGACGTTAGCAGAGTTCCTGTTGAAGCTTCCCACTGCATCCTGGCATCACAGGGGGCCTCAGCGCAACTTGGTAACGGGAGGTCCCCACTTCCTCCAACCCAAAGACACCAGCAGGCGGGATCCCGCGGCCGAGACAGAGTCCCGCTCCACTGTGGCAAATCTCAAAAAGTCCCTTCATCTCTGTTGGTTTCCCGAAGCCACAAACTAGGCAGCTTCAACAACAGAAACTTGTCCTCTCCTGGTCCTGGAGGCCAGAAGTCCACAAGCAAGGTGTGGGCGCGGCTGGGTCTCTCTGAGCCTCTCTCCTTGGCTCCCAGATGGCTTTCGTTACTGCGGCACGGCCTCCGTGTGCACCTGTGCGTGTCTGTGTCCAAATCTCCCCTTCTTAGAAGGACACCAGTCCGACTGGACTAGCGCCCACCTGAATGACCTCATTTTAACTTAATTCTGTCAGGACCCTTCTCCGAATAAGGTTTCACCCACAGGTTCTGAGGGTCGGGGCTTCAGCGAATGGATTTGGTAAAGGGGCACACAACTCAGCCCAAAACAATCTCTGCACCTTCATCTTTTCATTAAAAAAAAAAGGCTGGGTGCCGTGGCTCACACCCATAATCCCAGCACTTTGGGAGACTGAGGCGGGCAAATCATTTGAGGTCAGGAGTTCGAGACTAGCCTGGCCAACATGGTGAACCCATGTCTCTACTAAAAATACAAAAAATATAGCAGGGCATGGTGGTGCACGACCGTAGACCCAGCTACCCTGGAAGCTAAGGCAGGAGAATTCTTTGAACCTGAGAGGTTGCAGTGAGCTGAGATCAAGCCACTGCACTCCAGCCCGGGTGACAGTGAGACTCCATCTCGAAAAAAACAAAAGAGAGAGAGAGAGACAGGCCAGGTGTGTTGGCTCATGCCTGTAATCCCAACACTTTAGGAGGCTGAAGTAGGCAGATCACTTGAGCCCAGGAGTTTGAGACCAGCCTAGGCAATATGGGGAAACCCTGTCTCTACAAAAAAAAGTACACAAATTAGCCAGGTGTGGTGGCTTATGCCTGTAGTCCTAGCTGCTTGGGAGGCTGAGATGAGAGGATCTCTTGAGCCCCAGAGGTGGAGGCTGCAGTGAGCTGAGATCATGCCACTGCACTCCAGGCTGGGCACCAGTGAGACCCTGTCTCAAAAAAAAAAAAAGAGAGAGAGAGAGAGAGATAGCACCTGCCCCAACTCTCTCCCAGAGCAGACCCAGGGAATTGGGCCCGAGGGGTGCCCTGTGAGCTTCAGAGGGCTGTGCTGCAGCCACCACCCACTTTCCTCTCCAAGGACAGGCAGCAAGAGAGACAGGGACTCTCATCTCCCAGTGCCCTTCAGAAAGTCAGAACCCCCAGGCAGGGTGTTAGCGTGTGGTCCACCGGCAGAGAAAATCCTTTAAGAAAAGCCAAGTGTCTTCAGAGACGTGAACATAAGGTCAGAACTCTCACCAGACCCATCATTTCTCCCCACTAAGTAGCATCTGATGGCGTTAGATGCTAAGACTCGCTCTTCAGAAGCAATAAAAAAATTAAAATTAAAATTAAAAAAGGCAGTCCCTTGGTGGGAGGGTTTCTGGCTTTCATCTGAATTCCATAATGAATAATTGATACGAAAGTTTTATTGGCGCCCAGCGTTCCACAATAAACAATCCCTGAGAACACGTGCAAATACTGGGGCTGCCGTCTCTGCTGGATTGGGCTGACGGCCCGAATCAGATCTGAGTCGCCGCATTGCTTATTTACAAAATAACATAATCTTACTTTTATGTGCATTTTCCAGGCATCCATGGGTGACAAGCTGGAGAGGCATGGGCAGCTGCTCCTGTTGGATCCAGGAGGGAAGGGAGGTTCTGAGCTTCGGAGCGGGAAGCGAGCAGCCTCAGCTGTCTGTCTGCACCCTTTTGCCTGCAACACAATGAGGAGAGGGACTGGGGGAAGGAGCCACCTGGTTTCTGGGGTATAGGAGCCCTATGCAGCCACGGGTCCCAGGCAGAACGACGTAGGGAGGTGATGGAAATAGATGCTCGGGGCCACAAGGAAAAATCAGCACTGAGACAAAGGATCTTTCGGCAACGTAATTTTTACTTTCTGGATTGCAGGAACGGTGCTCTCACTAGCCATCATGCCACAAGAGTACAAAAAACAAAGGAAAACACACACATTTATCCCTTACGCATTTGGGGTGGTCCTTACTGCTGTGTCTGATCTCTGTTGGCTGAAGTCAGACCTTACAATCTAAACTAAAACCCGGGTTGCTGACAACTTAAAATGTTTCTAAACAGGCAAAAGCAGTGGAGAGCTGGGACATGCCTGTGAGCGCGTCCAGCACAGATATCTTGGTTAAAGTACAAGGACAGAGTGTACTATGTGCCTGTAAGCACGGCATGTCTAACAGCTACATAGGATGGGGCTTAACAAAGTTATTAACACACTTATGATTTATTCTTTAACAAGAAAGGAAACTTTATAAAGGACCTTTTTTACTTCCCACAGGTGGGGGCCAGAGGAGACCCCAGTTATTCAGCGTCAGGAGGGGGATCCAGAGTGCGACTTGGGGACAGGGAGATCCAGCTCAAACCCTCCTCCTAGCCAGGTTATCTGGTCTCTCTGAGTCCTTGACCTTATTTGTATCATGGGAAAAGGAGAACCGGCCTTTCAGGACTGTCCTGGGAATGTACTGACCTGTTGTGGGCAGCGTGGCCATCACGTCACCCTTCACACCCAACGAATGCAACACAACTGACAGGCACGTGGCATGAGCATGCCCCTAGCGAGGACTGCTGTTTCTGATACTGCCGTTTCCATGGTGCCAGCGAGGCGGCTCCAGCCCAGCTGCAGCGTCCAGGGGCGCAGCCCCCACTGCCTGCACTCACTACCCAGGAGTTCCCGCGTCCTCAGCTTAATGTCTTCTTCATATTTGATGAAGTTTCTCCTTCGTGAATGTGTCTCTTTTCACGGAGCCTTCACCCGTGTGTGCCCAGTGGGAGTGTGAAGGCATCAGTCATCACCGCATCCTCCTGAGGGTTTCTCAGTCAGTCACTCTAGGCAGGTCCTGAGGGAGGGGTGGAGAAGACCCCAGACCCTGTCTCTGCCCTTCCTGTCCCAGCCAGGTGAGTCTGCTGGTTTAGGGCTGCCAGGGACGTAGGCGTCAGCCCCGGCTCTGCTGTTGACAAGCTGTTTGACTTGGGGTAAGTTTCCTAACCTCTCTGCACCTGTTTCCTTAGCTGTAAACTGAAGTGACTGTAACCCCTTCCCCGGGGAAATCGGGAGGCTCCCAGATGGGACTGTGCACACGCAGCCTTGGCATTGTGCAGAAGTGGCACCATGTGTGCCCCCAAGAAATGCCAGTTGTCTTGTGCAGCTAGCTCAGTCTGCAGGAGCAGGAAGGGAGCCTGGGGTAGGAGCTGCCCGTTGCCCGCAGGGAGGTGCTGGAGGACCTGGGACAAGGCCTGGCTCTCCACCCCCTGCACCGTGCACCCCTGCCTAGCCACTGCGTTTGCCTTCTCCACTCCCTCCCTCCCTATAGGAACCAGTTTGGGCTTTGGCCCCTTCTCTGTACTGCCCATGACCTTGGGAGGCTGAGTGCATCTCTCATTCTGGATGGATCCCAATCATCCAATCACGGTATGTCATCCTCCTTGACAGGGATTATTTCAGCCAGTCAGCACACAGACTCCTGCTGGTGACTCTAATAGGTCCAGGAGCAGGCACATGACCTAGGCTGGCCAATCAGAGAGGTGAAGACTTTCACTCCGCCTGTCCTTCTCGCACCAGGTGTGAATGAGCAAGCTCCTCTAATTGTGGCAGGCAGGCAGCCATCCTAAGGCAGCGAGAAAGGCTGCCTGAGGACACAGGAGGCAGAGTCAAGGGAAGGGAGGTGCAGCCCTGATCACACGGTGCCTGCAGCCCACCTTGCGTCAGAGCCTGTGTTCACATAAGATAACAGATCTCTCTGGTTAAGCTATTTCAAGTTGGACCTTCTGCTACTAACTCTTGAGAAATGCCCCCACATGTAAAGTTAGGGGATCTCCACTGTGGCTAGACATCGATGGCCTCTTCATATGACCAACCCTGGGAGAAATTCAAGTCAGTAGAAGACCACAGAATGAGAGAAGGAAGTAAAAAGTTAATGACTAAATTAAGGCTAGAACCAGAAGTTTAAGCTTCCTGAGAAGGGTCACCTCTTTTTGAAGACCCACAGAAAGCACTGTCAAATTCCCTTCTAAGACAGCCATTGGCGTCCTGGACCAGCCCCTGAAAAGAGTCTCCCGGAGCTTCCTATTGTACCATGACACCTGCCCACCAATAGGGCAGGACAGCAGCGTGGCCAAGAGCCCCACTGACCAGGCCTCGAGTGGCAATTCTACCACTACCTAGCTCCATGGGCTCTGCAAAACTCAAGGACCTCATGTGGAAAAGTGTGTAATAATATCACCAGCTTATGGAAATCAACGCGAGGATTCTACAGATAAGAAAAATGAAGTTCTTAGCACTGCGTCTGGCATGTTGGGAGTGCTCAGTAAATGTGAGTGTTATTTTCTTGACATTTGCACCCTGATTAAATGATTAGGCAGAGATTAATGCTTCTGGCCAAG
The DNA here is from genome assembly GCF_030222135.1 of Aotus nancymaae. NCBI lineage: Eukaryota > Metazoa > Chordata > Mammalia > Primates > Aotidae > Aotus > Aotus nancymaae. Next base: position 1,133,825 of record NW_026988467.1, on the reverse strand, counting down.
TGGAGTAACGGGGATTGGATATACCCTCCCGGCTAAACACCCAAAACAAACAAACAAAAACGAAAGTGTGAAGCACTGGTTTTCAGGCCATGAGACCCCAGACAGCAAAGGACAGATACTCCTCCGAGGAGAACTAACAGGGTGAGCCCTAAGGTCGCCGGAGCTTCTCCTATGGGGTGAGCTGCCAGGCCGCAGTACAGGGATGGGGAACCCGGGTTGAGACCAATGGAGTCCCTGAGTGGAGGAGACAGAGCCAAGTCCAGAGAATCCAAGGCAGGAAGGTTCACAGGACATCACAGGAGACAGCTGCACAGAGGGTCCCCTCCGGGCACTCAGCAAAGCAACAATTAGTGCATGTAGGCAACGAAATGACTCAAGGCTGGGCAGAGAAGCACCCAAAAAGATTGGAGGCAGCAGCTCCCCATGCTCACACAGGGATGGGAGTCATTACTGCTCCCACCAGCCAGACCGGCAGATCTTAGAATTCACATGGCATTGGGTAGAGTACTCAGAAGGGTCTCACCTGTCATAGGAAATCATTATCCCTAGGCCAAACACTGATTTGAAATTTTTTAAAGCAAGCTCTGAATAGATCAATGTTCCCAAGGAACTTAACTGCATCCCAGAACAAAGCTCAAGAATACTTTAGAAATAATCACAGCAACAACAAAAATCCAGCAACCGACAATATAAAATGTCAGTGTCGGCCAGGCACGATGGCTCCTGCCTGTTATCCCAGCACTTTGGGAGGCCGAAGCAGGTGGATCACTTGAGGCCAGGAATTCAAGACCAGCCTGGCCAACATGGTGAAACCCTGTCTTTACTGAAAATACAAAAATTTTCCAGGTGTGGTGGTGTGCACCTGTAATCCCAGCTACTCAGGAGGCTGAGGCAGAGAATCACTTGAATCTGGGAGGTAGAGGCTGCAGTGAGCTGAGATTGCACCACTGCGTTCCAGCCTGGGTGACAAGGCATGACTCCATCTCAAAAAATAAATAAATAAAATGTCAGTGTCTGACATCCAATCAAAACATTCTACCACACATGCAAAGAAGCATGAAAGCATGACCCGTGGTAAGAAGAAAAGTAAAACTGACTCAGAACTGACATAGATGCTAGAACTGGCAGGCAACAACACTTCATATGTTCAAAAAGTTAGAGATGGAAAATATACAGAGACCCAAATCGAACTTGAGATGTGAACGCTACAATATCCGATGTGGAAAAATGCATTGGTCTGGGTGCGGTGGCTCACACCTGTAATCCAAGCACTTTGGGAGGCCAAGGCAGGAGGATCACTTGAGCCCAGGAGTTCGAGAACAGCCTGGACAACATGATAAAACCCCATGGCTACAAAAAAAAAAAAAATACAAAAATTAGCTAGGCATGGTGGTGCGTGCCTGTGGTTCCAGCTGCTCGGGAGGCTGAGATGGGAGGATCACTTGAGCCCATAGAGGTTGAGGATGAGTGATTTTGCCACTGCACTCCAGCCTGGACACCAGATTGAGACTGTCTCAAAAAGAAAAATAGGCCAGGCGCAGTGGCTCACGCCTGTAATCCCAGCACTTTGGGAGGCCAAGGTGGGTGGATCACTTGAGATCACGAATTCAAGACTAGCCTGGCCAACATGGCAAAACCCCATCTCTACTAAAAATGGAAAAACAAAAATAGCCAGGCATGGTGGCAGGCGCCTGTAGTCTCAGCTACTCAGGAGGCTGAAGCAGGAGAATCATCTGAACTGGGGAGACAGAGGTTGCAGTGAGCCAAGATGGCACCACTGCACTCCAGCCTGGGCAACAGAGCAAGACTTTGTCTCAGAAAAATGAAAAAGAAAAAAGAAAAATGCATTGGATAGAATTAATAGCAGATTAGACAATGCAGAAGAAAAGATCAGTGAACATAAGAACATAGTAATATAAAATATCCAAAACAAAACACAAAGAGAAAAAATAATTTTAAAAAATTCACAGAGAATTAGTGAGTTTGGAAATAATGTCAAGCAGCCTAATATACATGTAATTGGAATCTCCAAAGAAGGAGAGGGGGAACAGAAATACTATTTGAAAAAATGACTGAAAATATTTCAAATTTGACAGAAAGCAGAAACCAACCAGTTCAAGAAGCTCAATGAACTTCAGACACAAGAAACATAAGACACATCCTAATCAAACTGCCTAACCCCGGTAAGAAGGAGAATATCCCGAAAGCAGCCCGAGGAAAAAGACATGTGGCATACAGAGAAACAAAGATTAAAATGACAGCAGATTTCTTACGGGAAATGATTCTAGCAAGAAGACAATGGATCAACATCTTTAAAGTACTAAAGAAAGAAAAACTGCCAGCCTATGCAGTGAGCCAAGATCACGCCACTGCACTCCAGACTGGGCAACGGAGCAAGACTCTGTCTCAAAAAAGAAAAAAAAACCGTCAACCTATAATTCTGTACAGTGAAATTATCTTTTAGGAGAAATGTGTTGCTAGCTTTCAGATGGAGTGGAGGGAGCAGAGAGAGGCCACTTATTCCTGGGAGGGTCTTCTGCAGAAGCTGAGCATAGGGAGTCACCCAGTGACAGCTCCATGGACAGATGCTAGAGGAACCTCCGGAAGAATGGAATGGCCCAGGCTGGAAATGGGCCGGACTGTGAGACCAAGGCGATTGCCAGTCCTCTTTCTTGTGGGGAAGGAATTGGAGCCTGCGTGGGTAGAGGTCCCATGTGGCCTCACCTTTGGAGCAGGAGGGAGTGGTCCCTGCACCCAGTGTTGCCCACAGAGCCACAGGACACTGATCCACTCTCCAGGTGAGCCGGGGCCACAGAGCCTGGTGGCCATCTGGACCCTGTGGCTAACAAGTCACCTCTGCCTCCTGGGATGGAAAATGCCCTCGGGGACATTCTCTACTCTGTCCTACAAGAGCAGGGTTCCCGGAGTGGGGCAGCCTGGGTTCAAATCCCAGCTCTGTGTTTTGCCAGCTTTGTGACCTGGGGCGAATCTCAGCCTCTTTCTGTGACAGTCAAGTGGGAATGGCAGTGCAGTGTCGCCAGGCTGCCTGAGCCCTTGAAGCACCTTGGACACTGAATGGCACCTAGAACCCCACAGCCCAGTGGCTGTGAAGAACAACTGACCTGGACGCGGCTCCTCAACCCCAAAGGTGATGCTCAAATCCCAGCCAGCTCTCCACACACACCAACCGCCACGGGGTTGCTGCAACACTGAGGGGCTCCAGCAACAGAAGTCTGTCCTCTCCCAGCCCTGAGGCCAGAAGTCCAAGGTCCAGGCATATGCAGGGCTGCTCCCTCCTGAGGCAGGAGGGAGAGGCTGCCCCGGGCCCCTCTCCAGCTCCTGGGGCTGCTGGCAACGGCGGCCCTACCTGGCTCATAGAGGCATCGCCGCAGTTTCTGCCTCCATCTTCACTCAGCACCCTCCCTGTGTGTGGGGGTGTGTGTGTGTGCACACGCATGTGTGTGGGGGGTGTGCTGTGTTTGTTGTGTGGTGTGGGTGTGGTGTGGTTTGTTGTGTGCTATATATTGTATTGTGTAGTTGTGTGTTGTGTGCTGCAAGTGTGTATGTGTTGTGTTTGTTGTGGGTATTGTTTGTGGGGTGTGTGTGGTGTGCAATGTGTATGTGGTGAGCTGTGTGTTGTGTGTTGAGTTGTGTATTGTGTGTATGCTTGTGTTGTGTGTGTTGTATGTGTATTGTGTATGTGTGCTGTGTTTGTTGTGTGTATTGATGTGGTGTGTTCTTGTGGTGTATGTCGTGTGTATTTGTGTAGTACATGTGATATGTGGTGAGTTGTGTGTTGTGAGTTGTTGTAGGTAATCCATGAGCCCCACACATTGGGTGCCAGCACCGAGGGATCCATGAGCCCCACATTGGGCACCAGAATGTAGGATCCAGCCCTACATCACCCGTGGGTACCCCGAGTTCAGTGGTGACAAAGGAATGAGGAACAGACAGATTAAGAGAGACAGTGGGACCAGGGGGCCATCACTTATTACTGGAGGCAGTGAAGGCCCCAAGCTGTGATCATCCACACTTTTTATTGATGGCAATCACTTTGACCTGTAGGGTAGGAGTGGAGTGATAGTGGGGAGAGGGTGACACGATGGTGGAGTGAATCAGTGAGCCGAACTGGTGTGTCATCCTAAGGACTGATAACAGCGGCAGTTTGGGAGCTTCACAAAACAAGCACATGTGGTTATCCTTAGCCTATTACCTACCTACAGCTGGTGGACCTCGGGCCTTACAAGGAGCCTGCAAGTCTGGCTACGTCATAGTGCTACAAAGGGGTTTTACGTGCTTGAGCACAATGTTTATGGTAACAGAGCCGAGGTCACCCTGCACCGGAACATGAGGCGTGGAGAGGACTTCCTCCTCAGGAGCCTCCCGCGGCCTTCCGCAGTTTGTTGTTCCTTGTTTGTATGTTACCCATAACCAATTTATGTGGGCACTCTGTAAGCCCTTTCTCCTTTGCCATGTTTCCCCACAAGTTGTGTATTGTGCGTATGCGTATGTGTTGCGTGTTGTGTTGCATGTGTGGTGTATGTGTTGTGTATGTGTTGTGTATGTTGCATGTGCGGTGTGTGTGTGGTATATATGGGGTGTTCATGTGGTGTGTGGTGTGTTTGTGGTGTGTGTGGTGTGTTTATTGTGTGTATTGTGTGTAGTGTGTTGTGGTGTGTGGTGTGTGTCGTGAGTTGTGTGTTGTGTGTGCTGTGAGTTGTGTATTGTGTACACATGTGTATTGTGTGTATATTGTGTTTGTTGTGTGCCTTACATGTGTGGTGTGTGTGTGGTGTGTGTATTGTGTATGTGTGTATTGTGTGTACATTATTGTGTGTTGTTCTGCATATGTGTGGTGTATGTTTGTTGTGTGTATTGTATGTGGTGTGTGTAGTGTGTGTGGTGAGTTGTGTGTTGTGTGTATTGTGTGTAGTTGTGTGTTGCATGTGTTGTGTGTGGTGAGTTGTGTTGTGAGTTGTGTATTATGTGTACATGTGTGATGTGTGTTGCATATATCGCATCTGTGGTGTGTGTGTTGCATTTGTGTATTGTGTGTGGTGTGTGTGGTGTGTGTATGTGTATGATGTGTGTGGTGTGTGTGGTGTATGTGGTGTGTGGTGCATGTGTAGTGTGTTTATGTGTGGTGTGGTGTGTTGGTTGTGTGTATTGTGTGTATATTGTGTTTGTTGGGTGTGTTGCATGTGTGTAGTGTATGTTGTGTGTATTGTGTGTGGTGTGTGTAATGTGCATGTGTGGTGTATGGTGAGTTGTGTGCTGTGTTGTGTATTGTGTGTAGTTTGTTGCGTGTGTTCTGTTTGTTGTATTGTGTAGTGTGTGTGGTGTGTGTATGTGGTGTGTATAATGTGTGTGGTGTCTGTTGTGTGTATTGTGTGTAGTGTGTTCTGCGTGTTGCAAGTTTGTGGTGTATGTTGTTTGTTGTGTGTATTGTGTGTGGTGTGTGGTGAGTTGTGTGTTGTACGAGTTGTGAGTTGTATATTATGTGTAATTGTGTTGCATGCATGTGGTGTATGTGTTGTGTGTATTGTGTGTGGTGTGTATGGTGAGGGGTGTGGTGTGTGTTGTGAGTTGTGTGTCGTGTGTAGTTCTGTGTTGTGTGTTGCATGTGTGTGGTGTATGTGTTGTGTTTGTTGTGTGTGGTGAGTTGTATTGTGGGTTGTGTATTGTGTGTAGTTGTGTATTGCATGTGTGTTGCATGTGTGGTGTGTGGTGTGTTTGTGTGTATTGTGTGTTGTGTGTGTTTTATGTGTGTTGAGTGTTGTGTGTTATGTGTATGTTGTGTGTGTGTTGTGTGTTTGTGTTCTGCGTGTGCCTCCAAATCTCCACTCTAATGGCCTCATCTTAACTTGATTGCCTCTGAAAGACCGTTTCCAAATGAGGTCACGCCCATGGGTCCTGGGGGTTAGGACTTCCACAATGTTTAGGGGACACAACTCATGCTCGTGTGTCCACGTCTTGCTCCCTGCTGTACCGTCCTTTGCACAGTTTTTAGGATACAGATGGCTCTCCCTGGCTGCAGCTTCTCAGGAAGGAGGTCAAGCAGAGCAGGGCCTAGGGAGGGTCGGTGATGGTCGGTGCCCTGTCCAGGCACCTCTGAGGCCAGCAGATCCAGGCACATCACAAATGAAGCCTGGGTGGGTTCGCCCCTGCCAGCACATGGCCTGGCAGCCATAAGCATGATGGCTTCCACACATCTGCTGAGGAGGAGCAGGGCAGAAGCTAAGTTCCCAAATTGTCATGGCTCTAATTTCCCTCGCCAAGAAAAACAAAACCACCAGGCAATTGCTCCCTCGTTATTCCCACTCTGCTCACTGTATTTGTGTCTGGTTCCTGGTAATTGCCCACTGTGCCAGGAACCGCACCAGGGAGCAGCCCTTAGGACCCCAGTGACTCGCAGCTGGGCCCAAGCATGACCCCAAAAACCCAGCAGACCCATTGGTGGGGCCAGGAGTGGGTTCCCCTCAGGTCGGCCAGCCAAGCCCACAGACAGGCATTCAGAGAGGTCCCTGGCTGTGCGGCCAGAGGTACTGTTGGTGGGAACTTCATAAACTGTAGCATGAAATATTTATCCACTTACACCAGCTTAAGTAATTTAAGTTTGCTAGAAACCAACAGCGTGTTTTCATATTTAATGAGCCTTCTGTGAAGCAGCCTCTTCTGTCACTGGCAGGTGTTGGGGGCAGGAGCTTCCATAGCCAGATGCAATTTTAATCTCCCTCCACAAACAATGCTGAATAATGCACCAGGTTTGCGAGGGCTTTGCCTGAGGCAGCAGGCAGGTTGGGCCCTTTCACCCAGGCAACCCAGCACTTGCCACAGAGGTGCAGAGAGTCAGGATGCCTATACACAGAGCTCACAGGGCCGTGGCCAGCTGAATCATGACCCCAAAGATGTTACTTCTGTGTGTCAACTTAGCTGGTCCACGGATGCCCAGATAGCTGGTAAGACCTCATTTCTGGGTGTGTCTAGGAGGGTGTTTCTGAAGAGATGAGCTTTCAATCAGTGGACTGAGTGTGCAAGACCTGCCCTCACCCGTGTGGGCAGCATCCAACCTACAGAGGGCCTGAGTAGAACGCCCTCCTCTGCGAAGGCAGAGGAAGGGTGAATTCGTTCTCTCCTTGAACGGAAACACCCATCTTCCTCATGGGTGACCTCAGACATCACAGCTCCTGATCCCAGGCCTTCAGACTTGGGGACTGATGCCAGTGGTCCCCCATGGATCTCAGGCTTTGATCCCTGGACTCACTACCCTGGCTTCCCTGCGTCTCCAGCTTGCAAACGGCAGATCATGGGACTTCTCAGCCTCCATCATCATGCAAGCCAGTTCCAATACCAAATCTCTCATATGTCCAGATAGATAGGTAGGTAGGTAGATAGATAGACAGACAGAGAGACAGATAGACAGATTAGATAGACAGATGATACATGGCAGATAGATAAGATAGATTGATTAGATAGAAGATGATAGAGTAATTGACTGATTGACTGGGTGATAGATTATTACACACATGGATAAGATGGATTAGATTGATAGATAAAGTTGATTGATTGATTAATGATAGATTAGCTAGATAAGATAGATTACATAGATAATGATTGATAGATGGGGGGATGAATGGATGGAGGGATGGTTGGATGGATGGATAGGTGATAGGATTACATAGGTAATTATAGATAGATGGGTGGATGGATGGACAGATACACAGATAGAAGATAGATAGATAATAGAGGTGTATAGGGATATAAACATATATATTCTGTTGCTTCTATTTCTTTGAAGAACTCTGACTAATATAGGAAGATTTTTCTGGATTGTCTGGGTGGGCCCCATGTGGTCCCGAAGGATCCTTCTGAGAATGAGGCAGGAGCGGAGCGTGAGTGAGGACTCCCCACACCGGCTTTGCAGATGCAGGAAGAGCCGAGCGCGTGCAGGCAGCTTGGAGAAGCTGGAAAAGGGAAGGAAATGGATTCTCCTTGGTCTCCGGAAGGAACAGGCCCCTGAGGACCCATTTTTGACTTCTGACCTGCAGACCACAGGAGAACAGAGTGCGTGGCTTGCAGTCACTGAGCTGCCGGGATTTATTTTGGCAGGAATGATGGGAAATGAACGCAGTGACTTCTCTTTTCCAGCTTTCCCCCAACCGCTGGTCAACACTGGCTACACGGGTTCTCTGCGGGCCTGGTTCCAAACTCTCCCCTGCCACTTCTTAGCTCTGTGGGCAGGTGGCTTGTCCTCTCGGTGCCGAATTCACCTCTAGAATTAGGACAACGCGGCATTCTATGGGAATGGGGCCCTGGAGCTGAAACAGCCCTCCAGTCAGGGCAGCATGAGGATGGCACAAGCTGATGCGTGAGACACTGAAGGTGCTTGCCACGGCGCCTGCACAGGACACACGGGCCACGGGAGAGCCGCTCCACAGTCGCATGACCCTGTGTCAGAGGATAGATGAGCCAGACCAAAAGCAGCTCCCACATCCCAGGTAGGAACACTTCAGGCTGAAGGGGTGGCCCTGGCGCTGAGTGAAGGAGGCTTTGGTCTCGCAAAGTCATAAATGGGACTCGTGTGACCTAACAGCCTTGGGGAGACAGAAAGAAGGCGGAGATGCCTCCACCTCCCAATCACAGCACCCACCCCAGAGAAGACAGCCAGGCTCCCCAGGAAATTCCAATTCATGCATCCAGTGTTCTGTGTGCCGGCAGAGCCCTGGCCCTGGCTGAGCCCTGGCGAGGACACCAGGAATGAATAGCAACCCCTGCCCTCCGGAAGACCAAAGCCTGGACGCAGGAAAAGCCTTGAGCAAGGTTCCGAGATCACTGTGCCGCAGGCACTCCCTCCCAAGGCAGGCCCCGGTAGCAGGGCGGGGCAGATCCCACCTCCCCAGAGGGCTGGGACAGGTTTCCCAAATGAGCCGGTGATGGAACTGGGCCTGGCGAGCATGAAGCACCTTGTAGGTACATGGCACCTGGTTACAAGCTGTTAGGATTAGGAAAGGACTCCAGATGGTCCGGCTAAGAAAGGCATTTGTCACCTGGTTGGAGGGACATGCTGCACAAACCTCTGTGAGTCAGGACATGAGTGAGCAGGTGCTCAGGGCCACCCGGGGCGGCGGGGACGGAGGGGAGGGACGGAGCAGATTCAGGGGTCCCTTAGGAGACAAGCAAGCACAATTTATGCGGCAGCTGAGTCACTGACGGGCCAGGAGAGGAGGGACTGGCAAGGAACTCCTCTGGCCCTGGCCGGGGTATCTGGGAACAGGGGAGGGGCGTGGTCAGGGCCGGGGAGTGCAGCCATGAACTTGGCTTGAAGCTGTGGACTCTGGAGGCAGGCAGCTCACTGGGAAGACAACTTTCAGTAAGAACAAACCAGACAGAGGCTGCCCAATGGCTGAGACCCCCCCTGAAAGAGCAGACCACATTCCTCCCGCCAGGCTCAGAACTGAATCCTCCCCATCCCTTGTTCTTCTCCCGGCTGCTGACAGCTGGAGGAGTTATCTGTCATTCTCCCGCCCACATAGGCAAGCAAGGCCAGGCATGGGCACTGCTTAGAACAGCATCAGGAGTATTTGCGGGGGCACTACCCTGGCGGGGTGGGTGCAGAGGAGTGAAGACTATCACTGGGCAGGGAGCCAGGGACCCTGGGAAGGAGGAAGGAGGCCACGGGGTTAGGTCCTCGCATGAATCCACCCAGGTGGGCTCCCCACGTCAGCCCGGAGGTCCTCCTCTCCAGCAAAAAACCCTTAGGAGGGCCAGCTTCAAAGGGGCCCTGTCGGGAAGCCGCTCCATGGCTCAGCCGATGCTGTCAGAGTGTCTGTAATGACTTCAGACTTTTTCTTAATCCCTCAGACTCTGCAAGTGTCTTACATAATCCATCCGTCCATCAGCAGGGAAGCACGGGGTGCAATGAGGAAGACTGTCCCCAAATGACCCTGGACCCCATGCCAGCTGAGACAGGGACTCCCCTTCTCCTAGCAAACAGACTCCACCCAGGCCCGGGGCCTCAAACGCCACAGGCCCGGGGCCTCAAGTGTGAGGCAACTGTCACTTCCACACACCACCTAGTGCCAAAAAACTGACAAAGCTGATTTCTCCTGTGCCCTGTAGAAAGTTGGATGGCGGGTGGCGCTGTCTCCCCTCTGGGACGCAGGCCCGGCCGGCACACCCCTCTGTCTATGGACTGACCCCAAGCCTGTGCCTGCCTCTCGTTCCTCCCGTGAGGTCCACATTGTGTGATGTCGAGGAATCAGGCCCAGACTCTGGTGTGTCACTGGGGAGCATGAGGAGTAGGAGACCAGAAGGCCCACCTGGGCGGTCACTGATCCAGACGGGCCCGGGGCTGCGATCTGGAGAATGTGCAGACTGAGGTGTCATGGGGGTGCTGGTGCTGAGGGGCGGGGCCTGGGGTAAGCTGCTTAACCCTTCGTGACAAGGGCTGGCCCCGTGGGAGCCCTGGTGCCAGATACAGTTCCGGGTGCTTCACACCTCTGCTCCTTCCCCCTGGAAGGCCTTTGGAGTGGAGCCAGCATTACCCAGGTTTAGCTGATTAGGGAGACAAACCACAGCTCTTCCCAGGTCCCCAGGGAGCCAGTGACAGAAATCGGACATGAGTGGTGAGGTCTGGCTGCACTGCCTGTCGGAACAGCAGTGGTGACTCCACCGGGTCCATGCAAAGACTCGAGGAGATTCGAGGGGGCAGAAAGCCTGGAATTATGGCCCAACAGGTCAAGTTCTGGATAAGATCAAGCACTGCTACCGTGGGAAGGATCAAGGATGGGAGGACGCATCTCCAGATACAATGACTCTGGTAATGGACGGAAATGAAATGAGAACTAGCACGCTGCCATTCTGCAATGCCCAGTAGGTGAATGGATCAGGGCTGCCCTGTTGGTTCCTGTGATAAAGTCCCACTGATGGGATGACTCAGAACAACAGAAATGTGTATATTCTCTTAGAGTCCTGGAGGCCAGAAGTCAAACCCAGGTGTTGGCAGGGCCGGCTCCTTCCAGAGGCTCTGAGGGAAAATGTGTCTCCCAGCCTTCAGTGTCATCAGTCACTCATCCTTGGCGTTCCTGGGCTCGCAGAGGCACCGCCCTGACCTCCGCTTGACCTCCGCCTTCACGTGGCATTCTCCCTGTGTGTACATCACTGCATCTTCACAAGGGGTCTTCTATGTCTGTGTCCAAATTTGCCTCTCTTATAAAGACACCAGCGACAGCTTACGGCCCAGCCTAACCAAGTATGACCTCATCTTAACTTGATTGTATCTGCAAAGACCCGATTTCCACACAAGAGCCTGCTCACAGGTACCAGGGGTTTGGACTTGACATCCCTTTTTAGGGGACACAGATACACCCACTACAGCTGCTAACATAGCATGCCTCCTGATGGAGGAACCCAGCATCATCCGCAATCTTGTCTGAAGGACCAAAGCAAGGCAGGAGAATAGGATCTGGTGACAGGGAACCAACCTAAGGCTGATTTGCACTGACTTCCTAGAACTGAGACAAAAGGAAAACCCCAACTTTCCACACCCAAATAACAAGAGAACTAAAGCGCCTCCCTTTGCCACCACCTCCCTTCCTGCACAGCAGATGAGAAATGGAAAGCAGCTCTCATTGGTCCCCTCCGGCAACCAATCAGACTGGTCATGAGTCTAGTCTTCATTTGCATATGGGTGTAACTTCTGTAACTTCACTTCAGCCTCTGATTGGTCCCTTCCCAGAACCAATCAGGTGTTTGCATAGGGTGTAACTTTGTAACTTCAGCCTCTGGTTGGTCGCCTTCTGCAACCAATCAGACTGGTTGCAGGTCACTACTTCATTTACATAGGGTGTAAACCAAGTAACCAATGAGAAACCTCTCAAGGCTATTTAAACCTCAGAAAATTCTGTAACCAGCGTTAAGTGGCTTCCTCGAGCCTACTCCCAGTCTCTGAAGTGTGCGTTTATTTCAGTAAATCTGTGCTTTGTGCATTTTATCTAATCCTGTGTTCAAAACCCCAAGAACCTGGACAACTCGTAGTCAAGACCCTCTCCTGGTAGTGAAAGTGGAGTCTGATGCATCCTCTGGTCCCAGCTGCCCCTTGCCAGGAAGTGCAGAGGACAGAGGAGGATGATAGCACCTCACGGAGGCCACAGCAAAGCCGCAAGGATGGCATCTCTACAGCCAGATGTGGGGCTGTTTGAGGAAAAGAAAGGCATGGGCAGGAAACCGAGTTCCCTTTCTCAATGTGGGTGGTGGTTTCAGGGATGTCTGCCTTATCATAATCCATTAAGCTAAATATTTGTTGGTGTAGTTTTCCGTGTGTGTGTTTTACTTACAATGAAAAGATTTCAAAAGTTAACTATGGAGCTGGTTTTCTCAGAGGGAAAAGGGAAGAAAAAGAATAAAAACATTAAAAATCAATAAATAAAAGGCTACTATAATGATTAAAAATTACCATCATCTTTAACATCATCCTTCTATCCTTTCACAAATATTTTCAAAGAGCTCCAAGTGCCCGGCACTGTGCTGTGTGCCAAGAATTCAATAATGAGAAAAACAGGTGCCTTCCTGAAACTTACCACCGGGAGCAGGTGGGCGGTGAGCAGGGAACAATCTGTCCACGAGAACCACACAAGTGACCACATTACTCCAGTGCAAGCAACACGAGGGTGAAAAGGGGACCCTGAGTCTGGATATTGAACCAGAAGGGTCTCCATTTCCACTGACGACGAATGGCTCTTGCTTCTGTCTGAAAGACGGGAGCTAAACACTAGGAAGAATTAAAAGTAGTAACAGTGCCACCAGCCAGTCTCTGCTCATCCACAGCCATGGCGTGGCACAGGCCCTCTACTAAGGGCCTGAGATGGAGATCTCATTTAATTCTCAAAACAATTCCCATTACACACACACACACACACACACACACACACACACACCAAAAAAAAAAAACCAGCAAGAACGGTAGCCTGTGTCATATTTTTAATTGATATATGAAGTGCTCATTTTAATGAGTTTTAGCAACTGTATATACCCATGTAATCACCACCCAAAAGAAGAGATAAAGCTGGATTTTTTCATCCCTAGAAAGGTTTCTGAGTCCCCACTCCAGTCTATCACCTCCCCATCAGCAGCCAGGGCTTATATGCTGAGAAATGACAGAGGCAGCTTTAAGAGGCCTTCTGTCATAAACTGGCTGCAGCTTTTCCTAAAGCAGGGACCGGAGCTGGGTGCAGTGGTTCTTGCCTGTAATCTCAGCATTTTGGGAGGCTGGGGTGGGCAATCACTTGAGCCCAGGAGTTCGAGACCAGCCTTAGCAACATAGTGAAACCCCATCTCTACAAAAAAATACAAAAATTAGCCACGTGTGGTGGTGGCATGCACCTGTAGCCCAGCTACATAGGGGCTGAGGGGCAGGGATCACTTGAGCCCAGGAGATCGAGGCTGCAGTGAGATATGATTGTGCCACTGCACCCTAGCTAGGGTGACAGAGTGGAAAGAAGAAAGACCAGAAAAGAGGAGAAGGAAGGAGACAGAAGAGGGAGGGAGGGAAGGAAGGAAAGAAGGAAGGAAGGAAGGAAGGCCGGCCAATCTGGGCCTTCATCACCAGGCACAGTGGCCAAAGAGTGAATGTGGAGGTCTCAAGAGATGCCCCATGTGCCCGCTCACAAAAAATCGTTTCCTGGAGCATGGCAGAGCATCCCCTTCCATGGCTACTGTCCTTGAGAAAGGGAGGGGTCCAGACGCAGATGACTTTCAGCCTCTATCTGGAAAAAGGGAAAGACTGTCCCTGCAAGAGCAGCTGGCACTGTGGGCTGGGGTTAAATGGCAGCATCTGCTGGCCTCCACTGGTGGCCTTCCTGGCACACAAAGGCTTCCTCTGCACTGAGCAGGGGACCCATGTGAGCAGCGAAGCCACAAATAGCACTGGGGAGGGCAAGCCCTTTGTAGCTGGCGAATCGCGGACAGAGGTCCAGAGGTGGGAGGGAGGCAACCGGGGGGGTCCTGCTGGAGAATGAGATGCCCTCAGGCACCCCGTCCTCCAACGCTGCTCACAACGCCCTCTGCCTCCTCTTTGGCAAGTCCAGAGGTGGTGATGCTGGAAATAAATCCCCTACTCCGTTAACACGGGAGGGATCTTGGTCTTCTCTGTCTGGTCACGACCTGCCATCACTCCAGCATTCAGGGCTGTTTGCAGCCCGTATTTTGGAGAATTTGACCTGGAATTAGGTCAAGAGTTTCCTGGGAACTGCTGCATGAACACCAGCGAAGCGCTTCGGCAGGTTGCTTTTTGCCCCCCATGAGCAGAAATGCATGTGCTTATTCCAAAAACAAGGACGTTACTTGCTGACTCCCATCCCCAGGCAAAGACATCTATGTAATCCAGGTGTTTTCCGTGGCTCCCTTGCAAGGCAGCTCTGCACAAAGAAAGCCCGCCTCAGAGACCCACCTGAGTCTGGCTCCGTGGGACATGAGGCTCCTTCGTTACTTGCAAAGGGGCCCTGTATTAGTCTGTTTTCATGCTGCTGATAAAGACATAACCGAGACTGGGCAATTTACAAAAGAGGTTTAATGGACTTACAGTTCCACGTGGCTAGAGAGGCCTCACAATCATGGCAGAAGGCAAGAAGCAAGTCACATCTTACATGGATGGCAGCAGGCAAAGAGAGAGTGTGTGCAGGGAAACTCCCCCCTTATAGAACCACCAGATCTCATGAGACTCATTCACTATCATGAGAAGAGCATGGGAAAGACCCGCCCCCATGATTCAATCACCTCCCACCGGGTCCCTCCCACAACACATGGGAATTCAAGGTGTGGGGAGACAGCCAAACTGTATCAGGCCCCCTCTGGAATGCCAGTGCCCCCATTTGCCTTTGCACCCTCCAACTTGGACTAGTTAGCTCCAAACAGTGGACATGAGAGAAAAGGAGGGAAAGGAGAATTCAGCCTGTCGAGCCCCTTCTGTGAGTATGTGTCCGTCCTGGTGCCACGCGTGACACATGCCTTGTCACAGAAGCAGGCACAGTGAGCCTGGATGTCTGGGCACCCAGCACACACTTTCCCTACCCTGGGGACCACCCATACCCCTCTGACAGAGAGGTAACCTCAGGATGAAGCTGACTCCACCAAGCTCCAGTGTGGGCCTGACCCATCAGCCCCAGCAGTCCCCTGGCACCAATAGCAAGGCAGGGGACTCCATCAGAAAGCAGGGACCACAAACACACTCCCAGGTGGCTGGAAACTGGGAGGATGCAGGCCCTGGGCTTTGGCCATGCCTTGCCCCAACCTGGAACTCGAGACTGAAGCCCACAAAGAGGTGACAAGGACCAGAGAGGGAGGCTAGGCCCCACTTGCAGTTACCAGATCTGAAGTCCTTTCTTTGGCTTCAGACAATTAGGGTTGTTTCTCCTCATCACCTGCAACCCAGAGAACCAGAATAGATACACCCTGCTGCCAGATAAGGAAACCGAGGCTCAGAGGGACCAGGCAGTGCAATCAGGTTCATGCCACTGTTTACCTGCAGAGCTGAGGTTAAAACTGGAACTCAGATCTGTCTGCATCTGCCTGGAATAAATCACTCAGAGACCATTATTCTAATGGACCAGTAAGAAAGAATTTAAAATGCTTCCAATTAAACTTTAACACAATGCTTTCTTATTATCTACAATTTTATTTTAAAATTTGTTATGCTTTGGGAGTCCAGTGTGGGAGGATTGTTTGAGCCCAGGAGTTGGAGGCTACAGTGAGCTGGGATCGCACCACTGCACCCCAGCCTGGTCCACAGAGTGAGACCCTGTCTCTTAAAAAAAGTACTTAAAACATTCTTATACTTAGAAGGGTTTTTTTTTTTTCATCCTAATTTCCCTCATTATACATACAGAAAAGGGGAAGGCATATGTAAATAAGTTGGTCTCTGTTATTCCTCCTTTTTTTTTCTTTTTTTTTTTTTTTGGAGACAGAGTCTTGCTCTGTGGCCCAGGCTGGAGTGCAGTGACGTGATCTCGGCTCACTGTAACCTCCACCTCCCGTGTTCAAACAACTCTCCTGCCTCAGCCTCCCCAGTAGCTGGGATTACAGGCACATGCCACCATGTCCGGCTAATTTTTGTATTTTTAGTAAAGAGGGGGTTTCTCCATGTTGGCCAGGCTGGTCTCGAACTCCTGACCTCCAGTGATCCACGTGCCTTAGCCTCCCAAAGTGCCAGGATTACAGGCATGAGCCACCACGCCCGTCTGGTCCCTGTTACTTCTGGATGTCCTACCATCAGAGCCCTCATCACCTGAGCACCCCTGACTCATGGTGCTGATGTCCCTGAGCCCCATGCAGCGTCATCCTCTGTGTTGTCAGGAGTCATGACACTGGGCGCTCCTGCTAAGAGGGCCCATTCCAAGTGTGAAGAATGCTGGCGTTTTCTAGAAGTTGAGGCAGGGTTTTCTTTAACAACAAGAACCTCTATTCCTTCCTCAGTTGGTCCGTACATGGTCGTGGACCGGGGTGTCAAGGCTGCAGCTATCCACACGGCACCAGGAATAACCACCAAGTTCACACGTGATTAGAGCTGACATGGTTTTTCTAGTTCACATGTGAGCAGACAGAGGCAACTGCAGCCCGAATGCCACACTCACTGTCAGACGCATCCTGATTCAGAGACGCTGGGGTGGCAAAGGGTGTGTGTCAGATTCAATGAAACAGATCAGAACATACACCCCGTCTGGAGTTTGCAGAGCACTTACTCATTCATTAACTATCTCATTCGATTCCGAACACATCAGTGAAAAGTATTTTTATCTGTATTTTACTGCAGGGATCGGGGATCCAGAAGCTATGCATTCCCCAGCCACACAGCTACCACGTGGCAGGGCCCAGACCCGGCCACATAGCTACCACGTGGCAGGGCCCAGATCCAGACTCAAGCTTTCTGCCTCCAGAGCCAACGTTCTGTTTAAAATAGGGGAAATTTCAAGGTGGACGTGAGAAAGTTGGTGGCTTTAAAATGCTACTTTAAAAAATATCTGCTGTCAGGATCTTAAGGGGATCCCAACCACATCACCCTTCTTCCCACCCACGTCGCCCTTCTTCCCACCCATGTCACCCTTCTTCCCACCCACATCACCCTTCTTCCCGCCCACGTCACCATTCTTCCCACCCAAGTTCTAAACTGAGTGAGAAACGAGACAAATGCGCCTGCCGACGGAGAGCCAAAGTCTGTGGTTGAGGGAGAGCCAGGCAGGCTCCTGCCCCAGAGCCGACCAATTGGAGGCTGAGCTGGCCAGGCAGACACACTTTCCACCCACTGCCTCGCCCAGATCCAGCCGAGAGGGGACGAGGAAGAGAGGGTTCCCTTCAGCACACAGCCTGGCATATTTTGTCTGAATCCAATTGACTAGGGTGAACCATGGGCTGTCACCCACCGGGAGGTTCCCTCTGCTACTGAAGAGAGGAGGGAGGGCCAGGGGCCACAGTGTCCCCCGTGGGTGTTCTTCACTGGGAGGGAACACCAGGAGTGGGCAGTGAACACTCCTACCCACCCCCACCCAGAGCCTCTTGGTCCTAGGGCTATCAGAAGGCTTCATCTTGGGAGAGCTGCCCTCCTGATTGGTGGGAACCCCGCCCGTGGCCTTAGGATGCCACGGAGATGATGCCCAGAGTCTGCTGTGAAGTCAGGGAGGCTGAGACAGAGGAGGAGCTGAGCTGCTCTGCACAGCGATCGTCCCGCAGCCCAGTCCAGATTCACTCAAGAAAGCGGTCAGTCACTAGGGATTTCTGGAAAGGGGGCTCCATAGGGGAATGAGGGTTTTTACAACAGTGGGGGTGGCTGGGGATAGGAGGTCTGGGGTGAGGGGGATCACTAACTCGTCCACCTGAAACCTGGGAGCAGGGGGAAAACCAGAGCTTTGGGGGAGTCCCAGGAACCGAGGCCACCTGCATTTAGCCCCCCACACCACACTGGGCACCGGTGCTAGGGAGGCTCAGCAGAGCACTGGGCCTGCTGCAGCCACCGCATCAGCGAAGCCATGGAGTGTGACAGCCCTAACGGTGGCCAGCAGGACCCCCACATTCCCAGCTCTGCTTCTCCTTCCCCACACCTCACATGCACTCAGCGTCTGCCACCCCCACCCCCACTCCCCAAGGTAGGTTCTGGGACACATAGCTCCCAGCCGTGGCAGGGACGGCAAACTGACAGAAGACGCTCCAGCCGTCTGGATGCAGTGAGAGAGACTGAGGTGTCCGAATGCTCGGGATAGAGGGGTGGTCCAGCTGTGGGGACTGGGAGGGGTCACTGGCTGGGGGTGTGGACAGAAATCCCACGGAGGGCCTGGGTGGAGGAGGGACCCATGACTGTGCAGAATAGTGGGAGTCACGGTTCCTCTGGAATCTCTTTCTCTTCTGGGGCATGTAGGAGTCAAGGGAGGCCTGTGGCCATCGCAGAGCCAGGCAGGGTGTTGGGAGCGCCAAGGGAGGACACTGACATGGCCACCCAGAGCAGGGCTGAGGGCCACAGCCAGAGCTGCGCTGGGGAAACTGTAAGTCCCCGGGGTCAGACAAAGGAGGAGGATGGGAGTCCCAGAAGACAGGCATGGGGTCCCAGAGGACGCCTTACGTACTAAAGGAAGGTTTTCCTGGGGACAGCGAGGCCATGGTGACACAGCCATCACTGACATAGTCCAAGGACCCAAACGCTCCAGCAAACAGCGAGGTCAACACCCACGCTCAGCCGCATTCCTGGACGTCACCACGTAGGGCTCCCTCAAGCCCTCGGTGGCTGCAGGGGCCACAGGTCTTGGCTGTTTCTCGCATCCTGTGATGTCCCCGTGGGCAGCCTCAGCACTGCACTGGCACATGGACCCCTGGCTTTCCCGCCAGAGACGGTTTCCCATCAGGATGCTGAGAGCCGCAGCCCTGCCCCTGCACTGCCAGCCCCTCCTTCGCCCTCAGTGTGGGCTCAGATGCTGGGACCCACCTCGCTGTGGGTTTGCTGTTCATTTCCATCTCACCAGTGCGACCCCAGCCTTCACCAGGCATTCAGGCAGCCACATTCACTGCTGTGATCCCCAGAGCCTACCCATACGAGCACATAATAGATACTCAATAAAAACTTGACAAACGTGCCAGGCACGGTGGCTCGCGCCTATAATCCCAACGCTTTAGGAGGCCAAGGCGGGCAGATCACTTGAGTTTGAGACAGCCTGGCCAACATGGTGAAACCCCGTCCCAACCAAAAATATTAAAAATTAACCAGGTGTGGTGGTGTGTGCTTATAATTCCAGCTACTTGGGAGGCTGAGGCAGGAGAACCCGGGAGACGGAGGTTGCAGTGAGCTGAGATTTGCGCCACTGTACACCAGCCTGGGCAACAGAGTGAGGCTCCATCTCAAAAAAAAACAAAAACAAAAAACACAACTTGATGAACAGATGGATTACCAACACCTCAGGTGGTTTCTAAGCCAAGCCTGTCCAGTCCGTGCCCAACACGAGAACCTCCCGGCTTCATCAACATTAGGTCTACCTAATGGCAACATCAGCCAAACCTAATGTTGATACAATTTTACTTTCAGGCCTTTCCCTAAATGGGGTGGGGGTGGGGGGAAGCATTATCATTTGTCAGTGTCTTTTAAATGCTTGGAAGAGAGAGGGCGACCTGGGGACCTGGGCTTGGCCTGCATGGGCGTCCCTGGGAGGAGGTGTCCCCATCAGGAAGAGGAGGGGATTACAGCACCCCCTGAGTCCAGAGGACCCCAGAAAGTGCATCCAGCTGCCCTCCATCCATACCGACCCATGGGTCCCACCCAGACACCAAGGGCCATGTTCTTTAAAGGTACCAGTTGGATCAAGCCTGTGGGCTTGAAGGTCAGAGGTCAGCAGTCAGCACAGTTAAGGCCAGATGGGAGGTTGTGTCCAACTCCAAAGAGATGGGGTGACCTCCTCACTGCCTCCTGTAGCCCCCAGGCTGCTTCCCACAGAGCAAGGTCCAGCTGGGGTCACTGAGCCCCCAGTGCCGTGCGATGGCAGAGGCGTAAGCAGAAGGCCACACAGGGTCTCGTCACCAGAGAAACCCACTCCAGTGAGGTTAGAGGCAGGTTCAAGGAGGAGGCCTGAGGCAGGACCAGAAATGTGCTGGGCTGTGAAGGGCAGCAGCTCCGACCTGGGTGTCAGAGTGGGGCGGCAACAAAACCCACGTGCCTCCAAGAGCAAGAGGCTCAGCCTGCCTCTGCCCCAGCCTCCCCTTCGCCTCTCGTGGTTCCAGCCCACAGAGCTAGGGAGAGCTGCGGCAGGAACACAGCAGAAGCAGCCAGCCAGCGTGCGGCCCACACATCTCAGGGCTCGGCAGGTGGCATGGCTGTGACTGTGAGGTGGCCTGTGTGTGGCCGCTCCGTGTGGATGACCTGCACCTAGGCGGGCTGAGGCTCTGCTCCTGGGAGATGAGGCAGCAGACAGGCGGTCTGCTTGAGGGGAGCCCAAATGCCTGCCCGGGGGTGGGCCCCTCAGCCAGCCCAAGTCAGGCCAGCATCGTGTGCTCCTAGAAGCCACGGCTCTGCTCCCGTGGGCTTGGCTGTGCCGACTAGATGCCAGGCCCTGGCAGCCCGAGGTGGCAGCTCCCTGGACACGGAACAACCACGCCTGCATCTGCTTGCGTTGGCTGTGGGGTCGCAGTGACCTGTCTGACCCATGGCCGGTGGCTGGCCCTGCAGAGAGTGGGCCTTCAGGACGGCGCTCCCAGGCCTCCGTTGTGTAGAGCCTGCCGGCCGCCAGACCTTCGGTGCCATCTTTCCTCACAGGTACTGTGGCATCACAGCTGCTGAAAACCTCAGCCCCAGCAAGCTGGGGAGGGACAGGAGGAGCCGGCACCCATGCGGGCTTCACTCTGCTCCCGGGACTGGCGCTCTCCGGATGGTGGAGCTGGGGGTCCTGCTGGGGGGACCTTCTGGCTGGCACCGGTTTCATTCCCATTCCCCTTCCTTGCCCTGAAGGCTTGCAATAAAGGCCCAAAGTGCATGCCCAGAGGGCAGTTGGAAACCCCCCAGCCCCAGTGTTTGTGGGAACCACCCAGGTCAAACCAAGACTGGCCTCTTGGGAGAGCTCCAAGCACACATCCTCATTCTCAGAAACCCAGGGACCGTCGGCCCCTCCCCAAGCCTCCCAAGCATGCGGCCACAGCAAGATGAACCTGGCCAGTGGTGCCTACTCTTCCTGCTGGACTGGAGGTCGGGGCGGGGGGCTCATGCCCAGAAGCAAAGGTCCCAAAGCAGAGCGAGGGACAAGGTTGGAGACAAAGGAAGAGAAAGGAGACGCTGGGGTGTGGGGAGGATGAAAAGGATTTGGAATAGCAAACAGGGGAGGGAACTGGGGCCAAGAGAAGAACGCAGCCCTCCCCTCAGGGGAGACAGATGGGCAAGGCCAAGACCCAGCCCCGAGGTGGGTTCCAGGCTCAGTTCAGGGCCTGAACCGCTGTGGGCCTCAGTTTCCCCATCCGCAAATGAGGGATTCGGACCCATACGTCCCAGAGCTTCCTCCAACGCCATTAACTGGTAACTCCGCAAGGGATGAAGTGATTTCTAGAAAACGTGCCTGGGAGGGTGGGTCAGGAGGAAGGAGGGAGCCGGATGAACCTCGGCCTGAACCCCAAGTCCTGCTGGGCCTCCTGGGTCTCAGAGGGTGAAGGCCAGTATGGACTTGGGGATCTGCAGCTGGGCTCATCCGCTGGGAGGGTCCCTGTGGGTAGGAGCAGCCTAAAGAACTCGGCAGAAGGGCTGGGCTCCCGAGAACAGCTGGGGGAGGGTCCCTCTGGGCAGCAAAGGCTGCGTGAAGGCCAGCAAAGCGGTCGGGGGCTGGAGGCAGGGCTGAGGCGGTGGGAGCAAAGCCTTAACACAGCCCCCACCACCCTGAAATCCCCTCGGCAGCTCAGAACCTGCTGGGAGGGCCCGGGAGGGAGCGCGATGACTGGGATTCACGCTGTTGACAGGGGCTCAGCCCGCAGCCCCTCCCTGAGCCCCGCGGGAAGCAGCTGCCGCTTCTCACAAACACATTCCTAGTTCAGCGATTTCCCTCCCTGCTGCTTGCCAAGGTGTTGGATACCTGAGAAGCCAAAGATGCACATTCTCTACTGAGGCAGCTGCCGCCCCCATCCCAGCCTGCGCAGAACACTCTGAAGGCCTTCAGTGAGCGACGGAGCTGCGCTGTTCCGGGCCCCGCCTGCCGCCGGGGACCACCCGGGCACCCTTCCTGAGAGCCATCCTGAGAACCAAGAGTGACGGCCGGCAGCGGCGGCCCGGGAAAGGCCAGCGAGCCGGCAACGCCTGCAGCACAGGCTCCGTTCCCCTGTCTCATCCTGCCCCCTGGCGTCGGGACCGAAGACACTAGGGCTGACTGCTAGCTGCGAAGGCCAAGGGTGGCGCTCCAGGTGGCTGTCCCACGCTCAACACAGGTCTGCACCAGCCCTCCTGGGGGAAGGGTGCCCTGCAGAAACCCACATGGCCGTGAAGCAGGGGAGTCCAGGTCCAGCTCGGCCTCGGCACCTCCTGGCTGTGTGATCCTGAGCAAGATGTGTCCCCTCCCTGCACCTCCGTCTCCGCAGGTGTCAACAGTGGGCAATGAAAGAACCCGTCTGTCTTACAGGGTTGCCCTGAGAATGATGAGATGATCTGCGGAAGAGGATACGTGCCAGGCCTAAGGCGGGGCCCCCTCAAAACATGCAGCCCTCAGGGGGCTCAGCCACCGGCAGATCCTCAGCACCACCCACGGTGTGGCCACCCAGCCAGGGCCCCTCCTCTCCCAGAATGCCCGCCTCCCCCGAGCCAGCCACTGGTGCAGGTAGACAGCCTGCTCTCTGTGCAGGTGGGAGCCCACTGCTGCCAGAACGTGGGGTGGCTAGGCGCGCAGGGCTGGGGCGCCGCATTGCTTCCCAGCGCATGCATCCTGCGTCTCTGTCATCCTCGGGAGACTCTCTGAGACCCAGAGCCCAGCTCAGGACAGAACTGGGAACTCCGGGCCTGGACCAAGGAGATCAGCAGCAGCCCTGCTGTTTCAGGAAGTCGAATGTCCCTGATGCTGAGCGTCCAGGCAGCAGAATTTTAAAAGCCACTAATAGGAAAAGCCCCACTGGGAATGTGACATTGAACATCTCACTGGAGGTAGCGCCCTACCCCATGGGTGCCGATCACCACAGACGCAGGTGCTACGGGCACCGAAGCAGTCACACTCCACTGATCTTAAAATGCTCAACTTTTTTTAAACCCCAGGAAGAAATGAATAACATCTGGGGGGTGGGTAGCACATTTTCACTGAGCCTCTGGTCTGGAGAACAGTCCGGGTCAAACTGGGTCCAGTCAAGAGAGGGACCTCACTCCGGTTCCTATGGTTATGGGGAGGTACGAGGCCTTCACAGCCTGGGGACCCGTTCTCCTCACCCAGTGACGGGGCGGGAGTCACTTTACAAAGCGCCACGGTGCACATCCCCTGGGCTGCAGCAGGCCGAGCTCTGCACCACGCAAACATTAAACAGCATCATCTGCATGCTTCTCTGCAGGAGGGCTGCATCCCCTTAGCAGCTGGATCAGAAATTTTTTAGTAAATTAAAAAATTATTCAAAAGAACATTTCTCCCTCGCTGAGAAAAATGCAGGGTGCCTCCTTTTTCCTGAGAGTAAAAATGCTCTGGAAAATCGCTCCCTTTGTAATCAGGTACATACAATAGGCATTAGCTCTAGGGAATTTCAACAGAAATCAGAAATAAAAAGAGATAAGAAAGTTCCAAGCAGCCTCCGAAAAGGGGCGTTCCAGACCCACTGGGGAGACACGCTACTCCCTTTTCTCCTTGCTTCACTTGTGCATGTGGGCAGGAATGTCTGCTGTAAGGGACGTAATCCTGCCCCAAAGAGGCCTGGCCTTTGTCCTCAACCTCTGGGAAGTGGCCTCCACGATGTCCTGCTTGACAGGAGTCATTGTTTACCTAGGGCCTTGGGTCACACGTGAGAGTCCAGTGATGTGACTTGGGGGGGGTCAGCCACTGCGATGGTGTCAGGGTGGGGCTGGCCATGCCAGAAAGACCAGCCATGTGGCAGAGGGTGGGGGACAGAGGCCACGTGGCATCAGTCAGCCCAGGGACAGGGGCTGACCACTCACTCTATCAGCCAAGTCATGTAGCGGAGCCCTAATGAGAACTTGGACCCTGCAGGTCGAGGCTGGCCCTCAGTCATGCCACTACATCGGCGACGCAGGAGAGTCACGCATCCCAGTCCCACAGGGAGGGGCAGCAGGAGCTCTGCCTGGGGGACTTTTCTTGGACTCTGCCTGCCGCCTCCCCTCCTCTGGCCGATCCTAATCTGTATCCTTTCCCAGTAAGGAACTGATATATTAAGACTGCTCCCGCACAGGCACGCCGGCTCCCCTCTGGCTTCTGCCATGACTGGAGGCTTCCCGAGGCCTTGCCAGCAGCCCAGCAGATGCCACCACGCTTCCTGCATAGCCTGCAGACCCGGAAGCCAACTACACCTCTTTCCTTCATAAATTACCCAGTCTTGGGTATTTCTTCACAGCCAATTCGAGAATAGTCTAATTCAGAAACCATAACTGAGGGTAAGAGCTTTCGGGGCATTCTGGGAGTCCTTCCAGTGAATCACTGAACCTGAGGGTGGCCTTGAGCACCTCAACTTGTGATTGGTACCAGTGTGAGGCCTTGTGTGGACTGTGTCCTTGACCTTTGTCATTGGCCTGAACTCTTACTATGTGTATGTGTGTGGTGTGTGTGTGTGTGTGTGTGTGAGAGAGAGAGAGAGAAAGAGACAGAAAGAAAGAGAGAGAAATAGAGAAATTCTCGATCTGGTATAAATGTATTTTCTGGAATACTAAAGTGTGTCATCTTGGAACTGACAAATCTAAGGGAAAATTATCCCCACCCTTTTGCCTCTAAATTCATGCAACTGAATTAGCTTGAGAACGTCCAAGAATTCCAGACAATTCAGTCTCAAAATTCAAGACAAGACACAAACCTTGTTTACTGCTCTGGACCCACAAGCCAACACCCTCACAAACTCAGAGACACGTGTGTAGACCAGATAACCACACGGGCCGGCCTCCATTCTGTGCCCAGACTTTCAGGATAGAGACAGGCAGGAAGGGAACTTGCGCCAGAACAGAGGAGGGGAGACCATTGCACAAGGAGGCCTGGGGGGTCCAGGGAGCAGGCCAGCCCCGCGAAGCCCCCATCTGAGAAGCGAGGGATCAGCTCACACCTATCAGCTGCTGCGAGTGGGCACAGGTGACCCTGGCTCGGCACCGAGGTTTACAGATGCTGCCACTCATGAAGCACTCAGCTGCCTCAGAACACACTGACCTGAATCTGTTCTGCATTCCTAGGAAGCAGCATGACAGGGAAGTCACAGCCACAGGGACCTCGGGAGGCAAGTGCCCTTCGAGGAAACTGGGGAATCCTTCACCCAGCAGTGAAGCGGGCCTGGGTGAGCAGAGACCGCTCGTCGGCCATTCCACTCCCAAGGCCCGTGAGCAGGGCAGACCTGCCCGACCAACACGGAGAAATCTTGTCTCTGAAACAAATGCCACCAACACACACAAATGCCACCAACACAGTCTCTACCATCCTGCATCCGTAAAAGCGGAACGATGCCTATTCACAGCTGGCTTTCCAGTGGCTGAGGCACTTAGGCGGGAAGGCCCGCCAGCCCCACCCCGCCCCGCCCTGCCCTCCGGCTGCACCACTGCCTTCCCACACTCACTTTCCCGAATCTTCCCATGGCCTTTGCTGCTCCTTCAGGGCCCTTGTGGCCTTTACTGACAGCTGGCGAGGACACAGCACCCCATGACATCTCTGTAGCTCAGATGAAAGCTGTTTGATTTGAAAGCTGATGATTTTAGCTCCCGGAGGCCAAACATGGGAACCGACCTGGACGTGAGGTCAGTCGTTCCCAGTCCTGCCTGGGTCCGTGTCCTGACAAAATGTGACACCCGTGAGAACCGGGCAGGGCCCCACAGTGTCTCCTCCTGGGTGGCCTTGACCTGTGTTGGTGGCAGTCAAGGACAGATGCTTGGGTTTCAAAGAAGTCAACTGAACAAGCACAGCCCCCCCGAGAGGCTGCAGGGCAGGGGCCTCAGAACCCCGTAGTCTCTGCCCTGGGTGCAGACGGTTCTTCAGGAACTCCTCATCCTGCACACGGCCTGAGCACGGCCACATGGCCACAGAGGGAAAAACAGCAGCCCGTCAATGACCAGGATGTTTGCAGGAAAACCCATTTATCTAGAGGCTGTCCCCGCCATGCCCCTGAAAGTAAGCCCACAGGGTGCTGGGCAGGGAGCACCTGTGAGCGGGGGGCAGACGCGGATCTGCAGGAGGGACCTGTCCACACGCTGCTCCCAGCCTGAACCTCACGGCTGTCAGCACAGTCCGCGGCCAGTTTCCACCACCAGCAGCCCCTGCATGAAGGCAAAGGAACTCTCAAAACAGGGCTTTTCATCCTGGTGTTTTTCTTCCTGACTGCCCAAAGGTTCTCATAAAATGGCAAATTGTTTTTTTCATCTAGCTGGACATTTAGCCTTTCCCAGGCTTTGCAAATCCCAGGTCTTTTCTTCAAAGTTCACTGAGCACGATCCCACTGGAGGCTGGCGGCGAGATGCAGTGTGACCACCGCTCGGAGCTTGTGCTGGATGACGTTGGTGCTCACGATCGAATGTCTCCCGCAGTGTGCAGTTTCACTGATACCTAATAGAGCCTGTTCTTCACGTAGTCAGGGCAGGTTCCCCTGTCCTGCAGCCCCTCTGCAGCTGTGCGCGTGCACTGTGACTCCCCACAGAGGATGCAAGCTCCACCCTGGCGGGAGCTGCACCCACAACACCCAGGGCCCTGCCTGTGTGCTGCCTGCAGTGCTCTTTATGATGCATAAGCAGAGAGCCCAAGAAACGTTTGAGGAACGGAACCAGTGGACTCCAGCAGGAGGCCAGTCCTGGCTTCTGCTGGTGCATCTCCATGGGGGCTGCATCGGCGGGAAGCAGAGGTGCAAGTTCTCCTACACAGACCTCCACACCCTGCTGCTTACACAGGGACTGTGAGCTGCCATCAATGAGAACAGAAGCACGATTAGATTTTCAGAACACACACAGCTAGGTGTTGATTAAAAAACAAGCCAAGGTTGGGCGTGGTGGCTCACGCCTGTAATCCCAGTGCTTTGGGAGGCCAAGGTGGGCGGATCATGAGGTCACGAGTTTGAGACCAGCCCGGCCAACATGGTGAAACCCTGTCTCTACTAAAAATACAAAAAATTAGCCAGGCATGGTGGCAGGCTCCTACAATCCCAGCTACTCAGGAGGCTGAGGCAGGAGAATTGCCTCAGCAATTGGAAGTGGAGGTCACAGTGAGCTGAGATTGCACCACTGCACTCCAGCCTGGACAACAGAGCAAGACTCTCTCAAAAAAAAAAAAAAAACCGCCAAAAACTAAAAGACAAGTGAACCAGAAAGAACAAAACAAAATCCCAATATTGAGAAACTTTAAGGAATGCTCAAATTTCCTGGCAAGGGGGCAGAGAGGGGCCAGGGCTGGGTATGAGCCTGGGAAGAGACGGCCAGGCCAGGCTGATCGAGCCAGGTCAGGCCATGGATCACGACCTTCGGCGACCACCAACACGCCGGGCCGGGCAGGCGCCATGGACCCACCGCTGCCTCCTGACCCCAGCATGTTGTAGGGTGTCTGAAGCCGAAAATGCTCTACTCTACTCAAACAGCGTCATGTCACAGACGATCAATCAGTCTCAAAGTGGGCTACCGGAGTGTCATGATGCTCAGCCCCTGCTGAGAACCCCAAGGGGGCAGGTGCTGGGCCCTTCCATCCCCAATCCTTTGCAGGGTCCAGCCCTACAGGGTCCTGTGAGCCCCGCTCTACTGGTGTGGAGACCAGCAGAGACAGAGAAAAGAGAGTGTGGGCCCAGGGGTCCACTGCCAACCAAAGCCCGGAGTCCGGCAGTGGCCCCAAGTGTCCACATGCTCTGACTTTTATTGAGTACAAAGCTGGGGGCAGGGGAGGTAGGGCGTGGCACTGGTGGTCGGTGATAGGGTCAAGTACATCACGTGTCATATAGGCAGGGGCCCAAGGCTTTCTACCAGCCGAGACGAGGTAAGGAGCATAACGCGTCAGCACTTTTCCACACTTGTCAAGAAAGAACAAAGACATTAGGGTTTCTGTTACTTTTACTGACTATCACTTCAAGAAAAAAGGAACCAGGTGCAGAAGCGGAACATGAAAGTAGACACGGAACGTGACCAATGAAACACAGCATCACAGACAATTAAGCCCCTGGACGTCTGCCTCCCTGACAGCCATCAGGTCCGCCACAAAAGCTTGGAGGAGCAGAGTTTTCTCCTAACTCCTCCAGGGAAGGGGACATCTCTGACACCTCCTTCCGCAGCTTGCAGAACAGCAGGCACTTTCCCAGCGCTGGCGCTGCGGCATAGCCAAGGCGCCCTCCAGCAGCCCTTACAAGGGAATGGCAGAGGGCTTAAAGCATCTCGCCTTAGGGTCATTCCTTTCACAATGTCACCCCAGGTTCACACTTCGTGACCTGAGAGGCATTAGTAAAAGAACTAAGATCACCTATGAATAACTTAGATCACCTGTGAATAACTACTATGGTTATATCTCTAGTTATTTTCTTCTTCATTATGTATACAGGAATAGGCTGAGGCTTCTGACTCCTACCTCCGCACTCATGGGGTCTCCCCACACCCTTCCCCATCTCTGCACGGCGCCGACAGTTCCTATGTACTTAACACCTGATTCTGATGCCACCAACTCCAGAAGAGACCCTCTGCCCCAGGCTGGTGGCTCCCTGAAGTTTCTGGACATTTTCCGACTGCCCCAGTGGAGGCTCCACGAGTCTCTCAGGCGCCCTAGCAGTCTCGGCGCCCACACCCTTCTCCACGGCAGCCTTCACTGACGGCAGGACCTGGCACCATGTGTATGGGGCGGGCCCAGGACAAGAACTGTGAAACTTTCCAACAGCAGACAGCTGTCCACCATGGGCTAAGTCGGGGGGACAGAGAGACCACGAGAGGGTAGGTCAATTCAAAGAGAACATTTTAAAAGCATACTGCAAGCTTTTTTCCCCTTGCCTTCTTCCTCCCTCCCTCTCTCTCTCTCTATTACCTCTTTCTTTTAAATATAAAGGGCCAGTATGCAAGAGACGACCTCTCATCATGCAGGCCACCATCCGTTGGCAGGGATGAGATGTGCTCTGGCCAGGGTGGCCTCGGTTAATGAGTCTACCAACTGCTAATCAGCTGAAAGTTCTCCTCAACTTTCTCACCAGCCCTACAGTGTTTCTGAGAGGCAAATAAGCTGGGGCACAGCAGTGTCTAAGCAGTGAATCTGTGGTTCGGAAAGTCTCCTCCAGCCGATAGCGCTCGAGTTCTCTGTGTGCATCTCAGCCCTGGCCAGCCAGCCAGCGAATGCCCCTCGGGTATCACCAACACATCCCAGTCTCTGTGACCAAAACACGAGCCCTGCCTTCCAGGGGGCTTTCAGTTCATGCGAGAGGCCAGCCACGCACAGGCCTGTGTAGACTTCACACGCCTGCCACCTTGATGAACCTCCCTGTGCTCTGACCTGGCTGAGCAGGCACAGCTAATCAGGAATAAAGAATGGAAGTGGATACCCGGACCCTGGAAGCCATGGTGCGGAGGTGGCTTTGGCCAAGCCTGGTTTTGTGCTCCTCCAGGGTCTCCTGCAATTCAACATGGAGCTTGGGGTGGGGCGAGGGAGAGGATTCAAGAATGGCTCCTCACCAGGAGGGGTGGCCTGTGCAGACCGGGCTCCACTCGCATCCAGCACTGACTAGGAGGCCCGTTTCCCCCTAGCGGGCCTTCGTCCTGGAGGATGAGGGAGGGAGAGGGGACCCCAGCCACTCCCTCCCAGGATCCTCGTCCAACACCCCCAGCCCTGTGCTGCTGCCCACGTGGCCTCTCCCCCATGGCTCTCATCACAATGCAAAGGGACAATTCTGTGTGATGATTCCTCCCTGGGCTCCACACCATGTGGCCTGGCACCTGGCCGAGTCCCCAGCACACAGTGGAGCTTGATATGTTGAGTCAATTAGTGGATGTGCCACGCTCTGGAATCGGGCAGGGGGAAGAAATGAGCCAGGCCCACCACAGTGTCCCAGTAGAAGAGTGCAGAATACTACAAAATCAGTGACCAGATTTAATGTGGGGGGCATCTGGGAAGGGCCCCTGAGGACAGGAGATTTAAGCTGAGCTGAGGTTTGAGGAATGAATTAGCTGAGCAAAATGTGGGTTGGGGGACTGGAGAGAGAAGGTTTTCAGGCAGAGGGAAGTTGGGGAGAGGCTTTGCAGTGGTCAGGGGGCTGAGGGGGGCAGTGTGGACAGCAGATGGGCAGGGAGCAGGTGCTGGGACTCCATGCATCTGGAGCAGGGAGCAGCAGCAGCGGGTGAGCTCAGGAGACCTTCCACACATTCCTTCAGCAAACACCTTCTGGGCACCCACAGTGTGCCAGGCACCGTGCCGGGACTTACCAGCCACTTTAAGACTGTGGCTCTGGATCCTAGAAGCAGGGGATCACTCCAACAGCCATGAGCCACCCAGGCCAGAAGAAAAGGAGAGACCAGCCATGGGGCTTCAAAGTCTAGAAATAACAGCAACGGGCATCTGATAGGATGTGGGCAGGGAGAGAGAGATGTTCAAGAACAGCCTGGGGGTCAGGCCTGAGCAGCTGCGAAGCTGGAAACCATCCTCATCCCAGATCTGGGGGAGGGGACAGAGCACAGTGGTGAAGGGGAGAGCCCTTTGCAATGTTAAAGTCCAGATGGCTCTGAGCCCAGAGCCCCATCAGGCGAGGCCAGGCAGTGAGGTGTTTACATCCACTGGCACCAACCACAAACCAGACAGACCAACAGCAGCCAAGCCCCAGTGGATGAGAACTTTGAGCTCCCCGGGACTCCAAAATGAAACCACGGAACCAAGCTTATTATGAAACCAATCTCTGAGAAAATGGGACGGGCTAGGTGTTTAACAAAGTATCGCTCACTCTCATTTCTTTCTGAACAGCTGGCAGCGATTACATTAAGTTTCCATTTCAAATGGATTTCCTGCCAGTTACACATTTGTCTCCTCCCCTTCTGTACAACATGGGAAATAACACGGGTGAAGTGCAGGGCTGGGAAGAGAGACGGTGCTACAGCCAGGTAGGAGCCTGTGTGAGTGTGCGCACACCAGGACCGCAAGCAACTTCACTCACTGCCGAAAGCAAAACCCCACGTGCAGTCTAATTTCAGGGCTCCACCTAATTACCAAGCGTCACACTTCTAAAGAGAGTGGAGGCTGCACAGAGCTCAAGCTGGCAGGATCCTTAAATACTCTCACTTCTCAGGCACTAAAAGGAGGCATCAGCTGCATGTCTCGGCTTTGAGAGAGTCATTCTGTAAGAGCAGGCGCATTGATGCTTTTGGAAGAGCCTATGAATCACACCCTGCTTTGGAACAGTGCACAGAGGGACCCCGAGCAGTCCATGAAGCCACAATGCAACGAAGCTCACTTCTCAACCTTTGTAGTTTAAGTGGAAAACCCAATGCTTCTGACAAAACTGTCTGATTTAAACATTCTCACTTGCAAAAACATAATAATGATTTTAAAAGGAAATATGACTCTCACTTATTTGCAAAGCACTGTATGGGCTGCTGCATGCACCCTGTGCCCCAGCACCTGGGACCGGCCCCGGACTGGGCAGCCACCTGCAGGCAGAGTGGAGGGGCCAGGTGTCCTCCGCCCCCGACGTGGTTTCCACCCTGTATCCCTTGCTTTTCCTTTTTTTTTTTTTTTTGAGGCGGAGTCTCACTCTGTCACCCAGGCTGGAGTGCAGTGACACGATCTCAGCTCACTGCAACCTCCGCCTCTCGGGTTCAAGTGATTCTCCTGCCTCAGCCTCCTAAGTAGCCGGGATTACAGGAACAAACCACCACACCCGGCTAATTTTTGTATTTTTAGTAGAGACGTGGTTTCACCATGTTGGTCAGGCTGGTCTCAAACTCCTGACCTCGTGATCCACCTGCCTCGCCCTCCCAAAGTGCTAGGATTACAGGAGTGAGCCACCTCGACCGGCCCCCACACCCTTCTCTTTTCTTTTCTTTTTTCTTTGAGACCGAGTCTCACTCTGTCACCCAGGCTGGAGTGCTGTGGCACGATCTCGGCTCACTGCAACCTCCGCCTCTCGGGTTCGAGCAATTCTCTGCCTTAGCTTCCCAGATGGGGTTACAGGTGCGTGCCACCACGCCCAGCTAACTTTGTAATTTTTAGTAGAGAAAGGGTTTCACCATGTTGGCTGGGCTGGTCTCAAACTCCTGACCTCAAATGATCCTCCCACCTCATCCTCCCAAAGTGTTGGGATTACAGGTGTGAGCCACAGCGCCCAGCCAACTGTTCTGTATTTAAGAATTTTAGGCCCTGGCGAGGTGGCTCACGCCTATAATCCCAGCACTTTGGGAGGCCGGGTGGGGTGGGGGGTGGATCACGAGGTCAGGAGTTCAAGACCAGCCTGAACATGTGAAATATGGGGAAACCCCGTCTCTACTAAAAATACAAAAAATTAGCTGGGCACGGTGGCGCGTGCCTGTAATCCCAGCTACTCAGGAGGCTGAGGCAGGA
The DNA here is from genome assembly GCF_030222135.1 of Aotus nancymaae. Taxonomy (NCBI): domain Eukaryota; kingdom Metazoa; phylum Chordata; class Mammalia; order Primates; family Aotidae; genus Aotus; species Aotus nancymaae. Next base: position 1,101,171 of record NW_026988467.1, on the reverse strand, counting down.
GAATTGCCTGAACCCAGGAGGCGGAGGTTTCGGTGAGCCGAGATCACGCCATTGCACTCCAGCCTGGGTAACAAGAGTGAAACTCCGTCTCAAAAAAAAAAAAAAATTAGCCGGGCGTGGTGAGGCGCTCCTGTAATCCCAGCTACTCAGGAGGCTGGGGCAGAGAACTGCTTGAACCCGGAGGCGGAGGTTGTAGTGAGCCAAGATGTCGCCACTGTACTCCAGCCTGGGCGACAGAGCAAGACTCCAAATCTCAAAACACACGCACACACAAAACAAAACAAAACAGTAACAATGGTCCTAAGCTTTATAAACACCTCCCTTAGCTGATGGGAAGGCCAGGATTCAAGGGGCAGCCAAGGAGGACACATCAGCAACCCAGGCCTGCTACGGACGAGTCAGCTGGAGGAGGCGTGGCCGCTGTGTGTCCGTCAAGACCTGCTAGGGGCATGTCCACTGGAGGAGGCGTGGCCGCCGTGTGTCCGTCAAGACCTGCTAGGGGCATGCCCACTGGAGGAGGCGTGGCCGCTGTGTGTCCGTCAAGACCTGCTAGGGGCATGCCCACTGGAGGAGGCGTGGCCGCTAAGGGTCCACCTCGGCCCCCGGAGAAACGGGGCGGCGGTGGGGTCAGTTCCTGCCTTGCACGCGCCGGGGTTGAGGTCAGAGCCCCCAGCCTCACGCCGGACCCTGGCCTTCTGGGCCCACCGACAGCCTCTACTAAGGCCCGCGACGTGGGGGATAGCAGAAGCCACTTCCCAGGCGGGCCACCCCAACCCAAAGCGGCATGTCGCGGGGCAGCACAGGCCTGGGGAATCCTTCGCGCTGCTCAACGGCGCTCACTGGCGCTCAGAAACCAGCGCTCTGCGGCACTGGAGAAATCACCGCCCGCCCTCCTGCAGGGTCGTGGCCAGGGGCTGCAAAGTGAGGCACCCCTTGTGGACGCCTCGGCGGCCCCTCTCAAACATGGCGGCCACAGGTGCACCAAGGCGTCCCTCACAAACATGGCCGTCCGACCTCTCAAACATGGCGGCCAAAGACGCTTCAAAGGAAGCGCCCCTCACGAACATGGTTGCTCGCCCCTCTCAAATATGGCGGCCACAGGCGCAAAAACGGAACCGCCCCTTACAAACAAGGCCGTCTGCCCTTCTTAAATATGGTGGCCAAAGAGCCTTCAGGGGAAACGCCCCTCTCAAACATGGCGGTAACAGGTGCACCAAGGGAAGCCCATGAATATGGCCGTCCGCCCCCCTCAAATACAGCGTAGACGCTACAAGAAAATCGCCCCCTTAAACATAATCTCCCAGGCCTGCCACGGGCGTGGGCAACATGGCGGCTACAGGGCTGCCAAGGGACGCGCGCCTCACGAACACTGCCGGTCACGAACGTTGCCGGTCACAAGCTGACTTTATCTCCAGCTTCCCACCACTGGCCCAAAGCCCGCGAGCTGTGCGCGCCGCTTGCGTAAGCGACAACTGTAGCGTCACATGACGAGGGCGCTGCGCTATGATTGGCTGTGCTGACGTCGGTGGCCGCCGCGGCGCGCTCTGCGGACTTCGCATCGCTGTTCAGCCGGGACGCGTTGGGCCGGGGGCGCGGGACTTGGTGGCGGTGCTCACTCATGAGGAGCCGGAAGGTGAGGGCTAGGACCCGGCAGCAGCTGCGCTGGGCAGCGTGGCGGGGGCGCTCTGGGCCACCCGCTGTCTGGAGAGCCGTGGCAGTGTCACGGGGCTCCTGTGGTCTAGAAGCGGCCTCAGCTTGGGCCTCGCCCCCAGGAGTAGGGAGGCTCCCCGGTCACGCCCCCGGGAGAAGGGGGTCTCTGGGCCACGCCCCCGGGAGAAGGGGCCCTCCCAGGCTGCGCCCCGGGAGAAGTGAAGCGCTGAGGCCACGCCCCCGGGAGAATGAGGGATCCGGGCCATGCCCGTGGGACAAGTGGAGCTCACCCGGGAAAAGAGGGCTCCCAGGTCACCCCCGCACCCGGAGAAGGGGGGGCTGTCAGGACACGCCCCCTTGAAGGGAGGCTTCAGACCACTTTCCCAGGAAGGTGCGGTCCCCCCTTCAGAACTGGTTTCAGTTCCTGGCAGTGCTGGATGCCTTAGAGCTGAGTTTGTGCCCCTCAACTGCTGCCACTCCAGTGGAGGTCACACAGCATGTGACCTCAGCTTGGCCCCAGCTACTTAATATGCAAAAAAATGGGGTGATGAGGGATCCACCCAGAGGGTGGCGCGGATTGAAGGGGGTTGCCAGTGTCTGACAAGGGGCAAGTGCTCACTGCGTGGGTAACAATTAAGGTGAAGGACCCTTTTCACAGTGGACCCGGACCTGGGCTGGGGCCTCTTGGGAGGCTCTGAGCTGCATCTGGGCTCTCCTGGTTTGTTCAAATGGAGTGGCTGCTTGTGAATTCCAACTCCTTTTACTATTTTCATCTTTGAACCAAAATGTGTCTCCTATAGGCAGCGTATACTTGGATCTTTTTTAAAATCCAGTCTGGTAGTCTCTGTAGTTAGGTTTACAGACGCCATTTTACTTTTTCTTTTCTTTACACAAGTCTGTCTTTTTCTTCCCCTGTTCCTTCTTTAAGTGGATTGAAGTGAATATTTCCTAACGTAGCATTTTCATGAATTTTTTTTACTGTATTTTTTGGGTTTTTTTCCAGTGCTTGCTCTGTGTCCTACCATATATATCTTAATCAGCTTCAGATTTATACTAGGTTACTTCCAAGTGATACAGAAATGTTACTCTTACATGGTTATGTTTCTGGTATTTTGTTATATGTGTTACATCTGTTGATGTTACAAACTCGACAGTGTTATAATTATTATTATCTGTGGTTATTTCCTTAGACCCATAGGGCTTTGCTTTCACGCACTTTGTTTTGTTATTGGCAAATATAGTACGTGTCTGTATCTATGATATGTGTATTATGGCATACAGTTGCTTTCAAAATTAGTTGAGAGGAGGAGGTAGAAAAATAAGCATTTACACTATCTTTTGTAAGAACATAATTACCTTTACTGGTGGGGTGTGTGTGTGTGGAGGGGGGTTTGAATTACTGTCTGGGGTCACTAGCTTTCAGTCTAACTTCCTTTAGTATTTCTTGTAAAGTGAGTTTTTTTTGTTTGAGTTGGAGTCTCGCTCTGCTGCCCAGGCTGGAGTGCAGAGGCACAATCTCGGCTCACTGCAGTCTCCGCCTCCTGGGTTCAAGTGAGTCTCCTGCCTCAGCCTCTGGAACGGCTGGGATTACAGGTGCCCACCACCACGCTAGCTAATTTTTGTATTTTCACTAGAGATGGGGTTTCATCATGTTGGCCAGGCTGGGTCTCAAACTCCTGACCTGCCTCAGCCTCGCAAAGCTCTGGGATTACAGGCATGAGCCATCACTCCCAGCCCATTTTTGAAGTATACCTTTGCTAGATATACGTCCCAGTTTGTTTGTTTGTTTGTTTGTTTGTTTGTTTGTTTGTTTGAAACGGAGTCTTGCTCTGTTACCTAGGCTGGAGTGCAGTGGTGTGATCTTGGCTCACTGCAACCTCCACCTCCCGGGTTCAAGTGATTCTCCAGCCTCAGCCTCCCGAGTAGCTGGGACTACAGGCGCGTACCACCAAGTCCAGCTAATTTTTTGTATTTTTAGTAGAGACAGGGTTTCACTGTGTTCACAAGGATGGTCTCGATCTCCTGACCTCGTGATCCACCCGCCGTGGCCTCCCAAAGTGCTGCGATTACACGTGTGAGCCACTGCACCTGGCTATTAGTTTGTTTTTTTTTTCTTTGAGCATTTTGAATATGTTTGCATATTCTCCATTGTTTCAGCTGAGAAGTCAGTCCTTCATTTATTGAGGTTGCCTTCTAAGTGGCTTGCTTCTTGTGGCTTCCAAGATTTTGTTCTTTTGTGGCTTTCAAGAGTTTGCCCTTGATCTTTGTATTTTTACGGTGATGTATCCGTGGATCTCTTTGCATGTTCAGTTCATTCAGATTCCTGGATATGTGGGTTGATGTTTTTCTGTAACTTTGGGGAGTTCTCAGCCATTATTTCTTGGAATATTTTTTCTGCTGCTTCCTGTCTGCATTCTTTGTGGTTCTTATTACACATATGTTAGTGCGCTTGATGCTGTCCAACATTTCTCTGAGGCTCTCTTCATTGTTCTCCGTTCTTTTCTTCTCTCTGTTCCTCAGCGGGCATAATCTCTCCATCTATTCTCCAGTTCATATCTACTATTGGGCCCTTCTAGTGAATTTTTTTATTTCAGTTTTTAGACTTTTCTACTCCAGAATTTCTATTTGATTTTTAAGTAATTTCTCTTTATTGATAGTCTGTTTGATGCAACATTATCTTCTTTTTTCATGGTTTTGATCTTGTTTGTAACGGCTACCTTGGTCCTTTATAGACGTATAAACCCAACTTCTGGTCACTCTCACAGACAGCTTCTGTGGCCTCTTTTATTTCAGGGTATGAGTCTAGTTTTCTGTTTCTTTGATTGCTTCATAATTTTTTGTCAGAATCTGGACATTTTAGATAATATATTTTAGCAGTTCTGGGTACTGTCCCCAACCCTGGGGCTTGCCATTGTTAATATGCTTATTTGCTTAGCAACTGGGTAGATTATTTTGATGAAGTATGTTTCCCCTGCCACAGTGTTCAGCCTCTGATGTTGCCGGTGGGGGATGGCGCCCAGCTTTGGGTGTGCCCACAGCCACCCTGGACGACAGTGGCTTTAGTGGGGTCCCTTTCCTCTTTCCCTGACCACATTCAGCTGTTAAACTTTGCTAATGCCAGCTTACTGTGCTATTCTCAGCAATAGCCTGGGCATAAGTTGCTCTACAAACTAATCTAATCAAATTGTGGCTTCTTTGGAGCGATACTTTCTAAGGTCAGTGTTTGATTAGTTTGTTCTAAGCCCAAGAGGGCCCCTTCCAGCCGTGTTAGTCTCTGGTTCTCTCCAGCAAACTAGTTGGCCTACAATTTGGCCTCTTGCTTGATTCTGCACTGCGCCCCACCTGCTTCGTCACAGCCTCCACTGTTCTTGAGAGAGCTCCCTTAGGCTTGACTTCTCCACATTCCATTGCAGTGAATTCAGTGCCTTTGGGAAGACTCTAAGAGCTGTCTATTGAGTTGCCTGCCTCTCACCCCAGTGAGAACCTCGGAGCCAGGCTCTGCGGCTATGGACAGCAATAGGCTTCTCTCTGAATGAGGGCGGTGGGGGATCTAGCAGCAGCCTGAGACCCTCCACATTTGCTTCCCCTGGTCTGGAACCACCTCCTATCAGGGACAAGGTCAATGGGGCCCCAGTCTTCTTAGTTCTCTGGGAAGTTTATGGAGCCAAGGTGAAGCCTCCATTCTACAAATAGAGTCTGAGCAGAAGGGAGGCCCCTCTTCTCAATCCTGCTCACTCAGGACCTCGTCTCAGCAACAAGTGGGATGAGAGCAGAAAGGGAAACACTGCTGCCCTGCTTGCCCTGAGAAGGAAGCCCTCTGCCTGGGAGCCAGGGGAGCTGGCCCTGTGTTCTTGGCTGCAGCAGGAGGGAGCTCAGATGCCCCAGACTCTCCATGTCCTGACCAAATTACATAGATATTCTGGAGCAAGTGTTTTTCCATTTGCTGGGTGCCCGTAGGATCATTTCCAAAGGCTCTCTAAATGGTGGTTTTGGGACTGCTCATCACTTTGTCTGAGTAGGTCCTCAAGCTGTCTCAGCCAGCCCTTTTGGAGAAACTATGTTTGTGCTTCTGATATGCCAGTTTTTAAACAACCTACTAGAATGAGGAGGATGTCAATGATGAGAAAGTCTTTCGTTTTTGGACTTTGGGACCAATCTGAGCTGCCCAACTGCAGAGCAAGAATCTGCAAGTGAGAATGTGACCAATTCTTGACATTTTAGAGTTGACACCTTGGAGGTGATTCATCCATGATGAAACTGAAGCTAAGCTGCTCTCACATTTTGACTCCTGTCAGTCCGCAGTGGACAGCAAATGGCCGGCTCAGGTGTCTATAACAGGCAGCGCTTCCAAGCCCAGCCGATCCTCTGGCTTTTCTCTGCAGAAGGGGCTGAAAGGTCACCTGATGAGTCTGTCACACGTGAAGAGTTCAGAACCACTGCTGCCAAGATGCTGATGGAATCTTTGAGAGGCACCTGCTGCAGGAAAAGAACTGCGGGCACAGAACACACAGACGCGCAGGAACGCGTGGACCCGCAGGCGCAGAACACACAGACGCGCAGGAACGCGTGGACCCGCAGGCGCAGAACACGGACCTGCAGGCGCAGAACACACAGACGCGCAGGAACGCGCGGACCCGCAGGCGCAGAACACGGACCTGCAAGCACAGAACACACAGACGCGCAGGAACGCGTGGACCCGCAGGTGCAGAACACGGACCTGCGGGCACTGAACACGGACCTGCAAGCGCAGAACACACAGACGCGCAGGAACGCGTGGACCCGCAGGTGCAGAACACGGACCTGCGGGCACAGAACACACAGGCGCCCAGGAACACGCGGACCCGCAGGCGCAGAACACACGGACGCGCAGGAACGCGCGGACCTGCAGGCGCAGAGCAGAGTTCAGTCCCCACCTCAGGCAGTTTTTGGGGGTCATATCTAGGGTGAGCTATGGTGATGGAAGAGGGATTTGGAGGCCAGGCATCACTTGTGTAACCTTATAAGCTCCTTACCCAGTTCTCATCTGAAATGGGGATGCCGCTCCCTTAAAGCTGCTCAGGCACGGAGCTTGGCTCCCCACACAGCATATTCCGGCACAGGGCAGCGCAGCGCCTGGAGGAGGGCTCCCAGAGGGAGGAGAGCATGGGCAGTGGCTTCTTAGAACAGAGGTGTCTTTTCCCTATGAGGCATTTTAGGGAGATGGGCTTCAGACCCAGTGGGAGGATTTTGATGAAAGGTGTTTATGGCAACTCTTAGCAAGTTCTGTTACCTCTGTTGCCTCAGCTCCCTTGGTGTAGCTGTGACCATGACGTCTGCCGGGGCTCTCAGCAAAGCCCTGCCCTCATGAGATGATGGAGGCCCAGCCCCCGGTGTGCCATGGTAGCAGGTGCTTCACGGGCCTGTGGGCACCTGGTTCGTCCTGCATATAGCTGGCAGGTGTCCTGGCCTCCTGTGGGCTGCTGCCTGCTCTTCTCCCCCATTTCAAACGCAACTCCAACTGCCACGGTATCATGGCGTCTTGGAGCTACCACCTCCCAGGGCTTCCGGAGCTGTCTTGGGCTCCGGGCTGATGGCGGAGATGGCTTATCTCTGTGTGTTGTTGTTTCCTTTTTTCTTTCTCTTATCTGCTGTTGGGCAGAGCACTCTTCGTCCATCCCTCTGGGTTCCAGTCCTAGGGCCTGTCGGCGGTAGCTCTTGGGCCTTTTCTGGCCGTTCCAACCTGCGTTGCTCCTGTTTATTGCTTCTGCTACTCACACTCATTTCTTTTGAGTTTTAAGGTGAGTTTTAAAACGTATCATCTTCTAAGTGCAATATGGTATTCTAGACTGGATTCCGAAACAGAGAAACAGTTCACGGAGAAACTGATAAAACACAAATAAAGTCTATAATTTAGTGAAGAGTATTGTGCTGTTGATAATTTCTTTCTTTCTTTTTTTTTTTTTTCTTTTTTTTTTGAGACGGAGTCTCCCTCTGTCACCCAGGCTGAAGTGTAATAGCGCAATCTCAGATCACTGCAACCTCTGCTTCCCGGTTCAAGCGATTCTCCCGAGCAGCTGAGACTACAGACATGCCACCACGCCCGGCTAATTTTTGTATTTTTAGTAGAGACAGGGTTTCGCCGTGTTGGCCAGGCTGGTCTCGAACTCCTGACCTCACATGATCCACCCACCTTGGCCTCTCAAAATGCTGGGATTACAGGTGTAAGCTGCCCCATCTGGCCACTAATTTCTGAATGTTGACAAATGTCCTATAGTTGTTTAACATTAGTGGAAGCTGAGTGAAGGCTACATAGCAATTCTCTGTACTATTTTATTTATCATGATTTTTTCAGAGACATGGTCTTACTCTGTCACCCAGGTGGAGTGCAGTGGGGCAGTCATAGCTCACTGCAGCCTCAAACTCCTGGGATCAAGTGATCCTCTCACCTCAGCCTCCATAGCTGGGACTACAGGTGCACACCACCACACCTGGCTAATTTTTTTTTTTTTTTTAATTTTTTTAGAGATGGGATCTTGCTGTGTTGCCCAGGCTGGTCTTGAACTCCTGGCCTAAAACAATCCTGCCTCAGACTCCCAAGTAGCTGTGACGACAAGTGTGAGCCATCGCACCCATTTCTTTGTACTACTATTTGCAACTTTTCTGAAAACCTCAAATTATTTGTGAGTAGTTATTTAAAGTGTTGTGTCCTTAATTTCTTTTCTGTTATTAGAAGAGTTTGCTTTGCATTCAGAATGAAAGAGAGGGAGAGCAGTGTGTTCGGATGAGGATTTGTGAGACAGGAGCTTGCTGCTTTCAGCTGGTAGAATAGGGCTCTGATCTGAGGGAGAGAAGCTTTGTTTCCTCATGTTGCCTTTTATCAAGAACTCTTGACAGTGTAGAAAAGTTGCAGATCCTTCTCAGGGAGGGCATGTCCTGCTTGTTCTAAACACTTTGAAGTTTGACTTAACTTCCACTAATGTACACATGGTGGTGACGAGAAACGTGCAAGTTACGGGACCAGATCGCCCGGAGCCTCCGAGATCCTGGGAAGAGTGGCTCCTGTGTCTTAAAGCCAGGCACAGTTTTGTTCGGATTTGCACATTCGGGGCACAGGTGTCTCCACAAAGATGATACTCCATCGGAGTGGAGGGGCTGTCTTCGCGTTATCTGTAGGTGGGAAATTCTCCTCTGCGCATTCATGCTGCTTTCCCGAGAGTACTCTCTGACTGGCTCTCCCATCTGGTCTAGCTCACAGGTGGAGTGCGGTCTTCAGCACGCCTGAAAGCCCGAAATTGTTCGGCAACCGGGTTGGCCTCTGCCCAGGAAGTCGCTGGTTCCACGTCTGCCAAGACAGCATGTCTGGTGAGCCCTGTTACCATGGAGAACGCCAAGTTCCTGACTCAGGGGTCCATTTTCATACAGAATTGTCATTCCAAGATGTGTCGCTTTAGAAAAATATCAAATGTTGCTTATCTGCCAGAGGGGGAGTATTTCAGATCAAAAGGTGGCAGCGCTCTAATTGCCTTCAGGGAAAGACACACTCGACAGGCCCGCCCGTGTGTGTGTGTGTGTGTGTGTGTGTGTGTGTGTCTAGACCCAGGCTCTCTCCTAGCACCTGCTCGCCCATGTGTGTGTCTAGACCCAGGCTCTATCCTAGCACCTGCCCACCCGTGTGTGTGTGTATCTAGACCCAGGCTCAATCCTAGCACCTGTCCCACCCACCCCTGTGTGTGTGTCTAGACCCAGGCTCTATCCTAGCACCTGCCCCACCTGCCCATGTGTGTGTGTCTAGACTCAGGCTCTGAGACCACTTGTGTTCGTCGCTCTGCTCTTAGGTCGGCTGTCAAGTCTTGCTGGCCCATTGCCGTGCCGCCTCACCCCCAGAGGCTTTAAGAGAAAGGCAGAGTGGGTGGGGAAAGGATGCTCATGTCAAATGCCATTCAACCTAGCGTAGCTGTCATTTCCGAGGAGTGAGTTCCTGAACTTACGGTGAAGTCGAGCTGCGCCACTGAGCCCGGAGCTGCAGCTGAGGGGCTGGGACTTGGCCGTACGCAGCCTCTAGCGCAATTTTGCTCATAATGAGGAGTTTGACAAAAATTTGTCAAAGTCAATTTAGCAAATATTTTTAAGCATCTACTGTGTGCCAGACAGTATTCCTTGAATAAAGCAAAAACCCCTGCCTTCACGGAGCTTTTGCCCTGGCAGAAATGCATGAAAGCTGGATTCCTTTGTTGTAATTATATGATGTATGAATCCATGCTTCAGAATTCCCCTGCGAAAAGTGAAAGTGGAGCAGTGCCGTTGGGGCGTGTCTGGCTTCAGTCCCAGCCTCGCTTGGATTCTGTCTCTCGGTGGCAGAACAGTGAAATGGCGACGTGTGAAGGTTATGGTCTTTATCACTTCACATGTGAGGAGAAATGCGAGCCTCTGGACCGAGGCTTTATTCGCTGGATGTGTCTGGTTCCCCTTACATTGTTTTTCTTGACAGACTTCCTCATCCCACAAAGCCACAGACAGGCGAATGTCCAAGAAGTTCAAGTGTGACAAAGGTCATCTTGTGAAGTCAGAATTACAGAAGCTTGTCCCTAAGAATGACAGCGCTTCTTTGCCAAAAGTGACACCGGAGACCCCTTGTGAAAATGAGTTTGCTGAAGGCAGGGCCTTACTTCCAGGAGGTGAGGCTGGAGTTTCTGTGCAGCAGGAGGCTGCAAGTCTGCCCCTCGGTGGCTGCAGAGCTGTGAGTGACTCTTGCTTAGCAAAGACTGAAGGTGGCCTGTCCCTGCTGAAACACAGTGCCGGGGCAGGGGCAGAAGAATCCAACAGCAGCTCCACTGTGCAGAAGCAGAATGAGTCAGGGCTGGAGGCAGAGGACGTGCAGAAGCCACCACTTCACATGGACAACAGCATCTTCCTAGATGACGACAGCAATCAGCCAATGCCCGTGAGCCGCTTCTTTGGAAACGTTGAGCTCATGCAGGTAAGAGTGGCACCTTCCTCCTTCCAAGGGCATCAGGCAGCCAGTGGCACATTCAAGTCACACACTCCCCACTTACTGCATGTTAGTAATGCCTTGACACAAAATTCAACGTCAGTTAATCATTTTAACCCCAGAGGAGAAAATGAAACCGTTGGCTAATTGGGAGCACTCCCTCCGTCTCCCAAGCTGAGAATCATTGCCATGGGGAAAGGCTGTGGCGGGGGAAGGGAGGCGGTCTCCTCCCGCAGCCACAGGTGTGTTTTCATGGAACCAGGTTTGTGGTTTTTGGAGCGTCCATCCCACACTTGCTGCTGCTTTCTCTTTTGTTTGAACCCAGCATCTTTCCTTGATCAGCCCAGTAGGGAGGAAGCTCTTATCTAGAGAAAGTGCTGGGACTCAGTCATTTACACGTGTCTAAAAGGGAAGAGTGCTCTGCAGCCCCAAGGGAGTGGACGGGGTGCACTGCAGATGCAGACGCAAACGTGTGTTGCTCGTGACTGAAGTCCATGTTTTCTTCTCCTCTAAGGACCTCCCACCTGCATCTTCGTCTTGTCCTTCAATGAGCAGACGAGAGTTCAGAAAAATGCATTTCAGAGCCAAAGACGACGACGACGATGATGATGATGATGATGCAGAAATGTAGAGGCTTCACAAGATGATGTCTTTGCGTGTTTAGTACCATTAATCATTTGACAATTTAGCACGTTACTAGATTTATGTAAAATGTATCTCCAAGAGAATGTCTTCTTGATCACACTTCGGAACTGACCCATTACAGTCAATAGTGCAAAGCACCAAATCCCTGTGGAAGATGCACTCCTGGGAGCTAACACTAAAGCAGTCTTTGGAATTGCAAAGCTGCCGTACTGTGCCAGTGGCCTTTCTTTGTTGGCTTTTTTTTTTTTTTGGAGATGAAGTTTCTCTGTCCATCTTGCTCTGTCACCAGGCTGGAGTGCGGTGGCGTGATCTCGGCTCACTGCAGCTTCCGCCTCCCGGGTTAAAGCGATTCTCTTGCCTCAGCCTCCCCAGTAGCTAAGATTACAGGCATGCGCCACCATGCCCAGCTAGTTTTTGTATTATTAGTATAGACAGGGTTTCACCTTGTTTGCCAGGCTGGTCTTGAACTCCTGACGTCAGGTAATACACCTGCCTCAGCCTCCCAAAGTGCTGGGATTACAGGCATGAGCCACCGCACCCGGCCAGTGTCCTTTCCTACTGACGTACATACGTGATGGCTTGAGTCAGCTGCAGGGCAGAGGCTCACTGAGAGGGATCTTTGTAAAGACAGCTCTTCACTTCAGCTTGATAGCATTAGTTTGTTTTCCCTTGTCATAATTTGATCATTCTTGTGGTGAGTTAAATGCTAGTTCTTAAAGAACTCTTTTATTTCTATATGTGGAGCTAATGTTTACCTTGGAAATTTTGCAAAATACATGTAAAAAAGAAATAAAATATATTTTGAAAGCAGTCTTATGTTCCTGAAACCGGATTCCTTTCTCAATGCCTGGGAGCCACGTGGAGGAAACGAATCCTGCCTCAGTCTCATGCTCCCGAATGCTTGTAAGGCTGGGTCCTTTTTTTTTTTCCTTTTTTTTGAGACTTGAGTCTCCCTTTGTCACCCAGGCTGGACTGCAGTGGCACAGCCTTGGCCCACTGCAACTTCTGCCTCCTGGATTCAAGTGATTCTCCAACCTCAGCCTCCCAAGTAGCTAGGATTACAGGCATGCACCACCATGCCCGGCTAATTTTTTGTATTTTTAGTAGAGACAGGGTTTCACCATGTTGGCCAGGCTGGTCTCGAACACGTAACCTCAGGTGATCTGCCCACCTCAGCCTCCAAAAATGCTGGGATTACAGGTGTGAGCCACTGTGCCTGGCACGGGTCCATCTTTTAGACCAGTTAACCACTGAGGCCCTTGGGAAAGGGCCCCTTCCCTCCTCTCAAGTGGACTTCTGCTCCCACGTGTCTGTCACACAAGTGTCGGGCTTTCCTCTCCTGTGCGGTGGGGCAGGCCAGCCATCCAGCAAGGGCCATGCTCTCCTCCAGACCATGGAGAGGGCCATGTGCAGCTGCCTCACAAGTACTGCGTTCCCCAGCCCCACCGCTGCAAAGAGCACCTCGCTGCATGTTCCCGCCTGCGGCCGTGGAGAGAAGCCGTTGGGAGTGCTTTGCCCATGGTCTTTTCCTGCTGCCAACTGCACATAGAAGCCAAGTGGACCAACCAGGGGCAAGGTGGAGTCCCTGGGTGACCGAGGACAAGAAGCTGCCTGCCATGTGGGAAGACCGTGTGGGCCTTTTCATGAATTAGCGAGAGTCATGCTGGTTTTGAGCTATTACACGTTTCTGGATTAATTATAAGAGCAGCTAGAGGCCAGGCGCGGTGGCTCACGCCTGTAATCCCATCACTTTGGGAGGCCGAGGCAGGGTGATCATGAGGTCAAGAGATCGAGACCATCCTGGCCAACACAGTGAAACCCTCTACTAAAAATACAAAAACTAGCTGGGTGTGGTGGCGCATGCCTGCAATCCTAGCTACTGGGAGGCTGAGGCAAGAGAATCGCTTTAACCCGGGAGGCGGAGGCTGCAGTGAGCCGAGATCGAGCCACCGCACTCCAGCCTGGCAACAGAGCAAGACTCCATCTCAAAAAAAAAAGGCAGCTAGATGTAACCCCGTTAAAATGTCCTGTGAAGCACAGGAAGGGTTTTCCATGACACACATTGGAAGCAAAATACAGTTGAAGCTGCCCATAAGAAGTGTTTGCACTCTGTTGTTCAAATACTGCCCTCCCTGAAGGTGTTCTCCACTTCCAATGTGATCCTTTTCTCATGGCGCTGTGACCTTCACCTGCTTTGAATCACTTCGTGATTTATTGATCAACATACTATCATTTGAAAATATGGCTTGTAAAGTCATTTATGATAGGTAAAATAATTTACAACTTTTAGCAGGCACGGTGGCTCATGCCAGTAATCCCAATGCTTTGGGAGGCCAATGTGGTCAGATCACTTGAGGTCAGAATTCGAGACCAGCCTGGCCAACATGGTGAAACCCCATCTCTACTAAAAGTACAAAAATTAGCCAAGCATGGTGATGGGTGCCTGTAATCCCAGCTACCTGGGAGGCTGAGGCAGGAGAATCACTTGAACTCAGGCGGTGGAGGTTGCAGTGAGCCGAGATCACGCCATTGCACTCCAGCCTGGGTGACAGAGACAGACCCTGCCTCAAAACAATAAGTAAGGAAATAACGTACAATTTTCGACTGCTGCATGAATAACTGAACAACAGGACCTATCTCAGTGGTGGTGAGAATTCTGCCATCCTCTAAGCAGACTCCAGTGATGTGCACTGTCCCGAATGATGATGCACCTGCAGAGGAGACGCGGCAGGCAGAGTGGAAAGCGTGTGCATTCTGGGGCCGCCCCTGCTCACTCACAGTTGTTAACCTGCACTAACAAGCACTTCCAGGTGGAAACACTTTCCTAATTACATATGGACTTTTAAGCATCAGTCCTAGCTGGGCGCAGTGGCTCACACCTGTAACCCCAGCACATTGGGAGGCCAAGGTGGGCAGATCACTTGAGGTCAGGATTCGAGACCAGCCTGGCCAACATGGTGAAACCCCATATCTAGTAAAATACAAAAATTAGCCAGTTGTGGTGGGTGCCTGTAACCCCAGCTGCTCCAGAGGCGAGGCAGGAGAATTGCTTGAACCTGGGAGGCAGAAGTTGCAGTGAGCCCAGATTGTGCCACTGCACTCCAGCCTTGGTGACAGAGTGAGACGCTGTCTCAAAGAAAAAAGGCTGGGCACAGTGGCTTACACCTGTAATCACAGCACTTTAGGAGGCTGACTAGGGAGGATGGCTTGAGGCCATGATTTCCAGACCAGTCTGGGCAATACCTTGAGACCGACCCTGTCTACAAAAATTAGCTAGATGTGGTGACACATGCCTGTGGTCCCAGCTACTCGCAAGGCTGGGATGAGAAGATCACTTGAGCCCAGGAGCTGGAGGCTGCAGTGAGCTGTGATTGCACACTGCACTCCAGAGAGAGCAAGGTGATGGAGCAATACCCTCTCTCTATAAATAAGTAAATACACACAGGTGTCCCCTATAAAGAAGGCACAGACAACAGGGCATTTCGTGAGTCTTGTGGAGCCTTTGGGGACGGCAGGGAAGGGGGACATTTGGGGACAGGCACAGGGGCCAGGAGCAGAGGCAGGGCCACGTGTGCTCACAGATGCAGCACCACGGCAGAACACAGCACGGGCCTTGGGTGGCTTTAGGGCTGGCTCAGCAATTGCAGGCTAAGCCCTGGGGATGACACTTCACAAAGCGTGTTAAAGTACAGGCTACGAGGCTGGGCGCGGTGGCTCACACCTGGAATCCCGGCATTTTGGAAGGCCAAGGTGGGTGGATCACTTGAGGTCAGGAGTTTGAGACCAGCCTGGCCAACATAGTGAAACCTCATCTCTACTAAAAATACAAAAATTAGCCGGGTATGGCAGCAGGCACCTGTAATCCCAGCTACTCAGGAGGGTGAGGCACAAGAATAGCTTGAACCCGGGAGGTGGAGGTTACAATGAGCTGCGATCGTGCCACTGCACTCCAGCCTGAGCAATAGAGCGAGACTCAGTCTCATGCTACGAGTACTCTTAAGTGTGAGCACGCCGGTGATACGCTCTGCCTAGGCTGTCTGCCAGTCTTTAAAATGAGTGCCTTACCCAGTGTAGGCTAGGAGGCCAGCTTTTTACACAAATGTGCATTTTTAGAAACAATTTATAATGTTGCAAAATTACATACCGGGGCTGCTTGAGCAGTATAGAAGCGTCGCAGAACATTAGTAAGCCCATCCTGTACGTATTCCTTGCTTCCCGAGACATATTCCTGCAAAACTGCTGTGCTTCCCCACTGCCCACGACAGCCTCAGAGGCTTTGTGTCCCTCAGGCCTTCTGTGCCACCCTGCTGCTGTCAGACCTCATCCGTGCCCCTCCTTGCCCTTCCTGACCTGAGGCTTCATTTCTGCAGGAAGTAAGCCACTGGAAACCCAGGCTGGTTGAGCTGTGCATGAAGCATGCGAGGCTCTTTGCTGTGATGTGGTGTTTTGGTCATTGTTTTTTCTTGCTTCCAGGCCCTTGGCTGGGCGAGGTGCTGGTGATTGCTACAAAGAGCTAGCACCTATCAGGAGTTACATTACCCAGACTCTTAGGTTAGAAGGCAGAGCCGGACATCTGCACACAAGAGTGTCTGGTCTGTCCATCTCACAAGAGAGGGAGAACAATTCTAGGAGCTGAGAGTGGTGGATTCGTTTGATCTGTGGGCCTGAGGGTGACATGCTGGGAGGTCCCGACATCCGTAAGAAGCTGCCAAGGGAAGAGCCCCGTAGGGACTGCAGACGGCCTCAACCAGCCCCGTGCCAGGCTCCATCCAGACAGCAAAGCTGCAGCGAACACGACCACAAGACACAGCCTTCCTGCGGCCCAGGAGGAAGCACGCTGTAGGCAGAGCCACAGTCGGCCTGCACTGGGGGCTGTGTGTGAGCACTGGCGGGCCAAGACAGAGTGGGTGGCAGAGACCGGAGCAGGGGCTCTCGGGAACCATTCCAAGAGCTGGGGGACGATGAGGCACGTTAGGAGCTTAGGAAAAGGCCACCATGGCAGACAAGTGGTGGGCAAAGGGGTGGGGTAATGAGGACGGAGCCCGGCCGTGCTGCTAAGGCAGGCCAGGGTGAGGAGCAGGAGGCCCTGGAGGCCTCGCAGTCTGCTCCACACCACGGCGATCGAGCAAGCAGCACGTTAAAGCAAGTCACGCGTGTGTTGTGGTTCCCAGAGCACGCGAAGCTTATGCCCACGATTCTCGTCTATCGTGTGCATAGCATTACGTCTAAAAAATGTATGTTCCTTAATTTAAAAATCACTTATTGCTACAAAATGCTAATGATAACCTGAGCCCTTAGCAAGTGGTCGTCTTTTTGCTGGTGGGGGTATTGCCTCCACACTGACGGCTGCTGAGTAATCAGGGTGGTTATTGCTGAGGGCTGGCTGGCTGGCTGGCTGTGGCAAGGTTTTGCTTTTGTTTTGACAGGCTCTCACTCTGTCAGCCAGGCTGGAGTGCAGTGGCATTATCACAGCTCACCGCAGCCTTGACCGCCCCAGACTCAGGTGATCCTCCCACCTCAGCCTCCTGAGTAGCTGGGACAACAGGTGCACATCACCATGCCTGGCTAATTTTTGTCTTTTTTGTTGAGACAGGGTTTCACCAGGTTGCCCAGGCTGGTCTCCGACTCCCAAAAGTGCTAAGATTACAGCCACGAGACACTGTGCCCGTGGCAGTTTCTTAAAATGAGACAATAAAGTTTGCCACACTGATTGACTCTTCCTTTCGTGAAAGATTTCTCTGTAGCATGCGATGCTGTTTGATAGCATTTTACCCTGGCTGTGGCCCTGCTCATAGACAGAAGTGCTGCATGTCCAGGGCAAGGTGGCACGGCACGCCTGGACTGTTGAGAAGTAAGGACTTCCCTCAAGAATGTGTCTTGGGCCAGGTGCAGGGGCTCATGCCTGGAATCCGAGCACTTCAGGAGGCCAGGGTGGATCTCTCGAGCCCAGGAGTTCAAGACCAACCTGGACAACACAGCGAGACCATCTCTGCAAACATACAAATAAATTAGCTAGGCATGGTGGCACACACCTGGAGTCTCAGTTACTCCGGATGCTGAGGCAGGAGAATCGCTTCAACCCAGGAGTTGAAGGCTGCAGTGAGCTGAGATCACACCACTGCACTCCAGCCTGGATGGCAGAGCGAGACCCTGTCTCAAGAAGCAAACAGGCAGCGAAAGAATGTGTCTCCGCAAAAGGCCCGCGTCTGTGGCTGCAAAGCAGAGCAGCTCGTTTCCTGAGGCTGGAGTGACGGAGCGAGGAGGGCCTCACAGCTGTCGGGGCCAGGCTCCTCACTGCACAGGTGGGATCTGCTGGCTCCAGAGACTTCTTCAGGCTGAGAAGAGGAACCAGGCCCGTTGGCTCCCAGGCCCCAGCTCTCCCACTGTTTGTCCTTCCCTGATCAGAGCGGATAAAGACCACGTACGGTAGATGGCCTTCGAGAAATTCCCCACACAGGACTCGCTCATTCTAAGGTATTGCTCTAGCTCTGTGAAGAAAATGTAATTAGCCAGGCATACGGATGTGCACCTGTAGTCCCAGCTATTCGGGGCTGAGGTGGGAGGATCACCTGGGCCTGGGGAGGTCAAGGCTGCGGTGAGCTGTGACAGCTGTGACAGCCTTAGCAACTGAAGTCAATCTGTAAAACAACACGGACTCCCAATTTTCATCCTTATTTTCAGCATTCTCAGTGACTCCAAACTTTTTTGATATGTCTATTTTTGAAAAATCTTTATTGCTTTTCCTGATTATACGACAGATGTAAAAATTCAAGTATTACAAAATGACTGTTTTTAAAAAGTACATTTTAACATGTTATAAAATAAATGCCCATTTCAAAAAATTCAAGTATCATAAAATACATGATTTAGAAAACGAGCCCTCTGTCATCCGGTCCCACCCCCGTGTCCCCCAGGATCAGTGCTGTTGAGGTCGCTGTGTTTCCTTCCAGACTGTCTGCGTGCCGGCCACCTGCCGCCCGCACTGCTAACATGAGCTCCATATCATCTGAGATGATGGTAACTCTGATAAACAGAGCAGAGTTCAGCTGCTGGTGCACTGAAGAGCTTCCAGTTTCTACACAGAAACACTTTCCTCATAAAAGCTTGAAACTGGGACATAGTTTGCACTATGGAAATGTATCCGGGTAAATCATGAAATTAATGATAGCTGACCATTTTTGGCCTAGAAAAATGGCAGTTTCATGCGGTTCAACAGAATAGTGAATGCCCCTATTCATAGACGTTGGGAAGTTTCCTACTTTTTGCCACAATTCAGCATGCCAGGCGTGATGCTCACACCTATAATCCCAGCACTTTGGGAGGCCAAGGTGGGCAGATGACCTGAACTCACAGACGTCCAGGAGTTCAAGACCAGCCTGGCCAACATGGCGAAATCCCACCTCTACTAAAAATACAAAAATTAGCCAGCTGTGGTGGTAGGCACCTGTTATCCCAGCTACTTAGGAAGCTGAGGCAGGAGAATCGCTTGAACCCAGCAGGCAGAGGTTGCAGTGAGCCAAGACCACGCCACTGCACTCTAGCCTGGACAGCAGAGTGAGACCCTGTCTCAAAAAGACCAAAAAAAACAAACAAAAAAATTCAGCGGTGAATGTCCTTGTATATTCTTTATGGGGAAGAACATACATCTTACCCCGAATGCTGACCCCCAAACATCTTACCCTCAGACGCTCTCTTTTGGGCATTTGGAAGAGTCAAGAAGGATGGAGCTGCCCATTGGCCATGGAAATGGAGACTCAGCAGAGCTGATGCATAATCAACTAGTCCCTCCAGGCCAGAGCGGCCACCTTCAGCCAGGACAGTTTTAGTATGGTGACCACACTATAGGGGCAAACCAAATACTGGAAAACCAGAGAACAGAAGAATTCCTCAGCACAGAGGCCGTTCTCATCCCTACTGACCGGTACGACCAGGAACTCACAGACATCCAGTGGGGACCCCAAAGCTGTCCTCTAGAAGTTGGGCTGTCAGAAGGTATAAAAAATGATTCAGGCCAGGCGTGGTGGCTCACGCCTGTAATCCCAGCACTTTGGGAGGCTGAGGTGGGTGGATCACCTGAGGTCAGGAGTTCGAGACCAGCCTGACCAACATGGTGAAACCCAGTCTCTACTAAAAATACAAAAATTAGCCAGGCATGGTGGCACATGCCTGTAATCCCGGCTACTTGGGAGGTTGAGGCAGGAAAATCACTTGAACCTGAGAGGCAGAGGTTGCAGTGAGCCAAGTTCACGCCACTACACTCCAGCCTGATCAACAAAAGTGAAACTCCATCTCCAAAAAAAAAAAATAATAAGATTCGGAAAGGTACTGAAATCAGATTTACAGGAAATGTTTTTTAAGGATTTTTCCAGGAGCTATTGGAGTGACCAAAAAAAAAAAAAAGGCACCTGTTAAAATTATGCGCACGTCAGGCCTCAGCAAACACGGGAGCGCGGTGTGCACGTCACTGGCGCTTTCGCACGGGCCGCTTCCTCTTCAGCCTTGTCTGGCGTTTGTAGATTCTGTTCGGGTCACAGCTGAGCTTGTGGGTGGTTTTCTTATGGCAGACGACGTGCACCAATTTTAGGTTCTCCGAGGTAAAAAGCAGGCCATAAAAATACTCCCAGTCCACTTCTCTTCCGTCTTGTTCCTTAACTGCTTCCACCAGCGTAGGAATGATGGCGCGTTTTTTTTCTATGCTGCAAAGTAAGGTTAGAGGCATCATTTTCTGTGGTCACGCGCCACAGGCAACAGGTCACAGCAGCGCACTGCAGTCACAACTCTTCGCCCGCTCCCTAAGTGCCATCACGGAAACGCGACCGCGCCTGCTGGCCGGGTCTGTCTAGCAGAGCCTGATGCAGGCAGCTTTGTTCATCTTACTTTTTAAAACTTGACCTGTGGCCGCATGCAGTGGCTCATGCCTATAATCCCAGCACTTTGGGAGGCCAAGGCAGATGGATCTTGAAGTCAGGAGTTCGAGACCAACTTTGCCAACACAGTGAAACCCCGTCTCTACTAAAAATACAAAAATTAGCTGGCCGTGGTGGTGGGTGCCTGTAATCCCAGCTACTTGGGAGGCTGAGGCAGGAGAATCGCTTGAACCTGGGAGGCAGAGGTTGCAGTGAGCCGAGCTTACGCCACTGCACTCCAGACTGGGCAACAGAGCGAGACTCCTTCTCAAAAAAAAAAAAAAAAAAACACCTGACTTGTGTCACTGTTCGGAATACCGAAAAGGACACGGAAAATAAAGGGGGTCAACCACCTCCCCACCACTTACAGTCGCCCACCATCAACAACTGGCTTAACTGCCTCCACGTTTCATCTACATATAGATTTATCCCAAACAAATTACATGACAGGACGTGAAAATTCTACAAACAGCCCTATAAAGGAAGCTGAAGTCACTTTGACACCACTTGTAATCTCATGTCCCTCCTTCTCCTCAGAGGTAATCGCTATTAAGGGTTTGCTATTTTTCCTTCGAGTCCTAATCTTATACCATTATACGCATATATGTATGTCTGTTTAAAAAACTATACGAGGCCAGACACAGTGGCTCACGCCTGTAATCCCAGAACTTTGGGAGGCTAAGGCGGGCAGATCACCTGACGTCAGGAGTTCAAGACCAGCCTGGCCAACATGTCAAAGCCTCATCTCTACTAAAAATACAAAAATTAGCTGGGCGTGGTGGTGCACACCTGTAATCCTAGCTGCTTGAGAGGCTGAAACAGGAGAATCACTTGAACCCTGGAGGCAGAGGTTGCAGAGAGCAGAGACTGCGCCACCGCACTCCAGCCTGGGCAATGGAATGAGACTCCATCTCAAAAAACAAACAGAATACTAGATAAGGCCAGGCACGGGGGCTCACGCCTGTAATTCTAACACTTTGAGAGGCTGAAGTGGGCAATCACTTGAGGCCAGGAGTTTGAGACCAGCCTGACCAACATAGTGAAACCCCACCTCTACAAAAAATACAAAAATATTAGCCAGGCATTGTGGCACATGCCTGTAATCCCAGCTACTACTCAGGAGGCTGAGGCACAAAAATCGCTTGAACCTGGGAGGCAGAGGTTGCAGTGAGCCAAGATCGCGCCACTGCCTTCTAGCCTCGGTGACAGAGCCAGACTGTCCCAAAACACACGCGCGCGCACACACACACACACGCACAACATGATATTGCTGTTTCACTTATAAACCGTTTGGAAGACTATAGTAACAAGTGTATGAGCTTGCAAACTGGCGAGGCGGGATTAGAGACCCCATGGCCAGGAGGGCTTATGGTGGGTGGTGGGCTAAACTGACGCAGACCCCTCTCCCTATAGCCCACAGAAATGCTGAGCAAAAGTCGCATTTTTTTTTTTTTGGAAACAGTCTTGCTCTGTTGCCTGAGCTGGAGCGCAGTGGCACAATCCTGGCTCGTGGCAACGTCCACCTCCTGGGTTCAGGCAATTCTCCTGCCTCAACCTCCTGAGGAGCTGGGGTTCCAGGCGTGTGCCACCACACCCAGCTAATTTTTGTATTTTTAATAGAGATGGGGTTTCACCATGTTAGCCAGGCTGGTCTTGAACTCCTGACCTCAGATGATCCACCCACTTCCACCTCCCACAGTGCTGAGATTACAGGCGTGAGCCACCACGCCCTGCCAAAAGTCACCTTGTTAAAATACCTAGTTGGGATCAAAAGAAAGGGGCTCCCCACCTGCCAGAAACCCAGAGAAATACATGCACACAGGCAAGCTATGGTCCAGGAGCTCACCAGGGCTCCAGTCCCTGCTACAGGCCCAGGGGACCCCAGAAAGACAAAGAAGTGGGGCTGAGACCCCGCCATAGCCATTAAGGGGGATAGAAAAGCTTGAGCTGAGTCCAGGGCTTGGGTAAGAGGAAAGGAAACCCACTGAACCTGTCACCTAGTGCTGCAGAAGCAGCCACCACAAAACGCAGTGGTTTCCGGAGGTGGCCTGGGGGGTCTTCTGTGGTGTTGCCTGGTGCACTCGGGGGCTGCGTCTGCTGGGGGCTGGCCTGGGGCTGGGCCCTTCTCCCCTCTCCTCCCCCATCCTGAAGGGGCCAGGGCAGGCTCCCTCACAGGGCGACAGCAGTGTTCAGAGGGGACGAGTCCCCTACAAGAGCGCTTTCCAGGCCTCTCTTAGCTCAGTGTCCCATTCACTGGTGTCACATGGACAAGCCTGAATTCAGTGTGGGGAGAGTAGGCAGGAGAGCACACAGGGTGTGGACGCTGGGAGTGCGTTCCTGTCCCCACCTTCCACAGTCATCCACGGAGCGCAGGGTGTACGGCCCAGAGTACACGGCCAGCAAGGCAGGGAACCACAAGCCAGAAACGGCAGGAAACGCCGGGCATCTGCAGGAGTCAAACGCGAACCCACGAAGAGCCACGCTGAGGGCCTGTGACACACAGGAGCACAGAGACCTACAGGAAACACCTCCCGCTGAATCGAGCTCCGAGCCCGACACACAGCAGCAGAGGGCTCCACCAGCAGGAGGGGCCGACACAGCAGCGGCAGAGGGCCACCCACACAACAGACCCTTCAGAGCCCAGCACAGTCCAGGAGGACCCTCACTCCTGCCACCAACTACGGGGGAGGGGTCCGAGGCCAACTCAGACTCCACAGCTCCCCAAAAGGACTGGCAGATGCTCCAGCAAGCAGTTAGACTCAAGATTATCCTTTCGTACAGCTGCAGATGAAAACCAGCCAAGGTCAGGAGGCACATGGGGCGGTCCAGGAAGGTTCCAACCCCACCTCTTCCAGCTGTCCCCTCCCTATGGAGTCACGGCCAGCACTAACTTCCACAGCCCCCCGTGATGACGCTGCCAACCAGGAAGCTCACTGGGCCTGGGTGCCAGCCTTTCCTGGGGCTCACACAGACATGGCTGATGGCCTATGGGCCAACCTCCACCTCAAACCCTCTAGAGGTCAAGCTGACCCAAAGCCCCCACTCTAAATCACCCCATTAAACTATCCAGTGGCCAAGGTCCCCAGGTGAAGACACTCCTACCAGGCAAGACATTTCAAGGCTTCGGATTTTACCTCCCAGCGGTCAAGAACAAATGCCAGACCTCTCTGTGGGCAAGGCTGAATTCTTTAGCATATGATCAAAAATAAACATGCTTAAAATGCATGGTTAATGATTAAAGTCATTAAAAAGAAATGGAATTAATGAAAACAGACTGGCATAAAATAGGCTCGTTTTAACCAAAAAAGTAAGTACTCGGCAGAGAGAAGGAACACATTAACAGCTGAAGAGAGAATTCGGGAACGATATAGGACTGTCTCAGTCTGCTCCGGCTACCATAGCAAAATACCACAGACTGAGTATTTACTCTCTCAGCTCTGGAGGCCGGAAGTCCGAGAGCAGGTGCTGGGCTCTGGTGAGGGCTCTCCTTCTGGCTGGTAGCTGCTCTTTCCTGGAGCCCTAGGGACGTTTCCCACAGGGTCCTCACGGCCCCTGCCAGCCCTGCCGCGGGGGAGCTTTCCCTTCTGTCTCCTCACAGCCATCTTTGGCCCTTTACTTCCCTTTGTTAACCTGTTTTTGTTTTTTTTTTTAATTCCTACCTTCTACCTTTTTGGGTTTCTCCTTGCTTATTCATTAGTTCCTGTCTCTTTTGTATTCTAGCCTATGTTTAAGGCACTTTCTCCTAGGGCTGCATGAGCTGCGATTTGGGAGTTCAGTTTTTTGTTTTCTTGTTTTTGTTTTTGAGGCAGAGTCTCGCTCTGTCATCCAGGCTGGGGTGCAATGGCATGATCTCGGCTCACTGCAACCTCTACCTCCTGGGTTCAAGCAATTTTCATGCCTCAGCCTCCCCAGTAGTTGGGATTACGTGTGTTGGCCACCATGCCCGGCTAATTTTTGTATTTTTGGTAGAAACAGGCTTTCACCATGTTGGCCAGGCTGGTCTCGAACTCCTGACCTCAAGTGATCCACCTGCCTTGGCCTCCCAAAGTGCTGGAATGACAGGTGTGGGCCACCGCGCCCGGCTGGAGTTGTTTTGAGAGTGCATGATCATGGTTTTGTTTTTGATCCATGAAGTTTCCAGAAGTCATTGTAGTCTCCACACATGGCTCATGCCTATAATCCCAGCACTTTGGGAGGCCTCGGAGGGTGGATCATGAGGTCAGGAGTTCAAGACCAGCCTGGCCAAGACGGTGAAACCCCGTCTCTACTAAAAATATGACAATTAGCCAGGCATAGTGGCAGGCACCTGTAATCCCAGCTACTCAGGAGGCTGAGGCACAAGAATTGCTTGAACCTGAGAAGTGGAGGTTGCAGTGAGCCAAAGTCGTGCCACTGCACTCCAGCCTGGGCAACAGAGTGGCCACCATGGCCAGACTCTGTCCCACACGTTGGAGACACAGCTGAGAGCAAGGGACCCCACAGAGTCACATTCTAGGACGCAGCTGCTGTCACAACACCTGCAGCAGGTTCAAGCTGCGGCTGAGCGACGGAGTCTCAGGTTAGATGAAGACAAAAGGCCGTCCCCTTGGCTAACAGGAGATAACCCCAAACCTAATGGTGCATAAAGGGCCGAAGGAAAGGGGTGGAAACGCCGCAGGACCCAGAGAAAGCCGGCACAGAATCTGAATCCAGCACGGCGGAGCTGGGGCGCTGAGCGCTGTGAGCATCTACAAAGCCTGAGCAGTTACAAAAACTGACCACAAGAGGCAGGCAGGAACACGGGTCCCCGAACACAAACATGAAAACGTGTGGAGACTAAAACGACTTCTGGAAACTTCATGGATCAAAAACAAAACCATGATCATGCAGTCTCAAAACAACTCCAGCCGGGCGCGGTGGCCCGCACCTGTCATCCCAGCACTTTGGGAGGCCAAGGCAGGTGGATCACTTGAGGTCAGGAGTTCGAGACCAGCCTGGCCAACATGGTGAAACCCTGTTTCTACCAAAAATACAAAAATTAGCCGGGCGTGGTGGCGGGTGCCTGTAATCCCAGCTACTCAGGAGGCTGAGGCATGAAAATCGCTTGATCCCAGAAGGTAGAGGTTGCAGTGAGCCGAGATCATACCACTGCACCCCAGCCTGGGTGACAGAGCGAGACTCTGCCTCAAAAACAAAAACAAGAAAACAAAAAACTGAACTCCCAAATCGCAGCTCATGCAGCCCTAGGAGAAAGTGCCTTAAACATAGGCTAGAATACAAAAGAGACAGGAACTAATGAATAAGCAAGGAGAAACCCAAAAAGGTAGAAGGTAGGAATTAAAAAAAAAAACAAAAACAGGTTAACAAAGGGAAGTAAAGGGCCAAAGATGGCTGTGAGGAGACAGAAGGGAAAGCTCCCCCGCGGCAGGGCTGGCAGGGGCCGTGAGGACCCTGTGGGAAACGTCCCTAGGGTTCCAGGAAAGAGGAGCTTTCCCGGCCCCGCCCACCACAGCCCTCCCACTGCTGGCAGGATTCTGCTGGGCTGAGGAGTCAGGCCCACCCTGAGCCCACAAGGGCATTACCAGTGCAGCCTTCTGCCCAGGGGCCCCTGAGCTGCACGGGCCCTGGACCAGGCCATCCTCCTCAGACAGGCTGAGCCCCAGGGCCTGCACCCTTCAGCCCGAGGAGGAGGGTGTTCCAAGCCTGGACGCTCTGTGTGCAGGCCGGGGGCGTGAGGTGGTGCTGAGGGTGGGAAGAGAAGGAGCAGGCTGCAGCTGGCCGGCCACGGTTGGGCTCCACTGCCCTGCACGTCCCAGAACTGGAAGAGGCCTGCAAATTCTCAGTCCTCCCCAGCCATGATCATACCTAAGTGCAGGTGGGGGACAGCACGTATTTTATTTCATAGTTTGTTAGCTTTTGATTCTCAAATATTTAAACATGTGGCACATGGTGTCAAGACCCACAAACGCCAGGGCAGGCCTGTGGCAAACAGACCAGTGTCTCTGCCACTTTCCAATAACTGGTGCTAAAAACTACATTTTTAATGAAAACCCAACGCACTCATCTGTGTGTAAGTATTCATATTTAGGAAGAGCCAGAGAAAATAAAACCGCAACAAACACTTCGTGAAACATTCCTCTGACTCACGCTGTGCCTTCTGCTGTTTTCATCTGTGCTCTGTTCTAGGATGGCCTATTTCATTCTGTCAATGCTGGCTGTGTCCCCTAGATTGACGTCCCCACCCGCGATGGTCTTGAAAAGGACAAGAGCGTTGAGACAGACGGGAGGAAACATCTCTGGGTACTTGGTGCATATCGCAAGGGTCCAGCAAAGCAGCAGAGAAGAGAGTAGGAGAAGCTCTTCAGGATAAACAGGGCAGGGCAGGATTTCCTAACACACAACGGGAACGTCTGAGCACAACACCATTTATTACAACTGGTCGTGGGTCGGGTGTGGTGGCTCATCCCTATAATCCCAGCACTTTGGGAAGCCAAGCTGGGAAGATCACCTGAGGTCAGGAGTTTGAGACCAGTTTGGCCAACATGGCAAAACCCTGTCTCTACTAAAAAAATACAAAAATTAGCCAGGTGTGGTGGTGCACACCTGTAATCCCAGATACTCGGGAGGCTGAGGCAGGAGAATCGCTTGAACCAGGGAGGCAGAGGTGGCAGTGAGCTGAGATGGTGCCACTGCACTCCAGCCTGAGTGACAGAGCAAGACTCCATTTCAAAAAATAAATACATAAATAAAACCTGTGATAAAAGATATCATAGAATTAACATACCCAGAATGTGTAAAGCATGCCCACAAATAAGACCGCAGCCCAACACAGAACGAGCAAAAGAGAACACCAAAGATACAGGCGGCCACAGACATGGAAGGAGAAGCTCAGCCTTCCTAGTCATCAGGAAAATCCAGTTCAAGCAAGAGAATCTGTCTCACCTATCAGGATGGGGAAATGCAAAAGCGCCCAATGACACCAAGTGGCACCTAGAACCCGGGACAGCATGAACTCACACCGAGGCAGGATTCTGCTGGGCTGAGGAGTCAGGCCCAGGTGAGTGTGGAGGCTGGGACACTCGGGAGAGCAGCCTGGCGAGGCTCAGAGAGGGGACAGCAGTGTCATTAGGACCCAGCACGAGGTACTCAAGCTCAGACACTGAGCCATCTTGCCCATGCTAGGACACACACCTCAATGTCACATCTGGATGGGGCCTGAGGATCTGAATTTCCATCCAGCTCCCAGATGTTGCTAAGGCTTTAAAGAGACCACACTTGAAATAGCACGGAACCAGACCATATGGGTTCATCCCACAGGGTATTCATCCCAGGGACTTTTATAATGATGGGAACTCGGAAATAACCTAAATGCCCACCAGTATGGAAAGATGTTAAAATTAGAGCCTATTCAAAAAGCGAAGTGTTCTGCACCTGCTAAAATGAATGTGCCAAATCTACACGTGTCACCATAGCATAGCGTGCAATGAAAGGCACACTGCAGATGACAGCGTGGATGCCACACATGTGTGTGTTAAACTCACGCGTGTGGTAAAGGTGCAGCGACAGGGCTCTGCAGACGACAGCGTGGACGCCGCACATGTGTGTGTGTTAAACTCACGCTTGTGGGAAAGGTGCAGCGACAGGGCTCTGCAGACGACAGCGTGGACGCCGCACACGTGTGTGTTAAACTCACGCTTGTGGGAAAGGTGCAGCGACAGGGCTCTGCAGACGACAGAGTGGACGCCGCACATGTGTGTGTGTTAAACTCACGCGTGTGGCAAAGGTGCAGTGACAGGGCTCTGCAGACGACAGAGTGGACGCCGCACACGTGTGTGTTAAACTCACGCTTGTGGTAAAGGTGCAGCGACAGGGCTCTGCAGACGACAGAGTGGACGCCGCACACGTGTGTGTTAAACTCACGTGTGTGGGAAAGGTGCAGCGACAGGGCTCTGCAGACGACAGAGTGGATGCCGCACACGTGTGTGTTAAACCCACGCATGTGGGAAAGGCGCAGCGACAGGGCTCAGCAGACGACAGAGTGGATGCCGCACACGTGTGTGTTAAACTCACGCACATGGTAAAGGCGCAGCGACAGGGCTCTGCAGACGACAGCGTGGACGCCGCACACGTGTGTGTTAAACTCACGCGTGTGGGAAAGGTGCAGCGACAGGGCTCTGCAGACGACAGCGTGGACGCCGCACACGTGTGTGTTAAACTCACGTGTGTGGGAAAGGTGCAGCGACAGGGCTCTGCAGACGACAGAGTGGACGCCGCACACGTGTGTGTTAAACTCACGTGTGTGGGAAAGGTGCAGCAACAGGGCTCTGCAGACGACAGAGTGGACGCCGCACACGTGTGTGTTAAACTCACGCGCGTGGGAAAGGTGCAGCGACAGGGCTCTGCAGACGACAGCGTGGACGCCGCACATGTGTGTGTGTTAAACTCACGCGTGTGGTAAAGGTGCAGCGACAGGGCTCTGCAGACGACAGAGTGGACGCCGCACATGTGTGTGTGTTAAACTCACGCGTGTGGGAAAGGTGCAGCGACAGGGCTCTGCAGACCACAGAGTGGACGCCGCACATGTGTGTGTGTTAAACTCACGCGTGTGGGAAAGGTGCAGCGACAGGGCTGTGGACGCCGCACATGTGTGTGTGTTAAACTCACGCGTGTGGGAAAGGTGCAGCGACAGGGCTCTGCAGACGACAGCGTGGACGCCGCACATGTGTGTGTTAAACTCACGCTTGTGGTAAAGGTGCAGCGACAGGGCTCTGCAGACGACAGCGTGGACGCCGCATACGTGTGTGTTAAACTCACGTGTGTGGGAAAGGTGCAGCGACAGGGCTCTGCAGACGACAGAGTGGATGCCGCACACGTGTGTGTGTTAAACTCACGCACATGGTAAAGGTGCAGCGACAGGGCTCTGAAGGGCATGCACACCTTTCACAAGAGTGTCTTCCTTGGCACCAGGTGTAGGGCTGAGTGTGGACAGGGTAGAAGCTCAGCTATGACTAAGTGTTTCACATAGTTTAAAAAAATCGTGCTCCGAAAAGGCTGAGTATCCCCATCTGAAATCCTGGGGACCACAGTGTTTTGGATTTGGGATTTTTTTAGGATTTTGGAATATTTACATTATGCTGACTAGTTAGACATCCTTAAAGAAATCTTAAATCCGGCCGGGTGTGGTGGCTCACACCTGTAATCCCAGCACTATGGGAGGCCGAGGAGGGCGGATCACCTGAGGTTGGGAGTTTGAGAACAACCTGACCCACATGGAGAAACCCCATCTCTACTAAACATACAAACTTAGCCGGGTGTGGTGGCACGCACCTGTAATCCCAGCTACTCGCGAGGCTGAGGCAGGACAATCGCTTGAACCCAGGAGGCAGAGGTTGCAGTGAGCTGAGATTGCACCATTGCACTCCAGCCTGGGCAACAAGAGGGAAACTCCATCTTAAAAAAAAAAAAAAATCCCAAATCCTAAATGCCCCAGTGAGCATTTCCTTTGAGCGTCATGTTGGTACTCAAAACGTTTTGGATTTTGGAGCACTTCAGAGTTCCAATTTTCAGATTGGGGACGCTCATCCTGTACAGCCATTTTAAAGGCATTTGAAGGTTTCTGTCTTCAAAAAGCAACGGCAAGGCTACAGTTAGAGTCAAGGAAGGCGTCCTGGCTGAAAAGAATGAAGTTTTCCATCCGCCCGTCTGTTAGAGCCATTGAGCTCGTGTGGGTATGAAACACGCCTGGCTAGCCGAGACTTCTGCTCATGCTGGTTCCACAAAATAAGCCAGCCAGGCCTGCTGGCGAGCACCTGTGGTCCCAGCAACTCAGGAGGCTGAGGCAGGAGGATCACTTGAGGCCAGGAGTTCAAGGCTTCCGTGAGCCATGATCCTGCCACTGCACTTTAACCTGGGCCACAGAGCAAGACTCCCTCTCTAAAAGAAGAAGGAAAAGGGAAAAACACTCTTATTATCATAACACCGGGAGCTCCCGCTTTCTGAGCTCACCCTGGTTCCAACTCAGAGGTTCAGAACCTCTGACAGCCGAGGGCTGGGCCCTGTGTTCTGGGAAAGGATGCTGCCCACCAGTTCCATCCAGAGGGAGGACTGGAGGGGACAGGAGGGATGGCCCCGGGTCAGGCACCCATACTGACGGTGGAAGGAATGGTGTGTGCCTGCTCAGTAGACCCCCATGCTGCCGCCAGGCACCCCTTCCCCGAGCTGTAACACGGGCGCAGCCCTTGAAACCCAAGGAGGCAACACCGTGGCAGGGCCAGGGCCCGGCAGGCGCTCTCAGGTCTGGCCCTGCTCTGCGAGCTTACACGTGATCCAGGTTCCAGGTACCGAAGAGGATCCTGCTCTCCCTGTTGCTGTAGGGGTTGATGGAGTGTCTCGACAAGCAGCCGTCCATGTCGAAGGGACCCTGGGGGCAAAAAGAGAGCAAGGGAAGGCCAGGAAGTGAGTCTCTTTTTGTTTTTTGTTTTTTTGAGACGGAGTCTCGCTCTGTTGCCAGGCTGGAGTGCAGTGGCGTGATCTCAGCTCACTGCAACCTCCGCCTCCCAGGTTCAAGTGATTCTCCTACCTCAGCTTCCTGAGTAGCTGGGACTACAGGTGCGCACCACCACACCCAGCTAACTTTTGTATTTTTAGTAGAGACAGGGTTTCACCATGTTGGCCAGGATGGTCTCAATCTCTTGACCTGGTGATCCACCCGCCTCGGCCTCCCAAAGTGCTGGGATTACAGGCGTGAGCCACCGCGCCCAGCGAGAGTGAGTCTCCTATGCCATCTCTATCACCAAGCGACATGCTTTGGACGTGCAGCCCCACCCAGAGCTCCTGTTGAAATGTTGTCCCCAGGATGGGAGGCGGGGCCTGGTGGGAGTGATGGATCACAGGGTGGATTTCTCAGGAAGGGTTTAGCACCATCCCCTCGGCGCTGCCCTCGACACCGTGAGGCCTCCTGAGATCTGGTTTAAAAGCGTGTCGCGCCCACCCCTCACTCCTGCACTCGCTCCTGCCCCCACCACCCGAGACATGCATGCTCCTACTTCCCCTCCCACCACACATGTAAGTTTCCTGAGGCCCCCCGGAAGCCGAGCAGATGCCACCGCCATGCTTCCTGTGCAGCCTGGTGAACCGTGAGCCAATTAAGCCTCTTTTCTTATAAATGACCCATTCTCTATTTCTTTATAGCAATGCAAACACAGCCTAACACACCAAGTCAGGTGATCTTACTGAGAGGCCTCATGGGGGGTGAGCGCGATCCATGGTGTGCTGCTTTAGGGAGATGAAGAGTTCTGTCTTTGGAATCAGATCTTTCTTTTTCCCACATTACCCCTAACATTATGTTCTGAGTTTCCAAGGAGGACAAGGAAGTTATTGTCACTGCTACCCCTGCGATCACACACCAGCACCCCCACCTCACAGGATGTGAGGCCAGGAAGGTGCTGACTTGCCCAGGGCAGGGCCAGCACGTGAGAAGCAGGGACCCAGGCACCAGATGCCCCCTTTCCAGCCACTCCCCGAGGCTTCCTGATGTTTCCCTGTGATCCCAGTGCGGAGGCAGGGCCGCCTCACTGACATGCGAATCCGCGGCTGCCCTCTTCCCTGTGGTCTGTAGCCCAGCACTCAGCACAATCATTCATGCACAGACATCTGCACAGCACAGGCCTGGAGCCCCGGTGCCCACCTCACTCTGTGCCCCCATCACACCAGGGACTCACAGCCTCCCGAGCAGAGCCCACTGGGTCCCACTGCCATGCCTGGCCATTTGGCCCCTCCCAGCCCACTTTTGCTCCCCACCCACCAGTCAACCCGCCCTAAAGCCCCACCCAGTCCCTGGGGCCGCTCATGACCGGCCCTAGCACCCAGGACGCTGGTTGCAGCTCCTGTGGCCCCGGGGCCTCCTCTGCCTGGCTCTCACGTCTTTCACCTTCCAGTGTGCGGGACTCACCCTGCCATCAGGGATGAAGGGCTTTTCCTCTTCCTGTCCCAGCCCCTTACACCATGCCAGGCGCAAGGCAAGTACTCAGTGAACGTTGAGCAACCACACTGCAAAGTCTAAACGTTAAGCCAACTTGGAAGACGTGTCTTTATGGTCAGAGGCCATCACCCCAGAAGGATCTAACTGGCAGTAGCAGCAAGGAGCCTTGTCCGCTGGGAAGAAGCCACCGGAGGCCACGCCCACCACCCAGCCCCTGCCGCCAGACCCACTGAGTGTCGCTCGGAAGATCATGGGCATCAGGGGACCTTACTGGGATCACAGCTGCAGTTTGCAGACGCCAAGAGGCGCCTCAAGTTGCTTCCCACACCATGGAGCCAGGGTGTGCCCGGGACTCGCCAGAGACACAGAAGCATCACCACTTGTGGCTACACCACGCCTGCATGGTGCAGAAGGGACACGTGGGAAGGCAGCAGGGGAGCGCGGGCCTGGCTTCCAGCCTCCAGAACCGTGAGC
The DNA here is from genome assembly GCF_030222135.1 of Aotus nancymaae. Lineage (NCBI taxonomy): Eukaryota > Metazoa > Chordata > Mammalia > Primates > Aotidae > Aotus > Aotus nancymaae. Next base: position 1,068,569 of record NW_026988467.1, on the reverse strand, counting down.
AGTAACGGCTGCTGTTCCAGCCAGGGTCATCTGTTACGGCAGCCAGAGCTGACTGAGACGCTGCCCAGCCCTATGGGGACACGCCCTGGATGGGGCCCTGGAGCCCTTTGCAGGCACCCCAGAGACGCCTGTGTGCACTGGAGCTTGAGAGGCACTGGCTGAGACCCTGCCACCCTCCCCAGGAATGTGAAGGCTGCATCTCTTCACAAGGCTTTGCCCAGGCAGGCCAAGGACTGAAGGTCCCCTCCCGCCTCGCCCCAGGCAGGCTGCGCTCTGCAGGCCAGCCTGGTGGCCCCAGGATAAAAGGCACACAGCTCACCTGGCAGGAGAACCAGCCTTCCGGCGTGCAGAGACGGCTGCCACCCTTGGCTCCTCTGTCAAAGTAGCTACCGTTATACTGCACAGACCGGAGCTTCTGGCACATGGAGTCGAGGACCCGCAGGAATTCCTCCTGAGCCTCCGCACCCACCATGGAGGGGTAGGAGCTCACCTGGAGGAACCAAGGAAGGGCGCTGAGCCTGGCACACGGCGCCCTGAAACCCGCACCAGCTCTCAATCCATCCCATTCCACGGCCCTCCGAGACCCTGCCCAAGCACAGTCCTCGGGTCAGAGGGTCTGAGTTCACGTGGCTTCCTGGCCACTGCTGGGCTGTCCCACCCTGGGAGACTCTGACCTGTGAAATGGAGGGAACCACACCAGCCCCCAGGCTGGGTAAGACTTAGATGAGATAACGGGCCAGGCGCGGTGGCTCACGCCTGTAATCACAGCATTCTGGGAGGCCGAGGCTGGCAGATCCCTCGAGGTCAGGAGTTTGAGACCAGCCTGGCCAACAAGGTAAAACAATGTTTCTACTAAAATTACAAAAAATTAGCCAGGCATGGTGGCACATGCCTGTAATCCCAGCTACTCAGGAGGCTGAGGCAGGAGGACTGCTTGAACCTGGAAGATGGAAGTTGCAGTGAGCCAAGATCGCACCACCGTACTCCAGCCTGGGCAACAGAGTGAGACTCTGTCTCAAATAAAATGAAGAAACAAAGATGAGATGATAAAGTCAGGCAGCCACGGCCATCCCACCCTGGTTAGGTGGGCAGTGGTCCATGGAAGATTACACCTGCAGGGAAGAGTGTCGGGATCAGTTAGCTCTGCTACAGGGAGCAGGCTGGGAAATGCAAGGGAATGTGGACAGTCACCAGGACCTCTAGGAGACGCAGAAAAACACGGGACGTGCGGCGGAGCATTAGCAATTGTGCCGCAGAGGGGTGGGCTGACGGCACAGGGTCAACCGCACAGGCAGCACTGGGACAGGACACCCCTCGCCGGGGTCTCCACAGGACCCTCCACGTACTAAGGATGTACCGTGGCGTGGCATGCTACGTGATGACAAAACCCACATTCAGATGGGGTGGACGGAAATGAGGGCAGAGCTGGCTCTACCTTTGGGAGGAAGGTGGAGAGGTTTGCAGACCAAGGATGGGCTCATGAGAAGGGCCAGGTGGTGGATGATGGGTGGCAGATGACAGGGTGTTGGGTGACAGGGTGGCAGGTGACAGGGTGGCAGGTGATGGGTGACAGGTGACAGGAATATGGGTGACAGGGTGATTTACACCTGTAGCGTGCTGCCTAGACCCTCAGATCCCTGCTAGCACCTGCTGACCTTGGTCACAGTTGGGCAAATGACGACTCAGGCTCTGGGCATCCTCTCCCGTCTGCCCTGATGTTCATCACTGCTGCCCAGGAAGAACCCCCGGGGGGAGGAGGGGAGGCAGGCAGTAGCCACCACCGTCCCCCTCCCCAACCCCAATGAGCTCAAGCTCAGGTGAAAAGACTCCATGGGTGCTGGCCCCCATGAAGAGAGCTGTGCAGAGCCAACACAGCGGGACACAAGGCCCCGCAACCAACCACACCCCAGAACACGGACACTTCTTTCCTTCTTTTTTTTTTTTGTTTTTGAGACAGTATCTCACTCTGTTGCCCAGGCTGGAGTCCAGCGGCGTGATCTTGGCTCACAGCAACATCTGACTCCAGGGTTCAAGCAATTCTCCTGCCTCAGCCTCCCAGGTAGCTGGGATTACAGGCATATACCACCACACTCAGCTAATTTTTTGGTTTTTGTAGTAAAGACGGGATTTCACTGTGTTAGGCAGGCTGATCTCAAACTCCTGGCCTCAGGTGATCTGCCTGCCTTGGCCTCCCAAAGTGCTGGGATTACAGGCGTGAGCCACCACATCCAGCCCAAAACGGGGCCACCTCTACCATTAGAGACAGGCCCCACTCCCCACTCTGCCCCTCATTTGTCATCTCGGTCTATTTCTTTGTTCGAAGGAAGCAGAAGAGCGATCAGGCCCAGGCAATGGACCAGAAGGCTGAATTCTCCCTGAAGGCAAAGAGCAGTTCCCACTGACAGCTTTTACGCTCAAATCTCCATCGATCTTCCTCTCCTGTCCTGGAGAAGGAGGGGCTGGTCTGTTTTAAAAGGCAGGGCTCAGACCCAGCAATAACTCAAATCATCTCTGAAAAGCATCTGGTGCAGGGAACGCCCCTCGCCGTTTCCACGTCTCAGGTCAGACGCCCGTGCGGCACCACGGGAGGGAAATGAATGAGCCGGCCGGGACACGGAAGACACTGACCAGCTGTGGAGGGACGTGGCAGAGCGAAGGGCGGACGGAGACAAGGGGCTGCCTGGGACAAGTGCATGTCAGAAGTGAACTGCCTGACACGTGAAGACATTCAAAGGTCAGTTTTACTCAAAACACACAACGCTGCGGGAAAATGCTGCCCTGCCATGGGCAAGAGCAGCCCCAACCCCGGGGCAGCCGCCCCGGCAGGTGTGAGCATCCCACCGAGAAGGGAAGTCCGGCGCTGACCGGGCGGGGGAAAAAGCCGACAAGTCAGTGAGGCCGACGCTCCTCGCGGCATGGGGTCCACATGCTTCCCCGACCAGAGCAGCCCCACCAGATCCACGCAAGCACAGAGTGTGGCCCCACCCACTGCTCCTCGTGAGGCCAACAAGCTTCCAGAGCCCGCAGAGCCTGGCTTCAAAAACCCGTCCAGCATACCCGACCCTCACACGGGCTCACCTCTCTCAGGTAACTCCGGATCCGGCTCTCACAGCTGTATCTCAGATAGCCAGACTTACTCTGAAATCGAGACTCCAAGCCTGCAAGGAAAACAAGAAGATCCCCAAGCCCATGGGGAGGCCAGGGGTTTCCAGGTCTATGTCCTGCCCAGCTCAGGTGCCAAGCAGGGCGGAATATGAGGGTCACATTGCAAGCATCTTTTCATCTTTTCTTTCTTTTTTTTCTTTTTTTGAGACAGGGTCTTGCTCTAACCTCCAGGCTGGAGAACAGTGGCATGAACACAGCTCACTATAGCCTTGACCTCCTGGACTCAAGGAATCCTCCTGCCTCAGACTCCCAAGTGGCTGGGACTACAGGCACGCACCACCACACCTGACTGACTTTTTATTTTTTGTAGCGATGAGATCTCATTTTGTTACCTAGGCTGGTCTTGAACTCCAGGGCTCAAGCTGTCTTCCTGCCTTGGCCTCCCAAAGTGCTGGGATGACAGGCATGAGCAACCACACCCGGCCAGATGGCACCACCTTGAGAAGTAATCTGATAGTGACACGCACAGCGTCCTTGTTTGGTTTTTGTGTTAGAAGCACCTGAAAGACCACCAAGGAGCTTCTGCCTGGCCCTCAAGCCCTCCTTTCCCAAAAGGGCTGCAGTCTTTCAGCATCGCCTCTGATGGGCCTACAAGGCCAGGCCCGAAGCTGGAAGCAACCCAGTGTCAGTGAATAGACAGAGCGTGGTGTGTACATGCAGTGGAGTGAATAGAGTGTGGTGTGTACATGCAGTGGAGTGAATAGAGTGTGGTGTGTACATGCAGTGGAGTGAATAGAGCGTGGTGTGTACACGCAGTGGAGTGAATAGAGTGTGGTGTGTACATGCAGTGGAGTGAATAGAGCTGGCATGTACATGCAGTGCAGTGAATAGAGCGTGGTGTGTACATGCAGTGGAGTGAATAGAGCATGGTGTGTACATGCAGTGTAGTGAATAGACAGTGTGGTGTGTACATGCAGTGGAGTGAATAGAGCATGGCGTGTACATGCAGTGGAGTGAATAGAGCATGGCGTGTACATGCAGTGGAGTGAATAGACAGTGTGGTGTGTACATGCAGTGGAGTGACTAGAGTGCGGTGTGTACATGCAGTGGAGTGAATAGACAGTGTGGTGTGTACATGCAGTGGAGCGAATAGAGCTGGCATGTACATGCAGTGGAGTGAATACAGCATGGTGTGTACATGCAGTGGCGTGAATAGAGCTGGTGTGTACATGCAGTGGAGTGAATAGACAGTGTGGTGTGTACATGCAGTGGCGTGAATAGAGCTGGTGTGTACATGCAGTGGAGTGAATAGACAGTGTGGTGTGTACATGCAGTGGAGTGAATAGAGCTGGCGTGTACATGCAGTGGAGTGAATAGACAGTGTGGTGTGTACATGCAGTGGAGTGAATAGAGCTGGCGTGTACATGCAGTGGAGTGAATAGACAGTGTGGGGTGTACATGCAGTGGCGTGAATAGATAGTGTGGGGTGTACATGCAGTGGAGTGAATAGACAGTGTGGTGTGTACATGCAGTGGAGTGAATAGAGCTGGCATGTACATGCAGTGGAGTGAATAGACAGTGTGGGGTGTACATGCAGCGGCGTGAATAGATAGTGTGGTGTGTACATGCAGTGGAGTGAATAGATAGTGTGGTGTGTACATGCAGTGGAGTGAATAGATAGTGTGGTGTGTACATGCAGTGGAGTGAATAGACAGTGTGGGGTGTACATGCAGTGGAGTGAATAGACAGTGTGGTATGTACATGCAGTGGAGTGAATAGAGCTGGCGTGTACATGCAGTGGAGTGAATAGACAGTGTGGGGTGTACATGCAGTGGAGTGAATAGATAGTGTGGTGTGTACATGCAGTGGAGTGAATAGACAGTGTGGTGTGTACATGCAGTGGAGTGAATAGATAGTGTGGTGTGTACATGCAGTGGAGTGAATAGACAGTGTGGGGTGTACATGCAGTGGAGTGAATAGACAGTGTGGTGTGTACATGCAGTGGAGTGAATAGAGCTGGCGTGTACATGCAGTGGAGTGAATAGACAGTGTGGGGTGTACATGCAGTGGCGTGAATAGATAGTGTGGTGTGTACATGCAGTGGAGTGAATAGATAGTGTGGTGTGTACATGCAGTGGAGTGAATAGATAGTGTGGTGTGTACATGCAGTGGAGTGAATAGATAGTGTGGTGTGTACATGCAGTGGAGTGAATAGAGCTGGTGTGTACATGCAGTGGAGTGAATAGACAGTGTGGGGTGTACATGCAGTGGAGTGAATAGACAGTGTGGGGTGTACATGCAGTGGCGTGAATAGATAGTGTGGTGTGTACATGCAGTGGAGTGAATAGATAGTGTGGTGTGTACATGCAGTGGAGTGAATAGAGCTGGCGTGTACATGCAGTGGTGTGAATAGATAGTGTGTTGTGTACATGCAGTGGCGTGAATAGACAGTGTGGTGTGTACATGCAGTGGAGTGAATAGACAGTGTGGTGTGTACATGCAGTGGAGCGAATAGAGTGTTGTGTGTACATGCAGTGGAGTGAATAGACAGTGTGGTGTGTACATGCAGTGGAGTAAATAGACAGTGTGGTGTGTACATGCAGTGGAGTGGATAGACAGTGTGGGGTGTACACGCAGTGGAGTGAATAGAGTGTGGCATGTACATGCAGTGGAGTGAATAGAGTGTGGCGTGTACATGCAGTGGAGTGAATAGACAGTGTGGTGTGTACATGCAGTGGAGCGAATAGAGTGTGGTGTGAACATGCAGTGGAGTGAATAGACAGTGTGGTGTGTACATGCAGTGGCGTGAATAGATAGTGTGGTGTGTACATGCAGTGGAGTGAATAGAGCTGGTGTGTACATGCAGTGGAGTGAATAGATAGTGTGGGGTGTACACGCAGTGGAGTGAATAGAGTGTGGCATGTACATGCAGTGAAGTGAATAGAGCATGGTGTGTACATGCAGTGGAGTGAATAGAGCATGGTGTGTACATGCAGTGGAGTGAATAGACAGTGTGGCATGTACACACAGTGGAGTGAATAGAGCATGGCGTGTACATGCAGTGGAGTGAATAGAGCATGGTGTGTACATGCAGTGGAGTGAATAGACAGTGTGGCATATACACACAGTGGAGTGAATAGAGCGTGGCGTGTACATGCAGTGGAGTGAATAGAGCATGCTGTGTACACGCAGTGGAGTGAACAGACAGTGTGGTGTATGCATGCAGTGGAATGAATAGAGAGTGTGGTGTGTACATGCCATGGAGTGTCATTCAGCCTGAAAAAGAAGGAAATTTTGATATATGCTATGATATGAATGAACCTTAAGGACACTGTGCTGAGTGAAATAAGCCAGTCACAAAAGGGCAAATGCTGTGTGACTCCAGTCATATGAGGTTCCTAGAGTCATCAAATCAGAGACACAGAAACTGGAACGGTGGTTGCGGGGGCCAGGGTAGGGGGAAGGGGAGTGAGTGTAATGGGGACAGAGGTTCAGCTTTGCAAGGTGGAAGGAGTCCTGGAGAGGATGGTAGTGGTGGCCGCACACAATGTGACTATACCTAATGCCAATGACCTGTGCACTAAAAAATGGTTGAGATGCTAAATTTTATGTCATGTGTATCTTACCACAATTTTAAAAATAATAATAGGCTGGGTGCAGTGGCTCACACCAGTAATCCCAGCACTTTGGGAGGCTGAGGCACACGGATCACCTGAGGTCAGAAATTCGAGACCAACCTGGCCAACATGGCGAAACCTCATCTCTACTAAAAATACAAAATTAGCTGGGTGTGGTGGCACGTGCCTGTAATCCCAGCTACTCGGGAGGCTGAGGCAGGAGAATCACTTGAACCTGGGAGGCAGAGGTTGCAATGAGCCAAGATCATGCCACTTCACTCCAGCCTGGGCAACAGAGTGAGACTCCATCTCAAAAAAATAAAAATAATAAAAAATCCCTTGGCCATGTGTGGTGGCTCATGCCTGTAATCCCAGCACTTTGGGAGGCTGAGGTGGGTGGATCACGAGGTCAGGAGATTGAGACCATCCTGGCCAACATGGTGAAACCCTATCTCTACTAAAAATACAAAAATTAGCTGGGTGTGGTGGTGCATGCCTGTAGTCCCAGCTACTCGGGAGGCTGAGGCAGGAGAATTGCTTGAACCCGGGAGGCGAGGTGGAGGTTGCGGTGAGCCGAGTTCGCACCACCGCACTCCAGTCTGGCAACAGAGCGAGACTCTGTCTCAAAAAAAAGTCTCATCCGAGGGCCGCCCAGACTGTGGCCCCCACGTGAGAGGTGGGGGTGCCTTTCCCATGAGGCCGGGAATGAACACATTTTGCTCTGAGTCCCCCACCTCAACCACAGGGTTACAGGCCAGCCCTTCGTTGGGGGCTTTTTGGACCCCAACTTCTCCTGGCACCGCAGGCTTCGAAGAAGCCCCTCCCCTGCCAGCTGCAGCACCCACGCACCTTCAAACCACGGCGGGTCCTCAGCCCGGGTCTCGGCCGCGATGTTCTGGCTGACGTTGTGCAGGAGGTCGGCCAGCAGCCTCTGCCTCTGCGGGGCCTGCTCATCACACAGCAGCTGCTGGGCGGCCTGGATGAGGCCTGCGTGCGGCTCGTGAAACGCACTGAGGAAGCGCCTGATGTCACTCACATCTGCCACCAAAGGGACAAACAAAAAGGTGCCAGTCCAGCAGAAAACACATCCTGCCCCGGTCACAAGAAGAGCCTCTGACCCCATCTTCCCCATCACTCAGGGCCTGGGAATCACCGGGACTGAGACTCAAGGTGTCCCGGGTCTTTGTCCTTGCCCTGACACCAACAGCTGGGGACCACGCATCAGGGCGGCGTGAGGGCGGCGTGAGGACAGGGAGGAAGGGGCAGGTTGTGCTTCAGAAGACAGACGAAACCGTACCGAGAGACGGCTGCTTCACCATTCAGCCTCCTCTCCTCCCAACCATGCTGCCCCTCCTTCGGCCCTTCCTGCAGACCTTGCTTTCAGACCTTTTCCTGCTCTCTCCTGGAGCCTTTTCACAACTCCCTGAAGCAGACTGCTCTCCGGGCAAGCACTTAATAGAAAGTTAAAACAAAGTCTACCCAGGACCTTCAAAAATGTTAGCAAAGAGAATTCAGTAACACGAGAAAAGAGGTATACACCATGGCCACGCAGGAATGCAAGGCTGGTTCACACCTCAAAATGAATCAGTCTGATCCACCATATTAGAAAAGTCTCGTGATCACATCAGCGGATGCAGAAGAAGACTCACTGTAGAGCGAGGACATGGTGGAATCCTTAGAAAACATCAAAAGCACAGCATAAAAGAAAAAATCAACAGACTGAGCTTCCTCAAAATTAAAAACATTTACTCTGAAAAAAAAATGCTCTTAAGAGAATGAAAAGACAAGCCACAAGGTAAATACTTGCAAACCACATATCTGACAAAGAACTCATGTCCAGGTATTTTGGTAGGGTCGGGAGGTGACTTTCAAAACTTAACAGTAAAAAAAAAAAAAAAAAATTCGGTTAGAAAATGGACAAGGGACATGAAGAGGTATTTCACCAAGGAGACCCTACAGATGGCAAATAAGCATGTAAAAACGTATTTAGGGCTGGGTGTGGGAGCTCACATCTATAATTCCAGCACTTTCAGAGACTGAGGTGGGAGAATCACTTAAGCCCAGGAGTTCAAGACCAACCTGGCAACATAGCAAGACCCCATCTCTAAAAATATATAATAATAATTAGCTGTGCATGGTGGTGCACAGCTGTAGTCCCAGCTACTTAGGAGGCTGAGGTAGGAGGATTGTTTGAGCCCAGGAGTTCAGGGTTGCAGTGAGCCATGATTGCCACTGCACTCCAACCTGGGCAACAGAGTGAGACCCTGCCTCTATTTTTACAAAAGATATTCAGAAAGTTGGCATCGTTAACCATTAGGGAAATGCAGATTAAGGCTGCAATGAGACATCATCACATTGCAATCAGAGTGGCTAAAATTAAAAGTAGCAACACTGCCAAAAGCCGGCAAGGCTGCACAGAAACTGCAGAGTGAAGAGGTGAGACGGCCACTCTAGTACACAACTTGGCGGCTTCTTTTCCTTACTTTAAGTAGCTTTATTGAAATATAATTCACCCACTTAAAGTGGACAATTCAGTGTGTTTTATTCCATTCCCACAGTTGTGCAGCCACAGCCACCGTCAACTTCAGAGCATTATATATATATATATATATATATATTTTTTTTTTTTTTTTTTTTTTTTTTTGGGAAGGAGTTTAGCTCTTTTGCCCAGGCTGGAGTGAAGTGGCGCGATCTCGGCTCACCGCAACCTCCGCCCCCAGGGTTCAAGCAATTCTCTTGCCTCAGCCTCCCAAGTAGTTGGGACTACAGGTACATGCCACCACACCTGGCTATTTTCTGTATTTTTATTAGAGACGGGGTTTCACCATGTTGGCCAGGCTGGTCCCAAACTCTTGACCTCAAGTCATCCACCGACCTCAGTCTCCCAAAGTCAAAGGATTACAGGCGTGAGCCACCATGCTCGGCCAATTTTAGAACATTTTCACCACCTGAGAAAGAAACCTCATACTCTTTCGCTACCAATCCCCCTCCCCTCTACCCTGCCCCCAACCCTAAACAACCACTAATCTATTTTCTGTCTCTAACATCTCTGCTCTGGACGTTTCCTGTGCCTGGAACCTTGCTGTATGTGCTGGCATCTGGACTCGGCATGGTTTCATGGCTCAGCCATGCTGTGCCTTGTTCCTCTTCATGGTGAGTAATTCCACTGGGTGGATGTGCCACACTTTCTTTATCCACGTGTTCATCACTGGAGACTTGGGTAGTTGCCACCTTTTGGCTATTATGAAGAAAGCTACCACTGACGCTCACGTGTGAGTTTTGGTGTGGACATGTTTTCGTTTCTCTTGGGTATTTACCTAGGAGTGGAGCTGCTGGTTCATATGGCGACTCTGTGTAACTGAGAAGCTCCAGACGATTTTCCACAGCAGCTGTGCCGTTTTCCCTTCCCACCAGCCGGGCGTGAGGGTTCCGGTTTCTCCACATCCTCGCCCACACTCGCTGCCATCCCAGTGGGTGTGAAGTGGCATCTCACTGTGGTTTTTGTTTGCAGTTCCCTCATGACTGATGACATTGAGCATCTTTTCACCTGCTTACTGACCATCTGAATATCTTCCTTGGAGACATTTCTATTCAGAACCTTTGCCAGTTTAATTAGGTTGTCTTTTTACTATTACGTTATAAGGATTCTTTGTATATTCTGATGCAAGTCCCTGATCAGATACATGATTGGCAACTATTTTCTCCAATTCTGTGGGCTGTCTTTTAGCCTCCTTCATGGTGTCCTTTGAAGTACCAAAGTTCCTAATTTTTCTGTTTCTGAAACAGTCTTATTCTGTCACTCAGCCTGGAGTGCAGTGGCATGATCTCGGCTCACTGCAGCCTCCGCCTCCTGGGTTCAAATTATTCTCCTGCCTTAGCCTCCTGTGTAGCTGGAATTACAGGCGCCTGCCACACACCCAGCTAATTTTTGTATTTTTAGTAGACAGGGAGTTTCACTATGTTGGCCAGGCTGGTCTAAAACTCCTGACCTCAAGTGATCTGCCCATCTAGGCCTCCCAGAGTGCTGGGATTACAGGCATCGAAGCAGGAGCAGCAGGGAACAAACCTCTCAAACACCAAACTGGGGAAGGAAGTGGCTTTTTATTCAACCGGGAGCTGCGGGAGCTACAGCCTCATTCACCGAGCTCCCCAAGCTGCGGCTTCTCTCCCCTTTTATGGGTTTACAATGCTAAAGGGGAAACTGAGGCAGAACTATGTCATTGCCCATTTGCTGGATGTCCAACCTTACAATTTTTTGGCTTCATTGATTTGCTAATTTATACGCAGCACGAGCGGGGACCAGCTGGGGAGGGGGTTCACAGAGACAAGACGAAAGCAACAAGCTGTTTGTTGGCAGAGATGTTTCCAGGAGGGAGCCTGGTCCGTGGAGACGTGGGGGCGTGACCCAGTGCCAGGCTCCAGCCAGCAGGGATAGCATTCATCTGCAGCTCTTTCAAGGTTAACAGATAGCAGAGACGCTGGGAACTAAAAGGGGAGTCATTTCCCAGCTCTTTGGTATCTTACTTTATTTTATTTTTTTCTTCACCCTCCTTCCCATCTGGAAGTGGGGGATGGAGGAGGTGACATAGAAGGTGGCGGGGGGGTCTCCCCTCAGCGTGAGCCACCGCGCCCAGCCCAAAGTTCTTAATTTCGATGAAGTCCAATTTATCTGTTTTTTCTTCTGCTGCTCATGTTTTGGTGTCAAATCTAAGAATCCTTTGCCCAATCCAAGGTGATGAGGACTTACCCCTATGTTTTCTTCCAAGGGTTTTATATTTTTAACTTTTACATTTAGGTCTTTTATTTAATTTTTGTATAAGGTACCAGGTAAGGGTCCGGCTTCATTCTTTCCTATGTGAATATCCAGTTGTCCCAGCACCATTTGCTAAAGACACTATTCTTCCCCTGCATTGAAAGGTCCTGGCATCCTGACCACAGATACATAGATCTCTGGGTGCTCTATTCTATTCCTCTGATCTATATCTGTCCTCATACTGGTGCCAGTCTTGACTACTGTGGCTTTGTACTAAGTTTTGAAATCAGGATGTGTGGGCCCTCCTACTACGTCCTTTTCACGGTTGTTTTAGCTATTCCGGGTCTCTGGCAATTCCATATGAACTGTGGATTAGAATCAGCATGTCAATTGCTACAATGAAACCAGTTGAAATTTTCATAGGGATTGTGCTGAATTTGTAGGTCAATGTGGGGAGTTCTACCGTCTTAACAATGTTCAGTTTTCCAATCCATGAACATAGGATGTTAATCCATTTATTCAAATCTGTCATTTCTTTCAACAATGTTTTGCAGCTTTCAGAATATAAGTATTACAATTTTTCATTACACTTGTCCTAAGTATTTTATTCTTTTTGATGCTAATGTAAATGTGATTATTTTGTTTCATTTTCAGATTGTTCATTGTAAGTGTATATCTATATTTGTATATTGACCTTGTATCCTTCCACCTTGCTAAACCTGATGATTAGTTCTAATTATTTTTTAGTGGATTCCTTAGGGTTTTCTATATGCAAGTTCATATGATCTGCAAACAGAGATAGCTTCACTTGTTCCTTTCCAATCTGGATGCCTTGTGTTTTTCTTGCCTAAATGTCCTGTCTAGACCCTGCAGTGCCATGCTTAACAGAACTGGCAAGAGTGGGCATCCTTGTCTCCGGAAACTAAACACACACCACACAACACAGCACTCCACTCCTGGGCATTTTCCGCCAAGGAATGAAAACCTACATCCTACCAAAACCTGTAACTATGGCCAGGTGCAGTGGCTCACACCTGCAAAGATGGCCAGGTGCAGTGGCTCACGCCTATAATCCCAAAACTCAGGGAGGCCAAAGTGGGTAGGTCACTTGAGCTTAGGAGTTCAAGACCAGCCTAGGCAACATGTTGAAGCCGTGTTTCTACAGAAAATACAAAAATTAGCCAGGCATGGTGGTGCACCCCTGTAGTCCCAGCTACTCAGGGGCTGAGGCGGGAGGATCACCTGAGCCCAGGAGGAGGAAAGCTGCAGTGAGCTACGATTGCACCACTGCACTCCAGCCTGGGTGACAGGGTGAGACCCTGCTCGAAAGAAAAAAAGAAAGAGAAAAGGAAAACCTGAATATAACTGGCCATAGCAGCTTTATTTGTAATAGTCAAAAACTGGAAACAAACAAAATATCCTCCACAGGTGAATGGTTGAACATGGAACTATTCAGCAAGGAAAAGCAACAGAGTACGGATACACACAGCTTAGATGCGTCTCAGAGCCTTATGTGGAGTAGAAAAGGCCCATCTCAAAAGGTCACATACTGTATGATTCCACTTACCTACTATTCTTTTTTTTTTTTTTTTTTTTTGAGACGGAGTTTCGCTCTTGTTACCCAGGCTGGAGTGCAATGGCGCGATCTCGGCTCACCGCAACCTCCGCCTCCTGGGTTCAGGCAATTCTCCTGCCTCAGCCTCCTGAGTAGCTGGGATTACAGGCACGCGCCACCATGCCCAGCTAATTTTTTTTGTATTAGTAGAGACGGGGTTTCACTATGTTGACCAGGATGGTCTCGATCTCTTGACCTCGTGATCCACCCGCCTCGGCCTCCCAAAGTGCTGGGATTACAGGCTTGAGCCACCGCGCCCGGCCCTATTCTTTAAATGACAAAATTATAGACCTGGAGAACATAGCAGCAGCTGCCGCGGGCTAGGGATTGGTGGTGGCCAGGGGCAGGCAGGGTTATAAAGGGGAGAACCTTGAGTGATGGATGGGAGAGGTCTCCACCTTGACCCTGACGCTGCTCACAGGTATCTACATAGGGAGAAATGACAGAAGAACACACACATTGCGATAGTGTCTGTGTGCCCGTTTTGATGTTGTACCATGGTTGTGTCTGATGTCGCCTTTGAGGGAAAGGGTGGAGGTACATGGGACCTTCCTATCTGTGCAACTTCCTCGGAATCCATCATTATTTCTAAATAAACAATTTAGGCCAGGCACAGTGGCTCACACCTGTACTCCCAGCATTTTAGGAGGCCGAGGCAGGAGGACAGCTTGAGCCCAGGAGTGTGAGACTATCCTTGGGCAACATGGCGAAACCCCTTCTTTACAAAAAACACAAAACAATTAGCCAGGCATGGTAGAGAATGCCTGTGGTTCTAGTTATTTGGGAGGCTGAGGAGAGAGGATAGCTTGAAACATGGAGGTTGAGGGTGCAGTCAGCCATGTTTGTGCCACTGGCTCCAGCCTGGGCAACAAAGTCTCAAAATATAAATAAAATAAAAAATTTTTGGCCAGGCACAGTGGTTCACGCCTGTAATCCCAGCACTTTGGGAAGCCAAGGCAGGAGGATTGCTTGAGCCCAAGAGTTTGAGACTAGCCTGGGCAACAGAGCTAGACCCCATCTCAATGTTTTAAAAAAAGAAAACAAAATTTGTTCAAGTCTAACAAATTTCAAGGAGGAGAACTAGTGGTCTCAGGGGAGAGACGGGAATAAAGCACCAGAGAGAGGAGAGACGGAGAGGCAGAGACCGACAGAGGAGAGAGACAGACGAGAGAGACAGAGACTGGGAGGTGCAGGGAGGGACAGAGAGCCACGCGTTCTGCTCTCTTGCAACTATGCCCTGAAATGGGAAAGAAAGGAAACGTCCAAAGGCAAGGAATACCCTGAGCACACCCCTGCCCAGCCCCGCCCCCGAAGGGGCCACCCCAGGGGCCATCACAGTGATACATGTTCTGGCTGCATCCTCTGGGAGCACAAGGCCCAGTGGAGAAAGGGGGCTTGCAACCTTGGGGCACACCAGAAGCGCCACCCCTCAGTGCTGACAGCTGAGCCCCCAACACTGCAGCCACGGACGTGGCCACATGGACGCTCCTCCTGGACTTCTCTCTTTCTGCCCTTTAGGCCGAGGAGGCAGAGCACCATCCCTCAGAGCACCCACATCCTTCCTGGGCAGCAGAAGTGTCTCCTGAAGCCTCACCCCTTCGCACAACACTGGCCGACCCTCCCAGGGAAGGGCACAGGATGGCGTCTCCCCCACTGTGGACAAAAGCTCTCCTTCATAGACTCCAACAAGCACAGACCTTGGCATTCAGCTGCTTCTGAAAGGCAGGACTTTGTGTCCTGAGGCTTCAATACAGATTCCCCTAAAGAGTCACCTCTCAAAGCAACTGCCCCCGAGCCTGAGCTCTGAGGACAGCATCTCCGCAAACACCAACCGGGAACAACGTGAGCATCCCATGGTCCACCACCCCGTCCTTCCAGAAGGGCCTCAGCCCAGCAGAACAGAACAGCATCTCTTCCTGGCTCCACCTTCCCCACCAAACTGTGCAGGCCCCAACCCCAAAGCCCTCCCTCTGCTCTTGGGAATTGCTAGGACACCTCAAATGAACACAAATAAAATTAAAAGATTTTTTTTTTTTGAGACGGAGTCTCGCTCTGTCACCAGGCTGGAGTTTAGTGGCACGATCTCGGCTCACTACAACCTCTAACTCCCAGGTTCAAGGGATTATCCTGCCTCAGCCTTCCAAGTAGCTGGAACTACAGGTGCACACCACTGCACCTGGCTAATTTTTATATTTTTAATAGACAGGGTTTCGCCATGTTGGCCAAGATGGTCTCGATCTCTTGACCTCATGATCCACCCGCCTCAGCCTCCCAAAGGGCTGAGATTACCGGAGAAAGCCACCGTGCTCGGCCAATTAAAAGATTTTTTTGAAGAAAAAGACAACCGAGCAACTGGGTGCACGAACGAGAGGACTGAGGACTGAGGACTCTGCCGTCTAAGTGACGCTGACCAGCTCTGACTCCAGAGGGCTTCCTCCTTGAGACCTGAGAGTTCAGAGTAAGGGGGACCCTTTGCCATCCCGACAGGCACCCCGGGGCCAAGCCCCCAGGACCCCCGAGAGTGCCAACTTCCCGCCCACCTCCAAGGTCCTTGCCACTCACAGCCCTGCCAGGCCTGGCCGGAGGTGAGCAGCACCAGCTCAGTGTCATCCGGGATGCTGGGGAAGTAGTCCTCGGTCAGCTCCGTGCCATCCTCGTACAGGCACAGCCTGGAGCCGCGCTCAGGTAGCTGCAGGGGCGGGAGAGGCGACAGGAGGAGGAAGGGTCTCAAGACGAGGGCTTTCAACTTCAGGCCTCACAAACGTCCAAAATGAGCTGTGTTGTTGTTTTGTTTTGTTTTTTTGGTTTTTTTTTCATTGTACTTTAGGTTCTATGAGCTGTTTAAGAAGCAGGCTCAGGCTGCCGCCTGTATATGCCACAGTGTGTCAACGCCCAGGCAAGGATGAGGGATCCGGAGCAAGAGCGCCTGACTGTAGGCCTTTCTAAAATAGGAAGAGTCAGGAAAAATATACAGCAGATGGCGACCGCTTGCTGTGCAGGATTCACCTTTTTAAAATGAGCTCCTGAGGGCACTTCAAATACTGCCTGTCGGCCGGGCGTGGTGGCTCATACCTGTAATCCAAGCACTTTGGAGGCCAAGGCGAGCCGATCACCTGAGGTCAGGAGTTCAAGACCAGCCTGACCAACACGGTGAAACCCCATCTTTAAAAAAAATAATAAATTTAAAAAAATAAAAAACAAATACAGCCTGTCTCTGTCAGCGCCACCTTCCTGCTCCCAGGAGCTGGCACCACCAGCCCCAGTGCACAGCTGTCATGAAACCCAGTCTCTACTAAAAACACAAAAATTAGCTGGGCGTGGTGGCGCGTGCCTGTAGTCCCAACTACTGGTCAGTTTTAGGCATTTTATGGCAACTCTCACCCCTGCCAGGCCTGGCATGCACACCTGGTAACCCTCGCACTGGTCTAAAAAAGGACGCCAACCTAAAATAACGTGACGATTGCAATCCCCAGCTGCGAGGGCTGGAAGGGCCTGCAGAGCCCACGGAGACAAGCCTTTCATTTAACGCAAAGAGAAGCCGAGGCAGGGAAAGGCGGAGAGGCCGCGACCCCGCGTGCCAGCACCTGGCACTCAGCCCGTGTCTCCTGGCTCCGCATGCAGGGCTGTGCTGACCGAGAGGTGGGAAGAGGAAAGGGGTGATCCGGATCGCTTCCCAACCCGCCTGCGCTCCGAAGCCACGATCGGGAACCCCAGGCTGCGGGGGCCCTGGTGCCCAGCGGCTGAGGCGAACGAAAACCACCCTCCCTGGGCGCCGCCTGCACCCTCCGATTTGGAAGAGGAAAAGCGGCACCTCCTATTCTCCCCACACGCCTCCCCGGCGGGCACCTGGAAGCTGAGGCAGCCCTTCCGCAGCACTTCCCGGCAGCTCCTGCCCGCCACGCCGAACTTCCTCGGGTTGCGCAGGGCCCGCAGCTTCACGGTCTTGGGCTTCTGGAGCATTGCAGATGTCCTGCAGGCCGCTGGGCCCCGCAGGTGGCGGCACCCGCTGGCCGGCTGCTCAGGCGCGTCCTCGCTCCGGCCGCAGGGGTCTGCACCGTGCGAGTTCTGCAAAGCTGGCACTGGCCGCTCGCCGATCCAGGAAACTACATTACCCAGAAGGCTCGGGGAATTGGGTGCGCGACGTGGCCTTGTGCGCAGGCGCCGCCTCCGGAAACTACATTACCCAGAAGGCTCGGGAAAGCAAAGGCTCGACGTCGCCTTGTGCCCAAGGTGCCCTGGCCCCGGAAACTACCTGAGCCGGAGGGCACGAGAAGCAGAGGCCTCCCTTGTGCGCAGGCGCGGCCACGGCGGGGCGGGGTCGCGCACGCGCGGAGGCCCCGGCCCAGGGCCGGGCTTGGTTGTCATGAGAGCGGCGGCTGCGGCCGGGGCGATGGACAGAAGCGACTGGGGCTGCTCCTCCCCTATCACCGCCGCCGCAGCTTGGGGTGCAAGCCAGCCTGGGGCGGCGGAGGGGGCGCCGCCTGAGTTCCGCCGGAGAGAGCGGCGGCTGCCGAGGTAGTCCGCGAGGACCGGGACCCGCCCGCCCCTGGGAACCGGGCGCTGAGGCACGGCCTGGCCGCCTCCCCGGGCCGCTCCGTAGCTCCGACCCGGCCGCCCTCTCCGTCGGGGCCGTCCGCTCTGAGCAGGTACCTTCCCGGGCCGGGGCGGGACGCGGGCACCGCGGGGGCGCGGTCCCCACCTGGGAGCCGGGTACGAAACCTGCGCGCGCGGTGCCAGCCCGGACGGTGTGAGCTTAGGCTCCGGCCTTGCTGTCGCCAAAGAGCCGGCGCGGCCCCGGCGTGCCAGATGCCGGGGAACTCAGCCCGGGTGCTGGGAGCGCCTGTCCCGGCTGGGACGGCCCATTTAGCCAGGATATTATTTTCATGCCCCGGCTTTCCCTGTTCTGGGTGCATAGCACATAGCGGGCCAGTTTCAGATGCGTTCTGCTGAGCAAAAGTTTGAAGAAGGATGCTCTGCCGCTATAGACATTAAAGTTTGATGGTGGTTTTTTGTTTTCGTTTTGCGCACTTAAGTTTTAGATTTGTCTGAAGTCGCTAAGATTACTTGACCAGAAGTCACTATTTGTGTAACACTTAAGTCTTTGAGACAGAGTCTCACTGTGTTGCTCAGACTGGAGTGCAGGTTACTGCAACCTCCGCCTCCTGGGTTCAAGCGATTCTCCTGCCTCAGCCTCCCGAGTAGCTGGGATTACAGGTGTCCATTACCACGCCCGGCTAATTCTTGTACTTTTAGTCGAGGCTGGGTTTCACCCTGTTGGCCAGGCTGGTCTCGAACTCTTGACCTCAAGTAATTTGCCCACCTCGGCCTCCCAGAGTGCTGGGATTACAGGCGTGAGCCACCACGCCCGGTCACACTTAAGTCTTCTTTAAAAAAAAGATCTGGCCGGGCGCGGTGGCTCACGCCTGTAATCCCAGCACTCTGGGAGGCCGAGGCAGGCAGACCACGAGGGCAAGAGATCGAGACCATCCTGGCTAACATGGTGAAACCCCATCTCTACTAAAAATACTAAAATTAGCCGAGCGTGGTGGCGCACGCCTGTAGTCCCAGCTACTCGGCAGATTGAGGCAGGAGAATCACTTGAACCTGGGAGGCAGAGGGTGCAGTGAGCTGATTGCACCACTGCAGATCGCACCACTGCACTCCTGTCTGGCGACAGAGCGAAACTCTGTCTCAAAAAAAAAAAAAAACACAAAGAAAAAGAAAATCGGAAACAAGTTTTGTTCTCCAGTCTTGTAACAAAATGGAAGTAGCTACGTCGTAGTGAGGGATCAAGCCACATAGAGTCATAGCTGCCTGGGAAGAAACGCACTCTGGCACTTGGGGGATGCCGATGGCTGTCCCTGGGACAACGGGGTTCCCACGTGACTCTGGTGAGGAAGACCAGCCAATAACTGCACATTCAACAGAGCTTACGTTCTTCCTGAATTGTTAATGGTGATTTTTTAGAGGGTAAAAGTGGCATCCTTCAGGGACACTCCAAGTACTTTATGTAACACTTGAGGGTTTACACAGAGGGGACCATAGTGTACAGCTGAAGGGTGTTTGGAGGGGTGCGGGGGTAGACTGGAAAAGGAATCCTTCTCAAATATCAGACTGAGGCACCAGCATTGCCTCCACAGTGCCCATGCACAGCTCTTGGCTGGTTCCTAAATGCCAGTGCTTAGTTTTAGATTTACTGGGGGCAATACGGCATAATGGAAACGCCCTTGACTTAAAAGGACTACCTTTGTCTTAGAGCCATAACAGAGAGTGTTGGTTAGGATCAGACACTAGCCAGGCTCGATGGCTCACACCTGTAATCCCAACACTTTAGGACACTAAGGTGGGAGGATTGTTGAAGGCTAGAAGTTCAAGAGCAGCCTGGACAACACAGTGAAACCCCATCCCTACCAAAAAAAAAAATTAAGTAGTGTGCCTATAGTCCTAGCTACTCAGGAGGCTGAGACGAGGATCACTTGAGCCCAGGAGTTCAAGGTTACAGTGAGATACGATCACTTCACTGCAGTATAACCTGGACAACAGAGTGAGACCCTGTATTAAAAAAAAAAAAAGAATTGGGATCAGGTGCAATGGCTCATGCCTGTAATCCCAGCACTTTGGGAGTTCAAGGTAGGTGGATCACTTGAGGTCAGGAGTACAAGACCAGCCTGGCCAACATGGTGAAGCCCCATCCCTACTAAAAATGGAAAAATTAGCTGAACATGATGGCATGTGCCTGTAATCCTAGCTACTTGGGAGACCGAGGCAGGAGAATCATTTGAATCCAGGAGGCAGCGGTTGCCGTGAGCCAAGATTGCGCCAGTGCACTCCAGCCTGGGCAAGAGAATGAGACTCTGTCTCAAAAAAAAAACAACAATCAGAGTCTGGAACCCAACAGCCTGAGCACAAGAGCTATTTTCAAGGTGGAATAGGGAGTGACAGGCCCTTCTCTAAAATGATGCAAGGGATCTGGCATGGTGGCTCACACCTGTAATCCCCGCAGGTGGATATATATATATATATTTATATATATATATATTTTATATTTATATATAGATAAAATATATATATATATATATATATATATTTTATATATATAGTAGCCAGGCATGGCGGCCCATGCCTGAAATCCCAGCTACTCAGGAGGCTTAACCACAAGAATCATATGAACCCAGGAGACACGTTGCAGTGAGCCAAGATCATGCCACTGCACTCCAGCCTAGGTGACAGAGCAAAACTGTCTCAAAAAGAAAACCAGATGATGAAAGGCGATAGAGGGCTTCAGAGCTGAAGGTTTTAACTTTGAGCTTTGATTATTTGGCTGGACTTCAGAATTTATCACAAGAAGTGAGGGTCAGGAGAGTTGGCGCATTAATCCCTAGATGGGGAGCCCGCCGGGAGCTCTTGAGTTAGAACGTGGATGGAGATGACCAGAGCTGGGCCTGAGGCGTGTTCACACAACAGGAAGTTAGGACTTGTCTGAGGGAGGTGCTCGCTGTCTAGAAAACACAGTGGGATCGGAAGGAAGGGTTTGCCTGCTAAGACCTGGCACACCATTGTGTGGGGACTGCGTGAGAGGAGATGCTGTTGCCAAGGGCTCAGCCTGAACCACCCAGAAGTGCTAGGTCACGAAGGAGGAGGAGCCATGGACTGCGCGTTTCTGACCTAGGGTGCCTGGAGTGCAGGTCGGAGTGCAGGTCGGGCTGTGCAGCTAACAGTGGGTTAAATCACACTCGTCCTTTGTAAATTCTTTGTTTGTTGTTTGTTTTTTTGAGAGATGATCATGCATCAAGCATGTCAAAATACATAAAGTTTTATGTGAGGGTGTGTTTATGTGTTACCTCCTATTGAGAATTTCAATTAATAGTGTATCTTATCCCAAATAACTTTTTTTTTTTTTGAGACAGAGTCTTGCTCTGTCGTCAGGCTGGAGTGCAGTGGTGCAATCTCAGCTCACTGCAACCTCCGCCTCCCGGGTTCAAGCAATTCCCCTGCCTCCCGAGTAGCCGGAACTACAGGTGCACACCACCGTGCCCGGCTAATGTTTTGTATTTTAGTAAAGATGGGGTTTCACCAGTTGGCCAGGATGGTCTCAATCTCCTGACCTCATGATCCACCTGCCTCAGCCTGTCAAAGTGCTGGGATTACAGGCGTGAGCCACCGTGCCCGGCCCCCAGAGAACTTTCTGGTGGAGTCTTCTTATCCTGGTTTAGTGAGGAGCCTTTTTTCCCCCGATGATTTAGACTTAACTCAAATTGGCTTACTTAGGAGGAATCTGACTGGCTTAGTAACTGAAAAGCAACCCAGAGTCCCGGAGCACATCGGCTCAGTGTCCTGTGAGTCTGTCCCTGTCCCCGAGCACATCAGCTCAGTGTCCTGTGAGTCGGTCCCTCAGCCTGACTCCGCTGTACTTTTAGTGTTTCACGTGCCTTTCCGGTTCCTGCCCTTCCTCTGCTCATACATATTCATTGAGCGGTTATTATGCTGTGCTTACATTGTGATTGTATAACTGATTAACATACCGGTTGTATTAGTTTTCTAACTAATACAGAAAGTTTCTGTGTACATTCCAGCCAAAAACTATTTTTGCCATAACAAAATATCATAAACTGGATAGCTTAAAACAACAGGAATTCATTCTGGAGGCAGAAATCGGAAGGCAGTGTGGGCAGCGCCGACCCTCGCTCTGGAGGCTGTAGGGGAGGGTCCTTCCTAGCCCCGGATGCCTGCTGGCCGGCCTCGGCAGGCCCGGCTGAGAGATGCGCCGCTCCAGTCTCTGCCTCTGTCACACGTGGCGCTCTCCCTTTGTGTGGCTGCATCTCTTCCCTCCTTCTTGTAAGTCACATTGGATTGGGCCCACCCTGAGGACCTCGTTCTAACTAAATCACACCTATGCTGTTTTCAAATCAGGTCACATTCACAGGACCCCAGGCAGGACTTGGACCTCTCTTTTTGGGGAATGTAATCCACAATGCTGGTCAAACTTTTTGGACAAATATTTGGGAAAAGTCAAGATGACTTATATGGTACCTTAAACAGAATCAGAAGCACTTGTAAAAAGTGTTTAGCAACAACCAAAAAAGGCTCTTTCAAAGAGATGGGAAAAGTCTGAAGAGTTAGTGCATTGTTGCGAGTGTTACCAAGGCATGAACTAACACTTTAAATGTTCACGTGTTAGTGAATTCCTGCATTTTAAAGAAATCTTTCCTGCTCTTATAAACAGCCCTCAGGCGTGCAGAATGCCCCACAAGATTGGATTTGTAGTCGTCAGCTCATCTGGACACGAAGACGGCTTCAGTGCCCGGGAGCTCATGATCCACGCACCAACCGTCAGTGGGTGGCGGTCACCGAGGTGAGGGCTGGACAGGTTGGGACTTGGGCTGGGAGGCAGCCTCGGGTCCCTGAGGAGGGCACAGGGCTTCTTTCACTCAAAGCCTCAGATTTTGCTATAACTCAGATATCAGGACCAAGGATGTCAGCGTGCACTACAGTGTCGACATCTCTTTCTGTTTAGATTTCTAAAGAAAATGTATTGACCCTCTTTCCCTTATAACATTCACCCACACTCCCTTAAGAAAGTGTGCGGATGTGGAGAAGGAGGAGAAATGAGCCCCTGTAACTAACCACATTCCCTGACCACACGCTGGGCCGCACGTTCTCGTGCAGAGGTTGTGCATGCAGCTGTTTGCTGTCGCAGTGCTGCTGCCGTGATGAAAGAGTGTGTCTGACTGCTTTTATCCGACACCAGGCTTTAACCAGAAATGTGTCTTTCACATTTCTCTTAAACACGCGTATACTGTTATTACAATGTTCAGTTGGGCACAGTGGCTCCCGCCCTAGTCCCAGCTACTCAGGAGGCTGAGACAGGAGGGTTGCTTGAACCCAGAAGTCCAAGACTGCCGTGAGCTATGGCGGCCCCCGCACTCCAGCCTGAGCGACAGAGTAAGACTCTGTCTCAAAACAAATGTTCATTGTATGAGCGTTTTGCTTGATTATTTTCCTAAAGCATTTGAGTCTTTTTGCCTCTGGTGCTTCGGTGTTTACAGCTGAGCGCCTTCATGCACTCCCTTGATGTCTGCCCTCTCCCAGGCACATGGTGGAAAGTCTGCCCTCCGTCCCGTCCCGCCTCCTCAGCGCCGTGCTCTCCATGACTTGCTTTCAAGTCCGAGAAGTTACTGTTCATTCCTAACTCACGAGTGTGTAAATGTGTGTGACATTCTAAGTTCAGTCATATGATTGTGTATTGCTTTTATTCCGAAGACGTGTTGCTGAAAATTGAACGTAAATCTCATTTAAAGTGAAAATATATGTTCAAATATACGTTCAAACTCCATACAGTTTTTGGAGTTTTGAGGAGTTTCGGAGTTTTTGAGGAGACGCAACAAGTGAGACTCCCCGTCCCTGCGTTTCCCGGAAGTGAGTTCTGAATGAACTGAGAAATGAAGCAAGGGTCAAGCAGAAGCAGGCAGACGGCACCTCTGCCACCCACGGAGCTGGGATTGCCGGCGAGCAAGCGTCCTGATACTGCCCAGGCCATGACAGACACACTGTCTGTGCAGCCAGCATTAACAGGGTCCAGCCTGTGGCTGGAGGGCAGGAGGAGCACCCCCACGGGGGCAGCCCAGCGCTCCCGCCCTCTCCTCCCAGACTCCCCACGTGAGCTTGCTCCTGCCTCTCCCAGGCAGCAGCATCCCCTCTGCAGAGGTCCTGTACGCTGACTGCAGTTGTTCCATGTTTATATGGGGATTGCAGGTTCTCGAGTGTACACACAGCTACCCCTTTTGGTAAAGCCTATAAAGGTAAAACCAGTATGGTTCTCTTGTGCGTTGACATGGTATTTCTTTAAAGGGCATAATCTATACTCACTTTAGTGACATGCTTTCAGCAGATGTATCAAAGAAAAGGATCGGTGTGCCCTTGGTCACCACAGACTCCCACTGTGCCCTTGGTCACCACAGACTCCCACTGGGTTTGGCTCAGGGGTCTCCTGACTTCCTGAGCTCAAGCACATCGCAGAAAGACAAAGGAAGACAGCCTGAAGCCAAGCCTGCCAACGGCAGGACAGGGCGCTCTGTTACCACAGCTCATAGAAAATGTAGGACCCTCTACATCGGAGCTCAGGGCATGGATCGATGCAGCTCCAGGAGAGGCACTTCAGGGGGGTTACAAGAGACCCAGGGAGACCCCCCGTGCCATTCATGTGACCTCAGATTTCAGGGAGCCTAAGCTCTTCCAAGCAAGACATTTTTCCAGGAAAGCGTAAAGGTTGCATCAACCGTAGCCTCTGGCCATCCATTTTTTGGTTATCAAATTATTTTTATTTTTAAAAATCTATATCTGTCCATTTATCTTGAAAGGATAAATACTAGTCTTTTTAGCTGTGTGGTTTCTTTTTATATTCAGCTTGAAAGGTATTTTTGATTCATCTGTAAACTGTTCATCAACTACATTTGAGAAGCTTAATCATAGCCCCTTTTTGGAAGGATTTTTTGAAGTACAGTCCTACATCCCTCAACGGTGGGGACACATTTTGAGAAATGCACCATCAGTCAGTTTCATGGAACACCTGGAGTGCGCTCAGACCCAGATGCAACAGCCTGCCCCTGCACACCTCGGCTGTGTGGCATGGCCAGTCACTCCTGGGCGGCACACCTGCACAGCACGTGACTGTGCTGAATACGGTAGCAATTGAGACACAGGTAGGTATCTATATCTAAACATAGAAAAGCTAAGTCAGAATACAGTGTGGTCATCCTAGGGGACCACTGTGTCATGCAGTGCGTGACTCTATACAGCTTCAAATCTTGGCCAATTGTCTTGGTTTTCTTTAAACAGTTTTGGAGTTTTGTTGTGGTGGTGGTGGTCGCTGTTTTTAATAATAAAGGTTTTTAAATAATAGATTACTTACTGTCCTTATGTTCAGATAATCTCATCATGAATTATAATATACGTGCCCTGCATTTAAAAGCAGTAACTAGGGCCAGGCGCAGTGGCTCACGCCTATAATCCCAGCACTTTGGGAGGCCGAGGTGGGTGGATCACAAGGTCAAGAGATCAAGACCATCCTGGTCAACAAGGTGAAACCCCGTCTCTACTAAAAAATACAAAAATTAGCTGGGCATGGTGGCATGCGCCTGTAGTCCCAGCTACTCGGGAGGCTGAGGCAGGAGAATTGCTTGAACCCAGGAGGCGGAGGTTGCAGTGAGCCGAGATCGCGCCATTGCACTCCAGCCTGGGTAACAAGAGCGAAACTCTGTCTCAAAAAAATAAAAAAATAAAAATAAATAAAAAAACAAAAGCAGTAGCTATCTAAAGCAGCACTTTACTGAAATGAAAGACTAAAGAATTTCATTTCAGAAGTTGCTCGGTTTTGCACTTTGTGCCCGCCCCAAGTGTGCCTCTCTTGAAGCTTTGTGTTTTTGGAAGCAGTGTGGGGTCTTTGCCGACTGCTGTGATCCTCTAACCAAATCTTAGTTTTTTAATATGTTATGTCACTTTTGTGCCAGGCACAGTGGCTCGCACCTATAATCCTAGCACTTTGGGAGACTGAGTGGGAAGGATCCCTTGAGCCCAGGAGTTCAAGACCAGCCTGGGCAAAAATTTTTTTCTTGTTTTTTTGAGATTGAGTCTCACTCTGCCGCGAGGCTGGAGGGCAAGCGGGATCTTAGTTCACTGCCAACTCCGCCTCACGGGTTCAAGCGATTCTCCTGCCTTAGCCTCCTGGGACTGTAGGCATGCACCACCACACTCAGCTAATTTTTGTATTTTTAGTAGAGATGGGGTTTCACCATGTTGGCCAGGATGGTCTCGATCTCTTAACCTCATGATCTGCCTGCCTTGGCCTCCCAAAGTGCTGGGATTACAGGCATGAGCCACCATGCCCAGCCGCAAAATTTAAAAAAATAAAAATTATCCAGGCACAGTGGCACATGCCTGTGGTCCCAGTTCCTCAGGAGGCTGAAGTAGAAGGATCCCTTGAGCCCAGGAGATCAAAGATGCAGTGAGCCATGATCACACCACTGCAGCCTGGGTGACGGAGCAAGACCTTGTCTCAAAAAAAAAAAAATTATGTCACTTTTGAGCAAAGTTAGACGCTGCAGCATGGGCCATAGTGTTGGCTTCTCTCCCGAGAGCACTCTGCGTGAATGGTAGGCATGCCTTCAATGTTGATACCTTGGGGCCCTTAAGCATTTGGGTTCCTGTGGAAAATCCTTTGGCTCCATCCTGCCCACTAGTGCCGCCTCATAAGATTGATTCATCTTACGTTAAACTTCAGGCTTCACGTCAGACCATTTACTAGCTGCCAAAAGTATGATTCCTATGGGGTTGCAGGCGGATCAAGTCAAATTTTAATTCCAAGCTTCAGCTCCAATGTGAAAAGCTCGAGAGAATGGGAATGGTGTTGCAGGCATCTTTGTACCGTCAGTGCTCCAGACTGTCCAGTTCACAGCGGGGTGTGGTTCATGCCTCTTAACTGCAGGAATGAGATGCTAGCCCCTAGAAACCCCCGCAGGAATGGTTCAGAAGAAATAAAAACATGTTTGCTTTCAGATTTTGCCAATTTCCACAAGAAATTGTCCTTCAAATGGTGGAGAGATGTCGAATAAGGAAACTGCAGTTACTTGTTCACCAGTATATGATTTCAAGTAAAATTGAGTTCTACATTAGCGAAAGCTTGCCCGAATATTTTGCACCATATCAAGCAGAGCGGTTTCGAAGACTTGGGTAAGAATGAAATTTAAAATGTATAATGGCAGCTTTTAGGCTAATTCTACCTGAAAGCTCTTAAAAATGGATTGTCCTGCTGGGCGTGGTGGCTCACACCTGGAATCCCAGCACTTTGGGGAGGCCGAGGTGGATGGATCATGAGTTCAGGAGTTCAAAACCAGCCTAGCAAGATGGTGAAACCCCATCTCTACTAAAAATACAAAAATTAGTTGGGCATGGTAGGATGCACCTATAATTCCAGCTACTCGGGAGGCTGAGGCAGGAGAATCGCTTGAGCCTGGTGGGTGGAGGTTGCAGTGAGACAAGATTGTGCCACTGCACTCCAGCCTGGGGAACAAAAGTGAAACTCCATCTCAAAAAAAAAAAAAAAAAAATTGTCACTTAACTTTTGGTCTTATATTATGTACTTCTATTTGGTTCAAGAGTACACAATTTCTTAATACCTGCCTCTTACTGAATATGCTTTAAAAGCAGCATTATAATTTCTATGAACTCTGCTCTTCAACTCTAGTTTTCAGATGCAGAACTTTTCTTAAGAATACTAATTAGATGACCAGTCTGGCCAACATGGTGAAACTGAAAAAACAAAAATTAGCCGGGCAAGGTGGCAGTGCCTATAATCCCAGCTGCTCGGGAGGCTGAAACACGAGAATCACTTGATCCTTAGAGGCAGAGGTTGGAGTAAGCCAAGATCGCACCACTGCACTCCAGCCTGGATGGCAGAGCAAGACTCTGTCTCCAAAAAAAAAAAAACCAAGAATACTAATTAGAATTTGAGTTCTGGGGGTTTTTCCTAGGTTTTTCATTCTAGACTTAGCTTCTATTCAAACCTATTGATCCTGCATAGGGTAGTCTAGCTTTAAAAAGTTAAATAATAAAAATAAATAGGCCAAGCACGGTGGCTCATGCCTGTAATCCCAACACTTTGGGAGGCCAAGGTGGGCAGATCACAAGGTCAGGCTATTGAGACCATCCTGACCAACATGGTGAAACCCCATTTCTACTAAAATATAAAACATTAGCTGGGCGTGGTGGCATGTGCCTGTAGTCCCAGCTACTCAGAAGGCTGAGGCAAGGAAATCACTTGAACCCAGGAGGCGGAGGTTGCAGTGAGCCAAGATCGCGCCACTGCGCTCCAGCCTGGCGACAGAGCAAGACTATGTCTCAAAAAATAAAATAAAATAAATAAAATATAAATAAATAAGCCTATTGAGTTCAATCAGAGCAGGGGGCAGTTTTATTGAACAGCACAGTTTCAAATGAGTGTATTCTTTAGTTGTGTTTTTTCTTTCAGCTACGTCTCTCTCTGTGATAACGAAAAGACAGGTTGCAAAGCCCGGGAACTAAAATCAGTTTATGTGGATGCAGTAGGACAATTTCTTAAACTGATTTTCCACCAAAACCATATCAACAAATACAACATATATAATCAGGTAAGAGGCATGCAACTTCACCTTTGATTCTGCCCCTACCTTCTTTGCGGGATTATGTGATCATGTATCTTTTCTTAGATGCATTTTCAGGATGATCTTGTAAGGATCTGTTCTGGGAGACTGCTGAGCTCTCTGAGCTGTGCTGTCTGATCCAGCGGCCTCTGGGCATGCGTGGTCAGTGCCCAAGGGGACCTGGCCTAGTGCCCAGATCTGCTGCCAGCGTCACCAGACAGTGGGCTTCAGAGAGTCCATACAAAAGGAGAATGCAAAGGAGTTCATGAGAACTTTTATATCAACCGTATATGATGAAATGATAATACTTTGGATATGTTGTGTTAAACTGTGTTATTAAAATTAATCTCACTGTTTCTTTTTAATTTTCTAATGTGCTTACTTAACCTTAATGACACACGTGGCTCACATTCTATCGTGCAGGGCAGTAGAGTTCCAATAAACCCTCCTGACTTGCGGGAGCACGTTAAGGCTGCATGTACCCCAGGATCTCTCCAGCTCCAAGCCACTTTCCTCCTTCCTCCCTCCCTTTCTTTCCTTCTTTTTTTCTTTCTTTTTCTCACACGATTAGTGTCCTAGAAATCAATTGTATCCAAAGCAATCTTGTTAATTAGCACAAGTATTTACAACTCTCCCTGCCCCCTCCAAGAGGAATGCGGGCACCCAGCAAATCAAGTCTCTAGACCAAGCAAGTGATCTGGACAAGAGCTCAAAGGTCCAGTTTCGCTGACTGGCCCCTTAGAGCATTGTGCGCCAGGAAGCCAGAGGAATGATTCTTAACTCTTTCCTTCCTCCACCCACCTGCATGTGTTTACCAGCAATGCCCTGGCTGAGTAGTTGGTCTACAGTGGTTGGGGGTGCAGGATGGAAAAGTGACTCCCCACCTCAGGTAAGACTCACCAAAGTGGATAAACTGAGCTGCATTAATTTAACTCCTCATCGTCTCATTTCCCAAGGTCCTATAAAGATGACCTCCACACTGAATCTCGAGTGGTTCTGTCATTATGAAGCTATGTTAAAACTTTGGGAGTTTTTAGCTATTATGATTTTAACATCCTTTAAATGGTTAAAATAACCATTTGATTAAGCATTAGAATACTAACTTAATTTATTTAAAATTCTTTGTTAATTATTAAAAATACATTAGCACAACATTTTAAGAATTGATACACTTTGATATACGGTATCCTATTTGATAACAGTATAGGTCTGAGCTTGTTATAAAGGGATTAAGTCCAGCCTGGGCAACATGGCGAAATCCTGTCTCACAGAAAAACACAAAAATGAGCAGGGCATGGTGGCTCACACCTGAAGGCCCAGCTACTAGGGCGGCTTAGGTCTGGGGATCACTTGAGCCCAGGAGGTCAAGGCTTCAGTGTGCCATGATCACACCACTGCACTCCAGCCTGGGTGACAGACGAGACCCTGTCTCAGAATAAGTAAAGGGGTTAAGTCATTTTAGACGTTGTATATTTAATTTCTGTTCATTTAACACTTTCTCAGGTTGCTTTGGTTGCCGTAAACATCATTGGAGACCCTGCAGACTTCAGTGATGAAAGCAGTACTGTAAGTTTGGGAAGTCTTCATTCCTAAGGAAGTAAATGGATTTCTAACGGAAGGGGGTCATTTATTTTCACCCAAAAAAAGCATCACTTTTATAATCTGCATAAAATTGAGTAGTGAATAACTTTCAGATATTTTTGGGAGCTTTCCCATATTAAACTTGTCTTTAACAATTTTAGCTGTCCCTCCGAAAGATGGGTATCACTGAATCTTGCTGACAGCTTTATATGAAATAAATCTTGTAGTTAGGGTTTGTGCGTTCCTCTTTCTCTCTGAGACACTAAGCGGATGTTTTGCTCCCAAAGGCCTCTCAGGAGAAGTTGATTGACCACTACCTTGGGCACAACAGCGAGGACCCTGCTCTAGAAGGAAGTCACGCCAGGTGAGACCTGCCCCCCGGCAGTAAACTTCTGTTTCTTTCCTCAGAATCGTGAAAGTGTCAGTCATTTCCAAAGGATTCTGGACTTAGAGCCTCTAAATTCAGTTTTGAGCTGGATAAGCCACTGATTGAATTGTCTTAAATTTACATTAAGATTAAGGTCACAGTTTTATGTAGCACATTTTCATTTATTGCCCAGCAGACTACTTTGTTTCTTGTGTTCGGGTATTACCAGAAGATTCCTAAAATGCATTTAGAACAAAGACCTGTGAGCCATCCTTTGATAATTTATCAGCACAGGCAAATTCATGGTAAAAATCAAAGCTATTGATTGGCCCAGGTTATCAATTCTGGAGATGTCATCTTGCGGCTACTTCAAAAGTTTATTCTTCAGAGGAGTGAAAAATATGTATTACACACGTTTTTAAAAACACAATTTGTACCAGTCTCTCTCTACCAACTAAAAATATTCTTTCTCACTGTGAAATCTGACTGGCTTTAAAAAAAAAAGGGTGGAGGGAAAGTTCTTCATGTTAACAAATGTAGGCCAGGTGCAGTGGCTGATGCCTGTAATCTCACGACTTTGAGTTTGAAACCGGCCTTGGTAACATGGCAAAACCCCATCTCTACTAAAAATACAAAAATTAGCTGAGTATGGTGGTGTGCGCCTGTAGTCCCAACTACTCAGGAAGCTGAGGCAGGAAGATCACTTGAGCCAAGATCATGGCACTGTACTCCAGCCTGGGTGACAGAGTGAGACCCTGTCTCAAAAAAACAAAACAAAAAAATTACACGTGTTTTTCTGCTGCTGCTGCCGCTTCCTCTTTTTTTTTATTAGCAGTGTAAGGACCCGGGGTGAATCCACCTTGGAAGAGCTAACAGGCCCCATTGCGCCATCCTCAGTCACCCTCTCTGTCCCAGGCACCTCTTTGGGATAGTGGCTCCCTTGCCACCTGCCTGCTGTGGATGACAAGGGGACTCCATTCCAGAGGTGCCTGGTCTGAAGAAAAGAAGGGAAGGACAGGCAGGCATAGTTGCAGCAATGAAAAAAAAGAGGAATCAAAAATGTTTTTTAGGCTGGGCACATGGCTCACACCCGTAATCCCAGCACTTTGGGAGGCCAAGGTGGGCAGATCACTTAAGGTCAGGAATTCAAGACCAGCCTAGGCAACACGGTAAAACTCCATCTCTACTAAAAACACAAAAATTAACCCTGTGTGGTGGCACACACCTGTAGTCCCAGCTGCTCAGGAGGCAGGAGAATCCCTTGAACCTAGGAGGTGGAGGTTGCAGTGAGCCAAGATCATGCCACTGCACTCCAGTCTGAGCAACAGAGCAAGACTCCATCTCAAAAAAAAAAAAAAAAATATTTTGGCTGGGTGCAGTGGCTCACGCCTGTAATCCCAGCACTTTGGGAGGCCGAGGCGGGTCGATCACAAGGTGAGGAGTTCAAGACCAGCCTGGCCAACATGGTGAAACCTCGTCTCTACTAAAAATACAAAACTTAGCTGGGTGTGGTGGCACACACCTGTAATCCCAGCTACTCAAGTGGCTGAGGCAGGAGAATTGCCTGAACCTGGGAGGCGGAGGTTGCAGTGAGCCAAGATCGTGCCACTGTACTCCAGCCTGGGCGACACAGTGAGACTTCATCTCAAAAAAAAAAAAAAAAAGCAGTTTTTTAAAAATAAAAAGGAATTCCAAATAATCCTTGGTTCTTCTCAGCAGCTTCCCCATAAAGAAAATATCAAATTTTTAAACTTTAATAGAAACTTCAAATTTGTCTGCAGTGTTCAGTGTAATTTCACTTTTACCTGCATACAGACTGCTCACATAAAGTGATAAATTCTTGATGCAGGCTCTACCGTTTGCACAAAACCTGGAGCAGATTCTCTCTGCAGTTGCTCAGGAGCTGTGTGCAGTTTGCCAAGTGTGTGCACCACAGTGAGCCCTTCCTCCTGCAGAGGCTGCCTCGCTTCCCACAGGCCTGGTACAGACCAGAGCCATCACAGGCACTTGTGAGTATGGAGTGCTTAGAGAGTAGAGGCTATTCATGTCATGTCTATCAAAAAATAATACCAGCCTCTCAGTCTCTCCCTCAGATGCCTCCTTTGCCCGATAGAAAAACGACAGTACTCTTCCCATCCTTCAGGATGGCGATTGGAAACTCTGTGGGGAAGGAGCGCTGAGAGCGGATGACTGCCTCCCTCCTGCCAGCCTCGCCACTAGGACTGCAGCTGGGGCTCTGCCCTTATTGAACCCAGTGCCGTGGGGTTCGATTAAGGAACAACCAAACCGATGAAGCCTTTAGTTTCTCAGCATCTCCAGTAAAGCCGCTTTCTGTTCTTTTGATTTAGACTTTAAATCTATTGCCTTAATCCAATCAGCCAGGTGGGATGGTAGGCTGTGGTTTGCCTGACCTGCCCTACGCCCGGGGTTTTATGAAGGTTAAGTGCAAGGGCTGGGGAAAGCTGTGTGACTGGCACGTGCCGGCCTGTGCTGGACGTGGAATCCACTCATTACCATGGGGGTTCTGTACCAAAGTGGGTAGATGGCTCTCCATGCTGCTGCCGCTGAGTCACCAGGAGCTGGGGCTGGAATGCCACAGGACATTCTGTTTTCTTTGAAGGATTTTTTTTTTTTTTTTGAGAAGGAGTTTCGCTCTTGTTGCCCAGGCTGGAATGCAATGGCGCAATCTGGGCTCATGGCAACCTCTGCCTCCTGGGTTCAAGCGATTCTCCTGCCTCAGCCTCCTGAGTAGCTGTGATCACAGGCATGCGCCACCATGCCCGCCTAATTTTGTATTTTTAGTAGAGACTGGGTTTCTCCATGTTGGTCAGGCTTGTCTCGAACTCTCAACCTCAGGTGATCCGCCTGCCTCAGCCTCCCAAGGTGCTGGGATTACAGGTGTGAGCTACTGTGCCTGGCCTCTTTGAAGGATTTTTATAATCAAATGAAGTCTTTGTGTTCATCTCTGGGACAGCAAGGCAAAGTGACTTAGAGTGTAATATGTGTTACACTAAAAATAGTTAATAATGTGATCTTGTAGACAACCCAGAATCTTTCGCTGTCAAATCACCCCTGTGATTATATGCAGTTCAGAGCTGCCAGTGCCGTCCCAGCCACCAGCCTGTGGTGCTGCTGTGAGCAAAGTGCAGTGAATTCAAGTGTGGGGAGATGCCAGAAGGGGACTGTGAAGTGTTTAAAGGGGGCCTGTTCCCATGCCCCACTTGAATTCATTATAATACAGATTCACCAGCTACACTTTCATGACAAATGTTTTCATGAAAACGTACCTGTCTCGAAGGATGTTCAAGTCACAGTGACCATCTGGCTTGTCTGGTGAGGTTGATGCAGCAGCTGGGCTCTTTGACCCTCATCCTCTAGTAAGATTTGTTGCTTGGTTAGACTAGCTTTAGTGTTAACATTCTAGACCCTACTGTAGAGCTTGAAAGGAGGAATAGAGGTCATATTTAATCAGAAAGGAGTTACTCAGGTGACTACAAAAGATCACTTATTTCTAAAGGAATACTTTTGATCTATAGGACATGGTTGACACCATTTCACTTAACCCTTTGAGTAAAACCTCAGTGGTAGCAATTCTTAACCTACTGTGTTCGTCAAAAATACTGTGATGGTGGCCAGGTGCAGTGGCTCACACCTGTAATGTCAGCACTTTGGGAGGCTGAGATCGGTGGATGAGACCAGCTTGGCTAACATAGTGAAACCCCATCTCTACTAAAAATACAAAAAATTAGCCGGGCATGGTGATTCACGCCTGTAGTTCCAACTATCTGGGAAGCTGAAGCATGAGAATTTCTTGAAGCCAGGAGGTGGAGGTTGCAGTGAGCCGAGATCGTGCCACTGCACTCTAGCCTGGTTGACAGAACGAGGCTCTGTCTCAAAGAAAAAAATACAGGCCAGGTTCAGTGGTTCACACCTGTAATCCGAGCACTTTGGGAGGCCGAGGTGGGCAGATCACTTGAGGTCGGGAGTTCAAGACTAGCCTGGCCAACATGGTGAAACCCTGTCTCTACTAAAAATACAATTAGCCGGATATGGTGGCGCACACCTGTAATCCCAGCTACTCGAGAGGCTGAGACAGGAGAATCACTTGAACCCAGGAGGTGGAGGTTGCAGTGTGCTGAGATTGCACCATTGCACTCCAGCCTGGGCGACAGAGTGAGACTCTGTCTCAAAAAAAAAAAAAAATACTGTGGTGTTATAAAATGTGGTACCTGAACTGTGGGAAGAAAGTTGCCCAGGTGCCATGGCAAGAGACTGAAGGCACAATCTATCCCAGCATAATAAATAACTGATTACTTAATTATAGCAATGACACCAATTAGACTTAGATACAATCACATAATCGATTACATGCTCAGTCTTATTACGTTACATTACAGAGGTTATTAACCTTTGCATTAGTATTACAATGTAGGAACATTTTTAGCCTCAGTATAGAAATAATCGGGTGAAATGTAATTCGGAACAGAAGGGACGTTGTGAGAAGTGCTCAGGAGGCGAGTAAATGCCTCGCGGTAGCGCCGGGTAAGATGCCCGTTACGGGCAGGCCTTGCAGTAACGCCAG
The DNA here is from genome assembly GCF_030222135.1 of Aotus nancymaae. Lineage (NCBI taxonomy): Eukaryota > Metazoa > Chordata > Mammalia > Primates > Aotidae > Aotus > Aotus nancymaae. The sequence continues at coordinate 1,033,776 of NW_026988467.1, read as the reverse complement.
AGCCTGTTGCTTAACAGGCTGTGAAGGGGAGTTTCCCTTTCACTGGGAAGTTCAATGAACACTGCTCCATCCGGCTCTCGAGGAAGGTCTGACACCAGCCAGGCCGACCCACAGACATCCAGGGGCTTAAACACCTCTCCGTGGTGCTGTGCTCCGACGGTCACCATCCTCGTCCACTTTCACGTTCCACTTTCCCACCGATGCTCCCTTGTAAATTCTTAGAAGTAAGAATAGAGGAATCCTAAAAGCCTTTGATCTCTCTGATAAGTGCATAGAGATACTGACGTATGTGCCTCCCCTCCTTGCAGTGGCTGCCTGAGAGGGAGGGGCCCTCTGTACTGGACCCATGTGACCCCCTGAACTGTACCCACGTGGCCCCCCCTCCGTATTATCAGTATGTGATTTCCTTGGCCCCTACCAATCACGTCAGAGGAGTCACTCTCCGGCCCTGCCTCCCTGCCTTGTATACAATAAATATCAGCGTGTCCAGGCATTGGGGCCACTGCTGGACTCCACGCCTTGGTAGCACTGGACCCCCGCCCAGCTGAATTCTTCTCTTATCTCTGCGTCCTTGTGTCTTTCTTTTATATGATCTATCTTCTCCACACACAAAAGAATACCCACAAGACCCTGCCGGGCTAGACCATGCACTGGCCTCCATCTTGGGCCCGCTGGTCACATTCCTCAGGGTGGGGCTTGGTCATCCATTTGTTTTGTTTTTCTCCCTGTTCTGCAGTTGATTCACACTCACTGTCCTAATCTTAGGGCCATAGATTCGAGGCCCAGAGTCTGCACTGAGCAAATGCACCGAAGGCTCAGATGCCCTGAGTGCAGTTTGACTCATGGTCAAGAGCGTGAGTTTTGGAGTCAGAAAGGCCTGCTTGCAGTTAAGAGCCCTGTGACCTGAGCCCATTAGTTCTCAGAGACCGGTTTTCTCTTGCAGGAAATGTGCTATGAACCGTGATGGGGCAGGGTGGGGAGGGGCGTTCTCAGCTGTGCATCTGCAGCACTGAGCTCCTACAGCTTGAAATTATCTCTAAACTATGTGTTTCTTCCCTTTAGGAAATCTGACTATATTTCTCCACTAGATGACTTAGCTTTTGATATGTACCAAGATCCAGAAGTTGCACAGATTATACGAAAACTAGATGAAAGAAAACGGGAAGCTGTCCAAAAGGAGCGCTATGATTATGCCAAGAAACTAAAGCAAGCTATTGCTGATTTGCAAAAGGTATTGCTTTTGGAGAAAACAGTTCCTAATTTATGTCTGTAATAGGTTTTATGTATACTTATGATAACTACACAGTAAAAGAAATGGGTTGCTGAAAGCTATGACGTTGGTGTGAGGTAAAAGATCTCAGCAAAATAAAGTTATGGAGACAGATAAGCACCTTAAAAATGTAAATGGAAGCAGAAGCTTTACTTCTTCAGGCTCGTGTTCAGGTGCCAGGGTCAGCCACTTCGTTACTGGGACCCCTGGCGCAGTGGGAAAACAGTAGGAAAACGAGCTATCCCAAAAGTGATGATGAATCCATGGGCTTACTAGATGGCAGTACAGCACCCGCAGCCAGACCTTTGCAGCGAGTGTGGCCCAGTCCTTCCCGTTTCCCAGTGCTGCAGCGAGTGTGGCCCAGTCCTTCCGTTTCCCAGTGCTGCAGCGAGCGTGGCCCAGTCCTTCCGTTTCCCAGTGCTGCAGCGAGTGTGGCCCAGTCCTTCCGTTTCCCAGTGCTGCAGCGAGTGTGGCCCAGTCCTTCCGTTTCCCAGTGCTGCAGCGAGCGTGGTCCAGTCCTTCCGTTTCCCAGTGCTGCAGCGAGTGTGGCCCAGTCCTTCCGTTTCCCAGTGCTGCAGCGAACGTGGCCCAGTCCTTCCGTTTCCCAGTGCTGCAGCGAGCGTGGCCCAGTCCTTCCGTTTCCCAGTGCTGCAGCGAGCGTGGCCCAGTCCTTCCGTTTCCCAGTGCTGCAGCGAACGTGGCCCAGTCCTTCCGTTTCCCAGTGCTGCAGCGAACGTGGCCCAGTCCTTCCGTTTCCCAGTGCTGCAGCGAGCGTGGCCCAGTCCTTCCGTTTCCCAGTGCTGCAGCGAGTGTGGCCTAGTCCTTCCGTTTCCCAGTGCTGCAGCGAACGTGGCCCAGTCCTTCCGTTTCCCAGTGCTGCAGCGAGCGTGGCCCAGTCCTTCCGTTTCCCAGTGCTGCAGCAAGTGTGGCCCAGTCCTTCCGTTTCCCAGTGCTGCAGCGAGTGTGGCCCACTCCTTCCGTTTCCCTGTGCTCGTTCCCTCTCCTCGCAAGACTGTTTAAGCATGATTCTAAAAATTACCTTTTCATTTGATGTGAGTTGATCCAAATTTGAAACAAAAAACAAACATTTTGTGCTTCAGGTTGGTGAGCGTCTTGGGAGGTATGAGGTAGAGAAACGCTGTGCTGTGGAGAAGGAAGACTACGATCTCGCGAAGGAGAAGAAGCAGCAGATGGAGCAGTATCGCGCCGAGGTGTACAAGCAGCTGGAGCTCCATAGCCTCCTGGATGCTGAGCTGGTGGGTGCAGGAGCCCGGACGGGGTGGAGGAAAGCCTAGAACAGAGCTGGTGGTTGCAGGAGCCCAGACGGGGTGGAGGAAAGCCTTGGAGAACTGTGTGATTCATAAAGGTGGATATGTATCTTTGAAGTGTGATGTGAAACACTTTGCAGTGCCCAGGGGACAGTTCTAACAGATGGCTTCAACTCTGAGCCCACGTCAGGGAGCTTTTGCCTCAGCATGTTCTTTCAGGAGGTTTACAGTCGTGGGAGAGGGAGCGAGCCAGGGTCAGGAAAACCGAGGCCCTGATGCTTTTCCACTGCATCCTTTCGTCTCTCCAGCTGCTTCCTTATTTGGAAAATGCAGTGATGACCCTGCCCCACTTACCCCTCAGTGTTGTGAGGATCAAGTGAGAGCTTAATACTAACAGCTTCAACATATGGAGAACGTGTTTCCCATGAGGTGCTCTCCCTCTAGTCTTCAGAACTCATGCAGTTGGGGCAGTCAGCCCTCATGACAGATGAGAAAATGAAGGCCCGAGATACAGAATAGTGATTGAGAGTGCACACTCTCAAGACCAGGCGTGGTGATGCACGCCTGTAATCCCACCACTTTGGGAAGCCAAGGCTGGAAGATTGAGCCCAGGAGTTCGAGACCAGTCTGGGCAACATAGAGAGACGTTGTCTGTACAAATAAATAAATAACAGCCAAGCCTGGTGGCGCACACCTGTAGTCCTAGCTACTCAGGAGAGTGAGGCAGCAGGATCACCTGGGCCCAGAAGTTCAAAGCTGCTCTGAGCTATGATCGCGCCACCGCACTCCAGCCTTGGTGATGGAGCGAGATCCTGCCTCTTAAAAAAAGAGAGTGCATGCTCTGGAGCTGGACTGCCCGGGTTCAAATCTAGGCACCACCATTCCAGCTGTGTGATTGCAGACTAATTCTTACAGCTTTATGCCTCAGTCTTCCCATCAGCTTTCCAGTGGAGGTAAAAGAGTAAGCATTAATGGGCCTACCTGTCCAAAACACTCAGTACCATGCCTGGTGTGCAACTGTGCAATCAGCTTTGCTTGTTGCGATTATATAATGTCATTTTCCTTGGTACACACAGTGAGTAGCAGTGCCGGATTTTGAATAAAAGTCCACTTGGGACCAGCCCAGGTGCTTTCTCCACACCACCGTGTTCCTTCAGGGGCACATATGTGTGGATGTGCTCCATGCACAAATGCCCATTTCTTCACCAGCATTTTGGGGTATATGTCACTTTTGTAGTCCACACAGAAACATGGAGAGACAGCTGAGATGAGTACAGCTTGATTGTGAAGGGCTTTCCAGTAGATCTCGCTCTGAACGCTCCCTCTTGTTTTGAAAGTTTTCGTTGTGCCGAGGAGCCTCTTCCAGCACTTTAGCCTTCCTAAAGTCTTATTCACCTGCAGGAGGGTGATGGATATATCTGGCATGACAGTGGCATTTGAAATTAAATGTCCCTTTTTGTTCCCTAGATACGGAGACCTTTGGATTTGCCCCTCCAGCCCCTCGCTCATTCTGGCAGTCCCCGCCACCAAAAGCCAGTGCCCTCGCTACCACAACTGGAAGAAAAAGGAACAGAAAGCCAGTTTGCAGAACCTTTCCTTCAGGAAAAGCCTTCATCATATTCTCTAACTATTTCTCCTCAGCATTCTGCAGTAGACCAGTTACTCCCTGCCATAGATCCTCATCCAAAAATGAATGTAGGTAACTCCCTTTCAGATTGGTGTTCAATTTTTTTTTTTTTTTTAAATGGAGTCTTGCTCTGTCGCCCAGGCTGGAGTGCAGTGGTGCAATCTAGGCTCACTGCAACCTCCACCTCCAGAGTTCAAGCCATTCTCCTGCCTCAGCCTCCCAAGTAACTGGGACTACAGGTGCGTGCCACCACACCCAGCTAGTTTTTGTATTTTTAGTAGAGATGGGGTTTCACCATGTTGGCCAGGCTGGTCTCAAACCCCTGGCCTCATGATCCACCCACTTCAGCCTCCCAACATGCGGGGATTACGGGCATGAGTCACTGCGCCCAGCCAGCTTTGAGTTTATTTGGGTCTTTGTAGAGGCCCTGTGTTGGGTCAGGTGCTGTTCCCATGCATGGGTCTGTGAGTGCACCACAGCCATGCCCACCTCCGTTCCATTCTGGGAGCCGTGGTGTTGAGTGAGAACGTAGCCACATGAGCAATAGGCCTAATGACACCTTATGAGTATGTCTATCAGAATCAAGCTTGATGCTTATTTCTAAGCAATAAACTCAGAAAATATCAGAGATCTTGTCAGAAAAAAGATATAAGAGCCTTTACTGTAGTAATCTCCATGTCAGTTGAACTGAAATTGCTACCAGTAAACAGTAATTGAGGCAGACTCTACCTTGCTTTTTTTATTAGATCTGTAATGAGTTTAGAAAGGAACAGAAAGCCTCATCTAATCTTTTCAATTACATCCTATTTGTTGTATAAATTATTCTCATCTGATGATACTGATATTTAGCAAAATCACATATTTCAGATCAGGTAAAGCAAGCCTGCCAGTGAGAGCTGCATTGGCGAATGTGACCGACAGAGCTCCCCAGTGCTTTCCTGTCTCTCTTTCTCACTGCAGGCAGAGTCCCTGCCCTATGACGAGCGGCCTCTTCCAGCTATTCGGAAGCATCATGGTGAGGCGGTGGTGGAGCTGGAAATGAGTGATGCAAACATCAGCAGCGCTCGGAGGGGAGGCATGGCTGGGGAGCCAGAGCCCCTAACGGAGAAGGCCCTGAGAGAAGCCGGCTCTGCCATTGATGTGCTGGGAGAGACCTTGGTAAAAAGTGGGGGCAGAGGGGAGGGAAGGCTACATGCATGCATCTGTGTACCTGCACATGAAGGAGGGAAATGCCCAGGGCTTTGTGTTTGTAATGTTGTTGATTTCCCCCTGTTCTTACTGAATTGGAAGGTCTTTCGTTAACTTTTTTTTTTTTTTTAAGAAACAGACTGTCGCTCTGTCACCCAGCGTGGAGACAGTGGCATGATCATAGCTCACTACATCCTTGAACTCCTTGCCTTGGCCTCCCAAAATGTTGGGATTACACACATTAGCCACCATGCCTGGCCCTTTTGTAAATTATGAATTATGTGAAACAGCAAAAACATGAGCTAAAGATGTATCAATGAGTACTCATTTCAGCCTGGGTGTTTCCTTCTGGCATTCACGGAGCTTGTATTAAACACCTGCTCCCAACTAATTCCAGCGCAAGATGATGGCATAGCGAAAGATGGAAGTATCTCCTCATAGAAATGAGTGGGAGCTGGGTGCAATGGCTCACGCCTGTCATGCCAGCACTTTGGGAGGCCGAGGCTGGCGGATCACGAGGTCAAGAGATCAAAACCATCCTGGCCAACATGGTGAAACCCCATTTCTACTAAAAATACAAAAAAAAATTAGCTGGGCGTGGTGACACATGCCTGTAGTTCCAGCTACTCGGGAGGCTGAGGCAGGAGAATCGCTCGAACCCGGGAGGCAGAAGTTTCAGTGAGTCGAGATTACAGCACTGCACTCCAGCCTGGTGACAGAGCAAGACTCCATCTCAAAAAAAAAAAAAAAAAAGAAAAGAAATGAGTAGGGTTTTCTCCTTGTTCTCAGCTTTAAAATGTTTTTCTTGGAGCTTTTAATACTTTTCATATTTAAACATCTTAAATTTTCCTTATCAGAAAAGTTATTTCTCTAAATATGTATATTTATTTGTAAAAGTTCTGTTATTAGTAATGAATCATTTTAGTTTAAAAAAAAAAACAAAGCCTTCAAGTTGTGTAGTGTTGGAGGATGGCCGTGTGGTGTCATGCCAATGCCGCCTGTTTTGTGGCAGGTTGCTGGGGCCTATTCCAAGACGTGGTCCTACCGAGAGGATGCAGTGCTTGCTTTATATAAGAAGTTGATGGAAATACCTGTTGGAACCCCAAAAGAAGATTTGAAGAACACACTGAGAGCATCCATCTTTCTTGTTCGAAGAGCCATAAAGGACATTGTGACCTCCGTGAGTGCCCTCAGCTGGTGCTGGCTCCACAGTCCATGGATGAGATTATGCGCCATACCACAGAAGACCAGAGCAGCTTGAGAAATGACCAGTTAGTCGCTGACATGGTCACCAGCTCTAACCCAGTAGAATCACTAAGAAATTAGGTTCTCTAGCAAGAGCTATATATTGTACGACTGATCTGACCTGACGGGTCTGGGAAACCTGCGTTTGCCTGGGCCATTGTCTCTGGCCTTGAGCAGCGCTGGCTTTTCCATGGCCTGCAGAGCCAGGTGTTTGTAGAGGCCTGGTTCAGCACCACCACATCTTCAGTTTGCATTTTAACTCTTCATGAAACCTGCTGAGGTTGAGCTGAACGGGCCTAGGAATGAACGTTGCACAGTTGGGCTTACCCACTGAAGCAGGCACGTTAGATATGTGGTGTGGAGGGAAGATGTGGGGTGATTTATGACACAGTGAAATGGAGCATATGTCCTCTATATGCAGGGTACTGTGTTTAGAAAGCAGTTTTCAGTTTACCATTTTCATTCTTTCAGACAAGATGTAATTTTCAATCTAATGTTCATATGTATTACCAATAATAATTCCACATTTACTCTTGGTAGAATTCCATTGTAGTAACTCATCAGTGTTTATCACTTTTCTCTTAGGTCTTTCAGGCTTCTTTGAAATTGTTGAAAATGATCATTACACAATATATTCCTAAACATAAACTGATTAAACTCGAAACAGCTCACTGTGTGGAAAGAACCGTTCCCGTTTTGCTCACCAGAACTGGAGATTCTTCTGCCCGCGTCCGTGTCACAGCTGCGAATTTTATTCAGGTCTGAACTTCACCATAGCATTTGAAACTGTAGATAATAAGCATGTTCCTGTAGCTCTCTGGCTTTCTTAACAACTTACAAGATTCTCTCTACTCAAGAGTGTGAAAATGATGCTTAGGGATTCACCATCACACTTCGCTTATGCTCTAAAAGATCAGTTTTATCTTAGACGTAAACTTCAGTTACAATGTACAGTTTGGTTTTTCCCATGTTTCTTTTATCCAACATACACCATTAATTTATTAAATAAATAAAAACATACAGAAACGATACCAAAATAGAAAATTTGAGGGGTAAAGAAAGAAAAAGTGTAACTGTCTTAATGGAAATATTTTCATTCTTTCACCAAACATGCCTCCTCTAGGCAGGATGTTGTGGGAAACACTGACGTAGAGAGAAATGTGTGACTTTGGGGCACATGGTCCTGCACCATCATGTGAAAATAGATTTGCTGTCCTCAAATGAGCTCATGAGTTTGTCTAGTCCAGGAGTTCCTAAGAGTCCGCCTTTGGGCTTAAGAAAGCTATCAGTTACTTAAGTTTTACACAGAATGTTGCGATGTGCAGACCCTTCTTAAAAAGGAATCCAAGCTAGGCGCAGTGGCTCACGCCCGTAATCCCAACACTTTGGGAGACCAAGGAGGGCAGATCAGTTGGGCCCAGGAGTTCGAGACCAGCCTGGCCAACAGAGTGAGACTCTGTCTCTGCAAAAAATACAAAAATTAGGCCGGGCGCGGTGGCTCACGCCTATAATCCCAGCACTTTGGGAGGCCGAGGCTGGTGGATCACGAGGTCAAGAGATCGAGACCATCCTGGTCAACAGGGTGAAACCCCGTCTCTACTAAAAATACAAAAATTAGCTGGGCGTGGTGGTGCACGCCTGTAGTCTCAGCTACTCGGGAGGCTGAGGCAGGAGAATTGCTTGAACCCAGGAGGCAGAGGTTGCGGTGAGCAGAGATCGCGCCATTGCGCTCCAGCCTGGGTAACGAGTGAAACTCCATCTCAAAAAAAAAAAAAAAATTAGCCAGGCGTGGTGGTGTACTCCTGTAGTCCAGCTCCTGGGAAGGCCAAGGTCAGAGGCTTGAGCCCAGGAGGTTGAGGCTGCCGTGAGCCGTGATCTCACCGCTGCACTCCAGCCTGGGTGGCAGCAAGACTCTGTCTCAAAAAAAAAAAAAGACTCCAAAGCTTTCATAGTTTCCCAAAGGGGTCATTTCTCCAAAATAAGAGGAACCACAGATCTAGTTTCATTTACTAAACTTAAAATTTTCAGAGTAAATAAGGAAAACTAACACTAATAAAAGGGTAAGAAGTGCTGTAATGCTAATATGCTACAATACGCTCCTGGTTAAGACAGCTAGAATTTGGAGGTGGGAGGGCTCATCCTTCAAAAGCTATGTTGCAAATGAGCACGTGTTATTGCTTCATTTGATTATTTTCAAGCTGAATTAATTTCTGAGCAGTGTGGTAGTGCTAAAATGTCATCTGTATTTGAGATAACCTTAAAGCAATCTCTTGAGGTTTACGATTCTTGTGCCCCAGTGTGTGCCACTCAGCAGACTACACATGCACTCACAGCATCTGTTTGCCATTAAGGAATTTACTCTCCATACTTCCCTGGAGAATGCTCTTCTCTTCTCTTTTATATTTGTACAGAGTCACTCATAGGCCCAAATATAGAGTGAATCGGGCCAGCAAGATGAGAGATTATTTTAGATGATAGGACCTACAAACCTATTAAAAACAGGTTTATTTCTGATGCAACTTAATGTATCAGTATCTTCTTTTTTTCTCTGTCTCTGGTCAATTAAGTGGTAAATATCTTAATTATATAAAGACTTGTTTGTTTAGAGACATTAAAATATGTAATGGTACTTACTTTTTCCATATTAACCCACTAGTAATCATATCACTGCAGAATCATACATTGCTACACCCTTGGCTAATATTTATAAATACTAAAATAACAATGATTCTAGCAGCAGCTATAATTTCTTGTAGAATTTTAGAAATGAGAAAACCTTTTTCTTGAAGTTGAAGAATACTGAGAACAGACACCTTCTAGTTTGCAGTTACCCTTTCTGTAAAGCTTTCATCAGTCATGAACTTGGTTTATTCTTCATGGTTTTATTTCCTGTGGCCCAGGTTTTCACTTCTAATGGTTGTTAGGCTTTAAATAGAAACACAAGCTTACAGATTGGTGATCTTACTGCTGTTTGTCACTATGATTCTGTATGTCCCTATTTTTCTCTTCAATGTTGAGTTTAAGATCATGCTAAATTGTACTAAACTGCCTCCAGCTTTTTCCACTAAAAATTAACAAGTTCCGTTGGCTTTCACAGGAAATGGCTTTGTTTAAAGAAGTTAGGTCTCTCCAAATTATTCCATCCTACCTGGTGCAGCCGTTGAAAGCAAACTCCTCAGTTCATCTGGCAATTAGTCAGATGGACCTCCTGGCCCGGCTGCTGAAAGACCTGGGCACCGGGAGTTCAGGCTTCACCACTGACAATGTGATGAAGGTAAGCGGACCTCGCGTGTGACACGCCACTGTGGCCCGGCCCTCACCACAGTGCCTGGAGCCTGGCGAGGGGCTCATCAGCATTTGTTCCATGAATGAGTGAAACAGTGATTTCAGAAAAATAGCCAGTGTTTCATCCAACAAATGGGGGCTCCCGCACTCATCCTGCTGTCTAATCCAACTCGATGGTGTGTGATCTGTGAAGGTCTTTGTCCATGGAGAGAAACAAATCATAAAAAACATGGCTTTGTCTTTTAAGAGACAATAAAAACAGTGTGATGGAGAATATCAGGTACAGTTTGAAGCTCCTCATCTGAAATGCTTGAGACCAGAGTGTTTAGCATTTCAGATTGTTTTTGGATTCTGGAATATTTCCATTATACTTACTGGTTGAGAATCTGAAATCCAAAATCTGCACATCAGCTACACAGGAGTGCACACCTCCAAGGAGGGCGAGAAACCGTGGGCCCCAGAGACATACAGGGGATATAATGACACTACAGCCATAGTGTTCTGTTTCTTTAAAAGACCCAAACCAAGCGTGATGAAATTACAGTGCGGGTCACAGCGAGACGGTAGATCCGTGAGGTTTTATGTTTGAAGGATTTCGTGATCCTTAATATGGATGTTTTTTCTTTATTTTTCAGATGTTTATAATGTACCTTTTTTGTATGCTGAAAGAAATTAATTTCGTTATTTTAAGAATCAGTAACAAGAGCCCCTCCCAATTTTATTTTTAGTTTTCAGTGAGTGCCCTGGAGCATAGAGTGTATGAGGTCCGAGAGACAGCGGTTAGAATTATTCTGGACATGTACAGACAGCACCAGGCTTGTATCCTGGAGTATCTTCCTCCAGACGACAACAACACGCGCAAGAACATTCTCTACAAAACAATTTTCGACGGATTTGCTAAAATAGATGGCCGACCTACTGATGCTGAGATGAAGGTAAGTTAACTTTCGTGACGTTATGACCTCATCCTTTGTTGAAGAAGTCACTTGGTACATAAATAAGTAACTAAATAATTTTAAGGAGCCATGTGTATGGGAAGCCCAGGCTTACTGGCTAAGGACATTGGTTCCTGCCTTCAGATCCCAGTCCTCCGCTTTCTGCCAGTGAGACCCTCAGGTTCCCAGGCTGCAAACGGGCATGATGATAGCTGTAAGGACATGGCAGTTTTATCTACCAACAAACATCGATTAAATCCATTGAAAAGATTTACTTCTAACTCATTATTAGTCTTAGTGAATATTATAATTTATAATTTATAAGAAACATAGTTGATATGCCATAATTTGTCTCCCAACTTCTAAGATTACCCTAACAAGCTATTCTAATGGAAGAATAATTTTCTTACAGGCACAGAGAAAAGCAGCTACAGAAGAAGCAGAAAAGCAAAAGAAAGAAGAAATAAAAGCTTTACAAGGGCAGCTGGCAGCACTGAAGGAAATTCAGGCTGAAGTTCAGGTTGGACTTAACACAGCTTTCACCTGTGTGCTTTTAGCCGCGATGTATTTTGCTATATAGATCCACATCATACTTGACTTATTTTTCATGGGATTGTACAAATGAGTGTCTTGATTCCTTCTGGTTTTAGGTTAGTTTTGGGGTGGATAATGGAAGCCTTCCATGCAGAGTTGGAATTGGGTGGCAGACACCCTTCCTGCCCCTCCATCCTCTGTCCGAATTGATGTGAGCTACTGCAGATGTTTAGGGAGGGGACTGGGGGCTGCAGGCACAGAGCTGGTCTCTTCCACAGCTCTCCAGCCACCTTGAGAAGCAAAAGAGAAAAAGCAGCTTATCTGACTCCAGTGCATTAAAAAAGGAAGGTTTTGGCTGGGCGCAGTGGCTCATGCCTGTAATCCCAGCACTTTGGGAGGCCAGGGTGGGCGGATCATGAATTCAGGAGATTGAGACCAGCCTGGCGAACACAGTGAAACCCTGTCTCTACTAAAAATGCAAAAACTTAGCCAGGCATGGTGGCAGGCACCTGTAGTTCCAGCTACTCGGGAGGCTGAGGCAGGAGAATCGCTTAAACCCAGGAGGCAGCGGTTGCAGTGAGCCAAAATTGTGCCACTGCACTCCAGTCTGGGTGACAGCGAGACTCCCTCTCAAAAAAAAAGGAAGATTTCAGGTAAACCTTCAGTTTCAGTGAGTCCTTACTCTTTAAGCCTGGGGTGAGGGGGTGTCATATGTACTGGGAGCAAAGATTATTTGGTTGAAGATAAATGTGTTCCTTTCCAGCCTCCCTGCTTCTGAGATATGAGTTAGCTTCGTAACACGAATTTTACCATTAAGTTTCCTTCAGTTGAAAGAAAATAGAAAAGAAAAGGTGGCAGAACACAGGGAGTTTCCGTGCAGCTGACCTGAGGTTTCAGCCATGCCAGATGAATGAGTGCTGGGATCTGCTGTGCATCTTGGGCCTGCAGCCCGCCTGGCTGCACAGCACACCCAGAGCTGTTCAGAGGGCAGAGCTCATGTCAAGTGTTCTTACAACAATTTTTTTAAAAAGAAAAATGGGTACAAATGTCACAGCAACATTTGCACCAAATGCTGGAACGTCAGGGTCACAATCAGAAAGGGACATGAGGCGGAAGGAGGCAGCAGAGCCTGGGAGGGAGCGAGCCTCTGGCTCAGGTAGTGCATCGTGGTGTGGACCACTTCCGTGTTCTCAGTGACCCTCAGTGACTCAGCACACCCTCATTGTGATTAGTACACAAACGAGGACACAGATGTCTCAAACTGAAGGGACCTCCCTCCAGCCACAAGCTGGCGCACACTAAGCCCATCCCAGGCACCTGCTTCCCGCCTCCCTCCCCACAGCCCAGGATCTGGTGGCAGTGGCTCCCGATGCAGCTGCCGCCCAGGAGCTGTTGTTCCCAGGACTGTCTGTCCTGGGGTCGCCTGTGCTGATGGGCTGCACAGCCACCACACAGCTGTCCTGAGAGCCTGCAGCTGTGCTCATTGGCTGGGTGTTTATGGAGCGCCTCTCTGTGCCAGGCACCATCTGGCTGTGGAAATACAGGAGGCAGCAAAGCAAAGTCCCGCCCTCAGGGGGCTGGGGCTCCAAGGAGGAGCAGACAAGGCAGAAAGAGCCAGGCAGTGGGTCCCTGCTGCAGCATGTCGGGGCCTTGGGGCCAGCGCCGGCCTGCACCCACACAGGGCCTGGGGAAGGCCTCTCCCAGGAGAGCGACAGGATGGTTTTTCTCTTATTTCACTGGGGTGAACTATGCACAGTGTAAATGTTACCATTTTAAGCGCACACTGCGGTGGCGTGGAGTGCGTTCACACTGCTGTGCAACCATCGCTCCTTCGTCTCCAGAACCTTCAGAATTAACCTGTTAAGTCCTTTTCTGGCTCTAAAATCATACTCTTGGCCAGACATAGTGACTCAAACCTATAATCCCAGCACGTTGGGAGGCCAAGGCAGGAGGATCACTTGATTTCAGAAGTTCAAGACCAGCCTAAGCAGCATAGTGAGACCTCATTTCTACTGAAACTTTAAAAGCCACTTACCCAGACATGGTAGTGAGCACCTGTGATCCCAGCCATTCAAGAGGCTGAGGCAGGAGGATGGGGTTTGGGTTAGATGCACAGGATGTGCAGCAGCAGGTGGAAATCCACGTGGAGAGAGGGCCCAGCTGAAGGTGGAATTTTTTTTTTTTTTTTTTTTTTTTTTTTGAGACAGAGTCTCTCTCTGTCGCCAGTCTGAAGTGCAGCGGCGCGATCTTGGCTCACTGCAACCTCCGCCTCTCAGATTCAAGTGATTCTCCTGTCTCAGCGTCCCGAGTAGCTGGGACTACAGGTCTGTGCCACCACATCCAGCTAATTTTTGTATTTTTGGTAGAGCTGGAGTTTCACCATGTTGGCCAGGCTGGTCTTGAACTCCTGACCTCATGATCCACCTGCCTTGGCCTCCCAAAGTGCTGGGATTACAGGCATGAGCCACCACGACTGGCCAGTGGAAATATTTTAGTCACCTTTTGGGCAAGAGGCTGCTAGAGAGAGGCAGCCAGTGCGCATCCATGGGAGAAGCTAGAGGAAACCAGGCTCATGGGGTATCCTGTGAGCCTGACTAAGAAGGGCGCCCAAGTGCATCACAAGCCACTGGGAGGCCACATGGAAGAGATGTGTGGCCACCAAAAAGCCATTTCCACAGAGTGGCAAGGCTGAGGACCCAAGGGGAGGGTCTTATGAGAGAAGGGGAGAGGGAATATCCATGCCTCTTTTGAAGACAGGGAGTATTGATTCCTCTTTCCGAAAGTTTAGTTATTTTTTGTTAGAAATTCCTTTTTTTTTTCCCTCAAGACAGAGTCTTGCTGTGTCACCCAGACTGGATTGCAGTGGTGTGATCTCAGCTCACTGCAGCCTCCACCTCTCAGGCTCAAGTGATCCTCCCTCCCCAGCTTCCTGAATAGCTGGGACTACAGGGCATGCCACCACACCTGGCTAAGTTTCGTAATTTTTGTAGAGATAGGGTTTTGCCATGTTGCCCAGACTGGTCTTGAACTCCTGAGCTCAAGCAATCCACTCACTTTGGCCTCCCAAAGTGCTGGGATTACAGGCATGAGCCATCTTGCCCAGCCAATAGACATTCTGAAAACCCAGAAATGTGTTTCATGATCAAAATGTATCCTGAATGGGCTCTTATTCACACTGCAGCCATTTGTCCCTGACCTTCCTGTTTTTGTGTCTTAGGAAAAAGAAAGTGATGCCATGAAACCAAAGAATCAGGGTATGTAAAGAATTGGGACTGACACAAGAATAGAAAATCAAACACTGCATGTTCTCACTCATAGGCGGGTGTTGAACAGTGAGAGCACATGGACACAGGGAGGGGAGCATCACACACTGGGGTCTGTTGGGGGAAAATAGGGGAGGGACAGCAGGGAGTGGGGAGTTGGGGAGAGATAGCATGGGGAGAAATGCCACATATAGGTGAAGGGGAGGAAGGCAGCAAATCACACTGCCACATGTGCACCTATGCAACAATCTTGCATGTTCTTCACATGTACCCCAAAACCTAAAATGCAATTTAAAAAAATCTTTAAAGATAAAAATTTAATAAATTGGCATAATGAAAAGCTAATTAATGGGATTTGAATATGCCTTTGTACCTGTGAGAAGTCTGTCACTAAACAAGAAAATCTACTTTATTAAACAGTTGACTATGCTTATCTAAAAAAAAAAAAAAAAAAAAAGATTGGGGTACACAAAGAATCAGGGCATGCAAAGAATCGGAGTACAAAAAGAATCAGGGTGTGTAAAGATTTGGGGTACACAAAGAATCAGGGAATGTAAAGAATCAGGGTGTGTAAATGCCCGTCATGGAAGCTCTGTGTGGCAACCACTTTCGCTCGTTCAGCAAGTATCACTGCACACCTGCTGCGTTTCAGCTGTGGCACGGCTCCATGGAAACACTTCTCGCTTTCTCACTGTATCATATTTTTTAAGTATAGTTCACATCAAACTGGTTACTAAAATTTTAGAAGTGATTTCTATAAAAAGGTGTTTAAATTATTTTCTTTTCATCTCTGCAGACACTCAAGGAGGGAAAGCAGCCCCTGCCGAAGCTCTGGGAATCCCAGATGAGCACTATCTAGATAAGTGAGTCTCTGTCTTCCACCCTCTGTGTGACGGTCAGGTGGATGGGCACATCTAGATAAGTGAGTCTCTGTCTTCCACCCCCTGTGTGACGGTCAGGTGGATGGGCACATCTAGATAAGTGAGTCTCTGTCTTCCACCCCCTGTGTGATGGTCAGGTGGATGGGCACATCTAGATAAGTGAGTCTCTGTCTTTCACCCGCTGTGTGACCGTCAGGTGGATGGGCACATCTAGATAAGTGAGTCTGTCTGTCTTCCACCCCGTGTGACGGTCAGGTGGATGGGCACATCTAGATAAGTGAGTCTCTGTCTTCCACCCCCTGTGTGACGGTCAGGTGGATGGGCACATCTAGATAAGTGAGTCTCTGTCTTCCACCCCCTGTGTGACGGTCAGGTGGATGGGCACATCTAGATAAGTGAGTCTCTGTCTTCCACCCCCTGTGTGACGGTCAGGTGGACGGGCATATCTAGATAAGTGAGTCTGTCTGTCTTCCACCCTCTGTGTGACGGTCAGGTGGATGGGCACATCTAGATAAGTGAGTCTGTCTGTCTTCCACCCCCTGTGTGACGGTCAGGTGGATGGGCACATCTAGATAAGTGAGTCTGTCTGTCTTCCACCCTCTGTGTGACGGTCAGGGCAAGGAGCCATGCAGAAACCCTGGAAAGGGAACACTTCCTCCTTAGTTCACTGTGATATGTGTATTAGTTGGCCTTTCGTAGTCATTATAAAAGCTAGGAATGTGCCTTCTGCACTCACCAGCATCCACTCCAAGTCAGTCAAGACAGCTCTCCCTCTGTTGCCCCAGTGGAAGTTGTCAGTCTGTTTGTCAAAACTGTTGTTACAGGCACAGAATATCACAGCAGCAAAATCCTTTTTACTCTATAGCAGCCAAGACAGGTCTATAAAAATGTAGGGTCTTGGTCTTATCTTTTTTCTTGTAACTTAAAATATCTTTTCTGCTTGATTATGCTGAGTGAGAGTTTGGAAGGATCGTAATTTCAGGCACCTCCTTGCTGAAGGCTTTCCTGTGGCGCTTTTAACACGTGGCACACCCGGTCTCTGCTGCTGCCCGCAAGGGAGGCCCAGCCTGGGCCCCGCAGAGCAAGCTGAGGCAGCTCGGGGTGAGAGGGAAAGTGCAGACCTCACAGGGCCTGGGGAAATTAGGAATTTCCTGGTGAAGCGGGAGCAGAACGGCCGTCACGGGAACTAGAGCTTTACCTTTATTTCCTGCTTTTCTTTCTTTTTAGTTTGTGTATTTTTTGTGGGGAAAGGAGCGAATCCTTCACAGAGGAAGGCCTGGATCTCCACTATTGGAAGCACTGTCTCATGCTGACAAGATGTGGCCACTGCAAACAGGTCAGGCCGGGGCGCAGCGGCCCAGCTGCTCGCGTGAGCGGGAACCTCTGGCTGCTGGAAGGCCGAGTAACAAAGCTGTCCCGAGTCTTAGTATTTTCAGAGGAAAGGCTGTGAGAAAAGTAACTGAAGCCGAACACATACCTAAAAACGTATGCAAGCCATTCCACATGACAGCCCAGTGAACCGTGAGCGTGCTGTGCCACCACCGCCCCTCAGGGCTCCTTCCACAGTCAGCAGGGGCCTGGATTCCAACACCACACATGGGTGCTCCTCGCTCTCTGAGCTTTATAAAAACGGAGCCATGTTGCGTCATGTTGGATTTCTTGCTTTCTAGTGTCCCGTGCTTGAATAGACACAGTGCCTTCATCCATCTACTGCTCTGCGTGTGGGCACGTCCCATTTGGGACCATATGAACCATGTTGCCGCAGTGTTCCGGTGTCTTCCAGGGCGCACAGGAATGCACTTTCCTGGGTTCACAATGTGTCGTGGATTGCAGGGTGTGCTGATGCTCAGTGGGGCTGCCCAGGAGTGCTCCAAAGGGGTTGTACCCAGCACTGCCACCAGTAGCACCGGCTCGGTCCCCCTTCCCAAGTGCCACTGTGGCCATGCTTCCCGTTGCCTAGGCGAGTTCCCACTGTGTGTGTCCCTGGTCAAGACGAGGTGGAGAGCCTGTCCTTTTGTCTGCAGGCGTCGGGTGTCCTCCTGCAAAGCACCTTCTGGTCTCACCCATCGACCTCGGCTTGTCCGTCTGTTTTTATTGATTTTGGGCCATTCTTTACACATGTGGATGTGAGTGCTTGGTCCGTTGCATGAATTGACCACTCTTCCCACTCCACAGCATGCACCTTTGCTGTCTTCAGTGACTCGAGGAAGATTTGTAATTTTAGAATTGCCCACCTTACCAATCTTTTTCATGATTCATGCTTTTTGTGTCCTGTGTAAGAAATCTTCCCCTACCCCCTGCATTAGGCCATTCTTGCATTACTATAAAGAAGTACCTGGCTGGGTCTGGTGGCTCACGCCTGTAATCCCAACACTTTGGGAATCGAGGCGGGCCAGTCACCTGAGGTCAGGAGTTTGAGACCAGCCTGACCAACATGGAGAAAACGTGTCTCTACTAAAAATACAAAATTAGCTGGGCATGGTGGCACATGTCTGTGATCCCAGCTACTCAGGAGGCTGAGGCAGGAGAATCACTCGAACCCAGGAGGCGGAGGTTGCAGTGAACCAACATCACACCATTGCACTCCAGCCTGGGCAACAGAGCAAAACTCCGTCTCAAAAAAAAAAAAAAAGAAATAGCTAAGACTGGGTAATTTATGAAGAAAAGAGGTTGAACTGGCTCACAGTCTGTCAAGTCCTGCAGCCTCAAGTTATAGAACATATACAAGTCATTCCTGCCAGAGGCCAACGTAGTGAGAGAATCTCTTAAAACTCTCTTCTGTCGTTCTGTTTCTGTGCACATTCTTAGAAATACTGGGCAGCCACAATTTGAACCCAGGGCCACACGTGTAACCACTGAGCCACTCAGGTCGACCGTGGCTTCCCCCATCCTTTCCAGTGACCCCTGTCCAATGCTCAGATAGCAGGAAAGGAAGGACATGGGGTCTTCAGCAAAGTATCACAAGTGATTCCAGACAGTCTGGGACAGATGCCAAAGATAAAAGACTCTGGCTCACTTCGTGTGCAGGTGACCCAGAAAAGCCGTACTGATTTCTCTGGGCAGAGGGAGGCGCTCACAGGCTGTGCAGGTGGCCGTGGAGGACGCGTTCCACTTTCTCAGCAACACACTTTGCTCTGTATTTTGAAATCCAGGTGGTCGAGATATCCAGTCTGACGGAGCACTTGCTGACGGAATGTGACAAAAAAGACGGGTTTGGAAAGTGTTACCGTTGCAGCGAGGCTGTTTTGAAGGAAGAGCTGCCCAGACACATAAAGAACAAGGGTTGCAACCGTGAGTGCCCCTTCCCAGGCTCCCATGCCCACAGGTCCCAGGTGTCCTCTTGGAGGAAGCGCTACTGCTCTTGGGCATCTGCAAGGGCTTCGTGAATTAAAGGGCACCTGGCGGGCACTTGTCATTCAGGGAGTGACTGCGTCTTTTTGAAATCATTCCAGCTGCCAAACCAGAGAAGCTGGCAAACCGGTGTCCTCTGTGCCATGAGAACTTCACCCCTGGAGAAGAGGTGAGGGGCCTAGCTGGGGAAGGGACCAATGAAGTGGGTAACACCTGTGGGTGATGGTATTGGTGGTGACTGAGGTGGTGATGATCATGGTGGTGGTGGTGATGGTGGTGGTGATGACCGAGGTGGTGATGATCATGCTAGTGGTGGTGATGATGGTGATGATCGTGGTGGTGGTGGTGGTGGTGGTAGTGCTGAGCCATGCCAGAGCACAGCACGTGAGCATTCAGGTAGTAGACAGAGTCTGGTTAGCCCTGTCTGAACAGTTCTCCGTCTACCTGCATGTTCACACGATTTCCTTCCCTCCGTTTACAAATGGTTTATGGAGGTGCCTCAGCTGACCGAAGCCCAGCTTGTGTCACTGGGGTACAAGCATGACATGGTTTTCTTCTGTTCTGGCCATTGCCTGTTTCCAGATACCGAGGTCCTCAGTGACATCTTGGCCAGATTCTATAACACTGCGGTCTTTTTTGCCTAATAAAACCCAGCCCTATTTGGTTAAACAATTTTCCTTCCTCCCTGATTTTAAGCTCTCCTCCCTGCCCCAGTGCGAGCTATGCTATGACTCAGCAGGCTCAGTGGGGAGGGCCAGCTCACACATGCGTACCCTCCGCTTCCCCACATGCTCGGCTCCTCTGACGTTGGAGCGATGAGGAGGGACATGGGCATGCAAGGCTCCGTGTCAGTTATTCTGGCCCTGTCCAACACAATGGGCTGGCAGTGCCTTCTTTATGCCGGGCAGTGAATGCTGAGCCCTGGCACCCTGTTCCATGCAGTTACCATGATTAGTGATACGTGAATTGTCCCAGCTCTGGCCAATGGCAGACTCTTCAGCTGGGCTCCTGAGGCTTTGATGAGACCCATGCAGCTGTACAGAGCTCCCTCCTTTTCAGTCCATTCCTGCTCCTGACCTGGAATCGGCCAGCTGCTCACAGAGGCCTGGTTCCTATTACTGGGAATGGGCCTCAGGACAGCACTGGGGGCCTTATGCCCACTGCTGCCGGGTCGGTCGCTGTGGCTGGGCCCTCAGTGGACACAGCCAGGAGAGATGGAGGGAAGTAGGCTCCGTCACTCATGCACACACACTTCCCCTCCCGTCCTGAGCTGCAGGCCTTATTTAACCTTGTCTCTCCCAACATCTGTGTCTCCTTACTTCCATCCACGGGCCCCGGTTCCCAAAGGCCCTGGAGACAGAATTCAGGGATCGCAGGCGACCCATTCACCTTGTCCCCCACTGTACACAGGCAGCCCAGCACAGTGGCACCTGCACCGCCGGCAGCAGATTCTGCTAGAAATCAGACTTCCCAGTTCCTGTCCTCACAACATTTTCTACTGGCGACAGGGGGCCCAGTGGCCCTGTGTTGGAGGGACTTGAGTGAGCCCTGGCTGTCAATGCCACCAACTATAAACACTTTCATTTTATATTCCATTTCTAGGGGACTTTAAAGAATTAAGTTCTGTAATTACAGAAGACATGTTTCCAGGTCTGTAGAATCAGGCATCTTTGAAGAACCCGGGACAGAGGTTGCCGCCCTGCACTGCTTCCATCCGCCTCCCTCTAGGGGCTGCTTTTCCCACGGGCATCTTTCCCCTTTCTTACCCCTGGTTGCTTCCAGAGTGTAGGAGCCTTTGTGTTTACGTTCGAGTTGTGAGCTTTCCTCATACTTCGTGCAGTGCCCATCGTCCCGTGTCTGTTACTGTCATTGGTTTCACACTAGGAGCAGTGTTCAGATTCTCCAGTAGCTGCCTTTCCTTCCTTCCCTTCTTGTTCCCAACATCTGACTTGAGTTGACATCCTCTCAAAGGTAGTACCTGTAGTGCCATCAGCAGGCATATCTCAGTGTCATTTGCCTTCCCTGTATCTAATTATCTACACTGCCTAACACGTCACCACACGCCTTGCAGCGTAAGCAGGTAACAGACACGCACTTGCTGCCTCATGGTCTGTGGGCCCTGCCAGGGAAGGACTCACTTCCAGGCTCCTCCCGGCAGCTGGCAGGAGTACTTCCTTGTGGCTGTAGGACTGAGGTCCCATGTTCTTGGGGACTGTCAACCCAGAGCCACTCAGCTCCTAGAGGCCCCCACCGTCCTCAACACCGGGGCCTCTCTGCGGGACAGCTCACTCCTCAAGGCCACTCCAGCCTGCTGAGATGTGTCTTTCTAATTTTGTGTGAATTGTTTTGCCAGCGTTCCCTCTCTGCTCTCCTGCCTACAGGCTTGTGAGTGTGAAGAGTGCTGGGTGTGCCCTGTGGCTCACTGGGCTGTGTCCAGGGTCTCCTTTCTGTTCTAGTCGAAGGGCCCCACGCCCCTTCTCTTTCCCGCCCCCTCCAGTCCTCTGTTAAGTGAATTTTTCATTTCCAGTCTTGTACTTTCTAGTTCTAGTGTTTTTATTTGGCTAGGATTTTTTTACACGTTTCATTTCTCTGCCAAGATTCACATCTATTCACTTATTAAGATCACCTGTTTTTAACGGCTTTATGGAGATCTAGGCTGCACAGCATCTCCCCGTGTACAGATCAGTGGGTTCTCATGTATTCAGAGTTGTGCAACCATCAGCACACGCTGGGAGCTTTTCCATCACCCACAAGATAGCACTGCCTGAGTGTGGCCCCATTTCTCCCCAGCCCCGTCTCCAGCGCCTGCCAACCAGCTGTCTAGTTTTCGTCTCCAGGGATTTGCCTCCTCTGGACAGTTCCTGTAAATGGAATCGTACACTCTGCAGCCTTTATGTCTTTGACTTACATGCTTTCAAGGTTGGCCCAGGTTCTGATAGCTATCAGGGGCACTTCATTCCACATTTAAGTCTTCGAACAGACATTAAGAATCTACTTTAAAGTCCTTGTGTGCCAATTCTGACATCTGGAATTTTTGTGAATGATGTGAAGAGGGGTAAACAGTGAAGTTTGACACCCTCCACTCTGCTTAGAAGAAAGCTCCAAGTGGGCCGTGCGTGGGGGCTCCACCTGTGATCCCAGCACTGTGGGGGCCGAGGCAGGCGGACCACCAGGTCAGGAGATCGAGACCAGCCTGGCCGACATGGTGAAACCCCATCTCTACTAAAAATACAAAAATTACCTGGGCATGGTGGCACGCCTGTAATCCTAGCCACTCAGGAGGTTGAGACAGGAGAATTGCTTGAACCTGGGAGGCGGAGGTTGCAGTGAGCCGAGATCACACCACTGCACTCCAGCCTGGCGACAGAGCGAGACTCCGTCTCACAAAGAAAAAACAGGAAGCTAGGTGGATCTGAGATTGCAATGTGAAAGGCCCAACTGCGAATCTCTTAGGCGATGCTGTGGATCAGAGAATGTCCTCGTGACTTCAGACCAGGAAGGGATTTCTCAAACTGACACAGCGGAAGCCTTGATGGAAGAGGCTGATACATTCAGTTCCATTAAAATGAAGAAGGTCGGGGCAGAGTTTGGGTTTTGTAAAATGAAAAGAGTTCTGGAGATTGGGTGCACAGCATCTGAACGTGCTTAACACTACAGAACTGGATGCTTTTTATCGTAAAACTATTCAGTTGTAAAAGGTGAGAACCTCTTCATCAAAGGACATAGACTGAAAGGCAATATTGGGGATGAAAACTATTCACCGTTACTCTTCAAAGTGAGTGGAAGGCAATGTCCCTGCAGGGTTGGAGTGGAAGAGTGGGCATGACCTGGCAGACCCCATGCCAGCCACTTTTGCTGCTCTGTTGAGAGACTGTGGGACAGAGAGGTCGGCAGTAGCAGAGAGCTAGGTGACGAGAAGCGGTCAGATTCTGGGCGCACACTGCAGGCAGACCCAGGACTTGCCGGTGGAGTCCTCACCACGTGGTGAGGTAGTGACTGCCGTCAGGAAGCCAGGGCGCTCAGGAGCTCAGCCTGGAGCTATGGAGTTAAAATGTCAGGTGTGCAGGCAGCTAGACAGACAGCTGCAGGTGGAAACGTGCGGTTGTCGGCGTGTATGAGAAGTGGGTGTAAGGTCATGTTACTGGAATCACTCTCCTGAAGAGCCAGTGCAGACAGAAGAGGACCATGGGCCAAGCCCAGGCAGAGTGGGAGGGAGGCGGCAAACCAGGTGCTGGGGACGACGCCCTGGGGAGGAAGCCTGGGGAGGAGCGCAGCCCGTCAGAGAGGACGCCTGCTGGCCTGGCTGGGCTCAGCTGATCACAGCCGCCTGGCTCTTGCTGACCTCGTTGGGCTCACACACACACCTAGGGTCCACAGCGGAAGACTGATCTAGGACAGTCTGGAGGCAGCTGCGGCTCCTCAGCCTTGCTTCCTGTGTCTGACCCCAGCACGCCAGCCTGGGCATGGCATTCCCGCAGCAATGGCAGAGGGCAAGAGTCAGACCAGCCCAGGCGCACGCATTCATTTCAGCCTCACCGCCACATGTCTGCCACTGTCCCATTGGCCAAAGCAAACCACAGTCACCCAGATTCAAGGGATGGAGGGGGACCCGCCGCCTCTGTGCTGGGGAGGGAGGAAGTAGAGCCCTTAGGGCAGGCCATGTCC
This sequence comes from Aotus nancymaae, assembly GCF_030222135.1. Taxonomy (NCBI): domain Eukaryota; kingdom Metazoa; phylum Chordata; class Mammalia; order Primates; family Aotidae; genus Aotus; species Aotus nancymaae. Next base: position 1,010,264 of record NW_026988467.1, on the reverse strand, counting down.
CTCCACCAGGGAGCGGGTGAGCAGGTGCACCCCACATGCCGATGGGTCACATCCTGATGAGAAGGTGCCCCAACTTTAGTGCTGGTGGAATGGAGAGACCAGAACCCAGGCCTTCCTGGAGCAGCTAAAGTGGGACAGGAGGGGGTTGGGCTGGAGCTGCCACAGGCGGGCAGACACTGGCAGCCACTGGTGAGAGAGAGAGAGGGACCAGGGAGAGGCAGGGCTGTGTCTGGTGGAGATACTGGTGCACCAGAGAATGGGGGAATGGCTGGAGCAGTGTCCCTGGGGAGCACTGTTTTTGGTTTTGAGATGGAATTTCATTCTGTTGCCCAGGCTGGAGTGCAGTGGTGTGATCTCAGCTCACTGCAACCTCTGCCTCCTGAGTTCAAGCAATTCTCCTGCCTCAGTCTCCTGAGTAGCTGGGATTACAGGTGTGTGCCACCACACCCGGCTAATTTTGTATTTTTAGTAGAAACAGGGTTTCACCATGTTGACCAGACTGGTCTCGAACTCCTGAACTCGGGTGATCCGCCCACCTTGGCCTCTCAAAGTGCTGGGATTACAGGCATGAGCCACCGCGTCCAGCCTCGGGAGCATTGTTTAAATAGAAGGGAAAAAGCCAAGAACGACCCGAATGTCCAGAAGACTCGGAATCGGCGGTGCCGCATTTATATCCAGTAGTGGGAAGGGATGAGCTCCCTGTCTCCGCACAGACGGTCTCAGAACTGGTCCTGAAGGAAAGAAGCTGGCTGCCAAGGCAGTCAGGGCCACATGTGCCCCACATTCTGCAGGGCGAGTGCGTGTGGCGTGGCTCAGGAGGAGCAGGGATGAAAAGAGTGGGAACCCTACGAGGAACTGTGGGCAGTGGGCTGGTGGGGAGCCCATGGGACCTGGCACATTCTCTCTTCTGGCCTGGACCATAGTTACACGGGCACCCTGCTTCTCACCCTTGGATTTGTGCACACACTCTGCTGTGCTTGGAGACGCTGACGCCAAGGGCCCTGTGTGGCTGGGTGGGGACCAGATGCAGGCTCGCCTGGCAACAGGACTTGGTGCGTCCTGAGTTGTACTCCACACAGACCGCAGAGGCCATCACAACACACCCAAAAGGAGGTGTCCTGGTGATGGAACTGTTCTGCGGCTCCTGCCGGTGTGGCCGCCCCTTGTTTTCAGCTTGCACAGTGAGTCCCTTTAGGTCTGAGGTAGCACGCCAGGTCGGTCCTGCCTGATTAACTCTGTGCCTCCTCCGCTGCAGGCGTGGAAAGCTCACCTGATGGGCCCAGCCGGCTGCACCATGAACCTGCGCAAGACACACGTTCTGCAGAAGGTCCCAGCACTGCAGCCAGGTGAGGGCCAGCGCGCTGAGCGGGTGCGGTCCATCCCTCCATTTCCACTTACTCAAAAGAGCATCCCCGGCAGGGCAACATGGCAAGACCCCATCCCTTAAAAAAAAAAAGCATCCCAGCCTCTCTCTCGTGTTCTGGTTCCTTAGTAAGCAGGCTAACCATAATCGTGTGACCAAAATCCTTCTCCACGTGCAAAGGCTCCCACTCGGGTCCTCTGCTCTTTCTACATCACTGACACGAGTGTTTAGAATCAGGAAGCTGGCCGGGCACGGTGGCTCACGCCTGTAATCCCAGAACTTTGGGGGCCAAGGCAGGTGGATCATTTGAGGTCAGGAGTTCAAGACCACCCTGGGCAACATGAAACCCTGTAAAAAATGAGCTGCACACAGTGGCGGGGGCCTGTAATCCCAGCTACCTGGGAGGCTGAAGCAGGAGAATCTCTTGAACTCAGGAGGTAGAGGTTGTGGTAAGCCGAGATCATGCTATTGCTCTCCAGCCTGGGCAACAGAGTGAGACTCTGTCTCAAAAAAAAAAAAAAGAATTAGGAAGCTAAAGAGTAGACCCATAGCTAATGCCACTGCCTGATCTAGAAATCACATTAGCTATTTCACGTCAGATTTGAGATGCCTTGCAAGAAAATGGATCTCTTTTATTAGAAAATTATTCCTGATGGCAAAGCCTTCAATACACAACTGTATTTGAGGAGTGATGATATTTGTGGGTGTCAGGTATGTGCCAGGCCCTGGGCTGAGGCCTGCACCTGGTTACAGGGCATCCACATCCCAACCTCTGCCACACATGGGGAAAGAGAGGCTCCTGGGCCGCCTGCTGACCACCAGCCAGCCGGGAAGCCCCTCTCCAATCCCTGCGGCTGCCCTGCCTCTCCGCTGCTGGAGCTGAGTTCCAGGCTAATGCCAGGGCGGCTCTGTGCCCTCTGCCCCGTGTCACATGTTTCCTCTGCATTCTCTTCCTCTCCTGGTGCCACCACGTGTGCATGTACAGCCGGCCAGCACAGCCACTTCCCACATCCGCTGTCAGCCTGGCCCCTGGGGACCACGTGACCGCTGCCCACTGTGCAGACCCCACCAGGCCCAGCCCTGAGTCCTGCAGTCGGGTGCTGACCATCACCATGGGCCCTGAGACACTGTTGCTCAGTGTCTGACCACTCCTGGCTACTCACACTGTGGCCACAGGTTCCACATATGGTTTGTGGGTAGGAGCACCCCTCCTAATGTGGGTCCTGTGCTTGCTCTGCAGGGAGAAGGTCAGCTGTGGCCGCATCAGGCCCCTCGGGGTCAAAGGCCGGAAGCAAGATCCCCACCCCAAAGGGCGGGCTGAGCAAGAGCTCCAGCAGGACGCACACGAGGCGCTGATGCGGCACTCTGGCTCCTTTGTCTCGGTAAGGGATGGAGCACGTCTCCTGATTCCACAGTATTTCTCCTGAACTCTCTGGCCTTGGCGACCCCGTGCTCTGGCTGCTGTCCCCGGCTCCCAGCTGTGCACGCCTCTTACATGTCCGCACCATCAGCTCTCATGCACACGATTACGTATGGGAGTGAGCAAAGACCCTGTGCGCAGCGCCCGGACCCGCCGCTCTGTGCGCTGAGCCTTCAGGGCTGTCTCAGGCCTGCCTTAGAATCAGAAGAGGACGCTTCCTGTTTGGAGAGAGCCAGAGGGCGCCGCCTGGGAGGTGCTAGCAAGGCCGCCCGCAGCACAGGCATGGCCCCGCTTTCCTTAGTACTGGGAGCAATTTCCATAAAGTATCACCAGAAACCTTTTGCACATTGCTCCCTGTCACATGCAGTAGAATTTCCGCAGGGCTGTGGCTTGGCCCGCGGTGGTTCTGGGAGAGTGGCTGTGCGCACTGGCCTCCAGCCGTGCCTTCTGCTCCCTGCAGGCCCTGTCTGCTGGCCATGCCCAGTGTGCTGAGCCCCGGGTAGCAGAACTCACGTTCCCACTAGAGCAAGAAATAAAGGCAAAAGAGAACATATTTTTAAATTCGTAGTGTTTTTGAGAATTGGTCCCACCTAGCAAGCACCTTGCTGGATGCTTCTCCAGTAGTGCTGCCTCTGTGACAGAGGTCAGCCCCCGCCTGGAACTGAGGTGGACACAGGTGTGGCCCGTGCTGTGCCTTTGCCCAGAGATGCTTCGCATTCTCCACACGTTCTAATTCCTAAAGAAATGTGGAGGAAGTCACTGTGAAATGAATTTCCACCTGGTCACTCTGCTCGCAGCATGCAGAAGCCCGCTCATGCGGGCCCGTCCCGTCCCTTCAGCCCCATGTTGTGACTGGGCCCATATGTTTACTTTCTTCAGACAGTTCATAGGATGTTTAAAACACCAGTAACGTTGCTTCAAATGATGTAACCAAACCTCAGAAACTGTCTCCAACCAGCCATCCCGTCCTGGGGGAGTGAGCTGTGGGTTTCGTCTGTAGCTTTGGGCCTGTGTCACGTCCAGGCCACTGTATGGAGGGAGTCAGGGGCTGTCTGGAAGCGCCTATGCTCTCCGTGTCCCCGCCTGTGCTCCCAGGGGCCGAGGCTACCACGGACTGAGGGCAGTCCCCTCCCATCTGGTGCCTGGGCCTTCTGCTTGCCTCACGGGTGTGGGCAGACTTTGAAAATGCTAGTTAGAAAAGTTTGGGATTGATGGAGTTTGTATTAAGCAATTAGTGTATAAATATTTCTTAATTCCCAACTGTGTGAAACAACAAAATATCTAAGAACTAATCGCTATTTGAACAATGTACTCCCTGGTTTGGATACGTTAATAACCATGAATTTGCATGAATTAATCTCCACGTTTGGTAAATGTACCTCCAGATGACTCAGAATACTAAGTAAGAATAAGACCTACCAAGCATCTTTAAGAATATGCTCTGCTAAATGTTTTTAAAGTATAAGGAGAGAGGGGGCCAGGCGCAGTGCTCAGGCCTGTAATCCCAGCACTTTGAGATGCTGAGGAGGATGGATCTTGAGGTCAGGAGTTGGAGACCAGCCTGGCCAATATGGAGAAGCCCTGTCTCTACCAAAAATACAAAAATTAGCCATGTGTGGTGGCGCATGCCTGTAGTCCCAGCTACTCTGGAGGCTGAGGCAGGAGAATCGCTTGAATCCAGGAGGCGGAGGTTGCAGTGAGTCAGATCATGCCACTGCACTCCAGCCTGGGTGACAGAGTAAGACTCCATCTCAAAAAAAAAAAAAAAAATAGTGTAAAGAGAGAAATAACTTTAATCTTCATGAGACAAAACAGTACAGATCCCAAGATGTCTGTAAAAGGATCCTTTCTGGTCTCAAAGAGATGTTGGCCATTATTTTCTAATCCATGTTTAAAATACAGACAAACTAGAACTCGTTCCTTAAATAGAACACGAATGAGAAAAGTTAACCAAAGAATTATTCTTCTCTTACCAATGAAAATTTTTAAGAAATATACGTGTTTTCTATATATTGGAACTTAAAGAAAACATTTATAAAAATAAGTCATTTTTAGTGATTGACAAACTTGGGTTCATTTAAAACAGATTCCTCTTTTGTTAGTTACAGAAGATTCGTGTGTTTTTGTTGAAATGATCCTACCAGTGATTAGTGGCTGTTGAGAGTTTTACAGGGCTATTGTTAAGGGACCGAGAATCTGGTATAAAAACCTTCAAAGGAACTGTAAGATCCCTTGGCCATTCATAAATAAATGCCTAAATTTGGAATACTAACTAATGATTGAATTTTTACTCATGTTCTGAATATTTAATATTTATTTCTATTATTTTCATGTCAAGATATTCTATTAAATCTAATTTAAAAGGACTGTATGTATAAATTGGCATTAGAATACAAATGTAAATACTTGTAATGAAATTTTGCAAGTTTTTAATATTTTAACATAGTTTTCTATTTGTCTTTATTTCAAGTACCAGAATTATAAAATATCTAAGTAATTTATTTTTATTGTTTTAGGGCTTAAGGGTTAATCTGCCCTGAGTATATTAATAAAAAGATCACTAAATGTTTTGTCACTTTATTTCAACTTTACAATTAAAAAGCAATTTGCCAATTACATTTACTTTAATAAACAAGTGTAGCCCAGCCCTGAAACCTTAGAAAGTAGATTGAAAGTCTGGGCAAGGTGGCTCACACCTGTAATCCCAGCACTTTGGGAGGCCAAGTTGGGTGAGTCATGAGGTCAAGAGTTCGAGACCAACCTGACTAACATGGTGACACCCTGTCTCTACTAAAAATACAAAAATTAGCCAGGTGTGGTGGTGCACACCTGTAATCCCAGCTACACGGGAGGCTGAGGCAGGAGAATCGCTTGAACCCGGGAGGCAGAGATTGCAGTGAGCTGAGATCACACCATTGCACTCCAGCCTGGGCAACAGAGCAAGACTCCATCTCAAGAAAATAAAAAAGTAGATCAACAACTGGTGAAAAAAGAGACAACAGGTATGAAGTTGCCCTAAGACAGTTTGGTCCCTAGAATAAGCTCTTTGTCAAAACAAGTTCACTGTTGAAGAAACTAGATGATTTGAAACCACATGGAGATTAGAGAAAATGATTGACCAGTTCTATCCTGTGGAGTAAATTCAAAATGTTCTCCAAGTTCTGTAACTGTGCCCAGTAGAGGATTATACGTTCTAGTCCTTCATAGGTTTTCCCCATTTGAAAGAGGGATGTTACCAGCTCTCAAGGCTGTTTTGCTTTTCAACTAAGCACTGCACCATGATCACCCACCTACTGCCCAGGAAAGCCAGGGGCAGTGGCTGTGGCACCCTCGATTGGAAAGCTGGGTGGGCTGAGCCGTGGGAGGAGGGTCATGGCCAGGGCTTAGGCGGTGAGCCTGTTAGCCCACCCGCAGGGAGGTGAGGCTTTAGACCACCCAGCGGGATGGAGGCGGGTCTGCGGGAATCCATGACCATGCAAGATCAATGATTTCATCCTCAACGACAGAACAGAGAGATTCCAGGCACACACAGCTGCAGGGCAAAGCCCCTGCTTGCACTCTGACTGCAGGGAGGAAGGTTCTGGTTCAGAGGAACCTTGGCACTGTCTGGATCTTGAAAATAGCATGGGAGATCCTGACTCCACTGATGGAGCAGTTTCCAGGGAGTGTGTGGCCACAGCTTGCCGCTGCCTCAGTTTCCTCACCTGTAAAATGGAACTGAAGGTCCCCTTTGTAGGACAAGATGGCCAGGGGCAGACCTCTGTTACTTACAGTTAAATGATTACAAGCTTGCTTTGCTTTTTATGCACTGAGATTTGTGCCACGGATCAAATGTTGAATTAAGAAAACTCCAAACTATGGAGTAAATGTTTGTAAACATTTACATTTACAGTAAAATAAAAGCAGAGATCAAGCGGTAACAGGAGGCCTCTAGTGAAGACCGTCTGAGAACTTCATAACCGCGGGACGCTGCGGTGTGGCTGCGAGGCAGCAGACGGCTTTGGTCCCACGATCTCTTCCCAATACAGGGTTTGCGTGAGGGTCTCATAAAGAGGGCTTGTGCGAGAACTCTGGGAAGGAATGCAACCTCTGCTCACAAGACTCAGGAGGGTCTTTGCAGATGGGAGCTTGCAGGACAGGAGGAACTTGCAGGACAGGAAAGTCTTGCAGGGCAGAGATAACTGGAACGCCACAGGCTCTGCCTGTGTTCTCAGAATATGGAGTAATTCTGATTGCTGTGTGTCCACAGTGCTCGGGAGATAAAAGCCCCTTGATGGACTGTGTGTGCTCAGACCTTACGGTGCCCTATCCATTGTGCCTCTTTTGCAAACGCACCTGGATAGAGAATGGGTGGTAAAAACTCAGTGTCCTTAGTTAGCATTTCTTAGAAGAACTACATTTGCTATTGAATACTGTAGACACATGCTCTTCCCCCGGCCATCTTCCTTCTCCACCCCGCTCCCCACGGCCTGCAAGATTAACAAGATAATGCACCCAATAAAAAGCACGTGGAGCCCAGAGCTCAGTGCCAACGCAGATCACCCTGCGAGAGAGTGCGTTGGACTCCTGGACCCACGCTGTGAACTTCTACCCTTGGCCCTGTCTTATTTCTTTTCTCACTCCCTCATCACTGCCAGGACACAAGGCACCCACGAACAGGGTTGGGCTGCATCCCAACACCCTTGCTGTGCACTGGATGCCAAAGAGGACACACACACACTCCAGGCATTATCCAGCCCTCTGCACAACTGGCCTCAGGGTGTCAGGCACCTGCCCCTAAGTGGGGAGCACCTCTGAGGATCAGTGGAGGTGAGGCCCAGCCAGCAGAGGGCAGTGGGCAGCCTGAAGGCAGGCGAGCCCCCACTGCCCACACACCCAGCTGCAAAATCCTACCAGAGCATCTTCCAAACTCAGGGGTTCCCAGAGCATCCCTCCTTCCTAAGAATGAAGCCCTGGGACAGGGCCAGGCAGGGGAGAGGGAAGGAAATCTCTCCCACTTCGAAGTTTTCTTTAATTCCAGAGACAGAGTCTCACTCTGTTGCACAGGCTGGAGTACAGTGGTGCTACAATGACTCACTGCAGTCTCGAACTCCTGGGTTTAACCCATCTTCCCACCTCAGTCTGCTGAGTAGCTGGGACTACAGGCACAAGCCACCAACCCCAGCTAATTTTTTTTGTTGGGGGGGTCTCACCACGCTGCCCAGGCCCCCTGCAAACTATTTGATCACCAACATCAGTGTCATTCGCAGCACATTCGCCTCTGTAATGTGGGTCTCATACCTCCTGTGTTACTCTGGGTAGCAGCATCAGGCAGCACTCTGTTGCCTGGTGCTGGTGGGTGAATGTGCCCTGCAAATTCACAGGCTGGAAACTCACTCCCCAGTGCAACAGTATAGGGAGGTGGGGCCCGACGGTAGGCCCTGTCCTCATGGATGGATTTCTGCAACAATAAAAGGTCTTGGAGCCAGACACGGTGGCTCACACCTATAAACCCGGCCCTTTGGGAGGCCAAGATGAGAGATCACTGACATCCGGGAGTTCAAGACCAACCTGGGCAACATAGTGAGACCCTATCTCTACAAAAAATAAAAAATTAGCTGAGTGCGGTGGCGTGTGCCTGTAGTCGCACCTATTCGGGTGGCTGAGGGAGGAGGATCACATGAGCCTTGGAGGTCGAGGCTGAAGTGAGCCATGAATGTGCCAGTGCACTCAGTCTGGGAGACAGAGTGAGACCCTATCTCCAAAACAAAGTGAGTGGGGGGCCTTGGGTGTGGGATCCCGCTTCACCTGCTGCCCTGTGAGGACACAGCCCACTTTCCCTCTCTCCCTCCAGAGGATGCTTGGACTCCCAGCCTCCACAGCTGTCAGAAAGAAACCTCTGCTTTCTATAAATTACCCAGTCTCAGGTATTTTGTTATACCAAGCAGACTAAGACACTTGATCTTCTTTGTTTGTTTATTATTTTTTTGAGATAGGGTCTCACTCTGTCACCCAGGCTGGAGTGCAGTGGTGCAATCTCAGCTCATTGCAACCTTCAACCTCCTGGGCTCAAGTGATCCTCCTGCCTCAGCCTCCTGAGTAACTGGGACTATAGGCACATGACACCATGCTCAGCTAATTTTTACATTTTTTTTTTTTTAAAGACGAGGTTTCACCATGTCAGTCAGGCTGGTCTTGAACTCCCGACCTCAGGTGATCCACCTGCCTTGGCCTCCAAAGTGCTTGGATTACAGGTGTGAGCACCACGCCTGGCCAATTTTTACATTTTTGTACAGGGGAATCTCACTGTGTTGCCCAGGCTGGTCTGGAACTCCTGAGTTTAAGTGATCCTCCTGCCTCAGCCTCCCAGGGTGTTGGGATTACAGGCGTAAGCCACCACACCTCCAAGTGGTCCTGTTTCAGTGTTCAGTGGTGGGGCATGGTGGCTCATGCCTGTAATCCCAGCACCTTGGGAGGCCGAGGTGGGCAGATTACTTGAGTTCAGGAGTTTGAGCCTAACCTGGGCAACATGGTCAAACCCTGTCTCTACTAAAAAATACAAAAATTAGCCAGGCATGGGGGCAGGTGTCTGTAATTCCAGCTACTTGGAGGCTGAGGCAGGAGAATCGCTTGAACCCAGGAGGCAAAGCTTGCAATGAGCTGAGGTCACACCACTATAGTCTGGACTGGGGCGACAGAGTGTGACTCCATTTTAAAAAAAAAAATGTATCCAGTACTGGGAGTTAGAAGAGAGTGGCCAGCGCTCAGTGGAGGTGCTCAAGCTAAGGGTGCCCTGTCCCCTTACCCTAGTCACCCTGGCCTTGGCTTCTCAGCTGTCTCCTCAGCTCTGGGAGTCCGCTGGGCTCTGCCGCCCAGGCTGGAGTGCAGTGGTGAGTGTGATACGGTTTGGATCTGTGTCCCCACCCACATCTCATACTGAAATGTAGTCCTCAGTGTTGGAGGAGGGGCCTGGTGGGAGGTGGATCATGGGAGCGGATTTCCCATGAAGGGTTTAGCACCATCCCCTTGGTCCTGTCCTGGTGATAGAGCGTTCTCATGAGATCTGGTTGTTTGAAAGTATGTGGCACCTTCCACTCACTCTCTAGCTCCTGCTTTACCTCTGCCGTGAGTAAAAGCTCCCTGAGGCCTCCCCAAGAAGATACTGATGCTACACTTCCTGCAAGCCTGCAGAATCATAAGTCAATCAAACCTCTTTATAAATTACCCAGTCTCAGGTAATTCCCCTTTACAAACCTTATCACAGCTTACACTGACCATCTACAACATGTTTCGACTTTCTGACTTGTCTTATACTTCTCTCTTTTCTAGTCATTTTACTTTAGGATAAGAATTTACCACATAATATCCTTTCTTATATAAAATTATTTTCTTTTCTTCATATCCTTACCAAAAATATATCTTCATATACAAAACTTTTTTTATTACTCTCTCCCCTACTTACTAGTTTCTTTTTACCTTTCCTCATAACTTTTAAACAATTTTCAAATTATATGAAATTATTTTTTCCTCTCAATATTTACAGACTTACATATTAATTGGAATCCCTATTCTTAGCAACCTTAAATTTTAGTGAAAACCCAGGAAGCAAGAAATCTTGAACTATCAGAAGTTATTTTGTAGATGAAACCATTCCATAATTTTTAGAAACACATTTTCCCATAGCACAGTCTTTTCTTAATGTAGTTTCACTACATTGGCTAAGCTGCTCTTGATTTCCTGGACTCAAATGACTCTCCTGTCCACTTATAAGCATTTATCTCATTTATACAAACTCAGGTTTTTCCAGTTTATCTAGATTACTTCTGAAAACTGAGATATTACACAAAGCTAGTCATGATTTTAAGTTATTTTCCTGTCAATCATTTTTCAAAAACAGGGTCTCACTGTATTGCCCCAACTAGGGTGCCATGGCACAACTATAGCTCCCTGCAGCCTCACTGAACCCAAGCGATCTTCCTACCTTACCTTCCTGAGTAACTTGGACCACAGACATATACTACCACACCCAGTGAATTTTTAAAATTTTTTGTAGAAATGGGGTCTCACTACATTGGCCAGACTGTCTTGATTTCCTGGGCTCAAATGATCCCCCTGCCTCAGCTTCCCAAAGTGTTGGGATTATAGGCATGAGCCACCATGTCCAGCCCTTGTTAACCATTTTTAAAGTCTGTGAACATTAGATGTTCACCTAAGTAAGAATTTTAAAATTAAACACATGGTCATTTTGCCAATAACTCAGAAGATTCAGCTGTTTTCATTGAATCAACAATCTTAGTCTTATTTGTCAAAAAAAAATCACACACAGATTATTCCAGTTTTGCCTGGGTTTATAGTCTCATAACATTTGTGCCAAACCCTGACAGCTTAAAACATTTAGCAGAGGCAAATGTAAAACTTATTTACCCAGGCACAAGTGTATACTGATGATTCTGAAGAGATTTTTATTATTCTCTTGGCAATAAATTTAAATCCAGCTCATTTTATTAAAGATTACTAAATTCATGTGGACTTGAAAGGCATTTGGACTTAATCTATGAGGACTCATCTACTTGTAAGCCAATGTGGTAGCCTAGACACAACACACAATACATGCACATATACATAAACACATCTAAAGAGGTATACATACACACACAAACATAGATCCAATAACTCTCACCTTGGAACTCCTGCCAGGAGGGAGCATCACAGACTCACTGACCTATAAAAGATAGCTGGATCCAAGTTATTTCTGACAAAATTGGAACCTGTTCACATGGCTAAGCTTTGTTTGCCCTGAAAGGTAATCCAAGGAAAGCTGTGGACCAAACTTTTGGATAAAGCAGTATTCATGGCAGTTTTGATTTTAAAACCTCTGTTTTTCCTTCACTTTCAAATAGGTTTCCAGTGTTTATATTTTAGCTGGGACTGGCTGAACTGCATAAGAAAAACAAAATTTCCAAGTAAAACAGTGAGTTTTATCTCAACACCAATAACTTAACAGCAGATTCAAAGCAGGCGGAAAAGAAAAGGGAGAAATAGAGAGCTTTAGAAGACTTGAACTCCACCGTTGCAGGTTAACCATGTGAGTGAGCTCTGAATTTTCCTTATTGTAGTTTGCCCATTGTTTTTAAAATATACACAAACTGGGCCACAGTATGGAACCAGCTGGAGTCTCAGTCTAGAAAACAGTTAACATGTTTTTTCCACCAACAAAATTTGACACAGATACAGGAACAACTCTGGATTCCCAAAGAGGATGACAAAATCAAAGGAAATTGCTGGAACCTGTTTCTCCCCTAGTGACATGGTGTGGCTCTTGTCCCCACCCAAATCTCATCGTGAATTGTACTCCCATAATTGCCACATGTTGTGGGAGGGACCCGGTGGGAGATAATCTGAATCATGGGGGTGGTTCCCCCATACTGTTCTCAAGGTAGTGAATAAGTCTCATGAGATCTGATGGTTTTATCAGGGGGGTTCCTGCTTTTGCATCTTCTTCATTTTGTCTTGCCACCACCTTGTAAGACGTACCTTTCACCTCCTGCCATGATTCTGATGAGGCCTCACCAGCCATGTGGAACTATAAGTCCAATTAAACCTCTTTTTCTTCCCAGTCTTGGGTATGTCTTTATGAGCAGAGTGAAAATGGGCTAATACACCTAGTGAGGAGAGGAGCAGCCTATCTGGCTGCTTTCTGACAATCAGATAGACCCGGTCTTGGCCATTGGGATGGAGACTGTGGCTAAGCACCCTTGGAAGAAGGTGCAACACTAAACAGAGACACAAGCACAAACAGATCTCTGCAGAGGGTAGACTGCAGCAAAGTCCTGAGGTCCTGTCCGAAACCCAGACAGCACCACACAGTGACCTGCATTAGGTCCAAATGACACAGAGACCCAGGCGGCACCACAGAGTACCAACACTAGCTCTAGACCGCTAAAGCCCCAGATGACAGACACAGAGGATTTCCGGATGCACTTCAGTTGACATCCCAGATGCTGCTTCCCTCCGATCAGCAGAGCGTGAGAGCTGCTGATATCACACAGCGGCAAGGAGAAAAACTCCCAAGACAAAGGCGGTCTGGGCAGCTACTAGGATTCCCTAAGTTCCTAGTCCTGGGGTCAGTTGGCCATGAGCAGCTGGCATTGGCATTTGCAAGCGGCTGCTGTCCTGCCTGGTAGCAAGAGTGGGTAAGCCCTGGGACTCCTGTGGCCAATTTCTGCATTCACTGGAAAGCAGGTGCACAAGCTGAGCCACTCACAACACAGTGCCTCACACAAGGCACCAGATTTGTAACCGGCTCAAGCCTGGCTGCTCAAAGACCAAAAACATGAGAAGGGAGGTGTGGTGGAACAAAAGCAGTTTATTAAACAAATGCCAGCTATTAGAGACAGAATGCTTGTTCCTAAGTACCGCAAGGAAAAATTAGCATTCAGACAAAAAGTTCTCTCAGTAAAGCAATTTTACTTTCTGCAGAAAGGGTACTCCTCTTAGCCATCTTGCCACAAGAGTACAATGAACAAGGGAAAGGCAAGCACATTTTTTCCTTAAGCATTGTGTTCTTACTGCTGTGTCAGATCTCTGTTGGTTGGAGCCAGATCTCACAATCTAAACTAAAACCCAATTGGCTAACAACTTTAAACTTTTCTAAATAGGTAAAGGCAATGGAGCACAAAGGATAGAGGAAGTCCAAAAAGGAAGGGGCATAGGCTGTGAGCTGGGACTTGCCTGTGAGCACGTCCAGCACCGACATCTCGGTTAAAGAACAAGGACATAGAATGTACTTATTTCCTCATGTCTAACATTCTTTAACAAGAAGGGAAACTTTGAAGAGGAACTTTTTACTTTCTACACCAGCAGATGGGACGTGGCTGGGCTCATGCTCCGAGAGACCCTCTGTCTTCGTGGCTGAGTGAGGGATTTAGGAAGGAAAACTTGGTGTGGGAAACAAGTGGGAGTGGTGCAGGAGGGTGCAGGGCCACGTGTCTCGTTCCAAAGCTTATTTCAAGTAAAGGCCTGTCTGAAGGTCCAGTTTGTGCCATCCTGACTTTGGGCTGGTAGTGATGGGCTCACTGTTGCTAACTCCCCCAGAGCGGCAGGATCCAGAGCTGGGTCTCTGTGCCTGGTTTGCTTCAAAATTAGACCCTGGAATATATATATCTATCTCTCTCTCTCTCTCTCTCTCTCTCTCTCTAATTTTTGTATTTTTAGTAGAGATGGGGCTGCACCATATTGGCCAGGGCTGTTCTTAAACTCCTGATATCAGGTGATCTGCCCGCCTCAGCCTCCCAAAGTGCTGGTATTACAGGAGTCAGCCACTGCACCTGGCCTGTAAATGTGTTTTGATCAGAGTTGATTCTCTCCTGGATCGGGAAAAAGGCCCAGCAAAGCAAGGAGACTGTCTTCAGAATGCAGATTTCCCCCACAATAGCCTTGCAGGACTATTTTAAGATATGGCAAAGAAATATAATTTGGGGTAAAATGCTGCAATTACATTCAGGGTATTTATCTGTCATGTAATGCTCTACTAGAGGCAGGCTGGAATTTGGTATCATTGCTATGAAGACTCAGCTTTGTCAGCCTTTTTTTTTTTTTTGGAGACAGAGTCTTGCTCTGTCACCCAGGCTGCAGTATAGTGGCACAATCTCGGCTCACTGCAACCTCCACCTCTTGGGTTTAAGCAATTCTCCTGCCTCAGCCTCCCAAGTAGCTTGGATTACAGGCACCCGCCACCATGCCTGGCTAATTTTTGTATTTTTAGTAGAGTCGGGGTTTCACCATGTTGGCCACACTGGTCTTGAACTCCTGACCTCAAGTGATCTGCCTACCTTGGCCTCCCAAAGTGTTGGGATTACAGGCCTCAGCCACCTCACCCGGCCTGGCATTGTCAGTCTTAAGGTCTGTTGATGTTCATGATGGTCAAGTGGGCCTGAATTTCCAAAGGGAGGACAGTGTAATGAGGCATGTCCAACCCCACCCCCGACATCTGACCTTTCCCATCGTGATCTAAACTAGTTTTTTTGTTTTTGTTTTTGAGATGGAGTCTTCCCCTGTCGCCCAGGCTGGAGTGCAATGGCATGATGTTGACTCACTGCAACCTTTGCCTCCCTGGTTCAAGTGATTCTCTTGCTTCAGCCTCCCGAGTAGCTGGGATTACAGGCATCCACCACCACACTCAGCTAATTTTTTCTATCTTTAGTAGAGATGGGGTTTCATCATGTTGGCCAGGTTGGTCTCATGATCCACCTGCCTCGGCCTCCCAAAGTGTTGGGATTACAGGTGTGAGCCACCGTGCCCAGCCCCTGAACTAGTTTTTCTGCTTAACTAGGGAATGCCTTTGGCCCAGAGGAGGGGTCCATTCAGATGGTTGTGGGGCTTAGAATTTTATTTTTTGGCCAGGTGTGGTGACTCATATCTGTAATCCTAGCAATTTGGGAGTCTGAAGCAGGTGGTTTGCTTGAGCTCAGGAGTTTGAGAACAGCCTGGGCAACATGGCAAAAACCCAGCTTTACAAAAAATACAATGCCAGGCATGGTGGTGCATGCCTGTGGTATCAGCTACTTGGGAGGCTGAGGTGGGAGGATCACTGGAGCCAGGGAAGTTGAGACTGAGGTGAGCAGAGCTGGCACCACTGCACTCCAGCCTGGGTAACAGAGCAAGACCCTGTCTCAATAAGTAAATAAAAATTTTGGGGCCAGGTGCAATGGCTCATGCCTGTAATCCCAGCACTTTAGGAGGACGTCGCAGGCAAATCACCTGAGGCCAGGTGTTTGAGGCCAGCCTGGCCCACATGGTGAAACCCTGTCTCTACTAAAAATACAAAAATTAGCTTGACATGGTGGCATGCACCTATAGTCCCAGTGGGAGACTGAGGCAGAACTGCTTGAACCCAGGAGGTGGAGGTTGCAGTGAGCCGAGATGGCATCACTGCACTGCAGCTTGGGCAACAGAGCGAGACTGTCTCAAGAAAAAAAAAAAAGGGATGTTGGTTTTGGTTTATACCACACTTCACTCAAAAGTGCAGAAATAAGCTGGCTGGGGCACAGTGAAGCACAGACTCTGGCTCCTCGGTACACCCACACCCCACCCTAGGAAAGGAAAATAAATCTCAAAACCCCACAATCACTAAGTCAAACGACAAAGTCAAGCTGGGAACTGCTTCAGGTAAACCTGCCTCCCATCTTATTCCTAAATAAGATGGGTACAAATCAATGTTTTTAAAGCTACACACCTCCCTCACAATCTGCTCACAAGGAAATTCCCTGTGGGCCTCAAGATCTTTATCGAAAACAGTTCTGCTGAATTTCACCCTGGCAATGCAAACTGATAGCTTCCCTTCACAGGTGCGGGACGAAGGACTGAACTCAAAGTCATCCCTCTGCTCACCTGGACAAATGCATCTGATTGCTTCCTTTGCTCTATTGCTGATGTAGAAATGTAGATTCAGTGAGCCAGACTAAAGCATAAGCAACTATTCCTCTACCTGCGTCTCACAGGTATGATAAATTGGGCATTCAGTGAAAGGCTGATCAGAGACTCAAAAGAATGCAACCTTCGGTCTCTTCCCTACCTGTGACCTGTAAGCCATCTCCTGGAACTGTCCTGCCTTTCTGGACTGAACCAAGGTACATTTTGCACTTGTTGATTGACAGCTCATGCCTCCCTAAAATGTACAAAACCAAGCTGCACCCCAACTTCCCTGAACACTGTCGTCAGGACCTCCTAGGGCTGTGACACTGGCGTGTCCTTAGCCTTGGCAAAATAAACTTTCTACATTTCTTTGAGTCCTGTCTGAGCTGCTTTTGGGTTCACAACCCCCACCCTCACCCCCACCCGCGAGGACAGCCGGCCGCTTGCCAGCCTCTCCGCGGCTCCACGCAGGAGAGACCCCTCTCCTCCACGGCACGCGCGGCAGCACTGTAGCAGCCAGGCGGCTTCTCTATGGGCTTTTCCGGCGTAGACCGGAAGTCGCCTCTCTGCCCCGGAAGCACCCTGGCGGGTGAGTGCCTGCCAGCAGCGGAGGCGCCATGGCGGCGGCGGCAGTGTCTGAGTCCTGGCCAGAGCTAGAGCTGGCTGAGCGGGAGCGGCGGCGGGAGCTGCTGCTGACGGGGCCTGGGCTGGAGGAGCGAGTGCGGGCGGCGGGTGGGCAGCTGCCGCCGCGGCTCTTCACTCTGCCGCTGCTGCACTACCTGGAAGTGAGCGGCTGCGGGAGCCTGCGCGCGCCGGGGCCAGGCCTGGCCCAGGGCCTGCCTCAGCTGCACAGCCTCGTGCTCCGGCGCAACGCGCTGGGGCCCGGCCTGAGCCCCGAGCTTGGGCCGCTGCCTGCCCTTCGGGTGCTCGACCTGTCGGGCAACGCGCTGGAGGCGCTGCCGCCGGGCCATGGCCTGGGCCCCGCCGAGCCGCCGGGCCTCCCGCAGCTGCAGAGCCTCAACCTCAGCGGCAACCGGCTGCGCGAGCTGCCCGCCGACCTGGCGCGTTGCGCCCCGCGCCTGCAGAGCCTCAACCTCACAGGGAATTGCCTGGACTCCTTCCCCGCCGAGCTCTTTCGCCCCGGCGCGCTGCCCCTGCTCAGCGAACTGGCGGCTGCGGACAACTGCCTCCGAGAACTCAGCCCCGACATCGCCCACCTGGCCTCGCTCAAGGTCAGCGGGGGGCTGCCCGGGCGGGGCGGGATGGGGCCTTGGAGTAGCCCTGGAGAAGGAACCTCCCTCGGGGCCGAGCCCTTCCTAGGGACGCCTCGCGAGACGCTGGGCCCAGGGAATTCCTACAAGGCTGAAAGGAGCCAGCTGCGGGGGCATCACCCTTGGGAAGCAGTCCCTGCCTCCCAACTCCCCCTCCTCCTGGCCACACCAACATACTAGGTGGCCCCTGAACTCCCCCGAATTCTGTTAACTGAACTTTTACATGTGGCACGCTCTTTTGTGATTTTTAGCAAACTTGGTTTCTCCTGTAGGTCAAGGGTAGAGAGACCTGTTTTTTTTGTTTGTTTGTTTGTTTTGTTTTTGTTTTTTTGTATCTAATACCTGTGAAGTGACTTGAGAGAGAGCCTTATGGGGAAGGGGGTACCCTGGATTTTGCATAATGCTACGTGCTGTGATCTCGAATGTTATATATTTCACGTCATCCCAATAGCAGCTTTCCAAGGTAGGGGTGGTCGTTCCTGTTTTACGGAAAGCCAAAGGGCCTGCCCAGAGTAAGCAGCAAGGAACTTGGGTTTTTCTACAGACTATATTCTGGGGTCTGTTTACTAATTAGTCTTGCGTCCCCAGGCCCCAGGATAATGCTTGGCCTATAACAGGTGCCTATTAAATCTGTTGCCTGAAAGATACTGGGGAAGCCATATGGCAGAACTGCGACCTCAATCCAGCCAGATGCTCCCTGCATCTTCTCTTTTGGTTTCATCCTTAAGGCAGCCCTGCATTTCTTCCTCCATTTTTCATCTTTGAATTATGCAGACATTCACTTTAGCAGCTTACCTGTTTGCTGTAGCAACTACTCAAGACATTACAACTCATTTTTACAAGTAACATATCTGTATAAAGACAAACCCTGGCCAGGCGCGGTGACTCATGTCTGTAATTCCAGCACTTTGGGAAGCTGAGGTGGGTGGATGACTTGAGGTCAAGACCAGCCTGGCCAACGTGGTGAAACCCTGTCTCTGACCACTGGGTTCTTTTTACCACTGCCCAGATAGAGCTGATTTATCAAGGCGGGGATTGCAGGAAAGTTTTACGCATGTAGAGCCAGCTGAAGGGGAGACTGGAGTTTATTATTCGGTCAGCTTCCCCCAAAATTCGGAGGTTTTTCAAGGATAGTTGGGGGTACAGGAGGGTGGCTAGGCGGTGGGTGCTTGCTGCTGATTGGTTGGGGTGCAGTCATGGGGTGTGGGAAATGGTCCTCCTGCTCACTGAGTCATGGGGTGGGGCCACAGGAGCTCCTTTTGGTTTCACGTAGAGCCATTGCTCAGACATGCAAAAGCCTGAAAAGACATTTCGGAATGCCGGTCTCAGGTTCTACAGGAGAGATGTGTTATCTGCAGGAGTAACTGGGGAAGTCGCATATCTTATGACCTCCAGAATAATGGTTGTCATTTATGTCTACGCCTCAGCAGAATTCAGGCTCCTCTGTCCTGGCTTGGTGGACTCTAATTAGCTTTACAAAGGCAGTTAAGTTTTAGGGAAGGGCTATTATTTAAACAGTAAATGTCTCCCAAAGTTAGCTGGGCCCAAGCCCAGGAATAATTAAAGGTAGTTTGAAGGGCAAGGTGCGGTGGCTCATGCCTGTAATCCCAGCACTTTGGGAAGCTGAGGCAGGCGGATCACCAGAGGTTGGGAGTTTGAGACCATCCTGACCAACATGGAGAAACCCTGTCTCTACTAAAAATACAAAATTAGCCGGACGTGGTCTGGAGGCTGAGGTAGGAGAATCGCTTGAACTTGGGAGGTAGAGGTTGTGGTGAGCTGAGATTGCACCATTGCACTCTAGCCTGGGCAATAAGAGCAAAATTCTGTCTCAGAAAAAAAGTAGTTTCAAGGGTAAACATGGAGATTGGTTAGATCAGATCTCTTTCACTATTGTAAATTTCTCACTGTTAGTTTTTGCAAAGATGGTTTCATTGGCACTTCCTTGGTCCTTGGGGCGGTAGGCATCCCTCTAGGACTAAGGTGTGATGTTCGGTATAACGCTGTCTCCTCCCACCTTCCCACCTGACAGATACTTTTGGTGTTCCAGAATGTTGATGTCCTAGATGTGTATCTTCACATCGTGCCTTGCGTCATGTAAGTGTCCAGTCAGTTTCAGTATTTCTCTTCAAATTCACAGAAGTCTTTTCAGTATTCAGGTTTTTAAGATGTGTTGCATACAGCTCTCTGTAGCACCTGCCCAATAAAGAAGTACGCTTTATGGTGCCCAAAATGACGTCATTCAAGTCAAAGACTGTCTTGTTTTCTAAATGCCAAAAGAGGTGGCCAGCTTCCCTTTCCCCTGGGCTGTTCTGTTCACCAGTTCGAGGCTTCCAGCGGCTATCAGGAGGGTCATGCAGGCGCTGTTGGAATCCCTTGTTGGACTCGCATGTCTTTTTGGGGGTCTTTTCTGAAGAATGGCTACCAGAACTGTGCCCAGCAATGTAGCTACACACACTGGAGTTTTGCACACAAAGGCAAATGCATTTGATGTCCCTCCTGGTGCTGTGGGAAGACGGGGCAGTGTAGAAAACAAGAAAACGGAGCTCGGAAACGGAAGGCAGGCTGGGCCTAGTGGCTCATGCCTGGCATCCCAGCCCTTCAGGAGGCTAAGGTGGGCGGGTCACTTGAGCCTAGGAGTTTGAGACCAGCCTGGACAAAACCTGTCTCTACAAAAAATGGCGAAAACCTGTCTCTACAAAAAATACAAAAATTAGCTGAGTGTGGTGCTGTGCACCTGTAGTCCCAGCTACTCAGGAGGCTGAGGTGGGGCAGTCGCTTGAACCTGGGAGGTTGAGGCTGCAGTGAGCTATGATCACACCACTGCATTCCAGCCTGGGTGACAAAGAGAGAGAGAGAAGGAGGAGAGAGAAAGAAGAGAGAGAGAGAGAGAGAGAGAGAAGGGGAAGGAAAGAGAAGAAAGAAACAGAAGCATGGGCTGTAGCTCTGCCTCTTTGAAGGCTCTGCTCCTTGGTAAGAAGACAGGAGGGTAACGCAATACAAGAAGAGGGAGAGAGATGGGGAGGAGGTGCTGGTCATCGTGACTGCTTGACTCCGAAACCACGAGGCTTAAAGCGGCAGCGGCCCTGCCCTCTGGGCTGGCTCTGCGGGACAGTAGACAGTGCAGCTCTTGCTGTTGGTCGCTCGTGTGGCTGCGCTCAGCTGGCATGGGCTCAGGGCTGGGTTGCCAGGGGTGGGTGGCTTCTCCGAATGTCATCTCGGGACCTCTCCCTCCCCTTCTTCCACAGGGCTCAGGGCTCCTCGGCACAAAAGCAGCAGCTGCCAGCCCTTCTTGAGGCTTCCACCTGAACTTGCCTCCTGCCTCTTTCCTGCGCTCCATGGTTAACTAGGTGCAAGCCCGGCTCCGGCTCACTGGGAGGACTGGCTCTTCAGGGGCCGCCAGAATAACAGCACAGACACTTCTGCCATCCTTTCCCACAGAGGGGCAAGACTGCAAATGGAAGCAGCTCGACCTGGCTCCTAGTGCCCATCCCCACACCCTCTCCCCAGGGAGCGCCTGCTGGACCTGCAGTGCGAAGGCCCTGATCCTCTTTCCTCCCAGCCACTGGGGACGAGGCCTCTGCTGTCCTTTGGCCTCGCCAGGAGCTCTGCCTGCGTGGCAGCCTGGCTTCCCCAGCGTCCTGGCTTCAGAGCCACGAGGCTGGCTGAGACCCAAGAGCACCAGCTGGGCCTTCCTGGCTACATCCCGCTGCCGTGGTCCATGGGGCTCAGCTGCTGGCGCTGTGGTGAGCCGAGGATGGGGGCGCGTCACCCCTCTCCTGCCTGGGTTGTCAGTGGCCGTCACTCAGGCCTGTGGTGCTGTCCATGTGGGAATGGCGGAGGGATGGATGGGACAGATGCTACCTGAACAGCTGAAGTGAGCAGGACGGTGCCTTGGTAAAGACGTCCTTTCAGGCCCTGGGCCACTCCCCTCCCGAGGTCAAGCTGCACAGGGGAGTTCAGCCTCAACGTGAGCCCTCCTGAAGCCAAGCGCTTTCCCCAGCTTCTGAGTTTCTCAGTGGCTGCGGCGGGGAGTGGGGCTCCCTTGGGCTGGTGCTCCTTGTTGGGTTGGTTGATGTCAGCCCCTCCCCACCATGAAGATAGGAAGGGTCCTTCCCTGGTCACAGTCCCCTGCAAAAGCCATGGGCCTGGAAGGCAGCCCGTGTGTCAGGCCAGAGTCACACAGGCCTTACATTGCTGCCATCAGCTTGGCCACCATGGAGGTTGTGTTTCCTGCAGAAGAGCATCAGCTCTGGGGGACAGGTGATGGCAGTTCGTCCCCCAGCCACCCCATGTCACCCGTCCTCCCCAAAGCCAGTGTGCGTCTCTCATCCTGCCCGCTTGCTCTGTCACACAATTGAAAACTGACGTTACCCTCATCCCACCCTTTGTGTGTGAAACCTCTGGCTTAATTTCCTGCTGAGGCTGCCACTGGGTGCCCAGCGATGGGCGGAGGGGCCAGCGTGTGACCTTGTCAGCGGGTCCTCACTTTTCTGACAAGGACTCCTCCACATCTGCAGCTTTGCACCTCACCCCAGATGGTGACTTTCTCGCTCTCCTTCCCCACCTTCCCTTCCTGTCACCCCACTCCCCACAGCGTCTCCAGGCAGGTCCTGAGCTGCTCAGATGCCCTTTCTCTGGTGGTCTTTGCCTGGAAGGAAGACCCTTCTCCCAGTGCCCGCCGTCATCCTTTCGGGGATGTAGGGCTGAGGGCCCCACAGGGTCGTGGAGTGTCCCTTATGCTGTGCTGAGGCGCAGGATCCAAGAAATAAAGAGGACACAGAAGTACAAGGAAAATGCAGCTGGGCTCAGGGGCCACGCCACCTATAAGTGGAGTCAGGCGAGGCCCCGAATGTCCAGAAGCATGGGTATTTATTGTGTATAGGTTAGGGGCAGTGCAGTGAGTGAAGTCATCTTTAAGGATAGTGATAGGGTCGTGAGCAATAAAACAAGGGGTCCCACCCCCATTAGGTCCCCTAGGCCAGGAAGTGGACAGTGCGAAGCAAGGAGTCCATTCCCATTAGGTCATTGAGGCAAGGGCCGTGTGCAGTAAGGGGTCCACCCCCATTAGGTCACCGAGGCATGGAGGTGGGCCGTGCGCAGTGAAGAGGGTGCAGTGTGCAATACCTCTATCTATGGGCAAGCTACTTCTAAGATTTTTAGGAGGATGCTTTAAGTCACACAGCAGTGACAGAGCTGTCAGGGTCTACCACCACCTCCTGGCAGCTTCCAATGAGTTCTTTGGGAAGATGCTTTTTGAGTAGCACAGTAACAAGAGCTGATAAAGTTCACAGTCGCCAAGGTGGATTGCTGGTGTGAGGGCAGCCTTCCACAAGAACTGGAGCAAGGTCCTACAGCTCCTTTATCAGGAGGAGTGGCTCTTGCCCCAAGCCTGCCATACAGTTATTAAGTAACTGAGTGGTAAGATATTCTTTAGGCACTCATTCTACGAACTAACATAAGATTATATATTGAGGACTAGATAAAGGGAAATCACTGAGTAGTAACACTATAAACTGAGATACTCTTCACTAATTGTGCCTGGATTCTGCTTAGCTCTCCTCCCTACCTATCTGGGGGGTTACCCACGGGGGACTCCTGCAGGCTGCAGCTGAACCTGGCTGTCGCTGCTCTGGGTCCCCACCTGCCTCCTTTGCCTCTGCTGCTGCTCCTGGGTCTTAAGGAGCTTGCTTTTTGTCAGCGGAGGCAGACGCTCCTCCGTGTGTTTGCAGGCAGTAAGGAGCTTTCACTTCAGGGGAACTCTCGAGCTTTTTGACCAAATCCCATCAGGGCAGCGCAGAAACCCACAGAGCAGAGCCACAGACGCCTGTGCCCCTGACCTTTCAACTCAAGAGCTTCCCGTGGTCTCTGCCAGGCGGGCTGTGCCCTGGGCTGTTGGCCCAGGCTGGTTCTGTTGCTGCAGCCAGGGCTCTGATGGGGGGGCCAGGAGCCCTAGAAGCCTGAGCTCATGGCTGCGGTGTTCCTGGTGCCGCAGACTGGTGACAGCATTGGTGATACCGCTCCTGGTACTTGATGAGGCCACCTGGATTCCAGGGGGGGATTGGCTCCTGTCCCATGTGGACCGGAAGGGAGGTCTGGGCTGGAGCCACCAATCCAACCAGTCCACCCCAGCCCAGCCCGGCATTGCCCATCCTGTCTTGCCTGGAGAAGCACAGCATGGTGGCAGTTGTGTTAGAGCTGATGGACCCGAGGCTCAGGTAGTGCTCAGCAGCTGGGGTTGGTCTCAGCCCCCGCCTCAGGTACTTCCCAGCAGGTGTCACTGCTGCTTAGACTGCCACTTCTGTCCTGGAGGGCACGCGATCCCTTTACACATGCTGTTCCTGCTTTACTGTTAGGTTGTCCGCTTCTTCCCTGGGTCTCTGCTCTCCCTGTGGGAACTCATCCAGTGCACCCTCCCGTGTCGGAGCCACGCCGCCCTTCCCGCCTCTGAGCACCTCCCCCATTTCTGAGCCATTCCTCCCTTCTTGCCTCTGAGCAGCTTGATTGCTTGAGCTGGAGGATTCCAGCAGGTTCCTTTTTCATTTCCTTCACAACCTGGGGCTTGAGAAACTCCATCACCCCTGCCCTCCGTGCCAGGCGAAGCAGAAGGTGTCCTCTGGGTAATCAGCCCCTCCCGTCTCTGTTCAGGATCAGTCAAGTCCTGCCCGCCCCCACCCCACCCCCCGCTGTCTCCTCCATACCCAGTGTGGCTAGGACTCACCGGCCACACCGACCAGTGGTGACTGCTGGATTCCAGGGGGCCTGTGTGCTGTTGCCTCCTCTCTGGGGCAGAGCTGGCACCCAGGCTGCCGGAGACCCCTGAGGGTCAGGTTTCACATCCTGAGCAGGGTCCTCCAGCCCTCGAGGAGCCTGGGACAGAAGGGCTTGCTCCCAGTGCCTGCCCCACCGCGTGGCAAGGCTGCCCAGCCAGGAAGGAGGAGAGCTGAAGTGGATGGGCTCCTTTTGCCTGAACCCGCAGCAGCAACCTCACGTTGGGGAAGTGGCTGCCCTTGCACTCACGTTTCCTGCCCTGCCAGACCCTGGGAAAGACAACCTAAGAGTGTGTCAGGTGCCACTGTGCCCCTTGCATCCTTTCAGTGAGGTCAGCTGCACGTTTTGCCAACGTCTGATCAGTTACGGTCACAAAAAGTGCTTTCCTGTGGGCCATGGGGCTTCCTGGGTATCTCTGTGGCACACAGTGGTGGCCCCAGTGCACCTGTCCTGAGTCAGATGAAGCCTGAGAACCCATTGCCATTAAAGTCGGCTTTACCCTTTCCTTCCCGCGGCATGAACCGTGAGAGCGCTGTGTGTGCTGTTGCTGGCAACTTTGTACTTCGGTATGAGGAAGAATGCTTTTAGAGATTTTGCTGTATTTTTTTTTTTTTTTAGCTCATTTAATTTTTTAAAAAACACCACTTTGGGGAACCTGCTTCTCACCTGAGCAGTCCTGGCGAGTTCCTGGCATGAGTTCACATTTCACAGCCAGACATCCCTTGTCACTTTTCTGTTCTCTAACCTGATGATTGATCTGCTGTAGTTGTTACTCAAAGAGGGTGATATGTTTGAATCAGAAGCCTTTGCAGAGATCACTGTTAACATGGCTGACGCCTTTCCTTCAGAGAGGCTCCTTGGCTGATGCCTTTGAGGCGAGGGTGCAGAGCTGGGGAAGCGACTCAGAGGTGAATAACTGTGGCTCCCCTGGGATGCGCCCCCGCAGACAGGCCTGTGGTGGCCGTTGTGAGTGAGGAGTGCTATCCCTGCCTCTGGAGCGTGACCTTGGACTCTTCCCAGAGTCGGGCTCTGACGCGTCCTTGTTTCTCTTTGCAGACGTTGGACCTCTCCAACAACCAGCTGAGCGAGATCCCTGCAGAGCTTGCGGACTGCCCCAAGCTCAAGGAGATCAATTTCCGCGGGAACAAGCTGAGGGACAAGCGCCTGGAGAAGATGGTCAGTGGCTGCCAGACCAGGTCCATCCTGGAGTACCTGCGCGTCGGAGGCCGTGGTGGCGGAAAGGGCAAGGGCCGTGCCGAGGGCTCGGAGAAGGAGGAGAGCCGGAGGAAGAGGAGGGAGAGGAAGCAGAGGCGGGAGGGCGGCGACGGGGAGGACCAGGACGTGGGAGACGCCAGCCAGCTGCTGCTCAGGGTCCTGCACGTCTCCGAGAACCCCACGCCTCTGACAGTCAGAGTGAGCCCCGAGGTCCGGGACGTGCGGCCCTACATCGTGGGTGCCGTGGTGCGAGGCGTGGACCTGCAGCCGGGGAATGCGCTCAGGCGCTTCCTCACCTTGCAGGTGGGTGCCATGGGGTCCTCAGGTGACAGGGACAGGGGTGTGGGACACCGCAAGCTGGGACGCATCCTGGAGTGAGCGTGTCTGAAGGAGCAGCAGTGGAGTATGGGGCCTAGCCAGGTGTCTGTGTGCCTCAGTTTGCTCAGCTCCTAAGTGGGAATAGAGCAGGTTCTGGCCCAGATGTTGCTGAGGAAGGGGTGAGGCCTCCGTGCCCTCTGGGAGGTGGGTGTCCCCAGCATGGAGATGGCCTCTTCACAGATGCCTGCGGCCTGGCCTTGTTGGGTCTGCTCACTGGCCCTATCCCTCACTCCTCCACATAGAGCGTTAATGGTTTATCCTAATTTTTTTTTTTTAAGGAGTCGCACTGTCTCCCAGGCTGAATGGAGTGCAGCGGCGCAATCTAAGCTCACTACAGCCTCCGCCTCCTGGGTTCAAGCAATTCTGCCTCAGCCTCCTGAGTAGCTGGGATTACAGGTGTCTGCCATCACAACTGTTTAATTTTTTTGTATTTTTAATAGGGTTTCACCATGTTGGCCAGGTTGGTCTTGAACTCCTGACCTCAAGTGATGCACCTGCCTCAGCCTTCCAAAGTGCTGAGATTACGGGTGTGAGCCACCTTGCCCGGCCTGTCCTAATTTTTGGATAGCTTTATTGCAGTTGAAAATTAGGGTTCCATCCAGGCACGATGGCTCATGCCTGTAATCCCAGCACTTTGGGAGGCTGAGGCGGGTGGATCACCTGAGGTCAGGAGTTCGAGACCAGCCTGGCCAACATGGTAAAACCCAGTCTCTACTAAAAATACAAAAATTAGTGGGCATGGTGGCAGGTGCCTGTAATCCCAGCTACTGGGGAGACTGAGGCAGGAGAATTCCTCGAACCTGGGAGGCGGAGGTTGCAGTGAGTCGAGATTGTGCCACTGCACTCCAGCCTGGGCGACAAGAGCAAGACTCCATCTCAATAAAAAGAAAAAGAAAATTAGGGTTCCTCGACGTTCTGATGCTTTGGTGGGCTTTCTGACTTCTAAAGTAAACCATACATTTTGTTTCGTGTAAGATAGTGTTAAAGTTGTCAACTCTCGCCAGCACGTTCTTCTGTGAAGTTTTGGGTTTTGGCAAAACTGACTTCCCAGTTTGTTGTTTTTCTGTGATATCTGACCAACTTTTAAAATAAAAACCACACCTGTGCCTAGGGGAAAGTCCCATGCACCCCATAGAGGCAGAGACAGTGTGTGGCAGCCCGAGAGTGACTGTTGTGGGGGTCTTTCTGCCCACAGTTGAGGAAGGAAGCGAACAAGCACCTCAGCCGGGGCTTTAGAACCTGAAGCTCGGCTTTTATTTACATTTTAGTTCGAAATGGGTTCTTTGAAATCTCCAATATGGTGTCTAGAATTAGAGAAGGAAGAAGGTCTGCTGTTTGACAGGTTAAGATAGTTTTCCTGATGGTGATTCCAGAGAGTGGGTGCCTGGCCGCAGAGAAGAGTTGGAGGGGAGCCCCGTCTCGGAAAGAGGTGTGGTGGGGTTGTGAAGACCGAGGACTGGGAGGGTTTCCCATTGCCCAGCCTGCCCGGCCAGGGGTGAAACATAGATACCTTGCTGGACTTCGGGGCGCAGGAGGCCTCGCTCACCGCTGCTCCTGTGTTACAGACCAAGCTCCATGAAGATCTCTGTGAGAAGAGGACGGCTGCCACCATTGCCACCCATGAGCTCCGAGCCGTCCGAGGGCCCCTGCTGTACTGCACCCGGCCCCCGCAGGACCTCAAGGTGCCGCCGTCCCCTTTGCCAGGCCTGCTCCAGGGCCTCCTTGGTGTCCTTGAAAGGCGCTGTGCTGATGCTGGAGCCCAAGCAGTTTCTTTAGAGTAGAACGGCAAACACGGCCTGCTCTTGCAAAGACATGAAATCATGAAACAGGCTGTATTTGCGGGTACTCTCGAAGCGGTGCCCAGCTGTGAGAGGACTCGGCAGAGGAGCGGTCGTGGGAAAGTAACTTCCTTCACTTGCTCACTGCCTTTTCATCAGAAATGTTGGTCTCTATTCTGACTGTAAAACTCTCTGCGTGGGGTTGGCAGTAGTGAGAGTTGGTGTGTCGTGGTGCCATCCTTGGGCTGTTGAATTCTGTGCAGCACACGAGGTCCCGGCCACTCAGCCTTCCTCTCCTCTGTTGGCCTTCTGAGGATGGCAGACCTTTGGAGACACAGCTGTGCATGAGCTGGGTTTAAGGCTAAGGCTAAGGCCCACCTCGGCAGGATCGGTGGGTTTGGGCGTCAGATCTCCCTGGGACGCGGCAGACGGAGCCCGCCTGTTGCTCCCTGCCTGTTGTAGAGATGAAGGAGGGCAGGAGTCGGGAGGGCTTGTGGAAGCTTAAGGCCATAATCGACAGGACGAACGAGTTCTTTGGCTGGGACCCTAGTGGAGTTTGTGGGTTTCTGCCTGATAGATCGTTCCCTTGGGGCGGAAAGAAGCAAAGGCCAAGGACCTGGTGCGGCAGCTGCAGCTGGAGGCCGAGGAGCAGCGGAAGCAGAAGAAGCGGCAGACGGTGTCGGGCCTGCACAGGTGGGCAGCGCGCCTGTGCACAGGTGGGGCCGGCCGGGGATCACAGCGTGTGGCCTCCGCTGGTTAGTCTGTGCTCCTCAGGAACCACCTAATGCTCCCAGAACCTGAAGCTTCTTACGGGGTAAAAAGAAAAAAAGAAAATCTCTTTCCAAAGGAAACGTAGTTAAAGCATTCTCATCTGGATGGCCCCGATGTGAGGGGAAGTGGAGGCATCTGCGGAGGGAGGGGAAGGTGTTAGGAGCTGAGGGATTGGCCGTTCCACAGGAGGCGGGTGGCGCTGGTGTAGGATAGGACAGCATATAAAGCAGCCATCAGGAAAGGGGCGTGAACCCCAGGCTGGAGCGAGGTGGCTAATCGTAGGCGCAGTCCCACTACTGATGAGCACTGGAGCTTTCTGTCCTGCTGTGTTTCTGGCCTGGGCTGGCTCACTCTTTCTGGGGCAGCCTGGTGGTCCTCTGCCCCCAGGAGCTCCTCGTAGTGATGACAGGCTCGCTGTAGACACTCCATTGGCTCCACACACCACAGCCAACCCCTCGGCCCCTGCAACCCTCCTGCCTCAGCCTCCTGAGTAGCTGGGCCCCCAGGCACATGCCACCGCACCCTGCAAAGTGTATCTTTTATAGTTAGGTCTGTCATTTGTCTTTCTTTCCACACAGATATCTTCACTTGCTGGATGGAAATGAAAATTACCCGTGTCTCTTGGATGCAGATGGTGATGTGATTTCCTTTCCACCAATAACCAACAGTGAGAAGACAAAGGTAGGGTGCGTGGACGTGAGCGTGGTGTGTCTTGTGTGCTGTGCCCTGCAGCATGAACGCAAGTGTCTGCTCCATCATCAGGTCTCATTGGTGCAGAAGAAAATGCAGCCCAGAGGGGACGAAGGGCCCTGGCTTCTCAGAGCTGCAGTTCACTGTTCACGCTGGGTGCTGCGTGGTGGCCGGGATGCTGCAAGCTGCGGTCCTCATCTCCGTAGGAAAGGAGCGGGCTTGCTGTGTGTGGCACCATCTGCTTGATTGATTGATCGAGACAGGTCTTGCTTTGTTGCCAAAATGGGTGTGCAGTGGCGAGATCATAGCTCACTGCAGCCTCAAACTGTTGGGCTCAAGCAGTTCTCCCACTTCTGTAGGGACCACAGGCGCATGCTGCCACACCCAGCTAAATTCTGTATTATTTTTATAGAGATGGGGTCTCACTATGTTACCCAGGCTGGTCTTGAACTCCTGAGCTCAAGCGATCCTCCCACATCAACCTCACAAAGTGCTGGGTTTACAGGTGTGAGCCACTGCGCCTGGCCACACAGTTTTGTAGACTTTTCTTGAGAACAAATGTTGAGTTCCTGATGTCTACATTTGATAAGGGTTCTTTTCTGAAATCCTTTCTTTTAAGGTGAAGAAAACGACTTCTGATTTGTTTTTGGAAGTAACAAGTGCCAGCAGCCTGCAGATCTGCAAGGATGTCATGGACGCCCTCGTTCTGGTGAGTGCGCGCTGGCTCCTTGGAGAAGCGCCTTCTCAGCGGGAGCGGTGCTCTGCTCTTTGCCTACCCACCTGCCCTGGTTGCCTTTCTTGCTTAACTGCATTGGCTGGCGGCAGCATGTCTTCCCTGGGGCACCTCTCATCAGGTTAAAAAGGTACTTTTCACTTGCAGAAAATGGCAGAAATGAACAAATATACTTTTGAAAATAAAGAGGAAGGGCCACTCTCAGATACCGAAGCTGATGGAGCTGCTGGACAACTTTCAGATCCCAGCACGAGTCCCAGGGCCGCAAAGGATGGGCCCTCCCCGCTGGTGGTGGAGCAGGTCCGGGTGGTGGACCTGGAGGGGAGCCTGAAGGTGGTGTACCCGTCCAAGGCCGACCTGGCCACCACCCCTCCCCACGTGACTGTCGTGCGCTGACGCCAGGGCCCCCTGTCCAGCCTGTCCGCGTTCATTCAGCCTGTTTTACGGAGGTTCCTATGTGGCAATGCTGAATTATGTTATATTTTCACCTCAGCATTTTTAAAGATGTATGTATTCGTTGTTCTGTTTTTCCAGATGATTCTGTCGTAAAGTGATGCTACATTGTTGTTACAAGACCGACCTGATTTTACAGTTTTTTATGGAATTATTCAAATGTCAGAATTGACTGTTGGGAATGTTCTGAATCACGTAGATACGTGGCAGGTGATTCTGAGAAAAAAGACTGCACAGTCCTGCGCCACGTGACAGCATTTGGGTCAGGGACGGACACTTCCATGACGGGCCCACGATGTTCTCGTGGAGTGTGTTTGGAAACGTGGTGTGTGGTTGTCGACATTGGCCTTGTAGATCACGTAGGGGAAGTGACTGATGTTCAGTCATGCTATGGGACACTCGGCTTTCCATATGAAAAACACATAAATCCAACTACATGCCCCATCGAGGCTGGCGTAAGTCTGATCGCGTAGCAGCAGCAGCTAAGCACACGTCGCTCGTGTCACTAAGTGACGCATGACTGTAACTGGAGCCTGGACAACTTGGGAAGCTGACCCATGTGCGTTTCCTCGACAGCACAGGCGCTGGCTGTGACACAGTGCCTGTTAAACCCTGTCATGCCGGTGTGCAGCTTGGGATGTGCGAGGACACTGGGTTTTCCAGCTTGCAGTGATCACAGTCTGTGGGAAAAGTTAATGTGACCTTAGAACCGGCAGAACGCTTCTCTTGATAATGCTGTCGGATCGCTCTGTGGGACAGACGGTAGCAGTAATTGGAGGACGCTTAAGTTTTTGAGCCAGAAATCCTCGTTTACGCGGCAGATGGTTGGGTCCTGGGTGCCTTCTCTTGTAGACGTTTCTGTTGTGAATGTCCAGGTCAGACCCACATGTCCGTGTGTCTTCATGTGTGTCCAGGCACATGTGCGTGCACACTGCTCCCGGGAGTCAGTGCATTCGGGTCACGAGGACCTGGCCAGCCACCGCGATCTTTCATGGACCCTACTGCCTTACGGTCTGGCTGCCATGTGAGAAGCGGCCTCATCAGCTTTACTGAATGACACCGTTTTTCTGTTCAGTGTCTCAGTTTCTGTGTCTGTAGAAATGACTGGCAGTTTGGGGGAGGATCTGCAAGAGCCCCACAACCCCTTTCATCAGAACCAGAGAGGCCCAGGGCCCTGTGTGCTGGGCAGACAGACAGCTCAGTGGCTCTTCAGAGCTAGCAGGACACAGGCCAGATGGCCTTGAGACCCGGATCCACTTGTCTGGTCACTGCCAGCCCTTCCTGTCTGGCCCACTGTTGAGGGGGGAGCTCCAGACAGGCTTGGGGGCGGGAAACGAGGCCCACACTCAGTGCCAGCTGAATGTGTCAGACGGCCCCTTGCCTTGCGTCCCCCCAAAACCTAATTTCCTGCTGCTCTGGACAGTCAAGGCAGATGCCACAGTTGGCCTGGACCTGCACTACTGGAAGTCTGAGACGGCTCGAGGCTTCCCCAGGCCAGGACTCTGCTGGAGCTCTGGGCTGGGGGCCCCAGACAGTGGCTCTGAGAGGTGATTTTGGGCTGCTGTGCAGAAGCTGTCCTTTCTCTGCATGGCCCAGCCCCGGAGGGAGAGATGCTGGAGCTGCCATCTTGGCTCCCAGGGACTTGGTGGCCACACTGTAGCACATCTGTCACCGGGTGGATGTGGACGAGGCTGCCTCGTGCTGTGCCCTTTCCTAATGCGGCCTGTGATGCGTGAGGTGCTGGAAATGTATTTAACTTGCAGGGGAGGTCTCTTTGATGTTTGCTTCACCCCACCCCCTACTCGCTAATAAAAAGCACTGAATAAAAACCAGCTCCACTCCTGGCCCAGCAGATCCTTTCCCACTGGTACTGCCAGAGCCTGTTGATCCGAGTGTCACAAAGTTCTCTAGCACAATGTGGTTTCCATATGGGGAGGCTGAGGGCCTGCTGTCCCTGCCCAGATCCTACCAGTAGGGAGGACAAGGCACCTGCGGCTATCACAGGGAAGCCAGTGCCCTTGATCAGTGGTCCTGGGAACCAGCCCCACCTTGCTGGGCCCCTGCCTGGAGCACAAAGTGGCCCAGAGGTCTCGGGCTGCCTGGACCTCCCAGGTGCACACTCAGCGGGGCCCAGGCCCCAGACCCCAGACGCACCCCCAGCAGATCCTCCTGTTCATGAGTCTTGGGGAGGCAGGGTCCTCTTACCCTCTCCCTAACTCTCCAGAGCCGTAAGGACACTGCACAGCTTAGCCCAGGGTCCATGACCCTGGGAGTCCTGGGGCCAGAGCTGCTGTCTTCACCATGGCCACTTAGGGAACAAGTGGTACACCCAAGAGGCGGCTGTGCATAACTTGAGTGCCTGGTCCAATGAGCGCCCATGGGTGTCTGCCTGCAGCCTCCCCTGCTGGGGCAGGCACGGCTGCCGGCAGAGCCCCGGCTGAAGATGCTGGGCCCCTGCCATGGCGGGCCCGGACACAGCCAACCAGATCTGCTTGTGCCATCTGCTGCCGGCCCCTGACAGGTGGAGAGAGCATTTGTGGGGTGCATGGGCATCACTGGTGTGCGGGACCAGCGGAAGAAACACTAGGTCCACTTCCCCTCCTTTGCTGTAGAACTGGGGCAACCCCCATCCCCATCTTGTTCCCTGACCTGGCTCCTGGGCTGTACCAGTTCTTGGAGAGGCCCAGCCCCAGACCCCAGATCGGAGTGCTGCCTTCTGGGGCCCATGCAGCCAAACTGCCTTCTGCCACTCCCCTACAGGAGCCCCAGGGCGGAGCACCAGCTGGCGGCTCCCCTGCCTCCTCGGGAGTGGCCGGTCAGAGGGAGGGATCTCTTTCTGGAGACTCCTGCTGAGATGCAGGCCATCGTGGCTGGGGCAGGCAGCAGCCCACCCCTCAGCAGGCTCCCAGGAAAGC
Source organism: Aotus nancymaae (assembly GCF_030222135.1). NCBI lineage: Eukaryota > Metazoa > Chordata > Mammalia > Primates > Aotidae > Aotus > Aotus nancymaae. Next base: position 977,114 of record NW_026988467.1, on the reverse strand, counting down.
AGCATCGCTTCAGACCCCAACCCAGGATAGGCCCTTGGGCTTCTCTCAGGTCTGGAGCCAGGTGCCGTGGGGCAATGTGCAGTCCGCCATGCAGCCCCACCTGCAGACCTCGAGGGGACCTGCTCACCCCAAAGGTGGGTGCTGTGGAGGCTGCCTCCCTCCAAGACTGGCCCAGCCCCTCCCATTTACCTGACTTGATGCATTTGGTGGGTCCTGGCCTGGGGCAGGCACGGCCTCAGCCTTCTGATAACCTCATCTGGCCTCGTGGCCTCCCTTCTCTGTGCCCATGAGGACAGTGGCTGCCTGTGTTTCCCATCCCCAGCCCCGGGGTGAGGACCCCTTTCCTAAGGGGAGGTTTCTGGCAAGGGTCTTTGGGGTCTTTTGTGGTAGGCAAGGGCTAGGGCCGAGGCCAGGACAGGGCGGGGAATGGGGCTGAAATCCCTGGGGCACAGCTGAGGTCCAGCCACATCATGGCCCTGAGGCCTGCCCAGTGTCCTTGTCAGAAGGCCCTGTTGGGAGGAGTGCATTCCCAGAGCCACATGGGAGCGGCCTGCCCAGGGGGGGACAAGCCCTTCCCATAGCCTTTCTGGATGTCAGCCTGCCCAGGCAACTATGGCAAAGGCTGGCACCCACCGTTTATTTAAGACACACTGCCCCTGTGCACAGGCTCTTGACCCACAAGGAGCACTTGGAGGGGTCAGGCCCGTCCCTGGGGAGGGAGGGTAGACCTGGGTTCTCCCTGGCAACCGCCAGCCCCGAGGAAGAACTGTGCCCACTTTACTAAGGAAGACATGGTGCATCTAGGACAAGGGCCAGGGCCCGCTTCCTGCTCTGCACAGGAAACCTGGGTCTGGGTCTTAGTCCCCTAGGGAAGGGTGGGGGACACACAGCCCTTGTTGGAGCCAGCCTTACAAAACCAGGAGTCAGGCCCAGAGAAGTTGGGTGCCTGCCCAGGGCACACAGCTCTGCACAGGACCCCTCAGAGGGAAGCAGTGGGAGGGTCCTCCCCAGGGGGCTGCCAGGGAGGTGGGCAGTTTGCCTGCCACAGAAAACCCTCATCCTGACCTTGACAAGGAAGGGGCTGGGCCCTGGGCCAGGGGAGGCTGTGGCTGGGCTCGGGGCTGCAGCTTGTGGCCTGGGTGTGTCCCGCAGCTGCTGCTGAGGCTGGGCCCAGGTCTCCCGGCCGCGTGTGGCCAGCTGTTTGTAGATTCTTTGAAGGACCATGTGCCAGGTGTGTGTGCGTCCTCGTGTGGGGCCTATGACAGCTGCGCACCTGGTGTCTTCGTGGGCCTGGGTGCCAGTGCGTGTGCCCTGTGCACTGTGTGTGCCACGGGGTCCATGTATACGGGGTGTCTGCAGGCCTGTGCTCTCACACATGTGCCACCAGCCCCCAGCCTGCCTGTGGGGCAGCATTTATTTGCACTTGTGCACGTAGTAGCCTGTGAGGTAGCCCAGGATGTAGATGATCCAGAAGAGGGCCACGCCGCCCAGCACCTTCATGGCGATGCCCAGCTTGCCCGAGCACAGCTTCTGGGAGATCCTGGGGTGAGAACCAACGGGAGGTGAGCCCCAGGCCAGGGCCACATGAGGGGCCCCCTAAGTGGACTGTGGCCATTGGGCCGGGTCAGGGGGAGAGGCCTGGGCACTCTGCCAGAGTCAGGAGGCCACCTGCCCTACCCACAGCCAACCAGAGGGAAGCCCCAGGGCTGTGGTCTGCTGAGCTGCTGGACCGTGGGCTCCCAGGTGGGACAGGGTGGAGGGTGACGGGGCTGGCGGCAGGGGTTAGGGCAGGTGTCTCTGGAAGGAGGGACCGACCTGCTGGGGCTGCAGGCTGCCCTCAGGCCCCTCACCTGCGGCAGCATGAGGCCTCTTCTGTGCTGGATATGGCCCCCAGGCTGACTCCATCCCGGCTGCCGTCCTCCCACCTGCTGTAGTGAACGTGGCTCTCCTGCGGCTGCATGCTGCCAGGTTGCAGCGGGAGGGGCGGGGCCTTCACAGTGCGGGGACTGAGGCAGGCTGTGAGTTCACTGTAAAGCACAGCCAGATGGAGGGTGCAGCCAAGACCCGCTTTGGGGCTGCTGCTGGGGGAGGGGCTGCCTGGGGTTAGGTGGGGGGGCACTAAGGGTCGGGGGCTGGCTCCCTCACTGGTTCTGTCACTTGACTTAGGTGACTTAGATGCAGAGTGGTTGAGTCACTTGCCCGGGGTCATGCTGGGAGGATGGGACCAAGCAGGAATTCCAACCCAGGGAGGCTGAAAGGCGGCCAAGCTCTGACCTCAGGAATGTGGGAGGCCAGAGTTTCCTTCCAGCGAGCTCAGGGGCCTCTCTTCCCGGGTGCTTTTATCAGGGAGTCTGCACAGCCTGCCGCCCTCAAGAGACAAGGACACTGTGGCCCAACCCAGGCTGCAGCCCCTGATAATTGTTCCCCTCCGTAACCCTGACAGATAAGGCCCCTGCTGACCTCTGGAAAGGCTGGCCAGGGGAGTGGGGGTGGGGCAAGGCAGCAGGCCGGAGGCGGCGGCTGGTACAGCTAGGCCGGTCCCTGTCTGGGAAGGATGCGTGGCTCGCCCTAGACAGTGGCAACAGCTGTGTCCTTGGCCTGTGGGTTGCAGCTCCTCCACCACCCACACCTCTGGGAGGGCTGGAGTTTGGGGGATGCACTGAGCATGGACCTGGGGTGGGTTCAAGGCCTCACGGAGGCCGTACAGAGAGGATGGTCATGGGGCTCGGTGGCGGCCCGGAGGAGGAGCGGCCCAGCCCCAGCACCAGCTCTCTGCTGGGCTCCAGCTCCTGCAGGCCGCGGACTCATGTTTGCATCTCGGCACTCAGCTCCGTGCCTGGCAACCCAGGTGTCCAGAGAAGCAAGGAGACGCGGGGACTGAGCAGGAACTCTGAGCACCAGTGCAGCTGCCCGGCAGGCCTGTGCCAGCCCCAGCTCTGAGCACCTCCTTTACCCTCTGGCCTCTGTTAGGACCTCCTGTTTACCTAAGGGGGCGCAGGGGTGGAGGGGGCACCAGAAATTGAGAACCCACCCAGGCTGTGGGATTTGGGGTTAGCTCTCTGGTCTGTTGGGCCCCCAGTGTCCCCTCTGGGCATCTGGCCCCCAGGAGTGGGGTCCTCCGGCAGGCAGCGGCAGGCCCCTCACTTCTAGGGGCTGAGGCTATGCTGGGCCCCTGCCATCAGGGTAGCTGACCCTCCTCCCAGGTCATTGGCACAGAGGACTAAAGGCACAGCAGCCACTCCCCTGCAAGAAACCAGCACAGAAACTCAAGCCCCGGGCATTTCTGGGACTCCCGGCATTTCCTTGTCTGCCCTTCCCGAAAGTCCAGAGAGGCAGAGGGAGCTGTGTCAAAGCCATAAAGTGTGCCTTTGGTGGGAGCCCTGGCTACTGAATCTACTGCAGTTAGTTTGCTCTCCCAGAGCCTGTGGAGCCGTCAGCTGCTTACCCAAGGTTCACACCCTCTGGCCTGGTGAGCAGAATCCCAGTCTAGTCCCAGCAGCAATGTGCCAGACCCAGGTGACAGTCACAACCGGGGTAAGACAAACTTAATATCACCACCTCTGTGTTCCCAAGTCACCCAGCTGTGGGCCAAGAGCCAGGGTGCAGCAAGGGATGGGAGAGCTTTTGCTTCTGTGAAAGCACAGCCTGGGTGTGATGGCTGGAGCTGCAGCAGCCGCCTTGCAACCCGGCATCCAGGCAGCATTAGTCCCGTGAGTGCTGAGTCTCCAAGTCCACAGCAGCAGCCACCACCGGCCTCTCGGTGGGAGGCGTCAAGCCCAGCGTGTTCAGGCCTGGGATCGTGGGTTCCTGTCTTGCTGACTGACATAGAATGTGCGGTTCCCAAGTCACCCGGGGGGACAAAGCCACCAGAGCCGGCCCTAGAGGCTGGCCTCCCTCACTCGCTCAGTAAACATCTGTTCACACGTCCCTGACAGTCACAGGTGTGGCAGCAGGAACCCATCAGGTCCTTCCTGCACTCACAAACCTCCCAGGGGTTTGTGAGTGCAGGAAGGTCCTAGGCACACAGCGGTCCCCGAACAGACCTCTTCACCCCACAGTGCCTCAGGGCCCCACACTTACCCGAGAACCTTGCCTGAGAACTGGGGCCTCAGGGAGTGGTCAGGGCCTGGCCAGCTGCCCGCACCTTCCAGGGAGGCAGGTCGTGGGCTGAGGTGCAGCAGACGCCTCGAGCCTAAAAAAATAAGAAAGGTGTCCGGAGGAGCGGCTTTGCTAGGGGCCGGGAAGGGAAAGTAGCCGGGGTCGGGGGTCTCCAATGGCCACCAAGAGCCGGGCACGCAGTTCCGGGTCTGGCCCCGCTCTGCGGGTTGGGCTGGGGTGGGGGGGGTCAGTCCAGGGCACGCCCCCAGCCCCCACCAATTCTCAGCCAGCGAGGCCGCGCCCAGGCCCACCTCCCCCCTGCGGCCGCACCGGGAAGCCGCAGCCCGGACCCCGCGCGCCTCACCTGCGTCCCCGCGTTTCCCGGCTCCGCAGGGGTCGGGACAGGGCAAGGGGCGAGGGCTGGGGCGGGGCCATGCGGGGAAGGGCTGAAGACAGCCGCGAGAAGACGTCTGGTCCAGCGGGGCCGGGGGCGGGGCCAGGCCGGGGGCGGGGCCGTACGGGGAAGGGCTGAAGCCAGCAGCCGGGAGGTGCCTTGTCCGGAGGGGCCGGGGCGGGGCCGCGGGCGGGACGAGGGCGGGGGCGGGGCTGTACGGGGAATGGCTGGAGCCAGCAGCCGGAAGGTGCCTTGTCCAGAGGGGCCGGGGCGGGGCCGGGGGCGGGACGAGGTCGGGGGCGGGGCCGCACGGGGAAGGGCTGGAGCCAGCAGCGGGGGCGGGGCGGGGCGAAGGGGGCGGGGCCGTGCGGGGAATGGCTGGAGCCAGCAGCGGGGAGGTGCCTTGTCCAGCGGGGCCGGGGCGGGGCCGCGGGCGGGGCGAGCGCGGGGGCGGGGCCGTGCGGGGAAAGAGCTGGAGCCGGCAGCGGGGGCGGGGCGAGGGGGCGGGGCCGTGCGGGGAATGGCTGGAGCCAGCGGCGGGAGGTGCCTGGTCCTGAATGGTCTGGGGGCGGGGCGAGAGGGAGCCGAGGCGGGGCAGGGCCATATCGGGAAGGGCGGGGCCAGTAGCCGGGAGACGCCTAGTCCGGAAGGGGCCGGGGCCGCAGACCCAAGGCCGCACATCCCCGCAGCAGGGTAGTGCTGGCGGCCGAGCGGCACCTGCGGAGGGCTGCATTCCCCGCCCCCAGACGCCCCGCCTTGGGACCTCCAGGGTTTCCGACCTCCTTCGCCCCCGCTGCAGCCCCTCCGACGCCCCGAGCTCCCCAGGCCCGCGGGGACCCGGCTTCATCGCCAAGGAGCCTGGGAGGCTCTGGGCGCGTCTGGGTCTGAGTCCTGGGGACTGAGGACCCTGCCGCGGGGACCGTCCTCCTCCATGGCTTGAGAAGTGTGGCGCCCGCACGTAGCTCAAGCTCTGTGCTCGCGGCGGGAAGGGAAGCAGGTGTGGGTGGGGAGCAGAGAAGGGCGATGAGAGAGTCCTTCCTTCCGCAGGAGTTCAGGCGCCCAGAGCCTGCGAGGCGCCGGGGAAGCGTCAGGGAACACAGACACCGTCCCTGTCCTGTCCGTAAAGCTTTCCTTCTGGGAGCGGGGTTTCGGGGGATGGGAACAGAGTCCCCGACAGTCACCATCTTCCAGAGGAGTCCTCCAGCAAGAGAGTGCCCCAGCCAGGAGAGCCCCCAGGGCTGGAGGTCACAGACCCCCTCTGATCAGTAGGCGTTAGGCCTGTGCTGAGTGCTGGGCGGACACCCCGGCTCAGGCTTCCTGCAGCCTGGGGCCTAGAGGGGACCTGCTAGGAGCTAGGGGCACAGGCTGGTGTGCTGATCCCCGGTCAGTGAGCTTTGGAATGGGGGCGTTGTTGTAGCCTAAGGTCGCAGAGGAGAGTAGGACCCCGCATGGATCCCAGAGAAGAAAAAGGTGGGACAGTGCCAACACCAGGGTTTAATTCTGAGTCCGAGAACAGGACGCATGGTGGGGGCAGGTGGTTCTGGAGCTGGACCCTGGCCTCTGCTGGGCTGACCGCGTTTTGGACGCCTGGCTGGGGCTACTTGGAGGTCCCCTTCTTGGATTTGCTGTTCCAGAAGTTCTCTGACTGTTGCAGAGGGGCACTTTGACGCCTTTCTGCTCCAGCTGATTATAGTAGTCGCTTCTCTCTGAGATAATTCTCTACACAAGAAACACAGCCGTTGAGGTGGCCTTCCCAGTGCCTCACCTTGGAGGCCAGTCTGCCCAGTCCATGCCAGCTGCCTGGGACACCACCCTCTCTTCCTCCAGAGGGGCTCGCTGCAGCAGGGTGTGCTGGTGAATACTTACAGCTGGCTCCCCCGGGGGAGAGAAAAGCAAAAAACCCTCGGCTTTGTGGCATTGCTGATACCTGTGGTGTGAATACTCCCAATACTCCCATGGCGGCTGATTTTCAGCCACGGAAGTGAAGTCACAGAACGCAGAGCCGGGAGCAGGTTCACAGCACCCGCTCGCAGGAGCCTGAGCTACGTCCCCTTCTTCAGCCCTCTTAGAGCTGTGAGGAGCCCCAGGCTCCTAAAGACCTTTGAGGTCGTCACATCTGTCCCTCAAGTCCCTTCTTCTGTCCTGTGCAAACGGAAGGTTGTCCCCACCCCTCTTCCAGTTTCCTCATCTCTGGGCCATTGCTGCTTCATGTCAGACTATATAGCAAGCAAGCAAAGAAAGGTGCTCTCCCCTGGCTCCTGTGTGGTGGGAATAACTCCCTCCACCCTCTGCCTTCCCCCTTCTCTTCCTCTTTCCCTCCCTGTTCTCTGTCCTCCCCCAGACAACAGTAACAAGAGCACAGAGACCTCCCCCCACATTACAGCTCTGCAGGGCCCACCCACTCTGCAGAGGAAGGGAACCAAGCCCCAGGAACGTGAGTGCTGGAAGGAAGGTCATGGGAACACACTGGGGTTTAAGGCAGCCCCAGAAGGGAAAGGGTGGCTCTTGGGACCAGAAGCAGCACCTGGTGAGAGGTGATCCCTACATAGCACATGGCCCCACACAGAGCTACAGCCGGTGCCCGACTCCTGGAGCTCTGAGTCCCATGGCACCTCGCAGATGGGCATGGACTCCTCGTCACAGAGGGAGGTGTCTGTGGCTCAGAGAAGTGAGTGTGGCCCACAGCTGGTGGCTGGTGACCCCCTCATGCCCAGTGACCCTAAAGCCCAAGTTATTTCTCCTACACCCCTCTAGTTCTCGGAGGCCCCTGCTTGGGGACCACCGGTCAGGAAGGACCCCAGGAGGCTGTGGCCAGGGTGGGAGGATTCTGCACCAGGGCCCCGGCTCAGTGGGTGGCAATACCAGTGGAGGGGACCGAGCTGGACAAAGCCAGGGCTGGGCTCCTGCTGCAGGAGACTTTCTGTGACCAGGCAGCTTGTCCCCTCTCCACAGCGCTCATGGGTTGTGGCGGTTACGGCTGGTCTCTGATGCCCCTCCTCCTTTTTGCTGAGAGTGGCTAAGACTCCCGTGCCATGCCCCCAGCCACATTAGGGATGATCTGGCCCCCTCTGCCTGAGCAGAGAGAAAGGAGGGTCCTGGGGTCCAGGTGAATACAGTCAGATGAGAACAGAGTCCCCTGAATCTAACGCAGGCCCTCCCACCCCCCACCCCAGCTCGCCTGCGGGGACAGGGCCCGGATGGAGGCTGCTGAGCTCAGGGGTCGCCTGGGGGGACAGGGCCCAGATGGAGGTGGCTGAGCTCAGGGGTATACCTGCAGGGCTTCTAGGATGTCATTATCAGAGATCTCGTTGGCTAAGGACTTGGTCCCGGAGATGCTGAAGATGGCCTGGATGATCTTATTCCGTAGCCTCTCAAGCTGTGAGCAAAAGACAACATCGTCACTCGCCTTTGCCCAAGAAGGTGCCTGGCCGGTGGGCTGTACCCCCTAACACCTTATTTTTTATGGGCCAGGAAGGAACAGCTCACCCTCCCTCTTCATGGCTTTAGAAACTGGAAATGGGGGCCAGAGAAGTCAGTGTGGGCTGCCTGAGAGCTGGGAGGCGCCGGGTCCAGCCCCCGACCCTGGTGGCCCAGCCCCAAAGCCCACACTCTTGTACACCAGGTGGGCTCTTCTCATTGGAAAGTAAACCCTGCACATAGTTTTGTTTTGTTTTTTTAAAGAAACCAACAAACCGAAACAGCACAAGAGTCGCATGAAACCCCCGGGCCGCTGCGGTGAGCGGACTTCCTGGCCCTTGGGGACACTCTCACTCTAGGCATTTAACTGCACTGGCGGCCCTTCCTCCTTCCCATGCTAACGAGGAGGCGTCTGTGCCATGGACGGCAGCATTGAACCTGGCCCCTGCGCTCAGAGCCGGCAGGCCTTCTAGTCTTTTGCTGCCGCGAAGATCCGTGTCTGCCAGTACACCCGCAGCCACCTCCCCGGAGGTAGCTCATCCTGCCTCCTAGGAAGCTGCGGAGGAAACTCTTCCAATCTGTGCCCCAGGAGCCTCAGGCAGGAACCCCTCCAGTTACCCAGCACGCTCAGTGCCGGTTCCTCACCCAGAAACCCCGACGATGCAGAGGTGCCCAACGGGAGCCGGGTCCAAGAGGCTGAGCCTGGCCTCCGAGTGGCAAGCATGTCCACACTGCCACTTGGACGGGTTTATGTGACAGCAGGAATGTCATGGGCCCCTGGCCTGTGTGCAGTGGAATCCTTTCCTTCTTTCCAATATTTATTGAGTGTCCACTTTGTACAAACACTGTACCAGGTGCTGAAGGTCCTGAGGTCACCAGGGGCTGGGCCTCTGTACAGGGGGTGCCTCCCCAGGGCAGAGGCTGGCAGCTACCTGGGGTGTCCAGCCTCACTTCCCCACACCCGTGGGGCCTCCCCATCAGTCCCGGCGCTGGCTCTTGCTCACCCGGACTTAGCTTCAGAATATTTCTCAGCATAGCTTTCCAGTCTCTACCAGGTCAGTGCACGCTGGCACACAAATGGACACATCTAGGCCACCTCTGGTCTAATGCTTTCACTACGACTGCGGCTGGATTCAAAGCTGTTTTATCAAGGGCTACCTGGGTGGGCGCCTCAGTCTGACCCAGCCAGAAGGAGGCTGGCTCAAGCAGGAAACAGGACGCAGTTGAGTTGCAGCTGGCATTCCTGGATTCTAAATCAAGGTCAGGGCCAGGCACGGTGGCTCACACCTGTATTCCCAACACTTTGGGAGGCCGAGGCAGGCAGATCGCTGGAGCCCAGGAATTCGAGACCAGCCTGGACAACACAGTAAGACCGTCTCTACAAAAAGTTTTTAAATTAGCCGGGTGAGCTGGTCCCAGCTTCTCAGGAGGCTGAGGTGGGATGACAGCTTGAGCCTGGGAGGCCATGGCTGCAGTGAGCTGTTATCACCCCGCTGCACTCCAGCCTGGGTGACAGAGCAAGACCCTGTCTCAAAAAAAAAAAAGTCAGCTCTTTATTGATTTCCTTTTGGGCATGGGGCCCTCACAAGCGGGGCGCGCCCTGGCCTTGCCCACGTTTAATATGACGCCCCAGTGGGGCCCTGCAGTTGAGACTGTCTGGTCGAAATCCCAGCACCACCGCAAAGCAGGTCTGGGGTCCAGGGGGTCATTCATCCTCTCCTGTTAAGTGAGGATCATGATAACTACTTCGTAGTTTGGTTAAAGGGGCTACATGACTTTGATACCAAGAAGGCACTTAGAACGGTGCCTGGCCCAGCAAACATACTATGGCTCAGAGATGGGTGCGCAGCACTATTCCTCCCTACCCACGTGCCCTCCTTTCCGGCCAGTGACCCACACCCTTCACAATGCAACCCAAGACCCCCGGCCCTGCTCACGGAGCTCCGCCTACCACTACCATTGACCAGCGTTCCCGGGGAGCTCCGTTGCACCCTCACTCCATCCTCTACCCACATTTCTTGAGCATCAACTCTGCAGGTGCTGGGGTACACAGAAGAACCAGCCTGAGCCCCAGTGTACTCAGAGCCTGGTCTACCTCAGTGGGCCGTGGGCAGGGGCCTGGGTGCTCGGCCGCCAGCTGCTGGGCCAGACCCTCAGGAGGAGGAGTGGGGTGTACCCTGGACTGGGTGCTCTCCAGGGCCACGCGGGCCTGCTGCTCCGCCTACTGAATCATCTCCTTCTTGCTCTGCAGATCCTCCTGCAGCTGCTTCCACCTCTGCGGGTGGTTCTGGTCCTGCTCCACCTGCTCCTGCAGCTGGCTGACCTTGGAGTCCAACTCTGAGATGACGTGGTCCCGCTTGGTGAGCTTTCTCTCCAGTTTTGAGACTTGCTGGGGGCAGCCGGGGAGGACAAAAAGGTGGGCTCATCTCGCCCAACCTGAGTACGTGTGGTGGGCGAGGTAAGCCCACTTTCTCCTAAAAGATGGCCAGCAACACTCGCTGGGTCCCTCCACTCCAGTCTGGACCCAGCAGTTGCAAGGAGCCTTCTGTGTGGACCTGGGGCCCGGAGGTGTGTCAGGTGGCATGCTACCTAAGTTAAGGGGCCTTGGCTTTGCAGTGAAGATGCTCCAGCCCCTTCTTGCCCTTTGCTGTGTCGGGGCTTACAGCATGAACAGTGGCCTGGCTAACCGTTTCACAACACCCAGGCTGTCACCTGTCGGAGGACCTGGTTGTCCTTCTCAATGAGCCCCGTCATCTCTTGGTGTTTCTTGTCTTCTCGGAGGTTGGAGAACTGGAAGGAGACAGAGGGGTTGGCTTGGCAGACTCCCAGGCTGGCATCTAACTTTTTTCCTTCCCCTAAAGCTCCCTAAAATAATAGCAGTGGGATTTCCACTGAAGGCAGGGAGGAGAGGAGAATAAAGAGGACTGAACATATTTTGGAGAGATTGAAGATGGCGAGTGGTATCCGACATCCCAGATCCGAGAAAGCCAAAGAGCTGGCAGCAGGGAAAGCAGAAAACAATCCCAGTTCACACCCGAGCTCCTAAAAGTCTCAGAAATGGTTGGTGCCGGGTTCTTCTAAACATGGAGGCTAAAATGAGGATGATCGGCGGAATGTTATTTCAGAAGTGAAGAGCCCCAGGCCGGTGCAGTGGCTCACACCTGTAAGTAATCCCAGCACTTTAGAAGGCTGAGGTGGGTGGATCACTTGAGGTCAGGAATTTGAAAGAAGCATGGGCAGCGTAGATCCTGTCTCTACAAAAAGTGAAAACATTAGTTGGGCGTGGTAGCGTGCACCTGTGGCCCCAACTCCTCAGGAGGCTGAGAGGATCACCTAAGCCTGGGGAGGTTGAGGCTGCAGTGAGCTGTGATCATACCACTGCACCCCAGCCTGGTGACAGAGTGAGAACCCATCTCAGAAAAAAAGAAAAGAAAAGAAACTCCCCATTAAAATGCTAAAGTAAGCACACTGCTCTGCCAGGGGGCACGGCGTGGTCACCTGTGTGCTCAAAGTCCAATCAGCTCAAACACTGGAGCAAAGCTGTCAAGTGAATGACAGAGACCAAAAGCAAACTTTAAAAGGAACTTGTAGGAAACAGAAGTGGTGCAAGAAGTTAGAAAACTCAAACTGCGATTAACGCAGTCATCCCGGGAAGAGGAGATACTGCAGTTGTGAAACCGAGCAAGAGTGCGCTTCAAAAAAAGAAGAAAAATAGAAGATTCAGAGAACATCAGAGGAAAATATTATAACAATGAAAACTCAAGAGAAGAGCTGTTGATAAAGTTAAGGACGTCTTCTAGAAAGTATCTGTAGGCCAGGCGCGGTGGCTCACCCCTGTAATCCCAGCACTTTGGGAGGCCGAGGCAGGTGAATCATGAGGTCAAGAGATCAAGAACATCCTGGACAACATGGTGAAACCCTGTCTCTACTAAAAATACAAAAGTTAGCTGGGTGTGGTGGTGCATGCCTGTAGTCCCAGCTACTCGGGAGGCTGAGGCAGGAGAACACTTGAACCCAGGAGGTAGAGGTTGCAGTGAGCCGAGATCACGCCACTGCACTCCAGCCTGGCAACAGAGTGAGATTCTGTCCCCCCACCCCCAAAAAAAGGTATCTGTAAAAGGGGATGAAAAGGAAGAGATAACAGATTAAATGAGAGCAGGACAGGAGGTCCAATAGCCAAATAATTGAGAGAAGGATATTAAAAACAATAAAACCAAAGAAAATTCTAAACTGAAGGACGTGTTTCCAGATGGCCACTGAGTGCCCAATACAACAGATGAAAATACACCCTTAATAAGACACAACTCTGGAAGGTTCCAGAGCACCTGGGACAAAGATAGGCTCACAAAGAACCATGAACGACTTTGGACTTCTCATCAGCAAACCGGGAGGCTGGAAGACAGCAGAGGAATGCCTCTGTGATGCTGAAGGAAAACGGTTTTCAAACGGGAATGTTATATCCAACCCAAATGTTACAAGGGTGTAGAATAAGGGCATTTGCCAACACTTTACCCCCATTCATCCTTTCTGAAAAAACTACTGGAGGATGTGCTCCATCAAAAATAAGTGAAGAGGGCAAGAAAGCAAAAGATATGGGATACAGCAGTTTCAAAGTTGTGGTTTATGAATCTTAGTACTGTTCTGTGAAACTCGTTTTATTTATGTGTGTTTGCAACAAATAACTGTCCTACTGACGTCAGTGCAACACTGATTGTGATAGAATGATATGGGGAGGAGGGTGGGTGGAAAGAGTGCCCTTGTGGGTGTTGGGGGGATGGCAGGGGAGGAAAAAAGGAAGCATTAAATAATGTTAAGATGGAGAAAAATCTAGAATGGGCACGTTATGAGCATGCTATTTGGAGATATGGAGATAGACTCCTAAAGAATGTGCTAGAAGAGTTGAAAGTGATGCCTTAGGAGAGGATGAATGAGAGGGAGGAGGTCAGAGGCTCCTGGTTTTCATGACAAGCCTCGTGGAACTATTTGATTCTTTAAGTGACGTGCATGAATGACTTTGAGAGAAATAGAAACATAAAATGCTTAACAAAAACGACAATAGTGGCCTCCGTGGAGTAGCAGTCTCTGTAATCGCCTAGAGGGTGCCAGGAGATGCTTGGGGAGTGGCCTAGAGCACAGCGGCTCAGGAGACAGGGACACGCGCTTCCAGCCCAGGGGCAGGGCAGAGCTGTGGCTGGACACATGGGCTCCGGCCTCCCGCACACCTGGGGGAATCCCGGTGGGGCCACTCTCAGTCGCACAACCCTGGGCCAGCTGCCTGGATGCCCCAGGCTCAGAGTCTCCATCAGTAGATGGATGGGCGGCGCGTGCCCCGAGCTGCTGGGGTTAGTCAAGCCCGGCCCGTGCTCACTGAGCGGAGGCCAGTACCAAGCGCACGCCACCTTGTCGGTCATAGCTTGTAGCTGCTGCCTCCGCTCTCCAAGCTCCTTTTGCAGCGTCTCATTTTCCGAATTGATTTTTCGCCGTTGAGATTCTTGGAAATCCAATCGTTGTTGTAAAGATGCAATCACTCCTGGGCGCAGAGGCAGAGGCAGAGGTGGTGAGCAAGAGCAAGCAGGGGCAATGAGGGACAGGAGAGGCCGGGCCACTGCGCCAGCTGGAAGGGCTCTGCAGGCCTGGGTGAGGCTGCTGACACCTGCACCCGCTCCGGCCCACTGACCAGAGCAGGCAGCCTCTGGGCATCACAGCCCCTGGGCCGGGACTCACTGCAATGCCAAAGCCCAGAGCCCCCAGGCCCACCTGTTGCAAGACAGTATCTGGTCCCGGTGGTTTCCAGCTTGAACTGGAAGTCCAGGATGATCTGCTCATACTCCTCCAGCCGGGCCAGCAGCTCCTGCTCAAACGACTCGGCCAGGGAGGAGGCCCTTCTCCTGGGGACCTCGTCTTCCTCCAGCAGCTCCCTTTCCTCCTCCTCCTCATCCCCATCACCTTCCTCCTCCTCTTCTATTTCCTCCTCATTCACAGCCCCCATCTGGCCCACACCTCCTCCGGCGCCCACATCCTCCGCCCCCTTGGGCTCCCCTTCCAGGCCCTCGTCCTCGCCGCCTCCCAGGTCTGGCTCCTTGCCCCTCTCCAGCTGCGCCGCAGACTCCTCCTGCATCTGTGAGATGGGTAGGCCAGGGCTGCAGGGCACCCCCAGGGCAGGGACATCTAATGCTCACAGTGGGGGCACTGGGGAGGGCACCTCCTTCCAGGCTGCTACAGGGTCAAGGGAGCAGGGAGCATCTGCCTGGCAAGGCCACCAACAGCGGCCCAGGCACTGCAGCCTCAGGCACGGGTCCTCCCTTGGTCAAGAGACTGTACCTGACCTGTGCCTTCAAGGGGGTTAAAGGCCCACCCACCTCGCCTGCTCCCCCAGAGGGGGCACCCCAGGTCAAGGCTGCAGGGGGACACCTGGGGCCTGGGCCTCTTAGCTGAGCTGTCTGTGTGGCTCCTGGGCCGGGGCCCTCCCTGCGTGCCTGCTCTCCGGGCGGCCCGCACCTGCCACCAGCGCTGCAGCTCCTCCTCGTCTCTGGAGGAGGCTTTCAGGAGGCTCAGCCTGCCCAGCTTCAGCGAAGCGCCTGAGGACCGCTCCTGCAAGACGCCCGTGGGACCCTCAGCTTTCCAACCCTCTTGCAGCACCCCAGGGATGGACCACTGTGGCCTGTCCTTAATGGGACAGTGGCCTCTCATGTGCGGAGAGGGTCTGGGGGATGTGGGTGCTGTGGCAGTGGAAGGCACAGGGACCTGTCGATGGCAGCATTTGGGGGCAGTGGGGCTCTAGGCACCCCTAGAGCAGCCCCTAGCAAGTGGCCTTGCAGTAAGGGACAAGGCCTTAGAAGTCAGGGAGCCAGCCTTAGACACGCCCACCGTGCATGTCTTGGCCTGGGTGCTCCACCCTCAGACGCCCACCCAGCAGGCTGGGGAGGGCAGAAAGTGGAAGCTCCTCGCTGCCCCATTCCCTGCCCCCGCCCTCTGTGTCGAGGAAGCCTTCCCTTGAGGCCTTCAGGGCATTCGGCGGTCAGAGGCCCTCCCCTGTCCCCGATTCATCTCTGGCCCCCAGCAGAAACTCGGGCTGTGTCCTCAGGTATGAAAGAAATGGGGTCTTAGGAAGATCAGGTGACTGCCCTGCGCATAACACAGACCCGCCTCATCCAGTCCTCTGAGCAGACCCAGAGGTGGGGCAGCATTCCCACCCACCCCAGCCTCACAAGGGGCCTCATGGCCAGAGAGAGAGTGGGGAGAAGGGGTTCCCGGCCAGGGCAGGGTAGTCTAAGCTACTACTGCCCACAACGTGCATGGCAAGGCCTGGGGAATCCACCTGCGGGCGGCCTCCGTGCCCCAGGACTTCAGAGGTGAGCTCAGCCATCATTTTATAGAGGAGGACCCTGAGCCCTGAAAGTGCTGTGACTTGGCCCAGGTAGAATGCAAGTCAGAGGCCAAGTGCAGGTATCTAGATGTCAGCTCACGGCTCTCGTTTGCATTCCGTGCTTCCCTTTGCCTCTCCCCAGCCTGTCGAGCAGAACCCTGAGGCCCCGTCCTGGCTCCAGCCAGGACCTGGTAGCATCCAGCGGTCTGGGGGTTTGCCAGGCGCCTGCACGTCACCAGTTGCTGGGGCTGGCTCACCTTGTGGCCTGGAGACATGGATGTCTCTTGGCCTTTGCCTTTGAGGGGGCATTTCAGCTGCTTCCTCAGGGCCTCCAGCTCCTCCTGGAGCACAAGGATCTCCTCGTCTTTCTTCTGAACCTGTATCTCCAGCTTGGACAGGCAGTGATCCTGGGGAGAAAACCAGGGGCAGCCCTGTGGGCCATGCAGCCACACACTGTCCCCCCACCTGCCCCCAGCCCACACAAGAGGAGCAGATCTGCTGTCCTGGGACCCCCAAATCCCAGGGTCCCAGGGATCTCAAGATGTATACTGTGGTAAAGAGCTAGTGGTACGAATCTGGAGACCACAATGTGCCAGCTCTTTAGAGCAACCATGCCTGGCACCTCCAGCACCTCTGCCCCTGTCCTAAGAGCGGATCCCAAATCCTCGTCCGAGGAGATGCGAGGCAGCTTCCCTTTCGGACCTGGTCCATGGGCTGTCCTCCTGCCGCACTGAAACACAGGACGCCCGTCTCCTTCTCCTTCTCCTTCTCCTTCTCCTTCTCCTTCTCCTTCTTCTCCTTCTCATCCTCCTCCTCCTCCTCCTCCTCCTCCTCCTCCTCCTTTCTCCTCCTCCTCCTCCTTCTTTCTCCTTCTCCTTCTCCTTTCTCCTTCTCCTCCTCCTCCTCCTCCTCCTCCTTCTTCTTCTTCCTTTTTTTTTTGAGATGGAGTCTCACTCTGTCAACAGGCTGGAGTGCAGTGGTGCAATCTCAGCTCACTGCAACCTCTGCCTGCCAGGTTCAAGCGATTCTCCCGTCTCAGCCTCCCACGTAGCTGGGATTACAGGCATGCACCATCACACCTGCCTAATTTTTGTGTTTTTTGTAGAGACGGGTTTCACTATGTTGGCCAGGCTGGTCTCGAACTCCCAACCTCAGGTGATCTGCCCGCCTCAGCCTTTCAAAGTGCTGGGATTATAGGTGTGGGCCGCCACGCCTGGCCAGGATGCCAGTCTTCTTTGTGGCCCCCACACTTAACAGGTAACACCCGCCAAGCTTTTCTAGGGGCTTGTCAGGGAGCTCCTCAAACTTTGGTTCTCAAAATCTCAACTCCCTCAATTCTTCAAAATTAAAGACAAAAATGAAGATGTTTTCAGGCAAACAGAAATTGAACGTCGCCAGCAGATCTGAACTTAGAGAAATACTAAAGGGAATTCTTCAGGAGGAAGGAAAATGATCCCAACAGAATATTCTGGAAGGAAAAATATCTGGAGAATCCGCTAAATGCTGGCCAAGCGGTGGCTGACGCCTGTAATCCCAGCACTGTGGGAGGCCGAGGTGGGGGGATTACCTGGGGTCAGGAGTTTGAGACCAGCCTGGCCAACATGGTGAAACCCTGTCTCCAGCAAGACCAATGGGGAAAAAGGAGAGAGGAGACACAGGCAGCCAGGTCGGGAATGAGAAAGAGGCTGTTGCCCCGTCCACACTGCGTAAAGGTGGTAATTATCCTTGTACCATGTACAGCCATAGGCTGAGAAATAAGAAAACTTATATGAAATAGATGCATTCCTAGGAAAACACAGAACACCAAAACTGAAACAAGAAGAAAAAGAAAATCTAGATATCTTTTAAAGAAATTGAATTTGTGATTTTTTTTTTTTTTTGAGATGGAGTCTCATTCTGTAGCCCAGGCTGGAGTGTGGTGGCATGACCTCGGTTCACTGCAACCTCCGTCTTCTGGTTCCTGGTTAAACGATTCTCCTGCTCAGCCTCCCGAGTAGCTGGATTACAGGCACCTGCCACCACACCCAGCTAATTCTTGTATTTTTAGTAGAGATAGGGTTTCACCATGTTGGCCAGGCTGGTCTTGAACTCCTGACCTCGTGATCCACCCGCCTCCACCTCCTCAAGTGCTGGGATTACAGTCCTGAGCCACTGCGCCTGGCCTAATTTGTGATTCTTTTTTTTTTGAGACAGAGTCTTGCTCTGTCGCCCAGGCTGGAGTGCAGTGCATGATCTCGGCTCACTGCAACCTCTGTCTCCAGGGTTCAAGCAATTCCCCTGCCTCAGCTCTTGAGTAGCTGGGACTATAGGCACCCACCACCATGCCCAGCTAATTTTTTGTATTTTAGTAGAGATGGGGTTTCACCATGACCAGGACGGTCTCAATCTCCTGACCTCGTGATTCGCACGCCTCAGCCTCCTAAAGTGCTGGGATTACAGGTGTGAGCCACCACACCTGGCCCTAATTTGTGATTTTTAAAAGTGCTCTTGTAGGGGGCCGGTGTGGTGGCTCATACCTCCTAGCAATTTGGGAGGCTGAGGCAAGAGGATCACTTGAGCCCAGGAGTTCAAGGCAAACATGAGCAACATGAAGAGACCTTGTCTCTGCAAAAAAAAGAAAAAGAAAAAATTAATGGGCGCGGTGGAATGAGCCTGCAGTCCCAGCTACGCGGGAAGCTGAGGTGGGAGGATCGCTTGAACCCTGGGAAGAGTGAGCTGGGATCACTCCACTGCACTCCAACCTGGGTGACAAAGTGAGACATTATCTCAAAGTAAATAAATAAAATCAATTAATTAATAAATAAAGGCCGGGTGTGGTGGCTCACACCTATAATCCTAGCACTTTTGGAGGCCGAGGCAGGCGGATCCCAAGGTCAGGAGTTCAAGACCAGCCTGACCAACATGATGAAACCCTGTCTCTACTAAAAATACAAAAATTAGCCTGATGCGGTGGTGTGTGCCTGTAATCCTGGTTACTCGGGAGGCTGAGGCAGGAGAATCGCTTGAACCTGGGAGGCAGAGGTCGCAGTGGACTGGGATTGCGCCACTGAACTCCAGCCTGGGCGACAGAGTGAGACTCCTTCTCTAAATAAATAAAATAAAATAAAATAAAAGTTGTCCCGTGAGAAATCTCCAGACACAGATGCTTTCAATAGTGACTTCTTCAGAATTTAAGGAAGAAGTGACATCAATCTTATGCAAACTCTTTGCCAGGCGGTGGCACACACCCCTAATCCCAACACTTTGGGAGGCCAAAGTGGGTGGATTACTCGAGCCCAGGAGTTTGAGACCTGCCTGGGCAACATGGGGAAACCCTGTCTCTACAGAAATTAGCTGGGTGTGGTGGTGCACACCTGTAGTCCCAGCTACTTGGGAGGCTGAGGTGGGAGGATTGCTTGAGCTCAGGGAGGTCAAGGCTGCAGTGAGCTGTGATCACACCACCACACTTCAGCCTGGGTGACAGAACGAGACCCTGTCTCAAAAAAAAAAAAAAAGGGGGCCAGGTGCGGTGGCTCACGCCTGTAATCCCAGCACTTTGGGAGGCCGAGGCGGGTGGATCACGAGGTCAAGAGATCGAGACCATCCTGGTCAACATGGTGAAACCCCGTCTCTACTAATACAAAAAATTAGCTGGGCATGGTGGCGCGTGCCTGTAATCCCAGCTACTCAGGAGGCTGAGGCAGGAGAATTGCCTGAACCCAGGAGGCGGAGGTTGCGGTGAGCCGAGATCCTGCCATTGCACTCCAGTCTGGGTAACGAGTGAAACTCTGTCTCAAAAAAAAAAAAAAAAAGAAAGAAAGAAAGAAAAAAGGGAATGGTTTTCCAGCCTTGTCTTTCTTTTTAATGAGGACAGAATAACTTTGATACTAAAATTTGATGAGGGAATTACCAGACAGTGAAATTATAGGTCAAACTTCCTTATAAACATAGATTTAAAAAAAGAATAACACTATGGTGAATCAACTCGTAGATAAATCAAGCTGGTATTCCTGTTCTTATTATTTAGAATACATTCTCTGAAGCGGAGTCTGTGGGCACAAAGGTGTGTGGCTGGTTGGAGGTCGTATGTGCCGGCGAGCCCCTAGTGTAACTGCCACCGCTGGGATGAGGATGGACAGGGGCGAGGAACTTTGTCAAAGCAGGGGATCTGGTTGTCATTTTAGGCCATATCTGGGGACCTGCTGGATGCAGCTAACCAGATACCAGAACAAGAGCCCTCATGGGGCAGGGCTGTCCTGCCAGCCGGACGCAGAGCGAGGGAGTAAGGGGCCGGGATTTTCGTCCCCTCTGCCAGTACCTTCTCATGGATGGCTAAGAGGTACCAGGGCGTCCTCTTTCTCAGGCAGCTCTGGGATGCGACTGAACTGCTGGTGACCGGATTCAGAGTCTGGGATTCGCTTCTTTTCCGAAAGTAATTGAACTCGCAGGCGCTCTTACTGTGTGGGAGGAGGCGCCCTGTGGTGACGGCAGAGGCCGAGTGAGAAACAGGTGAGAAACAGACCCTTCCCTGCCGAGTCCTCCAGCACCTTGGATGACGACGTCCACCCTTCTGAGATTTCCCTCAGAAACCCCTATCAGCCCAGACAGACTCCCATCTGTCCCCTAACTCTTGTCACCCTCACTTTGAGGACACACTGTGGTTCTGCTGTGATCACCATGTGGTGCCCACACCCAGCCCGGCGCATGCGCTGAGGGAGTGAGGGAAGGCATGGAAGCTCCGGCCAGGATGCCAGGACTAAGGGGCCAGAGCCGGGAGTCGGGATGAGGGGTCATCCTGATGCTGTCCCTGCACACCCGGTTGCTTGTCCCTTCCTGGGGCCTCAGTTTCCCCATCTTTAAACGGAGGGGAGGAAGGGGATTCTCCACCTTCCTGAGCCCGAGGGGAGCTGGTCACTACAGACTCTAGGCTTCCTCCAATTAAGGCAAAAAAGGAGTCACATTGCAATTTTACTAAAGACAGGGACCACGGCCCCAGGGGACCGCAGCCTCAGCTGTCAGGGAAGGCAGGGCCAGCTCTGTAGAAGGAGCCCAGGGCCCTGCTGTGTGAGCCCTCAGGAGGTGGGCGGTCCTGGGAGGGAATTCCACAGGGCATGGGCAGCGGCCCTGAGAAGGAGGCCTCGAGCTCAGGGGCCCAGCAGCTGTGGGCAGAGGCCCTGGGGACTCTCTCACCGTCCACGTTCGTGTCCGAGCCCCGCCTGGCCAAGAGTAGGTCCTAGGCACCCTTCCAGGTCTCTGAGCTGCGGTCTAGCTCCCCGGACAAACCAGCCTCGGTGGGTGAACCTTGCAGTGTTGAAGGTGCCATCTGGTGACTGCTGTGGTCTCATCTCCCCAGGTCTCCCAGGCAGAGACTCTTATTTCTACGTAAGCAGCGGGTGCGGGCACAGGTGGCTTTTTCGCGGATGCATGGGACTGAGCCACGGGGCTGAACCGAAGGGTGGGTTCATCCTCCTGCCTCCCTGGTGTCTCCACCTCAACAGACCCGCATGTGGCTGAATTTCTGCAGCTGAGGCCTCCTTTCCCCTGGAGGGGCAGACCCCATTTTCCTTGGGTAAAAACCTACCTCCTGGAAGTCTCACAGAGGCTCTCCTGCCTCCGGACCAGCCTGTCCAAGGCAGACCCTGTTTCACCTAAACGTCAGGAATCGGCCCAGTGGCAGATGCCTATGAGCAGTATATAGATGCAGACCCCACGTCCAGGACGCTGTGTGGCCCCTCAGCCCTCCCCAGAGACCTGCCCATAACCACCCCGGTCCTGGAGCACTGACCGCCCACAGAGACCCTCTAGCTGAAGCCTAGACGGGTGGGAGCCCTCCTTCTGCCTGATGCCAGCTGAGATTTGTGGGCAGGACACACCCCACCCACCCCCCACCCTGCCCTGCTTACTGGTCACAGGAACTAAGCTCCAGCTTGCCATCCCTAAGAACGGCATCTTGTGTGGGGATGTGGGACAAGCCCAGGGCCAGAAGCAGATGCTGGGATGAGCCATGGCTCGGGCAGCGTCCCCCAGGGGACCACAGAGCTCAGCAGCTGCCGCTCCCAGCCTCCTGCTCCCATCAGTGAGGGGTTGGACAGGATGCCTGCTGGGGCTCCCTGGGGGCACTGTCCTTAATGAGCTATCTGGCTTTATAGGATTCTTTCCTGAAGCTTCCACAATATTCAACCATCTCCACTCCCCTAGCCCCTGGCCCTAATGAATTTTCGGTGGATGAAAAGTAAGAAGGCTGGGGACACAAATCATCAGCACAGTGGCCGGAACAGGCCTGCCACCACCCCAACCCCCGCCTCCCTCCACACCCTGCCACCCCCGGCCTCCCTCCACCCCCCACCCCCCTGCCACCACCCCAACCCCCGCCTCCCTCCACACCCTGCCACCCCCAGCCTCGCTCCACCCGCCACCCCCCTGCCACCCCGGGCCTCCCTCCACCCCCTGGCTTCACTGCTGCCCTAGCTCCCTGTGCACCAGGTAGATTTCAAAAGCAGTAGCTGGGGCCACCATACAGGCCAACTCTGGTGGTTGCTCGCAGGCTGAAGGGGCCAGAAAGGCCTCCCTGGTTCCCCTGACTCTGACAGGGAGGCAGGCAGCTTCACAGGCAGCCGTGGTGGGAGGCTCTTACCACAATGGGAAATGGACGTGGCCCTGGTGCTGAACTGGGGGCAGTCAGGGCGCATGAGGAACAGCCTTTGCAGTTCCTCCATTTCGGACATGAAGCCTGTGAGGCTGGCGGCGTCCATGGGCTCACTCTGGCAGAGAGGGGAAATAAGACAGGCGCTTGAGGCTCCTGACTCTAGGCCATCGCATCCAAGTGTGGGCAACCCCCCATATAGGTACCGAGGAAGGAGCGCTAAGCAGAATCCTGGCACAATTAGTGCCTGAAGAATATCTCAGTTTATAGTGTTACTATGCAGTTATTTCCTTTTATATAATCCTTTATATATAATCATATATTAGTTCATAGAGTGAGTGCCTAAAGAATATCTTACCACTCAGTTATTTCCCTATGTGTGTGTGTGTGTGTGTGTGTGTGCGCGCGCGCGCATATATATATATATGCACACAATGCCCTGGGAGCAGTGGTGACATCACAGATGTCTCCATAGAAACCGTTATCAAGCAAAAGGGGCCTGCAGCCGATGTGCTGGAAGCTGATGCTATGATGATGGGTTTTTGAGAAAAGAAAAGCTTGATATGGAAAGCTGACTTCCAGGCTGGGCGCGCTGGCTCATATCTGTAATCCCAGCACTTTGGGAGGCCCAGTTGGGAGGATCGCTTCAGCCCAGGAGTTCGAGACCA
Source organism: Aotus nancymaae (assembly GCF_030222135.1). Lineage (NCBI taxonomy): Eukaryota > Metazoa > Chordata > Mammalia > Primates > Aotidae > Aotus > Aotus nancymaae. The sequence continues at coordinate 954,549 of NW_026988467.1, read as the reverse complement.
GCCTGGGCACTGTGGCGAGACCCTGCCTCTACAAAAATTTTTCAATTAGCCAGGTATGGTGGCGTGCACCTGTAGTCCAAGCTCCTCAGGAGGCTGAGGTGAGAAGATCACCTGAGCCCGGGGAGGTTGAGGCTGCAGTGAGCTGTGTTCGTGCCACTGCACTCCAGCCTGGGCTACAGAGTGAGATTCTATCTCAAAAAAAAAAAAAAAAAAAAAAGCTCCCTAGGACACAGGAGTCCAGTTCAAATCTGTCTCTCTCCCTGTGCTGGATTAAAGGCAGGAATCATATTGGAAAAGGTTTAGGGGTGGGTTCTGGGATTAGCAGGTGACTGGTGGAAAGAAAGGAGAGGTCTGGACAGTCCTCCAGCCTGGCTGGTTCTGCCTTCACGCCTCCTTATGGGAACCACATGCAAATCTGGGGGCCTGTGACCTCAGCAAGCTCGTTCTACACAAATCCATGTGGCTGCAGCGGTTCCCGCTGATTTCATCCAGTTCTTTGTCTCATAAGCAGAGGGGCTTTCAGCGTCTCAGCAAGTCGTTTCTTATCTGCCGTCCTGCAAACTCAAGAATTTCTGTTAGTTACTGATTTCTTTAACTCTTTGGAGCACGGTTTCAACAGGGCATGTCATATTCATCTCAATTTTCTGCAATTAGGAAAAGGGGCTGGAGAGGGTCTACCAAATCTCAGGATGCTAAAGTGTACAAATGCCCTGGGGCATCAACAGTCCGTCCCCTTTTTTCCCCATCTTCATCATCAATATTTCCCTTATTTAAAATCTAGTACTGTATCAGTGGCTCTGAAAGGAACATTTTAATATCCTTGGTTAGTATCCTCAATTTAGAAACATTTCTTAATACCTGAAAATGTAATTAAAATAAAAGAACTGGGGGTAAAGGGAGAGACCTCTTCCAGATAAAGATTTATTTATTTATTTTTTGAGACAGAGTTTCACTCTGTCCCCCAGGCTGGAGTGCAGTGGTGTGATCTCAGCTCACTGAAATCTCTGCCTCCTGGGTTCAAGGGATTTTCCTGCCTCAGCCTCCTGAGCAGCTGGGATTACAGGCTCCCACCACCATGCCCAGCTAATGTTTGTATTTTTAGTAGAGACCGGGTTTCACCACGTGGGCCAGATGGTCTCCAACTCCTGATCTCAAGCGATCCGCCTGCCTCTGCCTCCCAAAGTGCTGAGATTACAGGTGTGAGCCACTGCGCCTGCCTTACTGCTTTGTTTTTTTTTTGAGATGGCTTCTCACTCTGTCACCAGGCTGGAGTGCAGTGGTGGGATCTCAGCTCACTGCAACCTCCGCCTCCCAGGTTCAAGCAATTCTTTCGCCTCAGCCTCCTGAGTAGCTGGGACTACAGGCACGCATCCCCCACGCCCAGCTAATTTTTGTATTTTTAGTAGAGATGGGGTGTCACCATGTTGGCCAGGATGGTCTCGATCTCCTGACCTTGTGATTGGCCTGCCTTGGCCTCCCAAAGTGCTGGGATTACAGGTGTGAGCCGCTGCTGCACCTGGCCTATTGTTATTTTTTGATTGTGGTAAACTACACATGACATACAATTGACTGTCTTAGCCATTTTTGAGTGTAGGGTTCAGTGGCATTAAGCACATTCAAATCTTTGTACAACTCTCACCACCGCCCTGCTCCAGAACTTTCTCACCGCACTGAAACTTACTGCGTGGGTGTAGTGGGATCTCACTGTGGTTTTGCTTTGCATTTCCCTACTGATGAGTGATGCTGAACATCTTTTCATGAGCTTATTGGTCATTTGTAGATCTTCTTGGAAAATTTTCCATTCAAGTTTCTAATTGTTTTTTTCTAGTGGAGTTTTTTTGTCATTGAGTTTTTATATATTCCTGATCCTATTCCTTTATCAGATATATGATGTGTGAATATTTTCTCCCTTTCTGTGGGTTGCCTTTTTACTCTGTTGATAGAGTCCTTTGACGCTTTTTAACTGTGATGAAATCCAATTTATCTGTTTTAAATTTTGTTGCCTGGTTTCATACCTGGGAAATCATTGCTAAATCTAATGTCATGAAACTTTTGCTCTGAGTTTTCTTCTAAGAGTTTCATAGTCTTAGCTCTTATATTTAAGTTTTTGATCTACTTTGAGTTAATTTTTGTATAAGGTGTGAATGTGCTTGGCAAATATTTGGTTGAATGAATGAAGCATGGTTGAATGAATGAACCACAAAATCTGGTGCTAAGATTTCGTGATGAAAAATATCACAAAAGCTGGAAGACAGTGGGGGTGAAATGTGACAATGTCTCTGCTCCATGGGGACCTGTGCTCTAGCCTGAGACATTTGTTCTTTGTCCTATTTTTTCTCAACTGTGACCTGTGAGTGAATCTACATTTTTTTTTTTTGAGACAGAGTTTCACTCTTGTCACCCAGGCTGGACTGCAATGGCACGATCTCGTCTCACTGCAACCTCTGCCTCCCGGGTTAAAGCAATTTTTGTGTCTCACCCTCCTGTGTAGCTTGAATTACAGGCATGTGCCACCACACCTGGCTAATTTCATCCACACATTTTGACCTAGAGTTCACAGTCTAGCAATGGAATCAAAACACCCTGTGCAGCTGCTTATCCTCTGTTCCTTTTTCTCACTGAACAGAGCCCTGATTTTACTCCTGGCAGTAATTACTCCAGCTAAGATGACATCTCTCAGCCTTGCAGAAGAAGTCACTGGATTTCCAGGGAGCTGTGTAGGCAGGGAAGGGCTTCAAGGTGTGATCTTTCCTACTTTCCACTTTCTCCATTTTTAAAGCAATGTCAAGACTTCCAGATCATGAGGTGACCTCGAAAATGAGAGCCATTTGGCCAAGATATGCCTAGAAGAGAGAGAGGGAGAGAGAGAGAAGCCTGGTTCCCTGGGAATGATTTTCCAGGCTTCAAATGCCTATCTCAGGACATCTTTTAAGGAGAGAAAGACAAAATCCCTACTTCCAGAAGCCTTGATGGGGGTCTGAGTGGGAAGAAGGGCTTCTCTGCTTTTTGACCAAAGGAAATTCATGACTCCTCCTTTCCAATATGAATTATAAAAAATTTACCATCCAAAAATGTCTTCAATTTTTTTGCATCTAAATATAAAAGTACAAAACAAGCCTAGTATATGTTTGAATTTTTGACATATAGTCATATACCAAATAATGACATTTTGGTGAATGATAGACCAAATGACAGACCAATACAATAGCTACTCGGGGGGCTGAGGCAGGAGATCGATTGAACCTGGGAGGCAGAAGTTGCAGTGAGCCGAGGTCGCACCACTGCACTCCAGCCTGGGTGACAGAGCGAGACTCGGTCTCAAATCAATCAATCAATCAATCAATCAATCCTGAGTGGAAAGTCAAACACTAACAAGCCTAAGATTTCTGGTTACTCTAAAAAGTTGTAAATTGCAAAGTCAATTTTATTATCTTAGTAAGAAAATAAAACTCTCTTGCCAATCAGGGAAGTCCTGTGTGGAAAGAGTCTCCAATCAGAGATTCCGGGCCCAGAGAAACCGCCTAAGGTGAGGGGGTCAGCACCTGGGTGCAGGTGCATCTAGGTCCAGTCAGAGTGCCACGCCTCGCGCAGGCCCCGCCCCCAGCCCAAGACCCCGCCCATCTACCGGAGCCCCTGTCCCCGGAGCCTCCCTCGACTTGGCCCCGCCTCTGTATCCAAGGCCCCACCCCTGACTTGGCCCCGCCCCCGCGCTTCCGGATCCGGGTGGTTGCCAGAGCTCACGGGCTTTAAACCGCGGCGCCGGTCCCTCGGTGGGAGCTGGTAGTGGACCCGGTGCCGTGCGGGCGGCAGTCGGGGCTGACGGCGGCAGCACGTGGCCGCCTCGGGCCCCGGAGACCTTCACCCCGCCACCTGCCCAGGCGGGTCTGTCCTGCCCCTCGGCCGCCGAGAGTCCCTGGCCTTGGGTCCCCGGGGCCGCTGACTGGCCTCGGTCATCTCCCAGGGGAGACCCGCGTTCCCCCATTGGCCCCCGCAGGAAGGGACACTCTTCTCGCCCGCGAGGCTTCGCCGGGTGGGATCTCCTTGGACCCCGGCCCTAAGGGACGCCCCCCTCGAGCTTCCGCCGCCCCTGGGAGGTCACTCCAGCTCTGAGGGACCCCCTCCAGCCGCCGCTGCTCGCGGGGGCGCTCATCCTCCCCACCTGCCCCGTCCCCGCCCCCTCTCGTGTGGGACCGCCGGAGACCGCCAGGAGCTCCCCGCTCCCCAGGCGTGGGGCCTCTCACAGGAACGCCTCAGCTCCCAGGGTGGTGAGCGCGGGTCCCGCGGGTCCCGCGGGTCCCGCGGGTCCCTCGATCGGGGTCAGAGCTGCGTCCGTTTCCATCCCAGCCCGACAATGGGCCGGAAAAAGAAGATTTTACACGACTACGCGGCGGAGTTCGCCGACCTGGTGGTGCAGCAGCACCTGATTGAGCACAGTGGCGCTGGGGGCGCGTCTGTGGTGGAGACCCTGTACCGCAGGGCCCGTGAGCTGCCTCTGCGCGTGCGGAGAGGGCGCATCCTGCAGCTCCTGTCCTCGGGCAGGCACACAGGAACCGCAGACTCATCCGGCAGCCCATTCTCATGTAAGTGTCAGTGCCAGCGCTGGCATTGCAGGAGACATCCCAGCGGTCTGCGGGCTATTCTGGGATTCTCTGCCCTGCAAAAGTTTCCAATTACGCGGACAGGCTGCCTGATGGTACTAAGTTTATGGGATCTGCTAGTGGCTTGCCCACTTAGGGAGTAAACCGTGTGAAATCTCGCGATTTTGCTAAAGTGTGCACGGTACCTGAATGCCGCCTTATCACAAGCCAGATGCATACTGGTCTGCGGGTAATTTCCCGCTGGGGATCCTCTAGGATGATTGTGGACTGGGTGCTTTGAGTCCTGACACTTGGTTTAAATGAATGTGTCTTTTGTCCAGCTCAGCAGCCTCTGATCTCGCTGCCACCGGCCTTCCTGCACACCTGTGCCACCCGCCCCTGTCCCCTCAGCCTCAGCCTCGGCTCATTCTCTCAGGCAGCCCCAGCATCGGCACGGTACCTCCTCTCCCTGTGGGCCACACGTCTCTGCTGCCTGTCAACCCTGCTGCCATCAGCGCCACCACCAGCGACTTGTCTGCCCAGGAGGACACAACACCGTCTCCCTCTGCCAGCCACCTTTCACTGTTTCCTACTCTCCAAGTGAAGATGCCCGTAGTGCCCTCAGAGCAGACCAACCCAAGACTTCTTTCCGAAGCCTCCCAGAGTCTGGTTCTCGAAGGAGGCCTGAGATGCTCTCATGACTCCGGAGCTGGGGTGGCCGGCTGCCTTGGCCTGGCCATCTTTGGGGTGGGCTTCGGGAGCCCAGCACTGCTCCAGAGTGTGGCGGATGAGCACGGCGTCTGCTTGCTGTACGTGGTGGAGGACCAGCTGTGACGTGGAGCAAGCCTTCAGAGCTGAGCATTTGGCTAACACCAGAGTGGTTCAGGAAGAGGATGCGGACCTTGTCCTCAGTGACCAGCGGTAGGGTTTCAGTTGTCAGCAAAGGTTCACTGAACACCTGCTGTGTGCCGGGCACCATTCTGGGGGCTGGAGAAATGGCTCTGAATGCTGCAAAGTCCCCAGCCTTGTGCTGCTGAATTGGGTGCAGAGGCAGATGAGTAGATTTCAATACATCAGTAGCAATGAGCTCCGAGGAGAGAAATCATACTGGGTCGGGAGAGGGAGGTGGGTGGGAGTGCTGTTGTAGGTGACATGGCTGGGGAAGGCTCTGAGGAGGGGCATTGAAGCAGGGACCCAGGTGGGTGAGACGGCCATGGCGGTATCTGGGGACGGGCACACTCTACAAAGAGGACACTGAGTCTTCTCCAGGCCCTGATGTAGCCAAGTGGCTGTGCTGGCAGGAGTGGAGTGAACTCAGGGTGATGACGTAGACGACGCGGTCCCAGGCTCAGCTGGCCGGGGTGATGCCTGCACCTGTGCCCACGCTTCTCAGGGAGAATGGGCTCGCCTGCCTCGTTTTCTGACTCCTCTCCTAGGCGCTTTGATCGGCTTTCCAGTTCTTGCACAAGCAAGTTTGTGTCGGCCACGCCCTGGGGAGGAGCCACTGGATCACCTCTGTCAGCAGCCTGTTCCCAGCGGCCTCTCCAGCTTCCCTAAAGAGGGCAGGTGGGCATCTGCATTGTTGGGGGATGCACGGTGCTGTGGCGTCTGTGTCCGTGTCACGTGGTTCCCTGTGACTCAGAACCCTCCGCCAGTAGCCTCCCTTGAGACCAGAAGCCAGAGCTCACCCTGCTTTGTGTCCAGGTGGGATTTTCTACAACGCTGCTGTGCACGACATGGGTGCCATGTGCATGTTGCTGGGGGAAGCCACTCCGGACACCGTGTTTTCTCTGGGACACGCCTTCTGCCTGGGTGAGAGGGCGCTTCTCTGTTTCAAGGTGCTCCTGTGGCCACCAAGGATGGTTGAAGTTGTAGCACAGGCTGGGGGCCCTGTTCTGGATTCCTGCCCCACCCTCAGCTTTGGGGAGCACATAAGTAACATGGAACACGTGTAAAAAAAAAAATGACTAAATGGTCTCGTCACTGCATCCGTCAGGGAGCGCCCAGGGCCGAAAGGCGTCACGCAGGAAGTGTTTCCTGTTCAGTGAATTTGAGAGTCACTGTTTTAGTAACCATTTCTCCAGCCCCTGCTGTGTGACAGGCCGCCCGTAGTTTCTGAGGTTGCAGAGGTGAACAAAACACTGTCTGTGGCTGGAAGTCACAGGTTGGGATGTGCACAGATGAGTGGATCATCAGTGAGCACCAGGCGAATACGGGGCTGGGGATGCTGGTTCCCAGGTCCTGGCCCCGCAGCAGAAGCTCAGGGTGGGTCCTGAAGGCTGCTGAAGACGACAGGTTGTCTGTTGCTTTATGACACTGCGCACACATCACAGCTTGAAACAACAGCCACCAGGTAGCTAGGATTTTGCACCCTGGACTGGGCTTGGCTGAAGCCCCTCTTATGGTCTGCCCAGTGGTCACTCACATGGCTGCAGCCAGCTGGTCAGCGTCCTGCCTGGAACAGCTCCGCCAGGGTCACAGGGCCAGGCCCCGCTGTCACCTGTGTCGCCTCCAGGCCTCTCCCCGCCCATGTGTCCCCACACCTCCTCAGGTCCCCACAGCAGCGTGGCCACACATTTGATGGCCTCAGGGCACCAAAGTGGAAGCACTCAGATGTCCTGAGGCTTGGGCCAGACGGAGGTGTACCTGTCACACCACACTTCGTGCGCTGGGGCAAGTCCAGGCCCAGCCGTTGCCAGCGCTGGCTCCTCTCGGTGCCTGCTTCACTCTGTCTCAGCACCCCCGTTGACACCGCCTCCCCAATCTGCCCAAAATTCACCCACCCCCCCCGTCCTGCCGGCCACCACCTTGCTCTGGCCACATCATTTTGGCTGTGGCCATCTGCCTGTAGTCTCTTCCCTGTAAGACCTCAGTCAGACCAGGCGCCAGCCTGCTCTGAGCTCTCCAGAGCCCAGGTGGAGGCCATGGTCTACACTGACCCTCGGGCCTGTCACCGGGAGGGGGTCATGACTTCAAGTTGTCAGATTCTTGGCGTTTTGAACAAAGAATTGGACAAAACGCCCAGCAAAGCAAGGAAAGAATGAAGCCACAAAAGGACGGAAGCGGGGGTTTATTGAAAGTGGAACAGACTCCACAGTGCGGCAGTGGCCGAGGGCAGCGGCTCCAGGGCCGGGACACAGGACCTTCTTGGGTCCAGACACCCCTACCGGTTTCCCATTGGCCACTGCACAGTGTTGCAAAAAAGCAACCAGTCAGAGGTAGGGTGAAGTGACAAAGTTATACTTCTGTGCAAACGGAGACTCCTCCGGGATCAGTCTGATCGGTGTGGACCGTGGCCATTCAGAGACTGGAGTGAAGTTTCCAAGTTGCAAACCCGCAGTCAGTCTGATTTGTTGCAGACAGCCAGTTCCCATCTGCCACAGGAGAGGGGGCGGGTTTGCAAAGGGAGTAGCCTCTGGTCCTTTTGTTACTTAGGAGTGGAAAGTTAGGGTTTCCCTTCAATTAGTTCTAGAAAGTCAGTGTGAAACAGCCTTAGTTTCCCTGCCTCCAGACCCTAATCTCCTGCCTCAGGCCCAAGGTGCCACCCCACCCCCAACCCCACTGTCCCCTTGTCGCCTTCTTGCTCTTCCTCAGAAGGCCAAAGTTCCTGTCTGGGGCCTGCTCCCTGGGCGGGGACATGGGGACTGGCTCTGCTCAGCTCATGGCTGCACCTCCGGGGTCCAGAAGGTGCTTGGACCCGGGAGCACCGATGCCACAGAAGCTTAGCAAACGTGGAAGTGGAGTCCTCGCTGGGCAGTGCCCCATGCCTCTCAGGCACCTATTCTGGTTTATTTTTCTATTAAGGACCAGTTTCTATGTAATGACTTGGCTATGCCTTTCGTCCATTGCTTCAGTTAAGGCAGTGTGCTCAGGCCGGGCATGGTGGGAATCCTAACACTGCAATCCTAGCACTGTGGGAGGCCGAGGTGGGCGGATCACTTGAGGTCAGGAGTTCGAAACCAGCCTGGCCAACATGGTGAAACTTCATCTCTACTAACAATACAAAAAAATTAGTCGGGTGTGGTGGTGGACACCTGTAATCCCAGCTCGAGAGGCTGAGACAGGAGAATCGCTTGAACTTGGGAGGCAGAGGTTGCAGTGAGCCAAGATCGTGCCACTGCACTCTAGTCTGGGTGACAGAGCGAGACTGTCTCAAAAACAAAACCGAAGAGTTTATAATTTGCCTAAATTAACTTTTGTATCATTTAAAGTTTTCTTCTGCTTAGATATGACCTCATTAAAAGATGCAGATGCTGTTGTGATCAGCATGAAGTTTCCCTGTGGGGCTGTGGTCAGCGTGGACGTCAGCCAGCACTGTACGGACAGCTGTGACCAGAGACTGGAGGTGACCTCCCTGCCCTTTTCCACCCCTCACCAGTCCACTGTGAAAAGCCGAGTTGATTCTTTTGGTTAGATAGAGGTCACCACCTGGCCACCCTCAGCCAGGTTGATTCTGCAGGTTAAATAGAGGCCATCACCTGGCCACCCTCAGCTGGGTTAATTGTGTGGGTTAGATAGATAGAGGCTGTTACCTGCCACCCTCAGCCGGGTTAATTGTGCGGGTTAGATAGATAGAGGCCGTCACCTGCCACCCTCAGCCGGAGCATCTGTGGGCACCTGTGTGTAGTCAGTGCTCAGTAAATATTTGTTTGAATTTTCTGGTAGGAGCCGCGTCTTCCAGGTTTGGATGGGAGCTCCTTCTCTGGCCTCTGTGCCTCTGAGAGCTGATTTGTGGCGGTGGCTTTCCTTTACGTTGGCTGTTGTTCCACAGAAGCTTGTGTGGCCGTTACACAGAAAGCCAGTGTTGGTCACGGTGTGCCATGGGAAGCGATAAAGATGGTCCTGGAAAGCCCACGCCATGTGTCACCCACCTACACGGCCCCATCCCCACCACAAAACCCCCTTGTGGTGCTGAGTCATCACTGCGAGGAGGCCCCTGCCCCTCCCCACCTCCCACGCTCAGCCTGGTTAACCCCTGTTTTACCATGGCTCCCAGGTGCATGGGTCCCAAGGCATGCTGCAGATGGAGAATCAGAATCCCCTGGGCATCACCGGGCGGGCACATCCCTGTCCCTCTGCTTGCAAAGCCAGGCCAGCTGCTACCAGGACTCGTATTGAGAGCTCTTCAGACACTTTGTCAGAACCCTTAAAGGTGGGTGAAGTTCTCAGGAGGACACTGGGATGTTCTGATGGTCAATGGGGAGATGCCTTTCAGGCTGCAGACGATATGCCAATTTCAGGTGGAAAATTGCATTCCAGATACCAGGTTCAGATTTGCAGTTGTCCATCCCAGTGATCATTTGCGTTACATGTACTTGAGGGAGATTCTGAGATGCCCGTTTGGGGTTCTGTGCGTGTACCCTGTTCCCTGACGTGTCCTAAGAAGTGTTTTTGACTCTGAGGTTTATAAAGTGACAGTGCTTCTGAACCTCCTGAGCTCTGGTGGATACCCTGTGTCCTGGAAGACGGGACATCTTCCCTCTGTCAGTCCTGGGGGTGACTGGGAACAGGGAGCTTGAGCAGAATTCCTGGACCTGGGTCAGGCTTGTTCAAGAGGGGTGGGTGGGCCTCCCTAGGGCCGGTGTCCCTCCCAGAGGCCGGTGTCCCCTGCACGTTCCCTGCAAGAGGAAGACTGGCTCCCATGTGTTGGCTTCCATCCTGAATCAGTGCAAATGTGCATCGTGTGCAGGGAAAGAACCTCCTGAAATCACCAAAGAGCAGTTCCTTAGGGCCTTCCGGGTGGCTGTGGCCGCGGAGCAGTCGTGGTGGAACCGGCCAGCTGTGGACCTGCCCTGCAAATTGGCAGAGGCCTCTGCGGTGAAGACAGAAGCCCCGTGAACCAACCCAAGGCTGGAGCCAAGCCCCTGCTCATATCCAGTTGCCTGATTCACTTCTCGCTGTTACTGAGAGCAGGAGATGGAACCTTCCAGGGACCTTGTCCTCACTGGAAACGCAGAAGGGGAGGCATTGGGAAACCGTATCTGTTTCATTGCTGGTGTAATGAGGCTTTTCAAGATGCGACTTCACACCGAGGGACGCTGTGTGTGCGCAGGCCCAGTAGAGATGCTTTTCTGGTCAGGGTTCCCTGGGCGGGGCCTCGGAGTCTCTGGTTGGCTCTCTCAGGAAGAGGGCAGGTCAGGGATTGACGGGGTAAATGGACCCGGAAACCTGCCGGTTCAGCTTTTCTGTGGCAAACAGGGCCGAGGGCCGGTGAAGCTGTAAAGACTACACGTTGCGTGCGTGAAGCAGACTGCAGGTCTCCTTAGGCCTTTTTTGGGGTAATCACACCAGTATTTAAAGAAGAGTTTTCTTGAAGAATCTGATTTTGTGCCTAGTGATGACACAGCGCCATTCCTGAGAAGCAGGAACTATCCACGTGTGGGATGAAAACCCGTCTTCCGTTCCTGTTGCCTGAGTCTGGGTGTGGAGTGAATGGAGCCTTTTGGACACGGGCCTTCTCCTTCCTGTTTGCAAGCGGGCGGTGGAGACCTCCCTTCGAAAGGCAGTGCCTTGCAGGGCAGCCTGCCCCAAGTCCAGCTTGGCCTTCCAAAACGATGTGTGGAAGCTACCGGAGGTGTTTTTATATATTTGAAAATAATGGCCTGTATTTCTCATGCTGTACTTAAAAAAAATAACTTTTTAAACAAAGGTATTCAGTTCACCCTTGTGTTGAAAGCACTCGTTTCTGTGTTCATTCCTGAAAGGGCCTTTTAGAGTTCCCGTTTCTCCTTTCTACGCGGCAGCCTCTTGCCGAGGGAACATCCCAAGTCCCCTCCCCGCTTCCTGAGTTTGAGGCCTCGGCACTTTTGTGATCCAGAGTTCTGTAGCTGTGAAGGGGTGGGGCACGCTGCCTCCCAGTCATCCTCACTGGACGTGGGGACAGGTAGGAGCCAGGGAAAGTGGTGAGCAGGCTGTGGCGTGAGGGAGGCCAGGACCAGCGCGGTGCCTCACCGCGTGCCCCTCACCGGTGGGGGACCCGGCATCTCTCCCTCTCCCCTTGGGTCTTTGTTTCAGGCCAACTTTTAAAAAGACTGAGGCCTCCCTCGAGGTTGAACAGATTTTCTAGAACCTTATTTTTGCCATGACAGGTCCCTAGTCCCTTGTTCAAGAAACGAAGAAACCTGAGAACCCAGAAAACTGAAATGAAGCCGTTTGGCCGAAGCCTGGCTTGAGCCCACGCGAGGCTCCCAGCTGCCTTAGGACCCAGAGAACTGAAATGAAGCTGTTTGGCCAAAGCCTGGCTTGAGCCCACGCGAGGCTCCCAGCTGCATTTTGTTTTCTTAGGTTTTGCTGAGAAACGAAAGTGTGTTCTGTGAAGGTGTTTGCGACACCCTGATACCCTGTGTGGCCAAAGTCCAGAAAGCCTGGGCCCCACAGGGCTTGATGAGGGGTCCTGGGCCTGCAGCCTGCATTTCAGGAGACCTGAGAGGCATGGTCAGTCCCATGAGCTATGTGGCTTGGCCCGCAGATCCTCCAAGGGCAGAGGGACGCCCCAGGGACCCATCAGACTCAATGACGACAGAGAAGCTCAGGTGGGCACCAGGGCCACCGTGGAGGCCGCAGGCTTCCTGCCTGTGAGGACCCGCCCTGTGTGTGTCTGAGCCCCTCAGAGATCGAGGTTTAGTCACGAGAGCCGGTCATTGGAACAGATGCTTTATTATGTTACAAAGACAAAAGTCCCCACTGAAACACAGCTAAAAAAATAACACGTTTTCCCAAGATTACATTACTAAAAACAGGTGTTGTGTTACTGGAGGGCGTCCATTGATACTGCTCAGAGAAGCACCGTCCTACAGGGAAAGCACAGGTGGGATTTCGTTTTCACCTGAAAGCATAAAAGTGCTTCAGCTGGTAACAGAGGAGTGGATGTTTGTGCGTCGGAGACACTGACTGTTCCAAGCGACAAGTGGCTCTGTGCCCAGATCCCGCCAGCCGGGCCCCTGGGTACAGCGAGGGCCTCCCGCAGGCAGGCTGGTGGGAACGCTGCGGGAATAGGGCAGAGTCGCCGTTTCTCACCAAACCAACTTGGGCGGACGTGAGCCGACCTGCCTGCTTGGCTCCTTCTGCCCGGCCTCTCTGAGCAGACTCAGGGTCACTACCCACCCCCTCGGCTCCAGGAGTGCCGGCGGCCTCCCTCCCGCCCCTGCCCTGCTGGGAGAACTGTCCACCTTCAAGACGTATCTGTTGATTTGTTTAGTTTTATAAAACATGTTGCTGAAAGGGTTCTTGCTCCTGGCAGTTCGCATTTTCTCCTGACGGTGGCGAAGTCTTGACTCTACTCCCACAGCTGCTTCTCCAGGGCAAAGAGGCCAGCGCGGGCTCCCTGGACAGGCCATCTGGCTGCTCCGTGCTCCGGCTGGCTTCCTTGGATGTCTGGCTGGGCTTACAGTGACAGCTGCCCCTGGGGCCTCTCCCTGCTCTGTGCCATCCCCCAACCAGCCCTTCCCAGGAGCACACTACGGGAGCTCTCAGGACAGCCCCACTGGACTCGATGGACAGGGAACATGCCTAAGAAACAAATCAACAAGCCCCTGGAATTGAAGCGCGTCTGCTCTGGGCTTGGGCACCCCAGGTGTCGGGATGGCCTCCGCAGCTCCTGAAGTGGAGCACAGGGGCGGAGTGGGGGCGCCAGTGTGTGGCCTCGGGCAGCAACTGCCCAACACCAGCCCAGCTTCCAAGAGATGAGCGTGATGCCTGGGACATGGGACTCAGCCTTTCTGGCCTCAGTTTCCTCATCTACGAAATGGCAATAAGAGGGGGAAGAGGAGCTCAGGTGACAAGCAGCCGGGGTAGCCGCGGTCCCCTGGGAAAGCCCTGAGCCCGCTGCTGCTGCTGACTCGTGTCCTGGGGGTGGCACCTTTCTAGGGAGATGGAGCCCTAGAAGCTGAGTGGCCAGAGCCTGCCCTTCGGCTGGAAGGAGCTGGATGGGAGGACCAGGCTCCCGCCCTGGCTGCAGCCAGATCCCATGGGAGTGACAGCCCCCTGCCTGCTGCCCCCACAGAGGTGCACCCAGGCGTGCTGTCAGTGGCCCTGGGAGGTGGACGGTGGGGGAGAGAGATGCCCGAGTCTTCATAGACCAGGCACCTGCAGCAACACCAGACTTTTAAATAAGGGGAGGCTGGTGACGGTGATGCCACTTAGCAAGATGATCTGAGGCCCAGCCCGAGGGCGTTGTGTGTAACCTTGCTGTCCCGTGGGGGACTTAACTGCTGCTTCTGGGAGACGTTAGCAGGGGAAGCTCCTGCCCAAAGGAGCTGATGCCGTACGTACCCTGGGCAGGGGGTGCAGAGCTTGCCATGTGAGACGGGCCAGGCAGCCTGCACCCCGGGTGATGTCTCAGCTCACGTGAGTGAGGGCTCCCACTGGCCCACCTGCCCAGAACGGAGGGCTCCTGGGGTGCTCCAAGAAGGCCTAGACCCCCCAGCACCTGTCTCAGTCTGTCTCCTGACTGCCGCTGCCTCCAAGAAAGGAGAGCAATGCCCTCTGGACCTTGCGATGATAGGGAAGGTGGCCTCGGGGAGGGAGGAGCTGCTCCCACGGCAGAGCGGTCCTGCGGATTTGCCAGGGTTTGCCCTTCCCGGCATTCCCTCCAGGCTTCCTCCCCACTGGCCTTCCTGAGTTCAAGTCCCCGCCTGCCTGGCTTCTCACTCAGCTTTCTCAGCCCAGCTCGTGGGCACTAGGTTGAACTCAAGGGAATGTTGAGAAAGTTAAAAAAAAAAAAAAAGCTGACCCACCATGTAGAAAACGGAATCAGTTTATCAAACATTGACAATTTCCAGTCCTCCAAGGACAGGCTGTCCCTGTCTGCTGAGGGGCCCCGAGGAGAGGCGAGTGTGGCTGGGCGGAGGGCACTGGCTGAGGCGGCCCCAGCTGCTGCCCGTGCCCGGGAGGGGTTGCGCCCTCCCCAGTTTTCTCCAGTTTCAGCAACACTGTTGATTGGGGCAGGAGGGGGGCGGTCCTGCAGAATACAGTATGCTGGGGGCAGAGGCTTGTCCCAAGTCTGGCAGAGAGTCCCCAGCTCCCAGTGCAGGGGAAACGCATTCCCTGAAAATACGTGTGTTTCAGACACAGTCACTTGGCTGGTCACTGCTATCCAGAACCAAAAGATGTCGCAAAATACTTTTTGGCAGTCCGTCAGCAAAGGGGATCCTTTCTTTTGGGAGGACCTCACTTGACAGAGTCCCTAGGATGAGGCCTGAGGACGGAGCCGAGCAGACACTGCAGTCCCCACCCACACCTACCATGGAGCCTGTGGGCAGCGGCAGGGCTGAGAGAGGGAGTCGGCCCCTGCCCCGCAACCCCATCACTAGGGCAGCTCCAGAAGGTTCCACAGGCGACTCAGGCCATCCTGAGCAGGTGGCTTCGGGGCGGGGCCTCTCCTGGGGCCAGGGAAGCGCCTGGGGATGGCCGGACCTGCTGAAGGCCCTGCCTCCTGAGGCCGTTTTGGAGGCGCAGGAAGGAGAGGGCAGCGACTCGGGTCTCTGCGGCAGCGCAGGCTGCGGGTTTGGCCGGGCCGGGGCCCTCAGTGGATCTCGGCCTCTGCGAACTCCTCCTTGATGGGCTGCTTGCGGGCCTTGCAGTCGGGCAGGTCGAAGCCGAAGTCCGCCCACTCATCAGGACCACCGGGGCCGCCGCGGTTGGGGATGGTGATGGTGTGGCGCACGCGGAAGTGCACGGCCTCCATGACCCGCTGGCGCTGCAGCTCCCCGGAGCTGCCGATGGAGATGGTGGCCGCGTTGCTGGAGCGGAGCAGCTGCTGTGCAGCGCCATAGTCGTGGCCCTGCTTCAGGTCCTGCAGGCCCCGCCAGATGGTCATGCGGTACTGCTCGGGGATCTTCAGGGCCCCCAGGTCCTGCGGGAGGCCGGTGCGTTAGGGGCAGGGGCAGTGGGGGCAGGGAGAGCAGGGAGGGGGCCGCCGCCCTGGGCCTGGTGGTCCGGCCACACCACACCCTGGCCCCCACACCCCCAACCAGAGTGGGCAGGAGAGGGGACATGGTGGAGGGAGAGAGGCCACCAAAGCCACTCCTGGCCTGTGCAGGGCCTGGGCCCTGACCTCAGGGCTTTAGACATGGAGCCCCTGGGCATCCTCCTGGCCCTGGGGGATGATGACCGGCCTCGCAGCCTCTGGCCTGAGCCCTCCGTGGTCTCCATGTCCCTGACCCCCAGCTCATCCCTGAGCTCCCAGCACCCTCTGGGCACCACAGCAAGCGCGCACATCACGCAGGGGAGGCAAGAGTTGACGCGGGACGTGGAGCTGGCTCAGTGTAGGTCACTGGGGACAGGGTGCAGGAGGGGTTCGTGGACACAGATGCAGCCAGCCCCTGCATGAAGGACAGTTCGGCCGAGCAGCTGGCCCCAGCTTACACTGACAAACCCTCGTCTCTGTCTGCAGCCCCAGGCTGGGGATGGTCTGGGAAGGGCCTTGGACCTAGGCGGCGCCACTGGCTGGGAGTGGGTTCCCAGAGAGGGCTTATTCTTCCTTGGCCGACAGTGCCCTGTGGTTCCCACGGTCCTAGGCTCCGAGCAAGCCTTTGTACAGCACTAGTCTCATTTAACCCAAAGGCAAGCCGTGGCTGTGGGATCAACTGTCACAGGTGTCAAGAGCTGTGTGGCCTCTGGCCGGCCGCTTGCCTTCCCTGGGTCCCCTTTCCTTCCTGTGTAAATGACGCTGAGCTAGACTGTCTCTCTCGGGCCCTCACGTTCTTTTGTCCTTTGCGCCTTGAAAACAGCCCATCCGCTAAAATCAAAGGCACGCTGGCTGCTGGGAATCTGAAAAGGCCGGAACGACCAGTTCAGCGTCGGAGGCCTGGGTGTGTGTCCCACCCGCCAGCCGCGTACCTGGCTGCACCTGCCTGAGCTCCGAGAGTCAAGTCCTCACATCTGCTTGCCCGTGGGAAAGGGTTTCCAAGTTTCCCAGCCATGAGAGCCAAGAGGAGAAAGCTCTTTGCCCTCCAGACAGGGCCCCCTCCGGCCACTGACTGTGCGGAGCGGGCCCCCCGGCTGCTTACCTCGATGGTCAGGTTCTGCAGGTGGTAAACGCTCTGCAACCCTTGGGAGGTGAAATACTCGATGCAGTTTGGACACCCCAATCCTGTTAAGAAACTGCAGGGAGAATTTGAGAAAGGAAGCGGCATCAGCGTCCCAGCACAGGGCTGCGCGAGCCCGCGCTCTGGGAGTGGCCTGGCTGGGGCGGAGACTGCCACTGTCTCTGAAGGGTGGCTCCAGCCCACCAGTGGCCACGGCTCCCTCAGGGAGGGGACGTGCTCAGCGGCGGGGGGTTGGGGTGTCAGCGGAGGACCCCGGCTTTCTGTGCCTTTCCTCTAAGTGGCCCGTGGCCCCGGTGTCTGCTGGATGCTCCTGGCCTGACTCCCCCGCCCGCCTGTCTGATCCGGGGTTGCAAGTGGTGAGTCTGCAGGGTGGGCGGGGCAGCCGACATGGCGGGAAGGACAGAGGTGAGAGGACAGGGTGACAGTGCACACCCGGGGCCCTCGGCAGCCCACACACCTGACGAGGCTGGGGTCGGCGTGGTAGGGGGGTGGCGGAGTGCAGTGGGGCCCTGAGACCATGGCCTGGGCGCCGTGGCTGCTGCTCATCTCACCGTTGGTCGGCGCGGTGTGGCTGTGATTGTTCAGCATCCCGGGGCCTGGGTGAGAGGTGGTGGGGGGCGTCAGGGCAGCTGGGCCGGGGGTCCAGGTACAGGCTCCACCCAGGCTCCCGACTCCTTAGACACCAGGGAGCCACCCCAAGGCCTGGCGATGTGATGCTTGGCATCACCCCAGCCAGCTGGAGGCCTGAGGAAGGACTGAACGCCGGGGCCTTGTCTCCTAGCCCTGCCTAGTAGGGACGGGTGTGACCATGCGGACGAGGCGTTGGGTCCTAAGGGCAATCACAGCTGGCACTGGAGTGCTGGCCACACCCCAGGGCCTCAGGACACACCTGGGGGTGCTTGCTCTCAGCACTGGGAACATGCCTGGCCCTGCCCACATGAGGACCTTCTAGGGGAAGGGGCCCAATCCTATCCTGGGGATCCCCCGGCTGGCTTGTGTTGGGGCCCCTGATGAGCTATTGTACCATTTAATCCTCACAAGGAGTGAGCCTTCTGTGGTACTTCTGTGGCCATTTACTGACGGGGAAACTGAGGCTGTGTAATATTAAGAACCTTCCCCAAGCTCCCCGCCAAGAGGTGGGGCAGGCGTGTGGGTTCCACGCTCTCAACCATGCCCCGCTTCGCCTCCCACAGCGAGGAGTGGGCAGAGCCGGCTGCCTGTGGCTGGGCCTTCCGCCCACAGGGTGGAGCTGCTGGAGGGAGCCAGCGACAGAGAGATCCGCGGCTGGTCCCGAGCTGGGTGGAATGCTCTGAGCCAGGCCCTCCCACTGGGCTCACCCCCACTGCCTGTGGGCCCCCACTGCCCGAGGGACTCACCCACAGGCCCCAGGTTGGGTGCTGCGGCTGAGCTGTGCGGGGGAGGCTGGCCCACCAGCTGGTTGACGGAGGGCAGCTTGTTCATGCCCCCGTGCACCTTGTTCATGGGTGAGAGGACCGGCCCATAGGACGGGGGCTGCAGGTGGCTCCTGCTCAGAAGCAATGGCCGGCATGGGTAGGAAGCAAGGCAGCCTTGTGCCTGCCAGCCACCCACGTCCGCGATGCCCCCATGCTGCCGATGCGTGGAGGCTCTGATGTCAGAGAGTGGCTTCATCCTCCCTAGCCTCCCAGTGCCCAACCATGGCCATGCACGGGCACTGGGCCTGCTCCTGAGAAGGGCACTGGCCATGGCGGGGCTGGGGGCGGGGATGACCTGTGCCCCTGGAATCGGCCTCTGGTCTTGGTGGGTCATGGTCACTCTGTCCATCCCTCCTAGCCTTTCCACTCAGCAGACATTTACAAGGCCCCTCAGTGGCAGAGGCATAGCAAAGGCTGTGACCCAGGGTCCCAGGGCAGCTCCAAGTCCCAGAAGGCTTCCTGGAGGAGGAGATGTGAGGTGGGCCCCCTGAGCTCTCAGTTCTGCTGCCTGTCTCTGGCAGATGATGCCTTCTGGAGGGATTTCTGGTCCTCCTGGCCATCTCCTGTGGGTTTGAGCCGTGCCCGCCTTCCCTACCCGCATGGTGGGCTGGGGTGGACTCACGGCCTCTGGAGGAGCTGCTGCTGCTGCCGATAGGAGTCCACCAGCGGCTGTGGCACCAGCTCCATCAGCTCCAGGCTCTCCTTCAGCTTCATCAGGATCTCGAAGTTCTCACGGCCTCGCACCTGAGCACAGAGGAGCAGACACTCTGCCCATGTGCCCCAGACCCCCGTGGGAGGGGGGCGGACACAGCCTCAGGAGAGTTGGGGCTTGGCAAAGCATCTGTCCTTTCTAGGGGTTCCCCGGCACCCCAGAGCCTCAGGATCCCCGACCTGCTTTCCTCTTCCCAGGAAGCAGGTCTAACCAGAGCTCCTGACTCGGCGGGCAGGTCTGCCCCCAAGAACCACGCCTGCTCATTCTGGCCCCAAGCCCTGCTCACTCTTCCTCCGTCATCAACAGATATTGTTGTTTTTTTTTTTTTTAACAAATGGCTCTTTCTTTTCTTTTCTTTCTTTTTCTTTTTCTTTTTTTTTTGAGACAGGGTCTTGCTCTGTTGCCCATCATAGCTCGCTGCAGCCTTGGACTCCTGGGCTCAGGCGATCCTCCTGCCTCAGCCTCCTGAGTAGCTGGGACTACAGGTGCACACCATCTTGCCCAGCTAATATCTGTAAAGATGGAGTCTCGCTGTGTTTCCCACTTTGGTCTCCAACTCCTGGGCTCAGATGATCCTCCTGCCTTGCCCTCCCAAAATGCTAGGATTACAGGCATGACCACGGTCCCCAACTGGGGCTGACTCTGGAGCTCAAAAAACTGAAAGTTCACATCATGAAGATGAATCCCATTTAAGCCTGTGCTGATTTAATTCACCTGTTGGAGGCCACACGTGAGAGGCACACTCACTGGGGCCACGGCCATGGGTCTTGGCCAATGTTAGGGTCCTGGACTCTTGCTAATTGTTTACCCTGGTGGGACTCTGCACCACCCACCTGCACTGTGTGCACAAGGCTTCACTGTCAACCTCATGACACTGAGTTTTTGTGACCGAGGGGACTCTCAGGGACGCGCTGGAGTTGGGCCCTGCTGGTTTCTCTTGCAAGCAGGTTCTGCCCTCTTAACCTTCCCAAGCAGGGCTGGGCACCTCCCGCCCCCTCTGCCCCCTCCGCCCAGGTCTCCAGGGCCCCTCCCCATGGCCCAGCCTGGGCTCAGCAGATGACAGAGGTGAGTCAGGTCTCCTGACCGCCGTGCAGGAGCACAAGCTCACATGCAGGAGCATATATGTGCAAGAGCACTCACGCGCAGAAGCACACATTCATGCACAGGAGCACTCGTGCAGGAGCACTCACACACAGGAGCACTCACGCGCAGAAGCACTCACACGCAGAAGCACTCACATGCAGGAGCACTCACGTAGGAGCACTCACGTGCAGAAGCACACACGCCTAGGAGCACACACTCACGTGCAGGAGCACACTCACATGCAGGAGGACTCACGCAGGAACACACACAGGAGGACTCACGCGCAGGAGCACACACTCACGTGCAGGAGCACTCACGCCCAGGAGCACTCACGTGCAGGAACACACACATGCACAGGAGCACACACTCACGTGCAGGAGCACACTCACATGCAGGAGGACTCATGCAGGAACACACACACGCAGGAGGACTCACGCGCAGGAGCACACGTGCAGGAGCACAGACTCACAGGAGCACACACTCACATGCAGGAGCACACACGCACAGGAGTGCACACTTGCAGGAGCACAGACTCATAGGAGCACACATGTGCAAGAGCACACACGCACAGGAGCACACACTCACGTGCAGGTAGTACGTGTCCTCATCTCCGTGCCGCCGCTTCTTCATGCTGGCACCCAGGGCGGGGATGGCAGGGGGGCTCTGCTTGAAGGCTGGAAGGCCAGGCAGGGGGGCGGGGTGAGCCCGCAGGACCAGAGGGTGAGGCCTTCCTCCAGGAGGAGGGAGACCTGCCCCACCCTTGGGGCCAATCGACCCTCCAGGTGGTTGCAGCGGGGGGACAGGTCCAGCGTTCAGCAATCCACAGAGATGGGCAAACCTGGGGTGCCACCAGGCCTCTGAGGCGCCCTCAGCCCTTGGCCCAGGATGACAGACTTCTTCGGGGGCTGTTCTCAGGCTTCGTCAGGGAGGCATCCGCGCCTGGGGGGCCATTCAGGGGCTGGCCTTGTCCCCGGGATGCCAGCTTGCACTGTGTCCTGCCAGCATGCCCCTTCCTCTCCCCACACGCGTCCGGTTCCACCCAGCCCAGCCGGCCCGCCGCTCACCGCGCTTGCTGGCGGCCCCGTTCTTGGCGGTGCTCTCGTTCAGGGCCTGCTGTTCACGGAAGTGATCCTCATCAGCTTTCCGGTCGCGGCCAGGACAGGCGCAGATGCGGCCCTCAAAGGACCGGCGGCCCAGCACCTGCCCACTGTCGGGTTGGCACAGCCAGAACTGTGAGCTCAACCCTGCCCACCCTCAACCTGCCCACCCTCTTCGCCCACCTCGGACCCTGCAGGACCGGCCTTGAGAGCCCTCAGAGTCACCGCAGAGCACCCAGTGCCGGCATCAAGTGTTCCCGCCAAAGGCTCAAAGCTGCGAGGCTGCCCTGAGACCTCGCCCGAGACTGCCGCCTCCCTCGGGAGACCCAGCTCCTGCCCAGGCAGCCCCTGCAGGCCAGGGGGCGGTCCCTCGCTCCAGCCGCAAAGCCCAAAGCCTCTTCCCCCAGCTGGCCTTGGCCTGCATGTCTCCATAGCAGCTTCCGCTCTCCTCCATCAGTGCCTGCCCAGCCCTGTCCCTCCTCCACCCCATGTGCCCAGGACTCACTCCCGTGTCTCCAGGGTGATGATGATGAGGATGGGCCGCCGGTTCATGCCCCCCACACAGCTGCTGTTACACATGAAGTTGTACAGGATGGTGGTGAATTCTGTCCCCACCTGCACACCAGGTAGCAGGGAGAGGGGCTGGCATCAGCATGCAGCCCTGGTCCACACGGGTGGCAGTCCCCAGCTCCACGTTTGGCCCTGGCTCCAGGTAGGCAGGGGAATGCCCTGCTCTATGGTTTTTTGCTATCTGTCCATCTGTCTACTTATCCATCCACTCACCCCCCCACCCCCCACCCCATCCATCCATTCATTCACCAACTCCATCCCTTCACCCACCCACCCCATCCATCCATCCCTCCATCCACCCACCCATCCATCCATTCATCCACCAATCCCATCCATCCACCCATCCATCCATCCACCCACCCACCCCATCCATCCATCCCTACATCCACCCACCCATCCATCCATTCATCCACCAATCCCATCCATCCACCCATCCATCCACCCATCCATCCATCCACCCATCCATCCATCCCTCCATCCACCCACCCACCCCATCCATCCATCCCTACATCCACCCACCCATCCATCCATTCATCCACCAATCCCATCCATCCACCCATCCATCCACCCATCCATCCATCCATCCACAATCCATCCACCCATCCACCCATCCATCCCTCCATCCACCCATCCATCCCTCCATCCACCCATCCATCCATCCACCCACCCATCCATCCATCCATCCACCCATCCATCCAGCCACTCACCCATCCATCCATCCACCCATCCATCCATCCACCCACCCATCCATCCACCCACCCATCCATCCATCCACCGACCCATCCATCCACCCATCCATCCATCCATCCATCCACCCATCCATCCATCCCTCCATCCCTCCATCCACCCATCCATCCATCCACCCATCCGTCCACCAACCCTATCCATTCACCTACTCCAACCATCCATCCACCCACTCATCGATTCAATATCAATCTATCCATACATCCACCCACCCACCCCACCCCATCCACCCACCCGTTCATTCACCCACACACCCACCTCATCCATCCATCCATTCATCCACCCACCCACTCACCCCATTTATCCATCTACCCACCCACCCACCTACCTACCCATCCATCCATCCACCCCACCCACCCCCATCCATCCACCCATCCACCCACCCACTCCATTAACCCATCCATTCATGAAGATGACTGAACAGCAATCACTGAGCTGGTTCTGGGATCTGGGAGGGCTTAGACCTGGTCTCTGCTCTCAGAGCAGCACTGAGTCCTGTGGTCTGCTAGTCCCAGCCTTCTCTCCGACACAGGCTGGAGGCCAAGTGCAGGTGCTGGGAGTGAGTGTGAGTGTGTGCACAGGTTTTGTGGGCCTACGTGTGTGTTGGGGCTTATCTGGGCAGAAGGGTTTGTGGTGTTGCTCTGGCAGAGAGAGGGACCAGAGCTGTCCCCAGCAAAGCCATCCCCAGCACACTCCCATTTCCCAGGGAGTTTGCAGTACAGCTGAGACATGAAGCAAAACTCTTTTTTTTTTTTTTTTGGAGATGGAGTCCCTCTCTGTCGCCCAGGCTGAAGTACAGTGGCAACCTCTGCCTTCAAGCGATTCTCCTGCCTCAGCTTCCCAAGTAGCTGGGATTACAGGCACGTGCCACCACGCCCGCCTAACTTTTGTATTTTTAGTAGAGACTGGGTTTTGCCACGTGGGCCAGGCTGGTCTTGAACTCCTGACCTCAAGTGATCTGCCCGCCTCAGCCTCCCAAAGTGCTGGGATTATAGATGTGAGCCACTGCGCCTGGCATGAACCAAAACTCTTGATCAGTGTGTGTCCCAGACCACAATGTGGGCAGTTCTCATGTCACCCTGGGGACAAATACAAAAGCCATTCCGGGTTTGGGAAGATTGTGGCCTTTCTCAGAACTGCTGTCACACTGAAGCCACCAGGGGGCGAGAGAGCCCTGCCTTCCTGGCAGGCGGGGCAGGTAAGGGTGGGACGAGGGTTTCAGGGAGCCCTTCCCCACCTTGGTTCTGCTGGCATGAAGGGCCGCTCTTAGAGGAGGTGAGATGGGGCCTGGAAGGGGCCAGGGTACCGGGTAGAGGATTGTGGAGGACCTGGAGACTGGGTACTGGAACAGGAGCCTGGGGTGTCCTGGGGGCCCGGTACAGGGATGGGGACCTGGCGGGGGAGGCTAGGGCTGGGTACAGCATGGAGCCTGGTCTCAGAACCAGGTACAGGGGAGGTAGAGACCTGCCATTGCCTGCCCTCCCCTGGGGGCCTGGTACCCACTCCTCATCTCCTGTCCTGCCCCACCCCACCCTCCCGCAGCAACTTCAAACCCTCTGCTCCCCCTACCCCAGCCTTTCACCCCAGTTGGGCCCCACATCAGCTCCAGAATGGTTTCCCCCATCCCAGAAAATTCTGCTGCCTTTGGGTCAAAGGTAAGAACCTCCCAGCCTCTCTGCATCCCCTCCCCTCCTGCTTGCATGCCCCCCAGTCCCCTGCACCCCCACCCACGTGGTACCCAGCCGGGCCTCCCAGCTCTCCAGCCTGCTGACCAGGCTCAGCCTCCTGCAGGCCGCCTCTCCCGGGCCCCTGGCCTGGTCTAGGGGTTTTTCCACCGTCCCTCAACCCCCTTCGTAGACTTTGCCACCCCCATGGGCGCTGTGGCTGGTCTGGTTCTGTCCCAGCCAATCCAGGGTCTAAATGGCGAGGACCTCCCCATCTCCAGCATCCTTATGTCCCGGAGGCTCAGGCCGGAACCAGTGTTGGGTACCAACAGAGGGCAGAGCTGAAGACCCACTCCCCACTATGGAGCCGGGCACACTCAGGCCCAGAGAGGGCCCGAGGCAGATGCGGGGCCAGAACAGCAGTGCACACAGTGGGGCCTGTGTGGGCGGCGCAGGGACAGGGGCTGCCTTGGGGGACCCCCACCCCATACGGCTGACTGCAGGGCCCCGGGCCCAGCCTGGCTCCTGGCTTACCTGTGGTGGCTCATAGGGTACCACGACGCTCTGCCTGCCGGTGACAGGGTCGTCCACATACTGCGAGAGATTATTGCCTTCCACACGGATGAGGTGGCTGGCTGGGGCAGACTGTCCTGCCGGGAGGGGTCGCCACTTCAGAGAGGTGCACAGAGGCACCCAGCCCCGTGCCAGGCACAGAGAATTGCCCACCCTGTACCAGGTGCAGAGGTGCCCAGCCCCATGCCGGGTTCACAGAGGTGTCCAGCTGTCAGGTGCAGAGAGGTGCCCAGCCCTGTGCCAGATGCAGAGGTGTCCCCCTGGGCCAGGTGCAGAGAGGTGCCTAGCCCTGTGCCAGGTGCAGAGAGGTGCCCAGCCCTGTGCCAGGTGCAGAGAGGTGCCTAGCCCCGTGCCAGATGCAGAGAGGTGCCCAGCCCTACGCCAGGTGCAGAGAGGTGCCCAGCACTGTGCCAGGTGCATCACAGCAGAACTGAGACAACCAGGCCCAGTCCTGTGGGCTTCCAGGTGAGGCTCAGGCCAGCTGGCAGCCCTCCTGCCCTGGGGGTGCCTGCCCAGTGGCTCTGCTCCCTGATTCTCCTGCTAACCCCTGAGGTGGCCTGTAGACTTCCCCCGGCACACTGGCGAGAGGCGCTATGCCACATAGGATCTCTGGGGCCCCAGAAGGCCGCTGCCCCTCAGACTCTGCCCAGACCACCTGCCCCTGCCCAGGAACATGCCCCCCCAGGCCCCAGTCAGAACTGGGAAAATGGGGCTGAGGAGGCACTGAAAGCCCTCCCCAGGGAATAGCTAAGCCCAAGCCATCAGCCACACTCTCTCCCAGTTAGGCAGCCTTGGGCTGTGGTGTCCAGGACGCTGGGCAAAATGCCACCGTGGGCTGAGGCTCTGGGGGCCCTCACCTTCGTTGAAGTCCCTCCCGAGCTCGTGGTTGGGGCAGCGCTTCACAATGTCGGTCACGTGCTCTGCCTTCTTGTAGATGGGCATAGCCCGGATGGCGGTGCCCGGGGGCGGGGGGGTGGACACCTTGATCTGGATGGGGCACGTCTTGGCGATTTGGCAGTATAGCTTCTTCAACAGCGGGGAATACTGGGGGGAGGGAGCAGGTGAGACAGGCGGTCCCCAGTGCACCCCTGTCTGGGCCACCCTCCATCGGGAGCCCCTTCCACAAGCCCCAGGTGAGGAATGCCCGAACAGCCCCTCTGCTGAATCCCTCCAGGCGTGAAACCAGGCCCGGCTGCCCCCGGCACTCACTCCGCAGCCATCGGGTGATTTGGGCTCCGTGACAGCAGGGTGTGAGTGCTGGTGGCAGCCAGGCAGAGAGGCTTTAGGTTTATGGATGGGGACAGGAAAGGCCGGGAGAGCAAGAAGGGGCTGCTGGAGAGTGGGGGCAGGAAGGGGACTGGGAGCCGGGCCTGCGGAGCGACACCCCCGACCGCAGTGTTTGAAGAGGTGTGTTTGCAGTGTCGGATCTGTTTTTAAAAGACCAGAGCTGGGCTTCTCCAGCATCCACACAGAGCCAGTGGACCGTTTGTGATGGGCTGGGTACCCCTGTGCGTCCCAGCGTCCATGGAGCTCTGGGTTGGTGTGAAGGCCTCTCGTGCCTCAGTAGCCCTGGTGACTCTCATGCCCTCTCTTGCTGGGGCCACCAAGTCTGAGCAGCCGAGCTGTGCGGCTTTGTCTGACCACTCTAGGGGCCCCTCTGGGCTCGCAGCCCCAGCATCCCCAGCCTGGGACTCGAGGAGCTGAGAGGTCTGTCTGGGGCCAGAGTGGCCCCCAATGTGGGGGGACTGGATGACACCCTGATCCAGCTCCTGCGGAGGCCTCCAGCACCCTCACCCCACAGGGCCATGCCCCACAGGACCCAGGCTGGCTCTCATGAACCCTAAAAGTGACCCTGCTGAGGCCACTGCACGGGCGTCCACTCGTTCCCAAGCTGGTTGATTCCCCGTGTCTGGCTGCTGTGAGTCCGCATGCCCCTGCCCACAGGGACCTCAGGAATGAGTCCCAGGCTCAGATTCAGAGAGTGACTTCTGTCCCCACCCCATGCCCTCTGTGCCCCTCACCAGCCCCCGATGACTCAGAATCACAAGTCACTGCAGCCACAAGTGCCCTGGAGAATGTCCGATCGCCCTCCACCATGGAACAGTTGGGGAAACTGAGGCCAGAAGAGGAAGCTACTGGCAGAACCAGGGAAGTGGCAGGTGGAGCCTTCCCTTTGCCGCCCCCACTGGCCACCAGCCCTACCTCTCTGGCCATCAAGGGACATAAGGGGCTCTCAGGAGCCACATAGGTCCTTGGCAGGTAGGTGCAGGCACAGGAAAAACAAGGAAAAAGGAGGAAAGAGACAGGGGAGGTGGAGCTGACAGAGCCTGTGAGCCATGGTGGGTGGGGCCTGGGTCCCCAGCACCCTCAGCGCCCCGGCCCTGCACAGAAGGAGCCATCCCCCTCTCTGATGAGCTACCTGGGCTTCCCGAATGAGACCCAGCCAGGAACGCTGGCCTGTCCCTGCCATGGGTGTGAGGGGGCTGGAGGGACAAGTGGAAGGGGGTCTTCCAGTGGCCTCCTGGGGATGGGAAGTGGATATCCAAAGGGCGGGCCCCTGCTAGGTCCTCCATCCATCTGGAGGCCCTGGAGCCAGGGTGGCTCCACTGCCGCTGCCTGCACCCCCGACCTTGGGCACCGGGTCTCGGGCAGGAAGCCGCTCACCCCCAGTCCTGACAGGAAGGAACCATCATGCACAGCCCTGCAGGTGGCGCTGGGCACTGTTTAGAAAAGCAGGAAACAGGCCGGGGGCCAAGGCAGGCAGATCACCTGAGGTCAGGGGTTCAAGACCAGCCTGGCCAACATGGTGAAACCCTGTCTGTACTAAAAATACAAACATTAGTCAGGTGAGGTGGTGGGCGCCTGTAGTCTCATTTACTCGGGAAGCTGAGGCAGGAGACTAGCTTGAACCTGGGAGGTGGAGGTCGCAGTCAGCCGGGATGGCGCCACTGTACTCCAGCCTGGGCAACAGAGAGAGAGAGAGGGGAAGAAAGGAAAGAAAGAAAAAAAGGAAGGAAAGAAGAAAAGAAAGAAAGAAAAGCAGAAAACAGCCTTGCAGAGCCGGCAGCCCTCAGCCCCATGTGGGCGCCGGCCCTGGGCCGTGGGAACTGCAGGCTTGGCCATGGCGGGAAGGACGGCAGTCCCCGTGCTGTGGGGTCAGTCTGGCTTCCCTGGGGGTGACTGCTGACGTACAGTGTTCCCACCATCATGAATGCCCCCTTCGCTCCCCACAGCATCGCTTGGAAGGATAAACGGGTAGTCTTGCCCTAGGGCACAGGGGAGCAGCTCACAGCTCAGACCCTCTGAGACTCGGAACCTCAGGAGACTCAGAGGAGGCCCATGGCCCGGCCTTGGAGTGGTGCGTGTCCAGGCACTGGTCTCTTGGACAGAGGCCTTGCCTGAAGCCACACACCGCAGTGTGGACTCCATCTGTGTGGGCTGGGGACAGAAGGAGGAGGGGGCCAGGTGGTGGTGGGTGTCTCCCAGTGCCTTGAGCTGGGGAGAGGAGCACAGGGCCGGCAGCTGTGTCGCCAGGCTTCTCCGAGGCCAGGGCAGCTTGCAGGGTGAGCTGCCCATCGCTGAGCATTTATGGGGCACCTCTTGTATGCAGAGCACATAGGCCCCCTGGAATTCAGGCGCCTGGCTCTGTCTCCTTCATCTTTCCTCAGTAACGTACTCAATAAATGCCATCCATCCTTAGCCGTTCCCTAGGGAAGCCGCACGGCAGGGAAGAGAGAGCAGATCCCCCATGAAACAGACCGGGGCTGGGGTGGCTCAGGTCAGAGTCTCAGGGGCAGCAAAAAGAGAAGGGCCTCTGAGGTCCAGCCACGTGGGTCTCAGTTCCGGCTCTGTGCTCACCAGCTGGGACGCCTCGAGCCGCTGCACAAGCCTCTCCGCCTGCATCTGTGACTCACTGCGTATCCCCTGGGAACACAGTGGCCTGCAGGTGTCAGTGGCTACTGCGCCCTCGTCATTCTCCGAACTAGGTGAGGAGGTGTTGGTTGCAGGCGGCTGGACCCGCACAGGCCGGCTCCTCTGCAGCTTCCTCTCCGGGCTGAGCCCCCTGAGGCTCCATCTACCCTCGTGCCCCAGCCCACGGCCTGAGATGGGAGTCAGTAGCTCCACCAAGGGGGGCTCTAGACACTTGTGGGGAGGGGAGGTTGCCTGGGCTCCTCAGCTGGTTGGACACAGATGGAGTTGGGTGCAGCCAAGCCTGCGGGCAGAGGCCCCGGCAGCCCTCGCTCCCTGACAGCACCATGGAGTCTGAACAGTGTGAGGGGTTTCACAGTCCCCGCTGCCTGGCCCCTGCAACCCTTCCCCTAGGGTCCTGCCCCAGCCCCCTGGCCACAGTCCTCCATGGAGCCTCAGCTCCCAGCGGCCCAGGCCTCAGGGTCAGCCGAGCTCCCATTTCGCAGACAGGCAAACCTAGGCAGCAGCCTCTTGGCAGCACCCTGCTGAGCCCGCCTGGCTCCCTCTGGAGCCCCGGGCAAGGCGAAGTGGTGATCCCTGCTCTGGAAGCTGTGTGGTGAGGCGTCCCAGGGCCGGGGCGCACGAAGTGGGTGCAGCGCCCAACGTGTGCTCCCATCTGTACTGCTCGGGCCATGCGCGAGGTCCCGGGGCCCAGGCTCAGGGAGCACTGTGGACGCCCCGCCCCGGGGAGGAGCTCAGGCGCGCTGGGAGCTGTCCCTGGTACCTGCTGCAGGCGGCAGCGGCCGGACCACCCACCCCTGGAGCAGGGGCTGGGGCTGGAGTGTGGAGTGGCCTAGGGTGGGTAGGCCTCAGCTTGAGCCAGTGGCAGAGGGAGGCCAGGCCTCAGGGCGGACAGCAAGGAGGCCCCTGCCCTCAGGTGACGTGAGCACCTCTCCTCCCCTCTGGCCAGCAAGGCCACCAAGGCCCTGAGCCTGGTTCTCCCCACAGGGGTGTCCCTAGTGCACTGCTCACATGGCTTTCGGGGCACACAAGCCTGGCAGACCCCACCCTGGCACTAACAGAACCCCAGGTGTCCAGCCTGGCTGGAGCTGGGTGGCCTCAGGGAGGGATGTCTGTGATGTCCCCTGCCCTGTCAGCGTCTGAGGCTGGGTGACACAGGTGGCCACAGGAGCGGAGGGAGCCCTGAGACATCCAGGTGCTTCCAGAGAGCAGCCGAGCCCAGGACGGCTTGAGCGCTCCCCAGCGCCTCCCCAGCAGCACCCGGCTCGAGGCTTTGGCTCCACCCTGTGGAAAATGGGCAGGAGGAGGAGGACTCCGGTGGAGTCTACTCTATAGGAAAGGTCACGTGGAGATGCTTCCTTTCCACCACCCCTCCTGCCTCCTCCTTCCCTAGAACCGCTAGATGGATGTGTTTCAACAGATTCCGAGCTGATAAAATCGTATTTATCTTCGGCTGTTGACACAGAGCAGCCTGGACTTGCCTGCCAGGGGTGCGTGCGCCATCCTGCTTGCAGGAAAAGGTTTGCCTGAATGCCACTGCGCCGGTCCCTCCCCACGCTGCCGGCTCCGCTCCGACCCTCTGCTCCTTCCCCTCCTCCCCCGCCCCAGTCCAACATGGGCCCGGCCTGGCCGGGAGCCCTGGGCCTGGCAGGGCTGGTGCGGGGGTGGGTGAGGGGCGGGCGCGGCGCAGGGCTGTTAATTTCCTCGTGCCCGCTCCTCGCTCCCCGGCAGCTGGGTGCCCGGCACGGGCAGGTTTGGGCAGGAGGACAGCGGAGAGGTGATAATAACTTGTCTGTCATTTTCCCAGGACGTGTAGCATCTTGCAAACCGCAAATACCGTTAACCAGCGTGGGTGAATCTGTTGCAACAGATTCTGGAAGACGGGGCCTGCAGTGGGGGCTTTTATTTTTTAAATGATTTTTTTATAGCCCACTTTTATCCACTTTCCATGTGTGTGTGTGTGTGTGTGTGTTTCCAAGGCCATGTCTCTTTCCCCTCTGGGCTTATGGGCCTCTTGGAGCCCACCCTCTGCCAAGGCCATGGTCACTTCCTCTCCCTAGAAAATCTGGGGCTGAGCCACAGAACCATCCATGAAACCCGTGGGTTCACGGACGGACCCCCCAAAACACATGCACGAGCCAGGTTCAACAGCCGGGGGATTATGGTCCTCCTGGGTCCCTTTCTCCTTCAGAGAGAGGAAGGGTATCTTTAGGTGGCAGCCACAGGACCCTCTGGGTGACAGTCCCCTTCACGGGAGGCTGTGGCCTTCCCTGGTGCACAATGTCATTGTTGCCCTTGGAGAGCTGCTGGGAGCACAGGCTGGGCTCTGACAGATGTCAGGGAGGCCTGGCGGGATGTCACAGGGCTGGGCCCTCCCTGCCCCAGGAAAGCCACCAGCCTGGGGAGGGTGATAGGATGCATGAGGCAATCACCCGTGTTTCAGAACACCCTGGTGTGAAGCTGGAGCCCCCATGGGCAAGGCAGTGAAGGTTCACTCACCAGGATACTCACAGCCCACAGGCCAGGGAGATAGGAGGCTCGAGGGAGCTTCAGGTTGCCCATGAGGCCACAGCCAGTGTCAGCCCCAGCACTGCCCAAGAAAAGAGGCTGCTGTGAAGGAGCTCCTGGCTGGGGGCTGCAGGGGACAGATGTGTCTGTTGGCACCCCATGTTGGCCGGCCAGGGCTCCCAGGCCAGGAGCTCGATGGAGGATGAACAGAGGCAGACGGTCCATGCTCTGCAGATGCCAAGCGAACCTCAGCCCTGACCGAGGCCCGCTAGAGCCCCAGAGGCTGTGGACCAGAAAGCGCCCACTGCAGAGGGCAGGCCAGCGGGTGGCAGGGACCCTCGGGAGCTGGGCAGCCTGCCGTGCAGGGACCTTGAGCCAGGTCCCAAACAGGTGAGCAGGCACATGGGGGACTCTCACGGCCTGGAAGCAAGGCTCCCTGGGAGACGTTGAGTGTACCCCCCTTCAGCCAAGGCCCAGAGGCCAGGAGCCCCCAGACCACAGGGGCTTGAGCCTGTTCGGCCCTCGGCCCATGCACAGCTGCCTCTAGGGATCTCTGTCCTGAGCTATGATCAGGGTAGGAGCGGGAAGCAGGTATGTGCTGAGCCCGGGACAGGCTTGGTGGCTTCGTCTCCAGTGCAGAGTGAAGGCCAAGGGGTCTGGTGAGAGACAAGGGCCACACCCAGAGGAAGTGAGAGGGGTCTCGTGTGTGGCGGAGGCCTCTGCTGGTGAGCGCCGTCCACCTGCTGGGGACCGGGGCACAGCTGAGCTCCCTTCTCCGTGGGTGCACTCATAGCCACATCCACTGGCCACAGCTGCCTGCTCTGTGCGGGGCCCTCACCTGGCCTTGGCCCTTGGGAGGTCAGGTGCCGTCACTCTGTTCAGAGACTCACACCTGCCTGCTGAGCCGGGGAAGACCAGCACCCAGACCAGAGCTGTCCGGCCTCCCAGCCCTTTGTCACTGCCGGGCTTGACTTGGGTCCTGGGGCCTGGGGTCAGGGTCTAGGCAGAGACCCGCCTTAAGCACCCCTGGGTTCCAGGAAGACCAGGTACTACAGAGGTGTCAGGTGGGACCTGAGCTTCCTCCCCTGTAGCCAGGCTTAAGCCCCTCAGTAGCGAGGGGACCACCCTGCCCTGGTCCAGCCGGGGAGGGGTCTCCACGGGCAGACTGAGGCTAACACAGACTGCCTGTGTCTGGCTGGCGTCGGGCAGCCCGGCTTGGACAGCTCCAGCCTTCGCTTTGCTGCCGAGATGGTGTGTGAGGAGCCCAGGGCCCAGTTCCCGCCCGGACGCTGCTGTCCTGATTCACTGAGACCTCATGAGGGTACCTGGCTGGTGCTATCATCATGTCACGCTGCCCCAGGCTGGGAAGGAATGAGCTGCCTGGGGAAGGTGGGGGACTCCATCGGGCCTTATTCCAGGACCCAGGTACCCCATCTGGGGCCTTGCGGACAGAGGTGGTGGCAGGGCAGTGCCCTGGGTCCGCAGCTGTCCCTCCGCTCTGAAGACATGCAGTGCTCAAAGACCTGCACTCAGTCTCTGCCCCGAGCCGGGCCCAGGCGTGGGGTCCTTTGCCCACAACTTGCTTTCTGGTAGTGCCAGCTGGAGGGCCCGTGCCTGTTTGCCCAGCCTCTCCTCTGGCCTGTGGCAAGGACCCAGCTAGCGGGGCTGTGGGCCAGGCCCTGGAGCGGCCCAGCACAGGGCCTAGCAGGCTGGCGACAGGGCTGCTCGGCTCACTGCAGAGAGGGGCCCTTAACTGCCAGGGAAGGAGCCCTCGCCATCCTCACCTCCACCCTGACTTGTGGCTTTGAGGAGAAGCCGGATTCACTGAGCCTTTGGAGGCCCGGCTTTGTCAGCCGTGGGGATTGGGAGGATGCCTGGGGTCAGTGGGTGCCCTTTGCTCATAGGACAGTCCTGGCATCTCTGGCCGCAACTTCCTGGGGCAGCCTCAGGGGCTAGAATTGGCAGCAGCGCAGGCGGCTGGGGACAGTGGAGGGAGGGAGGAAGCTGGGGACATGTTGTGGTGGTCACTCTTCAGCTTTTAAGGTAATAGTTGGCTAGAATCTAGGTTTTTGCTAAACTTTGTAAATCTTCAGTGAAATGCCAGGAGGAAGGAGAATTTTGGCCTCTAAACCCCTGACCCCCTGCAGAGAGTGGTGTCTCCCAATGCCAGGGGCAGGGAGCCGGGTGCCTCACTCCAGTGGTGTGGCTGGGGAGGGGTGGGTCTGCAACCCTTGGGGTGACCTGGGTAGCCCCAGTGCGGTGTCGCTATGGGCCTCTGACCTCTGCTTCACTGAAGCCTGGAGCGCTGTTCACTTTTCCAGAAGGGTCTTTCTGCCCTAAAATGCACTGACCAGCTCAGCCTCTGCAGCCTCATCATAACCCTACAAGTGCCCACTGGCCTGGGGTGGTAGAAGCCCCCAGACTGGGAAGCAAAACTTACACTCACTGCCCAGCTGGGCCCTCACTTGGCCTGAGTCCCAGGCGGCCCAAGGTCCAGGTCACCCAGGACCGCGTCTTGGCTTCAGCACTGGGTCCAGGACAAGCTGCGGACCACCCTCCCCTGCGGGCCTCTCTTTCCCCCTGTCAATGGGAGCTGGTGGCACTGGGACCAGGCCTGGGAGGGACCAAGACAGAGGGGGCAGGGAGGCACCAGGAGAGGCCCATCCCCAAGCCCAGCGGCCTGGCTTCTCGCCGTGAGGCTGGCCAGCCCAGGAGCACTGAAGGGATAAAGCGTTCTGGAGGGATTTTCCTTTGTTAGTAAAACCAAGCAGCGAAAGCCGACAGGAAGGGACTCCACCCCCCAGTCCCAGTTTGATTCACCGGCAAACAGCAGCGGAAGCTCACTGGGGCCGAGGCGCAGGAGGTACCGCCCAGCGCAACCCAAGGCTTTCTCCCCTAGGGACAGGCAGGTTTCTCTGAGGGGTCAGCACCTCCTTATCATTGGTTCCTCTGGGGTCCCTGAGGGTCACAGGGACCTGCCCCACAGAGCTGGGAGCAGAGGGTGGGGGAGGGGGCAGGGGAAGCTCGAGCTGTGCAGGGACCTGAGGGGCCGGGGGGCCACCGCACGGGCTGCAGGAGCAAGGTCAGGGGTCGGGCTGCCCTTTGCTGACAGGTGACCTTGGCGTGCCCTCTGGGAGCCTCAGTTTCCTCAT
The DNA here is from genome assembly GCF_030222135.1 of Aotus nancymaae. NCBI lineage: Eukaryota > Metazoa > Chordata > Mammalia > Primates > Aotidae > Aotus > Aotus nancymaae. The sequence goes on along the minus strand of NW_026988467.1, from coordinate 920,438 downwards.
CTGTACAATGGGGAGAGCGGGAGGCCCTGCACACAGGGGCAGTGTTGCTGCCAACGCTACTAATTGGACGTGCTAGGTCCACGGGCTGTCCCCAAACCAGAAACAAGCCCTAGGAAAGAGATGATTCTCCCTAGAACGCAAATTGGCTCATGCCTCTCCCCCTACAGTCTCACACCTACAGAAGGAATCTTATCCCCCAAGGGGTCCTCCCTCCTTCTCCAAGAGCCAGGCAGTGTGGGGTGGGGCTGCAGCAGGACCCAGGGGCTCAGAGCTGGGGTCTCCCCAGCCTCACTCAGGGCCTCCAAGGCCAAGTTCTGTGACCTCCAGGGCCCAGGAGTGAGTTCCTCTGGCTGCTCCAGTAAGTAGAGAGAGAAGAGCCGACCCCATCTGGGGCCACGAGCCCGGGCCACTGACCGCAGCCAGAGCAGGCCGGCTGGCAGCGCCTCCCTGTGCCGCACAATACAAGCAAATGCTGCGATTCGCTCTAAGTACTCTAGCTTCCCCCAATAATCCACGTTTCATCTCCACAATAAACACTGTTAGAACTCTTCCCTCAGCTTTACGCACATAGAACTGCTCCCGGTGCCAGTAAAAGGTATTAATTCCACTCATGCATTCCATAAACTTTTAGGATAACGCAATTGATACCACGGTCATGTTGGGACACCTCTGCTATTATTCTCCTGCTCGCAAGCCTCCGAGGCGCTGGGAAGGTTGCTCCAGACCCATTAGCGTTGACTCAGCCTCGTTCTCCCCAGGAATCCCGCCCAGAGCCTTTGTGCATCCCTGGCCGGCCTTCCACATGTCCCTCCGGGAGAGGGGGCTTTCCTACACGTGGAGCCAGAGCTCCCCCAAGATGGACATGTGCACACACGCACACAGACGCCGAGTCTGCGGGCAGTGGGAGGGCACTCAGGGGGCTGCGTCAGGCCATCTGTCTGTCTAGGGGAGGCTGGGGCAGCTGGCCATCCCACCTGTGCGTGTCCTCACTATCCTGACAGGGCAGCCTGCCTCAGGGGCTGTGGGTGGTGTCACTCAGCATGGCCTGAGGTGCCCGCAGATGCTGTGCTGGGCCAGGCCCTTCAACCACGCAACGCCTTCTTGCCCGACCTCAGAGCCCCGCCCCCAAACTTCCCAAACACCCGGGACAGCCACCTTCCCTGACGAGTCTGAGTCAGGGCGTCACAGCGTCCGATGCCCATCGCATTGGGCTGTTCCGACAGCTGGAGGAACTCCTGTTCATTCTCTGCTCCAAGGGACTCCTGGAACCAGCTGTCCGTGCCATTGCCAACCCTCGGGGCTCCCAGAACAGGAGTGGCCAGCAGTGCTCAGAGGCCAGGCCATGCCCTGCAGAGAGCTCTGCCCATGCTCTGACTCCACACTGTCCCACAGAGGGTGTTGAACTGGGAGAAGGGCAGCTGGTGTCACCATCACACTCCAAACAGCCCACATGTGTGGAGCGCTCCCCAGGCACCCTGCCCTGCCCTAAGAAGTCCCAAGAGCCAGTTCCTTTGTCCCCACCATGGCTGGCAGTCCATCCCTCTCTTTACAGGAGAGGACATCAGGGCAGAGGGGTCAAGCAGCAGGTGCTCACGGGCAGATCTGTCATCGGAACCCCGGCAGGTGCCAGCTCCACCCCTCCCACCAAATGCTGGCCTTGCCCTGTCACTGGGCACTGGTTACACTCTCATGGCTAAACACAAATCCTTCCTCCGGCTGCTCGGTCACCCAGGACTCGCCTCCTCCTCCTCTGGGCTTTCTGTGGTGCGGGAGCTGCTAGAACCCTGGGCAGTGACCGGGGAGGCCTGTGCATGCCCATGCGTGCCTGTGTGTTGACATGTGCCTGTGTGTGTATCCACGCGTGTGCATGCATGTGGGCGGGTGACCCTGTCTGTGTGTGCACACATGCGCAGGCCTGGGAAACACAGAGCCCTCCACAGCCCCTAGTGCTCAAGGAGATCTGAGGTCTGTGGGAAGCTGGTTAGGACAGATGGCCTCCCTGGGGCTGGGGAGGGCCACCGTGGGCCTCAACAAAGCAGAGGCCAAAGACCCCATTAGCAGCTGTGGTCATTTGGGGTCTGGTGAGGGCGTTTTTCCTGATCGGGAAGAAAGAACGGGGGCAGCAGCCACTGTGGAATTATACGAAAATATGAATTATCTATCAGTTAGCAGCCGACTGGTGTGCTGCGGCCCAGGGAGACACAGCTCGGAGGCCGGACGCAAGCCCAGGCGGCAGGTCTGGGCAGCACCTGCACAGGGGAACCCCAGAGCTGAGAGCAAGTGGCCTGCCCGGTGGCCCCGTCCTCCACTGAGTGCTGACCGCCTGCCTGCCCCTCCCTGGGCAAGGGAAGAAGCCTGCTGGAGGGGGTTCTGCCCCCAGAGAGCTGAGGTGCCAAAAATCTCATTATCAATGTTTGTCCCACCTCCACCCCCCCACATCCACAGGGCAGCGGAGGCAGAGCCCCAGGTGCACCCCACCCCCAGCATCCACAGAGCCCAGTAGGGAGGGAGCGTGGAGCCGTCCGCTGCTTCTCTGCTGGCCACCAGACAGAGCCTTCCCCCCGCTCCAGTGCAGCCCTGGACGCCTGGTCTGAACGGGCCACCCCGTCCCGCAGGGCAAGGCAGTTGAGACAAAACCATGAAGTCCCTTGAAACCTGATGCCACACACCTGGCGGGGTTAGGGTGGCAGACACCCCAGTGGGGGAGCCAGCCGGCAGAAGGGGCGGCTCTTGTCACTCCACAGACCAACCTGGACACGTGCAGCGCATTCCAAGCACGGTGAAGACCCCATCTGCATCCCCAGACCTTGGAAGGAAGGGCGGCAGAGCTCCCACAAGCTACCTGCCAGTACTGCAAGGGGACACTCTCTAGAAACCACCAGCCTCGAAAAGCCCAGGGCAGGAGGTCAGTGTCCTTAGAGAGGAGAGAGTGGACTCAGGGAACATGCCTGGGCCTGGGGAGAAGCAGTGCTGGAGGTGTGCAGGTGAGGATGCCTGGGGCTCTCTGAGTTGGCTTTAGGTGGCCCCACCGGCCACCTGAAAGGTGGAGGGATAGTCCTGGCCCCCTTGCCCACAGGCGAGTGCAGGTGCCCAGAACCACTCACTTGGGAACCAGCACACCCACTGCCATCACAACTGAGACAACGCACGGGGCTCCTGCTGCGAGCTGAGCGCTGTGCTGGCTCCGGCTCCCACACCACCTTTCCATCCGTCACCACCGTGCAGTAAGGAGCGTGGAGGAGCGATGTCCAAATGGAGAAATGGGGCGTTAGGGCCGGGGTCTGCCGTACCTGCCAGATGGGGGTGGGAAGCCCTGGAGGAGGTACCAGGTCCTCTGCCCCTGGACCCTTCGGGCCCACAGAGCCCCTCCCCATCAAGCCCGGGCAGTGTGGGCTAAGCCTTCTCATAGCACGGAGCCAGCAGTTCGGGGAGCCCATGGCTGGAGTGAGAATCAGAAACAGCCGCAGGTGGGGGTGGGTGGGGCCGGGATCCCAGACCCCAGACCAGCCTGGCAGGACTGTCCAGCCACCTGCAGAGCCTGACGGGCTACCTTAGGCTCCGCCCTGCCCCTCAGCCCTCCGGGAGCGTGGGAAAACCGCAGCTATGGCCAGCAGGGTGGTGGGACCCAGTTCTTAAAGCGGAAAACCCTCAGGGGCCCTTGCTCAGCAACCCCCACAGTGGGTGGGAACGCAGCCTCCTGCACAGACTTCAGGGGCCAGCACCGAGCTGTGCCGAGGGAGGTGGGGCCTTGTGGGGGAGGGGATGCTGCCCAGCGGACTGGACCAACCGGGTGTCCCATAGAGCCCCTCCTGCAGCCACGGCCGGGTGCCAGGCAGGGCTAACTTTCCCTACTTCCGTGTGGGGAGACTCGGAAAGCCCTCAGGGCTGCCTTTCCCTCCCGGCCCTGAGTGCTCTCCACTCCTGGCTGGGGTCGAGCAACCTTCACCTTGCCCCTCCTGACAGACCCCTCCCCAGAAGCCATCTGGGCAGGGCCGCTCAGCGGTCAGGAACCCAGATGCAGAGATGGCTGCCCCCACATACTATGGGCGAAGCACTTCCCTCCCCGCGCCTCAGCCTCCTTGGCTGTGAAATGGCAGTGATGGAGTCAGCCCTGTGGGTTGCTGGTGGGTGCGGGAGTTAGCTAAACCCAGAGCCCTGAGCAGGGTGCCTGGCTTGAGGAGACTGTCTGTGCGCACAGGTGATGTTATCAGAGTTATCGAGATCCCCAGGGCGGGCCTGGCTGTCCCAGGGGCACCGAAGTGAGGAGCGCTGTGGCTCCACCCCATCTACTTGGCGCATGCCAATTCTTGGAAATGACACTCCAGGGACAGTGCCGGCAAAGCCCAAATCCACACACCGCATGGAAATGATCCTCCAGGGTCAGTGCCCAAATCCACCCACCTGCAGACGCGCCTCGCTGCGTGGAGGAGGCAGGCTCTGCAGACTCCAGGGCTGGCCTCGGACACGATGCTTGGCAGCAGAGTCCCTGCCTCTGCCCAGGACAGGATTTCAAACCAAAGCCCCCACCGGAGCACAGGGAAGCCGCCGGCCAACCTTGGTGGAGACCCCACCAGCGGGGCCAAGTCCGTCCCCTCTGGGGCCCTTTGGAGGCTGGCTGGCTCTGGCCACTCACATCCAGAGGGGTGGGCACACCCAGACTGCCCAGCCCTGAGACCCGCCTCCTGCCTGATGCTCCTCCTGGCCCTGGCCTGGTGGGAACCCTGAGCAGACGGTGGGGCGAGCTCGGCCTCCTGAGGTGCGGGAAACGCGGCCACCTCCTCTCCAGCCTGCAGCCCGCAGCTGGCAGGGAGTAGGGGAACTCACCGTCCAGGTGGCCGACTTGGCTGTGCTGGACTGCTGGAAAGTGACTTCGAAGTGGTGGGGCCCGGGGTAGTCGGTGTTGGAGGGGATGACAGGCGCCGGCGACATGGTGTCGAAGGTGGAGCTGGGCTGCGCGTAGGGTGAGTGGGTAGGCACGCTGGCGGCGTGCTCCGGGGTGTAGGGGCTGGCCGAGGCTGCGCGGCTGCTCATCTGGTCCATGGTGCTGCTCAGCAAATTGAACTGGGCCTGGCGCGGGAGAGGGAGGAGGGAGGGGAAGCACACACAGTCAGTCCTCCTGTCCCGTCTGGGAGGTGTCCTGTTACAGGAGCCTTAAAGGGCCAGCGGCTCCAGTCATCCCAAATATTTCCTCGGGTCTCCCCCCCATCCCAACAGGCCACTACTTGTGTTGGGATAAACTGACATATTCACCTCGCCCTCCCCTCCATCAGCCTCCCGGTGCCAGGGTTTCTGGGGATCCACCCAGCCGTTGATGGGGCGGAATCGACTCTTTGCACACCAGGAGGGGAGGTTTCGGGGCTGGGGGGAGGCTCCCAGGCCCCGATGCCCACTTGGGCTCTGCTGCATGCTCCGGGCCTGCACTGGGGTCTGGACCTCACAGCTCAGAGTAGGGAGATCCAGACCCAGGGAGCCAGGCAGTGGTGGAGGCGGGCTGGGCGCAGATGGGCCCTGAGTGCAGGGTGGGCACACCCGGCTTGGGTGCGTGGGCGCCCTGAGGTGCTGGGGACCAGATCTGGGCCCTTGCTAGGTCCGGTCCTCTAGGTGGTGGGTTAGGGTGGGGGCTACTGGTCAGTGGCTGGGCCCTGTTTTCCCACGTGGGCGGCCTCGTCTCCCAGTGGACGGCCTCATCCCTACTGGAAAGGTGGCTCCATGCTCAGGGGCTGGCGAAGCCCCACCCCTGCTGTCCCCTGGCCTGGGGTTCTCTTGCTGGGCCCCTACCCACAGCTCCCCTACCAGGACCACACACCAAGGAACAGGAACCCCTGTGGGTGCGTCCCCTGCACCACCCTCAGTGGGGCCCCAGACCCCAGCATGGATGAGCCTCTGCCAGGAGCTTAAGGGAGGCCCCAGTGAGGGAGGGGTGCTGGCCCGGCCTCGGTGTCTCAGATCCAGGGCAGGGCAGCCTCACTTGAAGGGAAGACCCTCCTTCCAAATCCGGGGGCGGATGCTGGAGGGTGACACGGAGCGCTGCACCGGCGTCTCCCTGCAGAAGCATAAACAGCTCTTTCCCTGTGACGCCCGAGGTGTAACTCAAACAAACCCCTTTACCCCTCTCCCCCCGCCTGCGGTGGGCACCGTGGTTGTCTCTATTTTGCAGTGAGGAAACTGAGGGGTGGGGCTGGGAAGACGATTGGCCCCAGGTGATCCAGTGGCCCCAGCAGACAGCACAGAGGTCATCAGCAGGCAGCAGGGCACAGGCCGAGAACCCCAGGTGGAGAACTGGGATTGCAGGGCAGGGAGGAGCAGATTCAGGTGTAGGGGGGGTCCCTCTGCCCTGTGCCTCTCTTCAGAGAAGTTGTGGTGTGCCGTGAGCGCACTCTCCCCTCCCACTGGCCTGCCCCCTCCAAGCCAAGAAACAAAGGTGCATCCCCGCACACGAGGGTGCAGGGGCCAGGCCAGCACTCCCAGCTCAGCCCCTCCCTGCACCTCGGCCTTCTCTATCAGAGGAGGCTGGGCTTACTGACCTAGAGGCCCTGGACTCTGCAAGTCTAAGGGCGCACATCCACTGAGGTCCCTGATGAGGACCCCAGGCCTCCAGCCCCTCCAGCATCTGAGGGAGGAGGACGCCAGGCAAGTCCAGAGATTTGGTCCTCTCTGAGTCCTCTACTGAGTCCTCCCCTGAGTGCTTTGCAACGTGGAGGCAGCTCAGCCTGGGATGCCGGAGGGGCAGCAGGCAGGGGACTCATGCTCATCAAAGCCATCGCCACTGTTCCCAGGGCCACCACAGGCCAGGCAGGCAGTTTCCCTGGGTGCTCCAGCCCAGGACAGCCGACAGCTCCCAGCAGGCCTGAGCTGCCAGGTCTGACCCGTGCCCTGACTCTACTGCAAGGGCCTTGGCACAACGAGGTCTCGCCAAAGCTGCCATCATCTGGAACCATTCAGCTGGCCATGAGCTGTCAACCTGGGGAGCCCACTCACCAATGGAATGGGGACCCCCGCAGCACAGGACCTGCCCGCCTCTCCAGTACCACTGCAGCCTCCTTCCTGCTTCTGTCACACTCCCCACCACCTTCCTAACTCCCTGCACCACAGGTCCTTCCCAGGAGCCTGGGGTCCACAGACCGGGAAACGGAGAGAGAAACAGGTGTCTCTACAATGGCCTCTTACTCCGCCATAAGACAGAAGGAAGCTCCCACACACTGCCGCGTGGACGGGCCTTGGAAACATGATGCCAACTTAAAAACATCATGGTGGGGACACCTGTAACTCCAGCGCTTTGGAGGCCAAGGCGGGAAGATCTCTTGAGCCCGGAATCTGAGGCTGCAGAAAGCCAAGATCATGCCACTGCCCTCCAGCCTGGGAGACAGGACAAGACTTTGTCTAAAAAAACAAAACCAGACAAAATAAAGCATCATATCCCAGGGAGGGGTGACCCTCACCTCTCCTGGCTCCTGGGCTATTGTGAGAGGCTCTGGGGAAGCAGCCACTGCCCCCCTCAGAGAAAGATGTGGAACGGCCACTCCCGCTCCTCCTGGTTGTCTGGGCACCGGGAAGCTGCCAGCAGGCTCCTTCCAGAAAGTATGGGCCCTGCCTCGGCCGCACATGTGGGAGGTTGGGGTGACACGGGGCAGTGCCAAGCCCTAGCCGTGCAGCACAGGCCCCGCCCCGGAGTCCCCGGCTCCCAGACTCCTCACCAAGGCCCAAGACGCCCCCGAGGTGCCCGAGACGCACTCCTGACCGCAGGCCCACGGCCCCGCCTGGGGGCCTCCACTGCTGCTCTGCTCATGACTCCTTCTCCCCAGCCCTGTGTGGGCTCAGAGGTCACTGGTCCGAGGGGTCAGCCCTGGCCACGCTGGCAGGAGCAGCCCCTGGGCCTCAGGTGTTCTCTCTTGTCACCCAGTCGGAGCATCTTAACAGCCATTCTCTGGCAGGCCAGGCTCACATGTACCCCAAAACCTCTGAGTCCTCTACTGGGCCGTGAGCCTCCGGAGGGCTCTGGATAAAGGGGCCACTGGCCACACCAGGGAGCGCGTGAAGTGTGGACAGAGCTGAGCCGAGTGTGTGAGCGCACCCCACTTCCAAGGGCTCGGGGCCACAAAAAGAACGGAAACTCCTCAGTCATCATTTCCTACTGATTACAGCTGGAACCGTCACAGCTGGGGTAATACGGGACGTAACCGAGGGACTCCCGCCATTTCGTCTACGCCTTTTTGAATGCGGCTACTAGAAAACGCAGAATGACACACGCGGTTCCCCCTCGGTCAGTGCTGTCATTATAGAGGCTGCTCGAGAGACTCGCTGAGCAAGTGAGCTGGCGGCCAGCGGACAGTCCCCCCAGCCCAGCTGCCCAGGAGTGAGTATGGGACGTGCCCTCCCACCACTGGGTGCCTGGTGCCAGCCTGCCCACCGTCCCCTCTCTGTGGTGCCCTCTCTCTTCCAGGCGACCAGCGGTGGCCTTTCTGGAAGGGGCTTCCCTGTTTGGGCCTGGGCTGGCTTCGGGGCAGCAGGACTTCCCCACCCCTGACTCATCTGAGCCTCCCGGGCAAGGACACCCCGGGGTCGGAGAACTGCCCGGCTGAGGCCTCTCAGGTCAGGACAGCAGGCAAGGGCAGGCCGCAGCATCCCCCAACTCCCGTCCCCGCTCCATCCCTGAGACCAGGACCGCAGTGGGGCAAAGAGCCTGAGCCTCGCTTGTGTGGGAGAGGCAGGAGGCCGACCCGCGACAACGTGGTTCATCTTTTAACTTGTCCACATTCTTGAATGATCTGAGGACGATGCCAAGGGATTAGTCATTGAGCCGAGAGCAGAGGAGCTGACGGAGCCCCAGCACAGCCCAGCGGGAGCGAGCCGGGCCGTTGCAGCAGGCGGCCCCGTGTGCAAATCCTGATTCCCGGAGAAGCGTTGGGACAGCAGGCCTGAAGCCCTCTCGGCGCCGTGCTCCTCAGCAGAGCCGAGGGCAGGGCCCCGATGTTGGCCTCTCACTTTGGTTCTCTCTGATCCTCAGGCTCAATGACACGGGGTGCAGGCCTCCGAAGTCCCCTCCACCCCAGGGGCACCCGGCCTGTCCTTGTTCCCAGGGGACGCCGTCCTCTGCTCCTGCTTCCCCGGGATCCCCCCCACCAACTGCACGCCGGCCCTGACTGTGGTTACTGTCACACCCCCCGTGGGTGGCAGAGGTTTTGCAGCTGCAGCTTTGAGCGTCTGGGAAGTGTGGGGGGCTTTCTGGGTCGCTGTCCTCCCACTGAGGCCTCCCCAGGCGTCCTCCAGAGGCCCCTCCACCTGGCTCAGAGGACTCTGGTCTTACTTTTCCTGTCTGGGGGCGCAGAGCTTTGCCTGGGGCCTGGCTCCTGCCTGGGGTCAAGCTGCTGAAGCGGGAAACCCTGGACGTAACCCAGGCCTGCACAGGAGCCCGGGGTCTCTCCAGACCAGAGGCCCCGGAAGCCGCAGGGAGGAACCTGGGCCAAACCAGGACTTTCTTGGTTTGTTTTGCTTTCAACAAGAGCTCCCAAGATAGTGGGCTAATTAGGACACGCCCGGCCCGCGGCGGCCACAAGTGCTTACATGTGTGTGCAGGGCTCCTGGGCCTGACCCAAGGAGTGCATGGGAGCCAGGGTGCCAGCGGGTGGCCTTCCCGCCAGCCTCCAGGCCGCGGATGCACCAGGCCCCACTGGGGCCCCAGGGCCTTGTTGGAGGGGGCCGGAGTGCTCTGCCAGGGCAAATCTTGCAGTCCCCCACTCGGGGCCTCGTCTCTCCTCCTGCAGAGGGCTGGGGGCCTCCCTGGGGGCACCTTTGCTGGAGATGAGCTCTGGGCTGGAGGCTGGGGGCCGGGGCGTGGGCAGCAGGCAGTGGTAAATGGGGCTGCTTTCTGGCCTTGGCCAGTCACAGTTATCAATACAGTTCCCAGACCTCACCGTTTGATGAACCCATGCCCCTGGGGTGGCAGCAGGCCGGTGACCTTGCTCCAAAATGAGGGGTCAGAGAGGGATAGGCCACCCAGGAGCTGGGCACCCCCCAGGAGGGTGTGGAGGGTCCCGCCTGCCCCTGGCCTGCTGAGAGCAGAGGAGCAGCGTGTGGAAGCGAGAGCTCAGCCCAGCCCCCAGTCCAAGCCCCCGGCGCCTACTGTCGGCCAAGCTGGGGATGATGACGTCTGCGGTCTGGGGGTTCCCACAAGGTGGGCAGGAAGTGGTGGCCAGGGCTGCCCATCACAGAACAGTAGGTTCTTCTGGGTGTACTGATGCTCTCACGCCACCACCCTGGGAACCAGCCTCTCTGCCTATCCAGGAGAGGGGCAGGGGAGGCCTCCCAGGGACCCAGGGGAGCCAGGCAGGGCTCTGAGGTCAGGAGTCCTTGAGCCAAGTCCCAGCTCCACCTCTGTGACTTGGTCCATGGCTCCACCTCCCTGGGCCTTTGTTTTCTCATCTGCAAAATGGGGATGAAATCCCAGCACTTTGGGAGGCTGAGGCAGGTGGATCACCTGAGGTCAGGAGTTCAAGACCAGCCTGACCAACACTGTATAACCCTGTCTCTACTAAAAATACAAAACAAAATTTAGCTGTGTGTGGTGGTGTGTGCCTGTAATCCCAGCTACTTGGGAGGCTGAGCCAGGAGAATCGCGTGAACGGTGCCGGGGAGGGGGCAGAGGTTGCGGTGAGCCAAGATTGCACCATTGCACTCCAGCCTGGTTGACAGAGCAAGACTGTCTCGGAGAAAAATAAATCAATCAACGTGCGCTTCATAGGATGGTTGTGGGGATCGGGAGGGTCCAGAGATATGGTACCCTGAGACTTTGACTCTCCCGGGAGGCCTCCTGGAACCAGAGTCCAGGAAGCTCCTTTGCACAAGGCGTGACGTCCACGCCTTGGCACAAAAATCCAGCCAGGAGGAACTGAGGCTGGGCAGGCTCAGCCGAGGACAAGGGACAGGAATCCAGATTCACTACTCAGAGGACAGTCGCTAAGCCCCGGGCACAGGGACAGATGGGGAAAAGCAGGTGCTTCCGGGGGCAGGTGCTCACAGGGGTCGGGGGCACTCAGAAACTCCTGGTTGGATGAAACAGACCCCGAAACCCACGTGGGCTGTCCCGCCCTGGCGGCCTTCAGAAGCCACTGGGGGACGTGGCCACGGTATGCTACAACCCACCACATCAGCCATAGCCCCAAGCCCAGGCAGTGCCCAGGGTCCAGACTGCCTTCCCCGAACGTGGAGGGTGGGGGCAGCCTCGGCCTCCCAAAGTGCTGAGATTACTTGAAAGACTCATTGCCCTCGCCAGGCAGGAGCTGGAGGGGAGCTGGGCCCCGGGCCCCATCGTCACCTCCCGTCCCATGGGGCCTGTCCTCTTTCAGATTAAGTTGGATTTTGTGGTTTTGCTAAAAGATTTCCATTTCACATGTTGACTGTTTAAAATGTGTAAACCAGCCGGGCGCGGTGGCTCACGCCTGTAATCCCAGCACTTTGGGAGGCCGAGGCGGGTGGATCACGAGGTCAAGAGATCGAGACCATCCTCGTCAACATGGTGAAACCCCATCTCTACTAAAAATACAAAAAATTAGCTGGGCGTGGTGGCGTGTGCCTGTAATCCCAGCTACTCAGGAGGCTGAGGCAGGAGAATTGCCTGAACCCAGGAGGCGGAGGTTGCGGTGAGCCGAGATCGCGCCATTGCACTCCAGCCTGGGTAACAAGAGTGAAATTCCGTCTCAAAAAATAAATAAATAAAATAAAATAAAATGTGTAAACCATCTCAAGTGATTCTTTTTGTTTTTGAGACGAAGTCTCACTCTGTCACCCAGGCTGGAGTGCGGTGGCACGATCTCCGCTCACTGCAACCTCTGCCTCCTGGGTTCAAGCAATTCTCCTGCCTCAGCCTCCTGAATAGCTGGGAATAACTGGGATTACAGGCATGAGCCACTGTGCCTGGCTAATTTTTGTGTTTTTAGTAGAGATAGGGTTTCACCATGTTGGCCAGGCTGGTCTTGAACCCCTGACCTCAGGTGATCTGCCCACCTCAGCCTCTCAAAGTGCTGGGGTTACAGGCATGGGCCACTTGAGTGATTTTTTAGATGCAGTTGGGAAATACATGATTTTTTCAAGCTTGTGTCTCTGTTCCCTGCTGGTTCGCTCCTCTTGCTTCCCGGTATCCACACAGCACCTTTTATCAGGGCCCAAGACAGGAAGACAGAACGCAAAGCGACGGCACGGGTGGTCACGGCTGTGCCTCAGGTGACAGAGGACAGATGAGCTGCTGTCCAGAAGGGAACGTATTTTTTAGTGGAAATGATAACAGAAACCTGCCAGCAAAATTCACAGTGACTCCGGCCACGTCTCCGAAGACCATGGTTTCGGCTGACTCATCCCGCGGAGATGTGCGAAGGCACTTCCAGCCTGGTCCCTGCCCTGGGCCCAGCAGGGGTGGCGAGGAGCGCGGGGCACAGTCCCTCATTCCGAAACCTTTGTCTCTGCCACGAGTGCACAGAGGCATGAAAGATGGAGCTCCTGCCCCTTAGACGGCGATCACGGTTTCCTGAGCGAGCCCCGTCTCCTGCCTCGCTCCAGCGCTGCTGATCCACACCCCAAGCTTTTGTTGCTGCTGTTCCCCTCCTGGAACCCCACCCATCTCTGCACCTGTGCAGCATCTCCAGGCTCACCTCCTCCCAGAAGCCTCCCAGGCTCTCTCCAGCTGTTCCTGAGGTCCAGGGCTTCCTCTCCCGCCTCTCAGTGAGCCTCATAACAGAGCTGGGCCACGTGGGCTGAGATCCCGCCCCGTCACCCAGCCCCAGCGGGCCCCCGGGTCTTCACTTGAGCTCTCTGCCTTGGTCACCTCGTGGTGAGGCAGGGCACTCTGCCTGTGGCTGAGGGCTTCTGTGAGGCCTCGGGAGACTAGACTGTGTGAAGAAGTGGGAGCAGTGCCTGTCACATGGGGCGCTGGTGCTGCCACAGGCTCGCTTTCCACTGTCCCGGGTGGGCACAGGCCCTGCGCGGATCGGGCGAGTTTCCGAGGAGGCGTCCTCCGTGCAGAGGCAGGTATGGTCCCACCAGATGGGAAGGAATGAAAGGAGCCGGTTGTTTCTGTTCTATTGGAGCTGGGGATGCATGGTTTTGCCTCTGGCTGTGAATTGCTCACTCCTGCAGGAACAGCCTGGCCACGTGCTGTCAACCCTGCTGGGCATGCCCAGGGTCTCCTGCCCTTCACCCTCTCTAAAGGCGAGCCCCTTCTCGCCAGCTGCCTTTGGGGCCCAGCAAGCAGCAGGCAGCCCCCTGGTCCCCGCCCAGGCTCCCCTCCTTTGTCACCTCCCCTGGCCCACAGGGATCCTGCCAGGGGCCACCAGTGCCTGGAGGAGGCCTCTCTGCAGGGTCACGGCCAGAGCTTCTCTCCTGTTCCCAAGACTCCTGGCGATGGGGAGGGAGGACACGGGCCCAAATGCTATGCCAAGCAAAAGCCACCACCACCTACGTCCACCTGTGACCTACTAGAAGGTAGGAGACCACAGCCAGGGCGCTCCACGCCTGCCCTCTCCCTCTCACTCCCTCCTCCCTGCAGACCTGGCCAAGCCCAGCTCCACCCGGTATCCGTGCGCTGGGCCCACTCCCCGTCTGCAGCACCCACTCTGTCTAGCACCTCATGGGGCCTTGTAGACACGTCTCCCTCCACACCTCAGGTGACTCCAGATGACCCCAGGGTAGCCTGGTACCCCCCGGGCCTCCACGGACCCCGAATTTGAGCTGCCCACTGTGGCCTGGTACAAGGGCCTCACCCCACCCTCTCCTCAACCCTGCACCTGCTCACTGCCCTGGAGTCTGCTCATAGCACCTCCGCCTCCTCCCCAGACCCTTCTCCACGCCCCTCAGCTTCGGTGCCCCCCCGCCTCCCCCATTCTGCTCAGAGTCCACCGCCTCAAAGAGGCCTCCTCCAGAGGCCTGACCCACCAGCCCCTCTCAACCAGGTCACTGGGAGCTGAGGCCAGGGGCCAGCTCCCAAGGATGGGACCACTTCCCGGGGCCCTGGGCTTGGTGGGGATCAGGAGACTTGGGCCCAAGCCCACGGTCTGGCTGTGCAGTTCCCCTTCTCTGTGGAAACGGAGCTTCCTGTGATCCTAATCAGAGTTAGGATCTGAGTCAGAGAGGGAGGCACGTGGAGAAGTGCGGTGAGGACAGTAGCTGAAGCCCAGGCGCCCCGCTGGCCCCTCGCCACCTCCGCCTCCGCCTCGGCTCCTGTCACCTCTCCAGCTATGGCCCCAGCCTGGGCAACCCCACTCCCCACACCCCTCCCGGCATTTATCTCCCACTCCCGGTTCATTCTGCCCCTCAACTAGTATGGGAGCTCCAGACAGTGCAGAGACATGGGTGCCACAGCGCACGCAGGGCGGCCCCAGCAGATGCTTCCAGAAGGCAACGTGTTTGCCGGCTGGACTCTGGCATCAGGGGTCTGCCTGGAGTCTCCTGAGGGGTCAGTTGGCCTCCCCCGGTCCCCTGGCCTTCTCCCTCCAGCCTGGGCGGGGCTCTGAGCTGTGGCCGCAGCCCCTGCAGAACAAGGAGGTCAGGGTCCCTGCTCCCTGGAGAATACTGAGACGAGACTGTTGTGGGTTTTTGAAGAGTTTGCAACTCCTCAAACTCCCTGATCTCTCACGGGCATGTCTGAACTTGAGCCCCAACCTCACCCAGGGGTGAGGGACTGACAAGCAGTCGGGCTCCGGCGGAGGGAGCCCATCCCACCGGGGCGAGACCTCCGGCCCACCGGTACTTCCCAAGCATCTCTCGGAGCCCGTGATTAAACGGATGGAAATGCCAACAAGATTCGACATGCGTCTGGGGGAGCCCCCTCTCCCGCCAGTGTGCACACAGCACCCTCTGCTCTCACCCGGGCTGAGGCAAGGCCTTGCCCAATCCCGTCAGGGCCATGTGGAACTTTCCACACCTCGCACCGGAGAAACGTGCCCCCAGAAGCCCCGCGCAGCTGCCCAGGCGTGTGTCTGCAGGACCGTGAGGCCTGCATCTGCCTGCAGCGGCTGAGCCCGTCTGCAGTACCCACTCTGCGTCTAGCTACACATGGGGGCCTTATAGATGTGTCTCCCTCCACACCCCCAGGGAACTCATCATCAGATGACTCCAGGGTAGCCTGGTGCCCCCTGGGCCTCCACGGACCCGCATTTGAGCCACCACCATGGCCTGGTGCAAGGGCCTCGCCTCACCCTCTCCTCAACCCTCACTGCCTTCCACCTGCTTACCACCCTAGAGTCCACTCATGGCGCCTCTGCCTCCTCCCCAGACCCTTCTCCATGCTCCTCAGCTTCTGCCCCCCGCCTCCCCGATCCCCGTCAGAGCCCGCCTTCCCTGAGAGGCCTCCTCCAGAGGTCTGAGCCACCAGCCCCGCTCAGCCAGGTTGAGGCGACGGGCAGCCTAAACCCTGAGTGTCTGTGGGGGCCCCAGTGGGGTGTCCAGGCTGAATCCCCATGAGGCCCTGTGCTGCTGCCCATGAGAGGGAGGCGGCCCATGGGACACACAGACGTTATTTAACCACTTGGAAACTGTCTGGTCCAGGCCCTCCTACCCAGAGTGCCGAGAGCCTGGGAGGATGAGGGGGGGAGGCAGAGCTCACTCAGGCGTCTCTCTCCTCCCCCAACCCCTGTCAGCACCCAGAGTCCAACCCAGGTGTCAGCCCTGACATCTGCAGATGTGACTCAGGCCCCGCCCGCACCAGCCCCCTGCTGCGCTGGAGACACTGCTGACAGGTGCTCCCCGGGGCCTCATGGACCCCTCCCCGCACATGCCAGGTGGGGACTGAGCATGAGCCATGGGGCGCGCCACCTCCGATGACCCTCAGTGACAAGGGGCCATTGGAGCAGGAGCTCAAAGGTGGAGAAGGTAGCCCAGGACAGCTGTAGGGAGCCATCGAGGCAGAGGGCAGAGGCCCCAGAGCCAGAGAGACAGCAGCGTGCCTGCTTAGGAATGGCCCAGCCCGCTCTGCTCGTCCCCTCCCGGTTAGTGGGCTCAGGAGCGACAGAAGCTCCCGCTCAGTGCACTGGCCCCAGTCAGCTCCCGCAAAGGCAGGTCTCCACACCCATTTCCTAGGCTTGACATCCTGGCACCCTCCCAGGTGCAGGGAGTCGGCAGCCAGCACACAGCCCCGGCCATCCCAACAAACAACAGTAAACAAACTGGCCAGCGAGCGTGCAGGGGATGGAAAGCGGTCTCGGAATCACAGAGCCGGGCACAGGGGCCAGGGCTGGCGTCCAGGTGTGGACGGGCTTGGGAAAAAGTGAGGGTGGCCCTACAGGAAGGAAAGATCTGCCCTAGTGCTGGGCAGGCCTGGGCGTGCTTTCATACTGGGAACCAGCAGGGCAGAAAGCCTGCACTCAGAGGAAGGGCCTAGGGCCTGTGCAGAGAGAGACGGAGCGGTGGAGACGGCGGAGACAGCGGGAGAGGCGGTCAGAGCTGAGCAGAGACACCCGGGGCTGCCGAGGGTTCCCTCTGGCTCCGGCATGGAGAACACAGGCGGGCGTCAGCAAAGGCAGCAACTGTGAGATGCCTCCGAGCCTCGGGTGCGAGGCGGGCGCGCAGGGGCCCTGGGCACATTTGCAGGCAGGACTCCCCGGACCTCAGGGGTATTGAGAGTGCCTACAGGACTCTGGCCTGAGCAAAGCGGGAGTGGATTTCTGGCTAGCTGAGATGCCGCATCATTCCCCATCAGGGGAAGACAAGGAGCTATGTTTGGGTCTAGGAAGTTGGGGTCCCA
Source organism: Aotus nancymaae (assembly GCF_030222135.1). NCBI lineage: Eukaryota > Metazoa > Chordata > Mammalia > Primates > Aotidae > Aotus > Aotus nancymaae. The sequence continues at coordinate 903,712 of NW_026988467.1, read as the reverse complement.
CGAGGCTGGTAATGGGGGTGGGGCAATGGGATGCAGGATGACGGGGACAGGAATAGCAGCCGGCCGAGAGTGGCCGGGGCCGGAGGCGGGTGTGTACCAGGAACACCGGGCGGGAGAGTGGGGTGGCTCCTCTGACCCCTGGATCTCCAGCTGGGACAGCTGGCCCCTCCCCTGGCCCCAAGAGACCCCAGCCCTACCGCTCCTCCGGGTCTTTCATGGCGCAAGGCCTGGGGAGGATGCGGGGGCTGCCCAGGCTGCACTCAGCTCTCCCCTGAGTCATTGCCAGTTGGGCTCTGCCCTCTCCAAACCTTGGGAACTCAGCAGCCTCGGGCACGCTGAGCCACAGTCTCTTTTCTGTTCTCCAGCTGGCCCCTCGTGCCCGGTCTCTCCTGGCTCCCAGGCCGCCCCTCCGAATCTCTGCCTCTGCTCGGCATCTTGGATGTCACGTGCCCAGTGCCCGGCTCCAGCTGCTGTCTCTCCTGCCTCCGTGCAGACCCCCAGAGCCCTGACTGTAAGCACCCATGCCCAGGACTCCCTAGAGTGGGTCGTCTCCACAGCCTGCCTGCCCACGCCAGCAACTGAGTGTCCACGTGGCCGCTCCTGCCAGTGCGGCTCCAACTCCTTACGCACCTCCCGTGCGGACCCTGCCACATTTCCTGCCCTGGGGAGCTGCAGAGCCTCCTGCAAGGCTGCAAATGGAACCTCAGCATCTTCCTGGAATCCTCCCTGCTCCTCCTCTGAAGGCCACCTTCAAACTCCACCCTACGCCTGACCACCAGCCCACCACATCCTCTGATGCACACGGGTGTGAGCCACCAGGTGGTCACACTCCTCAGGCCCCAGGATCACTGCACACCCCTCCCTCACCGGGCTTCGGGAACTGCACGCTCGTCATCCTCCCCTCTGCATGGGGCTCTTCCTCAGCTGTGTAATGGCTGCCAGGCATCTCCAATACAGCCATGGCCACGGCCATGGCCACAGCTAACCACAGCCACGGCTATGGCCACAGCTGACCACGGTATTTTCACCCCTGCCCTGCTGCAGTTCTCATCTCAGAGAAGAAAACATGGGGTCCCCCAGCCCTCCCCTCACATCCAGCCCATCAGCAAATGCTGCCCAGAATCCCACGGCATCGAACCACCTGGCCGGCGGGGCTGCCCCCTCCCCTGGATGGCCCCAGTCTGCAGACGGCTCCTGGCCTCGGGCCTGCCCCCCTGTGGCCTACTCTCAGCACTGCAGCCAGGGGTCCTTCCAGAACATCTGCCAGCTGAGTCCCTCGGCTCCACAGCCCCATGTACTCAGTAGGCACCTGGTAACTGCCGTTTGCCGCACTGGTTGGCTTCTCCCTGCTCAGGGGCCCTGCCCTGGAGACCTGTCCCGCCCAGAGGCTCACTTTCGGCAGGAACAGAGCAGGCACCAGCTCCACAGGGCGCACGGGGGGTCCAAAACCCCGGAAATGTCTGTGCTGCTCCTTGGCACAGCGGTGGCCACGTTCCCACAAGGCATTGGATGCCCACCACGCGGAGGGACAGGCGGGAACAGGCCAGGCGCTGCGGCGAGGCAGGCTCGAGTTCCTCCACACAGAGGGTGCAGGAGAGCTAGGGGCGTCTCCCATCACCCTGCTAACCTCCTGAGACCCTGAAGCTGAGGAACAGCAGCCCCAGTAGGAGGTGGGGGGCAGGGGGCCGTGAACTGGAAATCTGGGAAGTCAGGGCGACTCCCGGGTGTTGGGGGACCGCGCCTGGCTCCGCAGTCTCCAGTGCTCAGCTTCTGGAAGGGCCCCACTGCAGAAGCTCCCTCCTTGCTGCAGGCAGGAGATGTGGGCAATGTCTCTGTATCCACCTCGGGGCTGGGCATTGATCGACCCCAGTCTGTGGGACCACAGACCCAGAACATGGCCTCGTTTGGCCAAAGCCACTTTGGGGTTATCCAGTCCTGCATGCAGAAGGACCGTGTGGGAGCCGAGTGAAGAGCATGGCTGGGATTTCGGGAGGAGGAGGCTGAGGCTGCGGCTCTCCAGGCCAGGCCTCCCAGCGCCCCTGTCTACAGCTAGCGGCCAGCAGTTCCCACTGGGCCCCACAGTGAGACCCCGGCCGAGCGGCTATGGTGAACACCGTCCTGGTCATAGAGGAGACTGGGGCTCAGAGAGAGGGTCGCTGCCCAAAGACTCAGCTGGCAGGTGCCAGAGAGGCAGACCCTGAGCCCACCCTGGAATCCTGTGCCAGGCTGGGTGCAATCGGCGGGCCCAGCTGGGGGCTCAAACAGTGTCCCGCAACCCAGACGCCTCTTCCCAGGGCCAGGCTGGCCCAGCGGGCTCCGGAGCGGCCTCTCTACGTCTATGGGAATAACCAGGGTGGACGGGCTGGACAAAGCCACCAACCTCAGCACCCTCTATTCGCTCACGTTGGGTTTCAAACCCTTTGGGCTGAATACCATTTTCTCTCTCAAAACACGTTCATGCAGTAAGACAAGGTCATGAATTCTCTCTCTGGCACAGAAATGGGGAAACTGAGTCACCGCCTAGCCCATTAGGATGGCCCAGCCTAGCCCGCCTCCCCCTGAGAGAGAAGAGGTGTGGGAGACACGGCTGGCTTTGGGCACCGCCTCCACCTGCCCCGACACTCAGCTTAACGCACAAAAGTGCCCAGTTGACACTTGCTGATGGAACGAATGAATGAACAAATGAACGAACGAACCACAGTAATCCTTGGTCTAAAAAGAAACAGCGCTGGCACAGCTGGCCATTGCTGACGCCCAGGGTAGCGGGCAGCAGCAGCCGGGTGGACACAGTGAGCGGCGCCTGTGGGCAGTGAGAGTCCGAAGGCCAGGGCAGTAGGGCTCCACCCCCCGCCACTCCCGGGAGAGGCGTCCTCGCGGCCGCGTACTCAACCTTGGTGTAGTCTGCTGCCTGCCCCACAAGGGTGAGTCACACGACGACATCTGCTCATTCAAGGGAAAAGGTTTTACCAGAGTCCCTCATGTCCCCGGCTTTTTGGCTGGCCAGGCAGTGACACTGGCCTCTCCACCGGGCGCTTTCGGCTCCACCTTGGGTTCCAGGCAGTCCAGCAGCCAGGGGACAGCCCCTCCCAGCTCACGTGCCACCTCCATCGAAAGTCTGGGGGTAGGAGGTTGCCCCCCCACCAGGAGCCACAGGCCTGCTGTGCGTTTCTAATAGCAACGTGTTGGTGGACACGTGTATCAATGAACGAGTGGGTGACAGCCAGACGGGAGAGAGGGACACCCCATGCCTGAGGTAGCCATTTGCTGCTCTGGGTCGCAGTCCCAGCTCTGGGTTTCAGATAAAAAGATCACGCGGGCGTGTGGAGAGGCCGTGGTGCCGCTAGACTTGCATGCATGGAGCCAGCATCGGGGCAGGCTGTGGGGCTGGGTGTCCCCCACCCTCCCCCACCCTCTGGGCCACACACACACACACACACACACACACACACACACACACACGGCCTCTCTTCTAAAAGCCTTGCTTGGGGACACATAGCCACAGGCACAAACATACAGGTACCCATCACAGCACACACACGCAGACACACATGAGCACCTACCCACCCAAATTACACAATCACACCTGTGCATAGCAATCTGCACACACATACACACATGTATACACACAACACACACGCAAACCCGTACACACACACACCCACCCATACCAGCCTGTACACACACCCACAGCAGCACACATAAACATCTGCACATTTCCCCACCTGCATACTGCATGCACACCCACACTTAGACACACACACACCCGCCCACCACACGCACACCAATGTACACACCGGTGTGCAGACTCACACACATCGCTGTCACACACACCCCAGTCACACTGCCTGGAGCCCACGGCCAGATCTCTGTGCCAGCAGAGCTTGGAGACACCCAGACTCTTCCTCCCTGCCTGCTGTGCCCTGTCCATGGCTGAGCGTCCCGTGTGGCACAGGTGCCCGAGGCCCCAGCTGGAGCAGCTGTGCCCAGCCTTCCACCTTCGCAATTAGCAGCTGGTGCCTGCCTGGCCCTGGGGATCTGGCAAGTCTGGAAGTGAGGCCAGGTCTCCAGGGCTCAGGCTGCGGGGGCCAACCGCAAGCTGCAGGCCTTGCCCTCCCCTCTGCCAGGCCAGCTGCCTACTGCATGAGGGGGGCTGCAAGAGGCCTCGAGCCCAGTTTGCTGCCGGTCCTGGCCCCGGAGCTCAGATCCACACCGGGAAGAGCCCGTGGGGCCGCCAAAAATCCCATCTGCCACTGCTGTCAAATGAGCAAATTCCCAGGTGAGGGCACAGGCAGCTTCGAACCCAAGCCCGGGGCACAGATGACTTCCAGGGGTTCACTGGGCTCCTGGCGGCTGGGGCAGGGAAGGACAGCTCGGAAACCCTGAGCCTGGACTGAGCCACCAGCCCCAAAGCTAAGGAGCATCAGAGACCCCCGAGTGCAAGGCAGAAGCGCCGGCAGCCCCATCGGCCCGGACCCAGCCTCCTCTCTGGCTTCAGGTCCCCACCCAGCAGGTGGGCACAGGCTGTGGGGGCCCAAATCTCCCTGCTCCATGCCCGGAACCTGCCTCCAGCCCCTCAATGCCTCCCTTCCTACCTCGCTCACCCTACCTGGCAGCAGACACTTGACCAGGGAGACAGGCAGAAGGATGCCCCTCTGAACCCTCCACCGAGGCAAAACCCCCTGCAAAGTCCCTGGAGAGATCCTGTGAAGGGCGCGTCACACCTACCGTGGCCAGGTGCCTCGCAGGGTCACTGACGTACAGCATGGTAGGCGCCGGGTGGTCTGCACACGGCGGGGAGCTGGTGTCCCGCAGGACGAGGCATGGGTCTGGGCGGCCCGAGGGGAAGGGTCAGGGTCGTGGCCGCCTGGCAGCGTGGACCGAGGGGGAGAGGCCAGGCAGCTAGGGAGGCGGGAGCCGAGGGTGCTCGGGCACATGCGGGCGGTTTGCTGGCATTCTCGCTTTTCCCATCTCCCCGAGTTCTGTCAACTGGCTGCATCCAACAACAGAACCCGAGGCCCACCCCTTTATTCCTCATGAGTATTCATCCAAGCCCAGGGCAGGCCTCAGCTTGCCCGGTGATGTGACGGACCGCACCAAGGAGGCTGCGCGGGGAGGGCGGGGAGCCGGTCAGTGCCGGCTCCCTAATTAAACGCACCAGGGCTCCTCCGGAGATGCTGCCTGTCTGGGGAAGGCTCTGGGGGCCCCGGGGCCTCGTCCCACAAGGCGGCCTCCGTTCCCAAGCACGAGGGCTGAGCCCCGGCCCTGGAGATCGTGGTAGGCAAGGCTGGGCCACCCCAAGGGGGAGAGATGCCGTCGCCTCCCTTGGCGACCCTGGAGGGTCGTGTCTTCCCCTTGTGCAGGGAGCTCAGTGGTCCGCTGGGACCACCCCAAGGGCTGCCTGGAGAGGAGGGGCTCATGCGAGGCTGCGACCCCGGACCCCTGAGGAGACAGGAGCGGGAGTGAGCAGCGCTTGTGGGGCCAGCTTCCCGCCGCCTGCCCAAAGCAGGGGTAAGTCCAAGAGTCCAGGGCCGTGTGTCTGGAGCCCACCCTGGCACTGGCCAAGTCTCTGGGAAACAGGGACAAGCCCCTGCTGCCACAGAAGAGCCCGGCGGTGGGGCCCACTGCAGTGGTGGACAGCCTTGGCACAGCCAGTCAGGGCTCTGCAGTGGTGGATGGCCTTGGCACCGCCAGTCAGGGCTCTGCAGTGGTGGACGGCCTTGGCACCGCCAGTCAGGGCTCTGCAGTGGTGGACAGCCTTGGCACAGCCAGTCAGGGCTCTGCAGTGGTGGATGGCCTTGGCACCGCCAGTCAGGGCTCTGCAGTGGTGGACGGCCTTGGCACCGCCAGTCAGGGCTCTGCAGTGGTGGACAGCCTTGGCACCGCCAGTCAGGGCTCTGCAGTGGTGCCTGCACCTGCCTACTGGGGCCTTTGAGGTGACCGCCACTCCCCGTGGGCTGTCTGAATTTTCATTCTGTTTCAGCCGTCTTTGGTACAAAGTTGCCCCTGGCAGAGGGGCCTGAGTCCCGCTGGAAGCAGGCAAGGCATCCATGCCCAGACAAACCTGGGGACCAGGGCCTGGGGACCCGCCCTCCCAGACCCGGACTTGCCGTTCCAGTCCCCGGGGCACCGTGGTTCTCACACCACGAGGGCTGAGAAATCCACACGGAGTCCCTTTCCTTCCACCTTTTCCTGCCAAATCCCAAACCATCTGCCTCTTTTCTCTTGTCTCCATCTCCCCAGCTTCCTTCTGCCTTGCCGTGCCCCCCGAAAGCTGGCAGGGGCCTCCATCACCCCCCCAACCCCACTCCAGGGACAGCAGGCAGAGCTGGGTGAGGGCAGGGGAGGCTTGGACTGCAGCCCCCTGAGGAGCCCCGAGGACCCACCCTGCCCCACCAGCAGGCCGGGCTGAGGACGAAAGGACGGCTCTGGGTGCTGTGCCCCAAGGGACTCGAGCCTGGACTGGGGAGGCAGCAGGTGAAGCCTGGACAGCCATCTCTTCCTATAGCCGAGGATCTCAGCCCCCAGCAGGCAGAGCGGCGGCACTCAGGAGGAGACGGTTAAGAAAAAGAAGTTCTGTTTGCTAGACCAGGTTCAGGACCCTGCAGCGGGTCCCCAGACTGGAGGTTCTGGAGTAAGCAGCAGTCTCCTTGACGGGGACAGGGGGACCCAGGGTGAGCCCCAGGGACACTCCCGCTGGGATGGGAGATGCCCTGGGGGCGGGGGTGCCTTCTGCTTCTGAGCCTGGGACCTCTCTTGGGTTGGGGGCGGGCTCCCCAGGGATGGAGGGACACTCAGAGCCAGGCGGAGGCGGGACCTGGGTTCCACTCCCCACCCCCGACGGCGCATTCCCCAACCTCTGCCTGCTGCATCCTCCCCTGCCAAAGGGAATGATGGATTGAAAAAGACTCAGTCAAGTCCCCGTGCACAGGGCCAGCCTGTTGGTTTTATAAATAGCCAAAAGGATCTCGCCAAGGGGAAGGCTGTGAGGAGGGATGACAGCCAGGCTGCCTTCGGCACGAGCTCCACCCGTGCCCAGGGCACCGTGCCCGAGAACCCTCGTCCCTCCACCCCCTTGTCTGGGCCAGGCTGCAGGGATCACAGGGCAGCTGAGCTGCACGTTTCCAACTCAAAAGCATCAAAAACCACTGGCCTCTGCCCCAGAGCAGCACCCAGCTTTATGCAAATGTCCCCAAGGCCTGGTTTTGCAGAGGACAGGGTCGGGGACCTGGGGCCACACCCCCTTGGCTTTTCCCTCCCAGCTGGGTCTTCTGCACCTGCCATTCTGCTTCTGACTCCCTGGGGATTCCACCCCACTGACTGTTTCTGAGGGACCCTGGGCCGCAGGACAGGCGGGGATCGCTGCCGCCACAGCCCACGTCACTCTACAGGCACCGCGTCCGCAGGAGCGGTATTTACCAGAATGGAAAGGGGATTTCGTGTCCTGGTGCCTGCAGTGTCAGTTCAAGGCCAACCCCATAACACAGGGTCGCAGCTGACGTCATCCCACCCCAAGGAAGAGGCCGCAGAAGCTGCAAGGCGCTCAGACCCGGGTGCCGGGTGGGGTTCAGGTCTGTGCAGCCCCAGAGGGCCTCGTCACGGAAGCCCATGGAAGGAAAGGCTGGGGGGGCTCTCTAGGAGGGGGTAATGAGTGGGCTGGGGTCTCAGAGCTGACTGTGGCAAGCTGAGCCCCCTCCCTGCTCCCATGCCCCACCCTGCCCTTCCTCCAGCTGCAGAGCCTCCTTGGAAGGGAGGGGCACCCTTCTGCCTCTGCCCGCCTGCCCCTTCCTGGGGAAAACACACACACACACACACACACACACACACACACACACACACGGGACCCGTGCCCTTCCTTCTCCTGGGACTGGGGAGAATGCCCCTCCCCGAAATCAGCAAGGTCTATCCTGAGCGACCTCAGGGGTCTTAAGCCCCAAGCGTCTGAAGGTTCTGACTGGGGGTGTCTGTGCTGCTGCTGGGTCCCTGGGCTCCCGGGGAAGATCAGCCCGCCTTCTGTCCCGCCAGCCAGCCCTAGTCCCTGCTCCGTAGCCCACCTGCCCACAACAGCTGTCGCCAGAGAAAGGCGCCAGGAGAGGCGGGAAGGGACTCGGGGGAGGGGCCGGGCCTGGAGGAGGCTCTATGGGGGTGGGGGGGTGGTGCGGAGGGAGGGAGGAGGCACCTGCCTCTCTCCCCTTTGCTCCCCTCCCTGCTCCCCTCCCGTGTCCCCCCTCCTTGTGGAGCATTCTGAGAGCCAGAGGGGGCCCCAGGTCTCACTGCCCTGCCCTGGCTTTGTCTGAGGGAACGCTGGGGCTCAGAGGGGCAGGGATTCACCCCCAGCCGAGGCCCGGCACTGCAGACTCCTCAGGTGGGTCCCAGCAAGCATTAGGACCCCCGCCCCCACAGCCATGCTCCACTGCCTCCTCGCACCCTGAGAGCCTCCCAGGGAGGTTTATCCTCTGCAGCTCCTCCCGAGCGGTCTGGGGGTGGCCAGGGAGACCCCACCCAGGTGGCACCCAGAGCCGCATCAAGCCTTCTTCACTCAGGACACCAGCTGGGGCCCCGAGAGGGCAGGGGCTGGACCCGTTTTAGCTGTGGCTCCTCGGCCCACCCTCCCCCGCCCACAGGGAGGCCGGGGCCACAGGCTTCCACCTGCTCTCCTCTTGTAGGACAGGGACCTATTTTAGAATGAGGTCCCTGTGAGCCACATAGGGTCTTCAGGGACAGCCAGAGCCCCAGGCAAGGAGCGACTCAGGCAGGACCCGTGCCGGGTCGGTGGTCCTGTCCTAGCCCCCGCTGGCTGTGCTGTTCTGGTCTCTGAAGGAGCAGCTCTCTTAAATACAGGGCCTCCTCCCTGCCCTCACCCTCACACGTAGCGTTTGTCACACGCTCCCGATGGGACCGGTGCCACCAGACAGCCTCAAGTTGGTGGGTGACTCGGATGTGCTCAGTAGCCCAATTTTATGGACAGGAATTGGAGGCCCAGAGGCTACATAATTCTTTCAGTGCTGCCCAGCTAGCAGGGAAGGGGTGCGTCCTGAACCCAGCAACTCAGGCCTCGGAGCCCCAGCCACAGCCACCTCTACCTGCTGGACTTTCTGGGCCATCGAAGCCAGATGGCCACAGTGACCACAGGGTCGCTTCCTGCTGTGGCCACACAGAGTTCATGGTCTCGCCGATAAGTCTGTGGCCTGGGACTCCTCCAGGCCCACTGAGGGTTCCACTGCTCCTGTCTACGCCCCGCCTCCCTGAACCACGTCCCCGAGATGCAGAAGGCACGCCCCACAGCAGAGGGCCGGCGTCCTGAGCTCAAGCACTGTGCCTGCCTGAGCTGAGGCCCTATTGCTGGACGAGCCCCAGACCCACCCTTGAGAATGGGAGCGGCCAGATGCCACCAGCACCCAGGGACAGGTGGCCAGAGGGAGCTGCCAGGGGCAGGTGGGGGCAGGGGCGTGTGCAGCCTCTTCCACGAGCAGGACTCTGCCTGAGCCACCAACTCAGGTCTGTCGGGAGCCCTGGAAACATCCGGCACCAGACCGCCTGTCTGACCTGTGGCCCGGCCTGTGTGGTGATTCTTGTCCAAGCTCACCAGCCTCATGGTGGGGCTAGAACTGGGCCCCTGAGCTGCAGGTGGCAGTTTCCCAGGGGTCACTCACAGCCCCCCATGCCCGCATCCCCACTGAGCCGGGTCCAGGTCCCCAGCCCCAGAGGTACAGCATCTTCCCTGAGCTCCCGGGCTGGACTTTAAAATAATGCCCCCCGGTTCAGCCCCAGTCCCGCTCTGGGACCCCTGGGCTCAGTGGGCCAGGGGCCATTCTCAAGGCAGAGAAGCCCTGGGCCCCATGCCAGGCTGCCCAAGCCGGCCAGTCGGTGCTTCTCTGAGTGCCTGCACCTGGCGCTCCCACGGGGGTAAGAGGTAGGGGACCGCATGCCCTTGGCCCAGCAGCGCTATCATGAGGGGGCTGGGCGCTGGGATCAGAACGAGGCTTGGTGCTCCCCACGCAGGCCCATGCCAGCCTTCCTTCCGGGAAATCCCCACCTCCCTGAACCGAGCTGTGCACCCAGGAATTTCTTACATGGCTTTGGGAGGACGTTGACCCCCAACAGGCATTTTCCCCTCAGCCCTAAGCGCCCCTCCTGAGTACATCTGTACAGCCTGACAGAAGGTGACCGAAAGCAAATAATTCAACACCGTGCCGCTGCCTGACAGATTCGGCCACCTTGCTGTTGGCGGAGGTGTGAGGCCCACCGTCACCCTGTGGCCGGGGAGTGGCATGTTCCAGCAGGCGGGGGCTCAGACCAGACCCCGATGCGAGGCTCGGGGAACCCTCTGGGGCTGGGGGAGGAAGTGCGCCCACCCACAGGAATGCAGAACTGCTCCTTCTGCCCCCTGAGCCCAGGTCCTCTTCCAGATGCTGGGTCTGTGTGATCTCAGGGGCCCTCTGTCCTCTGCAGGGGAAGTGGGCGCTGAGCACCTTGGGGTCAGGAGGTGGCTTCTGCATCTCAGGAGACAGACAGTCTCACAGGTCTTCCTCCCTCCCTCCCTGGGGTCCAGCGGCCAGTTCCTGCCCCTCTCCAAAGTGGAGGACATGGATGTCCAGAGTGGGACCTGGAGGGGGCGGGGTCAGGACCCTTGTCCCCCGGGAGCAGCCGGCAGAATTGCTCGAAAGGGAGAGAGGGGAGAGGGCATATCTCACTTTCTCACAATACCCAGCCCCGTCCGCAGCCCACCCTTTCCCAGCACCTGCCTCAGTTTCCTCACCCATAACATGACACTAGAACACGTGCGGAATGCTGGCGAGTGTTTCACTGGGACCTGAGCAGGGGCGGGTGGGCAGGGGCGGGCGGTCCAACCCTCAGATCCAGGCTGAGGGGCTCCTCAGAGGAATGGGTGCTGCTGCCTTCCAGACACCCCCCTGCCCTGGGGCTGCAGCTGCCCAAGGATGTGCCTTCTTTGGCCCCATATGGGTCTGCGACAGCCCAGCATCTGCGATGGACCCTCTGCCTCCCCAACCCCACTTCACTCGGCTCGTCTGACTGGAGCCTCACGGCCCCAACTCCCTTGGCTGGGCCGCCCACCCCCGTGCCTCGGACAGGCGTGCACTCCAGTTCCTGGAATGGGGACCGGAGGGAGGAGGAGGGCCAGGCTGGGTGCCCTCGCGTCTCCCGGAGGCCCAGCACTGCCCCCTCCCTTGCAGGCCCTGCCCCCGCCGCACCCCCCAGCACCCCTCACACCGTGCGCTGTGTTTCGGGTGCCTGTCCCCACAGTTTGGGCTGTTTCTCCTGCAGTGCGCGTAGCAAGTTCCCCACCTGGGAATCCCTGGGCCTGGGGCAGCCAGCCTGTGGGCGGGGCCAAGCACAGGGAAGGCAGGCTGTGCCGGGCCTCCCGGGTCGGGTTGGGCAGGGTCCTTGCCCTCTCCTCTCAGGTGCTGCCCATCTGCCACCCACCTCCTGGCACAGTCGGGGCCTGGCTATGGGCGGTGGGAGAGACAGGCAGGAACGAGGCCCCCACCAGCTCCCACAGCCTGGACTTTTCCCTAAAAGGAGCAGCCCACATGGCAGGGCCTGAGACTCCCAGGAATGGCGGAGCCTGCCACGATGGGGTGTCACGGCCTCACTGGCCCTGCCTGCGCCCCTCCAGTCCTCTTCTCCTGGAAACAGCACCTCCATCTTCCTTCGGGGGTCCCTGTGGGGGGCCTGCCCCACTCCATTCCATTGTCACCCTATTCAGTGCATGCTGGGCCCAGGCCACTCAGAGGCACAGGGGTGGCTCAGAGATGAGCCCATGACCACATTCAGATCAACGAGAGGCAGGGCTGCTGGGCTGCGGGAAAAGAGGGGTGCCCTCTCCACAGGGATAGGGCATACAGGCAGATCCTGGTACTTTTCACCACGAGAGGAGAGGCTGACCAAAAACAAAGCCGCAGTGGACAGCAGGCCACGAGACGGAGCGAGGCAGCCATGAAGCACCTGGACCCAGCCATGCCGAAGCCCTTTCTATACCTGGACCCAGCCATGCCCGAAGCCCTTCCTACACCTGGACCCAGCCATGCCTGAAGCCCTTTCTACACCTGGACCCAGTCATGCCTGAAGCCCTTTCTATACCTGGACCCAGCCATGCCTGAAGCCCTTTCTACACCTGGGCTCAGCCATGCCTGAAGCCCTTTCTATACCTGGATCCAGCCATGCCTGAATCCATTTGTATCTCTGAATTGACAGTTACATGAGCCGATACATTTTCTCCTTTGCAATTTCAAGTGTGCTGGGAAACCCACAGGGGAAGCTATACAACCAAGAGGCTATCTCCTGCTTCTGCCAGGCTCCCGAGACAGGACAGGCCACACTGACGGCCCCCACTCCGGTCCTCTGCAGAGGGCAGTCCCCACTCACCATGACGGATGTGGTCATGCCCTCCAGGTGGAAGATGTCCATGCTGGAATCCGTGCCACCCACCACCTCATTATTCTCCCGACTTGACTGGGGAAGGTCGAAGTAGGTGCTGTCTGGTTCCCTGGAGAGGAAAACAGAAGCTGTCAGCCCCCAGTCCTGGCATCACCCCCACACCTCCCAGGTGCAGTGCTCAAGGCTAGCCCGAGACTCCTGGTGAGGCCTATGTCTTCTGCCCCTCCCAGGCCCTCTCATCCCCTCTCCGTCCTCCACCTGCCCCTCCAGGGCTGCTGTGCCTGCCGGAGACGCAGAACCAGTCACGGGCTCCGTTTTCCTGGGCCTCTGCTGGCCATGGCCCCTCTTCAGAGACGGCCAGGGAAAAGAGTCTGAATTTTGGTTCTGCCTCCCCAGGGAAGGCCTAGGGCAGCAGTCCCTTTCCTACCCTCTGACCCAGCCCTGTCCCCAAGCTGATGAGCGTGGCCAAGGCTAGCCCAAGACCAGTGTGGGGCCAGCTCTCCTGCTCTGGTCCAGTTAGGCCAGTAAGGGTGGCTGAGGCTAGCCCAGAATCTCATCGAGGGTGGTCAAGGTTAGCCCAGAGTCCCAGTGAGGGTGGCTGAGGCCAGCCCAGAATCTCAGGGAAGGTCGCCAAAGTTAGCCCAGAGTCCCAGTGAGGGTGGACGAGCCTGGCCCACAGTCCTCCCGGGGCCACCCCTCCTGCTCTGGCCCAGTTATCCCAATGAGGGTGGCTGAGCCCAGAGTGCCTCCCGGGGAGCCCCCAGCTCTGGCCAGCCGAGTGCACTCACAGAGAGCTCCAGAGGTGCTCGAACGTGGTGCCCCCATCGGGGGAGGTGGTGGTGGACTGGGCCATCTTCCCCTCGCCGGCCTCCGAGGGCAGCTCGCTCTGCAGGGAGGAAAGAATGACACCTGAGCGCCCTGGGAATCTGTGCTCTGTCCTGTGACAGCCTCGGGGGAGGCAGGCAAAATCCCAGCTCCCTTCACAGCAGCACCAGTCCTGGGAGCTGAACGGTGCACACAGCCCAGATGCCCATCAGCAGATGCCTAGGGCGTCCCTCGAGCACTGGCAGGTGCTCCCTCACCCTCCCTGTGCCCTCTCACCCTCCTTGTGCCCCCTCACCCTCCCTGTGCCCCCTCACCCTCCCTGTGCCCCTCTCACCCTCCCTGTGCCCCCTCACCCTCCCTGTGCCCCCTCACCCTCCCTGTGCCCCTCTCACCCTCCCTGTGCCCCTCTCACCCTCCCTGTGCCCCCTCACCCTCCCTGTGCCCCCTCACCCTCCCTGTGCCCTCTCCACTCTCATTTTGTCCACCCTGTGCCCCATGGCTGGAAACTGAGGGCCAGGTGGGCAGCTCTGCCTTGGAGGTGGCTGGCCTGGATCAGACCCATCCTCGGGGGCTTCTCAGAACTGCTGCCTTGGAAGAGGGGATGATAGCAGCACTCACTCCTGGGGCTGCCGTGGGGGCCTTGGGGAGAGCAGTCTTTGAGATGCCTGGGCCAGGATGAGCGCGTGAGGCCTGTGGTTGCTGTCACGACCCACTGTGTCTAGGTTTGGCCCAGGGGATGCAGCCAGGTTGGGGGTCTCCCTCATGCCTGCAGGTGGCTTAGGACCTGATCATCTCATCTTGAGAACAGCGTGTGTGAGGGATGCCCTGGAGGCTGCGGCGGAGCCCTGGGCTACAGCCTCACTGTGCTGACTGCTGTGGGGCACAGACATCCTCCCACCTTCTGAGCTCCTCCCTGCACCCCAGCCCCACAAGGAAGCCTGGCAAGACTGGGAAACTGAGGCTGCCCTGTCCTGGAGCTGGCACTGCCTGGGTGGTCCCACTCTGAGAAGGAGGTACCTGGGGACTGCGGAGCCCTGACCCCAGAGTCCGTCCGCTGGTCTTTGTCTCCGCCGTTGCTCCCCTGAGAGCCCCTGTGCCCAGCTCCCAGTGGCCCTCGACACCCATGAGGAGGTGGCAGTGTCCAGGTGGGGGACAGCTGGGGTCCCTGGTTCTATGCTGAGGGGGAGGGGACAGGGAAACCGGAGACCGCCCTGCCCATAGCCCCCAGCCCTGACTGAGGTGACCTCTCCCCTGGGCCAGCCTCCCAGGTCCTTGGCAAGGTGCCATGGGACTGGCTTGGCCACCGCCCTGCAGTGCCCAGGCAGGCAGGCCCGGACCTGCCCACAGCCGGCGGGGTGTAGGGCACGGCCTGCAACCTGTGGCTTTTGTCCTTCCCCAGGCAGGTGGCAGCTGATGGAGGCCTGTGGCACGCTCCCGGGCCACCACATGCCGGGTGCTGGAGAAGTGGCACAGGCCAGGCTGGGGTGTGGCCAGTGAGCCTGAATGGCCTGGGACAAGCAGCTTAGAGAGCACTGACCACAAGCCAACCCTCCCCGGAGGGCGTGGCCACCACTCTACGGCTTTTCAGGAGCCGCAGGCCCAGAGGCGTTCAGTGACTGGCCTGAGGTCACACAGCTGTTAAGTGCCGGTGAGGAATGTCCCGGGGGCCCTCCCCGCACCACCCCACCCCACTTTACTGTCAGGCAGCCAGGCATGAACTTGCAGGCCTCAGACCCTGGGCTGGGCTGCCTGAAACCCCAGGGGAGCTGAGGATGTGCCAGAGGAGTGCAGCACCCCATTAATTTACAGCGGGCCCAGCTGAGGCTGGCACGGGGCCTCGAGGGTGGGCAGAACCCGCCCTTGCCTGTGCCCCACGGCCCAAGAGGTGGCCTCCTGGTGCAGGTGTGCGGGCCGAGGCTGGATGGGCATAAGTGAGGGGCCCGGGGCACGTTTCCTGAAAGGCAGGACTGGAGGGGCTGGACTGGGAGGGAAGAAGTTCCCTCCGATCCGAGAGGACAAGCCTTGGAAGGTTTTGCCGCCAGAGGCCACTGGTTTGAATCCCCTTCGTTTTGCAGCTGGGCCACCGAGTCCAGAGGTGAAAATGACTTGGCTGCAGCCACACAGCAGGTGGATGGCAAAATCCCAGCTCCCTTCACAGCAGCACCAGTCCTGGGAGCCGAACGGTGCACACAGCCCAGATGCCCATCAGCAGAGGGCTGGGCACATGAGACATGGTTCCCGCAAACAAGGAAACATTACGAACAGGAAGGAAGCTGTGATGTGCTACAGTATGGGTGAACCTTGAAACGCCACGCTCAGGACACATGACCTCATCTGCCAGCCTGTGAGCTGTCCCCCCGACAAAGGCTAAGGTGGGACAGAGACAGAGAGGGACAGAGACGGACAGAGACAGAGAAACCGGGACAAAGAGAGACAGAGACAAAGAAAGACAGAGACATAGAGACAGGAAGAGAGACAGAGAGAGACGGGGAGAGAGAGTGTGAGAGCCATCAGCATCCCGCTGCACCCCCACCAGAGGTCCAGGGCTTCCGTGAACAGGTGTGGACGGGGCATGCCTCCAAGGGCTCATGGGAACTGGTCAGTGAAACATTATTTGTGACCTCGTGCCTGGGACATGGACATTGGCTGTATTTTCAAGCTGGCATCATTTTAACTCCCGCTGGGTTCTGAGCCACGCCCTCTTCCCACTAACCCTGAATGAAGAGCACCAACGCTTCCTGTCTGTGCACCCCTGCCTGCCGGAGCCCCAGCTTCCACACCCCCGACCGGCATCCACTGTGCACTGCAGGACACCAGCCTGGCCTCTCACCCCTGCCTGGGCACAGAACAGGGGCCAGTGAGCGTGGCCAGGGGGTCCCAAGCCCTCCAGGCCCATAGCACAGGCCTCTGCTGCCACCACCGGGAGCGCGTGGGGTGGGGAAGGGGCATCGTCCGTGCCGGGAGTTGGGTCCCCAAACGTTCCCCAGGCCTGCCTGCCTGGGACTTGAGCAGCGGGCCTCCAGGTGCAGGCATGTGTCCAGAAGCCCTGGGCAGACGCATCTTCCAGGCCGCTCCTCCTCACTGGGGGCTGGGGGGCCCAGGATCTGCACCTTTACCAAGCCCCCAGGGGAGTCATGAAGAGTCTGGAACAGGCCCCCGAGGAGGACACTGTCATGAAGGCCGGCCTCGCCACTGCCTGACACCCTGCTGCAGCCACCAGCCTCCCTGGAGCCGTCGGGTTCCACCCCGGCAAAACCAGGACCTGGAAACCCGCCCCGACTTAAAGCACATGGAGGAACTGGAACCGGAAGCCACGGAATGCCTGATTTCCAACTTCCGGGCAAAACTCCAACGCTGGTGGCATCGGCCCAGGGCCCCACAGGAACACTGGTAACACCCACAGAGCCCAGGCAGGAGGCCCAGGACCATGTGGCCGCCCTCTGTCCCGAGTGGGTGGGCTGGGGACAGGCCCTTCAGCCAGGGTTGCCAGGCCGGGGTCAGGGGCAGGGCTCGGGGAGGAGGGTGCGGCTGAGAGCCCGTCCCGCCACAGATGGCCTGCCTGCTGCCCCGCTCCCCCGGTCCCTGGAGCTGAGCATGGGGATGAAAGAGAGACATAGCTCCCACTGTACAGCAGTGTGCACCGTGTGAAATACGAGGGCAGCTGGGGGGGCCTGAGCAGGCTGCCCTCTCCCTCCTGGGCCGTGGCCGTTGGGAAGTGGGAGAAGAAGGGAGACAGACCCTGGGGGCAGCCTGGGGGAGTCCCAGAGCCTCATCCTGAAAGCCTGAGGCCATTCCTATGACCAAATCAATAATGCCCGAAACCATGTGGGTGGAGGTGCCACCTGGGTAGAGCAGTTCACACGCCGCCAAGTGAAATGGTTTGTGTGAATCTCTTCCAGGGATGCGGGCCAGCCCAGCCACCCCATGACGGCCCAGTGAGGGTGTGTACCACGTGCCACGTTACCAACCAGGAGACGCACACAGAGAGGGAAGGCCAGCTCCCCACGGGCACGCAGCCAGTCGGGGTGGAGGTCAAACCCAGCGGCCTGGCTCTACCCTGATCTGGCCTGGAGCTGAGCAAGGGAGGCGCAGGCCCAGCTGCAACCCCCTTCCTAGTCTGCGTTCCCACCACACGGCCCCACCCCGAACCCTAGCTGGGAAGCCCCTTCCTGGGAAGCCCCCGCCCGCGTCTTTCTTCACAGGTACATTGAGGCCTAACCCCCATCTAGACACCCAAGGGGCCCGCCCTGCCCTCTGCTGCCTGCCCAGGCCTTCTTGCTGTCATATGTGTGTTTGGGTCACACCAGGACACACGATTCCTGCCTGCTGCTTCTGCCCTGAAGCCCAGCACTGCTGGCACATGCTCCAGCCCCCTGTCCCACTCTGCCCACACAGCCCACCTGCCGCTCTCCAGCTGTGTGACCCTGGACAGATGTCTTGCCCGGTCTGAGCCTCTGCTTCCTGGTTTGTAAAATGGGGCTAATTGTGGCAGCTGTGTCCTAGAAGCACTGGGTGGAATGAAGTAACTCTGCATATAAAAAGCAAAGCACTCCTCTATCCGGGCACAGGGTGGATGCCCCATAAACAGTATCAAGCTGCAATTGACCAGCGATTACTTAGTATCAGGTGGTAGCAGCGGAGGGAGAAGAATGAGGTGGGTCCCAAGGACGGGAGCCGGGCTGAGGAACAGAGCTGCACACACGAGGGCAGAAAGGTGGGGCCTGGTGGCTGCTGGGTCCTTGGCTCCTTTGAGCACCTCCCCATCGCATGGTCAGCGTGCGACTCACCCCCTTTTACAGTGGCCTTCGTGCCCTTTTGCGGAGCACCAGCCCATCCAGTCTCTCGGGGAATGAGGCGCCTTCGAAACAGGTATGCCCAGCCGCGGTGGCCGCCCGGTGCCAGCTCCACGCCCCAGGGCTTGCAGTGCTGTAAACAGATAACCCTGGCCCACTGGAGGCAAATAACGTGTGTCTACGAAGCCCTCAGGGGCTGGGTATGAGGAGGGGGCGTGGTGGAAGAGGTCTCCACCCCAGCCCCAGCTTGCTTACGCCTCGGGGTGGGCGGTGCTCCTGGGGGTAAGCGGGTCAGGAGAGGCTGGAGGGGTGGTCAGAGGCATGAGAGGCCCGATGGGCTGAGCTTCCTCTAAGAAACGGACAGAGGGGTGGGCAAGGGCATGGCCCTTCTGGGGACGAGGTTGGCGGCAGAGGGAACAGAGCAGGGCCATGTCAGGGAACTGGGGCCCTGAGCCGGGAGACGTTTCCTGCCAGGAGCCCACCTGTTAGAGGAAGGGTGACCCCGGTGGGGGCAGTGAGAGCAGAGCTGTCACAGTGGGAGGTTCAGACCAGCACGGTGAGCACAGAGAGAAGACCGAGGCGGCCGACTGCCGAGGACGGGGCGGAGGGTCCAGGGCTGGGACGGAGCAGAGCTTATGGCCAGAGTGGGTGTCTGAGTCGATACTGTGTTTGCTGGTGATACAGGTGACTGATGGGGCCACAGCCGCCTTCGCTGGAGCTGCCACAGCCTCGCCCTGCTCGGACACATCCCTGCTCCTCCCCCTCCAATCCTCTCCCACCTCCTTTCTACCCCAAGGGGCCACACCAGGCATCACCAGCCCTTGTGCAGCCAGTGCCCCTGTTGGAAGTGCCTGAGCTGTCCTCCAGAATCTTTCTTTTTTCCGCGACAAGCACTTCCGCTCCTCCAACCAAGCGAGGATGACCGTTCCCAAGCTGCCGTCCCCACCTGGCCACCCTCCTCTGGACACCCCCCTCCCAGCGGGGATGCCCCGCTCTGAGACGCCCCACCCTGCACAGACCCCTCACCCCTTGCTCTGGGCTTTTCTCTAAGGGGTCTGGGGTGCACGCGCTGCACCCGAGGCCGTGTCTCACTGCTGACCACCCCCCACCCTGCCGTCCGAGGGGACATGCCCTTCCAGACAGCCGTCCACCTCCTGAGCTTGTCACGCGCCCCGCTGAGTGCCACCCTGACTCAGTGCACAATCCTCCCTCCCGGCCGTGCTCTTCCTGCTCTGGAGTCAGCCGCTCAGCCCTGTGACCTCCCTGAGCGGCTGTGACGGGGTCCACCCGCCCCTCACTCCCTCCAGGGGCAGCGCTGCCGTTCCTGAGTGTTACCCACAGGCCCTCAGGGTTGCCTTCCTGATAATGCCGCCCAGCATCCCCTGAGCACTCGCCCTGTGCCAAATCCTCCATGTTTTCAAGCTCATTCGATCCTCAAAGGAACCTGGAGGGAGGTTCCCAGGTGTTCCCAGAGGCCCCTCGAGGGCCAGCAGCCTGCGCAGGGCCGTGCAACTCAGAAGCGCCAAGGCCAGCTTAGGCTCTGGTAAGCTCTGCCTTCCCGCCAGGCAGCCGGTCCTCCAGAGGCCCCGGCTCCTGCAGGGCAGACAGCGACCCAGCCTTTGCCCCCGGTGTGAAGCAGGCTCCTCAGAATGGCTGGGTCAGCCCAAGGGCCCCCGAGGACCTGGGCAGGGCTGTGATGTCTTGGGACTCACAAGCCAACAGAGGGGCACTGGCCGTGGCGGAGCTCAGCCAAGGGGCAGCCTGGGCAGCCCGCAGGTTAGGGAGAGGCAGGAACAGTGACGTGGGGCTGGACAGGGTGCAGGGCCAGCAAGGTCACACGGCTCCTGGGCTCCACGTGACTCCAGGTTTGCGGGGCCTGCTTCCCGCCACGCTCCCCGCCCCCACACCTCACGCCTCTCAAGGGACATGCCCACCCCTGGCCACCCGAGGCAGTTCCATAGAACCCTGAGACCCGGATAGGTGCCAGCCCTGAGGGAGGCTGCCCAGACCCCGCTCCGACCAGCACGGCACCCACGAGGGAAGCTGGCAGGAAGCCTCGCTCCTCAGGCCCCTGCACCCCATTTAAGAGACGCCGGTCTCCCTCGGGCCTCCCAGGCCTCCTCCCTCCCAGCACCCACCGCATGGGCAGACATTCGCTTGCTGACGCTTTGCCGGCCAGACCACCAAGCCCTACCTGCTGTGCTCCAGGCTGCAGCCCCAGCACCCACGTGGGACCCAGTAGGTGCTCCACGAAGAAGTGATGACAGAATCACTGATTTGGTCTGAGCTAGCGGGGCCGGAACCACAGTGACTGCGGGGGAAGCACCCTTTGGGATTAAATTGCTGAACTTCCTCCTCACTTCTTTCTTTTTTTTTTTTTTTCGAGACAGGTCTTGTTCTGCCGCCCACGCTGAAGTGTAGTGGTGCGATCTTGGCTCATTGCAACCTCCGCCTCCCAGGTCCAAATGATTCTCCTGCCTCAGCCTCCCAGCTGTGTGCCATCATGCCCGGCTAATTTTTGTACCTTTAGTAGAGACAGCGTTTCACCATGTGGGCCAAGCTGGTCTCAAACTCCTGACTGACCTTAGGTGATCTGCCTGCCTTCGCCTCCCAGAGTGCTGGGATTACAGGCATGAGCCACCTCGCCTGGCCTTCCTCCCCACTTCTAAGGGGCTCCTTTATGTCCCCACCTGGAAATGGGGCTCTTGTAAGTTCAGACTGCGGGAGAGGATACTGACATTCCAGAGGCCTGGGTGGTCTCCCCGCCCCGTCATCATCCCTGCCTTAGGGATGAGCAGAGAGATCCTGAGTGTTGGGAAATGCACCCAGACGACACGGCAAGCCAGGAAGAGCCCACGGCCTCACCCCACCAGACCACATGTCCATCCGGGAGGCCAGGCTGGACCTTTGCTAAGAGCAAGGGGAACAGGATCCGGAGGCCCTGGCCCTCGGACTTCTCCCAAGACTTCAGGGAGGAGCCGGTCACTCAGTTTCCCCACCCACCCTCTAACCTCCAGCAACACACTTGCACATACATGCACATGCACAGACATATTCACACGTGTGCACAGGCCCTGGCACGCACACACTCTGCCCTAGTCACAGCAAATCCCCACAAGCCCCTCGACTGTCCTCCAGTTTGATGGGGCCCAGAGGAGCCCCCAGCCTGGGAGTCCAGTCCTGGAAGCAGGACTGAGGCAGAAGGACCAGGATGTGCCTGGCCCCTTCCTGCCGTCCAGGTCTGGGTCACGCTTGGGAGTAGCTGCGTGAGTGCCAGGGAGGCCAGGGCAAGGCTTGCTGTTGCTGGAGAGGCTCCAAGGCCACAGGACAGTGAGGGGACTGGGGAGGACTGAGGGGATCTGGATCAGCTGCGTGAAGCTGAGGATGGTGGCCCCCCAGCCCGGAAGCCCCTGGATGTGCCTGGCTGGGGCAGTCACTCTGCGCCTCCTTGGCAGAAAGTGGAGAGAGCTCCTGGCGGGTCCAAGCGGTGGGAGGTAGCAGTGCCAGGGCAACTTCTGCTCCCCCAGCCCAGGGTCACACGAGGAACCCTGACGTGGCACTTAGGGCAGACGGCTTCCCAGGTTGTCCCAAAGCTGTGGCTTGTCCCATCAGGGGAACCTCGGGCAAGGCCTCCCCTCCCTGGCCTGAACAGTACTGCGTTCCCGGCCGCCTCCTGGGAGGCAGCCACAAGGGGCTCTCTGTACCTCAGGGTGGGTCCCTGGAACAGCTGCACCCACCACAGCAAGGAGACCCCCCCGACTCAGGCTGAGAGGAGGGTGAGCCAAGCTGAAGCCTACCTTGGCTGAGCCTGGGCCCCGGAGTCAGTGGGGCCGGGTGGAGGTGGCCCGCGGCTGGCTCCTGGCTCTCGCAGGCGGGCGGTGGCGGCAGCGTCCCGGTTGCCTAGGTGATGACATTGGAGCTACTGGCCTGGAGCTGCAGGGTAGCTGGGGGCGGAGCCTGGCCTGGAGCCCTGGGGCTGGAGTCGGTCCTGGGACCAGCACCTGCGCTGCCGCCACCGGCAAGCACGCACACCCAGCCTGGGCACCTGCTCCGCCCCCCTCCTCAGGGCGACCACAGGGCCGAGCTCAGGGCAGCCAGGACAGGGCTGTCTCCACCCAGCTTTGCACTCATTTCTACTCCTCATTGTGGACATTTCCAGGCACTCTCAGAACTACAGAGAACGGCCCAGGAACCCACCCGCCCGTCCCCAGCGCTTGTCACCCCGACCTCCGGCTTTTGCTTTCTGGGGCATTACACAGCAAATTGCACATAGGAGACCATCTCATCTGTACTATGCCAGTACATGCAGGTAAAACCCCGTCTTTTAAAGCATTAGGTCGAACTATGAAATTGCTGATGATAACTGCTTCGGACAACACACAGCCTCGCTCGCAGCAAGTTCAGGTAATTCAACGTTAGATGCAGCTGTAACGTCAAATTCTGAACCTCTAATGCTGGTCAGAGAATTCTGAGGGGCCCTGTCCCCAGTTTTAGAGAGAAGCACGCTGCCACTGCGCCTCCTTCCTCCCTGCCCACTGTGGCAGCACGGAGCGGACACGACCAAAGGAACTTGGCCGGCAGGATGGAGGTGAGGCTCTCGTGGTGGAGGGATGGTTTGGAGTCTCCAAATGGCCCGACATAACCACCGTGTCCGTCCAAGAGAGAGGAGAAAGGGCAGGGAGGAGAGAAGACTCCAGGTTGCTGGCTTGGAAGACGGAGGAGGGGCCAAGAGGTGAGGGACGCAGGTGGCCTCTAAGCCCAGAGGAGGCGAGGAGACAGGCTCCCGCAGGCCCTCCGGAGGCAGCGCAGGCAGCCCGGCCACGCCTTCATCTCAGCCCAGCAGACTGACCTCGGGTATCTGAGCTCCAGGACTGAAAGAAGATAAATCTCTATCGCTATAAGCCACTAAGTGTGTGTTATTGGTCACAGCAGCCACAGGAGACAACTGCCACAAAACCCCAGCTTGGGAAACCTCTCCTGCAGGGATGTCCCCGTTTCCTAGGGGCCCCAGAACATGCCTAGCACCACATTCCGGCCGAGCAGAAACCCTGGAGGGTAATAGGCCTGGCTCACACCTCCGGCCCAGGGATGAGGGTGGGGGCTCTCTTGTTTGCACAGTCCTGAGGGATGCTTGGTGCTTTTCGCCACTGCCTGGACAGGCAGGGGAGGGCCGCGTCACACACAGCAGGAGCACAGCAGCCTGTGTACCTGGGAATGCGGCTCTCAGATCACTAGCTGCTCCAGGTGAAGTGACAGCGTGGCAGCTGAGGCTCCCCACTCCTACTGCCCAGGGGGACACGTGCTGAATGCAGGTGCATTGCTGTGGAGCGGCGGGTCTGTGTTCAGTACGCATGTGCACACGTGGGAAACGGTGCAGCGGGGGACACAGGAGCCATGGACAGCATTTCCACCTACACACTGCACAGATGTGTGTGACGGACACTCACGGCTGTTGGCTCCAGCTGGGGAGGTGGCGCCTCATTGCAGCCGAAAAGCGTACCCACGGTCCATTCTTAAGCACACCAATCTGGGTTCCTCGGCTGCAGTGACCTCCTGGCACGCACCCCTCCTCCCCACCCCCCAGTTCACAGGAAACTGAAGGGAAAGGAGAGGCCTGAACCCAGGGAGGCTGGTGCCTGGCTTCTTTCAACATCCTTGATGGAGACAGAAGGTGGGTGGGTGGCCCAAGGGCCTCGTCCAGTGAAGAGGATAGCAGCTGGACCCTGGCACAGCCACGGCCAAGTCTGTTCCCTGGTCTGAAGAGCAACTGGCACAGAGTGACGGTGGCCATAAGCTCTGGGGGGCACTCAAGGAGGGATTCAAGGGGAATTTTTGCCCACCTGTGCACCGTAACGCGAGGGTCGAGAAGCTCTTCCTAAATTATCCTGCCCTATTTTAAACTCCAGGGTGAGCCCTTGTTTATTTCTTTTTTCTTTCTTTCTTTTCTCTTTTTTTTTTTTTTTGAGATGGAGTCTTGCTCTGTCACCCGGCTGGACTCGGCTCACTGCAACGTCCAACTCCCAGGTTCAAGCAATTCTCCTGCCTTAGCCTCCCGAGTAGCTGGGATTACAGGCACGCACCACCACGCCCAGCTAATTTTTTTGGTATTTTTAGTACAGACAGGATTTCACCATGTTGGCCAGCATGGTCTCAATCTCCTGACTTCAGGTGATCCACCTGCCTCGACCTCCCACAGTGCTGGGATTACAGGCGTGAGGCACTCCCCCCACCAGTCCCCTCGTTTATTTCTATCAGACAAGAGCTGAAGAAGGCACCGTATGGATGAGGGCACTGTCTGTTTTCTGCAGCTGCCGCAACCAGTGACCACACCATTAGAAGCACAAAATGAGACAAATTTCTCTCTTAGAGTTCTGTGGGTCAAAGTCCAAGATGGGTCCCAGGATGCTAAAAGCAAGCAAGCCGTGGCAGGCTGGCTGACTCTGGAGGTGCTGGAAGAATTTGCCCCTCTTCCCATCTTTGGGAGGCCCTGGGGGAATCCCTACCTCCCCGTCCTCCCCATCCAGCCTCAGGAGGAAGCTGGCATCCTCCCCATCCGGCTTCAGGAGGCCACCGGCATTCCTTGGGACATGACCCCCTCCTCCATCTCTGAAATGCATCCCTCCAGCCTCTGCCTCCATCACCAGCTCCTTCTCTAACCCCTCTTGTGGGACCCCCTGATGACACTGGGCCCACCCGGACCCTGCCCGATGGTCCCCCTATCTCAGCATAACTGAATCCCAGTTCCTTTGCCGTGGGAAATAACACTGGGGTGTGGAGCCCTTTGGGGAGCCACTTTTTTGCCAGCCACAAATGCCCGTCATTGAAAAACATGTTTTCTGAGCCCTCTGTGTGGGGGTCAGTCCAAAGCGGCCTGGGAGAGACCCCTGCTTGGCACTGAGCCGCCTGAGCTCAGATAGGGCACGATCTCCGCAGCCAGCACCTACTCATTTCCGAGACGAAGGGCTTCCGGGCCAGCCCTGTTCCTACTCAGTGAGACACACAGGACAGGCCTTTCTGTGGCAAAGCGCACCCTAGCCTGCAGCCAAGGTCAGGGACGTGCGCAGTTGGTGGTGGGTGGTGGGGAGGGAGCCAGCAGAGGGGCCGTGAAAGACCCCCGCCCACTCGCCCACTTTCACTATCCCCCTTCCTTTCTCCCCACAACTCTTCAGTATCTGCCTGCAGCCTGCCCATGTGAAACGAGGCATTGCGGAGGACGGTGGTGGAAGTGAAACCGCTAATATGGCCCCTGGGTTACGCCCCACCCAACACATAGCTTACTCTGCACCAGGCTCCATTTTCAGATTTTACATACATTAGTCTGGGAGACAGAGCAAGACCCTGTCTCTAAAAACAAAACAAAACAAAACAAAAAAACAACCAAATTACCTGGATGGGGTGGTGTGCGCCTGAGGACACAGGCAGGAGGATGGTCTGAGTCCAGCTATTGGAGGCTGCGGTGAGCCGTGACGGCACCACTGCACACTAGCCTGGGCCACAAAGTAAGATTCTGTCTTTAAAAAAAAAGAAAAGGCCAGGCACAGTGGCTCACGCCTGTAATCCCAGCACTTTGGAAGGCCAAGGCAGGTGACTCAGTCGAGGTCAAGAGTTCGAGACGGTCCTGGCCAACAGGGTGAAACCCCCGCCTCTACTAAAAATACAAAAAGTAGTCAAGTGTGGTGGCGGGCACCTGTAATCCCAGCCACTTGGGAGGCTGAGGCAGGAGAATTGCTTGAACCTGGGAGGCGGAGGTTGCAGTGAGCTAAGATTGCACCACTGCACTCCAGCCTGGGTGACAGAGGAAGACTGTCTAAAAAAAAAAAAAAATGAGAGCGAGACAAATCAAAGGACACAGGGGTCAGAGAGTTACGAAACTTCAAAATCCGAATGATTTACATGCATCCCACTCACACCGAGTGCTTCTGGTTTTGAAGTTTTATCTTGCGCAAAGTATTTAGCCTGTAACATTTCACTGTCAAGAATAGTCTCCTTCCGTTAGTCTAGTACTTTCGAAGAGCAGGTGTTCTTGGAGTTACCTGACCTCACTCTTACAACGGTCTATTTTGCTATTTTTATCAGAATTCATCATTTTCATATTAATCCAATTAGCGTCCAGTTTACCAATACCTCGTTTTGTAATTTGCAGCTTCCTTGTAAAAGCTTGGGGGAACTTTCACAACTCCAGCTGTCCTCCCTCGTTACTGACAAATAATTAGTCAAGGAGCTGTCCCTGATCGAAAATTAAGAACCCAGAAGCAAGTTGGAGCATGCCTCGCTCCAGAAGAAAACATGACAGGAGACTCTTGTAATTGCGAGGGGACTGGCTGAGAGTCATGACGGCAGCTGGCGGAGACTGTGGAAGCAGGAAGGAGAGAGACCCGCTCTGAGTCGTGAGTCGTGAGCGGTGACAATCACAGTTCATTAAATACCTTGGCGTTTGCGTCTCTGTTGACATGACAATGACCGGCAGAACCTTTCTTCCATGATTTGGGGGTGACTCCACCCTGCCTTGTGCACAGTGCAAATTCCGAGGACCCCAAAGGGAGGACGGTGAGTTGCCTTGCCCGCCGAGTCGTGCGCCTTGTCTGGGTGATTGGACTCACAGGAGGCAGCCGCCTCTAAGGAGGGAGCACAGCTCCCCTTTGTAGGCTGACAGCATCTGGCCAGCTTTGCTGGATTTTCTGCAGGAGAGAGACCCCTCTCTGTGGCCCAGCCAAGGCCTCCCACAGACTCTACCACCCTCCCCCCAACCATCTCACAGTCAGGAAGGACCCTCACTGGACCCAGGCTACTCCTCTGTTCCCCACAACGACCAGGCATCTGGTGGGTAGGCATCGCCCAGGTGGACTCGGAGGCCAGGAGGCTGCAGGAGAGAAAGCTGCAGGTCTAGCTCACGTGTTCGGGCTGGTGGAGAAAATGGAGCCGGGAAGTCATTGCTAAAATCACAGGAAATGGTGCAGCCCTGGTGAGGAGGTGCTCCCCTGCCCTCTCCAAAGGACCCAGGGAAACACCGCACCTCTCCTGCAGGAGGGTTGCCCGCCCCCTCAGCCTGGGCTCCCCCAGGTGCCACCGCCTGACACTTCAGAGCAGCAGGTGAGCAGTTAGAGGCCCCATCCCTTCCCACAGGCACTCTGAGCCACAGAGGGTATGCCAGCTGGTACTGGGCAGGGAAGCAGGTGGGTCCTTCCCATCCAATGCAGCCCTCCCTGGGCAGGGAGACACGCCACGGGCTGGGTGGGAGCCCTGCCGGCTCAGGCCCACATCTGGGCTGGAAGGAGGGTAGGAGGCACAATGCCCGGGTGCCTGTGCCCAGGCTGGCAGGGCAGAGGGGCTGCACCAGCCTCTCCCGGGCACCTCGAGTATGCCAGTGCCGCCCTTGGTAGTTCTCAGGTGTGGTCCCTTAGGCAGCTGAGATCCAGCTCACAGTGGGGAGACAGCAGCGGCCTCCCGAGAGAGCCTGCCGAATGGAGGCTCAGGACACACTACCCCAAAATCTGGCATGGTGGCATCTGAGAAGCCAGGGAAAGAGGGGCTGCTCTCTCCCGCTCCTGTCACCCCAAGGCAGGCCATGAAGGAGTTCTCCGGCTTCCTCTGAAGTAGGTCACGGACCCTCACGTGCCCTAGACCCAGAGGAAAGGAACACGCGAGGCTTCAGGCCTGGCCCCAGCCTCCCAGTTCATCACACTCCCCGCTGTCCACGCCCCCCAAATCCAAGAGGGAAATATGCAGATTTCCGCGGTTCTTTGGATCTGCAGCTCTCATGGTTCCTTTGTCACGTGGAACTTCTCGTAAATAAGCCTATGCGTGGCCCTTGTCAACCTGTCTTCTGTTATGGGTGCTGCAGCCACCAGCCTTGTGGTGGCCCCGCCTGCAGCCGGTGGCATGGATTGATCTCCCAGGCTTCAGTCTCCCCATCTATAAATAGGACAATGATCACTGTCTGCAGATGCAAACGGTCAGCGAAGCCCTCATCTGTATGACGCCCTTGCGGTAAGGAGAGCACGGGGTGTTTCTTTCAGAATTACTCATCCCAGGGCCCGACGCGCAACACAGGGGCCCACAGTTACTGTTAAAAAAAAAGAGAATATCATTTTTCCCTGAGGGCCCTCGCAGTGGCTGGAAGTGGCAGTGCCACTCTGTCCTCATGCTGGGGATCCCTCCCTGCACTCCCCAGCCAGGTCTATCTTGGGGCAGCCCTGGCGGGAATCTGATTCCATCTCCAAGGCCCGTAGAGGCACCTAGGCCCCCCTAGGACCCTTTGCAATGTCCCTTCCACAGCCCTGACACCTGCATTGGGGCTTAGGACACACCACTCCACCCCAAAACACGGCTGGGGGGGCGGAATGTGCCACCCCAAACATGCCTTGGGCATATCAATTATTTCAAGCTGGTTATTTTGAGAGAAACTGGAGACAGGAGTGGCTCTGCCCAGCTGTGCTTCCGGAATAGAAATGCAGGACGTTCCATTTGTAAAGGTCTCTATGCCGGTAGGAGAGCCGCTCCAGGCAACTCTGATCACCTCAGAGACGCGTGTCTGCATGACGAGACCACCTTCATTCACCGGGCATCCTCCTGCTGTAACTGGCATTCCCCGCAGCAGCCACACAGCTCAGGGTGACACAGATGCCTCCACCATCTGACCCCTTCCCTGAGTCTCATCTTCCTGTGGGACCCCCATTTGTGGACATGTCATTAAAATGGGTTTTCTCCTGTTAATCATCTGTCCGCTGTCACTTTTCCTGCCCTGCAGCTTGGTGACCCTGAAGGGACCTCCCAGGCTGGCCTTACTTGCAACAGATCCCACAGCTGCAGGATTATGGGGCCCTGACAGAAGCCGGTGAAGGAAGAATTCCTGCTCCAGCAGCTGCCTGGCCTCCACCTGCACAAGGAGAGTGGCACTTTAGGGGTAAAGCCTGGCAGACCGGGCGCCACCTTTAATCGCCCTCCTATAGATCACAGGCATGGTATGGAGGAATCTTCCCGGAAGGCACTGTTTTTGCCTAAACACGATCAAAACCCCCACCTAAGTCATGTACCCCACACCCCACACCTACCTCATGGAGCAAGACCCTTTCACATGTAATTTCTAGAGTTGAAACCCTTTAAAAAGGCAGGGATTTTCTTTGTTAGGCGAGCTCAGCTGTTAGGCAGCTATGCCATCCTGCTCCCAGACAAATAAATCACCCCTTCCTTCCCAGTCCCGTGTTGAGAGGTTTGTTCTGTGGCCTTCCTGCTGCATCTGTTTGGTTCCCTAACTGGGAAATGAGCTTCAGATGGCAGTTGACTGAGACGGACTTTCAGGCGGCTTCGCCTCGCCCTGTGGGGCACCCCTGTGGGGGACACCAGCCCGCGTGGGTGACGCGAGTCCTGAGAGCGTTCCCGGGCAGGTGTCGGCCCCGGTGGAACACCTCGCCAGAGCACAGAAGGCTCCCACAGTGTGGATCCACCCAGTGGCTGAACGCTGAGAAGGAACAGGTACTTGGAGTATCCGGACAACAGAAACACGGTGGGACGGATCCTGGGAAACTTGCCCACCTCCTGCAGGTGGAAGCGTGGCCTGGCCACCCACGTGCGCCGGGTTTGGCGCTCCTCAGCTTGGCTCTGTCTCTTTTTCTGCAACTAACCTTGGAAGTTTTGCTGTTGGTTTCAATTGGAGTGGAGGGAGGAGTGCGATTGTGTGAGTGATTAGAGGGGTCCAACTGGACTCATCAGCCATGAGATGTGGGGGCCGCAGGTCCATTAGAGAGGACCCCAAGCTCCAAGCGAATTGTGGGGCTGGCCAGGATTCGGGGTGATCTGCACACGGCTGGAAGGAGGTGCCCTCACAATCTAGGCATCGTGAGGGGATTAACGAACACTTCAAAGCCAAGCGGTGTCTGGAACGCCTCCGAGAGAGGGAGCGATCCTACCGGCCTGAAGCGGAAGTGAGAGGGGGTGTGTCGCACCATGCAGGGCAGACACAACTGAGGGTGAAGTAGGACTCTTTTTACTGCCTTCAAGCACTGTTTCTCGGTGCAAAAACACGGGTCACACTCAGAGCAAGCCTACTCCTCTGGTGACTATGCTGAAAATGTTTAAGAAGGGATTTAGTGGGGATTGTGGAGTGACTATCACCAGGGACGCTAAGGACCTTATGTGAGGTAGACTGGCCAGCATTTGGGGTGAATTGGCCCTCAGAGGGGAGCCTAGACAGGTCTCTTGTCTCCAAAGTATGGCACTGAGGTTACACGCGGCGAGCCAGGACACCCTGATCAATTTCTGTACATAGACTCGAGGCTACAGTTAGCTTTAAACCTCCCACAGTGGCGGAAAGGACAGGCAGCAACCGTACTGATGGCAAGAGGCAGACAGTGAGGGAGAAACCCGGCTCCACCCGCTGAGGGACACAGATGCCCACGGTCCTGGCAGATCCAGCGGCAGGGACACAGACTCCTAAGAATGCAGAGGGAATTCCTCCCATAGCCGCCCGCCTCCTGGGAGGAGCTCCTCCCATAGCAGCCCGTCTGCGACCCAAGGCAGGGGTGCAGATGCCTTCAAGACAGCAGAGGTAAACGGGAGTGGATGAGGATGGCCGCACGGTGGAAAGGCGTGTTTTCACGTATTTGCTGATCTTGTCAACTGAAGAATAACACCCTGGAGGGCATGCAAAGGTCGACCTGGCACTGAGAGGCCTTACTAGCATAGAAAACAGCAAAATGAGCGTCAAGCTCGACAAAGTGCCGACCTGACAGCTGCCGCTATTACAGGAGCACCCCAAAAGGGCGGGGACAGGCGGCTCCTTAAAGCTACCCAGTCTAATCACCGTGCCTGCTGCATGACCAGTGTGCTTACTGTAAGGAAGTGGGACACTGGAAGGACAAGTGCCCCCAGTTAACAGAAAAACAGGGAGGTCTTAAGCACAAGGCTTCAGACGAAAGTGAAGGAGTTCTGTTCAATCTAATGGAAGGGCCGCTGGACCGAAGGGGACCAGGCTCAGCTGCCCCCAAAGAGCCCACGGTCAGGAGGACAGTCCCGTAACCCCCCATCAAAGGAAACAACCGATATTGTTGGAGCTACTGGGGTGTCAGAAACAGTCTTTCTGTTTGCCTGGGACCTGTCTGGTGCGAGGCCATGAGGTCAGCAGTTCTTGTACACGCCGGACTGCCCCCTTCCCCTCTTGGCCAGAGACTTGCTAAGCAAACTAAAAGCTACTACTATCGGCTTCACTGATAAGGGCTCCCTGCAGCTAAAACTGCCTCAGGCAGGGATTATCATGGCTCTCACAGTCCCTCGGGAGGAGGAGTGGAGACTCTTCTGGACTAAATGAGGACAAGAATTAACCCCTGCTCTAGCAAAGCGATGGCCACAGGTCAGGGCAGAGGACAATCTACCAGGACTGGCAATCAACCACGCCCCCGTGCTCAGCCGGTTACGCAAAAGCAGTGTCCAGTTCCCCGAGAGGCCCTAGAAGGCATTCAGGCCCACCTAAAGCGCTTAAAGGACTATGGAATTATAGCTCCTTGCCAGTCTCCATGGAACACCCCCCTCTTGCCTGTTCCTAAACCAGGGACCAAAGACCGCAGGCCAGTGCAGGACTTGTGTTTGGTTAATCAGGCCACAGTGACTTTGCACCCACCTGCACCCAGCCCGGACAAGCTGTTGGGAGTGTTGCCAGTGGAGAATAGACGGTTCACCTGTTTGGACTTACAGAAGCTTCCAAGGGATGGTCCCATGTTTAAGGGCCCTGGCAGCAGCTGCTCTGCTAGCATAAGAGGCTGATGAGCTAACTCTGGGGCAAAATTTTAATATCAAAGCACCCCACGCAGTAGTGACTCTAATGACTACCAAAGGACATCACTGGTTGACAAATGCTAGGTTAACCAAATACCAGAGCCTGCTATGTGAAAATCTCCGCATCAACATTGAGGTCGGCAACACCTTAAACCCGCCACTTTGCTCCCGGTGTCAGAGGGCCCGGTTGAACACAACTGTGCTGAAGTACTGGACTCAGTTTATTCCAGCAGGCCCGATCTTCGGGATCAGCCATGGACGGCAGTAGACTGGGCGTTGCGTGTGGACGGAGGCAGTTCTGTTAACCCACGAGGAGAAAGTGTGCAGCAGTAACTCTGGACACTAACTGAGACCACGCCACTGCCTCAGGGCACTTCGGCAGAAGGCTGAACCTATTGCTCTGACCTGGGCCCTAGAACTGAGTGGAGGTAAGACTGTGGATATTTATACTGATTCCCGGTATGCCTCTCTAACTCTTCAAGTACATGGGGTGCTGTACAAAGGAAAAGGACTGTTAAATTCAGGAGGGAAAGGACTCTCTCCAAGCAGAAGGCGGAGTGGATGAACAGCTTAGGGAAAATGGGTCAGGAAACAGAATCAAAGCGGGTGCAGGCGCTTCCCTTGGTGTTATTCAAAACTAGATGTACTCCCGATTATTCAAAACTAGATGTACTCCCGATATTCCCACTATGAAGTCTTATATCGCAGGCCCGTCCCATACTGCGGGCACTCCCGGGAGCTCCTCGGGGGTGGAGAGAGGTCGAGCTAGGATGACAGCTACAAGCTCTAGGAAAGATCACTCAGGGTATTTCAGCCTAGGTAAATGAAAGATGCCCTGTAAGCTTATTCTCTCCAGTTCACCCTTTCTCACCAGGTGATCGCGTGTGGATAAAGGACTGAATGCAGTCCCTCTGAAGCCACAGTGGAAAGGACCCCAGACCGTGATCCTGACCACCCCCACAGCCGTAAAGGTAGCGGGAATCCCAGCCTGGATCCACCACGGCCGCATGAAACCTGCAGCAGCTGAAACTTGGGAAGCTAGACCAGACCCAGACAACGACTGCAGAGTCACCTTGAGAAGGACAACAAGCCCTGCTCCAGCCACGTCCCGGAAGCTGGCTGGTCCACACATGGCCAAAGCATGAGGAAACTCATCGTGGGACTTATTCTTCTTAAAATGTGAACTTATACAGTAGGGACATTAACTGATTTTGGACAATGCTCTCAGTGTGTGCACTGGGTTACTGACGTAGGATGGAAAGTTACCGCCATTCTTTTGTTCTACAGTTATTACGAATGTACAAGGACACGGAAGGGAACCTGTTTATATAATGGTACTCAGTGTAAGGTGTGTAACCCAGGGGATGGACAGCCTGATGCTTGCCACGACCCATCAGCACCCCCTATGCATATGGCTTTTGAAATTAAACTCATCACAAGGCGATAGAACAGCCCTACTAAGTTCATATCTAAAACGGGGAAAACAAGAATGAGAATGAGAACTCTCACTAACGTTCTAGGTGAGATTCTCAAGGGGGGGTGAGGAAGGAGACCCTTAATCGCCCTTCAGCATCTAAGGCCACCCCGCTTGACTTCTACATGGCATTTCAACAGGAGAGGTGAAGGCTGGCAGACCGGGTGCCACTTTTCATCGCCCTCCTGTAGATCACAGGCATGGTATGGAGGAATCTTCCCGGAAGGCACTATTTGTGCCTAAACACGTTCAAACCCCCCACCTAAGTCACGTACCCCATGCCTACCTCATGGAGCAAGACCCTTTCACATGTAATTTCTAGTGTTGTAAGCCTTTAAAAAGGCAGGGATTTTCTCTGTTAGGGGAGCTCGGCTGTTAGGCAGCTATGCCGCCACTGCTCCCGGCAAAATAAATCACCCCTTCCTTCCCAGTTCGGTGTTGAGAGGTTTCTTTTGTGGCCTTTCCTGCTACACAAGGACACAATCATAGTTCACTGCAGCCTCAGCTCTGGGGCATCAAGGGATCCCCCCACTTCAGCCTCCTGAGTAGCTGGGACCACAGGCAGGCACCGCAGGGGTTTAGTTAACCCCTCCAGCTAACTAAAATATTTGTGTGTGTGTGTATATATATATGGTCTTAGTACGTTTCCCAGTCTGGTCTTGAACTTCTGGGATCAAGCAATCCTCCCACCTTGGCCTCCTAAATTGCTGGAATGACAGGTGTGAACCACCATATCTGGCCATGAACTAGTTCTTCTATAGGAGGCCAGTGGCATTTTTTGGGGTACAAATTCTCTTGTTTTTGGATCCCCCTGTCCCAAGAGATGGTCACTATTTTCCTCCATCCCTATCTTTTATCATCAGTCAGAAAGAGGGGCTCACAGGGCAGAACATGAACGTCAGCCCTGTACGCCTGATGCTGGAGCCAGCCTCACCAGCTGGCATTTGTTTAGACAAACTTTGCTACAGGTCCCTGAGACAAAAACCAGGGAGGTTCTCCTTTGCTCTTATTCGATGTACTGAGAGCACACAGCCTTTGGAAACTCACCCAGAGGCTTTCAGAGTTCATGCGAGCTGGGCTAATCTTTGGTAAATAAAAGCCAGTTTAGATTTGTGGCCTTCCCTAAAACAGGCAGCTCTTCAGGGCTGTCAGTATTAAATACAATGCAGACACACAACTTTCATCCTCCCTGGGCTCACAGACTAATCACTGTGTTATCTCTACTAAATGTTTAAAACAACGACTTCAACCCAGGAGCAAATGTGGGAGTAGAAGTGCAGGGTGCTGGCGAGGTGCGATGGCTCATCCTGTAATCCCAGCACTTTGGGAGGCTGAGGTGGGCGGATCACCTGAGGTCGGGAATTCGAGACAAGACTGATCAACATGGAGAAACTCTGTCTCTAATAAAAATACAAAAATTAAGCAGGCGTGGTGGTGCATACCTGTAATCTCAGCTGCTTGGGAGGCTGAGGCAGGAGAATCACTTGAACCTGGGAGGCGGAGGCTGCCGTGAGCTGAGATTGGGCCATTGCCCTCCAGCCTGGGCAACGAGAGTGAAACTCCATCTCAAAATAAACAAACAAACAAAAACAAAACAAAACCAGCAACAAAAACACACACACGGAGAAGTGCAGGGTCTGTCATTTCAGCCGCGCCAAGCTCAGTGGGAAAACAAGCCGAATCCACGTGTTTCACTTCTACATTATGGTTTTGTAGTACTAGTCTATCATGCACATGCTGTAAAAACATTTAACACAGAGCCAGGTGCAGTGGCTCATACCTGTAATCCCAGCACTCTGGGAGGCCCAGGTGGGTGGATCACCTAAGGTCAGGAGTTTGAGACCAGCCTGGCCAACATGGTGAAATCCCGTCTCTACTAAACATACAAAAAAGTAGCAGGAGTCGGTGGCCTGCACCTGTAGTTCCAGCTACTCGGGAGGCTGAGGCTGGAGAACTGCTTGAGCCTGGGAGGCAGAGGTTGCAGTGAGCCGAGATCACGCCACTGCACTCCAGCCTGGGTGACAGAGGGAGACTCTGTCTTAAAAAAAGAAAAAAAAAGGCCGAGGCGGGTGGATCACCAGATCCAGAGATCGAGACCATCCCGGTCAACATGGTGAAACCCCGTCTCTACTAAAAATACAAAAAAATCAGCTGGGCATGGTGGCGCGTGCCTGTAATCCCAGCTACTCAGGAGGCTGAGGCAGGAGAATTGCCTGAACCCAGGAGGCAGAGGTTGCGGTGAGCCGAGATCGCGCCATTGCACTCCAGCCTGGGTAACAAGAGTGAAACTCCGTCTCAAAAAAAAAAAAAAGAAAAAAAAAAATTAACACAGAAATAACCTAAGGTGATAGCTAGGTTTGCCTGATATCTCGTGAAATTTTCATACGTACTCCAAGTGTCATCGTTAAAGACAAGTTAACGGAATAGAATCAGGACAAAAGTGTATTAATGAACCTTTCAACAATGAGTATGTTTTATGTCCGGTTATAAGTTTCCCAAATATCTTTGATAACTTATTCCCTTAAAGTTAGATTAAGTTAAATTAAAAGATGGATATTTGTTGAATTTCTAGATCATTTCCAAATAAAATAAAATGTTGAAACATTTCTTGGTAAATATAAGTTCAAGTCTATCTGCTTCTGGCTTTATTATTACAAAAGAAAAAATGTGTTTGGGTTAGTGAGTAAACATGTTCTGTGCCACATTGAAAAACTGTACTATGAGGCAGCATATGTTTCTAGAAATGATGATATAGTATCTATGTATGTTGGCCAGTTTATAGAATGCTTGTCTGAAAGCTCACAATTGCTTGCTTCCTAGTTTATCCCTAGAAATTAGTGTTATGAAGATTAAAATTCTAACTAACGTATGTCATTAAAACTACTAGAAATAATAAGGGAAACAACTTTGTATGTAAGGAGTAAGATATGTTTTGGTAGGAAAACCGTAGAATGTGTTTTTTAATAAGAAAAAAGTAATCGTGGCTGGGTGCGGTGGCTCATGCCTATAATCCTAGCACGTTGGGAGGCTCAGGTAGGAGGACTGCTTGAGTCCAGGGGTTCAGTTCCAGCCTGGACAATGCAGTGAGACCCTGTGTCTATTTAAAATAAAAAAAAATTTTTTTAAGAAAAAAGTACTTTTGTCTTGAGACCCTGCCTCAAAAACGAAACCAACCAGAACAATGTCCTGTGCCTCTGTTGTGTTTAAGTCTTTGATTACTTAAGAAACTGACTTTCTCTATTTGTTTTTAGTTTTTGTTTTTTGAGACAGGGTCTCACTGTGTTATCCAGGCTGGAGTATAGTGGCACGATCTCAGCTCATGCAGCATGAACCTCCCTGGGCTCCTGGGATCCTCCCACCTCAGCTTTGTGGGTAGCTGAGACAATGGGCATGTGCCACCACACTTGGCTAATTCTTGTATTTTTAGTAGAGATAGGGTTTTGCCATGTTGCCCAGGCTGGTCTTCAGCTCCTGAGCTCAAGCGATACGCCAGCATCAGCCTCTCAGAGTGCTAGGATCACAGGTGTGGGCCACCACATGTGGCCGTATCTAAGATGATTTTAAACTATGTAACTTTCTGCATTTCTCTTTGAATATTTCATTGTCACTTTGATTAAATGAGAATTAAGTATTATTTCATAATGATCTGGGATTCTATTTAATCAAGCGCATTAAACCTTTTGACATT
Organism: Aotus nancymaae; assembly: GCF_030222135.1. Taxonomy (NCBI): domain Eukaryota; kingdom Metazoa; phylum Chordata; class Mammalia; order Primates; family Aotidae; genus Aotus; species Aotus nancymaae. The sequence continues at coordinate 866,769 of NW_026988467.1, read as the reverse complement.
TTGACAAACTTTCCAAAATCACACTCTAAATTAAGTCTTTTTTGACCCTGAATTAATGTTTGGGATTTCCCGATGGGCCCCTGGAATATCTCAAAAGAATTTATTTTCTCTCCTCATAAAAAGACAGATTGGCCTTTCGGTCAGAACCGTCCTCTTCCAGTAATTCACCAAAATGACGAACACAAAGGGACACAGGACAGGCCCCCGACGTGCGTTCCCGATGTACGTTCTCGAGGCCTTTTAGGAAACATGGAGTTGCTCCTGCGGCCACCTAGATGCGAATCTGTAAGAAAGGTGACATTGTAGACCTAAGGAGATGGGTGCTGTTCACACAGCAGGCCCCACGAGCGTGGCCGTGTAGAACTGGGACAGGCTACGGTGTCACCCAGTGTGCTGCTGGCATCGTTGTAAACAGACAAGTGAAGGGCAAGATTCTCGCCAAGAGAACGAATGTGCGTGTTGAGCGTTCAGCAGGCTGAGAGTCGAGACAGCTTCCTGAAACGCAGGAGGGAAAATGATCAGAAAATGAAAGAAGCCTAAGGGAAAGCTTCCACGGAAGCACCAGCCTGCTCCACCCAGAGAGGCGCCCTGTGTGGGAGCCAGTGGGAAGGAGCCTGAGCTGCTGGAACCTCTTCCCTAAGAGTTCCTGGCCTAATAGATGGCATTTCATAAATAATATCATAAATAAAAGACCTCTGGGCTATAAAAAAGAGAGAGAGATTATTCTGCTAACGTGAAGGGGAAATTTTAAAAAAATAAAGTAAAAAGATATTAAATAAATTGGGCTTGTTTGATAAACTAAGTTTGCATGGGAAGCACTGGGAAGGATGAGGTGATGATTAAGCTTCCTGAGTTATATTTGCATAAACAGTAATATAAGAGTTCCAGAAATTGTATGAGTTTCCTAGAAATCGATGCATTCTGTATTAGTTGTAATTCTAGTTATTATCTGAAAGCACAAGTCACAGGAATAACCAAATTTCCTCATCAATTGCATTGTAATGATCTCATCACATCTTTACCCAAGGTAAAGATTTAAAGCCTTTTTGCCATCCACAGTTAATTGTTTGGCTCTGACGCTTTCCCGAAAGCTTCTGCAAGCAACTCTAATCCTAAAGTGTCGTGTCATCGAGATTTCACGGGGAGGACGCTGACCAGTGTAGGTTTCTGATAACACTCAGATCGTACGACTGGGTGGCAAGCATTTCCAGAATGTGAATGAAGAGACTACTTATTCTGGTAAATTACACTTTTGTAAGCACAATTGAAACGATTACTTTTCTCCCTCTCTGATCTCTCCAGAATTTGGAAACTGTTTGTGCTTTTACTTTTATGGCAATAGTGTTTTTGGCTTGAGTTCAATATGAATCTGCTGCCTTGTAATAGGAGACAATTGGAAATACTGGTTAGCTCGCCAAGGGTTTGGCTGGAATATCACATTTGAGAGAGATGTGGGTAAAATCAGATGTGAGCAGCTTTAAGGAACTAAGGTTCACGTTATGGAGCCAGTGCAACCCCTTGAAGGAAAGAAAGATCCCCATGGTGCCTGGATTAAAGCGCTTCTGTGGCCTCACAGTATTTCTCAAGAATACGTTGGGAACCTTGAGAAAGAGGAATTCACCCGAATCTATAGGTATTGCAGGTAAAGTCTGATGTCAAGTTCTTGACTTCTTAGCCTCGAGTGGCTTTTGAAAGTCTAACCTGAGATTTCTTATTAAAAGTTTCAGCAAAGCTGACCTAAAGAAAGCCTAGATAGTCGCTTACTGTGGGAGGTAGAAAAGCTCCTCTTAAAGTTCCCTTTCTTCTTAAAGAATAAATCATAAGTGTGCTAATAACCCTTTGTTAAACCCTATCCTATGTAGCTGTTAGACATGCTGTGCTTACAGGCACGTAGTACATTCTGTGTCCTTGTACTTTAACCAAGATGCCTGTGCTGGACGTGCTCACAGGTATGTCCCAGCTCTCCATTGCTTTGACTATTTAGAAAAGTTTTAAGTTGTTAGCCAATTGAGTTTTAGTTTAAATTGTAAGGTCTGGCTCCAGCCAGCGGAGATCAGACACAGCAGTAAGGACCACCCCAAATGCGTAAGGAACAAATACGTCTGTTTTCCTTTGTTCGTTGTACGCTCGTGGCACGATGGCTAGTGACAGCACCCTTCCTGCAGTCTAGGAAGTGAAAATTGCGTTGCTGAAAGATCCTTTGTCTCAGTGCTGATTTTTCTTTGCGGCATGAGCATCCGTTTCCAACACTTACTGCTGCTGCACTTATGCAAATAATCAGGCCAACTTTAATGAGGCTAGACTTATTTTGCAAACAAATTAATATTACTAGGCTTGGCGTGGTTGCTCATGCCTGTAATCCCAGCACTTGGGAGGCCAATATGGGTGAATCCCATGAGGTCAGGAGTTTGAGAACAGCCTGGCCAACATGGCAAAACCCTGTCTCTACTAAAAAAAAAAAAAAAAAAAAATACAAAAATTAGCTGGGCATAGTGATGCATGCCTGTAATCCTAGCTACTCGAGAGGCTGAAGCAGGAGAATCACTTGAACCCGGGAGGCAGAAGTTGCAGTGAACTAAGATAGTGCCATTGCACTACAGCCTTGAGTAAGTGAAACTCCACCTCAAAAAGAAAGAAAAGAAATAATCTCACCAAGATTGTTTTTAGTAGAAATGGGGGGTGACGTGGAGAGAGTATGTGTTTTGCTAGGAAATCATACTGTGTGCCCCATGTTAGATTCCTGTCCTGTTACTGTCTTTGGGGTCACATTCTCTATCGATGTCTATAAACTGGACTGGTTCCTGAATGTTTCTAATCTCCTCCAGTATCTGGCTGCAACTCTCCAAACTAACACTTTCATCATGCAGAACAAAACCGCCCTCTTCTCAGAACCCTGAAAACTGAAATCCCAGATGACTTGAAATATGTATCAGTGAGATGACCATGAAGCCCAGGTGCAAAGGACTGTTAGGCCTGTCGCCACACAGGCCGCCCAGACATCACCCGAGACCAAACTGCAGAAGGTGCTTGGAGCCCAGCAGCTACAAACCTGCCCCGCCACTGCCCCCAGACTCAGAAACTGGCTTTTCGTCGGCTCCAATTATTAGCTTTTGTTTTTCTTTGTTTCCAAAATGCCTCTTCAAAGCATTATGGGACAACACACGTGGGAAGTAGAAAAGTTCCTTTTTAAAGTTTCCTTTCTTGTTAAAGAACAAGTGTGCTAATAACTCTTTGTGAAGCCCTATCCTATGTAGCTGTTAGACATGCCGTGCTTACAGGCACGTAGTATATTCTATGTCCTTGCACTTTAACCAAGATGCCCGTGCTGGACGTGCTCACAGGCATGTCCCAGCTCTCCCTTGCTTTCACCTGTTTAGAAAAGTTTTAAGTTATTAGCCAATCGGGGTTTAGTTTAGATTGTGAGGTCTGGCTCCAGCCAACGGAGATGAGACACAGCAGTAAGGATGACCCCAAATGCGTAAGGAACAAATTTTTCTGTTTCCCTTTGTTCTTTGTACTCTCGTGGCAAGATGGGTAGTGAGGGTACCCTTCCTGAAGTCCAGGAAGTAAAAATTGCATTGCTGAAAAATCCTTTGTCTCAGTGCTGATTTTTCTTTTTCTTTTTTCTTCTTTTTTGATCAGTGCTGATTTTTCTTTGCGGCACCGAGCATCTGTTTCCAACAAATTGGCCACCCAGATGGGACCCATCCCCCTCCAGAGTGTCTCCAGCTGAGACCTACATGGTGCGAGAAATAAATCAACCTGGTCTCGGGGAAAAGGAAGGCTTCAAGCTTTGGTAAAAATTCTGAAGGTTAAGTAAGTGTAAGTGTGCGTGCAAGATAGCAGTGTGAGTGGTTCCTCTCTGCAAGATCTGTAATCATTTCATTCAGCCTAGAGGCTGGAAAGAGCAAAGCGAACGTAAAGAGAGTGGTGAGAGAGACCTCCGAAAGGAAAGGTCTCTCCTCCCCTGGAAAGGCTGGGTGTGGAGGCTCATGCCTCTAATCCCAGCACTTTGAGAGGCTAAGGTGGGTGGATCACGATGAGATCAGGAGATCAAGGCCATCCTCGCCAACATGGTGAAACCCCTTCTCTACTAAAAAAAATACAAAAATTAGCTGGGAATGGTGGCACACGCCTGTAGTCCCAGCTACTCAGGAGGCTGAGGCAGGAGAATCGCTTGAACCCGGGAGGCAGAGGTTGCAGTGAGCTGAGACTGCACCACTGCACTCCAGCCTGGGCGACAGAGCGAGACTTCGTCTCAAAAAACAACAAAACAAAACAAAAAAAAGAATCCTTCCCTGGAAAAAGTAAGGCAAAAGGTAGCCCAATGTCTCTGTAGAAGCCCCAGTAACGGAGGAGCCCCAGTAAAGGCCCCCCTGAGGCGGCTGCAGCAGGGCCTGCAGCTGGGTCAGCCGCCGGTTGGGGTGACGAGGCGGAAGTTGCAGGTGCACAGCAGCCAGGCCACTCTGAGTGGCTGTGACTAAGTGGCACCAGAAGGGTTGAGTGGCCTGCGTGCCAACGGCGGTGGCAGAGGTCATCCGCAAGGGTTGTGGTCAGGGGCTGCAGAGGTGGAAGGAGAGGCCAGAAAGGAGCAGCTGCAGCAGCGAGACGGTCTGTGGTCACGCACCGCCAGAAACCCTGCAGGGCAGATAGGTCCTCGCGCTAGTGGGGGAGAAGGCCAGCAGACCGAGGTGAGTCCCACTGCAGCCAGCAAGCTGTCAATTAAGGGTTGATGTATGTTGAAAACGGTAACAGAAAGTGTGTGTGAAAGAGAGAGAAGTAAAACCAAAGAAAGAAACAGTGTAATGAGAAAAGAGAAAGAAGACTTTTCTTTTAAAAACTCAGACGGAACAACTGGACCAAAACATATTTAAAAAAATTTTTTTTTTTTTTTAAAGATGGGGTTTCATCTTGATGGCCAGGCTGGTCTTGAACTCCCGACCTCAGGTGATCCACCCACCTTGGCCTCCCAAAGTGCTAGGATTACAGGCGTGAGCTACTACGCCTGGCCTAAAAAAATTTAAAAAGGAAAACTGTAAAGTAAATGAGGAGGGGATTGTGGGAAGTAAAAAAGTTCCTTTTTAAAGTTTCCTTTCTTGTTAAAGAGTAAGTGTGCTAATGACTTTGTTAAGCCCTATCCTACGTAGCTGTTAGACATGCCGTGCTTACAGGCACGTAGTACATTCTGTGTCCTTGTACGTCATCCGAGATGTCTGTGGTGGACGCACTCACAGACACGTCCCAGCTCTCCATGGCTTTACCTGCTTAGAAAGGTTTTAGGTTGTTAGCCAATTGGGTTTTAGTTTAGATTGCGAGGTCTGTCTCCAGCCAACAGAGATCAGACACAGCAGTAAGGACGACCCCAAATCTGTAAGGGATAATTTTTCTGTTTCCCTTTGTTCTTTGTACTCTTGTAGCAAGATGCGTAGGGAGAGTACCCTTTCTGCAGTCCAGGAAGTAAAAATTGCGTTGCTGAAAAATCCTCTGTCTCAGTGCTGATTTTTCTTTGTGGTGCCGAGCATCTACTTCCAAAACACACCAGCCAGGTTTCTGCACTGTGGGGCTTCTTGGGAAAGTTTCAGACTAGGAAACAATGGGGCTCAGGACACACCACCCCAAAATATGACTGTAGAAGAGCAGAATACGGCACCCCCAAATATGCCATGTTGACATGTTGATTACTTTGAGCTAAAAGAAACTGTGACCCAACCAACAGATAAAAGCTCCTCAGCTCCCTAAAGTGTAATGTAAGGCTGGTTGAGTTGCTGGGAGCTCAGACACACCCCCTCCCTGGCAGGGAGCTCGGACACACATCCCCTCCCTTGCGGGAGCTCGGACACACCCCCCTCCCTCGGCAGGAGCTCGGACACACCCCCTTCCCTCGCGGGAGCTCGGATACACCCCCTTCCCTCGCGGGAGCTCGGATACACCCCCTTCCCTCGCGGGAGCTCGGATACACCCCCTTCCCTCGCGGGAGCTCGGATACACCCCCTTCCCTCGCGGGAGCTCGGATACACCCCCTTCCCTCGCGGGAGCTTGTGCACACACCCCCCTCCCTCGTGGAAAGCTCAGACACACCCCCCTCCCTCGGCAGGAGCTCAGACACACCCCCTTCCCTCGCGGGAGCTCAGATACACCCCCTTCCCTTGCGGGGAGCTCCCGCACACACCCCCCTCCCTCGCGGGAGCTCGGACACACCCCCCTTCCCTCGCCGGAGCTCGGATAAACCCCCCCGCCCCCCCATCCCCGGGAGCCCGGGAAAAAAGCCCTGCCAGGACCTACCAGATAGCATTTTGTCCAATCCAGGCTCCAGTCCCCGCCATTTTATTCTATCTGGGCCCCATTCCCTGCCATTTTGTTCCATCCGGGCCCTACTCCCCGCCATTTTGTCCCACTCACCTTGGGCACAACCAATCAAACGCCTCCACTCCCTATAAAACCCCACGTCTGAGAGGAGTCCGCGCGACTTCTCCAGCCCCTCCTGTCAGACCACAGAACCTCGTCCGGGAGCCTGAATAAAACCCTTTGCATTGGATTTTTTCGTGCTGGCCTCAGTTTCTTCATCTTACACTCGGCGAGAACAGACCTTACATGTAAAACTCTCTTTTCTAAAGAAAATTGACATCTATAAAGGAAATTGTCACGAGCGATGGTATGGGTGCCAGGAAGAGAGCAGCGCCAAGACGCATTTTCTCACCAAGAGGGTGGCAGCTGCACCACGAGGCAACCTTTATACCCAGACGTTTCCTCCCCTCACCCTCTCATTTGTCTCCACTGCTGCCCAGAAGCCTGCGCCCCCATTTCTTTGTGTCACTGAGGACGGACAGGTGGACCGCCCTCATCTGGCTGCTGCTGAGTCTCCTGTTCTGTGGGACTTCCCAGCACAGGTACTTCTTTCTTCCAGGTGTAGATACGTCCTTCCTCCGGGCGTACAGACAGCCTTCCTCCGGGCGTAGGTGCGTCCTTCCTGCGGGGGCGTAGGTGCAGCCTTCCTCCGGGCGTAGGGACGGCTTTCCTGCGGGCGTAGGTGCGTCCTTCCTGCGGGCGTAGGTGCGTCCTTCCTGCGGGCGTAGGTGCGGCCTTCCTCCGGGCGTAGGTGCGTCCTTCCTGCGGGCGTAGGTGCGGCCTTCCTGCGGGCGTAGGTGCGTCCTTCCTGCGGGCGTAGGTGCGGCCTTCCTGCGGGCGTAGGTGCGTCCTTCCTCCGGGCGTAGGTGCGTCCTTCCTCCGGGCGTAGGTGCGGCCTTCCTGCGGGCGTAGGTGCGTCCTTCCTGTGGGCGTAGGTGCGGCCTTCCTCCGGGTGTAGGTGCGTCCTTCCTCCGGGCCTCCGGGCGTAGGGACAGCCTTCCTCCGGGCGTAGGGACAGCCTTCCTCCGGGCGTAGGTACGTCCTTCCTCCGGGCGTAGGTGCGTCCTTCCTCCGGACATAGGGACAGCCTTCCTCTGGGAGTAGGTGCATCCTTCCTCCGGGCGTAGGGACAGCCTTCCTCCGGGCGTAGGGACAGCCTTCCTCTGGGAGTAGGTGCATCCTTCCTCCGGGCGTAGGGACAGCCTTCCTCCAGGCATAGGTACAGCCTTAAAATTGTTATCTCTTGTGAGTCTGTCTTTTATTAATCATTTATTGGCAGCCTAAGGACTCAGTTGGGAAGAGGGAGGTGAGAGAGGCAACTTCTCCCTCTCCACAGCTTGCTCTTTGGGGAACCTGATTTAATCTCCAAGGCCCACCAAATGTCCCAGTCACTGTCCCTCTAGTGTCCTCCATGTCCTGCTCCACGAAACCTGCCCTCTGTGCCCTTGCTCTGGCCCCAGCAGGGCCCTTCCTGCCATCTGGTCTCTCCAGGCCTCACTAGAGGCCACAACTGGGACACCCTCTCCTCTCTGTCCCACTCCCTGGGATGCACCTCTCCAGACCCCTCAGCACAGGCTGATGCCCCACCCCCCACCATCTGTAGCACCCACAGCCAGGTCCAGGGCTGGGGCCCAGGTCTTGCCCCTCCTAGGGGGGCTTCTTGTTCAGTATGTGTCTTGTTTCTCTCCCTGACTCTGGGAGCTGTAGGGTTCAAGCAGCTCCCAGGGAGAGGAGCTGCTGGAGTGTGTGGAACAGCTGTTTTCCAGGATGCAGGGGCTGTGTGGAGGCACTAGGCAGCAGGTGCTGGGGGAGAGGCAGGCAGCCCGTCTCCAGCTGTACCCAGCCAGGACCTTCAGTGTTCAAGTTCCTCATCCTCCTGAAAACAGGAGCATGGCTTAGACCAGCCTTCTTCCCCATTTGCGCCACAGCCCCTCAGGCAGCCTGGGGGAATCTCAGATCCCTCGTCCGGAAGAATGTTTTAAATGCATGAAGCAAAATACACAGGATCAGAAGTTACTGAAACACAGCCACTCTAGCGAGTTGAATGGCAGCCTCCTGCCATGAACCTCAGAATGTGATATTATCTGGAGTCAGGGTCTCTGCAGACGTCACTTAGGTGAGGGTCTCAAGATAAGATCATTCTGGATTTTCGAGGTGGGCATCTAAGGGACAGAAAAGGAGAGACACACAGGGACACAGAGGAGAAGGCCATGGGGAGGTGGTGGCAGAGACCGGGTGGTGTGTCTGCATGCCCGGGAGCCACAGGCCGGCCAGCAGCCCCCAGATCCTCGGAGGCAGGCAGGAAGCCAGCCCCCTCTCAGAACTTCCAAGGGCACCTGACCCTGCCCACAGCTGGCTTCAGATTTCTTGCTGCCACAACTGTGAGACAACAACTTCTATTGTTTCCAGCCGCTTAATGTGTGGTCATTTGTAACAGCACCCTGAAAAAACTAAACATGTGACCTAATATTTAAAAAGCAAAATTGGGATGTGATCGTGTGTGTGCTCCTTTGTTCATACGTGAAGTGATAAGCCTGAGAGCAGATCTGATCACTGCCGTAATTTCAACCGCGACAACACAAACCACATTTTAAGATGCTGCAGTGACGATTGGACACCATGAAAATATCAGTGGTTCACGTTGGTCAGAAGGTCACGGGTCCTTCTACAATGATTGTAGTTTGCTGCCTACATTCATAACTGGAGCAAATGCTGAAATTTGCTTGGAAGTTAATACAAGGTGTCATTTTTCTCCATTCAGGTTCACAGCACCCATGGACTCTCTCCCCCTGGCTTAGATGGTCTTGAAGGGCCCTTCTGGCATGAATGTTCCATGGTCCTAGGTGTCTGGGGGCCGTGTCTTGTATTTGCAGAGGGCCTGAGCCAATAGCAGACCCAGGGCAAGGATGGTTTGACAGACCCAGTCCCAGCTTCATGATCATAGCTGGAGTCTCCACTCCTGGACTGTGCAGCTGTGTAATTTTGTGCAAGTTGAATAGCCTGTTGAAGCCTCAGTTTCCTCATCTGTAACTAGGTATAATTACAGTAGCTATCTCAATGGGCTATTGTGAGGATTACAAGGAAAAAAATGTAAGCTTTTTAGTGAAGTACGAGCTCCCAGCCACCATGGGCTAAATGTGATTTATTATAGGAGATGTTCAAAAACAAGAGTTGGGCTGGATTATTTTTGCCTCTTTGGGTCTCTGACATGGTGCAGCTTGCCCAGGAAAAGAAATCACTTTGGATGAGTGAGTGTTTAGCTTGCAAAGAAATACCACAGGCTGGGCATGGCGGCTCATGCCTGTAATCCCAGCACTTTGGGAAGCCGAGGCAGGTGGATCACCTGAGGTCAGGAGTTTGAGAACAGCCTGGCCAACATGGCAAAACCCTGTCTCTACTAAAAATACAAAAATTAGCCGGGAGTGGTGGCTGTAAGGCCGGTCGCCTCGCCGGGAGCTCGGACGCACACCCCCCCACCCTTTTTTCCAAAAGCTCGGACAAGCTCGGACAAGCTCGGACAAGCTCAGACATGCTCCCTTCTCCCCTTCTCGCACAGCCTGGCCGTCAAACAAAGGCTTGTAACCCTACCCAATAGTAGTCCTGCTTTGTCCACACCCTGCTCTCCCACAACCAGTCGAGCTCCTTCACTCCTTATAAAACCCCATGTCTGAGAGGAGTCCGTGCGACTTCTCCGGCCCCTCCTGTCGGACCACAGAACCTCGCCCAGGAGGCTGAATAAACCCTTCACATTGGATCTTCTTGTGCTGGCCTCAGTTTCTTCCTTTTAAACTCGGCGAGAACAAACCTTACAGTGGCTACGACTGTAATCCCAGCTACCCAAGAGGCTGAGGCAGGAGAATCAACTGGAACCCCGGGAGCAGAGGCTGCAGTGAGCTGAGATTGCGCCACTGCACTCCAGCCTGGGCAACACCAAGACTCCATATAGAAAAAAAAAAAAAAAGGAAAGAAATACTGACCACAGAGTGGCCAGGCAGGCGGGTGGGCAGGAAGTCCATGAACACATGCATGTGTCTGTCTGAGCCCACTTTGGTTTAAGCTGTCTTACACTCACACTCCAATGAGCAGAGGGATTTTTTAGAATAAAATATTCTCTGCATGACCCAGAGAGAAGGATTTCGAGGCCTCCCGCGTGACCCACTTAAGAAGGCAAGCTTGTTTTGGTTACGTACCAATGGATGCTGCCAGCTGCAGGTGTGTTTCTGTATTTGTTAAAGAAATCTGCGCAGCATTAAATACTTAGGGTAAGTTATCACTCAACCTACTGGTGGTAAAACATCAGATTTAGAAAGCTTTCAGCACATTCAGATACGAATAACATAGAAACTGACAAAGAAGTAGGCGTCATTTTCATTTAGTGACTCATCTCAGCGTTTTTCTCTTTTGCTCCTAAAGCAAAATCACTAGGAAATAACATAGAGGTATGTTAAACGATTGCCTTAGCCCTCCCCACATTGGGAAACGGAGGCGAGCCACCAATGGCAGCTCGTTACCTGAAACACACACTTGAAAGGTTTTTGTTTTTGTCTGTTTTTTTTTTTAGACGGAGTCTTGCTCTGTCATCTAGGCTGGAGTGCAGTGGTGTGATCTCGGCTCACTGCAACCTCTGGCTCCTGGGTTCAAGCGATTCTCCTGCCTCAGCCTCCTGAGTAGCTGGGACTACAGGCACCTGACACCACCCCTGGCTAATTTTTGTATTTTTGGTGGAGACAAGATTTCACCATGTTCCCCAGGCTGGTCTCGAATTCCTGACCTCCAGTGATCCACCCGCCTTGGCCTCCCAAAGTGCTGGTATTACAGGCGTTAGCCACTGTGCCTGGCCTTAAAGGATGCTTTGAAGACTTTCTCTGAGATTTTGCAAACCCAAGGTTCACCGTGTACGCAATGCCACTTTTGGACGCTCAGAATTTCAGGGTTAACAGCACCACGAGGCAAGCGCAGGGCCGGGTCCAGGCTCTTGAGTGGGTGTGACGCTCTCTCGGACCTCAGCCTCTTCTCTTCGTCTCTACTTCAGCTCTGCCTTTCACATGTGCTCGGCCCTATCAGTTCATTCTTGGACCTGGGTGGCACATGCCCTGTAAATAAACACTAAACCAGGCATCCTTGCCACAGTGCATACTTCTGACAGATGCCATCAGCCTCCACCCACGCCTCAGACAGACGCCTGCCTTGCTGCCATCCCTCCTGCCCTGGAGGGACCTACTGGCTACTAAGGACTGGGTGTCTCCCCAGGCCTCCTGGCTCTCCCAGCTCTGGAACAGCACCTAGGACCCAAAACCATGTGTGGGGACACCGAGTGGGTGCCAGACACTCTCCCAAGCACTTCGGATGGCCCCTCGCTGACTGTTCTCCAAGCCTCTGAGGCAGGAACTTAGTACCCTACTTTGCAGATGGGTAAACTGAGGTTCTGAGTGGTTAAGTGACTTGCTGGAGTAAATGGGGAAGAGGAGATTGGAGCCCCAGCATTCTGACTTCCACACTACCCCATTAACCACTGTGCCAGACCAGCTTCTCCATGGCACTGGCCTTCGGGATTTGGAGACAGCTCCCTGTTTGCCGTAGCCTTCACTAGAAGGACCGCAAGGCAGGATTCGCATCATGGCCATCCCAGGTGGCTGCGGCGCACGGACAAGCCCCGCTCAGGCCTGCCTTCCGCTCACCCCAGGCAGCCCCTGACTGACAATAGGCAGCTGCCACATTGCAGCCTCTGGCACCGACTTTTAATCATATTTTTGAGACAGAGTCTCACTCTGTTGCCCAGGCTGGAGTGCAGTGGTGTGATATCAGCTCACTGCACCCTCTCCATTCTGGGTACAAGCCATTCTTGGGCCTCCGCCTCCGGAGTAGCTGGCAATACAAGTGCCCGCCACCGCGTACAGCTAATTATTGTATTTTAAGTAGAGATGGGGTTTCGTCATGTTGGCCAGGCTGGTCTCAAACTCCTGATCTCAATTGATCTGCCTGCCTCACTCTCCCAAAGTGCAGGGATGACAGGCGTGAGCCACCATGCCCAGCCAGCTTTTTATCTTGTTGTAAAAAGCACACACGTAATTCATACATTCGTATATGGCAACATTTCGAACACCGCGTCCTGTTCTTAACGCAACGCTTTTGAATCTTTTAATAAATCAAGAGGGGCGGCTCGGTGCTCAGCGTCACAGAGGCCGTGCGCTTTGTTCACGTCTCCTTTTCCCCAGGAGCTAAGGCTGAACAAATAAACAGCAACGACAGCAACAAAAAACAAAACAACAAAAACCAAAGGTAGTCGAGGAGCCCGAACCGTTCCCGCAGGTGCAGACAGCGGCTAAACAGATGGTAGCACGTTTGGAAGGAAATGACCGCTGGCCAGAAGTTCGGGGTGCGCGCTTTTCCCTGCACCCTTGCGCAAGATTGTCGACCTGTCCCCTGGTTGTTTAGCAAACGTGTGCATACTACGTGGGCTTGTCCCTTAGTATCCAGACCACAATACAAGCTAAGTGAAGGTAATCGTCGCTCCCCAAGTCCATGCAGCCGGAAAGGCGGTGGCTGCAGGAGGGGGAGGCCCAGGAGCTAAGGGGGCGGTGGTGTCTCCCTCCAGGCCGGCGAGGCCGGTTCTTCCCAGCCTTTCTCTACCTGGGACGGCTCCGGAGACAGGCCAGGAGCCCTCGATCGACAAACTCAGAGCCACAGGGAGAGCTGTCCCTCGGGAAACCGTGGAAACCGCTTAGTAACCACCTCCACGGGTCACGGCCCCTGCCCGGATCCATCTCCCTGTCCAGGGCAGGGCTGTGGCTCCTCGGCCGTGCGCGGTCCGGGCAGCCGACGCCCCGGGACTGGCACAGCCCTGCAGGTCGGAGGGAGCGCGCGGGCGCGAAGGAGCTCGCTGGCGATTTCCAAATGCACCCGCACCCCGCACCCCGCACCCCCGCCTCTTCCTGGGGTCGCCCTCCCACGGACTTCGGAACTAGGGGTGGAGAGGGGACACAAGAGAAGGCCCTCCCGGAACCCCTGCGGGGCTGCTTTTGGCGCCAAAGTCGGCTTGCGCTGCGGGCAGGACCCGCGTCTCCTCGCGGACACCACTACGGCCGCTCCAGCCTCTCGCGCCAAGTCCCAGGGACCGATCCAGCTTCGAGGGAGCCCCTCTGTCGCCACGTCCCAGCTCGTCCCCTATCGCCCTCCCCTCACCTCCCAGCTTCGGAGCTGCGAGCCCAGGCACCTGACCCGCCCCCAGGCACCTGCTGCCCGCGGATCCGAACGGCGCCCTGGCCCCGGGCCGCCTACCTGCAGCCGTCGCAGCCCCGGGCGTCGACGTCCGTCCCGGCCGGCCTGGAGCGGGCCCCGGCTTCGCTGCGTCCCCTTAGCAGGCGCGCGGGCCTCCGGGCCGGTGCGCGGGAGGGAAGGCAGGGCGGGCGGCCCGGCCCCGAGGCGGGTTATATGGGCGCAGGGAGGGGAGGCGCCGCGGGGAGGAGGCGGCCGCGGGCGTTAGCGCCTTTGCAGCCCTGCGCGCGGGAAGGCAGCGCGGGCCACCGAGCCGCGGCGGGAGGAGGGCAGGGCCGGGGCCAAGGTCTCCTCCCGGCGCTCCGCCTCCCCAGCTGGCCGCGTCCGAGTCGGGGTCCCTGGCGCGCTCCGCCCCGCCTCCTTCCCGCCGCCATTAGGCGCGCGTCGCCCCCGCGGAGCCCGGCGAGGTCGCCCACGCGGGACCGGAGCAGGTCGGACGCCAGGGCCCTCCCGCGGGCCAGACCTGATCGCGACCTTCGGCAGGTCTGGGGTAGCCGGTGCGGACGCGCCGGGTACAGGCGCGGACTCTGCGCCCCGACTCTGGTGTCCCCCAGACGGCTCATCTTCCCAGACACCCGGGTCTCCCGGCCGCCGCCACTGCGCGGGGACCCTCGGCGCGTGGGGCGCTTGGAAGCCAAGGGGCAGGGGATGTGGCCCGCGGGGAACTGGGGTGAGGGGTGCCGCCCCGGGGCCCGGAGGAGGGGAACGGTGCGGTCTGCCCGCCGGGCAGGGCCCGCCACCCACTCCGCTAGCTGAACCGCGGCCCCGCCCGGCAGAGGATCCCGCGGAGACCCTCCAGGTGCTGCTCTCCCAACTCCAGCCGTAGTTTGGGCCCCACGGCCTTCCAGGAGTAACTCGGGACGCAGACACACCCGGGCGGCGCCCAGCACCCTGCTCCCTCCCTCGGCCGCCGCCTCTGGCCTCGGGCTCTGGATCCCGTTTGGTGTTTGGTAGGAGCTGGGGGGCGTCAGTGCGCTTGGAATTGCTCTCCGCGCGCACAGACCCGCGCCAGGTCAGGCCAAGTCACCCCACCCGCCGGCGACACCCGCCGCCCGGCTCGCCTGCTCTTCCTGGGCCAGCGGGGCTTCCAGGGCCCTCCACCGGGTACAGCGGGTCCTGGCTGGGGGATCCGAAAGGCAGGGCGAGTTCCGAGCGGCTCTAAGTGGCAGCACTGCTTATGGTCTGATGCTTATGGGACCCGTGATCTGGCTCCGAACCGGTGCCCTTGCCCATGGTGACCCCCACGTCTTGGAAGGTCGCGTCGCTGAATCCCGCGGCCTCGCGAGCGAGCCGGGCTAGTGCAGACTGGGTTCTCTGGCCGCAGCGGGTCCGCGCCGGAGGGTCTGGCTGATTTCCACACGGCCTTATTGCTCACGCACAGGGCGTGGGCGCCCGGGGACGGGACACAGAGGCGAATCCCATGCAGGGGTTTGGGTCTAGCTGGGAACAGAAAAGGCCGGCACCGCCAGAGTAGGACGCGCGCGCACTACCATCCTTTCGGCCGGGGAGGTTGGGGCGTCCGCGGGGAGCAGGCCCGAGGCTGGGCGCCCGGAGGTGCGAGCAGGACCCTGGCCGGCTCTCAGCTCCCAGAACGCAGGGTCGGGCTGGGGTGTCAGAGTCTGCGCCGCCTGGAGGGCCCTAGAGGCGCCGGCGGGACATGGAGCAGACTACTAGCGGCCCGCGTGAGCCAGGGGAGGAGGAAGCCGCTGTCCAGGGAAGAGGACCAGGGTCCAGAGTGGGCGAGAGGACGAGGCCCAGCCCTGGGAGCCTACGAGCCGGCGGACCGAGTGCCGGCGCAGGGGCTCGCTCCCTCCGGTGCCTGGGGCGGCTGCGGCTGGGACCCTGGGTCCCGGCCTCCGCGCGATTCTTTGTAGGGTGACTGCCCAGATGCGCGCGGGTGATGCACGGGGCAGTGCCCGCGATCCACGCGCTCGCTCTGCCCAGTCAGCGGCAAATTCGTTCTCTTCTGGATCTCAGTGGCACTGGAGCGTGAGGCAAGGGCCAGGCGGCAGGTAGGGGTGCCAGACTCAGCAAAAGCAAACAAAACCCCAAGCAAACGAAATAAATACTTATGCATTACATATATGATGTAATATGTGCAACAGACACCGTATTACATACCAAACATCTATTTATATGCAAACGTATATTTATATGTAAACAAACCTTTACATGTAAATATAAAAACATATGTATGTGTATACACACGCAGACACAGTTTGCCCAATTAAATTTGAATTTCCGTTTAGCGAATACTTTTTCCATATTAGTATGTCCCGTGCAATATTTGGGAGCGTACTTACACTAGAAAACGATTTGTTTTAATCTGAAATTCAAATTTTACTGTGCTTCCTATATTTTATCTGCAGTCCTAGCTGGAGGGGACCTCAAGGTCTCCGGGCCTTTGAGGTAGGGTTCTCGGGTAGGAAATCCCGGGTCCGAAGAAACGTGGGCGTCTCCTTTAAAGTCCTGCGGTACAAGGAGAACTACAAGCCCCACAATGCCGCGCGGCCTCCCGCGGCGCTGATAGGCTGCGGTTCACTTCCGCCTTCTGACTTCCGGCCTCCGAGGCCAGCGGCGGCGACAGTTGTGAACTGCTGCGCGCCAGGGTCCCGCGGGTTTTCGGGCGCAGGGTGGCGCCCGCGGCTGGTGGCGGCCATGAACTTCTCCGAGGTGTTCAAGCTCTCTGGCTTGCTCTGCAAATTCTCCCCGGACGGCAAGTACCTGGTGAGCAGCGGCTGCGGGGGCCGCGGGCACGACATCCTCTGTGCCAGCGTCCCCGGCGGGCAGAGCCACGGGGCGGCCGCGTGGCCCAGGGGTGGAGGCAGCTTGGAGGTCCTGCGGGTGCAGGGCCCGGGCAGGTGCAGGGCCTGAGTAACTGTCCCAGACAGGTGCGGGGCCCGGGAGGATACCCTAGACAGGTAAAGGGCCTGGGGAGGTGCCCCAAGCAGGTGTGGGGCCCAGGTAGGTACCCCAAGCAGGTGTGTGGGCCGGACAGGTGCAGGGCCCCGGCAGATGCCCAGGCAGGTGCGGGACTTGGGAAAATATACCCTAGACAGGTGAGGGGCCCGGGCAGGTGCAGGGCCCTGGCAGATGCCCAGGCAGATGCGGGACTTGGGAAGATATCCTAGACAGGTGTGGGGCCCGGGCAGGTATCCAGGCAGGTGTGGGGCCCGGGCAGGTGCAGGGTCCCAGCCAGGTGTTCCAGGCAGGTGCGGCACTTGAGAAGATAGCTTAGACAGATGCGGGGGTGCCTGGGGAGGTCCCCCAAGCAGGTGTGGGGCCCGGGCAGGTGTCCTGAGAAGGTGTGGGACTCGGGAAGATACCCTAGGCAGGTGGGGGCCTGGGGAGGTGCCAGCCTCCCTGCCCCTGGAAAGGTGAGTATAGGGAGTGCCGACTGCACACAGGTGAGGATACAGGAGATGTCGGCTCTTGGTTGTTATTTTGTCACAAAAGGCAAATTGATCATTCTGTTGCCCGTAACCGGGAGGTGGTGTGGCCACTTTGCCATCTTCTCTACTTCTCTGATTCTCTTCTCCTCTACCGTGTGCCCAATAAATGATTTAAATACGAGTATTCTATCCCCAGGTAAGGAAATAGTTGTCTTCACGGCTGAGATTTGAGCTCTTCATTCCATGGGGTGGCAGAAAGGTGCTTAAATCACAGAGCTATAACTTTAAGCTTCAAAACATACAGTGTACGCACCGGGATGCCTAGTAGTGTATATCCTCAGAAGGCGGGATAATTGGCATTGGAAAGCCACTAGGAAAAGACGTGCCTCATAAAAAGCGTGCTTCTCTTTATTTATCCACCACCTCTATTAACTGACTGATGCGTCATGATTCTTTTTCAGTTTTGCCTCTACTGACATTCCCGTGCCCTGTCTTGCCTTTGAGAATTTAACTCTCAAATTTTGTTTTTACCTCTTCGTAGAGGTTTTGCTCCAAATCACAAAAAATAGCATCAGCTACAAAACAAAAAACCTCATTAGTTTAAATGACACCTCAGTCTTGGTATATTTTTCAGTGTGCCCCCCCAATTAACTTAGAGGTTTGTTTTTTGTTTTCACCATTTGTGAAAATGTCAGTGACTTATGAGGAGAAAGATTATATTTGCTTGCCTAACTTAGGTGTTTTTTTTGTTTGTTTGTACACTCTGGTCAAAATACCGCGAAGCACTTGGTGATAATCCGTTACTGGAGTCCCCTAAGTACTGGGTGGAACAGGTCCATGTTTCTCGTTTCCATCTTACAGCAGAGTTTATATGCTTCCATTTCGTAAGGAACTCACTGTAACTGATCACAGTTTTCAAAGCTGCAATGCGAGACAGTAAGTGCCATGATAGTTGCTTGTTCAGTCTGCAATCCCCTGCCCGTCTCTCTTTTTTTCCATGGAAAACTAATGTAGATTTTTTTTTTGATATGAGTTCATAAAAACACAAACTAGTTTGAACTTGATAAGTAAAACTAATGAAGCAGTTAACATTTCAAAATCAGAAACTGTAGTGTAAGATACAGTCAGCAGGTGAGTACTCAGACGTTATTTATACTTAAGATTATTTGCTTAGATAGGGACATAATGAACAAATATGGCCCTGAAGAAACTGTCTTTCAGGAAATTGTGCTAACACTGAAGCATTTCGTGTTTCGTATTAGGAATAGGTTAATGTAGATGAATGAGCATTTATGGCACGTCTTCATGTTTGCAGAAGTTAAAGCCTGTCTGTTGATCATCTGTTGGTTTGGCTCTGAGTCAGGCACCACGTAAGAGGATTGTTGCATTCCTTGCCATTTTTGTCGTCAGCTGTGAAGCCTTGATTCTTACCCTTTATAAATGTGAGGAAATTGCCTAAAAGTGATAAAACTAGGAGAGGGTTTTGGTTGTTCGTTCACAGAAGAGCTTTTTCCCAATGCTACTTCTCATTTAAGTTTAGTTTTTAACATACAGTTAAGAAGGGACTTAAAAATATCTTAAAGCTTTAAGTAGCGAGTTAAAAAGTACCCTTTTACTTTACACTAGAGTATAGCAATTTAAAAACCTGGCTTGTGTATTTCAGCATTACCCTGGTATGAACTGATCTTTGAGGGCTGCAGCTGTCTCGATGATCTAGATGTGAAGGGTCTGACAGGAGAGCAGGCCACAGTCACTGAAGGCCGGGGCGCTGGTGTTCTGAAGGCCCCCAGCTTTCAGAGCGGAGAATGTCAGGTGCTTGTTTTCTCGTGTTTTTTAGGCTTCCTGTGTCCAGTACCGGTTAGTGGTCCGGGATGTGAACACCCTTCAGATCGTGCAGCTGTACACGTGCCTGGACCAGATCCAGCACATTGAGTGGTCAGCAGACTCGCTCTTCATCCTGTGCGCCATGTACAAGCGAGGGCTGGTGCAGGTGTGTATTGCTGGGTCGGTTCGAATCCGGACACCTTCTTGAGTGCCACTGGGAAGAAATGGCTTTGTTCTGTGTCTTTCTAGTTTGGAAAAAAAAAAGTCAGTGCAGCTGAAAACCAGTTTCTTTTAAGATTAAATGTTCTCTGAAGTTTGAGAACATTTGCACTAAGGAAACACTAATGTCTTAATTTCTAAGCAGTACAGTTCAGAACGGGAGGTGCTGTGAACAGCAGTCTAGCCACTTAGACTTGTATTTTTTTAGGGAGTCCTAAGAAGTCATGTTTTCTTAGATGTCCAAAGCTTAACTGAGTTAGGTCTTAGGAATGACTGTGTGAATAAACCGGTTTAAAACAACCACCGAATGAAATCACCAAGAAGCCTGGCTGCTTTTACAGTGGAATCCAGACCAGCCCTTCATCGTGGAAGATTCTGAAAGACACCCTGTATGCTTGAGCACTGTTGGTTTGAAGCGAGTTCTGTCTCGGCGAGGCCTTGCTGTCAGGTGCTGATGAGCCTGCACCTGTGCGTTTCTCTCTTCTCTCGATCCAGGTCTGGTCTTTAGAGCAGCCCGAATGGCACTGCAAAATAGACGAGGGCTCGGCAGGGCTGGTGGCCTCGTGCTGGAGTCCAGATGGGC
Organism: Aotus nancymaae; assembly: GCF_030222135.1. Taxonomy (NCBI): domain Eukaryota; kingdom Metazoa; phylum Chordata; class Mammalia; order Primates; family Aotidae; genus Aotus; species Aotus nancymaae. Next base: position 847,131 of record NW_026988467.1, on the reverse strand, counting down.
GCCACATTCTCAACACGACGGAATTCCATGTAAGTGTCAGCCCTGAGTACACCTCACTAGCCATGTGATCCTGCCCTCTGCTCCCAACATAGCCTGGGAGTGAGAGCGGAGGTGTTTGGAGGATGAGTCTCCCTTGCCCTCAGGGTATGGGTTCTAAGCCAGCCAGTGGATTCAGATGGTGCCAACCCCTGTCCTTCCCGTGTTCCTAGACAGCATTCCTGTGACACATTTAGTTTATCCATTAGATACAGCAAGAGATTAGCAACCGTAGTAAGACGGCACCGTTCTAACAATAGACTGTTGATAGTTGCACGCCTAGAAGATTTGGTCTTGCTGACGATCTTAGCAACTACCTCAGCATGTGAGGTTTTTTTTTTTCTTTCCTTGTTAAGAACTTCGAGCTTCTCGTTTAAAGGAAGCTTCTCTTTGGTGCATCCCGATTGTTACTGAGTCTGATGGGGGTGTCGTGAACACAAGCACTGTGTGCTGCCCCGGGTCTGGTGACTGAGGTGGCTCCTGAGAGGCTGAGGGATGGGGGGCGCCGAGTGTGCGTATATTTCAGGTCAGAATGTGATAGTCCGCTAAGTATTGTTGCCTAATCTTTTTGTCCAGTTTTAAAGAAAGAACATTTTTAAAACCTTAATTAGGATTTTTTAGGATTTCAGCAGTCCCTTTAATTCAGCAATAGAAAATGCGCTGTGATATGAGCCGGCTCATACCTTTCCTTCAGGAACCTGGTCTTGGGGGTGGCTCTGGGCATCGGCAGCTGCCCACTCACCTGTGATAGGCACTGCACGCCAGCCTCTGTGCTGAGCTCAGCGCGGAGGGGAATGCTGACATCCGAGAATCAAGCAGAGGGATCTGGGGTAGGAGATTTTATTTTACATTAAAATTAGGCATTTGTAAAGTGTTCAGATACCAGGTCTTTGGTGTCAGCAGTGTCTTCTAAAGAGAGAGGAAAACGCACGCATCCCTTTAATAACGCACTTTTCTGATGGGGTTAGCTCCCAGGGTTTGGGCCCGTCCGCTGAGTGTTCGTAGCTGTCTGGGCTGCTGGTTGCCTCGGCGACCTGCCCACCCCTGTGCGCCGTGCGCACCACGTAGATGATGGCACAGGGGAGGATTTCTTCCCCGCATGAGGCTGCAGAGGCCCTGTAGGTTTCGTTCGGGTTTCTTCAAGCTGGCGTCGGCTGGGATCAAGTTTTATCCAACCACGAGGGGTTGCTGAATCAGCTGCTTCAGAAGGCTGGATGGCTTCACCTTCTTTTCAGTTACAATTTTTAAAAATACTCTAAATCTCGCGCCTGCTGTCATGGGCTGTTAGAGAAAAAGACGACAGGGAAAGACACCAGTTTCTCCGCACTGTGTGCGCGACGTGGAAGGCACTTCCGGCCCGAGCGGTGAGAGGCCCGTTTGAACTTTTCCTGCAGCTTTTCTGACGTCTTCGGGCCTGTAATTCTGTCCTCGAGAAGGGCTCATGGCACGGGTCAGCCTTGTTGTACTCGTCAAATGGTCCAGAAGGCAAACTACCATCTACAGAGTTTAGAAACCAGAAAAGATGTATTAATACCTGGTTCTGTTGAGCATCCCGGCAAACCTGCACCAATATTGAAAAACACCTTTGCTACAGAACACACTGATTTCCCAGAGTACATTTACATGACATTGTTCAACCTAAGACTAAGGTCATGACCACTTTGCTGGTGGCCTTAGACGCTAAGACCAGGTGGGAGATAAGGGGCAGTAACTCATGGCATGGGCGTCTTGACCAAGATAGCAAACTGTGTCTCCAGCTTTTCTTGCTAACTGAAATGACTGCAAGTGAGGAAGCAAAACTGGTATTCCAGACGTGCTTGCTGGCCGGGAAGTGACTCTGCAGGCACCTGTCCATCGGTCTCATGAACGCGAGGGAGGGTCAGGCCGGTTCTCTGAGGATTAGCAGGTCACCGGGTCCCCTTCGAAGGCACAACCCCACATGACGGTGTTGTGGAGCATGAGACGTCCCTGCCTCTTGTACGTAACGTGAAAAAGCAAGCTTGTGCCCTTTAGACAAGGTTCGGTGAGTAATAAAAAGCAGCTCACCTTCGGCCTGCAGCGGACCAGCGCGCTTTCAGAGCCCTGGTCCCCATCGCAGCGATGCCCTCACCACCTGAGGGCACCTTCGTCCTGCGTCTCGCGTGAATCGTGTCCTCGCTGTTGTGAGTCTCACCGCGCAGATGTGTGTAAACACCGCATTGCTTGGTGTGCAGTTTAAAGTTTATTTACAGGGGCTTGTACTTGGCAAAGTCTCTGGCGTTGCTTTTGCCCCGACACTGCTTTTAGACTCCTCGGTGTGGACAGGCGTGGCTGGGCCTCCCCTTCCTCGTGAGGAGCTCCTTTCGGTCCTCCCCTGCTGGACTTGTGTGTCGTCACACACTGTGGCTACGAGTGCGCTGTCCACGCCTCCTGGGCGCTTTTCCCTAGAGCCTCCTGAGGAGAGCCTTGCTTGGCTGTGGCAGAAGGTGTTTCATTTGCCAAGGCCGGGTGATGGGATTGCGGTGATTGCCATCCAGGCAACTAAATGATACTGCATTTGGCCTTCGTTTGCATTTCCCTAGTTATTGGTGAGGCTGAGTGCTTTCCTATCTCGTTGCGTTACACACACGCTCCATTTCAGTGAAGCAGGTTCACGTGGAGTTCATAGTGGTGCATGGTATGCGGTATGAATCCCTTTCTACCTTTTTCCAGAAGCATTTTGTTTTTTGAGATGGAGTTTTGCTCTTGTTGCCCAGGCTGGAGTGCAGTGGTGCAATCTCAGCTCACCACAATCTCCACCTCCCGGGTTCAAGCGATTCTTCTGCCTCAGCCTCCCAAGTAGCTGGAATTGCAGGCATGTGCCACCACGCCTGGCTAAATTTTGTATTTTTAGTAGAGATGGGGTTTCTCCATGTTGGTCAGGCTGGTCTCTAACGCCCAACCTCAGGTGATCTGCCTGCCTCAGCCTCCCGAAGTGCTGGGATTACAGCATGAGCCACTGTGCCCAGCTCCCAGCAGTGTTAATTTAGAAGATGATCTTTACCACCTGTAGCAGGAACTCAATTCCACGATGCCTGCAGGCTCGCTTCTGGTTTTCCACTCAGGTCCACTGTTGCTCCACGTGTGTGCCAACGCCATGCTGTCTACGTTATTGAGCTTCTGTGTGTGTCTGAATATCTGACAGCACTGATTCCTCTTCATTGCTCTTGTAGTCTGTCAGATTAAAAAAATTTTTTTTGTAGAGATGGGGTCTCCCTTTGTTTCCCAGGCTGGTCTTGAACTCCTAAACTCAAGCAATCCTTCCTGGTCGGCCTCCTGTATAGCTGGGATGATGGGCGCACACTAGTGCGCTCAGCTCGGTCAGATTTTTAAATGTATTTTTGAGACTTTGTTGTTAGCTGGATACAAATTTTTAACTGTTTCTAAACAGATCTCATAGTGAAACAGTTTTTGTGATTTGCACGGTGACCTTTTCTGTGAGTTTTCTGGTACGGATGTAGCAATGCCACCTTTCTCTTGGTTAGGGTTTTCGTGATAAGCCTTTTTCTATCCTTCTACCTTCTGCCTTTCTAGATCCTTAAACTTGAGTGTGTATGTTGTAAGTAGTCTGTAGTTAGCTTTAAAAATACATCCAGACTGAAAACTTTTTCTTAAATTTCTGAATAAAGGCATTTAAAACAACTTATCAGCAATAAAATCCACCCACTTTAAGAGTACAGTTCAGTGAGTCGCTCTGCACGTCCTTGACGCCACGTTGAAGACTGAGAAGGTTCACCCCGTGGTTAAGGGCTCCTCGTGCCCCTTGTGCTCAGTCCGTCTCCCGCCTGTGCCCGGCAGCCGGTGCCTGCTGCGGGGCGGGCAGCTCCACCTCGTCAGGATCCCATCAGCAGGGGCCATGATGCACAGAGCTGAGTGTCTGCTTTCTTTCCTCTGGCGTCCTGCTGGTCTTGAGTGCGCTGGGTCGTGGCATAGATCCGTGGCCTGTTCCTCCTGTCTTCAGCACACTGGGGTGTGGCGTGGGTCGGTGGCCTCTTCCTCCCATCTGAGCGTGCTGAGTCATGGTGTGGATCGGTGGTTCATTCCTCCTGTCTTGAGCACGCTGAGTCATGGTGTGGGTCAGTGGCCTGTTCCTCCCGTCCTGAGCGCACTGTCCTGTCCTGAGCGTGCTGGGTTGTGTGTGGATCTGTGGTCCTTTCTTCCTGCTGCTGAGTACCCGCGTGTCTCCTACGCTGGTTTCTTCAGTTGTCAGGAGAAGGTAATGGCGCTGATGAAGGTGTATATCTAATTACCTTTTTTTCTTACTGTGTTTTTAAAAGTTGCAAACAGTTATCTTTTAAAGGTTTTTTGTTTTGTTTTGTTTTTCTTTTTTGGTGGGAGATGAAGGTAAAAATCAGGCTTAAAGTGCTCTGTGCGTTTCCTAAGATGTGCTGAGAGCAGGGAGGCTCAGCCAGGCGCACCCCGCAGGGATGCAGGGCCACGGGTGGGAGACGCGCTTTTCTCCTGTGACTCTGCAGTGAGCTCCGGAGGGTGGGTCTCCACCCTGGGTGGCACGAGGATGCTCCTGATGCTGAGAGGCTCGGCTGCTTCACCTGGCCCCGCGGATGAGTCACAGGCAGGGTTTCCGCCTCAGACCTGCTGGTCGGAAGTAGCACGCTTTCTCACTCAGGCCCCGGTGCCCTCCTTGGCCTGAGCATGCGAGCGGAGCTGTTAGAGGAGCCTGTGCTCTGTCCAGCTGGAGTTCTGAGGTGCTGGTCCCCAGAACGGCCAGAGTGTTTGGGTTCAACGTCCGCACAGGGGCCCTGCCCTGCTGCCCCGGTGGCCCCTGCAGCTCACTGACTCAGCAGCTGTGTGTCCAGGACTCCGCTCCTGAACACTGTGGATGTCGTTTGGAGACATGGTTACAGACATCGGATTTTCCTTTCTCTCGTAAGAAGAGATGATGAGTAGACATTTAAGTTAATTTGTTTGTTAATATCCTACACCGAAAACCTGGCGGCGTTTGGAGTGACACTGGACACACAGTGCTCCATGCACTGCGGCTCCACTTACGCTGCTGGAGGCAGACCCCACCTGGCCGTCATCCTCAGCGAGGACCCCTTCCTGACACACAGAGCTGGCAGTCAGCACCCCACCCTACATGGAGCTGTGCAGCCCTGTGTCCCCCACCTGACCATCATCCTCAGCGAGGACCCTTGCCTGACACACAACTGGCGGTCAGCACCCCACCCCGCATGGAGCTGCACAGCCCTGTGTCCCCCACCTGGGCCACATGTCAATTAACTACCGGGTTCATCAGTGGGCCGGGTATGTCGGAAGCGAGATGATTCACTGGTGGGCTCCACAGGGGTTCAGTGGGAAGTGCAGGTGGAGGGGTGCAGCAGTCCTGGAAGTCCCACGGCGCTGCCACAGGGAGCGCCGGGCCACCCACTGCGGCGCCTCTCCCCCAGCAGGCACGCCCTCTCGGCCTTGTTAGGAAATCGTCTTTTGGCCTCACTGTGCCAGCCTAGTCAGCTCTCAGCTCTATGAGTCAGGGATAGGGGCAGAATGGTGGACAGTGCAACAGTGCATGTTCTAGAACTCTCTGCAGATGCGGCCAGGCTGGCAAGCTCACGCAGGAGGCGGGCGGCCACCCTCTTGTGTGTTGAGTGGCTGCCCCTGCCTCAGGGCTGCAGATGCAGGCTCACAGCCACCTGGTGAGCCCTGGAGAGGCTGCGTCCTGCAGATCCTCTGTCTTCCCGTAAAGGACACTGAATATGGTGGCTTCCTAGATCAAGATTTTCTCCAAGTAACTGAGGGTTGTAACATGCAACCGGTGATCACTTTGAAACAGCTAACAAAAATGCACTTATATTTACCCGTGTGTCACTCAATAGTGATATAAACAACAGCAGCAAACCCAGAGCACTGCATTCCCCTCACCCACAGTACAGTGTGTGTGAGAGCACTGCATTCCCCTCGCCCACAGTACAGTGTGCATCAGAGCACTGCATTCCCCTCGCCCACAGTACAGTGTGCATCAGAGCACTGCATTCCACTGACCCACAGTACAGTGTGCGTGAGAGCACTGCATTCCCCTCAGCCACAGTACAGTGTGCATCAGAGCACTGCATTCCCCTCGCCCACAGTACAGTGTGCATCAGAGCACTGCATTCACCTCAGCCACAGTGCAGTGTGCGTGAGAGCACTGCATCCCCCTCAGCCACAGTACAGTGTGCATCAGATCACTGCATTCCCCTCACCCACAGTACAGTGTGCATCAGAGCACTGCATTCCCCTCGCCCACAGTACAGTGTGCATCAGAGCACTGCATTCCCCTTGCCCACAGTACAGTGTGCATCAGAGCACTGCATTCCACTGACCCACAGTACAGTGTGCGTGAGAGCACTGCATTCCCCTCAGCCACAGTACAGTGTGCATCAGAGCACTGCATTCCCCTCGCCCACAGTACAGTGTGCATCAGAGCACTGCATTCCACTGACCCACAGTACAGTGTGCATCAGAGCACTGCATTCCCCTCAGCCACAGTACAGTGTGTGTGAGAGCACTGCATTCACATCAGCCACAGTACAGTGTTCATCAGAGCACTGCATTCCCCTCAGCCACAGTACAGTGTCCGTCAGAGCACTGCATTCACCTCAGCCACAGTACAGTGTGCATCAGAGCACTGCATTCACCTCAGCCACAGTACAGTGTGCGTGAGAGCACTGCATTCACATCAGCCACAGTACAGTGTGCATCAGAGCACTGCATTCACCTCAGCCACAGTACAGTGTCCGTCAGAGCACTGCATTCACCTCAGCCACAGTACAGTGTGCATCAGAGCACTGCATTCACCTCAGCCACAGTACAGTGTGCGTGAGAGCACTGCATTCACATCAGCCACAGTACAGTGTGCATCAGAGCACTGCATTCACCTCAGCCACAGTACAGTGTCCGTCAGAGCACTGCATTCACCTCAGCCACAGTACAGTGTGCATCAGAGCACTGCATTCACCTCAGCCACAGTACAGTGTGCGTGAGAGCACTGCATTCCACTGACCCACAGTACAGTGTGCATCAGAGCACTGCATTCACCTCAGCCACAGTACAGTGTCCGTCAGAGCACTGCATTCACCTCAGCCACAGTAGTGTCCGTCAGAGCACTGCATTCACCTCAGCCACAGTACAGTGTGCATCAGAGCACTGCATTCACCTCAGCCACAGTACAGTGTGCGTGAGAGCACTGCATTCCACTGACCCACAGTACAGTGTGCATCAGAGCACTGCATTCACCTCAGCCACAGTACAGTGTGCATCAGAGCGCTGCATTCACCTCAGCCACAGTACAGTGTCCGTCAGAGCACTGCATTCACCTCAGCCACAGTACAGTGTCCGTCAGAGCACTGCATTCACCTCAGCCACAGTACAGTGTGCATGAGAGCACTGCATTCACCTCAGCCACAGTAAAACATACATGAGAGTACATTGGTAGGAGGGCAGGCATCTGAAGTCTGGATAGACCCACTCAAACCCAGAGCACTCAGTGTACCTTAGCCACAGTAAAACATGCATTTGAACATACCAGTAGGAGGACGGGCATCCTGAAGTCCTGATAGATCCGCTCCAGCACGCCAGCCACGCCTGGGGATGCACAGTCTGGGTGAGGATTGACACGGCTCTAAAGATGCTAATGATGGGGTCTTTCCTTTCTCTTTCCCATTTCCCCCAACAGCTGCGGATAACCGTCTGGTCGCTGTGCACAAAATCCGTATCTTACATCAAATATCCAAAAGCTTGTCTGCAGGGTGAGTCGATCAGAGTTACTCGAAAGCCATTTCTTTGCAGCTGTTTGCCTTTTTTGTCATGGCAAGTTCCAAAGAGCCAGCAGTAGCTTCGACAGCGTATCCATTCATAGCCAACCACTTTTCCTCTATACCCACCCTGTCCCTGGGGTTATTTTAAAGTAGCTCTTAGCTCTCCTAATACTTCATCTGTAAATATTTCCATATGTGTCTCAAAAAGGCAAGAGTCCCCTTTCAAACATGATCACAGTGACTCAAGAGAATGTGACCCAAATCATCAAGAAGAGTGGCACTGATGGCGGTCCCCTTGACCTTGGTGGCAGAGCTGAGCGTTCAGACCCCTTCCAGCCAATGCCTGTTGAGAGGCCCACCTCAGGCATCCAGTTCTGAGCTTCCTCTCTGTGAAAGGGGGAGGTCTTGCCTGTCATCTCTGGGCATCCCGGAGGGATATGTGACAAGTGTCCCTTCCTTGTGGAAGCCTGTGAGCCATGTGGAAGAACGGGGCCTGCGCAGGGTGGCCCACTGCCAGCGCATCTAGCTGGACAGCTCAGAGCTTGTGGGAGGTGCCACTCCCGCGTCCTAAGCCGGAAGGAAACGCCACACAGTTTGAATGGTGCTTTCATTTTTCTCTTTTGCTGCCAGTGGTTTGGAAATTGCATTTGAATGAAATGCAATCGTACTTTTATCGTTTGAACATGAGTGTCCCTCCAGATGAGATACACATTTCTTTTTTTTTTCTTTTTTAGACAGAGTTTCGCTCTTGTTACCCAGGCTGGAGTGCAATGGCGCGATCTCGGCTCACCGCAACCTCTGCCTCCTGGGTTCAGGCAATTCTCCTGCCTCAGCCTCCTGAGTAGCTGGGATTACAGGCACGTGCCACCATGCCCAGCTAATTTTTTGTATTTTTAGTAGAGATGGGGTTTGACCATGTTGACCAGGATGGTCTCGATCTCTTGACCTCGTGATCCACCCGCCTCGGCCTCCCAAAGTGCTGGGATTACAGGCGTGAGCCACCGCGCCCGGTGAGATACACATTTCTTGAGTAGACGCCAACATTTCCTCATTTGAGGTATTCTCTTCACGCATGAATGATGAATTCTGGCTAGGGTTTTTTAAGCTAATACAGAACTAGAAAATACAGTGTAACATTTTCAGCTAAAGCTTTTCCACGTTTTTATCTTATTATGTGTTTATGTTTTTGAGATAGGGTCTTGCTCTGTCACCCGTGCTGGAGTATCGTGACACGATCACAGCTCACTGCAGCCTTGAGCTCCTGGGCTTGTGATCCTCCCACCTCAGCCTCCTGAGTACCTGGGACTATAGGCACACATCACCATGCCCTGCTAATTTTTTGCAGCAATGGGGTTTTGCCAAGTTGCCCTGGCTCCTCTCCAACTCCTGGCTCAAGCAATTCACCTGCTTCAGTCTCCCAAAGTGCTGGGACCACAGGCGTGAGCCACCATGCCTGGCCACGCATTTCATCTTTAGTTTACTTCTTCCAGATAATCAAGTACAAAGGTAAAAATCAGCACGGTAGTAAGCAGCCACCTTTGGCCTAGGTGGACACGCCCCTGCTGTCCCGCAGCTTAGACGTGGAACTCGAAGGCCTCGTGTGTCTCAGTCATATCTGAGTCATCAAAGGTCACGTCACTTGGTATTTTTGACAGAGGCTTGCAAATCGGTTGCTGTGTGTGTACAGCCTCCTCCAGCTCACCCTGTGCTGCGAGGATGAAGCCACAGCGCCCCAGGGTTCCTCCTCTGCGCGGAACGGTCTCGTCTGAGGAGCGGTGCTCGGCGTTGTGCCGTTTCCTCCTCTTCACCTCCGCTGGCTTTTTCTCCTTCCTTGGGAAATGCTCCTGTGGTTTCTCCTGCTTGGTTGTGTGGCCGCTTGATTTCAGTGCATTTCCCTCTTCCCGCAGGAACCACCTTCACCAGGGACGGCCGCTACATGGCGCTGGCGGAACGGCGTGACTGCAAAGACTACGTGAGCATCTTCGTCTGCAGTGACTGGCAGCTCCTGCGGGTAAGGCGTCCCCCCCACACTGGAGAAAGTTGTCCCGCTGACTGCGGAGGGGTCGAGTGAAGCAGATCCTTCTCAAGAGTCCAGGGGATCTTTGGTAGGTTATGGAGTAAGGCGATGTTGGATTTCCAGAGGTCAGGTGTGCTGTGAATCCCTTCCCAGTGACACACACCGGTTGTGTGAATAGGGCGCATGCCTGGGGTGTTTTAAAGTGACTAGGCCGTCACACGTGAGCCTGTCTCCTTGTCCTGTGACTGTGGTATTTGCACATGTGTGTGGCATGTCGGGAGGAGGGCAACGTGGAAATTCACCTTGACTGAGGGCCCGTGTTAGGCAGGGTGCTCTCTGCCAGGTGCCCAGGCACAGGGCGCTGCCCCCATGGCAGACATGTAAACAGGATCCCAGCACAATCCATCGTTAGGGCAGAGCAGCCTCTGGAATGTTGTCAGCTCATAGAAGCCGGGACCAGGCAGTGCTCCTGGAAGGGGCCTGTCTGAGCTGGTCTGAAGGAGTGAGCCTTGCCAGGCAGGGAAGGGTGAGGGAGAGTGCGTGTGAGTGCAGGCACAGGGAGACCAAGCTGCCTCGTGGGCTGGCCGGGCACCGACGCTGGCACCGGTGCTGGGTGCCGCCCCCGCAGAGCTCTATGGGGATTTCATGCATTTACAGGATGAGGCTGTCAAGATTTTGACCATTTCTATATAAGAAAGTTAAATGCATTAAAAGCATCAGTTATAAATGCAATTATTTATTTATGAAAATGTTTTCACAATGTAATGTCCCCCGCTTCCTTTGGAAGCATTTTGATACAGACACCCAGGACCTCACAGGGATCGAGTGGGCCCCAAACGGCTGTGTGCTGGCAGTGTGGGACAGCTGCTTGGAGGTACTGACATGACCAGGTGACATGCTTGCTTTCAAGAGCTTTCCCCTGAATTTAAAGCTTTCCAAATGTTGCAATATAGTTAGCTTTGCCTTATTTCAGATAATGAGTTGACTTTGTTTTAAAAGACAAGGTCTTGCTCTGTCGCCCAGGCTGGAGTGCAGTGGTATGATCACGGCCCACTGCAGCCTCAACCTCCAGGGCTCAAGTAATCCTCCCACCTCGGCCTCCCAAGTAGCTGGGACCACAGGTGTGCACCACCACGCCCGGCTAATGTTTGTGTTCTTTGTAGAGATGGGTTTTCACCGTGTTGCCCAGGTTGCTATTGAACTTCTCTGTTCAAGTGATCTGCCAGCTTTGGCCTCCCAAAGTGCTGGGATCATAGGCGTGACCCATGGTGCTCGGCCGAGTGGAACTTTTATCAGCGAACTATTAGGTTTACCTGCCACTTTCCCCTTACTCCTCATGCTCTGACCGCCTCTCCAGTGACTGTCTCAATTCCAGCTGACAGTCCCAGCTTTTCCATGGCCACGCGGGCCGTCTCTGCGTCTCCGCCAGCCTTGTGCTGTCCGCACCATGTCCCTTTGCGCACCCGCATCTGTGGTGTGTTCCGGGCGCACGGGACGTATGCATCCGTAACTGAAATGTCTCGTCTGCAGTACAAGGTTCTGCTGTACTCCTTAGACGGCCGGTTGTTGTCCGCATACAGCGCCTATGAGTGGTCCCTGGGCATCAAGTCTGTAGCCTGGAGCCCCAGCAGTCAGTTCCTGGCAGTTGGGAGCTACGACGGAAAGGTGGGAGCAGTGCAGGGAGCTCAGGAAGGCTGACTGCCCAGCTAGCCGGTCTCCGTCCCCTCCAGACCCCCCCTGGACCCGCCCCATCCAGACACCCCCCCACCCAGACCTCTGTCCCACCCAGTCCCCTGCCTCACCTGGTCCCTGCCTCACCTGGTCCCCACCCCACCTGGACCATTGCCCCACCTGGGCCCCCGCTTCACCAGTGCCCTCCATTCACCAGGGCGTGGCTTCCTTCCTCAGGTGCGCATCCTTAATCATGTGACGTGGAAAATGATCACGGAGTTTGAGCACCCTGCTGCCATTAATAATCCCAAGATAGTAAGTCTGGAGCATGTGTTTCTGCCTGAGCAGGTTGTTGGGGAGGGCGGTGGGAGGCTGCCGCTTGACTTCACATTCTTGATGGTGGTTTATTTAACCGGGCGCTTCCATCACCGTCACCTTGTGACTGATATTTCACGTGTCTGGCCCTGCCCTGGCCTTTGTTCTTCGTCCTCCACGCTGCCCAGGGGTCTGAAGGGGACCTTGCCCCGGCCTGTCCTCCGCCGCCACCCCAGCCCGGGTGTCTCCCTGGTCTGTCCAGATGCAGATCCCTGTGCTGTACCGAGTAGACGGGTCTCCTGCCTGCAAACACGGAGCTTCTGCTGTTGTGCCAGGCACTGTGCTCTGGGCCACAGCCAGACCCCCTGCCTCTGCAGAGTGCGGCTAGAGAGACAGGGAAGGGGCAGGAGAGCTGGGTGTCTCCACGGGGTGGCAGGGAGTCGCCACCAGCCAGGGATCACGGGCACAGACGCTGAACTGGTGATCAGGGGTCTGGGGAGGGGGCGTTCCAGGTCAAGGGAACAGGAAGCACAAAGGCCCTGAGGAGTGTGTCACATGTCCACGTGTGCAGTGGGCACTCGCCATGCCTCTGTGTGCCAGGCACTGCACTGGGAGACAGCAGGAGCCAGAGACAAACTCTGCCCTCCTGGTGCTGACCTGTAAGTGACAGAGTTGAGTGAGAGGCGGCTTAGATTCGATGAGGCCAGTGGGTGGCTGGGGCTAGTGGGTGGCTGGGGCTGCGCGGGCCAGGTGAGCCACTGCTGGGGATGGTCCCGGAGGGGCATTTAAGTGAAGACCAGGAGGAGGAGCTGAGGAGCCGCACGGTGTCTCGGCAGAGACCGTGTTTCAGGTAGAGGGGCCTTCTGACGTGGCCAGTGGCTTGCGTGGCTGGAGGCCAGGCCATCTGGACAGATGAGCCAGAGAGCAGGGCCACGCAGGTCCTGAAGGTTTGCCAGTGATTCCTGCATTTCTGCAAATCCCTTCATCACACAGCAGCAGCAGAGCATGCTTTAAAGGTACGAAGCAGACCAGGCGACTCCCTTACCTGGGGCTCTGCAGTGGCGCAGGGGCTGCCCGCCTTCCGCTGAACCTGGGCCGCTGGCCTTTGCTGCCAGGCTCTCGGGCACAGATGCCCCCGCCTCGGGCCTGTGTCTGTTGCTCCCAGGCCTGCACTGTCTTGGCACAAGTGTCCTCTGTGTCCCCTGTCACGGCAGCAAGGCCGAGCCCGCTCCCCTGCTGGATGATGGTGGCTACCCTGTAAATCACAGGGCAGACATTCGCTGCTGGTGTCTCAAAGGTGGGCTCCCCAGCAGGACACGGGAGAGGGTCCTGGGTGATCTCAGTTCTTGGGAGTGTGGGATTCGTGTTTCCGTCTCTTTCTCCTGGTGACAGCAGGACCTGGTGTCATGACAGGCGTTTGCCATGCCCGTCCTCGGCTTCCGGGTCCCTCTCCTGAGCTGGGCGTGGCCGCCTTGTCTTTCAGGTGGTGTATAAGGAGGCTGAGAAGAGCCCGCAGCTGGGGCTGGGCTGCCTCTCCTTCCCGCCTCCCCGGGCCGGGGCTGGCCCGCTCCCGACCTCAGAGAGCAAATGTAAGTACCACACGTGGGGATGTTTGTTTTCCTTTTTTAATGCAAGATTCCTCGTTGTCCAGGTAAACTTCAGATGTTCCTTATTAAAAAAACATCATTTTCCCTTCCGTGCTTCTTCCCAGCCAGTGTGCCCCTGAGCCTGTTGGCTGGAGGTTGACTGGGGTCTGAATTGCACAGTGGGCTGTGAAGGCGTGGCTTCTGTTACTGAATATGAGCCCTGGAAACCCAGATTTGATGGCAGGAGCTCCGAGAGTGATGTTTTTCAAGGAAACGCGTTTCCATGGGTGGAGCTCAGAGTGGGTCTGGAGGCCGGGGTGCTCCCCAGTGCAGCCTCTGGCTCTGGGCATTTCCTGTGTGTCTGTTTCCTCATCGCTGAAATGGGCACAGTAAAAGCACCCACCCCACAGGGGCGCGGGGGCGTCTGAAGTTTGCATTTAGAGGAAACGCTGCCCCGAGTGCTGATGGGCTCGGTGTGTGCTCAGGACAGGGTTCAGGACAGGTGCGGCTAGGCATGTGGGAGGCGCTCCCCAGGAGCCCAGGGCCATGCTTGTTCCACAGCCTCTGCTTCCGCTGTGAGGACGGTTTTCTGCAGCTGAAAGGTGTAAGGGTACTGATGCTGAGATAGCAGGGATCGTGAACTCAAGACGCTGGCAGTAGACAGAAAAGTGCCTGGAAGGTGCAGCTGCCGAGAGTGCAGCTGGGGCCCGTCCACATCCTCTTCCGTCCGCTGAAGTATGTGTCGCTGTGGGGTCCACCCCTGACCTGGTGGGGCCTGGCAGGTGAAGGTGCCACTCTCACCCGGGCACTTGCGGGCAGGCCCCTCGCCGCCCCTGCCAGGCTCTGCTCAGCTCCTCCTGCCCTCAGGCCACACTTCCTCCCCTTTGAACAGAGGAGCCGGGTTTGTGATGCCTGATGCAGGTGCAGCAGCCTCGCAGCCGCGTGCGTACTTCCTGAAAGGGTGACAGTAGCATGTTCTTCCTGTTGGTGTTCTAGATGAGATCGCCTCTGTCCCAGTCTCCTTACAGACACTGAAACCTGTTACTGACAGAGCAAACCCGAAAATCGGCATAGGAATGCTGGCATTCAGTCCTGACAGCTACTTCCTGGCGACGAGGAACGGTCAGTTGGGCTGACACAGGTGCCATCTCCCCCCTTACCGTGTCCCGTGGCCCCAGGTGTAGAAGCGACTGGAAACAAAAGTTAGGGGTTTCCCACATATCCCCTCCTTCCACGTTTCTGCAGTAGCCGAGGTTCTGCCCACAAGCTCCTTGGAGGCACTGGCCTCCTGTCCCGCAGCAGCTGCCGCCTGCGCGTGAGCAAGGAGCGCTCTGCCCCACTCACCTGCTTGCTCGACCGAGTAGAAAGCCGGGCTGGGCACACTGCAGCCCGTCTTTTGTTAAGGGTTTCTCCATTTGTAAAAGGCTGTAAAAAAAAAAAAGCCACACAAAGAAAAACACACACTTGGGCCCTTTACAGCCCGCAGTGGCCGCCCTGGCCCCGGCGAGGAGCCCTGCAGGGCCCAGCCGAACCTGGACTGCAGGGCTGAGCCTCCCCACCCCGGCCAGTTCTTCCCCTCCCTTCTTTGGTGTCCACAGCGGGGCAGACACAGAGGAGACGGGTTGGGATGACACCAGGGCTCTGTCCTTCCTTCCTCAGACAACGTCCCCAGTGCCGTCTGGGTCTGGGACATTCAGAAGCTGAGGCTGTTTGCGGTGCTGGAGCAGCTGTCCCCGGTGCGTGCGTTTCAGTGGGACCCGCAGCAGCCGCGGCTGGCCATCTGCACGGGCGGCAGCAGGGTCTACCTGTGGTCCCCAGCGGGCTGCCTGTCGGTGCAGGTGCCTGGGGAAGGTGAGCACAGCCCAGCGGGCACGGGCACATCAGCCTTGCTCTTTGTAGTCTGGCGTCACACGGGCAGAACCGGTGAAGCCCCAGCCATCTCCAGCCAGGGAAACTGCCCTCAGCGTCTTTGTGTAAACCTCAAGGCTGGCGCCCAGTGCACAGGGGAGCCGCTGCCCTCGGCTTTACAGGGTAGAAGCAGCCCCTCCCTGACATGAGGCAGCTCTGGGGCTCCACTCTGGCTCTGCCTATGTGGGTCACTCCAGGCAGTGTGCTGGTCTGCAGGACAAGGGGTGCCTGGCCCCCAGGATCTGTGCCTTCCCCGCCCTAATCCTCTGACCGCCTGTCTCTCTAGGTGACTTTGCCGTGCTTTCTTTGTGCTGGCATTTAAGTGGAGACTCGATGGCCCTCCTCAGCAAGGACCACTTCTGCCTCTGCTTCCTGGAGACCGAGGCGGCAGTCGGCACAGCCTGCAGGCAGCTGGGCGGCCACACGTAGCAGCGGTGTCCTGATGTGTGTGCGGGAACGGGGCGCTCTGCACATTTCCCGTGTGGGAGAAAACAGCTTCACGGCAAAGTTCTCCGCCTCGGATGAGCCGGATTCAGTGATCTGATTCTCTTTTTCTATAGCAAAGCATTTTTGTAAATATGTATGATATAAAACTGTAGTTTTTACTATTTAAAATAAGTATTTGCTGATTCATACAGCTGCTTCTCAAAGTTTGGCTGCAGGCAGGTTTTCTAGCTCGTTTTGAGTTTCTGGTCAGTCTTAGGGAAGATGGGCGGTGACTGAGCCACAGGCCACTGAGCTCCCACCAGACACCCGGCCTGCTCTGGGTTCTCTGTTTGGATGTGTTAGGAGAACGAGGGTGGATCTCCGTGGGGCACGTCCAGCCTCCCCACCGTGGGTCTGCTTTGAAGTGTGGGAAGGGAGCCCTGGCACCCAAGTGCAATGCCACCCCCAAGTCCGGTCAGTTTCTCAGGGAGTCTCACGTCCACTTGTTAGAGAGCCACTGCGCGTGGGTCTCCACCCTGGCTGTTTGCAGGAAGCACCTAGAACTACCCAGAACAATTCCATCAGCCTCTCCAGCCGGTGCTTGGCAGGGAGCCAGGCTTGCCTGGCACCATAGGTGGGGGGATCAGGGTCGCAAGCCTAGGTTGCTGCGTACCGTGGCCTCTTCCTGCAGAGGACCATTCTCAGCACCCCTGTGAGAGACGGGCCTCAGCACAGGCAGCAGGTGCGGAGCCGCCGAGGCGGGGCGGGCTTTCACACAGGAAGACACGCTTTCTTGGCTGTTGCACCTACTTTAATAACAACTTCAAAAAAGGAACATCATCCAGTTCTAAATGCCTCATGAACACAGACACTGGAGTCCCCGGCCAGCATCCAAGGCAGCCCTGCGCATCCTGCAGGCAGCCACACTCGCCCCACAGCACGCCACTCGCTTAAAGCTACCACAGTCTTAGAGACGAGGGAAAACGCTGGTGAGCCAGCGCGTGAAGCTTATCGACAGCTTCCAGCCCCCCAAGCAAGCTGCGCGGATGCAGGGGAGGTGTGTGGGTCCCTGTGGGGAAATCCAGGCACGTCAAAGCCCAGGTGTGTTCAGTGCGAGACTTGGACAAAACCCCAGTCTATGCAGGAGCTGTAGGAGCCAAAGCGGGCATCGGCTGCTTCACGAGCATCCGAGAGACAGTCTCACTCTGTCGCCCAGGCTGGAGTATGGCCAGTGGCGCCATCTCGGCTCGCGGCAGCCTCAGCCTCCCAGGCTCAAGCGATCCTCCTGCCTCAGCCTCCTGAGTAGCTGCACCACCACGCCCAGCTAATTTTTGTATATTTGGTAGACGGGGTTTTGCCGCATTGCCCAGGGTGCTCTCGAACTTCTGAGCTAGTAAGATGTGCCGACCTCAGCCTCCCAAAATGCTGGGATTAAGGGCATGAGCCACCATGCCCCGCCTGATACGGTTCCTTTTTTTTTAAAGTGCATTATTCAAAAAGCAAATACTCAATTCCCTTTTAAATATGAATACAATACAAACTTAGAATACAGAGAGTTGTAAAAATTGTGTGCAAAGAACTGTCAAGGTGAGTCTCTCAAATTAATAAATTGTCTTAAAATGATTTTCTGTAACCCTTTTTGGGTCTGGGAAGGAGACCTTAAGTATCCCACAGCTGGGATTAATCTCAGATTAATTTTAGAAAAAGCGTGAGTTTAGGTCAACCCTTTACAGAAGAACAACGGTTCACTGAGGGCCCTGTGGGTGCAGACTGATCTCACTGAACCCGTCTGCTGGCTGCTTTTGGATGAGCTGAAGTAAAAATGGATTACATTTTGAAATACAAAATCTGACGCCAAGTGTAAACATACTAGCAACTGCAGGCACTCAGATACCCAGTGCCTCCCTGTATTTAGCAACCTAGGCAAGCGGTAAGCGGCGTGCTGGGGGTCCCGGCGTGCTGGGGTGGCAGGAACCACGAGAAGCCAAGGAGATACTCGAGGAAAACACCAGAAGTGAAGTTACAGAGGATGGAACACCAGCAGCACGGCGGCAGCGAGTCTTTTTGCTTTTGTCTGTAGCTTGTATTAGCAGAGTCCAATATCCAATTAAATACAGAGAATTCACTTTACTATTCTAATTGTGCTGAGGTCCCTAAAGCTGAAGGACCCCTATCCTTCCAGCTGGCAGCAGGACAGCATGAAGACTGCCAGGCCCCCCAGCCCCCACATCCCTTGGCCTTCTGGGGAGGGGGAGGAGCTCCCAGAATGCAGCTGGCTAAAAGCCTATTTTGCCCCTGGTCATGGAGTAGCCCAGCTTAGCCTCGTTGTTAATGAAGGACATGAGTCCCACGTAGGTCTCGATGAGGAGGGGACGCTCCAGGATCAGCACGCCATTCGCCTGTCCCGGCAGAGGGCTTTCTTTTTGGGCTTTTTTGACAGCTTGGATCAACAGAGCCTTGAAGCTTTCCAACTTTAAAGAGAGACAAACATGGAGCTTTAATTGTCAGGCAAGATAAGAGCATCTATTCCTTGGGAAAACTAGCATTCTGAGACAGTCCCTCCAGATGCCACCTGTCTCTTCATCCCCTCACTTGAATGGGCTGCCTCTGCCACATCCTGAGGGTCCCTCAGCTCCCCTCCCCACGGAGCTCTCCAGGTGTGTGGAAATCTTACCACCACGCTCTTCTGAGGCCAACGGCAGCCGGCATGTGCAGACCCCTTCTCGTGTACAGGGTTCTACCAGGCTACCTACCAGGTCGGTAACCAGGCCGAGGCACACAGCTGGGGAAGTGCAGAACCCCACTAGGCCATGGGCCCTGCTCTAACCCCAGCCCCGAGGCCTCCTCTCCTGGTGAGCATCCGCACTGGTCAGCTGGCACGGCTGGCTCTGCTGCTGTTCTCTGAAGCCCAATGGGGCCCTTCTCCACCCAGATCACCCTCTGGAGGCCACATGGGGCTACTTCAACATAAATTAACCAGAACTTCTAAAAACTTAAGAGAATAAACTCTATCATGAGTTTACTCTCTGTTACTAGCCACTCAGCAGCAGCTTCACGTGGCCGCTGGCGAGTGCAGACCTGAAATGGTTCTGTCACTGCGGGGGGTGTGGTATCATGGGCCTGTCTTTTTTTTTTTTTTTGAGACGGAGTTTCGCTCTTGTTACCCAGGCTGGAGTGCAATGGCGCGATCTCGGCTCACCGCAACCTCCGCCTCCTGGGTTCAGGCAATTCTCCTGCCTCAGCCTCCTGAGTAGCTGGGATTACAGGCACGTGCCACCATGCCCAGCTAATTTTTTGTATTAGTAGAGACGGGGTTTCACCATGTTGACCAGGATGGTCTCGATCTCTTGACCTTGTGATCCACCCGCCTCGGCCTCCCAAAGTGCTGGGATTACAGGCTTGAGCCACCGCGCCCGGCCTGGGCCTGTCTTCTTACCTGGCACAGAGATGCTGTCTTCTCATCTGCACCCGCCATCGGGTGTTCTATGAAAGTGGCATAGGGCACGTTGGTAGACCAGGGATTCCATCTGTTTATGAAGGAAGGGCGACTTTGCTTGTCCCACTGAATTCGAACCCCAAAACCTTCTCGCCTGACAAATTAGAACAAATAGCCAGGCTCAGCAGGGCAGGCCACAGTGCTCTCATGGACAACCTGACAATCTTACGGTTAGGAGCGTATGACAGTAAAGAGCATTTTCATGTTTACAGAAAAGACCTGACATATCACAGTGGAAAATGGCTTGTGGTTTTTAAGAGTAACTTCATCTCCACTAACAATTGCTTTAAGTACTTACAGGCCAGGTGCAGTAGCTCACGCCTGGAATCCCAGCACTCTAAGGGGCTGAGGTGGGCAGATCACCTGAGGTCAGGAGTTCGAGACCAGGCTGGCCAACATGGTGAAACCCCATCTCTACTAAAAATACAAAAAACTAGCCAGGTGTGGAGGCACACGCCTGTAATCCCAGCTATAAGGGAGGCTGAGGTAGGAGAACTGTTTGAACCTGGGAGGCGGCGGTCACAGTGAGCCGAGATTGTGCCATTGCACTCCAGCCTGGGCAACAGAGTGAGATTCTCTCTCAAAAAAAACAAAAACAAAAAAAAAAAAAACCCCAAAAAAACAAACAAAAAACTGTACTTAAAGCAAATACATTTTGGTTATTAGATGTATTACTTTGGTAATATTTACATGATTAAAAATTAATAGGAATACCGGCTGGGCACAGTGGCTCACGTCTGTAATCCCAGTACTTTGGGAGGCTAAGATGGGCAGATCTCTTGAGCCCAGAAGTTTGGGACCAGCTTGGGCCCCTACCCAAACCCCATCTCTACAAAAAATATAAAAATTAGCTGGGCGTGGGGGCGGGCACCTGTGATCCCAGCTCCGGGAGGCTGAGGTGGGAGGATCACTTAAGCCTGGGAGGTGGAGAATGCAGTGAGCCAAGTTTGCACCACTGGTGCCTGGGCGACAGAGTGGGACTCCGTCTCAAAAAAAAAAAAAAAGGGGAGGGAGGAATAGTTATAGATAGGCTGGCCAAATGAGAGAAAGGAAAGTGCAACCTTTTCCTTATGTCATATTAAATGTGGGTTAAAATGTTTACTCATTTTAGCTTCCTGAATTCCTCATCCTAATCTCTACATCAAAAACCTCAGTTCTACAGTTTAACTGACTGTGAAATGTCTAGGTTTCTCAGATTTCAAAAAATTATCCTACAGCAAAAAGATCAACTCCTGAAAGTTAGTCATTAAATATTTCCAAATTGGTGTTTCAGTGGTATCTATAACGTGGCACCCTCCTTTTCTCTTTTAAAAATTAGCTAGAGCAAGACTTGATGTGTCATGCAATCTGTCCCTGCCTGGAGATAAAATGCAGTTTGGCCTTTACCTGAAGAACATCCAAGTTCCTCTTTAACACACTGGATTCTACTTCAATGCATCTTGAACTCATATAAGTCTTTTTACTACAAGCCTAATAGCTGGCTTCTGTGCCAGAATTCCTTTTAATGCACTCAACTGCCCAGAAGTCGCTTCTTTTTTGGTGCAGTGATACTGGACTCTGAACAGACTTACTTGTTGAGCGATTTAGGGGGAAACTGGAACTCTCCGTAGGAAATGGTATCTACTGCGTTGAGCGCTATCCGGACCACCTGCTGGCACTGGAGACTGATGAAGTCATATTTACAGATGAGCAGGGACTGCTCGGTGACCAGCACCAGCCGCTCCTTCTCATTGTTCCAGTGATCCACCCTGCAGGAAGAGGAGGGGCCTCGGTCCACCCTGGACACGGCTGTCTCGGCTTAGCCAAGGCCAGCCCGGCTGAAAAGGCAGCAGGGGCGGCGCGCGGCGCTTCAGCGTAGCACGCTGGGAGGTCCCCGCAAGGTGCTGCGCGGTGGCTAGGAGCGGATCCCCCCACCGAGGAGCGCGCAGCCCCGGCTTACTCGGTCAGCAGCCACACCCCCTGGATCTCGCCGTCCTCCACGGGCCGCACCACCACGCGGATCTCCTCCACTGCCTGCTCGATGCTGCCGGGCTGGGCGGATGGGGGCAAAGGTCACAGGTCACAGGTCGCTCTCTGCAGGAACGCCCGGCGCCCGCCTCCGTCCCCACTCGCCCACATCCCGCTCCGCGCCCTCGGCCCCGGTCCCGGCCTCACCCGGAACACGAAGTACTCCTTGACGCGGGCGCGGCGCGTGGGGTCGTGGATGCTGAGCGGCCAGAGCGTCTGGCGCAGCGGCGTCCCCGGTCCCGGCCGCCCCCCGCCCGGGCAGCCGCCCGCCCCCACCTCCTCGCCGGCCGCCAGCAGCGCCGTGGGGCTCGTGCCGGCCGAGTCCACCGAGTCCCGCAGTTGCAGCATCGCCGCGCCCGTTACAGACCCAGACTCCGAAGCCGACGCGGCCGCCGTCGCCGCAGCCGCCGCCGTCGCCGCAGCCACCGCCACTGCCACCGCCACCGCCCCGCCCACGCCACCGCCCCTGTCTCCGCCCCTTCCGCGCCCGCCGACCCTCGGGATTGGCTCTCCTCCTGCCGCCTTCCACGATTGGCTTCGCCCCGCCGCCGTTCACCATTGCTCCCGCCCCTCGCTGCGCCGGAAGCGATTGTCACCCGCAGCCTCACTTCCTGTTTACACGACGGGAAGGGGCGGGGCCGAAGCCGGTTGCCTGGGGGTCGCGAAGCCGCCGGGGAGGAGGGGCCGGCTTGGAAAGCGGGTGACCCGCCCTGCAAGTGCCATGCCACCTTCAGCCGCTGGAGCTTGGACGTGGGCGCGCGCGCGGGTCGGGGGATCGCACATCACGGAGGGGCGCGGCGCGCGGGGGCTGGGGTTGGAGGACCGCAGGGGAGTTCGCACGCCGGGCAGCGGTCTCCTGCCGGGACCAGGCGCTCTTCCCCACGCCGGGCATTCGTGACGGATCCACGGAGCAGTGCACCCTGAGGCGGGAGGGTAGAAAGTGCTGGTGTCGAGGGCGGTGTGGGAGGCGGTGAGGGAGGAGGTGTGGGGTGACAGCCCAGGCCCTGCGCGGAGCCTGCGGGCGGAGCTCCAGCTCGTCCGTGAGTCCTCCCGGCTGGCCTTTTCCCTGTTCCTTGGCTTGCCTGCGTCCCTGTCCTCATCTCAGGATGGGAATGCGCACCCAGGCCCAGGCCCAGGCCCAGGCTGTCGCGAGCCTTCAGCGAGCCAGTGTGCACGGAGAGGGCGGCCCAGAGCTCCCGGTCAGCGCTCGCGGTTCGAGGTGGACCGTGTGCGTGCCCCGCGCTAGCCCCAGCTCCCGGAGGTGCCCCCAGCGCGTGTGGCGGGGGCGGTGAACGGAGCTGCAATCTGGCGGGGGCTGCGGCAAGGAGGGCGCAGAGTCCAGGGGTCAGGGTTACCTTCGGACAGGATAGATCCGTCTGCTCGGGGATGAGGAAGACACACGAAGCGGGGCGCACGTAGGCGAGGACAACGAGATGGGGGGAGAATGAGGAGTTCGGGGCACATCTGTTTCCTTCAGTCGGAGTGGGGTTGGAGCGGGGTGTTGACAAAGATGGACGGTTTAGAATCGCCTGCCCGGAGCCGATCAGGGAAGGGCATGGGGTCCTCTGAGCAGCTGAGAGACCCCAGGGAGGTTTGCAGTGGCGCCTCCCACGCAGCAGCTGGGGAAGTGGGAGAAACCCATGCTGGGCTGGTCTAGACGGGGGAGTTTGCTGGGTAACGGTGGTCAAAGTCCAGGGAGAAACGGGAGGCCAAGATCCCAGAAGGAGTGTTTGCCAAGAATGGTGGTGTGCAGGGATTCTGCCCCACTTGCCAGCGGACAGGCCAGCTTGCCGAAGTTGTATGGGCGCCTGCGCAGAAGACGCAATACCCCGAGTCAGAGGGAAAAGACGACAACAGGAATCAGGCGATGCTGTTGTGCCCAGGCGCATGTGGCGCCACAGTGGGTACGTTACAAAACAGGACCCTGGAGCCCGTGGGACCAATGTGGTCTTTGTCCCAGAGGGAGACTGTCTCCCCGGAGGGCTGCCCACCGCAAGCGCAGGCCTGAGAAATGGCCTAGAAAAGAGTGGTCAGGGCGTTGTGTTCTTGGCAAGACCGGGCAGTGGGACCTATAGACCAGTGTCTCCCAGCTAACTCACCGGCGGGGACATTGAGGTCCAAGTGTCCAGTCCGGCTAGAAATGGCTGCAGATCCAGCAGGCACTGGTGAGTGGGAGAATACCCCCAAGGGAGGAAGAACAGAGGCCAGGAGGGAGCTGAATGAATGTAGATGAGAAATACTGGGACAGCTGCAAGCTGTGGTCAGTGATGGGCAACTAGAACTGGAGATTCGGGGGCGAGGCGGGGGGGAGAAAGAGGGAGGGGAAGGAGAGGGAGGGGAAGGAGAATGAGAAAGAGAGGGAGACAGAATGGGGGTGAGAGAGAGGGAGAATGAGGGAGAAAGGTAGGAGCAAGTTCTGGACGACAGCAAGGGTGGTGCTGTGGTCCTGGAACCAGATGCCCAGCGAGTGGGATGAAAAACTCGGCACATGAGCCCAGAGCCAGTGAGACCGGCTGGGGCTGAGGGTGCAGGCTGCTGGCAGGAGCTGGCAGGGGCTGGCAGGGGCTGGCAGGGGCTGGCAGGGGCTGGCAGGACAATGAGGATTCTGACCCAGAATATATGTGTCTATATATATATGTCTATATATAAATATATATAATTTATATATGTCTATATATAAATATATATAATTTATATATGTCTATATATAAATATATATAATTTATATATGTCTATATATAAATATATATAATTTATATATGTCTATATATAAATTCCAGAAGTGACAGGAGGGATAGATGATGGAGGGAGTGTGTTTTAGACAATAAACAAATTGCATTCAGCATGGATGAGTTTCCTGGGGCTTCTGTCACAATACGCCACAATGCACCACAAACTGACTTGTTTAAAAACAAAAGGAACATGTTTCCTCCCAGCTCTGGAGGTCAAAATCCAAAATCAAGGCGTGGGCAGGGGCTCCCTCTGCAGCCCCGAGGTTGAGGCATGCCTTGCTCTGCCAGGGTCTCGTGTTGCCAGCCAAGCTTGGCTTCCTGGGCTTGCTCATGCATCGCTCCCATTCCTGCCTCCGTCTTAACACCACCTTCTCCCTGTGGGCCTCTTCTGCAAGAACACCCAGTCCTATTGGATTACGGACCACCCTAGTGACCTCGTCTTTAGTTGATCATCGGCAAAGTTGCTGTTTCCAAATAAGGTCACTGTTAGTTTTTTTCACACTGCTATTAATATAAAAAACTGCCCGAGACTGGGTAATTTATAAAGAAAAGAGGTTTAATTGACACAGTTACACATGGCTGCGGAGGCCTCAGAAAACTTACAATCATGGTGGAAGGCAAAGGGGAAACAAGGCATGTCTTACATGGCAGTGGGGGTGGGTGCCACACTTAAACCATCAGATCTCGAGAGAACTTGTTATCACAGGAGCAGCATGGGAGAAATCGCCCCCATGCTCCAATCACCTCCCACCAGGTCCCTCCCTGGACACGTGGGGATTACAATTGGAGATGAGATTTGGGTTGGGACACAGCCAAACCCTATCATTCAACCCCTTCCCCCTCCTAAGTCTCGTGTCTTTTTTACGTTTCAAAACCAGTCATGCCTTCCCAACAGTCCCCCAGAGTCTTAACTCATTTCAGCATTAACTCAAAAGTCCACAGTCCAGAGTCTCATCTGAGACAGTCCCTCCCACCTACGAACCTGTATAATCAAAAACAGGTTAGTTACTTCCAAGGTACGATGGGTACTACCATTGGTAAGTGGTCCCATTCCAAAAGGGAGAAGTTGGCCCAGAACAAAGGGGCTACAGGCCCCACGCAAGTCCAAAACCTAGCGGGGCAGTCGTTAAATCTTAAAGCTCCAAAATAATCTCCTTTGACTGCATGTCTCACATCCAGGGCCACACTGATCCAAGGGGTGGGGTTCCAAGGCCTTGGGAAGCTCTGCCCCTGAGGGCCTACAGCTATTCAAGGCCCAGGGTGCAACCTGTTGGTAAACCTACCTTTCTGGAGTCGAGGATGGTGGCCCTCTTCTCACATCTCCCCTCTGCAGTGCCCTAGCAGAGGTTCTCCATGAGGGCTCTGCCCCTGCAGCGGACTTCTGCCTGGACATCCAGGCGTTTCCATACATCCTCTGAAACCTAGGCAGAGGCTTCCAAAGTTCAGCACTTGTCTTCTGCACACCTGCAGGCTCTGCCTGAGCTGTACCTTGACCCTTTTTAGCCCTGGCTGGAACTGGTTTTGCCTCCTGGGCCTCTGGGCCTGTGGTGGGAGGGTCTGCCGTGAAGCTCTCTGAAATGCCCCGGAGACTTATCTGCAGCTGATGGCTTAAATTTCTCCCAAGAAAATGGGTTTTCTTTTTCTATCACATCGGCTGCAAATTTTCCAAACTTATATGTTCTGCTTCCCTTTTAAACATAAGTTCCAATTTCAGATCATCTCCTTGTGAACACACATGACTGTACGTTTTCAGAAAAAGCCAAGTCAAATCTCGAATGCTTTGCTGCTTAGAAATTTCTTCTGCCGGATACCCTAACTCATCTCAAATTCAAAGTCCCACAGATCTCTAGGGCAGGAGCAAAATGCTCCCAGTCTCTTTGCTAAAGCACAGCTGTGCTTCAGTTCCCAGTACGTTCGTCATCTCCCTCTAAGACCACGTCAGCCTGGACATTGGCCATATCACTATCACCATTTCGGTCAGAACAGTTCAACATGTCTCTAGGAAGTTCCAAACTTGCCCACATCTTCCTGTCTTCTGAGCTCTCCAAACTGTTCCAACCTCTGCCTGTTACCCAGTTCCAAAATTGCTTCCACATTTTCAGGTATCTGGGTATCAGTGCCTCACTATCCTGGTACCAATTTTCTATATTAGCCAATTTTCACACTGCTGTAAAGAACTACTTGAGACTAGGTAATTTATAAAGGAAAGAGGTTCAGTTGACTCAGTTACGCGTGGCTGAGGAGGCCTCAGGAAACTTACAGTCGTGGCGGAAGATGAAGGGGAAGCAAAGCACGTCTTACAGGGTGGCAGGAGAGGGAGGCGGGGTGGGAAGTGTCACACTTAAACCGACGGATCTCCTGAGAACTCACTATCAGGAGAACAGCGAGTGGAAAATCCGCCCCCATGATTCAGTCACCTGCCCCCAGGCCCCTCCCTCGACACGTGGGGAATTGCAATTTGAGATGAGGTTTGGGTGGAGACAGCAGAGCCAAACCATACCAGTCATATTCACAGGTACTGGGGTTAAGACCTGAATGTGCCTTTCTGGGGGACGCACATAACGATGTGTCATACGTGCGTTACGGACCGTCCAGCCAGATGGCTGCTCTCTCCACACACGCTGGTTGCCGGGCAGGGATGGTTCGTGACTGGGGTCTGGCTGTGAGGTCGCGGGAGGGGAGCCCCTGAGTTTTGTCTATTTCTTGGGGCTTTGAAGAGGCTATTCCCATTTCTGTCAGCAGGTGGCAGCATCACCCAAGCACGGCCTTCCCATCAGAGGACACGGTTTCGTGCTGGGGTGTATTCAGGCCCTAGATGAAGTCATTGTTTATCTGCCCGCCGCTGGAAGTCTGAACTGGGAAGCGTGGGTCCGCATCTTAACTTCCACATGTTATGGTTTTGCATTTGCAAAATCAGCGGGTCCCGCCTTTGCTATCACTCTCTGATGGATGTGGGAGTCAAGGGCCCACGTGCCGAAGGGCCGCCGAAGGGTGGGGTCCTCCCGGTGCCTGCAGCAGCTCCCCCAGGCTGAGGGTCAGTGCGCAGCCTGGGGGCCGTTCCCGCATGCAGGATCCCTGGCTTCCAGGCAGCTGTGCTCTGGGGGATGCACTTTGGGCGGAGGAATGTTTCTCAGCCTCTCCCTTCTCCATGGAGCGCGGGCTGGGACAGTCCGCAGGGCTGTGTGTGAGGGTCCGCAGTGCTTGGGGCGGTCGTGAGCACTCAGGTGGTGTCTTGCAGACATGGCCCTCACACTGGCAACTCATGAAAGAAGCAGAAGCAACTTCCACAAAGAAATGCCTCTCCCTGCAGGCGGATAAGGGGCTTTCAGATGGGTCCAAGGATCAAGAGCAGGCCTCGGGGAAGGAGCAGGGCTGCCATTCTCCTGCAGTCCTCAAAGGCTGAGTCGCTTTCATGATAACGTCCTCCCCCACTGCACCCCAGCAGGACGATGGGGTCTTGCTTCCCGCCTGCCCCTCGCCAGGTGGGGCCCGGGGTCCCCAGGTGGTCTCTCTGCCGGGGGTCCAGTGGGAAGGCCTGGCCTCGAGGGGCGGGCTTCCTTTGGGAGAATGGGACCCAGGGGGAGGCTGAGAGAGCTTGGGTTAACTTGTGGCCAAAAGATCTTGGACAGGATGTTGCCTGGGCCTGAGCGTTGGTTCTGTTCTGGGCAGCATGGCAGGCAGGGCGTGGCCCATGCTTCTCTGACCCGAGAAATACAGCGCTCTGTAAGGGTTATTGCTGAGTTTAAAATGAGGAAACTGAGGCCAGCACAAGATAAATAAATTTAATGCAAATTTATTCAGCTCCCGGATGAGGTTCTGCGGTCCAACAGGAGGGGCAGGAGAAGTCGCACGGACTCCTCTCAGACGTGGGGTTTTATAGGGAGTGGAGGCGTTTGATTGGGTGTGGGAGAGCAGGGCATGGGAAGGGCAAGCTTGCTATTGGCAGGTAGGCAGGGTTTGAATGCTATTGGGTAGATTTACAAGACTTGACTGCTATTGGGTAGATTTACAAGACTTCTTTTGCATTTTGGCGGGGTTCTTTAAGGGAGAGCTAGGTGCTGTGTGAGGGGGGTGGGAGTGTCCAAGCTCCCAGCGAGGGAGGGGGGTGTGTCTGAGCTTCCGGTGAGGCGACGGGCCTTACGTTGCTTCTCTGACCCAAGAAATACCGCACTCCACTGCAGGAAACCTGCTGGGCTGAGAACACCTGCCTCCCAGCCTTGGCCTTGCAGGGGACGCGGGGAGTGGGGGCGAGGGGAAGCCTCTGTCTGTTCCTGTGTGCAAGTGCTGGTAAGATGGCCGGGGCCTGAAGGGCATCACTGCCCCAGGGCAGGGCAGAGCAGGGAAGCGTCTGCTGTGGAGGCTCCTCTCCTCTGGGCCGGGGCTCCCCAGGGACAGGAACTGACGTGCCTCACTCAGGAGTTTCCTGCAGTGCTGCAACAAGTGACCTCGGACTGGGCCTGCCTGTCTCTCTCCCAGCTTCTGGCAGCTCCAGCAACCCCTGGCGCCCCTTGGCTTGTGGGCACATGGCCTGGTTCTCTGCCCCTGGCTTCACACTGCGCCCTCCCGTGGCTCTGTCTCAGATCTCCCTCTGCTGTCTCTTACAAGGACACCTGTCCGAGGATTTACAGCCTGCCCAGGAAGCCCCAGACGAGCTCATCCAGAGATGCTTTACTTGATTATATCTGCAAGCACCCTTTTTCTTTCCCAGTTTAATTTATTTTTTCTTCAACTTTTGTTTTAAGTTCAGGGGTCCATATGCAGGACGTGCAGGTTTGTGGCACAGGTCAATGTGTGCCATGCTGGCTTGCTGCACAGATGGCCTCACCACCTGGGAATTCAGCCCAGCATCCACTAGTTCTTCTTCCTGACGCTGTCCCTCCCCGCCACAGGCCCCAGAGGGTGTTGTTCCCCCAGTGTGTCCATGTGTTCTCATCACTCAGCGCCCACTCACAAGTGAGAACGCGGGCAAACGCCCTTTTTCCAAATGAGGTCACATTCACAGGAGCCAGTGGCGGGGAAGACGGGGACCAATGTCTTTGGAGGCCGCTATTCAATGCACTAGGCTGTCTCTAGCTCCTAGGCCGGTGGCAGGAGTGGGTGCAGTTTTCCACGTGAGTGTCAGCACCTGGTCTGAAACACCGTCACGTTTCCATACCTAGCTCCATCCTGATGCTGACCCGAGGGTTGGAGGGAGAGGTGATGGCAGGATGATGGCGGGAGGGGGTCTGGGTGGGGGTGGGGTTGGGGGAGCTGCATGGCGAAGCCCAGGCCTGTGTGTCTGGATGCCATCTGGTCCCCAGAACAGCGGCTCTGCTCACTGGTGCTGTGGTTCAGACGCTGAGCAGGAACCAGAACCGGAGGCTGCTCCTCTGCTCTCTCCACTGCAACCCAGGAGGACACAGGAACTGAACCAGGGAGGAAGGCATCCCACCCAGCAGTGGTTGGGACAGGGGTTCTGACCGGGTCATCTGCTCTGGGATTCCCGTTCTCCCCCACCACGCAGCCCACCTTGGGTATGCCACAGATCGGTCTTTTCATCTTACTCTCTCCTTTGGGGCAAATTCAGAGGTTTAGAAGTGAACTTCAGGGTCAGCTGCCCACAGGCTGGCCATAGCCTCAGTGAAGGGTGTGGTGCGGGGTTTGCTGTGCGCTCCTGTGCTATCTGGAGAGTCTCCCACCCCTTCTCTCACCTCCTTCTCTGGCCGTCGCTGGCACCTGCTGGATTTTGTGGTCATCTCACACTGGGGTTGCTGGCAGAGACCGTCGCGGGCGGTCGGTCACTGGGGTGTTGATGTGAGGACTGCTGTGGCACCATGCATCTGAGGGCCAGGAAGCGCCTTCCGCGAGAATGACTGCTCGCTCCCCTGTCAGGAGAAATGGCGTGACAATTCAGAAAAGATGCGGGATTGTTTTCTTGGATTGACAGTGAGCTTTCGGGGATGTTTTGCACTTCTCTCTGTGGGACTCTTAGCTCTGGAAGGATTAAAGTCAGGCTGCAGGGAAGGAGCGCGCAGCCGCCAGCCTGCAGGCGGGACATGAGGAGCAGCTTGCTTTGGAAATTAGCGCTTCGAGTTATCCGCCGAGCTGGTGGTTTGATTCTTCTTTCTCCCTACGTTATTTCTCCTCCATCCAAAGGTTGTTTGTATTATTTCCAGCAGAGAATGGGACAAAAACATTGAAAGGTAGTGTATTTTAGTAACGCTTTTCAGGCAAAGTAGAGGAATTATTTGCCAGATTTAAAAATGGTAGAAGGGGAAGCATATCCACTCCTCGTGTCTGTTGGGGAGAGGCTCTGAGCCAAGCCCGATTCTGCATGTGACCCAGGAGTGGTGTCCTGGGTGACCCGCAAGGGCTGAGGCTTCGAGGCCTGGCAGGATAAAGAGCGGAGGAGTGGGAGGGCTGAGCCCCCTGGATAGGGCAGTGGGTGGGGTCAACACCCAGGCTTGTGCCGTGGCTCAGAGACCTCTTGCAGGCATCTCCATTTGGGTCTAACAGAGACATCCATTTGAGCTGCTTCCCACCTGGTGCCTCCCCAAAAATGCGCAGGGCTGTGAGGACCCGGCGGGTCTGTGCCACGTAGGTGGAGTCAGCAAATCCTAACAGTGGAACTGAGATGCTTGGCTACGATTTCCTGAAAGATTTTTAGGGTGGAGCTTGGTCTGGGAGCTGTGGCCTGAGCCGCAACTGCAACCCAATGGGCCTCTGAAGCCATGGGAAGCCCCCGCTCGGAAAGAGGACCAGAGGGAGGCCAGTGGGTCCAGCCGAGGGACCAGTGGGTTCCAACACCTGTGCCCCACGCCAAGGGGCAGTGTCCTTCAGCCGTCTCTGTGCCCCACGCCGAGGGGCAGGGTCCCTCGGCCGTCTCTGTACCCCGCGCCGGGGGGCCGTGTCCCTCGGCCGTCTCTGTGCCCCGCGCCGGGGGGCAGTGTCCCTCGGCCGTCTCTGTGCCCCGCGCCGGGGGGCCGTGTCCCTCAGCCGTCTCTGCAGTCGCCCTTTCTCTCCTTCGCCTCCTTGGGATGGTCATAAAGTACACCTCCCGCTGCGGTCCCTGCCCTTCCTAAAGTTTGATGACTGTGAAAATGTCCGTGTTTCCCCATGCAGACATTTAAGGCAATTGCAATGAAAAGTCCAATGCAACTTTGAAGGAACTGGGCAAACGGGCTGCAAAATTCATTTGCAGGAATGACAGATGGGAATTACCACTATAATTTTGGGGGGAAAGATGAGAGTCGTGGGGAGGTACTGGTCATTCAAACACACTCCCAATAAGCTGTCATGAGAATCACCATGGCGGGCCTTTCTGTCTCGTCCTGGGGATGCAGGGCAAGGAGGTAAAACCGTCTGGGCCTGAGCTAAGACCCAATGGAAATACCCAGAGACAGATCTATTTGTGATGAGTTCGGGATGAAGAAGCTGCCTCGGATCGTGGAAGGAGCCGGGTTGGCTGATAGTGCCTGAACCACTGGCTAGCCAGGCGATTCCTCCTTCACAGCAGACAGCAGAGTAAATGATGGGGAAATACACAAATGCAATGGAAGCAATGAAAAAGAATGAAACATTAGGGAATCTTCTAAGCTTAGCACTTACTTCTAAGCAAAGGAGGGAGCTGCAGAGAAAAACTACATACCTCTTAGTACCCGAAATTTGAATTAAATAGTCAGACAGCATCAGTAACCATACTCAAACCAAAGCTAGCCTGGGCGTGGTGGCTCACACCTGTAATCCCAACACTTTGGGAGGCTGAGGTGGGCAGCTGAGGTCAAGAGATCAAGACCATCCTGGCCAATGTGGTGAAACTCTACTAAAAAAACAAAAATTAGCTGGGTGTGGTGGTGAACTCCTGTAGTCCCAGCTACTCGGGAGGCTGAGGCAAGAGAATCGCTTGAACCTGGGAGGCAGAGGTTCGCTGAGGTTGCGCCACTGCACTCTAGCCTGGCGACAGACTGAGACTCCGTCTCAAAAAACAAAAACAGAAAACTACAGATACAGACTGGGAAAATGTTTGCAACACCGTCCCACAGACTGTCACTTTATTATGAAAATGGACAAAGAATATTTGCAGAATATTTACTGTGCTCTGAATAGTTTATTTTTTTTGCTACAAAAGCAACCTTGTGTATAGTGAGTTCAATCTGCATATAGAAGGGTATGAAACACACACGCCCAAGCTGATGCCTTTTTTCCTAAGTCCAGTCTAGGCACCGTCTGTGGTGCTCGGCTGTCTTGTGTGCAGGAAGACACACTTTGGTACTGAGACATGTCTGAGTGTCACCCATGCCCTCTAGTACCAGGCTGGGCAGAGGACCTGGTCTTAGGGTGGAGGAGGTAAGATTCAGGGGCACAGACAGCCCCAGGGGCCTGCCTGTCAGAGAAGTGAGCTCCCCGCTGTGCCTGAGAATGAAGGCTTTGTCTAGGGACCAGGGAGTGCAGTGGCGACGACCACAGACCACCCCGGTGACTGCCCCATCACCTTGAATGGCGGAGTAAAAGCGGTGCACGCCCTGTGAGGGCGCGGTGGGTGTCCTGGCCACAGGGATTTCCAGCAGGAAGCACGTGTCCTCTTCCCGTCTGCCTCCCTACCTGGGGCCTGCCCAGGACTCTTCCCTGTGTCACCCAGCTTAGTGCCTGGGACGGGGGAGTGCACAGAGGCAGGGTGAGGCCAGCAGAGCCCATCTGCAGGGGCCTAGAAAGGCACACACCAGGTCATATATTTTCATAAAATAACTTACTTTGTATTATTTTTCTTCCAGAGGGCCCCTCATTTTATAAGTTTGAGGCTGCTCAAAACCTGAATCCTCCCCTGCCCAGAGACCTCCTTTTGAACCCACAGGATCCATCCAAATTCTTTCCTTCTTCCTCTGATAAGCTGGAGAATGTTCTCCAACAGTGAGTCATCCTCCTCCACCCCGTCCCAGGCCGGCTGGAATTCAGCAGAGAAGCTGGCGAACTTTTTAAAGGTGTTCATTCATTCGCTTGACGCGCACTCGTTGACCCCCCATCTGTGCCAAGCCAGCTCTGGAAGAGCAGCCATCAGATGTAAAGAAGCCATTCCACAGCTCTCAGGGCCGGGGAGAAGCTCACGGGCTTGCACCTCCGCCTGAGGACGGGGCCCACTGCAGAAGTGGGGCACTGGGGAGGTTTTCTTGGGTGCAAGCTCTTGGGATACCAGGAGGATAGTAGCCCCCAAACCCAGGCTGGGGCAGCCCCTGCAGCTGAGCTCCTGGGAAGGGTGGTCAGTGGGTGTGGGTGAAGGGCACAGTTGAGAGCCCGGAGGGACAGATGAGGGTAGTGTTTGGAGCATCAGCAACTGGGGCACCCCCTGGTAGCTGGGGTTTCAGAAGACGCTGAACTCACCCACCTCTCGGGGACTCCGGCTGTTTGTGCTGTTCATGTTTGTTGTTGTTGCCGATGAGTAGATGACAGGGTAAGGGAAGGTCCCCAGACCCAGACCCCTGTGTTCAGTTCCCGGATCTGCAGTTCACAAGCTGGGCGACTTGGGGTGCTACCCCTCCTGTGACCTCCGTCTCCCCTTCTGTAAAGCAGGGGTGATGGTGAGGCTGGCCTGATGGCCACCCACCCCCAGGGGACTGTAACCTCCAGGTAGTGTAGGGGCGCAGACAGCCTGTGTGTGTTGGGGGTACTGTTGCCCTTCCATTGCATCAGGATAGTTGGCGGGGTGCTCCCTTCCCAACCCCCTCCCAGCCAGGGCTCCCTCCAGTGCTCCCTATTAGAAGTTCCTCCCCCAGACCACACAAAGCCTTGGAGGGGGAAGGTTCCAAGGAACAGGGCAGCCCAGCTTTCACTGGCTGAGCTGATGGCCAGTGTGCCTCTGCAGCAGGGACCAGCAGGGCTGGCTCTTCGTGTGGCTAATGAGGGGACCACACCCGGCCCCCATCTGGTCCCACCCAGATTGCACCCCTCATCCGCTATTCAAAAAGAGACACTCCTGAGTGTCTGGTAGACCTGACCCCAGAGACTCCATGTCCATCCCTGGGACCACCTGGTTCTGGCCCCTGGAATCAGTCAATTTCAAACCAAAACCAGGTTTCAAAGGACAAAAGTGAATCTTACTTTGCAGAAGCCTCACCCTAGATAGTGCCTCTGCGCCCATGGGCACCCTAGAATTTAGCGCCTCCCCCTGTCTGTGGCTCCTGGGACCCCAGGCCCACCCACTCCAGGCCACTGTCCAAGAACACTGTTCCCAGCACAGAAAGAGGAACGGGAATGCCCAGGAGGTGGCTGAGAACCGGCAATGCAAGTCCCCGAAGCAGGGGTGTCCAGGGTGCACGCAGGTGGCAGAGGCTGGCCACCCCCTCCTCAAGCCCTTCATCCACCGCATCCCTGCGGGAAGGGAATGAGGTGTCAGGGCTAAGGTGGACGCAGCGTCCACGGGCAGAACAAGCCGAGGCTGGCTTCCCCGTGGAGCCTGAGAAGTGAGGGAGCCTGAGGGCTGTCTCCTGAGGTCGGGGTCTGAGGTCCGGGACTGCAGAGAGCTGCCTTTGCGGGGTGTGGCCCCCTGGAACCCGGCCCCTTCTGGGTTGGTCACTGCAGTTGGTTAGCATCTGGACTTTCCGCTTGAGACCAGCATGGAGCGCGAAGGGGCTGTGCCAGCCCCGCGGGGGTCTGGGGCGGGACTCCGGGAAGGCTGTGGGCGGGGCCTGGGGCCGGTCAGGGGCGGGGCTGGGCGGGGCTGGGCGGGGCTGGAAGCAGGAGCCCGGGCTGGGGTGAGGGACCTGGGCAAGTCCAGGGGCCGTGCCGGGGGCGGGGCGCTGCTGAGATGGGGAGGGGGCGGGGCCTAGGGCGAACGGAGCGGGGCGAGCCGGGGGCAGAGTCGGGACTGGGGGACGAACTGGGGTCGTGCTGGGGGCGGGGCGCTGCTGAAGTGGGAGGGGTTCTGGATAGAGGCGGGGCCTAGGGCGAACGGAGCAGGGCGAGTCGGGGGCGGAGTCGGGATTGGGGTCCGAGCTGGGGTCGTGCTGGGGGCGGGGCGCTGCTGAGGTGGGAGGGGTTCGGGATAGGGGCGGGGCCTAGGGCGAACGGAGCGGGGCGAGCCGGGGGCGGAGTCGGGACTGGGGTCCGAGCTGGGGTCATGCTGGGGGCGGGGCGCTGCTGAGGTGGGTGGGGTTCTGGATAGGGGCGGGGCCTAGGGCGAACGGAGCGGGGCGAGCCGGGGGCGGAGTCGGGACTGGGGTCCGAGCTGGGGTCGTGCTGGGGGCGGGGCGCTGCTGAGGTGGGAGGGGTTCGGGATAGGGGCGGGGCCGAGGGCGCTCGGGGCGGAACGAGCCCGGGGCGGGGCAGGGACTGGGGTCTGGGCTGGGGGCGTGGCGGCCTTCCAGGCTCCGGGCCCGCGGCGCTGTGCTCAGCGCGCCGGGGCGAGTGTCTGCAGGGTGGACCCGGCGAACAGGTCTCCGCGGTGCCATTGCGGGCGCGGGCGGGAAGCGGACGCTCCGCACCTGCAGCGACCTCGGGCTCCGCGGACCCGGCGCGGGCACCTGTGGCTGCGTCCTATGGCGCACGTCGAGGCGGAGGCTCCGGGGAGTCTGCAGGGCTGCCTGTAAGCCGGGGACCGGAGAAGGCACCGGCGCGCACGATGCCGTTCCCTGCGGAGGCGAGGGCAGCGGGTCGCGAGGTGGTCCTGGCGCTGCTGCTGGTGCTGCTCCCCGCCGCGCCCGCGCGCGCCAGCGTCCCTCCGCGGCCCCTGCTCCCGCTGCAGCCCGGCATGTGAGTAGCGGGAGCTGGGAGGGTTCGGCGGATCGTCCGGGGACCCCGGGGCTTCGGGAGGCCCGCGGTGGACCGAGCTCCTAGGCTTTGTCCCTGGGGCCCCAGAGCAGTGGCCTCTTGGCCCTAACTGGAGAGCGGGTGGCTGAGACACAGGGCTCCGGGTCGAGTCTGGGGCCCTTCTGTGGCAGGGCCCCTCCCCGTGTCCCCTCCCCCTCTCCCCTTCTCCCCTGCTTTTGCTCCGGGATGTAGGTTCTGCAGGCTCAGGCAGATGCTGTACTTGGAAAGCGGTGAGGAATCTGGGCCCCTTTCCGGGCAGATTCTGTCCCCGGAGCCCGGCTGGGAGAAGGCAGAGAGGAAGCCGCCTGTTCCCGCTTCTCCAAAGCCTGTCTTCTGGGGTCTGGGGGCCTTCGCAGGGGCGAGCGTGCCCAGACGGGGGAGCTGAATGGAGTCGGTCTGTGTGTTAAACACGTGCGCTTTGGGCTGTTGGAGAAGGAATTTAGTGCCAGAACTGGCAGGAAGAGAGGGTCAGGAGCCAGCCGAGATGAATTTAATTTTGAAAGATGATTCCCCATCGGGCCGTTTAGCGGTCTCTCTTGAACAGCAAATCAATCCTTGTGTTGGCCTCAAAGGAAAACCGGTGTGCAGTGGAGGAGGAGGCGGCGGCTGGGAGTTGCTGGCGCCCCCACCCAGCACTCCCTGCTCGTACTGGGCCTGGGGCCTGCAGAGCTCGAGAAGGCTGCAGACGGGAGGGCGAGGGCCAGGCTCAGGTGAAGGCCTCCTGTCTGACAGCCTCCCGGTCCTGGGGCCACGGAGGGTCTCTCAGGCTGCTCCTGTCCAGCACTCCCCACAGGGCCTGGTGCTCAAAGGCCCACCACAAACCTGGCCGTGCAGGACAGAGCTGCAGCTGGCTGGGGACTGAGAAGCTGCCACGTTGCGCTGGCGTAGGGGAGGGGGTCCAAACCCCCAGCCCCACCCTGGGTCTTGCTTTACTCCACAAAGTGGAGGCCTTTTCAAAGCCGTACTGTCCCTGGGTTGGGGGCCTTGGCATCCACAGTGTGAACGGCCCCAGTCCTGACTCCACGGGCTGCTGGACATTCCTCTTTCCTGTGACCCCAGTGCATTTATTGGAGAGCTGCAGGCTCAGAAGGGACACCACAGTGGCCTTCGCTGCTCAGCCAGCCAGCCCCTCCCAGGACCAGCCAGGGGCTTCCAGGGGCACAGGCTCCCCAGAGTCCCTGGGTGGGCTGCTGCTCGGCAGAGGTGGACGGCCCGCTGTCTCTGCTCCGGTGTCCCTGCTCCTGCGAGGGGCCTCTGCCACCAGGGCACTGCAGAACCTGTCGGCACCCTTCCTGGGCCCCCTGCTGGACTTGGACCTTCTGGGCTCTCCAGAAGTGGAGTGGAGGGTGTGCTTCCTGTGTTCTGCCTGCACACCTGGCGTTGGGAGGCCCTCCGTGAGCCTGGGGCAAAGCCGTTTGAAATGTGGAAATGGGTTGCAGGAGAGTCGATTCTCTTTGCTCATCCTTGCCCCAGGTCTCCCTCTGCTTCCTTCTCTGCCCTTCCCATCCTGCGCTCCTCCAGGGGAGCCTCCGGGGCTGCAGGGAGTGGCGGTGGCTACGCTGGGGCCTGTGCCCTGAGCTATTTTCTGGGCTCCAGGCATTTTCACTGGGGCCTCTGCTCACAGATCGTCTACCAGCGAGAGTCTGAGCTCTGTGCCGCCTTCCACAGGCCTGTGTCCTGGAAGCACCTGGCATGTGGCTGGACACGCAGCCGGGCCTCAGTGGGCCAACGCTGGCCGGCTGAGTGAGTGTGGGGACCCCGAGCTGGACCCTGGGGAGATCCCCACTGGGCTGTGGAGAGCAGGGCCTGTTCTGAGGTCCACTCTATGGAGCAGAAAGGAGGAGGAAGTGTGGGCTCTGGTGGGGGTGGGGGTGGGGCAGGGCCGCTCTTTGCTCCCTTACCCCAGAGCAACAGGGCAGATCCGAGAGTGCTTGGTCACTGCTGGTCCTGTCCTCCCTGACACCCTTTCCACCTGGGAATCTGATGAGCGGGTAGGGCCTGGCAGCGGGGAGTGGCAACTGCTCTGGCTGAGTTTTCCTGAACCATTGGCTGCTGAGTTGAAGCCGTACTGCCAAACTCCTGTTAATGCTAGAAACTGGGGCCTCTGGGAGACGCTGTGGGGGGCAGGGAGGGCGGTGCCCTCCGACTCACGGACCCAGGTGCTTTGCGCCATCCCTGGAGCAGGCAGAGCTGATCTGTCTGCTGATTCAGGTCACTCTAAAGTGAATTTCCGCTGTGAGGAAGGATGCTGGCCTTTCCTCCGGCCTCATGCAGGAGGTCCTAGGCTGCTGGCGGGCGTCTGGGAACGAGGCTGGGAGTGGGAGGCGGATTGCCCACGTGCTGAGGCATGGACCTGCCAGCTCTGAGCAGCCATGGTTGGAAGCTCCACAATTTGGAGACCCTGAGAGGTGCTGCTGGGCTGCAGAGGCCAGTGTTTCAGAGGGGCTCAGGCTCTCTCCAATGGAGCCCCCTCTGGGCAGCCAGTGCTCCGGAACCAGCTAATGACCTGATGCCTCCCCTCCAGGGCGGGTCGGGCCTCCAGCTCAAGTCCAGTATTGCAAGTAGCTCTTTGGACCCCCTGGCACCAAGGGCTCCAAGGGCCGCGTTGGTGAACCTGAGGCCCGGGGGTTGTCAGCTGCGCTCTGTCCACCAGCCCAGGCGCAGAAAGCAGCTGTTCTTAGCCTCCCGTGGGGCCCTGAGTGCCACATTGCCAGACCTGGAGGGAAGGAGCTCTCACCTACGTCAGCTGCTGCCTTTGGGGCTTCGAGTGACATTGAGAATCATCTTCTTGTCTAGGGGAAGGCACCTGAGGGTCCTAGGGGCCCCAGGGCAGGAGCTGGGCCCCCCAACTCCAGGGCTTTGAGAGCTCCCCACCTGGCTGCTTGGGGGCCTGGGAGGCATGAGAAGAGGAGACCCATGGAGGTAAAAACAAGCGTACAAAAATGAACGTGAGGGCTGCTGTCCTGAGCAGCTCCCCCCACCCGCTGCCCACAGGGGTTTATTCAGGGGCTGCATTCAGCCAGGCTGGGAAGCTGAGCCAGCTGGCTGCCTGGTTTCTGGATCTCCCCCTCCCCAACCTGGTGACACCCTCACTGGACCCAGACTGTCGCTGTCCGCCCTGGAGGGACCCTGTGGCATGCCCACCTCTTGCCGGTGGGACCCCAGCTCTGCCTGGGAGCAGATGGCCGGCCAGCTGGGCCGCATTCCACCTCCGACTGCGCCGGGTCCACTTTGTAGTCTGGGAATTCCCCAGATGGGAGGCGGCATTCAGCCGCAAGGAACAGACAGGCCTGGGACTCTGGTCTGGTCAAGGCCACCAGGCATTTTACCGGGTTCTCCTGGGATACATGTGGGGCAGTAGACAGGTTTCTTTCTTTCTTTTTTCTTTTTTGAGATGGAGTCTAGCTCTGTCGCCCAGGCCGGAGTGCAGTGGCGTGATCTTGGCTCACTGCAACCTCTGCCTCCCAGGTTTAAGCGATTCTCCTGCCTCAGCCTCCTAGGTAGCTGGGATTATAGACGTGAGCCACCATGCCTTGCTGATTTTTGTATTTTTGATCGACATGGGGTTTCACCATGTGGGTCAGGCTGGTCTTGAACTCCTGACCTCGTGATCCACCCGCCTTGGCCTTCCAAAGTGCTGGGATTACAGGTGTAAGCCACTGCGCCCGGCCAGGCAGATTTCTTTATGTCCCCTCCTCTGCCTGCCCTCCCCCTGCCACCTTCTCCATCCTCCCAGGTGGGAAGGCCTCAGTGGCTATGTGTGCGGTGCGGAACTCCCCAGAGGAGACAGTTGTTCCCACACTCACCCCTCCTCCTTTGAAGGCTGGCTTGATTGATGATCAATCAGTCTTGTTGGGGGTCACTGCGAGAGCCACCCAGGAGCTGCTTTCAGGGACCACAGCCTGGCTGGGCAGGGCAAGGGCCCTCCGGCCTGGGGGAGAGCCGTGGAGGGGGAGGAGTTACTGGGAGACAAAGGGCGTGCTGGGGGCAGCAAACGCGTTCAATGCTTGTAGCAGTTCTGTGGGCCCACTGTTGATGCACAAGTGACACTTTTTCCTGAATAAACAGTTCCAGCATCTGCAATAACACTGGCTCACACCTCCCTTGTCTGTGCCGGCTCATTGAACCCTCACGACAACCTGGCAAAGCCAGTCCTCATTTTACAGGTGAGGAAACCGAGGCAGAGGTTCAGTAAGCCTCACATCTTAAAGATGGGGCGTGAGGAGCTGAGATTCAAACCCAGGCGGCCCAGCAGCGAGACCTTGCTTCACACTGCTAGGCCTGGGGTTACAAGCTTCAGTGTGCTCCGGCAGCCCCTGGTGGGCTTGGGAAAACACACGAAATCCTTAAATCCTCGAGGAATGCTGGCCCCACCCCAAGAGTCCTGGATTCAGTGGGTCCAGGGTGGGGCCCAGGAGTGTGGATTTCTGCAGGTTCCCAGGAGGAGCTGCTGGTCCTGGCCTGGGGACCCCACTTTGAGAACCACTGCTTGATGCCTTGCAGCCCTAGAGCCCGATGGTGGGTGGGTGGGTGCGCTCATCGTGAGTCCTGCGCTCCCCGAGGTGCTAGTTCTTTAAAACGCCTGGCTCTGATCCCAAATTTGACACCGTACATGAAATCATGGCTTTTGCAATTTTAGAGGGACAGCGTGTCTGTCAGGAGGAGGACAGGCTGTGGCACTGTCCTGGGAGGTGTTGGGGAGGGGGCCTCACGAAGGGGTGTGCTTCGAGGCAGACGTGTGGGTGAGGAAGCATGGGGGCGCAGCCGTGGAGCCAAGGCCATTCCTTGGATGGGGGCCGGGCCCTGGAACCGGAGAGAGTGGGCACTGGAGAGAGTGGGCACGGCCCCGCCCCTGGCAGGAGGACACAGCCCAAAGCCGCTCCCGCATCTCTTGCTGGTCCTCACGTTGACTAAACCCACCTGGCAGCCAGAGGGCAGAGTGTGTGTGTGTCTGAGTGTGTGTGTGCCTGTGTATCTCTGCATGTGTGTGAATGGGAGTTTGAGAGTGCATATGTGTGCGAGTGTGAGTGTGTGAGCTTGCATGCATGAGTACAGAAGTGTCTGCGTGTGTGTGATTGTGTGAGTGTATGTGTGTGTATGTGTGTGACATTGTGTGTATGAGTGTATGTGTGAGTGTGTGATTGGGAGTGTATGCATGTGTGTGACATTGTGTGTATGAGTATGTGTGTGATTGTGTGTGATTGTGTATGAGTGTATGTATGATTGTGAATGTGTGTATGTGAAATTGTGTGTGTGAGTGTGTATATGTGATTGTGTGCATGTAATTGAGTGTATATGTATGTAAGAGTGTGATTGTGTGGGTGAGTGTGGGTGAGGGTGTGTGATTATGTGTGAATGTGTCATTGAGAGTGAGTTTGTGTGTATGTGATTGTGTGTGGGTGTGGTGTGACTGAGTGAGTGTATGTGAGCATGTTGTGTGTGACCATGCATATGTGAATGTGTGATTGAGTGTGCTCGTGAATGTGTGTGATTGTGTTTGTGTGTGATTGTGTGCCTGTATGTGTGAGTGCATTTGAGTCTGCGTGAACTGTGTGTGACTCTGTGGGTGTGTATAATTGAGTATGAGTGTGTACGGGTGTGTGTGTGTGAC
Source organism: Aotus nancymaae (assembly GCF_030222135.1). NCBI lineage: Eukaryota > Metazoa > Chordata > Mammalia > Primates > Aotidae > Aotus > Aotus nancymaae. The sequence continues at coordinate 805,776 of NW_026988467.1, read as the reverse complement.
TCGGTGTGTGTATGAATGTGTGATCGTGAATGTGTTAGATTGAGTGTGTTTGTGTGTGACCCAGTGTGAATGTGAGTGTGAATGTGTGTGCAGGTGCTGGGAGGGTGTGATCCACAGAGGTCAGCCTTGGGTCACAGCAGGGTGGAGTGAGGCAGTAGCCCAGGGGCTGTGAAACCGTCCCCCATGGGTGCTGTAGTCTGGGGGTCAGGGATGAGGTCAGGACCCAGCCCCAGGGAAGCTGAGGAGGGCCCCCCCTGGCAACGTGACCCTCTGTCCCTGATCCAACCTCCGGCCCTGCCCCCTCCCCTGTTCTCACTCTGGGATCCATGGCCTTTGGGACACAGGGGCCCAACAATGCTGGGGGAAGTGGGGAGAGGCCTGGCCCTTAGTCCTGGCTGTACCTTGCATTAGCTGGTGACCTTGAGCAGATCGGGGGTCACTGTCACCTCCTCTCTGGGAGAGAGGAGATTCGATGATGTCATGTCGAGAAAGGGCCTGGTGCAGGGCACGGAGGAGGCGCTCCTGACCCATCACCTCTCCCCTGGCTCCTAGGTAGAAATCGTCGAGGTTTTTGGAAGTCTGGCTTCCCGCCCAGGAGGGAGTCGTTTCCCTGGTGCAGGAAGAGGCTGTGGCAGAGCCTTTCCACCTGCCCGGGGATGGCGCAGCTGATCCCGCCTGGCTGGAGGGTCCCCATGGCTGTGGAGGCTGCTCGGCTGCAGCTTCGGCTCTGTCTGGGAGTTGCTGGGGAGCCTGGACCCTGCTCGTGGCCAGGAGGCGCTCTGCCCTGCTGTCACCTGGGCTTGGACTCCAGGAATCAACGCTGCCTCGGGTGGGCAAGCCTCGGCCCTGGGACAGGCAGATTGGGAACTGCAGGAGAGTGTGGGCAGAACGTCTCAGGCAAGAGGTCATGGGCAGGGCATGTCCAGTGGCAGCCCCAGCTCTTCTTGGACTTGACTGGAGACCTGGAGCTAGACTCTGGTCCCAGCCGTCGTCTGCCTCTCCGTGGGTGGGCAGCTGGAGGCCAGGGTCCCTTGTCTGGGTGCCACAGCTGTCTGGCGGAGCCCCTGCCCTCCTGATGGTGAAGCCCTGCCGTTTGCTGCTTTCATCTTGCCACTGCTGCGTTGGGTCTGCGCTTTCTGGATTTGTTCGGCATGAGGGGGTGGGCTGAAGTCAGAGGGGACACAGGACTTCCCACACAGCACCAGGTCCAGGAAAGAAGAAAAATAAAGTTCTCCGTTGAGAGAGCATCCATCTGGGGACGGCTGGCCTGGGGCCAGGGTGGCTCGCCGGGGCAGGCAGAGTCTCGGAGTGCTGAGCCAGGGTCTGGCCCACTGGGCAGCAGCGGGTTAGGAGCTCCTGGCAGGCCCTGGGCAGAGGGCGATACCGAGCCTGGACAATACTCCGGGCGGGGTGGGGCCCTCCCATGAGGGGCTGGGGGCCCATGCCGTCTGCTTGCCCCCAGGAGGTGGGAGGGGCTCTGGGGGATCTGGCAGGCTAGTTGCGCCTGAGGCCGGAAGGGAGACGCGGTCCCCAGAGCCAGGGCCAGGCGCATCTGCTGTGGGACACAGGCGCTGGAGCCTTGTCCTCTCCCTGCAAATTTACCTCTGTGGAGGGAGCCCACCTCACTCCTCGGTCAGGGCAGGCCTGGGGCAAGCCCCTGCTCTGGGGATGCCGGCCTGTGTGTCTGTCTTTGGAGGGTCCCTCCCTCTGACCCTTCCCCACCAGGGCCTGAGCCCTTTCTCCACGTGCTGCGAGCCCGGTGGGGTCTGGACGGCTGCTTAGGGCGCCTGTCCCAAGCATGCCCCCTCCCTGGTTTATGCAGCCTCTGGGCTGGAGAGGACTTGGAGGGGCCCTGAAGGGGCTTGGCGGGGATGGGCTGGGGTTTTCACCTCCTCCTCCACAAGCAGGCCTCACTCATTGTCCAAACACTCACTTGTGTGGGTCCTAGGATGCTGGGGAGCCACTGACTTCACAGTGGACGGGCCCGGAGCTGGCTGCACCCCACCCTGCCATGCAGTGGACGGGCCCGGAGCTGGCTGCACCCCACCCTGCCGTGGGTGAACTCCCTCTCAGCCGCATGCCCCAGCAGCACCTGGCCTGGGGATATCTCTGAAGCAAGGCGGGGAGGGCTGCGGGGAGAGGACAGATGGGCCCCGGCTTGTTTCTGGATTCTGGGCCAGGCGTGACTGTGCCTCCAGGCCACAGTTCCTGTCTGTTGAGGCAGTGTCGTGGGTGGCTGTGTCTCAAGGTCTTGGAGGACCGGGAGCCACGCTGTGGCCCATGCGTGGGGGATGCCGTGACGGCCGTCGTCCCTTTTCCCTCAGCTCCTGTGCCCTCAAGCCTGGGCTCTATGGCTGGCTTGGGGCACTGGCATGGCCAGTCCTGGACTTCACTCCAGATGGGCTGACACCCAAGGGTGAGGGTGCAGGAGGGGTGGGTGCTGCCGGCTGGGGGTGGCTGAGGCGCTGACTCTCCGTGTCGCTGTTCCAGGCCCCACGTGTGTGCTGAGCAGGAGCTGACCCTGGTGGGGCACCGCCAGCCGTGCCTGCAGGCCTCCAGCCGCATGGTGCCCGTGTGGAAGCCAGGCTGCGGGTGGCGGGCGTGGTGTGTCGGCCAGCAGCGGAGGTAGGTGCTGGGGACCAAGGGTCCCAGGTTGGGGGAGGGGCTTTGTTTACACAAAGGGCGGCACTGACCTCCTGGGAGCTGGACAGTAGAGGCGGGGCCCCGTCCTGGCCTCGGGGCCATGTGCACCCCCTGCCTGAAGCCCTCATCTGAGCATGAGGCCTCTCCCACCCTCGGGGTGAGGCTGCCACGGGGGCTGCTCCCATGCCACAGCCCTGTTCTGTTTACCCGAGCACCCGCGTCCTTTGTGAGGGGTGTGTGAAGGAGGAGGGGGCCCCTCCCAGGAGGACGCTGGCCACTCAGGATGGTGAGAGCGATCTCAGCCTGCCAGGGGCGGGTGGGACGCTGCTGCCACTTGGCCGTCAGGCCTTGTTCCCAAGCGCATGTGAAACCTTTTATTGCTCAAGATTTTATTTCAACACTGAACTTGAGTGCCTGGGCACACCTCTCCCCCTTTTATAGACTCAGGCTCTGCCGAGCCAGCCCCATGCAAAGTGGGTTGTGGGAGGAGCTGGCAGCCACCCCGGGTCAGGTGGAGGGTTTCCGTGTGCCTGGGGGAGAGAAGGCAGGAACACGTTCTCAGATAAGTGTGGCTTAGCTTCTCAGCCTGGGATTTGGGGAGGAACTAAGGCCCTGCTCTGCGCTGCTCTCGTGGGCGTGGGATCCACGCGGGACACCTGCACCTGCTCTGCCCACTCCAGCGACTCCGGCAGCTTCAATATGTGTTTGCTGCACAATTCATACGTGTGCAGAGTAGAGGAGGGCACCGTTACGGTCACAGTGGTTCTCACTCAGGGGCGGCTGTCTTCCCACCCCGGGAATGGTGGAGATGTGGAGTCGGGTTTGGTGACAGGTGAGCCGGGCAGGCGGATGGGGCCAGGGACACTGCTCAGCGTCTGCAGCACACAGGATGACCCTCCTCCCCCACCCGGAGGACACGGCCCAGTGCCAGGAGGGCTGAGGTTCAGGAACCTTGAGCAAAAAGAAGAAGAAATCTCCTCTCACTCTGTTCCCCAAAATAGCACCTTGCAGTCTGTCCTCTGGCCACCACCCGTGCATGGTTGTGGGCCTGTCCTGTGGCTGTCGCTCGTGCGTGGATGCAGGTGTATTCACCTGGGGGAATTTGGTCGCATCAACCAGGTCTCCCGCCAATAGCTCACGATGGAAGAGCCCCATTTCTGGAAGCAGCCAGAAGCCACCTGAGCCCAGGGCTGGAGGCAGTCCTGGTGGCCAGGCTGAGGAAGTGCCCTGCCGTGGAGGCATGGCTTCTCCATTTCGGTCTCCAGGCTGGCCTGAAGTCAGGGTGGGAGCAGCATTTCTGACACGCCAGGGCCCTCAGCCTCCTGGCAGGGCATTGGGGGCAGTCATGGACGAAGTCCCCCTGTCTGGGGGTGCCGCCAGCCAGGGATCCCCTCCTGGCATTTCCCAGTGCAAGGTGTCCAGGCCTCTTCGCCAGCCCTCCCTCCCTCCCGAAACGTGGCCGTTCTGCCTCAAGATTCTGGGCTTGTGGTGGGGGAGGGGCTGAGGTCCACCTGCTCAGACTCTGGGCCGTTCTCAGCTGCCCCCCACTCCTGGGGGAACCAGAGCCCTCTCACCACCCTGGTGCCTGGGGGACGGGCATCGTGTCCTTTACTGAAGCCAGCCTGAGTAAAGTGGTTACACGCAGCCCAGGCCCCTGTCCCTTTGGGATGCTCCTGGGGCTGCCCGTGGGCACTGGTGCTCCCAAATCCCACGTTTCCTCTTTGCGTCCCCTCCCAAGCCGCTGAGGGCTGAATCCAGCTGTGGGTTCAGACTCGGGAGAGTCTCCTCAGATGCCCTGTGTAGACATCACTCCATGTTGCGAGACCTTGGGTGGCACCTGGAGCACTGCCCTGGGGCCTGGTCCCTTCATCCTCCCCAGAGCCAGCCCTGCCCTCCCCCCTGACTCCGCCTATCCGCCTTCAGAGTGTGGCTTCTCCTCCTCTGGCCTCAGGAGTCCCCGTCCCTAACCCTGAACCCTTGCCAGTTTGCCCTTGAGCCCCAGTGCTTATGAGCAGGTTCCCAGGTCACTGTGGAACTGGTGGGGACCCCAGCATCCCAGCTGGGCTCTGGGTGGCATCACAGAGGTGGGCACAGGCTGTTCCTCCTGCGCCCACAGGGACAGCTCTGCCACGCAGTGGATGCCTGGGTGTGGACAGCCCTGGCAGGGCTCAGCCAGGGCAGGGCCCCTCAGTGGCTCGGCCACCATTCAGCCGGGGCACTGAGCAGTGGAGCCCCTGGGTTCTGGGGAGATGTAGGGAAGGAGGCCCGGGCTGCCCTTAGGAGGATGCAGAGGGGTGAGGGCCGGGCGGGCTCCCAGCGCTGCAGCCCAGGCCAGGCAGCCGAGGCGGGACCCTGGAGCACTATGGCACTGAGGGGTGACTCGAGGGTGAGCTGGCACTGTGGGAGGTTCGTGGTTTCATTGCTGGCTCCAGCCCTACTGGCCTGGCAACCTCAGCCTCCTTTTTCCACCTGTGAACTGGGCTGGCGGTATCTCCTGTGCCTGGGGTCGTGCCTGTCAGAGCCTAACCCGGAAAGCCCTTCCCCGGCTTCCTGGCACAGAGCAGGGCTCAGAAGTGGGGTGCCCATGTGCAGAACAGCCCCAGCAGGGCAGGGATCAGGGGCTGGCCTGGGCTTCCTCAGGCCCTGGAGCGAGGAGCAGGCGTAAGTGCTGCCAGGCAGGGCACCAGCGCACCCGCCAGCCTCTGCACACCGCCGCCTGCCACCTCAACAGCCTCATTCCTCTGGGCCGAGACTGCTGCCAAGCCCTTCACTACTGTATGGCTGGGTCACTGGTGACTCGGGCGTGAGGCCACAGCTGGGCTTGGCAGCAGGTACCCTGCGCAGGCCCGAAGGGTGCCATGTGGCTCTGAATGTCCAGCTTTGCCTGTGGTGTGCCCATGCCAGCTCGTCGGGGCCTCATTGTCAGGATCGTGTCCCCAAGGGCTTGGCTTCCGGCCTTCTCTTTCTGTAGTGATTCTTCTCCAGCTGGTTGGAGCAGGTTGCAGGGTGGCTGGGAGCCAAGGGCAAGAGGCAGCAGCGGTGCGTCCCACAGCCTGAGGGCACCCTGGCTTGCCCGGTGCCCGGTGCCTTGTCTGTCCAGGGCAGGCCCCACCCTCCTGCCCTGGACAGACAAGGTGAAGCCTCCTCTCCTGAGCTCTTCAGGGGAGTCCAGCAGGGTGGGGGTCCCAGGAGACCTTGGGCTGGATGAGCTCTGGTGGGGTTGGAACCTGCCGAAGCCTCAGTTTCCCCACCTGACTTGCCGCAGTGGTGAGGGTTAGATGAGCCCCCGGGCCGGCCCCCCCGTGGCTGTGTTGTGGTGGCTGCAGCTGGAAGACAGCGGGTGGTAGCCCAGCCAGGTCTTCTGGGCTGTGGAGCCTGCCGCCTGCCTCAGGCAGGGCTGCGGGGTGACGGGTGCTCTGTCCCGGCCAGGCCCAGAGTGGACGGGGCTGCGATACAGCTGGGAGGACGCCTGGGTCTTCAGGGGTCGTGCTGTCAGCCCCTCGGGGGTACTTCCCCGACAAACACGGCCAGGGGTACCTGTGAATAAAGGGGCTCCCGCCCTCTGAGGAAGGGGTGAGGGAGGGGCTCTGATGCAGGCGCTGGCCGCTCAGGTCCCTCCCGCCAGGCCACACTCCCTGAGCCACGGCTTCCACTGTGAGCTGGTGGCTGCGGAAGGCAGAGGAGTGGGCGTCCAGGGTTGGCCTCGTTACCCCCACAACCCCACCCTGCATGACCGGCTCCCCAGCGGTGGTGGCGCCTGTGTGATCTGGTGCTGGCTGCGGGGGAATGGAGGGTTGGTCCTCACGGGGGTTTCGGGGGCTGCAAGGGTCATTCCCTTTAGCGGGGATGGAGGGGGTGGTCAGCGGCCCGGGGAGCAGCACGTAGCCCGGCACCGCCGCAGCCCCGGAGAGGGGATAAATATTTACTGCGACGGGCCCAGACACTCAGCTCTGCTGAACACTGTTGGCCGCGGCGGTCGGTTTCTGTCCGGCCAAGTGGATTCATGTCCTGCCAAGCCGGGCTTTGCAAGGCGCTCCAGAGCGTCTCTGCAGCGCGCGTGCATCAGCGCAGGTTTCCGGGAAGCGGCCCGCCCGCCCGCCACTGGCCCGCTTGTTTGTTGGGTCAGGGTCCCCAGGGCCCACCTCCGGCTTCCCATGCAGCAGCCCCGGCAAGCTGGGGGTGTTTTGTGATCAGAGATGGCAGCCCAGCTGCCCTGGCTGCTCCCAGAGGCTCAAGGGCCCTTGATCCCAGGCTGTTGGCTGGGCCCCTGGTCACCGCCCCTGCAGACAGCGGCTGGGGTGGGGGAGGGTGGCTGGCTGTGGGGACCGCAGGCTGCAGGGCAGGCCCCGGGGGGGTGCATTGTCTGCTCCTTCCATTACTGTTCTCTTTCCATGTCTCTCTCTCATCTGTGTCCCTCTGCTTCTCTCTGCCTCTCCCCGTCCTCCCCTGCCACATCCATGTGATCAGTTGTCCTTGCAAACACAAAGGCCTCAGAGCCGTGGGACCCGTGGCATGTGCCACGTAGTGTGCTCTGCAAGAGTTTCCTGCCCCCGTTGCACTGAGCCCCGAAAACCAGGTGGCCTCAAACAGCAGGGCTTTATTCCCGCCCAGCTCCCGAGGCCGGAAGTCCGAGATCAAGGTGTGGGCGGGCTGGGCCCCTCTGGGGCCCTGGGGGAGCGTCTGCCGCAGCCCCCAGCTCTGTTGCATCTGGGAGCATCTTGGCTTGTGGCCGTCACCTCTACCTCTGCCTTCCTCTTCACATAGCTGTCCCCTGTGCCTGCGTCCAGATTTCCCTCTTCCTGTAAGGACGCCGGTCACTGGATTAGGGCCCCTCCATCCACTATGGATGGCCTCGTCTTAGCTTGATTGCCAGTGAAGCAAAGGCCCTATTTCCAAGTAAGGCCACATCTGGTGGACCTGAATTTGTGGGGCCATTAGTCACTGCAGAGCAAGCAGAGCGAGACAGGGCGTCAGGGTGGGCAGGTGGCCACAGGTGGCCATCTGTCTTGCTGGTGCTTGCAAGAGTGAGGGTGGAGGCTGTTTGGGCAGCGGAGTGAGGACCCAGGCGTCAGCGCAGCTCTCCGAGGAAGAACGGTGAGGTCGGCGGGCAGATCCTGGGGCTGATGTGACCCACGCTCTGACGAAGCAGGAAAGGAGCTTCCTGGAGAGGCAGCGAACCTTCCAGAAGGCAGAGGAGTAGGCACCCGTGTGGACCTGGCAGCCTCGTCCCCCTGATGACCCCAGCCCTGCATGAATCAGCTCCCTGGTGGCGGCAGAGCCTGCGAGCTGGTGGTGACTGCGGGGAATGGGGACAGGGGGCGGTCCTCACAGGGGCCGCAGGGGCTGCAGTCCACTGGCCCTCTCCAAGGGTCTTTCACTTTAAGGGGCATGGAGGGAGTGGTTGGCACCCGTGTGAGTTGGAAGAGGCCCAGGCTAGGAGGAACCGGGACTCTGAGCCGCAGGCCGGGGGCGTGGTGGCGGGAGGCTGCTGGGCTGTGCGGGCTGCTGCCCTCGCCTCAGCCTCTCTCTGCTCTGGGTTTCTGGCTGAACCACTCAGGGCAAGTCCCCGAGTGGCAGAGGCAGCCCCCTGCCGAGTGCTCTGCCAAGACCTCCCTCGTGTGGGCGCTGGTGATGCCTGTGGGAGCGGGTGGAGATGGGGCCTAGGCAGGGGATGGCTCAGGGTGGCCTGAGGGGGCCGGGCTTCATGGGCTGCAAGGTGCTGGCAGCCTGGGGCAGCCTCTGGACTTGGGGAGGGAGATGGCGTGTCCTCTGGGTAGCTGGGGTCTCTGGCTGTGGGCACCCTGTCAGGCTGGCCAGATCGGGCTGCCCATTCCCGGGAGGACCCTGCTATCTCCCCAGGGGACCCTACCATTTTCTGCTTAGCCTTAGTGACAGCCCCAGCTGGTCCCATCTGAGCAGGAGCCAGCCTGTGTACCAAGGCTGTCCTGGCCACACCGCTCCCGGGAAGCCCTCCCTCCTGCCCGCCATGGCGTCTCCTCTCTGACCTGGGCCCACACAGGTCCTCCTGCTGCTGCCTGTAACCGCTTCACCTGTCTCCTCAGCTCAGCTTTGTCTTCCTAGGTGTGGGGGGCAGTGGCCACGGCACCTGTGTTTGGGACCCCTACTGGGACCGTCTACTTCACTGCTGGACTGAGAGCCTGGGGTCTGGACCGGCACCTCCCATGCCTGGCACAGCCCGCCCGGCCCCGGGCACTGTGAGCCCACTTGGCTCATCCCCGAAGCCATCCTGGCTCCGGGGCCAGGCACTTCCAACTCCCCCAGACCCTCACGGAGCTGCCCGGCACTGAGAGTTGGGTGGGGGGCGAGATGTGAGTCCCAACGCCAGCCTGGAGCCAGAACCATCGTGGGGTGGGAGGGCGCCGGGCAGAGGCGGAGGGGTAGCGTGTCCCGGGTTGAGTGCAGCACGAGGCCACTGTCGCCGGCTCCTGCTGCCTCCCTGCTGCCCCCTTGTTCAGAGGAACCTGACTGGGTGTTGGCATCAGCCACCCCACCCGGGCACCTGGGAGTCACAGGCTGTGCAGCTGGGAACCCCGCCGATGCAGTCCGTCTCCCCAGAGGTGCGGCGAGAGCCAAATGCAACCGGTCCCCCGACGGTCAGCCCTTCTCTTCTCCCTTCCTTTCTAGAACCGTCTACTACCTGGGCTACAGGCAGGTGTATACCACGGAGGCCCGGACTGTGCTCAGATGCTGCCGAGGGTGGACGCAGCTGCCCGGCGAGGAGGGCTGCCTCTCGGGTGAGTCCCGCCTGCGCCTCCCTGCCCTCCCTCCCTCCACCCCAGAGGACTCGGCAGGGCGGTGAATCTGCCTGGTGGGGAGCGCCCTTCCCAGCAGCACGAGAGACTCAGGGCCACCTGCTCAGCCACGCCGCCTGCCAAAGGCTGCACAAAAGGCGTCAGCCGAGGCTGGCAGAGCTGCCAGGAGAGAGAGCTGGGGCTGAGTGGGGTCAGTCTACTTGGCTGGCTCTGCCCGAGGACGGGAGCCTGCCTTTGGCAGGGTGTCTGAGGGTGTCCTGGGGCCACGCATTGGTGTCCGTGGCTTCATGCACCCCTGAGCCCTGTTCGGGGTTTACCTGCCATTCCACGATCACCACCCCCTCCCCCCGCCGAGCCCCTCTCCCTGCCCTGTTTCCCTACACCACGTTCTCCCAAGGCCAGTCTGGGCCGGGTGGCGGGCCTCAGCCTCAGTGGGTGCGGGGAGCCCCTCCTTCCTCTCCCCCACTTGCTGGCGTTCCTGGGCAGGTCAGGTGCCTGGGCCTTGCTCATCTCATCTGCTGAATGGAACTTCAGTATCTGCTTCTTGGACGGGGGGCGGGGGGGCTGTGGAGAGGGGTCGTCCCCATGTAGCCAGCACAGTTTGAGAGGCCCGTGCTGCATACCACCTGACCAGGGCGGGTGCTGATGGGCTGCTGGGGCTCAGAGGTGGGGGCCCAGGACTGGAAGCAGGTGGTCTGAGCTCAGTGGGTGGCTCTCAAGACTCTGCTTGGTAAAAGGAGTGGGGCTCACAGCGACAGAGGTGTTTGGGAAGTTTTCAGGCACGGGGACAGGAGCCCGGCAGGTGAAGCTGCCAGGGCAAAGGGGTCAGTGTCCCTCCCTGGAGGGGCCGGCACAGAGGTCCCGGGACCCTGTCCTGCAGAGCTGGCTCTCCTGAAACGGCTGTGTGGCATCCTGCCGGTGAGGCACAGCTGCACCGGGGGTGTGGCTGGGAGTCACGCACTCCTCAAACTTTTTTTTTTAGTTTTTATGTTTATTTTTTAGAGGCAAGGTCTCACTGTCACCCAGGCTGGAGTGCAGTGGCGCCATCATAGCTCACTGCAGCCTCCAAGTCCCGGGCTGAAGCCATCCTCCCACCTCAGCCTCCCGAGTAGCTGGGACTGCAGGTGTGCACCATGACGCCTGAATAATTCTGTATTTTTCAGGGTCTCACCATGTTGCCCAGGCTGGTCTTGAACTCCTAGGCTCAAGTGATCCTTCCGCCTTGGCCTTCTAAAGTGCTGGGATTACAGATGTGAGCCACCATGTCCGGCCGACACTCCCTACATTGAGGGTGAAGGGGCGGTGGGCTCCCCTGGGCTCCTGTGACAGGAACAAGACCCAGCCCTAGGGGTCCTCCTGGCAGGTAGTTTCCTGGAGCCGCAGGTCCTCTCCTCACACAGGAAGCATGCGGGCTGCAAACCGGGGATGGAGTCGCCTGTCCTGGCACAAACTCCAGCGGGAAAGGGAAGAGAAGGGATGATAGAGATGTTTTTCCAGTAGAGGAAGTGGGTAATTCTCTCCAGGAAGGGAGGAGAGTAAGGAGGAAGGAGGAGGTGACGGGGCCTCCTGCTGGCAGCAGGGAGGGGGTTCCAGCCCCCACTGCCGCTGAGCCTGTATCTCACTGATGACGCCTGAGCTGCGCCCTGTTTCTCTGCTTCTGTAGTCTGGGAGGAACAAAGGGGTCTTTTGAGTGGGGAGGGGGCAGACATCAAAGCCGAGGTTCCTGGGTTTCCGGGTTTCCGCTCCGAGGCGGGGTTCTGGGGCCTGCCAAGGGGACTCTAATAATGCGGTAAAACAATAAGCCGCTTGGAGTCCGGGCGGGAGCGCGGAGAGGAAGTGGGGCCGCCAGCCCGTGTCCCCAGGGTTTACTGGGGGAGAACAGGCTTTTTGCTCCGAGGAGGGGACAGGAAGGCACAGCTGCATGGATGGCTGGGGTGGGGGTGGGGGTGCCCAGGGGCCTGGGGTCCAAGGCAGGGCGGGGGTGGAGAGCCCGGGTAAGGAAGGCAGCTGCAGGTAGAGGTGTGCGAGGCCGTGTTCTCCTGCTACTGTCCCCTTCGTGGGCAGTGACAGTCCCAGGGTCAGGCTCGAGGGCAGGAGTCGGGTTCAGCCTCTCCCGCTGTGGGGACCTCAGTGTCTCAATGGTCTCAGCAGGGCTTGGCGAATGTGCCCATCTCCATCACCAGCCTAGCTCCAGGTGAGCTTTGGGCTCGCCCTGCCAGCTCCGTCTCCTTGTGCTGTGGCCAGGCACCGGCCGCCATCCCCATGTGGGACCCTTGGGCCTTAGAAGAACATGGTGGCTCTGCCCTGGCGTGACCCTGCTGGTTGGAGTGGAGTGGAGGGCATCTTGGCTGAGACCCTCCCCAGGGCAGCCTGGGCTGGGCCGTGTGGAAGGGCGGGGCTGAGGCTGGGGGCGGGTGGGGGTCCTGGCTGTCACGTCGGTGGGGGGGAGGTCCTGACCATCACGTCGGCCGGGGCGGGGTGGGGAGTCGGCCGGGTCCTCACGCAGATCCTGGACGTGGGCTTTGGCTCTGTTATTTGTTTTTAAAAATTCGTTTTTAGCGCAGAATTGACTTGTTTGTGTGTTTGACTTTTATTTGCTTGTTTCATGGCCTTGGGAAGCCCTGTGATCTTCTCCGGCCGCTCCCTGTTCACCCTACGGCAGTGTCCCAGCAAGGGAGTGGGGGGGTGGGCAGCGGGTGGGTGGGAGTCAAGGTTCACAAGGGCTATGCCTGAGGCCCAGGCGTTGGAGGGGTGCGGCCTGGCGCGTCCTGTGCCAGCCGCTGCTTCATTCATTTATTTGGTCATTCGATTGTTTGCTGGATTTTGGCTCAGCTGCTGCCGAGCACTGGGTGTTAGGGGACCCTGGCAGCAGGTGCTTGCCCATGTGGCGCTCACGGCTGGGAGGCTGGCCGCAAGCAGTTGCTTCTAGTGTGGCCAGGCTGTGACAAGGCCTGCAGAACTGAGGCTGGGCAGGCGAGGGCCAGCGGGGGCCTGCAGGGCGGTGCTGCGGGCTGCAGGAGTGTCTAGGGGGCTGCCCCAGAGCCCCGACCGTCAGAGAGGGAGCGGTGAGTCAGGGTCAGCGGGGGGCCTGGGGCCAAGGCTTTTGGACCTCCCCGCAGCATGAGGCCTGCCGTCCAGGCAGGGAAGCCTGCAGGTTCTTCCTCAAGCAGCCCCTCTCGGGGGAGTGGGCTGCATGCTCAGACCTGCACGCCTCTCCTCCGGGGGCCACTGTGTGAGGATGTTGGGCTGGCCAGGGCTGGGGTCTTCTTTGGATCCCACAGGAGCGCCCTGGCAGGGCAAAATGGGTGACCTCGGGGACCCTGGCCTGGCCTGAGCCAGGATGTGGAGCAAGTGTTTATTGATGGGCGGGACCCTGCCAATCCAAGCAGCCAAGAGTGGAAAACATGGCCCGGTCCTGGCTCAGTTCCCTGCAGCTCCCTTGTGAGTATGAGGCCTTGGGAGCAGCCCCCACCAGCCCCCTGGCCGGTGCCACCATCAAGCCCCAGGCTCCAGGACGTGGGCGTGACAACGCCCACCTCAAAACCTGGGATTAAATGAGTCACTTCATGTGGAGCCTTTGCTTGGTGGCTGTATACAGTAAGCGCTCAAGCAATGCCAGCTCTTCTTGTTCTTCGAGGAGGAGGCCTGGGTGAAGCCTCTTGGCCTGTGGTGACTCCCATTAGCAGCAGTGACAGTGGCAGTGGCACCCACGGTGATCAGGCGCCTCGGTCACGGTGTCACTTGGCCAAAGGCGTGTGGGCAGGGGTCTCTGGGGACCGAGCCCAGGGCCTTACCCCCTGCTCGGTAGTTCTGGAACGTCTCTTCCCGCCTCCCCATGGCTCAGCTGAGGCTCTGCCTTCCTGCCCTGGGTGGACCGAGCATTTCCAATGCCACGTTCCAGCTCTGCTGTGTGCTGCCCATCTCCGCAGGCTCCTGCAAGAAGGGCAAGGCGTAGCTGCTGCTGGGGTCAGGGACTTGTGTTGGGTGGGAGTCTCAGGGTCCCAGCAGGTGCTGAAGCCCCTCAGCTGAGAGTCGAACATGGCTGCTCCCGGTCTCCCCGGCCAGTGTGCCTGTGGGCATTGGGGCCGCACAGGCCAGGGTCCTCCCTGCTCCCCAGCCCCGGGCACCACTGTCCTTCTCAGTGGGAGGAAGGTGGTGGGGTGCATGGCCCAGCACAGGGCAGGCGCTCACTCTGGAGAGGGCCCTGGGGGTCAAGGCTTGGCTCTGCGTCCGCCCTTTCCTTTCTCACCCTTTGTCCCTCCCGTTTCTCCATCGCCCTCCAGCCCCTGCTGTCAGGGGAAGGGCAGGGGAGGCCCCTGAACTACTGAGGTACCCCTCCCTCAGCCATTGTGAAATTTATTTGCTTCCGTGTGACCTGGACACCCGGCCACAGAGGACAACGTTGGGGCCTGGGAGCCCGCCGTGTTTGTGTAGGAGTGAGGAGTGTGCTAATGCCCGTGAGAGACTGGCTGGAAGCTGCTAATCGAGTTATGATTTCCCTGAGAGCCACTGACTTAGTGCCGGGCGGGGCGGCTGGGCCTCATGACCGGGGCTTCCTGAGCCCGAGAGGCCCTGCGGACGGAGCCTGTGTTGTGGGTGCCGTGGGGCTTGGACCCGCTTCTCCTGCTGGGGGGTGTCCTTCCTGCTCCGGGATTCTCTGAATTCCACTTTTTCCCCAGTCCGGTGCCAGATTTTCCCCAGACCCCGCCGGCGTTTCAGCCGGAGTCTCCCTGGTCCTGGCAGCATCATGTACCTTGGGCTCCCCTCCTCCAAGCTGGGCTCCCAAAGTGGGCAAAGTGGCAGATGCGTGCCAGGCTGGAGCAGCTGACTCACCGGTCCTTCCACAGGCACACCCTGAGATGGACAGGCAGAGGAACGAGGCCTCCTCCCCTGCAGCTCCCCACATGGGCTGTGCTGGCCTGGCCCAGGGGAGGGGAGGCCACTGGATGGACAGGGCCTCAGCATGGAGTTCAGAGCTGCACCAGCTCTGTGGGATGGCACGGGGAAGGGATTCTGTGGTCCAGTAAGCTCTTCCTAAAGCAGAATTCAGATTTCTTTTTTGTAGGAATTCTCAGAGCCTTTAACATGCTAATGTGCACTGTGGATTCCTGAGACAGACTATATAGGCTTTTCCAAACTAATTGCATCTTGAATCTAGATGCCATCTCAGAAAGGAAAATAAAGACGCCACAGAGATAAACAGTGCCCTAAAGCGTGCACTGAACAGGCTGATGTATGTGGCCTGCTTGACACACGGTCATGGAGGCCTGGCGGTGGCTGGCATGCTGCTCAGGTCCTGGAGGATAGCAGTGAGCAGGAGCCTGCAGCTGCCCTCATCTCCTGGGGCTCCTGTCCTTGCAGGGACACCCGGGAAAGGATGAAGCCGCCGGTGAGACGCTGAGGAGAAAGAGAGGCAGGAGGAAGGGGCAGAGGGGCCGGGGGCACTGGCTTAGATGGGGGTCCAGGAGGGCTCCTCTGTCCAGGCAGTGGTGGTCTGCCGATGTGAATGGCAGGCCTTGCATGTGCCTGGGAAGAGGTCCCAGCACAGGGAACAGAAGGTGCAGGGCCCTGAGGCAGGGTCTTATGGCTGGAGCAAATGGGACGGGCGTGTGGTGGGGGGTGCAGGATGAGCTCCTGGGCTGCCAGAGTGAGTGAACGCAATTCAAGTGCTGAAACCAACATGAACTGACTTTCTCGCGGTTCTGGAGGAGAGACTCAGATCAAGGTGTCAGCGAGGCTGTGCCTGCTCCTGAGGCCCCGGGGGAGGGTCCCTCCTATGTCTTCCAGCTTCTGTGGCATTCTGTGGCTGTGGGTGCCTCAGTGCCTGCTCTGCCTCCGTCTCTACGTGGTCCTCTCCCGTCTGTGTGTCTCTGGGGCCTTTTCTGTAGGCCCTAGGGTGAGCCCTAAATCCAATGACAAGGTCCTTTTCCTGTAAGGCCTGAGCACCTACAGTCGGGGGTGCCTAGGGTGAGGCCTGGGTTGGGGCCCTGCATCCAGCTGTTGGGTCTTTTCCTATGAAGACACTTGTCATTGGATTTAGGGACCAGCCGAATCCAGTAGGGCTTCATCTCAGCCATGGTGTTAAACGCATCTGCCAAGTGTGCGGACTGAGTGTGTGGACCGAATGTGCAGACTGAGTGTGCAGGACTGAGTGTGTGGGACTGAGTGTGTGGGACTGGGTGTGGACTGTGTGCAGGACTGAGTGCAGGACTGAATGTGCAGGACTGAGTGTGCAGACTGAGTGTGCGGGACTGAGTGTGTGGGACTGAGTGTGGACTGAGTGTGCGGGACCGAGTGTGCAGGACTGAGTGTGTGGACTGTGTGTAGGACTGTGGACTGAGTGTAGGACTGAGTGTGCAGAACTGAGTGTGCAGGACTGAGTGTGTCGATTGAGTGCAGGACTGAGTGTGCAGGACTGTGTGGACTGAGTGCACGGGACTGTGTGCAGGATTGAGTGTGCGGACTGAGTGCAGGACTGAGTGTGCAGGATTGAGTGTGTGGACTGAGTGCAGGACTGAGTGTGCAGGACTGAGTGTGCAGACTGAGTGCAGGACTGAGTGTGTGGACTGTGTGGACTGAGTGTGCATGACTGAGTGTGTGGACTAAGTGCAGGACTGAGTGTGCAGGACTGAGTGTGCAGGACTGAGTGTGCAAGACTGAGTGCATGGGACTGAGTGTGGACTGAGTGTGCAGGACTGTGTGCAGACTGAGTGGAGGACTGAGTGTGCAGACTGAGTGCAGGACTGAGTGTGCAGAACTGAGTGTGTGGACTGTGTGGACTGAGTGTGCAGGACTGAGTGTGCAGGACTGAGTGTGTGGACTAAGTGCAGGACTGAGTGTACAGGACTAAGTGCAGGACTGAGTGCGGGACTGAATGTGCAGGACTGAGTGTGTGGACTGAGTGCAGGACTGAGTGTGTAGGACTGTGTGGACTGAGTGCATGGGACTGTGTGCAGGATTGAGTGTGTGGACTGAGTGCAGGACTGAGTGTGCAGGACTGAGTGTGTGGACTACGTGCAGGACTGAGTGTGCAGGACTGAGTGTGTAGGACTGAGTGTGAAGGACTGAGTGTGGACTGAGTGTGCAGGACTGTGTGCAGACTGAGTGCAGGACTGAGTGTGCAGACTGAGTGCAGGACTGAGTGTGCAGGACTACGTGTGCAGGATGGTGTGCAGACTGAGTGCAGGACCGAGTGTGCAAGACTGAGTGTGTGGACTGAGTGCAGGACTGAGTGTGTAGGACTGTGTGGACTGAGTGCATGGGACTGTGTGCAGGATTGAGTGTCCGGACTGAGTGCAGGACTGAGTGTGTGGACTAAGTGCAGGACTGAGTGTGCAGGACTGAGTGCAGGACTGAGTGTGCAGGACTGTGTGCAGACTGAGTGTGCAGGACTGAGTGTGCGGACTGAGTGCAGGACTGAGTGTGCAGGATTGAGTGTGCGGACTGAGTGCAGGACTGAGTGTGCAGGACTGAGTGTGCAGACTGAGTGCAGGACTGAGTGTGCAGGACTGAGTGTGCAGACTGAGTGCAGGACTGAGTGTGCAGGACTGAGTGTGCAGACTGAGTGCAGGACTGAGTGTGCAGGACTGAGTGTGCAGACTGAGTGCAGGACTGAGTGGACTGAGTGTGCAGGACTGAGTGTGTGGACTAAGTGCAGGACTGAGTGTGCAGGACTGAGTGCATGGGACTGAGTGTGGACTGAGTGTGCAGGACTGTGTGCAGACTGAGTGCAGGACTGAGTGTGCAGACTGAGTGCAGGACTGAGTGTGCAGGACTGAGTGTGTGGACTGAGTGTGCAGGACTGAGTGTGCAGACTGAGTGCAGGACTGAGTGTGTGGACTGTGTGGACTGAGTGTGCAGGACTGAGTGTGTGGACTAAGTGCAGGACTGAGTGTACAGGACTGAGTGCAGGACTGAGTGCGGGACAGAATGTGCAGGACTGAGTGTGCAGGACTGTGTGCAGACTGAGTGCAGGACTGAGTGTGCAGGACTGTGTGCAGACTGAGTGCAGGACTGAGTTTGCAGACTGAGTGCAGGACTGAGTGTGCAGGACTGAGTGTGTGGACTGAGTGTGTAGGACTGTGTGGACTGAGTGCACGGGACTGTGTGCAGGATTGAGTGTGCAGACTGAGTGCAGGACTGAGTGTGCAGGACTGAGTGTGTGGGACTGAGTGTGGACTGAGTGTGCAGGACTGTGTGCAGACTGAGTGCAGGACTGAGTGTGCAGACTGAGTGCAGGACTGAGTGTGCAGGACTGAGTGAACTGAGTGTGCAGACTGAGTGCAGGACTGAGTGTGCAGACTGAATGTGCAGGACTGAGTGCGTGGGACTGATTGTGCAGGACTGAGTGTACAGGACTGAGTGTACAGGACTAAGTGTGCAGGACTGAGTGTGCAGACTCAGTATGCAGACTCAGTGTGCAGGACTGAGTGTGCAGGACTGAGTGCGGACTGAGTGCATGACAGTGCAGGACTGAGTGCGCGGACTGAGTGTACAGGACTGAGTGTGCAGACTGAGTGTGCAGGACTGTGTGGACTGAGTGCGCAGACTGAGTGTACAGGACTGAGTGTGTGGACTGAGTGCAGGACTGAGTGCAGGGCTGAGTGCGTGGGCTGAGTGTGCAGGACTGAGTGCAGGACTGAGTGTGCAGGACTGAGTGTGCAGACTGAGTGCAGGACAGTGCAGGACTGAGTGCAGGGCTGAGTGCGTGGGCTGAGTGCAGGACTGAGTGTGTGGACTGAGTAAAGGACCGAGTGCAGGACTGAGTGTGCAGACTGAGTGCAGGACTGAGTGTGTAGACTGAGTGTGCAGGACTGTGTGTGGACCGAGTGTACAGGACTGAGTGTGTGGACTGAGTGCAGGACTGAGTGCAGGGCTGAGTGCGTGGGCTGAGTGCAGG
This sequence comes from Aotus nancymaae, assembly GCF_030222135.1. Taxonomy (NCBI): domain Eukaryota; kingdom Metazoa; phylum Chordata; class Mammalia; order Primates; family Aotidae; genus Aotus; species Aotus nancymaae. Next base: position 787,461 of record NW_026988467.1, on the reverse strand, counting down.
ACTGAGTGTGTGGACTGAGTAAAGGACCGAGTGCAGGACTGAGTGTGCAGACTGAGTGCAGGACTGAGTGTGTAGACTGAGTGTGCAGGACTGTGTGTGGACCGAGTGTACAGGACTGAGTGTGTGGACTGAGTGCAGGACTGAGTGCAGGGCTGAGTGCATGGGCTGAGTGTGCAGGACTGAGTGTGCAGACTGAGTGCAGGACAGTGCAGGACTGAGTGTGTGGACTGAGTGTACAGGACTGAGTGTGCAGACTGAGTGTGCAGGACTGTGTGGACTGAGTGCAGGACTGAGTGCAGGGCTGAATGCGTGGGCTGAGTGTGCAGGACTGAGTGTATGGACTGAGTGCAGGACTGAGTGTGCAGGACTGAGTGTGCAGACTGAGTGCAGGACAGTGCAGGACTGAGTGCGCGGACTGAGTGTACAGGACTGCGTGTGCAGACTGAGTGTGCAGGACTGTGTGGACTGAGTGCAGGGCTGAGTGTATGGACTGAGTGCAGGACTGAGTGTGCAGGACTACGTGTGCGGACTGAGTAAAGGACCGAGTGCAGGACTGAGTGTGCGGACTGAGTGCAGGACTGAGTGTGTGGACTGAGTGTACAGGACTGAGTGTGCAGACTGAGTGTGCAGGACTGTGTGGACTGAGTGCAGGACTGAGTGCAGGGCTGAGTGCGTGGGCTGAGTGTGCAGGACTGAGTGTATGGACTGAGTGCAGGACTGAGTGTGCAGGACTGAGTGCAGGACAGTGCAGGACTGAGTGCGCGGACTGAGTGTACAGGACTGAGTGTGCAGACTGAGTGTGCAGGACTGTGGACTGAGTGCAGGACTGAGTGCACGGGCTGAGTGTGCAGGACTGAGTGTATGGACTGAGTGCAGGACTGAGTGTGCAGGACTACGTGTGCGGACTGAGTAAAGGACCGAGTGCAGGACTGAGTGTGCGGACTGAGTGCAGGACAGTGCAGGACTGAGTGTGCAGACTGAGTGTGCAGGACTGTGTGGACTGAGTGCAGGGCTGAGTGCGTGGGCTGAGTGTGCAGGACTGAGTGTATGGACTGAGTGCAGGACTGAGTGTGCGGACTGAGTGCAGGACAGTGCAGGACTGAGTGCACGGACTGAGTGTACAGGACTGAGTGTGCAGACTGAGTGTGCAGGACTGTGTGGACTGAGTGTGCAGACTGAGTGCAGGACTGAGTGCACAGGCTGAGTGTGCAGGACTGAGTGTGCAGACTGAGTGTGCAGGACTGTGTGGACTGAGTGCAGGACTGAGTGCAGGGCTGAGTGCGCGGGCTGAGTGTGCAGGACTGAGTGCAGGACCGAGTGCAGGACTGAGTGTGCAGGACTGTGCAGACTGAGTGTGCAGGACTGAGTGTGCGGACTGAGTGCAGGACTAAGTGTGCAGGACTGAGTTCAGGACTGAGTGCAGGACTGAGTGTGCAGGACTGAGTGTGCAGACTGAGTGTGCAGGCCGGGTTTGCAGGGCCAGGCGTGCAGGACGCCTGAGGGGCGTCAGAGGGTGATGCCACATGCAGCCCTCCACCTCTTTCCCTAAGGAGCATCCACAGGTCACTCTCACACCCGCTGGTCCGGCCATGCAGGGGTTTGTTCACTCTTTCACTCCTTCATCAACAAGGTTGCCGGCACACTTGCGATCAAGATGGAGTTGGGGGCTGCTCTCAGGGAGCCCGGGGCCTGGGGTGGGAGTGAGCTGTCACCCCAAGTGAGTGTGTAATCGTGATTGAGAGGCACTAGAGGAGTGGGGTGCTGTGGGCCCGTATTTGGAGACCGTGGAGGTGACATTTGGGGAAGAGAAGAGCTGTCCATACAGAGAGCAGCTTGCTCATGGGAGGCCTCCAAGCAGGGAGAGCTGAGTCTGGGGTGAGGCCAAGAGCTGGTCAGGGGTCTGATAGGGAGAATCTGGGGGCCACGGGGTTTTGTGCCAAGTCAGTGGAAAGCCAGTGAAGGGTTTGCACCCGGGGAACCAAGATCTGAGCTGTATTCTAAAAAGTCCCTATGGCAGCAGGGTAGAGAATGGAAATCGAGTGAGCAGGAGAAGCTGGCAGCTGAGGCATCTTCAGGGGACAGGAGATGATGGTGGCCTTGATGTCATGGTGGAAACACGGTGTAGAGACGTGGGTACTCTGAGGGTGGACCCGACTGGATGGGCTTTGGACTGGATGCTGGGGAATGATGCAGGGTGCACGAGGCTATCTCCCAGACCCCTGGTCTGAGCCGCTAGGTGAGCTGCTGGGAGGATTCAGCGCATGCTCATGGAGTGACTGGCCCAGGGCGCAGCGAGCATCTGTGATGTATCCCTCCAGCCCGGGACAGACGTCAATCATCGATCTTCATGTCCTCCTTCTAGCCCAGGATGGAGACCAGCAATTAACGTCTGTCCTGGACACTGAAGCGAGGGCAGTGGCTGCCCCAGGCCTGGTGTCCTGCCAGGTGCGAGTGTGGTAGGGTCCGTGTGCGCCCCTCTCCTTGGCCAGAGAGTCAGCTCTGCCTGCCTTGAGAGACAGTGTCTTCAGCCGGGACAGCGGGGATGCTGGATCTGGCTGGGATTTTCAGAAGCACACTCCTTTTCCCCTTTGTTTCAGGTTTAGGTAGAAGCTTCCTGGGAGAGCAGGGAAGGAGGGAAGGTGTGGAGTTTAGAGGAGGGACGCTCCTGAGAGGGGCCCTGAGAACAGGAGGGTGGCGAGCAGCAGCGGGAAACAGGGAGGGAGCGGAGTCGGGGAGGCGGTGAGTGGCCGCTTTCCCCAGGCTCCGAGATCTGGCCAGGTCCTGCCTTCCATCCTTTAGCAGAGCAGGAGTCTGGGGAGGGCAGGGTCCTGGGGTGAACTCCGGGCCGGCACCTGCTCCCCATGCAAGGGGGGTCAGTCTTGGCTGTTTGGGGCTGGAGGTCCTCAGGACAAGGAAAACCTATAACATCTTCGTGGTGGGAGATGAACGCGGCCGGCTTTTTCTCGAAGCCGCACAAGGCAGCAGGCTTCGGGCCTCAACGCTTGGGACAGGATGCTTCCGTGACTCGGCCGGGCTGGTCCCCATCCCCGGGGAATTTCCTGTGCTGCCTCCGGGTCACGGCAGCTTCCATCCGGCTTCCCTCCAGACCCCCGGCCCCCACACTGTGGCATTCGGACACATCCTCCGGCTGCAGGTGTTGGCTGGTGGGGCCTGAATTTGTCCAGATGTGTGTGAGGTCCCAAGCGGGGAGTGGGACCCCCGTGCCTGGGGCAGCGGCGGTGGCCGTGATTGCAGGAGGGCGGGAAGAAGAAGCATTCACAGGGACCCGTGTTTCTCTGTGCGGGCCCAGGCCAGGTCCTCCTGACCCCACGTTCCTAAGTTAGACAGTTGGGTTTGGGTGCGGGCCTTGGGCACATCTGTGAACGGGATGGCCACGCAGGTCCTAGAGCCCAAGCCGGTCACGGCTCACTCTGTGGCCCAGGCCAGGCAATGAAGTCTTGAGCCTCAGTTTCCCCATCAGGCACAGCCGACTCAGCCTGTGCCTCTCAGCCGACCGGGCCTGTGCCTGGGAATCCCAGGAGCCCTGGCCTGGTCCCCGGCAGAGCACCCCCCGCCCCGACGTCTAGAGCTTCCCTCTCCCCTCCTGGCAGGGGCGCCGTGAGTGACGCACAAGCTCACTGAGCCCGCAGGCCGTGCAGGCTCCAGGGCGGGGCAGGGGGGGTCTCAGGTCTCTGAGCTGACCCGGCAGTCACCAGTAAGCAGCCCTCAGGGGTGAGGTGCAGCCGCCCACCCTGGCCCTGCCCTCCCAAGTAGTAATGTGCAGGGTAGGGGCTGCCGGGTGAAGGAATTTGGTACTGCAGCCCCCGGGGGCACCTGGTCCAGCCTGGGGGCTGTGGGGGGGCAGCGAGGCCATGTGGGGCTGTCAGTGGAGGAGCTGCCTGTCAAGCCTCACGGCGCCCGCTCTCTACAGAGCACCCCCTTGCCTCTCAGGTCCAGCTGCAGCCTCCTCCACCCGCACCCCCTGGCCTCGATTTCCTGCCCCGGGCAGCCTCTGTCAATACTTGGCACCCCACCTGCCAGGACCTTACCTACTCCCTTCCTGGGGGTCCGACTGGCCTGGGCTGGGGCCACCCCTCCCTGGGCATGGGGCCAGCCCTTGCAGCTGTGCAGCGCTGCCCACTGGACTGTCCACCCCTTTCCCCTACCCCCACCTCTCCCCAGTCCCCATTCCCTGCCCACCTTCCCCAGGACATGCCCTTGGCTTCTCCCCATCTAGGTGAAGTGAGTTAGGGCTTCACTGCACTCAGGAGGGGTTCCGCTGACCCCAACTGTGTGCAGCAGTGGCTGCGGGTTGGGAGACGTGCCAGCCTCCATTGGGGGCCAGGCAGCGTGTGACCCAGGACAGAGAAAACGGGGCTGGAGACCTGGCAGGCTGGGTGGGCTGCCTCCCCTGCCTCGCCCCTCCTTGCCCCTGTTGAAGCAGGAGCAGCGGGGAACAAACCTCTCAAACACTGAACTGGGGAAGGAAGTGGCTTTTTATTCAACCGGGAGCTGCGGGGGCTTCAGCCTCATTCACCGAGCTCCCCGAGCTGCGGCTTCTCTCCCCTTTTATGGGTTTACAACGCTAAAGGGGAAACTGAGGCGGAACTATATAGTCATTGCCCATTTGCTGGATGTCCGACCTTACAATTTTTTGGCTTCATTGATTTGCTAATTTATACGCAGCACGAGCGGGGACCAGCTGGGGAGGGGGCTCACAGAGACAAGACGAAAGCAACAAGCTGTTTTTTGGCAGAGATGTTTCCAGGAGGGAGCCTGGTCCGTGGAGACGTGGGGGCGTGACCCAGTGCCGGCTCCAGCCGGCAGGGATAGCATTCATCTGCAGCTCTTTCAAGGTTAACAGATAGCAGAGACGCTGGGAACTAAAAGGGGAGTCATTTCCCAGCTCTTTGCTATCTTACTTTATTTTTTTCTTCACCCTCCTTCCCATCTGGAAGCGCGGGGGGAGGAGGTGACGTTAAAGGAGGCGAGGGGGTCCCCCCTCACTCTCACTGCTCTTCATCCCTCCGCAGCCAAACGCAGCACCTGCCTCTGTTTCCACGGTGGCCGTTGTGTGCCAGGCTCTGCCCGGCCGTGCCACTGTCCTTCCGGCTTCCAGGGCCCCCGCTGTCAGTATGGTGAGTGGAGCCCCTGGCCGTGGCCAGCCTGTGGATGAGGGGCAAGTTGTGTTGGCTACTGGCTGTACCTAGCATAGCAGTGTAGGGGACACCCCGGGTAAACGGGCGTTCTTCTGAGGACGTTCCACTATCCCGCCACCAGCTCCCTGCAGCCCCTCTGAGGGTGTCGAGGGGAGGAGTGACCCCGAGGACTCCCCTCAGTGGACGGCATTGAAGCATGTCATCTCAGTGCGCACCACGTCCAACCTTGCTGTTTATGGACGGGGATGCTGCTCCCTAGAAAGGCAGCGGGTAGTCAGGTCCCGGGGTCTCCAGCCGCACTGCTACCTTGCCGGACACTCGCTGTCCTCAGTGTTAAAAGATGGGGGACGCCCAGGGTCCTTGCCGAGGCGACTGGTTGAATCACTGCAGCACGGCTGTCAACAGGACTCCCGCACAGGCCCTGGAGACCAGGTTGAAGGGGAGCTGGCGGCGGGGGAGCTGCTTGCAGGGAGTCAGGACGGGCTGATCGGCCATGGCTGATGGGATTTCTGTAGGGAAAAATGCATGCAAATGCAGGGAGGAGCGGCAGAAGCACCTCGGCAAACGTTTGTCCTGATTCCTTGGGCCTTGGGAAGCGGGAGTCTTCCCTTCCTCTGCGACTTCCTGCTCCATCCCGGGTTTCTTCATCCTAGCCGTGCGCAGCCTGAGCCACGGGCCATCCCGATAGAGTGAAACACTCCCCGTGGTCCTGGGGTCTGGGACTGCTTGTGTGGCGGCCACCGGGTCTCCATGCCAGGCAATTCCGTGGCAGAGTGAGAGACGCGCTCTGGCGCCCAGGCAGGCAGCAGAGGGGATCCGAGGAAATCGGAGGAACCAGGAGGTCCCCACGTCTGTGAAGGAGACCCCTGCCTGCTCCACGTTCCGCCGGGGGCTGGGCGGAGGAGGGGCTCTGGGGAGGTGCTGGGTCTCCCCAGAGTTCTGAGCTGGGTGCTGGCAGTCTGGGGCGTTGGTCGTTGCCGGAAAGGCGGATGGTTTGTGCCGGAGGGTTTATTGAATGTCCTCTGTTGGCTGGGACGGCCCCTGCCTAGTCACTGCCAGTGCCTGCTGCTTCCTGGGTGTTGGGTGGCTGGGAGGGCTGCCGCCCGGGCCAGGGACTGAGACCCGGCTGTCTCATGTGTACACAGGGCCCCTCTGGGTCTTCTGCCCTGTCACTACCCTGTGACATCCAGGCCACAGGCCTTGGTCAGGCCTCCCTGTCGTCCCCGTGTGGGCTGGTCAGAGGTGACCCATCCCTGCCCGGAGGGCAGATGGGGTCCATGCAGGATGGAGTGTGCTCTGACTGTCACGTCTGGCCCCCTGGGAACTGTCATGGCCACAGGCGGGAGCTGAGAATCGCCCAAGGGCCTTTCCACCTCATTTGTCTAATCTGTTGGCAATGCTGGCAGCTTGCCTTCAGTTTCATGAGGAAATACCAGGGCCGACTGGGCGGGCTGGGGAGGTTTCGGGGACAGGGCTGTGGCTCACCAGTCGGCCAAGCAGAGCCTCCTGTGGTTTCTGTTCCTGGGGGAGGGCGAGGAGGAGGTGGCCCTGTGGAGGGGTGGCCTTTCCTAGCCATGTCCTCCAGAAAGGGACAGAGGACACCTGCCTGCCCCTCAGGGCTGGTCTCCTGCCCAGCGTCAGTCCCCTCCCCCACCTCATCTTTGTCAGGAGCCAGCTCAGAGCCCCCTGCTCCGTGAGGCCCTGACGGGCGGCCCAAGCCCCCTGCTCCGTGAGGCCCTGACAGGTGGCCCTGGGGCACCAGCAGGCGCAGGGCTGGCAGGAGGCTGATTGAGGACTGCACTGCCTGTTGGGGAACTCGGCGTCAGGTGGGGCTCAGTGTCCAGCGTGGGGCGGGGGCCTGCTCATCCCTGGGGAGCTCTGCATCTTTGGGGTTTGGCATTGTGTGGGGGCTCCATGCCCAGTGGGAGGGGCCTGTCTTCCCCAGGCCCAGGCCAGCACTGCCCATGCTTGGGTTCTTGGGGTGGGGTGTGCTGAGGTGCCCTGTGCCCTGCCAGCCTCTCCACCCTGACTCCTGCGTCACAGACTCTCACGGTGCCTGGGCCCTGGGCTCAGCCGCCAGAGCAGCAGCCCAATGCCCTGGTCACCGTGGGAACCCACCGCAGAGCAGGGAGGCCAGAGGCCGGGCGCTCCCTCCTGGCTCTGAGCCACACTCTGCCTGCGTCACCTCATCAACTCCACGCTTCATCTGTTTCACGGAAGAGGAAAGCAAGGTTCGGGAGACCCGGCAGCTGCTGGCACTCTGCTCACAAGTGGCCTAACTGGGGCTGAAGGCAGGTCTGTCTGAGGGAGTGCAGGGAAGCTTCTGGCCATGCCGCCACCTGGTGCAGGGACAAGCCGTGGTCTGGGGGAAGCTGCTGAGATCTGCTTTGGAGGAGAGGGGAGCAGGGTCCCCGCAGGGCAGGAGCATCCTCACCGCGACCAGCTTATGGCCCTTGGGTAGCAAGCCTCCTGGGAGAGTGACCGGTTGGGGCAGATTCAGTCTTCACGGGGGGCAGTTGACAAGCTGGAGAGTGGCTGCCCAACCTCCTCCCTGGTCATTCTCTCTCGGAAAAAGGGCAGGGTGTGGAGACTGGGTGTGCAGAGCCGAGGGTCCAGGGGTGAATTATGCAGGGTCAAACCGTGTAGGGTGGAGTATGCAGGGCTGAACTGTGCAGGGCTGAGCGTGCAGGACTGAATTAGGTGGGGCTGGGTGTTCAGGATGGAGTGTGTAGAGCTGGGTGTGCAGGGCCAGGCCTTCAGGGGTGGAGTGTGCAGGGCCAGGTGTGCAGGGTGTGCAGTGGTAGAATGTGCAGGGGTGAAGTGTGCAGGACTGAATTGTGGAGGGCTGAGTGTACAGGCCTGGAGTGTGCAGGACTGAATTGTGCAGGGCTGAGTGTGCAGGGCTAAGTATGCAGGGGTGGAGCATGCAGGCTGAGTGTGCAGGGGTGGAATGTGCAGGACTGAATTGTGCAGGGCTGAGTGTGCAGGGGTGGAGTGTACAGGACTGAATTGTGCAGGGGTGGAGTGTGCAGGACTGAATTGTGCAGGGCTGAGTGTGCCGGGGTGGAGTGTGCATGACTGAATTGTGCAGGACTGAATTGTGCAGGACTGAGTGTGCAGGAGTGGAAAGTGCAGGACTGAATTGTGCAGGGCTGAGTGTGCAGGGGTGGAGTGTGCAGGACTGAATTGTGCAGGGCTGAGTGTGCAGGGGTGGAATGTGCAGGACTGAATTGTGCAGGGCTGAGTGTGCAGGGGTGGAGTGTGCAGGACTGAATTGTGCAGGACTGAGTGTGCAGGGGTGGAATGTGCAGGACTGAATTGTGCAGGGCTGAGTGTGCAGGGGTGGAGTGTGCAGGACTGAATTATGCAGGATGGAATTGTGCAGGGCTGAGTGTGCAGGGGTGGAATGTGCAGGACTGATTTGTGCAGGGCTGAGTGTGCAGTGGTGGAGTGTGCAGGACTGAATTGTGCAGGGCTGAGTGTGCAGGGGTGGAGTGTGCAGGACTGAATTGTGCAGGACTAAGTATGCAGGGGTGGAGCGTGCAGGCTGAGTGTGCAGGGGTGGAATGTGCAGGACTGAATTGTGCAGGGCTGAGTGTGCAGGGGTGGAGTGTACAGGACTGAATTGTGCAGGGGTGGAGTGTGCAGGACTGAATTGTGCAGGGCTGAGTGTGCCGGGGTGGAGTGTGCAGGACTGAATTGTGCAGGACTGAATTGTGCAGGGCTGAGTGTGCAGGGGTGGAGTGTGCAGGACTGAATTGTGCATGGCTGAGTGTGCAGGGGTGGAATGTGCAGGACTGAATTGTGCAGGACTGAGTGTGTAGGGGTGGAGTGTGCAGGACTGAATTGTGCAGGACTGAATTGTGCAGGGCTGAGTGTGCAGGGGTGGAGTGTGCAGGACTGAATTGTGCATGGCTGAGTGTGCAGGGGTGGAATGTGCAGGACTGAATTGTGCAGGGCTGAGTGTGCAGGGGTGGAGTGTGCAGGACTGAATTGTGCAGGGCTGAGTGTGCAGGGGTGGAGTGTGCAGGACTGAATTGTGCAGGGCTGAGTTTTCAGGGGTGGAATGTGCAGGACTGAATTGTGCAGGGCTGAGTGTGCAGGGGTGGAGTGTGCAGGACTGAATTGTGCAGGACTGAATTGTGCAGGGCTGAGTGTGCAGGGGTGGAATGTGCAGGACTGAATTGTGCAGGGCTGAGTGTGCAGCGGTGGAGTGTGCAGGACTGAATTGTGCAGGGCTGAGTGTGCAGGGGTGGAGTGTGCAGGACTGAATTGTGCAGGACTGAGTGTGCAGGGGTGGAAAGTGCAGGACTGAATTATGCAGGACTGAGTGTGCAGCGGTGGAGTGTGCAGGACTGAATTGTGCAGGGCTGAGTGTGCAGGGGTGGAGTGTGCAGGACTGAATTGTGCAGGGCTGAGTTTGCAGGGGTGGAATGTGCAGGACTGAATTGTGCAGGGCTGAGTGTGCAGGGGTGGAGTGTGCATGACTGAATTGTGCAGGGCTCAGTGTGCAGGGGTGGAGTGTGCAGGACTGAATTGTGCAGGGCTGAGTGTGCAGGGGTGGAATGTGCAGAACTGAATTATGCAGGGCTGAGTGTGCAGCGGTGGAGTGTGCAGTACTGAATTGTGCATGGCTGAGTGTGCAGGGGTGGAATGTGCATGACTGAATTGTGCCGGGCTGAGTGTGCAGGGGTGGAGTGTGCAGGACTGAATTGTGCAGGGCTGAGTGTGCAGGGGTGGAGTGTGCAGGACTGAATTGTGCAGGGCTGAGTGTGCAGGGGTGGAATGTGCAGGACTGAATTGTGCAGGGCTGAGTGTGCAGGGGTGGAGTGTGCAGGACTGAATTGTGCAGGGCTGAGTGTGCAGGGGTGGAGTGTGCAGGACTGAATTGTGCAGGGCTGAGTTTTCAGGGGTGGAATGTGCAGGACTGAATTGTGCAGGGCTGAGTGTGCAGGGGTGGAGTGTGCAGGACTGAATTGTGCATGACTGAATTGTGCAGGGCTGAGTGTGCAGGGGTGGAGTGTGCAGGACTGAATTGTGCAGGGCTGAGTGTGCAGGGGTGGAGTGTGCAGGACTGAATTGTGCAGGGCTTTGTGTGCAGGGGTGGAATGTGCAGGACTGAATTGTGCAAGGCTGAGTGTGCAGGGGTGGAGTGTGCAGGACTGAATTGTGCAGGGGTGGAGTGTACAGGGGTGGAATGTGCAGGACTGAATTGTGCAGGGCTGAGTGTGCAGGGGTCAATGTGCAGGACTGAATTGTGCAGGGCTGAGTGTGCAGGGGTGGAGTGTGCAGGACTGAATTGTGCCAGACTGAATTGTGCAGGGCTGAGTGTTCAGGGATGGAATGTGCAGGACTGAATTGTGCAGGGCTGAGTGTGCAGGGGTGGAGTGTGCAGGACTGAATTGTGCAGGGCTGAGTGTGCAGGGGTGGAGTGTGCAGGACTGAATTGTGCAGGGCTGAGTGTGCAGGGTTGGAATGTGCAGGACTGAATTGTGCAGGGCTGAGTGTGCAGGGCTAAGTGTGCAGGGGTGGAGCGTGCAGGCTGAGTTTGCAGGGGTGGAGTGTGCAGGACTGAATTGTGCAGGACTGAATTGTGCCGGCTGAGTGTGCAGGGGTGGAGCGTGCAGGGGTGGAGCGTGCAGGCTGAGTGTTCAGGGGTGGAGTGTGCAGGCTGGGTGTGCAGGGCTGGAATATGCAGGACTGAATTGTGCAGGGCTGAGTGTGCAGGCTGGGTGTGCAGGGGTGGAGTGTGCAGGACTGAATTGTGCAGGGCTGTGTGCAGGCTGGGTGTGCAGGGGTGGAGTGTGCAGGACTGAATTGTGCAGGGCTGAGTGTGCAGGCTGGGTGTGCAGGGCTGGATGTGCAGACTGGGCGTGGGGAATGCTGCCTGCAGGTGTAGCCCCTGCCCTTAGCGCTCCCATCTAAAACTCTCACGATCACCTTCCTGTCCCTCCTCTACTCTGGGTCTGTGCACTGCAGACCTGAGCTCAAACACAGTTGGAAATATTTAACTAACCCCCAATTGTAATTGATTCTAGTTTTGAAAATAAAAACCATATTTTGTGGTTCCCCCAAATTATTTCATTTGAACAGAAGAGTGAGGGAGCGAGACAGGAACTCTCCAGGTGACTATGGAGAGCAGTGGGGGAAGGTGCCCTTCCCTCTCCCACAGCCCCAGCTCTCCCTCCTTGGCCCAGATGGCAAGTCCTGGGTCTGTGGCAGGCGGCGGCTTTGTGGCAGTGTTTCCCTAGGCCCCGGGAGCCCTTCTGCAGAAGCAGCGGGAGCTGTGGCCAGACAGAGTGGGCCTGCCTGCCCCGAAGGTGGGAGGCCCTGCCCTGGGCAGTGCCTGCAGTGAAGCCTTCCCTGTGAGAGCACGGGCCCTCGCAGTCAGAGTCCGGGCCAGTGGCTCATTTTGTCCAGGACTGGCTTTGGTGTTCCCCGGGCTGTGGCTGTGTGACTAGGGTAACCTACTCCAGCTCCCAGACCCTGGTCCCCTTCTGTTCAGCAGGGAGGAGATTCGGTGATGTTTTGTGCAGGTTTCATGAGCCCACGTAGGTGAGGCCCAGAGTGGGCCTGGCGGACGGGTCGGGAAGTGGGGGTCGTGGCATGGGGGTCGTGGCAGGGACAACCATTCTGATGGCTCAGTTTGTGTCCCCACCGAAATCTCATCTTGTAGCTCCCATAATTCCCATGTGTTGGGGGAGGGACCCAGTGGGAGGTCACTGAATTATGGGGGCAGGTCTTTCCTGTGCTGTTCTTGTGACAGTGGCTAAGTCTAATAAGATCTGATGGTGTAAAAAGGGCAGTTTCCCTGCACACGCTCTCTCTGTGCCTGCCGCCACCCATGTAAGATGTGACTTGCTCCCCCTTGCCTTCCGCCATGATTGTGAGGCCTCTCCAGCCATGTGGAATTTTACGTCCATTAAACCTCTTTCTTTTGTAAATCGCCCAGTTGTGGGTATGTCTTTATCGGCAGTTGGAAAACGGACTAATATCCTGGCTCTTGGGGTAATTACACACAGAGCACCCAGCAGCCATGTGGACTCTCTTGGAGTGGTCCAGGGTTCGGAAGACCCCCCAGGACTGCCAGTTTCCTGTGGGTCTGCAAAGGAGGGAGGGGGACTCTGAGGACCCCCCTCCCCTGTTCCTGGGAGGGCTTTGGAGTCCCATCAGAGATCAGTTTCAGCAGACCAACCAGGAACAGTTTTCACAGCCGAAAACCTGGCCCCGTCCTGCCTTTGTACCCAGGTCCCACCTGTGTGTGCTGCTCTGGCAAGTGTGGGTGGATGCCCCCACCCCTTCCCCAACACCCGCTGGTGACCCAGGCTTGGCATAGCTGGCACGGATCTGTACGGAAAAGACTGGCAAGAAAAGCTTACTGAGAACAAAGGACCTCCTAGTAGATTTGTCTTTTCTACTACACGAGGTGACAAAAATCTCCACATGTCTCTTGACCTGGTCTCAGCTGACCTCGTGGGACAAGGGCAGGCTCTGAGGAGTGAGGCCTGGGTCACCTCCAGGTCCTTTCTTGGTCTTTGGCCCAGGCACAGTGGCTCATGCCTGTAATCCCAGCACTTTGGGAGGCTGAGGCAGGTGGATCATTTGAGCCCAGGAGTTTGAGACCAGCCTGAGCAACACTGTCAAATCCCGTCTTTACTAAAAATACAAAAATTAGCCAGGTGTGGTGGTGGGCACCTGTAGTCCCAGCTACTCAGGAGACTGAGGCAGGAGGATTGAGTGAACCTGGGATGTGGAGGTCACAGTGAGCCAAGATTGTGCCACTGGACTCCAGCCTAGGGGATGGAGCAAGACCCTGTCTCAAAAAATAATAATAACCTTTGGCTCTGATTCTCCTCTGGGCCTCAGTTTCCCTCCTGTCAAAGGGGCAGATCAGACAGGTCTCTGGTACCACCACACTAGAGTGTTGCCACCCTCACTCCTGGGTCCAGGTGAGTGGTCAGGGCTGCAGGGATGCCCAGCAGAGGCTTGGTTACCCCAAGGGCTTCCTGGAGGAGTTGGCCTGTGGGCTGGGGAAGGTTTAGGACGTGCAATTTGTCCCAGACAAGTTTCCAGTTGGGAGAGAGACAGGAGCAGAGGAGCAGAGTGGAGGAGAAAGTCATTTTGGCCCTGAGGTGCTGGATAGGGAATGAGGGAAGGGTCAGCCAGGCTTCTAGAGGGTTCTTGATGTCTCTCTGTGAGATGAGTCAGGGGCTGCTGGGGGCTGGCTGGCAGGTGCTCCCAGGTACCTGCTGTGTGTCTGCCAAGCCGGGATAGACATCGGTGATCCTGCCTGGAGCCTCCACACCGAGACTCACCCTGAGTCCTGCCTCTTTGAAGGAGCCTCAGTTTCCCCCACCTGAGCAGGAGGCCCTCAGTGGTGGTCTGTTGGGTACAGCTGGAGGTGGCTGTGGCAGCTGTTGGGGCTCTGAGGCTATGCCAGGAAGCAGAGCCCTGGAGAAGGGGGGCAGCCAGGGCTGGGTGGGGTTCGGAGGAGAAGGGGAGCAGCCAGGGCTGGGTGGGGTCCAGAGGAGAAGGGGGGCGGCCAGGGCTGGGTGGGGTCCGGAGCCCGTTTAGCCCTTGGCCTTGGCTCAGAGCGACTGTTTCTAAACTGGGATACTTGATTGGTGGAGAGGAAGCACCCCTCCCTGCTGCCCTTCAATGCTGCCCACTGTGTCTGAGGGTGGGAGTCTGACCCCTCGCCCGAGCTCCAGACGACACCCAGGGCTGCTCTGGGCAACCAGCCACGGTTGGGCCTGGGAGCTGCCGGCCTCCGACTCTGTCCCAGGGAGTGGTGGGAGGGGAGGACGGGGCTCCTGGAAGGGTGGGCTCGAGGCAGGGATGTTCTTTTCATAGCCGCTCTCCGTGTTCCACACGCCCTGACCGGAGCTGGGGCTGAGTCTTTGGTCCTGTCCCTGCCACGCCCTGTCCTGAGGCCCGAAGCCTGCAGTGGCTCCAGCCGGGGCCGATTCCTGGGGATGCATCTTGCTTTGTCCTGGGGACGTGGCCTCTGGTTAACCTGACCCTGGTCCTGGGCTGTGGCTCCAGGCTCCCCGCACTGTTTCCTGTGCTTACCTTTAGGCACAGCCAAGCAGAAGGTTTTCATCTGGGGTTGGAGCTGGCTCAGCCAGGAGGCTACCGTAGGGGAGGCTTTTTGTGTCTGGTGTGAGAAAGGTTCCTAGCATGCCCTGGAAGGACTAGGGGTTACCTCAGGGGAGACCCAGAACACCAGGGAGGACTCAGCACACCTGAGGAGAACCCGGCACTCCCAGGAAGGACCCAGCACACCTGAGAGAACCTAATACACCTGAGAGAACCCAGCACACCAGGGAGGACCCAGCACACTAGGGAGGACTCAGCACACCTGAGGAGAACCCAGCACTCCCAGGAAGGACCCAGCACACCTGAGAGAATCTAATACACCTGAGAGAACCCAGCATACCAGGGAGGACCCAGCACACCTGGGAGAACCTAGCACACCAAGGAAGGACTTAGCCTACCCAGGAAGGACCCAGCACACCTGAGAGAACTTAATACACCAAGGAAGGACCCACCTGAGGAGAACCCAGCACACCCAAGGAGAACCCAGCACACCAGGGAGAACCCAGCACACCAGGAAGGACCCAGCACACGTCGGGGACCCAGCACACCAGGGAGGACCCAGCACACCTGGGAGAACCCAGCATACCCAGGAAGGACCCAGCACACCTGAGAAAACCTAACATGCCAAGGAAGGACCCAGCATACTAATGAGGACCCAGCACACCAGGAAGGACCCAGCACCCCTGAGGAGGACCTAGCACACCTGAAGAGGACTCAGCACACCCAGGGGGACCCAGCACACCAGGGAGGACCCAGGATATGCAGGAAGGACCCAGGACACCCAGGAAGGACCCAGCACACCTGGGAGGACACAGCACACCTGAGAGAACCCAGCACACCTGGGAGGACCCAGCACACCTGGGAGGACCCAGCACACCTAGGAAGGACCCAGCTCACCCAGGAGAACCTAGTATATTTGGGAGAACCCAGCACACCAGGAGGACCCAGCACACCCAGAAGGACCCAGCACACTCAGGCAGGGACCAAGGGAAGGGTCAGCCAGGCTTCTAGAGGGTCTTTGGCCTCTCTCGGCAAGATGGAGCCAGGGCCTGCCCAGGGCCGGCTGGTAGGTGCTCCCAGTACCTGCTATGTGCCTGCCAAGCTGAGAAGGAAGGACTCAGCACACCCAGGAGGACCCAGCATACCCAGCTTGGACCCAATGCACCCAGGAAAGACCCAGCACACCAAGGCAGGACCCAGCACACCCAGGAAGGACCCAGCAAACCCAGCAGGACCCACACACCTGAGGAGAATTCAGCACACCAGGGAGGACCCAGCATACCCAGAAAGGACCCACCACACCCGGGAGGACCAGCATACCAGGAAAGGACCCAGCAGACACGGAAAGGACCCAGCACACTTTGGGAGAGGACCCAGCACCCTTGGGGAGGACTCAGCGTGTCTGGGGAGGACTCCCTCATCCAGGAACCTTGCTCGCTGGCCTTCAGGGCAGACCGGCCTGGTCTTGCTGTTTTCCTGCTCTCTGTGCTCAGGGGTAGGAGTCCTCTCAGAGCAAGACCCAGGCCCCTGGCCTTGGTGGTGGGGCCGTGTTCCTGTGGGCGCAGATACCTGACACCGGGGCCAGGAGACGCTTCATTGGTTCCTACCCTGTCTGGCTGCCCTGGGTTCCAGGCTTGGGGGAGTACTCTCTGGGTTCTGGGCCATCGGAAAACCCCAGGCCCAGCCACCTGCCATGGCTGTCGTCTCTCTGTGGGATGGCCCAGGGCTGCCCCTGTTCCCCCAGACCCTCTCACTGTGCCCTGCTCCCCAGGCTGATGGCTACCTGTGCTCACAATTAATGGGGTCCCCGGAGGCCCCCGAGGAGCATGGAGGTGTTGGCCATGAAGACAAGCTGGTGCTGAGCCAGCTCAGAGGGGGAGGGACGGCTGTGGTGTGTCCCCGTGTGCCACAGCCTCCCTGGGGCCCTGTCCCTGGGGATTGGTGGAGGGTGGAGATGGGGCTGCCCCAGGGGAATGGCTAGAGGGATGACTGAGCCTCTGCTGTGCAAATGGGAAGGATGACCAGCCTCCTGGGCAGGCTCCGTGCCTGGTACCGGGCTGGGTGGTGGAGGGGGGCAGGATGAGCTCCTGCCAGGCCAGCTGTGGGCTTCACGCCCTGCAGGCCGGGAGGGTCCAGGCCAGGGGCAGGGGCAGCCTCCTGTCCTCTCATTCCCAGGCCCGTGTGGGCTTTCTTGGTGGAGAGGTTGGTGGTGCAGGGTCGCCTTTGAGCAGGGCTGGAGCAGGTGTGCCCCGTGGGTGGACAGAGCATCTGGCACCTGGGCCAGGAGACGCCTCCTTGGCTTTCACCCTGTCTGGCCTCCCTCAGGTTGCAGGCTTTGAGGAGCTCTGCCTGGTTTCTGGGTAATCAGAAAGCCCTGCGTCCAGTGGCCCGCCTGGCCATCCCTTCCCTGTGGCCTTCGGTGTTTCCACACACGTCCGCTCTAACTGCACCGAGCACCTGGAAACCTCCCTCGTCCCCCTTCCCTGTGGGGGTCAGGGCCTGCCGGTGGCCCCTTCTGCCTGCAGGGGGTTTGAGTGGGTGGGGTGGGTGCTTGACTCTGGCTCCTCTGGCCTCAGTCCCTGTGTGACAGTCATCTGGGACAGATGTGGCCCCTCCAGGACTGTCCTGCTGTGCTCAGGCCCGGCCACCTCCTCGGCAGGACAGCCGGGGAGACTGAGACCGCCCGTAGACTCCAGCCTGGCTTTGAAAGGGCTGAATCTGGGAAGGGGAGTCCTGTTTGCCCAGTGAATTGTTTAATGACCAGGTTTGTTCTTCCCTCGACTGCCACCCACAAAAGGGCCTCTGTCCTTCTCCCGGGAGAACTCTGTCGTCCCTGGCTTGGTTCTGTGCACACTGGGGCTGTGTGGCCTCTCCCAGGCTGGCTTTGCAGACAGGGTGGTCCGTTAATGACATAATTACAGCAGTGGACATTAAGAGGCGGACCCTCCCAGATGTTGCGGGGCGGGGAGCTTCTATGGGCTCCCCCCACTGTCCCTGTGCTGCCTGGCGAGTGGGCACCTCGGGTCTCCCTGCCATAGCACGGACGGCTGTCCAGGCAGCAGCTGATCCTGGCAGCAGGCCACTCCGACACTGCTCAGAGGACGACCAGGCCTCTTGGCTCCCTGAGTCTGCCCCAGGCTGGAGACCCTGCGGTCCCCCCGTCTCCTTGGGTGGCCTCCTTGGACAGTTCTTCCCACCAGCTGGATGCCTGAGGGACCTTCAGCCTCCAGGATCCTTTGAGTCGCCTGCTCCCTGCCTCAGCCATCCTGTCCCATCCAGACCCCCTGGACTTCAGGGCAGCCCTGGGCTGACCGCAGCAGCCAGGTGTGGGGCCGTGCCTGTCCCATTTCACAGATTGGGATACTGAGCCCCTGGCAGTTCTTGAGCTGCTTGGAGTCAGTGGTGGACTTGGTATTAGCCTTTGCCCCTTGGCCCCCTGCCCAGGGCAAGGCTGAGGGACAGCTGGGCAGCACCTGGGCACTGGTGTGGCCTGGGTGTCCTGAGCTGGGTCCCAGAGGCTGTCCCTGCCTCTTTGAAGGGGACTCAGTTTCTCCCAGCTGAACAGGAGGCTGGTGGTGGGCGTCTCTTGGGTGTGGGCTGGAGGTGGCTGTTGCGGATGGAGTCGGCTGCAGGAGCTCCCCCAGGAGTGTCTGGGGCTGTGGATTGTGGCCTGGCCTCTGGAAGACTCCTACCGGGCAGCCGCCGGCTGAGGGAAGCCAGGGCTGTGCCCACTCGCCCGGAAGCTGCAGTACCTGGCCTTCCAGCTCTCGTGGCCACACTGAGGGTTTGGTGTGTTCCATTCTGAGTGGAGAGGCTGGGCCAAGCTGCATGGAGCTGGGGTGCAGACCCCACGCCCTGAGAACATGCCCCGTGGACCCTGTGCCCCACAAACACACCCCTTGACCCTGCACCCCACAAACACACCCCCAACCTTGCACCCCACAAACATGCCCCCGGATCCGGCGCCCCACAAACACGCCCCCTGACCCTGCACCCCACAAACACACCCCCAACCTTGCACCCCACAAACACGCCCCCAGATCCTGCGCCCCACAAACACGCCCCCTGACCCTGCACCCCACAAACACACCCCCAACCTTGCACCCCACAAACACACCCCCAGATCCGGCGCCCCACAAACACGCCCCCTGACCCTGCACCCCACAAATACGCCCCCCAACCCTGTGCCCCATGAAGACGCCCCTCAACCCTGTGACCCAGGAGCACATCCCCTGACCCTGTGCCCCGGCAACACGTCCCCCGACCCTGCGCCTCGGGAGCACGCCCTGCAGACCCTGTGCCCTGAGAACACGCTCTGCAGACCCTTGAGGGCTCAGGCTACGTTTGGCTGGTGAAGGGAGAGGGGCGACCCCACGCACAGGGCTTCTGTAAGGCACAGGGGACACAGGTGTCCCCAGCAATGCTCACGGTTCATCTTGCTGATGTGGAGAAACCCACCGTCTGAAGGGCTGGTGGCAAGGTCACAGGGCACTGGCCGGCATCCAGAGCAGGGCATGGGGGCAACGGAGGTGGCACGCAGGGGCCAGGCAGGGGACGGCATGTGGGTGTTTCTGCACCTGGGGGCTCTTGGCCTGAGTGCTGAGGGAGCCGCTGGGGGCACTGCTTGGGGTGCAGATGATGGGCCCCCACCCTGGAGTAAGTGGGTGCGTGCTGGGAATGGGGGTGCATGCTGGGAATGAGGGGTGCATGCTGGGAAAGGGGGTGCATGCTGAGAACGGGGGTGCGTGCTGGGAATGGGGTGTGTGTGCTGGGAATGGGGTGGTGTGTATTGGGAATGGGGGTGCATGCTGGGAAAGGGGTGTGTGCTGGGAAAGGGGTGTGTGCTGGGAAAGGGGGTGCGTGCTGGGAAAGGGGGTGCGTGCTGGGAATGGGGGTTCGTGCTGGGAATGGGGTGGTGCGTGCTGGGAATGGGGTGGCGCGTGCTGGGAATGGGGTGCGTGCTGGGAAAGGGGGTGCGTGCTGGGACTCCCTTGGAGCCTGCCAGGCTGAGCTCCTGCTTCACTCTCACTGTTCTGCTCCAGCCAAAAGGAGTGGCCTCCTGGGCCCGTGGGGGTCCTAAGACCACTGCTGAAGCCCCACCTCTGCCATGTTCCTGGAGGCCTGAGCCCTTAGGGGCCTCGTTTGGACCCAAGCACGCAGTGGGTGCAGTGAGGGCTGAAGCCAGTGTTTTTACGACACATTCCTGGCAGGTCCTGTACACTGCGCACCTCATCACCCCAGGAACCTCTGGGAGCGTCTGCACCCCAGGCCCTGGATGCTGTAGACGAGTCAAATTGCAGACTGAGGCTGAGCTGTGGAGGAGAATCCGGGTGCAAATTTCTGGGGAATTCCTGCGGGTGACCCTGCACTCCAGGCCTCTTGGGCAGGCGTTTATGGGACGGGTTCTGCCTCCTCAGCAGCTAGACCTGTGGCTGGGCCTGTCCCAGAGCCTGGTGGTGCCCGTGAGACCCTTGGGAACGAAGAGTCCAGGGTGACGGGCAGCAGCCTGGGTGAGCCTGAGGCTGGTTTCTGGGCTCCTGGCAGGTCTCAGACTCCTAAGTGAGGAAAGAGGGGAGGGGCTTCCAACTCAGGGTCCTGCTGTGAACATGTCATAGAAACACAGGCCTGTCCTGCCCGCACCAGCTCCCAGGGGGCAGGTCGGTGGAGGGCTATCTCCTTTGAGGTCGCTGCAGCTTCCCAGGACCCCCTGCTGGCTCTGGCTGGACAGCCCAGCCCCCCCCCACTGCCCCTCCACCTCTGGCTGGACCGCCCAGGCCCCACCCACCACCCCCTGCCTCTGGCTGGACCTCTCAGGCACCCCTCACTGCCCCCTGCCTCTGGCTGGACCTCTCAGGCA
The DNA here is from genome assembly GCF_030222135.1 of Aotus nancymaae. Lineage (NCBI taxonomy): Eukaryota > Metazoa > Chordata > Mammalia > Primates > Aotidae > Aotus > Aotus nancymaae. The sequence continues at coordinate 767,346 of NW_026988467.1, read as the reverse complement.
CCCCTCACTGCCCCCTGTCTCTGGCTGGACCTCTCAGGCACCCCTCACTGCCCCCTGCCTCTGGCTGGACCTCTCAGGCACCCCTCACTGCCCCCTGCCTCTGGCTGGACCTCTCAGGCACCCCTCACTGCCCCCTGCCTCTGGCTGGACCTCTCAGGCACCCCTCACTGCCCCCTGCCTCTGGCTGGACCTCTCAGGCACCCCTCACTGCCCCCCGCCTCTGGCTGGACCTCCCAGGTGAGGCTCGGTTGTGTCGAAGGTGCTCGTAGGGACTGAGGGCCCACGGAGTGATGGCTGAGGAGCTGGGCCAGGCTGGCCGCGTCTCTGGCAACCGGGACCTGTTGTCAGAGCCTCCCCCTGCAGGGCTGTGTAGTGCTGGCTGGCTGGTGGCTTGTCCTGGGAAAGCCTGGCTTGGAGCCTACGTCTGTGCTGAGGGTTCAGGAGGGATCCCTGCCCCATGCGGCTGGTGCTATCAATAAACATGCAGGGCCAGCAGGCCCCACCTGACCTCTGGCAGTGCCAGTCCACTGAGAGCCCCGCTTTGGGGAGCTATGCCTGGGTCGGGGGCCTTTGTGGGGAGGGTGGAGCTGTGGCCTCAGGGGCAGGTCTGGGCTGGGCGAGCCCTGGCGGGTAGGAAGAGAGGAAGCATGTCCAGCCCCTGCCCATGTCCAGTGCATCCCTGGGAGGGACCGGGGCTCCGTCTCCCCCTGTGACCGGCGCCTGCCCACACCTTTGCTCTGGTAGGGTGGGTTCAGCGTTCCCCACCTGCCAGCACCGTGTGACCAGGGCCCTTCCCGCCACCACAGGGCAGCAGCAGGTCCTAGATGCCCCTGCCGCTGGGGTGTGGGGCCCTGGTGGGTTTAGGCACTAAACCTGGCCAGGAGGGCCTCGCTATGCCTCAGTTTCCTCCCTAGAAAAACAGGTGTGATAGTGAGGGCTGCTGTAGGGGGGGCGTGGTGAGAGACGGAGACCCCCGGCCGAGCTGACGTTGGCTGGTGAGGCTGACCGGGGTAGCAGGCCCCCGACAGGACGCACTGTCTTGCACCCGGTTATTTCTGAAGCTGGAAGAGAGAGGCGCCGCTGCCTCCTGAGTCTGGGTGAGCTCTGGGGCCATCGCTTTGCAGCGCCGAGGACCAGCCAGCCCAGGTGTCTCCCACGCACCCTGCAGAGCCCCCTAGGGCGTGCCCTCCTGTGCCAGGGCTCTGTGTCCTCTCCAGCCCCAGCCATTTCTGGCTGTTTGATGGGGCGCCTGGGGGCTCACAGCCATGAAGTGCATGGGGGGAAGGGCCCCAGGGTTCCTCTGATGGGCCGAGCAGCTGGTCCACAAGGTCTGCTGTGACACTGCCCAGAGGCGGGCGGGGCTTGCTGACCCCGAGGGAATCGTTCCAGCAAGGAAACACCCAAGTCTTCTGCAGCGGTCTGTGAGCGGCTGGGTTCCTGGCCTGGCCTGGCTGCCAGAGTGGGCCCCAGGTTGGCGGGTGTCCTGTGCCCACCCTGCCCGAGCACTGGCCACCCAGTGCCAGCCCTGATCAGGGAGGCAGATGCCAGGACCTCTGCTGATTGCCCGTGTTTAAGATTCCTGCGGCGGTGCCCATGCCCCCCTTCGCATGGAATAATGAATGAGACTCTGGGAGCGAGGGGGCTGCGTGCTTCTGGAGTCTGTTCTCTGACTTGGCCTCCCCAGGCATTCCAGAGCAGGGCCCGGCCCTCTGGCCCGGTCAAGCTGGGGGCCTGGGCAGCATCACTCGGGCCAGGCTGGCTAAGAACAGGACAGTGGCTGCAGGAGGAGGAGGAGGTGACCGAGGTGCCAACAGTCTCCTGAAGTCTTTGGCCGTGCTGGCCTCGGGGGGCCTGCTACCCAGGTCAGCCTCACCGGCCAGCATCTATTCTGCTAGGAGCATTGGGGGAGGCCCCCGCGTGGCGGGATCGTGGTTCTGTGATCTGCAGGACAGTGGTCCATGGTGGGTCCTACAGTGGCTGACTCTGTGGCCTCTGGGAAGAGGCTGGATCCCACCACACCCGAGAGGGTCCCTGTGGTGCCAGGTGTCAGGGTCCACAGTGCCTGTCCTGGGTGGAGTGCCGAGGGTCACCAGAGCAGAGTTGGGAGGCACTGGGACGTCCGTGCATACTTCTGTTCTTGGTGACGTGGCCACCTCAACTTGGGGGTCCTCTGCCCTCCTGGGAAACCACAGTGTGCTGTGGCACACACAAGCCCCTGAACCCCTGGGGCAGAGAAGCCTGGAAAGCCCCGTGCCACTCTGTTTAACTGGGCAACTCAGGAGGTTGTTGGACACCAGGCACCCTGGTGCTGTGCCCACGAGAAGCATCCTCCACTCAAGCCAGGCACCAGCAGGCTTCTGGTCCTGCTCCCTGGACCCCTCCTGGAAGGGCCTCCTGCAGTGGTGGGGGGAGCCCACCTCCCGCCTAGCCTCGGGCTCAGGGTGGGGTGCTGGCACCCCCTGGTGGCTGAGAGAGGCCAGAGCAGGCGCAGGGGCCCCTGGGGTTTAAGGTCTAGAGAGGAAGGGAGCTTTTGTGAACTCCAGGGCAGCGTGGGGTCTGAGGATGGGCTCCGTGCGTGCGTTTTCTCACCCACTGCTGATGCCATCTCAGTGCCATGTCTGACAAACAGGGAGGCACCTGAGAATGCCTGACTGCCCAGGCCTCTGGAACAGAGCGGGAGAGAGGGCGAGACCCAGGAAGGGGGTTCCAGGGCAAGAAGGGGGTGCCTGGGGACTTCATTAATGCATCCATCGCTGGACCCCACTGCCTGCCAGGCCTCACGCTGGGAACCCCCAGCCAGTCCAGCAAAAGCCCTGCCCTCCTGGGTCCGTGTCCTGGTGCAGGAGAGAATCAGAAGTAAAGGTCGTGATTCAGCGGTGGTGCCTGCCGTGGGGAACGTCAGGATGGGGGCTGGAAAATGCCTCAGTGGGAGAGGGCTGTGGTAATGGGAATGTCGGGGCCTTGCAGGAGGGGAGGTCTGTCTCTGTGAGGACCCGGGTGGGCCTGGTTGGGAGTGGGGCCGTTCCCTGGGATCTGGTGAGCCTGGCACAGGGCGAGTTTGTCCCTGTCGTGTGGTTGAGGGTTTTAGGGAGGGTGGGCCAGACCCCTGCTCTGGGAGGCTCCCTCTGGCCATTGGAGGCAGAAGAAGGAGGTCCAGTGAGGAGACTGTGCAGCCACCAGGGAAGATGGTGGCTCGTGCCAGGTCCAGGCTAGTGGCCAGGGCAACTTTAGACCAGCATGGTGGGGAGAGGAGGATGGTGCTGGGCACAGGAGAGGGGAGGGAGGGGAAGCATGGGCTCCAGTAGGTTTGAGGGGAGGAACATGAGCAGTTTCTGTTTGTGCCTTTGCCCAGGAGGGGCTGGCCTGGCAGGAGAAGTGCCATCTGGTTGCGGGGTTTCGCCATTGCCTTGTGAGGTGACGTGCTCTGGCCTCTCAGGGCCCCCTGGCCAGGTCAGACTTCCCTCCCCAAATGCGCAGACACCACAGGGCCTGCGCCTCCCACGCTTGGGGTGTCTGTGCCAGCCTCTCTGTCTCAGTGTTCCCATCTGTAGAATGCGGGCAGGACTTGCTGAACCGAGGTCTTCCTTAATTCAAACATCAGCCTCGTCTATCTTCCTTGGGGGTGTCTGGGAAGCCGGGGACGGGCGCTGCAGGTAAACATAGAATTGACGGCAAACCCAGCTCCTGAATGAGACGTTCATCATTTCACGTCCTCCTGTCTGCAAGCGTTCTTCCAGCAAATGTCTGTTGGCCTTTCCTGGGTGCCCGGCACAACTGGGGGCTGGCTGCACCACGGTGGCCCAGCAGACATGGCCCGTTTTCAGGGACCTACTGTCCAGTGGGGAGGCAGATGTTCCCTGCCCAGCTGTGACTCCAGCTGTGATGAGGGGATGTGATGTGTAGCTGGGGTGTGTCCTAGTCCGAGGACCGGGCAGGTACTTGGGCAGCGGGAGGCTCTGTCCACCAAACCCAGACCTCTGGGATGCCTGTAGGTGCCAGGCATGGGGCTCGGCTCTGGGGCCTGCAGTGCCCAGCCTCAAGGCTGTATGTGAGTGACAGGGAGACAGGCTTGGACCCGGGGACACGATGGTCTTAAAGAAGGTTTGGGCGGGTGGGACCGGCCACCCACAGGGGCAGGTGCGAGGCGTGTGACTCACTCTGAGGGGCTGGGGCTGGGCTTGCACACCGGGGCAGGAGACAGGGCTGCTCAACAGAGCAGACGGCCTCCAGGGAGCGACCCTTGTACTGGACCAAGAAGGAGTGTGGGCAGGACCGGCCAGGGGATGGCAGCAGTCCAGGAGGGGCTGCCTTGGTGGGCAGAGGGACACCGCCTCAAAGCGCTCCTCCAGCCATGGCCTGGGGGCTCCTAAGGGCCTTCTGAGGGTGGGTGCACAGAGTGGCTGGCCCGGCAAGGTCCTCACTGCCACTGTCACCAAGGCCCTGCCTGGAGCTGGCCCAGAGGGAGGTGTTGCTGCCCTGCCTGGAGTGCTGGACAGGGCGGTTTGGGCGCGGGGCTGCTCAGCAGATGCTTGACCAATGGAGGCTCAAGCCTGTCTGACCCTTGGTTTCAGACCAGAGACGTGAAGGCTGGGCTGGTCCAGCCGGGTGGCGGCTCTCCGCCCTGGGGGCTCCCGGTGAGGCTCCAGCCCCCGCCCCCCACAGGGGTCTGAGCTGCTTAAGGAAATAGAAAAGTGCTGAGCTCCGGACTCTGATTCTTCCTGATCTGCACCCAGAGGCTGAGCTAGAGGTGCAGGGACTGTCACAGCCTGTCCTCCAGACTGAGGGGGATGCCTGGGGCGGGGACCTCCAAGCTTCTGGGTTCCTTCCTGTGGATATTGACTATGTGAGGGTTTGGGGGTCTGGGTGGACCCCATGTGAGTCAGAAATCAGTGCCCTTGGCAGAGAGATAAAGACAGAGAAGGAGATATAAAGAGAGACAGAGAGACGGAGACAGAAAGAGACAGAGAAACAGAGACATTGAGAGACAACGAGAGACAGGGTGAGAGACAGGGATGAACAGAGACAGAGAAAAAGACAGAGACAAAGAGACATAGAGAGACAGACAGAGACAGACAGAAAGAGAAATAGAGACACAGAGAAAGGGCAGAGGGACAAAGAGAGGCAGAGACAGACACAGAGAGAGACGCCAAAGGAGACGGGCAGGGAAATAGAGCAGCTGGGAGACACACAGAGGGGAGAGCAGAGCGCCTGCCTGGCTCGCCCCACCAGCCCCTGCCCGCACCCCCCATATTCCTACCCCTGGCCCCCCGCCCCCCGTCGGCACCGCTAAAGAATGAAACGTCCCAGGAACTTGGCCACGGAGGGGAATGCAGACCTGGATCTTTGGGGGAACCAGAATGTTCTTGGCTTCCTTCCCAGCCTTTGACATTTTGTCTTGTTTTCTGGGAAGCAAAGCCCCCTCCCACGTTTTGGAGGCTGGTTTGTAGAAACAGCACAAGCCTGGTAATTGAGAGTAAGCAGAGAACCTGGCAGAAGTCTGGAGAGTGAAGTCGGACCGGACTGCCAGGACTGGCTTTCCTGCCTTGTGCCCCCTCATCCCTGCCTTTGCCCGCCCCCTGCTTCCCGTCGCTGCTTCTGCGCTTCTGGAAGCAGCAGGTTTCCTAGGGCACACCCGGGGTGCGGGCAGAATGGTCTTTGTCATCAGCCGCACCTGACTTTGAATCCAGACCTGGCTCCCGGGTCTCCCACAAGCTCCCCCGGGCCTGTGACTCCGTCCCTGCGGGGTGCATGGTCCCCAACCATCCAGGCCTGTTGTCTGCAGGAAAGGCCTCCCCGCCAGCCGTGACGGTGAGGGCGTTGGGTCCTGGGCTGATGGCAGAAGGTGATGGGGCACTTCTGGTCCCACTAGGCGGTTCCACTTCCTGAAACCGTGTTAGTGGCTTCTTCACGCCGAGGGCCCTTGGGGTCCTGCATGGGAAACTTCAGGGCCACTGGTTGCCAACTTGCCGGCCCTTCCAGACGCCTGAGTCCGTCTCCAGCTCGGGTCTCCAGGGGGCTCCCAGTACCCCCACGGCCCTTGCTCCTCAGCTGAGCATGGAGGGGACCTCCCTGGCCATTCCCAGAGCTCATCTCAGGGCCTGCATCTCTCCCTCCATCAGCCTGAGGAGTGCGTCTGCCTCCGCCCCACCTGCCGTGCTGCCTCCCCTCGGAAAGGCCATCTCTCCTGCTAGGAGGTCCTTTCCCCTCGGAGCACCTCCTGCCAGAGGGGGAGGACCTTCAGTTTCGGGTGACCCAGAGCCTCCTGTATGCCTGGCCCTGGGAGTGCAGAGGGGCCTAGAGCTGAGCCCTGCCCTTCAAAGCTCTGGGGCAGTAGATGGATGTGTGCCCGAGGGTAGTGGCCAGCCCCTGGGGCTGTCTGCTGGTTGCACCGGTGGCCGCCAAAGCAGACTGTGGGGTGACCCTGGAAATCCAGAGTGGGTGGGGCCTGTGTGACCCTCTAGGCGACCCACTCTTGCTTTCCAGGGCTGCCCTGGAAGCCACAGATGGAGAGGGGTTGATGGCGCCCAGCCTCCCCCAAGCCCGGGAAGGGACCCCGGGACCCGAGAGCCTTTCCCTCCTAGGGAGCCTTCCTCTTGGAGAACGGGGTGAGCCACCCAGCCCCCCAGTGCTGACTGCTAAGTGGGGACGGCAGTCCAGGGCTGCACACTGCACGGTGTGCTGGGAAAGGCCACGCCACAGACTGCGCAGAGGTGAGGGGTTGTCGCGGACGAGCAGGGAGAGAGGAAGGGGTGAATGGGCAGAGCCCAGGAACGCCTCTGCGTGAGCTTACAATGGTGGATCCACGCCAGGAGACACTTGTCCAAGTCTGTGGAATGCACAGCCCCAGCGAGCCCCGAGGGGAGCCCTGGGCTTCAGTTAATAACAGTGTGTCAACATGGGTTCTCCACGGTACCAAGCTGGCATTCCCACGGAGGATTTAATGAGAGAGGAAATTATGTGTGTTCGAAGAGGGAAACTCTGTACTTTCCAATTTTTCCATAAGCCTAAAAAAGTGCTTTAAAAAATAAAATCTACTAGTTAAAAAAAAAAATGCCCAGCTGCCTTCTTTGCCTTCTGGGGCTAGCTTTGCCAGGCTCTCCTGTCCCAAGAGCACCTCCCCGCTCCCAGGAGACGGGCTCATCGGTTTTTTTTTTTTTGAGATAGAGTCTTACACTGTCACCTGGGCTGGAGTGCGGTGGCACGATCTTGGCTCGCTGCAACCTCTGCCTCCCGGATTCAAGTTATTCTCCTGCCTCAGCCTCCTGAGTAGCTGGGATTACAGGTGCGCACCACCACGCCTGGCTAATTTTTTGTATTTTTAGTAGAAATGGGGTTTCACCGTATTGGGCAGGCTGGTCTCGAACTCCTGACCTCGTGATTCACCCACTTGGTCTCCCCAAGTACTGAGATGGCATGTGTGAGCTCCCACACCCAGCTGGACTCTTTTTTGGTGCTTTCTTGCTTGGTGCACGTTCAGATGCCCCCTTTCCTGTGTCATCCACAGAGGATGGGCTCTGTGGTTTCAGTCTCTGGGCTTGATACTCCCACCACCCCACTGCCAAGCATTTGGGTTTGTAATTGTGATTATCACAACTGTTTGCAAGCAGACGACTTCGTCTTCTCCTCCTCCTCCTCCTCCTCTTTATTCTTCTAAGAGACAAGGTAGCTCTCTGCCCAGGCTGGAGTGCAGTGGCACAATCGTAGCTCACTGCAGCCTTGAACTCCTGGGCTCCAGCGATCCTCCCATCTCAGCCTCCTGAAGCACCGGGATTATGGGTGTGCGCCACCTGGCCGGCTGCAGATGGGTGTTTGAACCGTCAAGGTGGAGGCTCCTAGTGGTGTGAGGAAGCCTTTCTGTTGCAAGACCAGCAACCTAAATGAGGAGAAGACACCCCACGGGAGGCAGGAGGTTTGGAGGACTTCTCAGGGCCTGAGGTGTCACGAGGGGGCAAGTGGCTGCCATGCAGAGGACCCAGGGCTCCTCCTGCACCCACCTAGCAGAGCAAGATGCCTCCCAGAGCTCCCGCCGCAGAACGGAGGGGTGAAGGTGGAGAAGGAGCTCCTAAGATACTCAGTTTTCTTTTTTATTGTTACTTTTGTTTGTTTTGAGACAGGGTCTCACTTTGTCGCCCAGGCTGGAGTGCAGGGGCGCATTCCTGGCTCACTGCAGCCTTGAACTCTTGGGCTCAAGTGATTCTTCCCCTCAGCCTCCTGAGTAGCTGGGGCCACAGGCACCCCATTATGCCCGCCTGATTTTTTTAAATGTTGTGGAAATGGGGCCTTGCTCTGTTGCCCAGGCTGGTATTGAACTCCTGGCCTCAAGTGGTCCTCCTGCCTTAGCCTCCCAAAACGATGGGGTTACAGGTGTGAGCCACCGCACCAGAGCTAGATATTCAGCTTTAGAAGAAAATTAGAAAGGAGTTCCACAGGGTCACATGTGCATTTCTGCATAAGCAATTGCTGGAGCAGGAGAGAGAAGGGCACGGGAGAGGCAGGGACAGCGGCACTGCAGAGTCCTCAGAGGGAAGAAAGGAGAGATGCTCAGGCAGTTCCTGGAGCTGTCACCTGTGGGTGACGTTGCACCAGGACAGCTGGGTGATGAGTGTCCTCCAGGCAGTGAGTGCTGGGGGTCTAAAGGAGACCCTGTACGGAGCAGATCCAGCCCGTGACCACTGGCCCGACTGAGGCACCACACAGAGCGGGGAGGGGCGGCCGGCTGCACCAGGGCCCTGCGTGGCAGAGAGAGCTGAGCTTTCGAACTTTGTTTCCCAAGAGCTGTGGAGACACCCAGCCCTCCCGACTGCTGTGCCTGCCCAGGCAGTGCTGCATGGATGCCGTGGTTTTATCTGAGCCTGTGCAAGTGACATCTGCCCACAGGCCGCTTCTTCCGGGAGGCCTTCCTGATGTGCACTTCCGCACTTTATCCCCTGGACTCCACCCCTGCCTGTCTTCCTGGGTCCCTCTGTCTTTCATCGCCTGGGCTGGGCATCTCGGTGCTCCGCAGTCCTGGCTGTGGGAGTGCGTGAGGGATGAGCAGGCCCCGTGTCCGGCTCCCTGTAGCCTGTGCCAAGGCAGGGCGGGGTCTGACGGGAACTGGAGTTGGAATGTTCTGTTTACCGCAGGCTGGAAGGCCTTCTGAGCTGCAGGAGCAGAGATAACCGCCCAGCGAGGTGGGCACGTGGCCTGGACGCCGGGCTTGCTTAGACAGCGGCTCCCCCTTGAGACCCCTCCAGGCCAGCCCGGCCGGGCAGGATGCCCCCATCACCCTGGGAGCCAAGGGCAGCTGCAGCCAGGAGCTGCCTGCAGAGCTCGGCAGGGGAAGCTGGGTTCTGCCTGCTTGCTTTTCCATGGGAAAGGTTCAGTTTTTCTTTTGCTGCCATGACAAGTGATCAAAGCGTAACACTTTCAAATGGCACAGATTTGTGACCTCTAGTTGTAGAGGGTAGAGTCCCAGCTCGGGTCTCCCTGGGCTTACGTCAAGGTGTCGTCAGGGCTGGTCCCTTCTGGGGACTCGGGGAGAGTCTTGCCGTCTCCCCGCCTTTTCCAGCTTTTGTGGAGTTTGCGCATTCCTTGGCCTGTGGCCCCTTCCCCAGTCCTCCAAGGCAGAAGCGCCTGTCTCTCCCGGCGGCTGTGATGTCCTTGCCTCTCTCTCCGCCTCCAGCCTTCTCTCCTGCCTCCCCTCCACCCCCAGCACCCACGAAACTCCATGTGATTCCACGGGGGCCCTCAGATAAGCCGGGATCGCCTCGCTAGGTCAGATCGGCTGAGGAGCAGCCTCAGTTCCGTCCGCAGCCCTGGCTCCCCCGTGCCGTGAAGCCGGCTCGCCGCCCTAACCCGGCAGGCTCGGCAGTTTTTAACGTTCTGGGATCTGTGAGCACACGTGGCGGGGACAGGGCCACGAAGTCCCTGCCCCCGTGTGTTTTCGCCGGGGCCTCTTCTGCTGGCCAGTGTCCTGTTTTGGGGGATAGTTATGTGCCTTCCCCTGTCCACGCGGAGCTCTTAGGCTGCCTCGTCTTGCTGAGGCCTGTTCATCTCCAGCGCGTCTGGGCCGCAGGAGTCTCCGGGTTCTTTGTCCTCTCATTTGCAGGTAGCTTCTCGGCTGCAGCCTCCATGACCTGCTCCTGAGTCGCGGGAGTGGGAAGCCGACGGAGAAGCTGGTGGGCGGCCGGGAGAGGCCCAGGGCGTATCTCCCCGTCCCTGTTGGCTGCGGCTCGGCGAGGGCATCCCTCGGGCCCATTCGGTTCAGCCGGCCAGCGGTTTTGGGCGCGCCACTTACCATGAAACTTGGTGTGATGAGTGCAACGTTGTCACCTCCGGGAGCTCATGGGGATGTCTTTGGTCTAAGATCATGGAGTTTAATTCTGAACTGGACCCTGCCCCACTCTCCATCCTGGGAAATCCTGACAGGGCTTGGGGAGCAGAGCGTGGACTCACAGGGTAGCCCAGCAACAGGGGCGTGGTCACTCAGCGCCTGGGACACGGAGGGCCACTCCTGCAGTACCAGGCGAGCCCCGCCCCAAGGTCTCCGATCCCAGCCCAGCTCAGAGAGGGGCTCGCCTGGCCATGGACTCCAGCTGGTTCCGGGCCAGCCAGGATCCTGAGTCCTGCGGGTGGACGGGCAGACTGGAAATGCAGCCGGTCCTGGGTGGACTCCCAGCTGCAGTCCCTTCCCCAGAGATGCTGGGACAACTTTTGAGTTGGGGACTTATTTGGGGCACTTTCTTCCTGGACAGATGCTTGGAAGGACACCGGCTCAGCAATTCCAGGATGCCTGACTTCCTCAGTCAGGGGCAGGGCCGGGTTCTGCTTTTGGGGACCGCCACCCAGCCTGGCTTTCCAGATATTGACCCGAGACCTCAGGAGGAGCCTTTGGCCTGAGCCACAGCAGGTGCCTGACCTGGCAGCCCTGCAGGGGGGTGGACTGGACGGTGTAGGTTCAACTCGGCCTTGGAGGCCCCTGGTGTTTTAACTGACGGGTTTAGCTCCCTGGAGCCCCCTCGCAGCCATGAGAACCACAAGGGGCCTTGGTTCCAGCTGTGGAGGACGGGGGTCGCAGGCCAGACACTGGGGGCTCTGCCACCTCTGGCTTTCATGTCTGACCTGCACACATTAAACTCAGCGTCCTCAGTGCTCACGGGGTCACCTCGGTCCCAGCCCTTGACCTGCCTGTACCTTCCGGTCTCGTCTGGGCATGGGTGGTGGAGGTCCGGAGGGGCTTGAGGATCAGCCACACTCAGCGCCCAAGGCCGTGCCAGCCCGGAACCTGGCCCGAGGGGCCTCTGCCCTGCCTTTGGACACCTGGCTTCCAGCTGGGCATGGTGGACGCGCAGGGAGAGGGCCTCCTGCAGCTCACAGCCTCTTCGTGCCCAGTTCCTCCTGCTCGGTGTCTTTTTGGGCAGAGGATGCCTCTTCTCAGCCCTGATCCCTAGCCCCGGGTGGCGGGTGGTGGGGACCATCTGTGGGTCTGTCCGGCCGGCAGGCCTCGTGCACGGGGTGCTGGGCTGGTGGGATGCGGGCCTCGGCGTCTCCTTCCTGCCTTCTCCCATTGCCCTGAACGAGACGGTGTGGCTGGGTTCCAGGGCAGGATGGGGCCGGGCAGGGCATGGGATCAGCCCCTGTCCCACTCACCTGCCAGCCGCCCTGTCTTTGCCCTGGGGGAGCCATAAGAGGCCATAACCCCCAAATCAGCGGCTCTAGCCTCCACTGTGGTCTCCTGAATAGTGACCCCAGGATGTCCACGTCCTAATCTCGGGACCTGTGACTTTTAGCTTGAATGGTAATGACTTTGTGGATGTGATCAAGTCGAGAACTTTGAGATGGGGGATGGCCCTGGGCTGCCCGGTGGGTGGACCCTAAATGCTGTCACACATGTCCTTATGGAGGGAGAGGTCGACACAAGAGCAGAGGGGCTGTGGGACCATGGAGACGGAGGCTGGGGTGCGAGGATCTGGCTGTGGGACCATGGAGATGGAGGCTGGGGTGCGAGGATCTGGCTGTGGGACCATGGAGATGGAGGCTGGGGTGCGAGGATCTGGCCGTGGGACCATGGAGACGGAGGCTGGGGTGCGAGGATCTGGCTGTGGGACCATGGAGATGGAGGCTGGGGTTTGAGGATCTGGCTGTGGGACCATGGAGATGGAGGCTGGGGTGCGAGGATGTGGCCGTAGGTGGGGCTCCATAGCACTTCCCCAGAGCCCTAGTCATTCTGACTTTGGACTTCTGGCCTCTAAAACTGTAAGAGACGTTTCTGTTGTTTAAGCCACCGGGTTAGTGAGACTCTGGTACATTAGCCCCAGGAAATGGATACAGCCGCCTCCTGGATAGCCCTTACCTGAGTCCAGGTGAATTACCTGCTCCTCTTCCCCTGGGCCGAAGCCAGGGGCACCAGCCTTTCTGCAGCTCCGCCCTCTTCTCTCACGGGGATTCCTGGAGTGCTGTCCTCCCCCTGCCCGGCCCGGCTGGGTCCTCACCCCTCCTTAGACCCCGCCAGCTCTTCCACTGCCCCCGAATGCCCACAGCATGCAGCAGGGTGCATGGGAAGGGGGTCACGATGGCTGTTTGGGGTGGGGTGGGTGAAGTGCATGTGGCTCTGCCCCACCCCAAGTGGGAGTTCCTGAAGCAGGCGCCAAGCTTGTTCCCTGCAGGACGCCGGGCAGGCGTGTCGGCCCCGCAGAGCAAGAGCAAGCTCGCACAGGGGCCCCCGGCTTGTCCCTGTCCCGGGGGGGAGGGGCCCAGCTGGGCTCCAGGCAGAGCATTCCTAGGGAGGGAGACCAGGCAGGCCCCAGCCGTGCCACCCACCCACGTCGGCACCGCCTGGTGTTGGCCAGTGGGGCGTTCCTGGGCCCACCTGTTCCCAGAGGTTGGACCTCTTGTCCCTCACGGGGCATCGCGGGTGAGAGGCTGCCCACCCCTCCTGAAGGGGCGCCTTTCCAGCGCTGGGCCCCCTGTGAAGCCCCCATGCCTGCCGCTCTCCTGCCTCTCCTCTGGAGCCATGCGCGGCGGACTCCGGGCCAGCTGGTTTTTGTCAGCGCTTCTGGCTGAGGTTTTGGGAGCAGCCCGGACCTGCCTGGGTGACACCGTGCTGCGGGCTAGGAAGATACTTGGCCTCCCAGGCAGGCAGGGCCTCGTAAATCCTGCTCCTGCTGGAGCCCAAGGCCCAGTGGGCGGACCTGGCTCAGGGACCACTGTCTCCTGTGGGCAAGCCCCCCTGCCTGGGGCGTCAGGTGGGCTCTCTCCTGCGGTCCCAGCCTCTACCCTGCAGGGCAAGGGTCCTCCTCATCAGCTCTTCCTCCTGGGGCCGGTGGAGGGGTCTCTTGCCCGTGCCCCCATTCCGCCTGTTCCTGAAGACTCAGAAAAAGACCCAGCATGCCCAGGGGCATGCAGCGGGGGTCCTGCTGGAGGCGCCAGGCTCACAGGGCACCCAGAGCACCCTGGGGTGAGAGGATTGGGGCAGGCGGGGCCCTCGGTGGGAAAGCCGGGTGGCCGGGGGTCCCCATCCTCAGGCTGGAGGTGGGGAGGGAAGGAAGAGGATGGGGGCCAGTGCGGGGTGGAGCACGTGATAGGGCAGCCTGGCCCCGAGGCCCTGGTAGTCAGGTGGAGCCTGGGGCCTCCCTGTGCCCTCGGAATGGGGCTTTGGGTTCCCTTTGAGGTCCCTGACCAACAGCCTTAGTGGCAGCTGGGTCTGTCTGGAGGGGATTAGGAGCTGGGCACCTTGCAAGCTGTCCTCGAGGCCTGACCAGGCCCTGAGCCTTGGACTGAGCCTGAGCTCTGGAGGGACGCGGGTTGCAGCGTCTGATCTGTCCACTGGCCAGGCCTTGGGAGGAAGCGGCAGGCCTACCTGCTGGGGGACTGGAAGACCCAGCTGGGCTTGGAGGGCAGAGCAGCTGCAGAGGAAAGTGGGAGGATCTGGGCCTGGGGGTGAGCACAGCTGCCCCTTCCCCTCAAGCCACCCTGGCCAGCTGTGGCCTCCTCACTTCCAAGGCAGCCTCCCAGGGCTTCTTTTCTTTTTTTAGAGACAGAATCTTGCTTTGCTGCCCGGGCCGGAGTGCAGTGGTGCGACCGTAGCTCACTGTAGCCTTGCACTCGCGGGCTCAGGTGATCGGTCCTCCTGCCTCAGCCTCCTGCGTAGCTGGGGCGACAGGCATGTGCCACCACACCTGGCTGATTTTTCACTTTTTTGTGGAGAAGCGATCTCATATGTTGTCCAGGCTGGTCTCGAATTCCTGGCCTCAACAGATCCTCCTGCTGGGTCTCCCGGAGTGGTGGGATTACAGATGTGAGCTGCCACACGTGGCCTTACCAGGATGCCTCTGTTCTATGCCCCAGTCCTGCTGCCCTCCTGGCATCGGGCGCAGCCCCAGGCAGCTGTGTTCCTGTGGGGGCCTGGACACCTGCCCTTGAGTGTCCCCAAAGCCTGGAGCAGGGAGAGGACCCTGCCTGGGAAGCCAGCCCTGGTGGGTGGGCTGAGTGCTAAGATTCCGTGGCCAGGTTTGCACTTACATCCCGCTGTGTGCCTGGCACTCAGAGGCATCGGGAGGCTGCGAGCTCTTCGGTGGAGTGGCAATCCTGAGGGGAGCCACCGCTGGGGGCCTGAGGGTTGGGTGGGAAAATGCACCCGGAGTTGAGCCACAGCTCAGCGTGTCCACAGGAGGGGTCCCCTCCTGTGACTGGGTTGATGGTGGCGTTGACTTGGGGGCAAATGTGGCTCAAGGGACTGGGATTGCCGAATGTCTGGAACGGCCATCTGGGAGCCCAGTGAGGCTTGGTCAAACACAGGCGCTGGAGGGAGCTCGGCTCTCAGGATCCTGCGTGTAAGTGTGGATTGGGGTGATGGGTTTTACACCTCCGGTGGCTCCAGAGGGCGGCCTCGGGCAGGGTGATCACCCGAGCGACTGGTTTTCTGTTGGAAGTCATAACCCTGCTGGTGTCTGGATGCCCCCATCCCGCTCCTGACTCTCGGGCTCCCTTGCAGTGTGGAGTGTCTGGGGGGACTGCTCCCTGCCCCAGGGCAAAGGGGTGTGTGGGGAGGTTGGGGGTGCTGTCTCCTGTCCCCTGAGGCTGTGGCAATACAAGTCAGAGCCAGCCTGTGGCCGTTAAGAGGGAGGGAGGGAGCTGGCCTGCATCCTGAGAGCGTGTGTTGGATCTGTGCTGACCTTGTGTCTGGCCAGGGAGGGTTCCCAGCCAGCCTGCTAAGGGGCTGTATTCAGGCCACATGGCCAGCGCCTGGTCCCAGGGGACACTGCCCGGAGTGACCTGTGGAGCTGGACCAGCTCAGGGCCTGATCCTGCCCCGTTGACTTGGAATTTGGCGAGAGTTTCTCCTGGGGGAGGCTCCCCACATCCCACCCCTTTGGCCTCTTAGGTCCAGTTGCCCCCAGGAGCCTCTCCCGGAGTGATTCACGCTGGCAGAGACCCCTAGGGTCCGCACGTCGGAGCTGGCTGACTCTGGCTGCTCCATCCCCAGACGTGATCCTTGGAAACATTTTGTCACCTGTACGGGGAGGGGGGCCACCCCCAAGCAGAGCCCCTGGAGTCTCACGCCCTCGGGGACTGGGTCTGGCAGCCTCACATCTGTGGGGTACCTGCCCTAGCGCAGGCCAGGAGGCTGGCATCACTGTGGGAGCCGCCTGGCCACATGGCCCTACAGGCCAGGCTCTCGGAGCTGGGGGCCACATCTTCTACACCTGCCTCAAACTCAGGGGTCAAAGGCAAACAGGCAACTGCCCAGCCCCGGCCGCTAGAGCCTCAGATCCTGGCCCTCCCACACCTGGCGACCGATCTGAGGGCCCCATCGTTACACCCATTAGCGTCTCCTGCTAATGGACCAGCACCGGGGGACACCGGCTCCCCCAGAGTGAGTGCCCGGGTGGTGGGGGTGTGGCCCCGTCTTGCTCCCCTCGGGTTCTCACTCTACAGCCTGTAGGTGCTGGATTGGCAGCAAGGGCTGGGTCTTCGGGGCCCCTGCCCTGGCTGGGTGGCCGCTGGGCACTTGCGACATTGCAGTTGGGGCTGCTGAGTTAGGGCTCCTGGCATGGGGCCAGATCCGGAAGCACCCCTGCTTCCTTCTGTACCAAAGCTGCTGGAGAGGTGAGGTGTGGAGTCCAGTCTTGGGATGACGCTTTTTCTTTTTTTTTAATGAAGGTGAAATTCACATTGCATAAAATAATCCCCTTTGGAATTTAGTGGTCCTTCGTGCATTCATCATGCTGTGCAGCCGTCACCTCTAGCTTATTCCGAGACATTTTCCTCACCCTCCCAGGAGACCCCACACCTGCCAGCAGGCCCCCCACTTCCTACGTTGTGTGGCCTTTGGGGACAGGCTCCTTTCACGCAGCACGAGGTTTGAGGTTCCTGCTCTCTGTCATCCTCCACACCTTCCTACGACCAAGGCGCAGCCACTGCCTGCACAGACCACGTCTGGCGCCATCACCCGCTAGTGGGCACCCGGGTTGCCTCCCCCTTCTGACGGTCGTGGGCAAGGCTGCTGTGAGCGTGCGCACGCTGTGGTCTGCGTCCCTGTTTCTACTTCTCCTGGGCAGGTGCCTCGGGGTGGGACTGCTGGGTCTGTGGTGCTTCTGGGTTTAACTTGTGGAGGGAGCCATTGCTTTCTGCTGGTAGAAAACTCCCCCAGGGCAGGGAGGGCTGGTGACACTGAGTTTTCTCCTCACCACCCCTCAGGCTGGACCCACCAGGTGGCTTCCCCCATCATGTGCAGGGGCCCCTGGGCTGGGGCTGGTGAGAAGCCAGCAGCTGCTGTGAGTGAGTCTCCAGGTGCAGACTCAGAGCCTAGCCTGGTTCTGGCCTCCCACCACCCTCCCGTGCCTGGGCTCGGGTCACCCCTGTGAGAAGCTGGAGCGAGGGGCTCGTCTGCTTCCCACGTGGCTGGGCTTTGAGAGGCCCCTGCTCAAGACTCACCTTGTGCAGGAAGGCTGGTCAGCCTCCGGGCAGTTCCCTGGGCTGCCGCATTGCCCAGGTAAATTCCAGGCCACTAATGATGGCCCAGAGCCCGAGCTGGAGTCCCTGTGGGGCTGGACAGCGGGGTGCGCTGTGGGGAGCAGCAAGGCTGGTGGCCCTGGGATACCCCATGCCAGTGTCTTCGGTGAATTGATGGACCCTTCTGGATGCAGTCAACCCACAGGGTGCCTGCTGCCTGCCAGCCTAGCCCCAGTATCACCATGGGCCCCAGGAAGCCCCCAGTCCTCCAGCCCAGACCTGGAGCCCCGAACACCCTGGTCCTGGGTTTTGGAGGAGAGAGAGGCTTCTGCCGGCTTTGGGGAGGAGCCCTCACCTGCTCCCGGAGCTGAGCTTCTTGGTCCTGGGCCCTGGTCTGTCTGTGGCCATGGGTAGTCAGCCTGCCGGGTGCCCAGAGCTCCAGCCCAAGCCTGGGGCAGGGTTTGGGGGAGGCCTGGCCACCCTGTCAGGCTCTGGCTTTCCTCCTGGAGGCCAGCCCACCTGCAGCTTCTTCTGCGTTCACCGAGGGTCTCCTACGGTCCTTCTGGGCTTGCTCTGGGCTGGGCCTGGGGGCCCTGAGACTAGCAGGCCAGTCCCCACCAGAGCTTGCCTGGTCGGCTCGGGGCAGATCAGCCCAGCCTGGGAGGAGGCGCCGCCGCAGACACCCAAGGAGGGGCCCCAGTCAGCATGGAGATGCCGGGGTGCAGGCTGTCAGGGGATAAGGGGTGATTGCAGTAGCAGTGAGGGTGACCAGGCAGCGGTGGCCATCCTGCATGCCAGGCCCTGCAGCTCCCGTGCCAGGCCAGGCTAAGGGGCTTTTTCTGTGGAGGTGGGGAGTCCCTGAAGGCCCCCAACTGCTGTGGCCTCCTTTCCCTGTGGAGCCCAGCAGGGTTGGGGTGGGGTGCTGTGAGGCTGCCCCCCTGCCAGCAGTGTTCCAGGCCCGGGCAGCCGGGGACCCAGCTGTGCCAGCAGCTGTGAGGGAGCTCACCTGGCATCTGGCCCCACCTGCCTGGACACCGCCAGCCCAGCCACCTGGCCTCAAGGCCCAAGTGTCAGGACCAGTCCCGGAGCCTGGGTGCCTGCCTCACACTGGACGGGGGCTGCTGCGTGCTGGCCAGGGCAGTCTCTCCGGGCCAGGCAGACAGGGGACGCTGGGCACCCCCAGCTCTGACCCCTGGCCTGGGCCAGCCTCTGTCTCGCCCTGTGTAACTCTCTAGGAATTCCCAAAAAATTCCCACCATGGACCTCCGAAGGGCCAAGCTGACAGCTGCATTCCAATAGTCTGGAGACGGCAGGCCTGCCTTCCGCTCAGCTGTTCTCATGGAACTGCGGCCGCCCGGAGGCCCTTGCCCCACCCAGGACTCTCCCAGGGCATGTCCCAAGGAAGTGTGGAGAGAAATGCACCCGGCGTCGGCGAGTCGTGGGCCCGCTCAGGTCGGGAAGGCCTGCACTGCGTTCCATCTGCCTGGACTGCTGGTGGGAAGGGTCGGCCTCACCTTCTGGGGGCAGCGCTCTGGCGTCTGGCCGTCTGCATCCTTGGCCTGCTGGGGGCTCCACTGGCTCTGAGCCTGGCTCCAGGTTCTGATCCCCACGCAGCCGGGGAGGGCCTGGCCTGTGGCCTTTAGAGGCAGGGGCACAGGGGGCTGAACCTTCTTGGAACCTTGGATGGCGCAGCTCAGCAGGGGTGGGTGGGCAGAGCTGCCTGGTCCCTGTGTCCCCTCAAGTTGGGTCCCACACCCCCTTAAGGCAGGTCACTTGACCCTCTTTGCGCCTCGATGCCTCTACCCACCCAGTCACTTGTGTGTGGAGGCAGTGACGCTGCCTCTGCCCAGGACCAAGCCCTGGCGGGAGTCCTGCTGCCCCAGCCAGCCAGAAGAGCAGTCCCAGAGAACGGCCACGTTCCTGCGCTGCAAAGACGGGGTGCGGGGCTGGGGCCCTGGGCTCTGGGTCCCGGCAGGCAGGGCTCAGCCACACGGCTTGGTGTCCAGGGCTCCTAACCTGCTCTCCAGGTGTCACGAGATACCCACAGACCCGCCAGGAAGGGAGGATGTGGCCTGGGGCTGTCGGAAGAGGGGCAGGGGTGTTTCTGTGCAGGTGACGGTGGAACTCCTCCTGGCCTCAGAGCTGAGGGAAGCCGGGTTTTTCCTGAAAACAAAGCTTGACAGACGGCTTGACTGGAACACACACAGCAACATCTCTGGGGACTCACAAAAGGGCGTGGCTGCCTCACGAGGGTGGGCCACCTCCTCTGCCAAGCCATGCCCAAATGGCACCGCTGAGGGTCACACCACACTGAAGGCCCAGGGAGGGCCACTTTCCCTGGGAGGGAGGGAGAGACTGGTTTTGCAGTGTGGCTCCCCTGCGGCTGGGTTGTCACACCCAGGCCTCCCTCCTGCGAGCCTGTTCTGCTGGACAATGTGCCTGTGCTGTGGGGAGCCCTGAGCCTCATCCATCGAGGCCTCAGGTGGGCTGAGGCTGGAGGGAGGAGGTGGCTGGTTGGCTGGCACCTCACCTGCTTCTCCCCTCGCAGATGTGGACAAGTGTGCCCACGCCAGTGGGGGCTGTGCGGGTCAGTGCCTCAACGCTGTGGGGGCCTTTTACTGCCACTGCCCCCCCGGATGCCAGCTGCAGGGTGATGGGTGATGGTAAGACTTGGCAAGGTACGATATGGCCCGGCCTGCTGCCACCCGTGGCCCCCTGGGCAGCCTCCTTCTCAGCCCACAGTCTCCACTCAGCATACTCCTCACCTGACTCGCTCTCCACCCCTGATATTGCCTGTGGGGGACTCAGAGGACCTGGCGTTAGTGGGAGGCACCGTGGGGGTGTGCAGGAGGAAGGAGGGGCGGTCAGGGGTGGCTCGGGCAAGGCCGGGCGTGGAAGTGTTTTCGAGCTCTGGGCAGACCCTGCAGCTCAGCCCGCCGTGGCTGGCAGCAAAGTCAAGGGCAGACAGAAGAAAAATCCCCTGGGAGGGATGGGAACAGATTAGGATTGAGGCGGGGGAGGAGGCCGAGGAGTGTCGGGGGGGCTGTCCCCATCTCCCACTCACATTCCTTTGCCTGCTCCCGCCTCTGCCCCGGCCTCTGACCCCGGCGTGGGTCTGGGCAGCCTGGTCCTGGGAGCATCCTCGGGCCTCTGCTCTGCTGTCCCGGGCCAGACAGTCGCTGTCATCATCTCCACAACCTCCCTTGCCGAACACAACGCTGTCTCCAGCTGTCCAGCTGCGAGCCGTCTGGCGGGGGGCGGGGGCCAGCCTGCTGGCCTTGGGGTCAGGGGAGGGGAGCGGGGCCTCTGCGCTGTCTGGGATGTTCTAGAAACACATTCTGTGTGCTCCTCTCTGGCCTGTGCTTGTGTCCAGCGGGAAGCTGGGGGAGGGGAGAAGTGGTGTGCCCTGCCGGGCTCAGGAGGCTTGGGAACCCCGGCTCAGTGAGGAGGGAGGGTGGCCCCATCTGTGCACTGTCCCCCCAGCCTAGACCCGCGCCCCATCCTGGCTCTTGCCTTGGCTTCCCCTTTTGTGAAAGGGGCTCCACTGGGCTGGCGGAAACCCCCGGAGCTCCAGGACGAGCCAGGTGCAGGTGCAGGTGGGCAGGAGGAGGGGAGGAGAGCTCTACCAGGTCCGGGTGAGGAGGGGCCCGGCTGCCATGCCCTCTCTCCTGCAGGGCCCCCGCCCTTGTCCACTCCAGGTGTGGAATGGCCCCGGGACTTGGCCCCCCACATGTTGGAGCCAAAGTTTCCTGACCACTGAGGACCCTCCCCCAGGTGGGGTTCGGGGGCACCGCTCAGTTTAATTTCCCACCTGGGGCCGCCTGTGCAGTCCCTCAGAAGGGTCCACTCAGCCCCCACTGTGGGCTGTGTGCCAGCAGGCATTGAGGTGTCAGGGTTAAGGCCAGACCCCCTACCCGGCCTCTGGCATTGTGGGGGCCTGTGCTGAACCGATTTCACCTCAATCCTGGGGAAACAGCGCACCCCTCTCAGGGGTGACCCTGGGGCTGGGAGTCCCTGCGGAGGCTGCACCAAGACTCCCAGCCGGCACAGGAGCCCCTCCAACCGCTGTGACTGACGGGGTGGGGGCCCATGTGTCCTGGGGAGAGGGGTGGGCCCCCCAGCCATGGGACCCAGACAGCTTCCTTCTCCCCAAGAGCCTTGTATATGCAGCCCTTTAAAATGGGGATGCTTGCCCAGCTGCGGTAGGGAACGAAGGGAGGGTCACTGTCCAGTGACCTGAGTCAGCCTGGACCCGGCTCCGAGTGCCACCTGCCCCCAGCTCCAGATGGCTCCCCAGCCTCGGGGCCTCACGGGCTCCTCCACCGTAGTTCCTCAGCCCTCACCTGCTTGTCTGCCTGGCTGTTGTGTGGGGTCTGAACCCTCACTTGACTGTGTTGGGGAAGCCCTGGGTCTGCCAGGCCAGGACTGGTGCCGCCCTTGGTGGGGTGTGGTGAGGCTCCCAGGTGGCCTCAGTGGCTGTGGCTGGGAACACCAGGCAGAGCTGAGTGAGGGGGGTGGGGGTTGCCCACTGGGCAGGTTACAATATTCCAGAGCTGTAGGTGTGTGGAGCAGTCCCCAGGCTGGCCAGCGTCTGCTGGTGCTGGGGCCTGTTCCAGCAGCCCTGCTTGAGGGCAGATGCCGGGCTCCTGTGGTGGTCCAGGCTGCTGTGCGGCAGGGCGTGGGGGGAGGGACCTGGGAGGGGGTGGCCCGTGGAAGCCAGCAGAGAGGCCCCTGGGGCCTGTACTCTGGGTCTGTGAGCACCTGTTATCGGTGCAGACCGTGCTAAGGGGTGTGGGGGACGGGTGCCGCCCTGTCCAGAGCTGTGGGCTCCAGAGCCTGGTTGGGCTGGAGGTCCCTGGCTGCACTGCCAAGGAGAGGTTAGACCAATGCCTGTGCCTTCCGTGTCTCTCTCAGGCCGGGGTGGTGGGGGCCCCGTATTGGGGTCCCTGGCAGGTGTGTGTCAGGCCCGGAAAGACAGTGACCAGCTCCCACCTCCTGTGTCAGCGAGAGGTGCAGCGCGCACAGGCCCTTCAGGGATAGAGTGGCTCTGGGTGCTGAATGAGCTTCCCACTCCCCATGCCCAGGGGTCTCGTGGCTCATGCTCTGGGGCTGCTGGCCTGTGTTTATGCCCCTCCAGGGCTGATGCAGGCTGGGTGGCCAGGCACGGCGGGTGGTGGGTGCGCAGATCCTGGAATGTTGACTCTGTGACAGACACCGCAGAGCCCAGCACAGTGTTGGCAAACACATTAGACCTGGGCCTGGACCCGCATCCATGCATGAGGTGTTGGAATCTCTCTGCCAAGGATAGGAAAGGTCTTTGCCATCTGGCAGAGCTGGTCAGAAGCAGGGGCATGGACCGGATGACCTGGGGCCAGGGACTGGACCACAGACCCTGCCTCCCAGCAGCGCCCCCTTCCTCTGCTGCCCCGTCTCTACCCTCGTTCACCCTCACTGGGGGTTGCCACCCCCAGCTCTGCATGTTGGGGATGGCTGGGGCTCCAAGTCACCATGTGGCCAAGGGGGCTCTGCCGAGAGCCAAGAGCCTGCTGTGTTTTCTCTGTCCCTCTGCCAGCCATAGCCTTCCCGAGCAAGTGAGTGCTGGCGGCCGAGTGCGAGCACCAGGGCAGGATTTGGGCTGATCCTGAGCAGGGAAGAGCCGTGTCGCTGGGTCACTTGAAGGGTGGTGTGTGTGGATGGGGTGGGCCCAGAACCTGCTCGCTGGGTCACTCGAAGGGTGATGTGTGTGGATGGGGTGGGCCCAGAACCTGCTCTCTGGGTCACTCGAAGGGTGGTGTGTGTGGATGGGGTGGGCCCAGAACCTGCTCGCTGGGTCACTCGAAGGGTGATGTGTGTGGATGGGGTGGGCCCAGAACCTGCTCGCTGGGTCACTCGAAGGGTGGTGTGTGTGGATGGGGTGGGCCCAGAACCTGCTCGCGGAGATGACTGGGCTCCATAAAGCTCTGAGTGATGCTGGCACAGGAGCCTGGACTCAGGGTACCTTGGCCCTGGCCCAGGAGCGTCTCTGCCCGGTGTGTTTGTCATGTTCTGGGGCAGGCACAGAGCTCGGCTCTGCTGGGCTGGGCAGCCAGGAGTGGGCGGGCCTCCCAGGTGAGACCAGACGCCTGCCACTGCTTCTGCTGTTTCCTGGGCAGGGTTTGGCCTCTGACATGTGTCCACCGTCCTCCCGGGCCGCTGGGCAGGTGGGCTTAGGGCTGTGTGTGATGGAGCTGGCAGGCCCTGGGGAGGAGTCAGGCCCCACTGTGGAGCTGCCCGGGCTGCTTGGCCCTGAGCTCACCTCCAGGATGGCCCAGGCTTTCCAGGGAGGCCCCGCTGAGGAGGCCACGGCACACCCAGCCGTCGGTGTCAGCGAGGGCGGGGTCCAGCTTCAGCTGCTTGTTGTGTGGCGTTGGGCGAGCAGTTCTGCCACTCTGAACTCCAGTCTGTAAAACGCGGCGAGTGATGCTCTCAGCCCTTACAGTGACCTAGAGGATTTGGGTGAAGTGCTCAAGGCCCACGGCCCGGGCTGCGGGGAAATGCCCAGACTTCCAGTGCCCGGGCCCAGACAGAAGAGCTGCCCACCCAGTGGCCCGTCCTCGGTCTGGGCTCACCATCCTCTCCACCTGCCTCCCTTTGCCTTCTCTTGACCATGGTCCTACATTAGGCTGAGTGGGAGGCGGCCAGGACCCTGCATCCAGGCCTGGGGACCCCTGGCAGGTCTCCATGCAAGCCCAGCTTCCGCCCTCCACTGAGTTCAGTCCTGTGAACATTCCCACCTGTAAAATGGGTCCAATCGTTGCATTAAGCCCATGCTTTGGCCGGAAGACTACAGTGCCGTTGTGATGGGGAGGATTGCTCTGTGCGGTGTGGAGGGAGAAGGCAGTGCTGCCCTTGGCCTCAAGGGCCCGGTGGATCCCCTGCTCCGTCCAGGCCCGAGGGCCGCCTTCCCACAGCAGCCCTGGATTCGGCCAAGACTGTGTTGCTCCCATCCCAGCTGACCCTCCTTCCCAGAGATGAGGAGGGATCGTGGGAAAGGGGGCAGCCGGGGTTGGGGGGCAGCTAGGCAGGGGCTGGGCGGGAGCAGGTTCCTTCTCTGGTGGAAGTGGCAGCTCTTCCCTCTCGGTGCCCAAGCCTGGCACTCAGCTGCTCCTCGGCTGTGGGGGCTTCCAGGGTGGAGCTGGGTCTTCACTGGAGTGTCTGTGGGACACCAGTGGGCTCTGTGGGACGCCACGCTTCTCAGGAGCAGAGGGACTTGCAGTAAGGGGGTGAGCCCAGGGCGGCATGGACCACCAGAGAGACTCCCCCACGTGCCCCCAGGGAGCCCCTGTGCCCGGGAGCTCTCACTCTGCCCTTCCCACCCACCCACCCCCGACCGCTCTCTGCTGCCGCTGTGGGCTCAGCCTTTCACACCTTCACTTTGCTGCCTGAGGGCACTGCCAGGTCCCCATTGTCCCAGGGAGAGGAAGGAATGTGAGAAGTGACCGAGGGCTGCAGACCAGGACGCCTGGGCTCTGCCCAGTGGCCGCTCTCAGGACAGCTGTGCCTCTCCCGTGAAGCTGGGCAGGGGAGGAGCCAGTGGGCAAGGGGGCCTGATGTGGACCCTGGTCCTGGCACCCAGGCCGGTGCCCGCATGTCCGCCTGCCCGTCGAGAGCCCCTTGGTGCTGGAGCTATTTCTCCGACCGCCCTGTGGGAGCGACACTGTGTCCCACCCCTGGCGGGGCCCCCACGCAGGAGAACAGCCTTTCCATGGAGTCTCTCGGGAGGCTTCAGTGCTTTCAGCTCTGTGTCATTTCCTGGGACAGTGTGCTCTTGCTGAACCGGAAGAGTGGTCGTGGTGGCCGAAAGCCTCCGAGAGCTCTGTGTGACCCACACTCCACGCCAAGCCTGGGCACAGCCCCCTCCATGCCACTCAGTGCTGAGGCTGCCCCACGGGCGGTGCCATGGCCCCGCGTTAGAGAGTGGAGCAAGAGGCCCAGGGAAAGTAGGAGCCTTGGCAGAGTCAGAGCTGGAGGGTGGCAGAGGGTACAGATGCCCAGAGCCCCTTGAAGTCCAGGAAAACCTCCAGGGCCGCAGCCTGCACCAGGCACCCCCAAAGCGCCGATGCCTGGGCCTGCGCTGGGCACCCCCCAAGCCCCAATGCCTGGGCCTGCGCTGGGCACCCCCCAAGCCCCGATGCCTGGGCCTGCACCTGGCAGCCCCCAAGCCCCGATGCCTGGGCTGCCCCTGCACCTGGCACCCCCCAAGCCCTGATGCCTGGGCTGCCGGTTGCTGGCTCTTTGGCCCCAGGAGACCATCTCCCCTCTCTAGCTGGTGGCTTTTCTTGATACGGAAGGGGCTTCTTACTCATTCCGTTACCGTGCCAGCAGCACCTGGCATGTAGTGGGCATTCTGCAAACATCTGGTGCCATGGTCTGAATGTCGGTGTCCCTGCGAAATTCCTGCGTTGAAATGGACTCCCCAGTGTGACGGTATGAAGCGGTGGGGCCTTGTAGGTAGTGAGGAGGTCAGGGAGGCTCCACGCTTGAGGATGGGATTAGTGACCTAGAAAAGATTGGAGGGAGTGGCTCCCCTTCTGCCCTGAGAAGCCACCCGGGAGGAGCAGGAGGGCCATCTGCCGTGCCTGGATCTTGGACTGCCCAGCCTGTAGAGCTGTAAGACGTATCCAGGGCTTCGTAAATGCCCGACTAGGGTGTCTCATTAGAGCAGCAGGAGGGAAGACACGCACACAGCTCCGGGGCAGACTGTCCTCACGGAGAGAGAGATGGAGGCCAGAGGTGTGGCGAGGCCTGAGTGTCCCTCGCCCATGGACCCTGGAGCCCAGGCCTGAACCTGGGCCTTCCACTGGCCAAGCTGCGGCCACATTCCTGCGGGTGGCTGAATCTGGGCCTCCCCAGGCCAACATGCTTCAGCTGGCTGTCCTCCAAACGCAGTGGGAAACTCGGCTGCAAAGCATGTTCCTTCCAGGCGTGATGGCAACATTTCTGACGGGGCACCTGTGGCCAGTGGCATCCTCCGCCCGAGATGCTTCGAGTGAAAAGCTTTCATTTCCCGACTCTAGTGAGCAGACCCTGGCAGGCACATTCTTGGTCAAGGCCAAGCCTGGAAAATAACAGCCTTCAGTGTCAGCAGTGAGCACCAGCCCAGCAACAGAAAGACAAGGCTTTCTCTGACCACCCAGAGCCAGGACGCTGGGGCAGTTTCCTGGAGGGCATCCCGAGATGGGCAGCCTGCAGGTGTCGGTGGCTGCGCTCCAGGTGAACGCAGAGGGCTGGGGGCCGGTGGGTTTAGGCCACAGCCGGAAGGCCTGGGTTTGGATCCCTGAACCCTGACGCTGCACAGATGCAGGGAGACTGCAGACCTGGGAGACCGCGTAATTCTCGGAGGCTGCCGTCCTTAGACTCAGAGCTCGGGAGGGCTGGTGGACACCCTCACATGGCAACACTCAGGCCTGGCTGGGCAGCCATTCATGGGGAGGATAGCCCTGAACCTGGGAAGGTGACCAGTGGATGCTTAGACTCGGAGCTCGGGAGGGCTGGTGGACACCCTCACATGGCAACGCTCAGGCCTGGCTGGGCAGCCATTCATGGGGAGGATAGCCCTGAACCTGGGAAGGTGACCAGTGGATGCTTCAGGCAAGGCCTTACCCTGATGCTAGAAGCTTCTGCCACCCAGCCAGGGGCCTCCTGGGCTGGGAAAACTGAGGCGCCAGGTAGCCAATTTTCCCCAGTCCTCCCAGAAGCCTCAGTGGCTCCAGCTTGGTTTCCCAGGGGCTACTGGTGAGGAGTCTGGGGTGACTGCACCCCAGAGTCAGGGGCTGTGACCTCTTGGGGCTGTGGGATGCCCCAGGAGGGCAGGTGTCTCCTGCATGATCTGGGCCGAGCCTCCTTCCCACTGTGTCTCCTGAGAGTGGGACCCGCCGTTCCCTCCTGGCAGGCCCGAGGCGCTGAGCCGGCGTGTGCGGGCAGAGCCACGTTCCCAGGAAGGGGAGGCCCTGCTGAGCCTGGTGAGCCTCGCCCCCTCTCCTGCTGTCGTGTTCCTCTCCACTTTTACCTCCCACACCCACCCCGGCCCCTCCCCCATGCATTTCTGCTGGGCCTGCCTGGCCTTCCTGTTGTGGGTCCAGCCTCCTGATGGCACGCCGCTGCTGCCCGTGTCCCCGACCGCTGCTCCTCTCTGGGCCTTGGGCCTGTAGTGACAGGCACCTTAGACCCAGCGCCCAGGCCGCCTCTCCACCACGCCCCGTCTCTTCCCCAGGGCACCCCTGACCACTGGATTTGGCCCAGGTCTTTCCCCAATCCTCTGCCGTCACCCCGGGGTCCTGCTGGGCTTGACCCCACTGAGGCCTCAGCCAAGCCCCCAAATTCTGCTCTGAATTCTCCACTCCCCCAGTCTGGCCAGAAGCAGCTCTAGGAGTTGGGGAGGTGGGCTGCGTAAGGAGGCAGAGGGCAAGAGCTCTCCTCCCCGGAGAGGAAGCAGTGCCAAAGGCTGTGGGATGCCCGGAATGACCAGACCGCTAGGGCCCGAGCACTTCCCACGGGAGGTCCGGAGGGGAGGGTGCGGACGCTCTGAGCCTCGGGACTCACCATGAGTCCTGGGGAAGCCCAGTGGGTTAGAGCTTGCTTGTCTGCGTTCCGTGTGGACACACGGTATCCTGAGCTGGACCTGTGCAGCAGGCATGCCAGTGGCTTTGGGGACTTGAGGACTTCTGGGATGGCTTTCCAGGAGTGATGGGCCTGGGGGGATCCCCCTGCATGGGCTGGGGAGGGAGAGCAGTGCTGGGGACCTCAGAGGCTGAGGAGGGTGGCATTAGGGGCCTCGGAGGCTGATGGCCAGGCCCTGCCAGCTGCAGGCCTGGGCACCTCCGAAGGCAGCACAGGGGCTGGCTGGGCCCTGGCATAGCGCAGGATCTGGCCGCCGGCCCCCGACCCCGGTGTCCTGTGAGCAGGTTCTGTTCTGCCATGCTTTGGGTGGAGAGAGGTTAGCAGGAGTGCCCAGTGGGGCACGTGGGGTTGCTGGAAGCCAGCCTGGAGATGTGCCCCAGCCACAACTACTGGTGCATTTCGGCTGGCCAGGTACCTGCTGTGGGCCCGGCCCTGAGCGCCATGTGGCACGACAGGGCTGGGTTTCCAGCACAAAGCTTCTGCCAAAACTCCCTGCCTGGTGGCTAGCCTCCCCGGAACATCCCCACCCCCACCTCTCCCACCTCCTTCCCCAGCCACTCGGCACCTACTCCATATGGCCTTCAGCAAGCCTGTTCATGTCCCTGAAAACGTCATGTCCAAAGGCCAGCTGAGGGCCACCTCCTCCAGGAAGCCTCCGGGATCACTCCTCTGAGAGCAGTGGGAAGCCCGAGCATCCTCTTGCCTGTGTGCAGTCTCCACTCCCTTGGCAGCTCTGCGGTCCCAGCGACAGTCTGTGTTCTGGGTGGGCCTGGCCTTGCCTGGGGGCTGCGTCCCCAGCAGGTGCTGCGTCAGCCCTCCAGGTCTCGGGTGCCCCCAGGCCTCGCACAGCTGGATGTGAAAGAGCCTGGCAGCAGAGACCCCACAGGGTCAGCGCGGTCACGCGCACACACACACACACGCACATGTGCTCTGCTGGCCCGTGGCAGAGCCTCACTGGGACAGACCAGACCTCGGGCTCTCAGGGGCTGCTCTGGGAGTCTGATGCCACCCTCAGAGCCTGGGAGACAGGGCTACTCCATCTCCTGCCGGAGCCGATGTGTGCAAGAGAAGGGGGCTCCACCCTTTTCTGCCTGGCCCCAGCCGGGGACAGCTGCAGTCAGGAATGGCAGCTGGGCTCGAGGAAACAGCGGTGGTTTCAATTTTCCTTCCTTTGGCTTGGGCGAGGAGTGGAGACAGGGTAATGGGTTTACCACGAGGCTGATGTTGGAACAGTTCAGAGAGGCCCCTGCCAGGCCCTGTGCGCACTGAGGCCAGGTGGGGGCCCCCCGTTTCTGATACAAACTCCGTGGTGGCAACAGTGGGAGGAAGGTTCTGGAGACGGTTCTGTTCTGTCTCCACAGGGAGGCAGCTTGGACTATGTGAGACCCCAGACCACAAATGGACCTCCTGCTCTGGGCTGGGCTCTGGAGGTCAAGGGTTGGAAACCGCCAGGCAGGTCCATGTGCTACTTGTGGGGGTCAGGTGACATGGGAGGGCTTTGGGGCTTAGGAGCCTTGAGCCCCCGAAGGCAGATTAAGAAGCCTGAGAGTGGCCTCCTTCTAGCACCTTCCTGGCCTTTCTCCCTGCAATGGGGGCCAGCAGGTGCACGCTGACCACTGCCCTGTCCTCGAAGCCCTGTGCTCCCTGCTGCTCTGATGGCTCCTTTCCCCGCCTCCAAGCCTGGCCCCAGCCCCTCCCAGGCCACCCATCTCCACCCTCCTGCTGTGTTAGCTGGGATGGTCTCCACCTGTGCGCGCACTGGCCCTTTTGCGGGGGACACACCCTTACCCTCTGGCATCTCCGGCACACCCCGGAGACCCCAGGTCAGGTCCCCCTCCCAAGCATGTGCCCAGGGCAGGGGTGGAATGGGAGGACCAAGAATCTCACACTTGCTCTTAAATGCCATGGCTGGAAATGACACTTGTGCCCTCTGCTCATGTAACCACACCCGCCTTCTGCAGGAGGGGAGGAGAGTGAGCTGCTGGTGCCCGTGAGGGCAGAGCCCAGGACCTGGTGCCCTTGGCCACTCATTTAGGGTTCACTTGTCCACCTGGGAGCACCCCCGGCCTGGCACACAGGGCACACGCAGGTGGTTGTGGGCGGCGCCGATCCCTGCTCCACCCGGGTGCCTGCTGGGCCTGTGAACCCTCTCCCTGAAACATGGCCACCTCGGTCAGGACCACGCGCCATGGCTCTGGTAGCTTCCCTGCGTGTCAGTCCTTTCATGCCCTCTACCCCCGCCACCAGCCAAGGGTCTAGTTCCTTCTCCCAGTTTCATGCCAGGTAGCAGGTCTGTGATGCCATCCCCAGGGGCCTGGCCGCATGGGAGGTTGCCCGGTGTGGAGGTGGACTGGGATGGGCACTGGGCTGCTTAGGGCCTTGGCCCCCTTGGTTCCCACTGGCAGCCCCTGACCTCCTGCCTGAGCCCCTAGGAACCCGGGTGGAGGCAGCCCCCCTGCGCCCGCTGCCTATCTGGCTTCCACCCCCAGCCCATCACTAGCTCTGCGTTCAGAGGCTGGGGCAGCCTGGACAGGCCGGCATCGTCTCCTCTCAGGGAGGCAGAGGCACGTGTCCAGGCGCCTGAGCCGCCAGGCCGGCGGGGGCCTTCGTGGAGCGGGCGTCGGAGGTGAGCGCTGAGCGGCAGACACACGCAGCAGTGGGGGTGTTAGCTGGAGCCCGTCCACTTCCAGGCTCCAATTTTGCCCTGAAGCCCCAGAGTCAGGGCCCAGCCCCAAGGGGGAGCAGTGACATTTGGGGGTGGCATTGGCCCTCGCCCTGGCCTGGTCCTGGCAGGAGCCTGGTGGCCGCCTAGCTTGGAGAGAGAGGAGAAGCTGTAGCCAGCCGGTGGAGGCTGGGAGGGCTTCTGCTGACACACACACATTCCCAGGCACAGACGCCGACCGCGTTTCCACATCGGGAAAGCATTTCCCAAACAGCTTCCAGACCCCACAGCCTCAGGCCGGGATGTGCTGGGCAGCAGCACTGCGTGGGGGAGGGGGTGTTGCGGGTGCAGCCTGGGCCTTGGAGGCGCTCTACACCAGCGGGCTGCTGCCCCCCGTGGCTGCACCAGAGCTCCTCCCAGCCTAGCAGGAGGGACAGCCCAGAGCCTCCGAACCCCAGAGTTTCATGGAGGCACTGCTGCCAGGCTCATTTATACCCCAGCTCTCCCAGGCCGTGGGGACGTGGACGGATGTCTCGGGTGGGTGGGGCGATGCCACTGCCCCAGAGCCATGTCCTGCCGTGGTGGGCACACACATCCTTGCTGAATAAAAAACTAAATGAATGAGCCAGTGAAGGGGTGCACGAGAGGAGGGCAGGCAGGCCTAGGGGAGCCCAGTAGCAGGTGGCCTCGGGTGGGCCAGCCAGCTAGGGAGGCTCTGCAGAGGCGACCTCTGAGTTGGTGTCTTTGAGGGATGCATCGGATTTCACAGTCTGTTGGGCGAGAGGAAGGGTGGGAGGCTTGTTCAGGGAGGCCAAAGCCACCAGAGCCAGGGTGTGCAGCCGGAGCTGTCTAGAAACACTTTGCCCAGTCCCCGGGGATGCCCCCTAGGGGAGCTGCAGCTCTGAGCCCTGCCCGACACTCTGCCGGGCACCTGGCATGGCCTGGGGAGGGTGATGAACAGGAGAGACTGGGTGCCCGCCAGCGACACTCCCGTGGAGGAACCGAAGGAGGTGGCCCTGTGAGGACAGGATTTGGGCGAGAGTGGGGACCCTGTCCTCCTGGGCTGCACGTCTCTTCCCCGCGTGAGCCTGGGCAAGTCATTTCTCCTCTGAAAGCTAGCTTTGTGAAATCACAGGAGACTGTCCCAGGAACCGTGGGCAGAGGGCAGGGCCCAGGCCACTGGGGTTCCACCTGGGCAGAGTGAGGGTTTAATCACGGGCCTGTATTCGAGGGCAGAGGGGAGGTGGGTGGGTGGGCACGAGGCAGCAGAGGGGACAGGAGCGGAAGCAGGGGCCTCCCAGCTGTGGGGCGGGAGGAGCCTGTGTGGGGCCAGGGTAACTGTGTGGGGGTTTGCGGGGGCCGGGTGAGCGGAAAGGGGCAGCCCCCCTGCTGCCTGTCATATGAGGATGTCTGATGACAGCGACCCTGAAGATGAGATGGGGATGTGATACCAGGAGGCTCCATAGCTCTCGGGCGTTCCGGGGCAGAATAGTTTCCTTTGCCCAAACTTGTCGTCCGCAAGCATCCTGGAGGCCTCGCCGCGCTGTGGGGCTGCTCCCTGGAGACTCGCAGTGCCCTGTCGGCCGCCCTCCTCTGCCTAGACCCCGCAGGCACAGTGGTAGTGGCACATCTGGCCCTGGTGCTCCTTCCCGGTCACGTGTACCATTGCTTCAGGGTCCCTGAGTTGGTCTAATTCAGGCCTCTGCTCGTGTACAGATGAGGAGACAGGCCAGAGAGGCCCTGGGACGTGGCCATGCCATGCAGCCCTTCCGTGGGCCAGGAGCGGCCTCTGAGGCCCCAGTCCTGTGCTGGGCACTGGGCACACAGGCTGCGGTAGCCCAGCCCTCACCCTGGATGGACGGGGGAGTTGCAGTCCAGATGAATAGAAGGGTTGGTGGCAGCCCCAAGGGGGATGGATGGGCCGGAGTGGTGGTCCCCAGATGGCTTCGGCAGGGTGCTGAGGTGGGGGTATGGAGGTGATGCCTCTCAAGGGAGAGGGCCAGGGCGCAGGTCCCCACTGGCTTCCAGGATGCCTCAG
Source organism: Aotus nancymaae (assembly GCF_030222135.1). Lineage (NCBI taxonomy): Eukaryota > Metazoa > Chordata > Mammalia > Primates > Aotidae > Aotus > Aotus nancymaae. The sequence goes on along the minus strand of NW_026988467.1, from coordinate 735,056 downwards.
GACCATGGCTTAGGAGGTAGACAGGTCCCAGGACGTCCCCTGCCCCCTGGGAATCAGCTCTGGACACTGTCTCTGCCGTGGGTCTCTGCACGTGGCCTGGGGTGTCTGCTGGAGCAACTGGCTGGGAAGGGTCAAGGCCAGGCATCCAGACTCAGCCTCCCACTTGCATGTTTGCTGGTTTTTATGGACCCCCGGTCAAGCGCTTTTCCCGTAGGAGGGAGGTGCTGTTGTTACAGACGGGGAAACTGCGGCACGGAGTGCTTCCATGGGTCGCCTGAGGTCTCAGTTCTTAGTAGCAGAGCTGGGACTGCCCAAAGAAATGGAATGTGAGCTCGCACACGAGCCATACACACCGTCTCAGTTTCTCAGGGCCACACTGAAAAAGCAAAAATAAATAGGTGAATTGATTTTAATACTCTATTTTACTTGACATAATAGATGCAAACATGATCGTTTTCGGCATGCCGTCCACGTGAAAGGGAAGGGTGGGCGTCTAGACTGCCACGGGAGGCTGTCCAGAGCTCCTCCCGGAACCAGCCTCCCATGGCAGTTCACCAGGGAACTCTCGCCTACTCATTCTTACTAAGAACGTGCTAAGAAGGTGACAAGCGTGACACTAGCACACCTTTTCCCTGGGACAAGCCATGGTGCACGGCTCAGCGGTCCTTGGGGCTTGTGGGCTCTGGCTGGCCCTAGACTCCGGGCACCTACCCTTCCCTGCTTGGGGCTCACGCAGCGGCTCCCGGGCTCCTCCCTCCTCCTCCAGATAGCACGAGGCAGGACTCCTTTCTCAGGATGGGCAAGGCTTGATGGGCAAGGCTTGGGGGACAGCATGGGAGCCTGAGGGTGGGGCTGGTGCCTCCCGCTTCCTGCTGGCTTCCTGCTCCTCTCACAACCTGGGAGCCTGGAGGGTGTCAAAGGGGGCCTGCATGAGCTGGGAGATAGCATCCCCTCCAGGGCCTCTTAGGGACCTTCCCCAGACGGGGTGCTGATAGAGGACCCCAGCCCCGTTGCCTGTTGGTGAGGGTGACTGCAGTCAGAGGTGCAGGGTTTCTGTTGCCCAGGCTCCCGCTGGGTACTGGGCCCCGTCCTGCAGCAGGCAGAGAGGGACAGAGACCAGGGAGTGCTTACTCACAGGGCGGCCGTCTGTGCCCCTCATCCCCGGAAAATAGATGCTCCCTCCGCGGCCCGTGCCCTGCAGGCCTGGCCTCTGGGGTCTCCCGTCTGCACCCCTCTCAGGCCTGGCCCCTACCTCTGTGGAAACTTCTGGCCGAGACCCTGTTGGGCTGTGGCTGCGGAGGGCGGGACCCACTCGATTCTGCTGGCACTTGCTGGTGAGCCGCTGGCAATGAGGTGCACCTTACAGTCATAAGTGATGTTGCCCCACGTGGAAGGCGCCTTCGCACAGACCTGTCAGCCTGTCTATCCGTGAGATTTATGCAGGCTCCTCCCGGCAAGGGTTCAGAGGCTGATGGGAGGGGCTCCCCAGGAGGCCTTGCAGACAGGCAGGGCCCAGGCAGGCCCGTTTCTGCAGGGTGTCGGGGGCCGAGGGGGCGGGCTGGCCTCTGGACGGCAGACAGGATGGGACAAGGCAAGACAGGCTGGGACTGGGTGGGGCTTCCTCTTGCCCATGTTTTCAAGGGTGTCCCCCAGCCCTGCTTCCAGGTGGGCCAGGCAGGGCATAGATCAGCAGAGACTGCTCTCTGCCACATCTCAGCAGTGGCGGGGCTTCCGAGGAGTGGGTCTCGGCTGGCAGTCGAGCCCCTGGCTGTAGAGGAGGGTGGAGAGAAGCCCTGCATGTGGGCAAGCCCGGGTCAGGAGCAGAGCAGTGGGCAGAGCTGCACAGCAGCGTGGGTGCGCGGGGAGGAAGGAGGACCGCCAACCTCAGCTGCGGTCGCTGTGCCAGGCCCCGGGCTCTGGGGACGCAGCAGCCATCCTCACCATTCCCTGCAGGGAGGGCTACTGTCTCCATTTTAGTGGTGAGGTAACTGAGGGGCAGACAGACTGAGATGCTATCCTCAGGTCAAATTCAATCCAGCAGGATTCCAGCCCCAGCGACTCAGGGAAGCAGGAGCCCTACCCTGGCAGTGCTGGTGGTGGCTGGGTTGGTCCCAGACAGGGATCCCTGCTGAGGGTCACTGAGCACCCCGGCTTGCTGGTCACAGCTCTCCCATCCCCACAGAGGTTAGGAGGGGAGCCTGGTGACAACCCCCAGGGATAGGTGTGAGAAGGGGCTCAGAGAGGATGGGGGCTCAGGAGACTCTGGACCAAGCTGGAAGGTTGCAGAGGTCAAATGCTCAACGAGGCTCTAACTGTGGTTCCTTCTGCTGCACAGCAGCTGCCGACCCTGGGAGGGCTGCCTCCTCCTAGGTCTTCTGGCTGTGCCCCGGGCTGTGCCCTCCAGCAGCGTGCAGATCCAGGGCTCTGGGGTTGGAAGCACCTCTGTGGCCTTTGCAGCCTGACACTCAGGCACTGCCAGCCACCCTGCGGGCAAGGTCTCCCTGCTCTCTGCCCATCTCCACCTGCTGTAGGGATGCCAGGCTTCCCTTGCCCAGGCTCCCTCTGAGTACGGGGCTGTGGGCCAGGGGAGGGAAGGACCGTGCAGGCGCTGGACTTGGGGACTCGGGACTGGGGGTGTCCTCAGCCCCAGTGTTTCCACTTCGGTGCTGCAGTTTCAAACCAGCCGCCCACCTTCCCCACCCTTGTCAGCGTGCAGCCCCACAGGCCGCCTCTGCAGGGCCCTCGCTCGGCCGGGATGGCTCCCTTTTCTGCTTCGGCTTCTTTTCCGCGTTGGCTGCGAGACACACATGTTTGTGTGTGCGTGTGCCTGCGCGGACGTCTGTGCGTGTCTGTGTGCCTCCGGTGCGCATGTTTGCGCACGTGGGTCTGTGGGTGCTTGTGGATGCCTGCATCTGTGCCTAGGTCCCTATCAGGGTCCAGTTCCGGGAGCGCGCACTCTGGAATGCGCGGGACGGACGGGCCGGCGCGGCCCCCTGGGGGCTGCGGGGCGGGGCTGGGGCGGGGCCTGGGGGGCCTGGGGCGGTGCCTGGGGGGCCTGGGGCGGGGCGGGGAGGTGGGCGGGGCTGGGGGCGGCCCCCTCGGGCGTCCGCGGACTTGGCCTTTACCTGTAGGGGCGGAGGGAAAGCTGAGAACCTAAAGGCGAGGGGCGGGGCGCGCCGAGCCCAGAGCGGCTCCCGGGCGGCGCCGAGCGGAGCGCAGCAGATCCCGGGGAGCCCAGAGCCAGCCCGAGTCGCCTACCCCGTCACCCGGCCGCCGGCTTAGGGCGCAGAGCGGCTGAACCTCGCGCCCTCCTGCCACCGGCTGACCCTGCCATGGGGGCGTCCCGGGACCGCGGGCTGGCCGCGCTCTGGTGCCTTGGGCTCCTGGGGGGCCTGGCGCGCGTCGCGGGCACGCACTACCGCTACCTCTGGAGGGGCTGCTACCCGTGCCACCTGGGCCAGGCCGGCTACCCCGTGAACACCGGTGACCAGAGGCCAGGTGGGCGCCGGGCGAGCCTGGGCAGGGGCGGGTGGGGTCAGGGCGCTGCCAGCTAGGCTGGAGGGAGCAGGGTGGGGAGGTGCCCGGCAGGCGCGCCTGCCTCTGGGACAGGGCCGGTGGACGCTGAGGAGTCAGACACCCCCGTCCCCTCTCAGGGCTGCTGGCACAGGCTGCTAAAAGCAGCGAGGTCCCTTGACCGGAGGAAGGAAAAACATCCCTTGCCTTTGTCTGTGGGAGCAGGGGTTCCTCTGCTCCCCATGGCACTGGCAGCCCTGAGGGTCAAGTGAAAAGGCAGGCTGGAGAGAAAGGCGACCCCCGGAGCTGAGTCTTGAGGGTCCCCAGAGCTCAGCCCATTAGTGGTCCTGTCTGTGAATGTGGCAGGTGCCGTTTTTCCTGGAGCCCCACAGGCATGGGCAGATGAGGAGCCCTGTGGCCTGGGAAGCAGGTTACAGCCCTTCCACTTCCATCCTGCCTCTCTCTAAAGCTGGGATCTGGCGCCCGCACTGGGCCCGCCTCCCTCCAGGTGGTTGCTTTGCGCTCCCTGGGATCCACAGAACTTGGAGCCGGGCACCATCAGGGATTGGAGGAGAGGGTGTGAGGTGTGCAGCTCCCAGTGAGTCATCAGCTGCATCACCCGGGGTTAGGCAGTGGCTGGCGGGCACCCTGAGATGGCTCCTTAGAGACGTCACCCCTGCGCAGCAGTTTTGAGTTCTGGGCTGAGCCTCTGCCTCTCCTGCCTGAAGGACTAAGTACTAGACCCTCAATGTGGCAAAGGCTTCCTGCGTCCCCTGGCTTGGTCACTTGGCCTGGGGGACAGGGTACGGGCTCTGTCTTCACTGTGTAGGCAACCTTCTGGCTGGATGGCTCAGCCAAGGGGCCAGGTACACTCACAGTGGCACTAAGTGCCTTGCCATAGCCTGGCATCCGGGGCCTCAGGCTGGGTGTGCCTGGGCTCTGGGGACCTGGGAGCCTGCGTCCTGGTCCAAAGCGTGCTCCAGCTTTTGGGGGAGAGAGAGGAAGGGCCCATGGGTAATGATGTGCGCTCCCTGGGGGTGAGGATCCCGTGGCATGTGTGGGGGCAAAGCAGGGCTTGATAACCGCCCTGCCTGAGCAGAGCTTTCTGGCAAAGGCCCAGAGCCCTCCAAGTTTTTAAGTCCAGGCGGGCTTCAGAAAGGGTGTCTCTTGAGTGGTTTCTGCAGAGGCAGCTGGTTCGAGGCAGCCCAGCTGTGCCTGTCCACCTGTGTGTGTAGTCCTGGGCTGGGAGCTGTGAGACATGGGGTTGTTGGGGGCCCCATGGGCTCCCCGAGGCTCCTACACTCCCCAGCTTGGTAGACACTGTGGGTCCCACCGGCTCCCGGGAACCAGCCCATGTTAGCACAGTGTGTCACCGTGTGCCAGTGTGCTGACGGTCTTGTGGTGAGACTGCAAAGTCCATAGTCACGTATCTAGCCGAGGGCAGCAGCAGGAGCCTGGCCCAGCTGTTCCTTAAAATAGCCGCGCTCAGGGCCCACTCCTCTCCCACCAGGTGGCTCCTGGGTTCATGTCGCAGCTGTCTGGGGCCTCTCTGGCCTGACCCCTGCCCAGTGTGGGGCTTGGCCTGGGACTGGACAGAGACAGTGGATTTGCCTCCAGGCCTGGCCATTGTCCCTGGAATGAGCAGGTTTTGTCGTCTGACTCTTAGGGGTCAGCACGTGAGGGGCCTCCAAGCTCCTTTTAGCCTTTCCCGGGGCCCCGCTCACCTCAGGCTCAGGCCCCCACGCTCACCTCTGGGTCCTGGGTGCCAGAGCTTCATGGGGGCCCTGGTCCCACTGCAGGCTCCGTGCACAGCATGGGCAGTGTGTAGGTGGCATGGCTGGTCCCAGAGCACAGGCCTGCGGAGGAGGAGAACCCAAGGAGACAGCTTCTGCAGGGCACACGGCTCTCGTGAACCTGGCTGTGCAACCAGCCCCACAGAGGGCACAGGAGCCAGGGGCCAGGCTGGCAGAGCTGGTGCTGGGAGCCCCGATTTCCAGCCCAGATGGCCCGAGCCTCTGTGACTCCTGAGATGACAGTGGTGCACTCTGCATTTGTGTCCCGTGGGTGCAGTGACAAATAACCTACACTCAGTGCTTAGGACAGCATGGATTTATTCCCTGACAGTCCCGCGGGGCGCAGTCCAAAGTGGGCTAAAATCAAGGCGTGGACAGGGCTGTGCTCCTTCTGGAGGCCCTGGGGGAGCATCCGTCTCATGCCCCTTTCAGCCTGTAGAGGCCGCCCACATTCCTGGGCTGTGGCCCCCACTCCATCCTCAAAGCCGACAGTGCAGCACCTGCCAATCCCCCCCTCCCTCTGACCTCTGCTTCCACAGTCACGTCTCCTCCTCCCTGCCTGGTGGCCCTCCTGCCTCCCTCCTGTAAGGACCCTGAGACCATGTTGAACCCACCTGGATATGCCAGGATAACCTCCCATCCCAGATCCTCAGCTCAGTCCATCTGCAAAGGCAGGTCCCTTTGCCATGTACAGGTCTGGGGATGAGGAGGTGGACATCTCTGGGGGACGTTCGTTATGCAGCTGACCACATTGTCCTGACAGACCACTGCACCTATGGCCCTTCAGGCCACAGCCGGGGTCACAGGCTCGGCACCTGCAGGTCCTTGGAGCCGTCTGAGAACAGCTCAGCCCTGCCATCACGTGGGTGCCTTGGGAGTGGGGCGGAGAGGGTTTGGGTGATGCGTTCTTCCTGCCTTACTTTCTGAGTGAAAATCATTTCTATTAAGGGGATTTGCTCAGTTCAAAGGGGCCGAGATCTCAGAGTGGAGGGGACTCCAGCAGGAGGTTGTCTGGCCGAGTGCCTGTCCCTGCAGGCCTCTGTTGTCCAAGTGGGAGGCCCCAAATCCTTCACCCTTGAGCTGGTTCAGTGTTTCCAAAAGCTGATCCTGGCCGACAGCAACCAGCAGGCACTGGAAGCCTGGGCTTGCCTCAGCGCCCCCACCCACTGGCCTGTCTTCCCCACCCCGGACTCCTGGCATGGCCAGACCGGGCAGCTGGGGTGGAAAGGGCTTGGCCTGGCCTGCCTGGGCCTGTGCATTTTCAGAGGGAGCGTGGAATTTCTGGAGGGACTGGTGACTGAGAGCGGCGACGCTGAGCCCGGCTGGGATGATGGAGTCCCAGTGTTCCCGTCTGCACAACAGGAGGACACGGATGTCATGACTTTCCAGAGATCCTCTTGGGGGTCTTGGATGGAGAGATCTGAGCTCAGGGGGAAGGGGTATCCTCCTGAGCCCCTCAGGTGGGTGCCACCCACCCTGCCCTGCCCAGTGGGCATGAGTCTGTCCCCCAGCTGATTCCCTTGGAGGGCACCAGGTCCCTCTATTCCCTGGAGCTTCTTTGGGGCACTGTTGGGGGCCCGTTAACCCTTTGCTTTCAAGCGTCTTCCTGCAAACCGTCATGGCCTTTGTGAAGGTTGCTGTGACTGACTTCGTGGTGAAGGTGGAGAGGGGCTCCTGGTCTCATTTGAAGCCCCCTTTAGGAGGGAGCCTCAGGGCCTAGGGGCCCTGGCGGTCCCCCCAGAATGGCTGTGACTTGTGCAGTGAGTAGATGGCCCTGGAGGTCCCAGGCAGAGACCCCGGCCTCCTGGGGCTGGGGCTGTTGGTGTCATCTTGGGCTGCAGGCACATTCTCGGAGCGTGGATGGGCAGCAGGGTTTTCGTAGGTGGTGGGGCACAGCCTGTGGGTGGGCGGAGTCCACTGACTCAGGCTTGGCACTGGCTATGAAGAGCTTCTCGGTGTGTGTCACCGCTGGCCGCCTGCACCCACCAGCAGTGCTCCACGCAGGAGTTTAAGGATGGAGCCCCGAACGTGGGCGTTTTCGCGGGGACTGGGGTGGGAACTGGAGGGTGGTGGGAAGGCCTTGGTGGTCACAGCTGATCGTGGACCTGGTGATTGTTAGGCAGATGAGAGAGGGGCTCTGTGCAGCCCTGGAGGCGAGGCGTCCGGCCAGCCAGTTTCCCACGTGGTCAAGGACTTGCCCTTTGAAATCATAATACTTCCTCCCAGCTAGGCCATGCTTTCTCTCTCGAGGCAAGGTCAGTGGGTAGGGCCTCTACTGTCACCCTGGACGGGGGCCCCAGACGCTTGGCTGGTAGCTTCCGGAAGAGCACCTGTGTGTCTTTCTCCCCATGCTGGCTGCCTGGGGTTTCTCAGCGGCCCCTCCCTCTCCCCCGATCTGGGAACCTGGCTGCGGGGTGGGTGAGGTTGTGGGGTAAAAGGTGTCACCTGGCCTGAGTAGCAGGTGTAGACTGCGGTGCCTGGGGCGACTCCCGTGTCTGCTCTGTCCCGGGTGCTGGCCTCTTGCCCTCCTCTCCCAGCACCTCCCATGGTCGGTCTGTGCTGTCCATGTGGCCCCACGTGGTCTCTGTCTCACATTAGCCTTGACCTCTCTGGCTGGGGCACTACTGGCTTCCAGAGCTTCTGCCATGCCCAGAGGCCCCAGGCCCCTAGGAGAGTCCTCCTGCAGTGCTTCTGGAAGTCTCTCCAGTGAGGGTCACAGCATGTTCTCTGAGGTCACGCTGCTCTATCCGTCCCAGCGACCGACTTCTTCTCTGAGAGCCCCTGTGTGCTGGGTGCTCTGGCTGGCTGCCAAGGGCACAGGAGCTGCAGGGCTTCCGACCCGGGCAGCCCAGGGGCCACACACAGGTGTCCAGGAAGCCTGTGGCCCGCCGCCTGTCTGCTCAGTTCTGTTTGCCTCGATTGCTGGCTGGACTCCCTGAGGCCCAGCTTGGCGATGTGGGCCTGGAGGGTGGGAGGAGGGGCCGAAGCCTTCTCCACATCTGTCATCTGCTTTCCCGCTGCGTTCCTGCAAAGGGTGGTGATGGGGCCTGGGTGCAGCCCGCTGGGTCTTCAGCCCTGGCAGGGTCTCAGGGGAGGATGCCTGGAGCACTGCTGGCTCTCAGCTCGTGCTGCATCCGGGGAGCCTGCTGGGCCTTTGGGCTTCCAGCTAGCACTTTCCGGGTGGCTTGTGCCACGGGGCTGGGGACAGGAGCAGGTGGGCCCCGGTGTCCTGTGGTGGGAGGCGTCCTCTCAAAAGTGGACCCGCCCCTGGATCCCTCCCCGCTCTCTCCAGCCACGCTTGTTCAGGGGGCTTGGTAAGCAGCGGGTGGATGAGGGTCCTGCGAGGCGTCCGTGGCCTTGGGCTGTGTTCCGCCGGTCCCCAGGCTGCGGAAGTCCAGGTGGTGCGGATGCGTGGAGAGGCTCAGGACCAGGCTGCCCTCACCCCTTCCTGCCCTCCTATTCCCCTCTCCTGCCTCTGAGTGGGGCCTCAGCTGAGTTTGGAACCTGAGGATGCGTAGTTCTAAACTGAGCTGGGCCTCGGGCAGGCAGGGTCTGACGGGGTCTAGGCTGCCCCGGGACGGTGGGTGGCACGTCACCGGGGAGGATGCTGGCACAGCGGGGTCCTGCCTGGGAGGTGGTGGGGCTGCCCTTCTGGGTCCTTGCTCGGGGAGCCTGTGGGTATGGGGGGCCTGGGCTGTCCCCAGCTGCGTTAGCTTCCCAGGGCTGCTGGAATAAACACCACAAACGGGGTGTCCGCAGACAGTGGGAGTTTCTTCCTCGCCATCCGAGGCCAGGATTCCGAACTCAGTGACCAGGGCCACGTGCCCTGGGAGCCTAGAGAGAGGACCTTCTGGCCGCTTCCTTCCAGCCATCTTCAGCCTGTGGCCTCTTCACCACAGTCTGCCTGGTCTTCACACAGGCCTCTCTGTGTGTCTTGGCGGGACATGGGCATTGGGTTTAGGGCCCAGACTCCTCTGGAACCATCTCCTCTCGAGCCTGAACTTAGGACAGCTGCAAAGACCCTGTTTCCAGACAGGGCCTCCCTGGGAGACTCCAGACGGCTGTGCATTGCAGCGACACTCTTCAAGCCAGCACGCTCTCCCTCCCCTCCCCTCCCCTCTCTCAGGCTACCCCCACAGCCTGGACATGGTCATCTCAAAAGCGATCAGTTTCTCTTTTGGGGCTAGTGAGTCCCAGTGGAGTGGTTGACACTGCCCAGGAAGCACTTTGGGGATTTGGACTTAAGAAAACCGAAAACTGCATGTGCTCCAGGTTCAGTCTTGAAAGGCGCTAGGAGCCCAGCCTGTCCCTGCTGGAGCCCTCCTCTGCTCCCCACCTTCCGGCCGGCTTCAGGCGGCGCCTGTTCCTTCCTGAGCAGGCGGCTGAGGTGGGAGGACAGAGCCTGCCTCCTCTGCCCCGGCTCTGGCAGGTGTGAGTGAGGGGCACAGGAGGGTCCTGGGTCTGGGTCCCCAGCACCTGGGGGGCTGTGTCAGCGAGGCGGGAAGGCGAGAGTGCCCGGCGCTGACCTGGCCCCATTCCTGCCCAGATGTGGACGAGTGCAGAACCCACAACGGTGGCTGCCAGCACCGGTGTGTGAACACCCCAGGCTCCTACCTCTGTGAGTGCAAGCCCGGCTTCCGGCTCCACACTGACGGCAGGACCTGCCTGGGTGAGTGTCGCCTGGAGACCCTGCCCTCCGGGGTGTGCCCAGGCCTGGCCTGAGACGGTGGCTGTGGACATGGAGAGGCAGAGGCCACTCTGGCGGTGGCTCCTTCCCGTGGAGCGTGGCTCTGTGGAATCCTGGCAGCGCCTTGCCCCAGGCTCAGGCCAGTAAAGGGACGTGTCCTAAGCTGCCAAGTTGCCCCCAGGGTCCTGCTGGGGGCAGGACCACTTAGCCACACTAAGCCTGGCTGCGATGCCGAGGCCTCTCCCAGTGGACAGGAGAGGGGGCCCGTCATGGAGATGCTATTAAAGATTCTCTGCAACAGAAGGTCCTGTGGTTGGTCAGCAGGGACCCCGGCCTGGCTATGATGTCCCCTAGATTTGAGAGAGACCTGGGTTGCTTGCCGGGTGGCAGGGGAGGCTGGCTGAGGAGGCCCAGTCCAGGGTAGGGGCTGCGTAAGGCCACCTTTCACCTTCAGAGCCTGGCTTTGTGAGCCCAGGTGCCCCCTGCCCAGCCTTGGGAGCCTGGAGGGTGTGGGCTGCTGCAGGTGGGTTAGAGCTGACCGAGGTGCGAGACCCTGGCCCTCAGCTTCCTCTGCGGGGAATCTTGGCTGTGAGAACGGGCCGGAGGAGGTGCCAGGGACACAGACTGTGGCTGCAGGGAGGGAGGGGTAGAGGGAAGGAGGGGTGCCAGGCCCCGAGGTACCAGTGCAGGGCTGAGCAGGAGGCTGGAGCCCACGAGTCTGCGGTGAAGAGTAAGTAGCCAGTCAGTCACCCCTGCCCTTCGGCACCCCTGCTCCTGGCTGGCTGTGGACACAGGCATCCCGAGCAAGGACAGGACTGGCTCTCTTGCTGGCCTCTGTCTGGGAGGCATGGAGGTTCATTCTCTGGGTGACAGGAGGTCAGGATGCCCCTTCTTTTGGCCTTGGAGGCCCAGAGTGGGGCCCAGGGTGGCTCTGAGCAGTCTCTCTCCCTCCTGGTCCTGCCTGCAATGTGGCAGGGCAGCCTGCCAACCCTGGGGGGGCCCCCCCGGCACACACTCACATGTCCCAGCCACTGCGGGGATCCAGGCAGCCGCTCTGTAACATTTCCCTGGATCTGAAAGTAGAAACAGATGCTGGAATGCTGTGATTTACTTCAGGACAACAGAGATGGGTGCGGCCCCAGCCTGCCGCCCGCTGCAGGGGCTTCTGGGAGCCCGGGGCACTTTAGCCATGGGCCCCCTGGTCCCCTCAGGCCCGCTGGAGGACCCAGCTCTTGGGGTGCGTGTCCTTTCCTCACCCCGCCTCTCAGGCAGGGTCTTCCTTGTAGAAGGGGAGCCCAGCTGTCAGTCCAGCGGGGACCTCTCCTGGCCTCTATTCCCCTCTCCCGGCCTCCTACTGTGAGTGGGGTCATTGGGACATTCACTCTCCTGGGCTTTGTTTTCACCATCTGCGTGGTGATGACCTTCCCTGAAACCCTCAAAAGGGGCAAGGACCACTCATCCACCGCTACCCACTGCCCACCCACCTGTCACTCACTCGCCGGAGCCGCCTCCTGTAGCCCCACTGCCCACCCACCTGTCACTCACTCAGCTGGAGCCGCCTCCTGTAGCCCCACTGCCCACTCAGCTGGAGCCTCCACCTGTAGCCCCACTGCCCACCCACCTGTCACTCACTCAGCTGGAGCCGCCTCCTGCAGCCCCACTGCCCACCCACCTGTCACTCACTCAGCTGGAGCCGCCTCCTGTAGCCCCACTGCCCACTCAGCTGGAGCCGCCTCCTGTAACCCCACTGCCCACCCACATGTCACTCACTCAGCTGGAGCCGCCTCCTGTAACCCCACTGCCCACCCACATGTCACTCACTCAGCTGGAGCCGCCTCCTATAGCCGGGCCTTCTGGGATCTGCCTCCCAGGAGCCTGCCCTCCGGGTGTTCGCACACTTGGGGCCCCAGAAGTCATCTGTGATGCTCGCCCATTTTAAAGGATCTTCTCAGGGCCAGATGCCAGGACCCCTGGGCAGGGCCTGCATAGCCTGGCAGGCTCCTGGGACCTTGGAGCCCCTCTGGCTGTCTCCCCGCAGGGTGCTCCCTGAGTGAGTGGTGGGCTCCCGGTGCCTCCTCGCCCCACGGAGGGCCCTAGTGAGACTCTCGCCTGCGTGCCGGCCTGTTACCTACGTGCCTTCACCTACTCAGGGGTCTGCTGGACGCAGAGTTGTGAGCTCAGGCTGCATCTTCTCTTCCATTTGGCTGAGACTCCCAGCAAGGCCTTTACACTGAAGCTTCCGGAACTTCCGGAAATACAGCCCTGGTGCTGTGACACGTCTGTTTCGCTACGGAAGGTGCTGGGAGTTTCACCCCTGGGAATGGGTGGTGACCCTTGCTTTGACAATGAGGGTAACTTGGGTCCCAGTAGCCTTTGGCTGAGTTGAGTTGGAGAAATGCCTTCCTCTCCCGTAAGTCCCTGCTGGTGACGTGGGGACCCCTGGCCTGGGGACACGTGAGGACTAGCCCCGTTCTGAGGCGGCCCTGCCTGGGCATCATCCAGACCCCCGTCCTGGCACTCGCTGGGGCGTGTTGTCCCCTCCTCCCTTGCCCATGGTGGCCTCTCCATGAGAGCTGTGGGTGGGGTTTCCATTATGGGGAGTTCCTGGGAGCCGACGCCTGCAGGGACAGGGCCGCCTCCTCTTCTCCCTGGAGTTTTTTTTTCAGGACTGGTGCAGGTTTGTCAGCCTGGGGCTGGTGGCAGCTGCCTTTTCTGTGGGGGCCTGAGAAGCTTCTAGAGTGAGGCGGGGCCCCCGGGGCCTCTTCCCAGGGAGAGCCATGTGTGCTTGTTTTAGGGGTGCCTCATCTCAAGCCCCTTCTTGTTGCTGAGGGACCCTGCCAGGCTGTGGGCCTGAGACGCTGGCCTGGGATGGGGAGGGGTCGGGGCATCTCAGCTCCTGGCCATGGCTGCCCTGTTAGGGGTCTCCTGCGGCAGCTCGGCCTGGGCCTGTCAGAGGGCACTGCCCACCCCGTCCATGCCAGGCTGCCTGGACTCTGTGAGGGCTTGACGGGGGTGGGGCTGGACTTCTGGCCCCCGGGGAGTTCAGGGCCCTTCCCCCCACACTGCCTTACCTTCCCGCCCCAGGGTGGGGGCGCCTCGGCTCACACTGCACCCTCTGCCCAGGTCTGTCCTCAGGAGTGGCCTCCCCCACGCCCATGGGCCGGCTGCAGAGCCCCTCCTCCAGGCTGGCCAGGGTCCTCCTGGCCGGGAGGGTGCTGTGACCCTTCTTGGGGCTGTGTCAGGGGCAAGGAACAGGCCCCGCAGACCTGATGCTCTGCTGTCTTGGACCCCCCAGCAGCTTGGAGTGAGGCTTGCAGAGAGGCTGCGTGGAGAGTCCACACGAAGTTCTGCCCATCCTTCCTGGCACGGGCTGCAGCTCTCAGGGTGCTGACACCTCGAGGGCCCGGAGCAATCTGGGAAGTCCTCAGAGGAGGCTGCACCCTAGGGGGGCCTTGACACACTCCAGAGGGGCCTTGAAACGCACTTGAACTGGCTCTGAGGCGGGGGGACGGCAGGAAAGGCACAGCCTCCACAGCTCCCGCCTTCTAGAGACGGAAATCAGACGCTAAAAGGGTTCCCTCCTCAAAAGGGAGAATCTACGAGAAGGACGTTGCCACTGGCTCTCCTCCCCAGCCCGGGCCACCAGTCCTGGTGTGCTCCGTTCCTGGGGTGCCCAGTCTCTGGGGTGGAAGAGCAGGACCTAGTGCGCCTTCCCGGTGGTGGGGGGAGTGGTCTGGCCTGTGTCTGTGGGCATCATTCTCGGTTTTCCATGACACCCTGCAGGGTGCCAGCGGGCAACGCCCAGAGAGGAGAGTCCCTCCCTTCTGGCTAACACTGAGCTGGAGGCCTCCGCTCCGTGTACCTTGGTGCTCTGAGCCAGCACGATGCCCACCCGTGCTCCTGGAGGTGGCCTGGCTGACCTCTGGGCCCTAGCCTTGGACAGGGCTGTTCTCTCGTGTCCCTGGCTTGAGTAGCACTCCGGGAGCCCCCCTGAGGCCCACAGATGTCACTGGCTCAACCAGCAGGGGTCCCTCCAGATGCGACACCCTGTGCGACCCTGTGTGGAGGAGCTGGCCCCATGCCCATCAGGCCTTTGGGCTGGACGCTGTGGGGGAGGGGACTCTGTTGTCACCCCCTGGTGGCCTGGCCACCCCCTGTGTGTGTCCCAGAGTTGGATGGACTGTTGTGTGCATCTGGGGTGGCCTCCAGGCCCTGCCTGGGTGTGCTGTGTGCCCTGGCAGACTCTTCCCTCCCCCGGCCTGGGTCTCCCCATCAGGGCAGTGAGGGGCTGCAGAGGCCCCCGCTTGGCTCCTTCTTAGAGGGGAGGCCTGGCCTGGGGGAGGCTGCTGGCAGGCAGCTTGACTGTGTGAGCTCCAGGCTGCTCCACGGAGCACACTTGTGCAGACCCAGGGCCTGCAAGACCCAACCCAGGCTGCAGCTGCAAATGGGGAGTCTGCCTTCCCAGCCTTGTGGGTGCAAGAGGCTGGCCTAGGCCGAGCCTGCAGGAGCGGGGGGAAGAGCCGCTGATGGGGCAGCCCCCGCTCAGCCCGGGAGACTGCCCTGGGCTTCTGCACATGGGAAGGGGCTTCTGTGGCCTCGCCTGAGTCTAGAACGCCAGAGGTGCTGGCGGAGGCGGAGCGGAGTGCTTGGGTACAGGGGTGGGGCGTGGGATGCTTGTACCCCAACCCAGAGAGACCACCACCCCAGTCTGTGTTCAGAAACCCAGCAGGAAGGCCGGGCGCTCGGGCTGCTGGGAAGGGGAGCTGGTGCTCCACCTGGGTGAGAGTCAGGAGCGAAGAGGAAACCAGCAGAAGGGGCCGAATCAGAGCGTTGCGTGGGGTGGGGAGGAGGGCGGGAGAGGCCTGGGCCATGCCTTTGGCTGTGCTGAAGGGCCAGGGCTGGCTGCCTTGCTTCCGTCTGACTGCTGGCCAGTGTGCTGGTGCCAGGCACTGTTTGGCAGCAGGTTGCTGTCCGGATGATATAGACCAGGACTGCCCTCCTGGGACCTAGTGACAACCGAGGTGTCTTCCTAAACACTCTGGAGAAGCTGAACCAGTGTCGCTCATGTAGCCCTGGGTCAGGGCCGCCCCCAGGAGGGCGGGTTGGAGCTGAGGCTCGGCAGCGGGCAGGCGCATGTGTTAGGTGGGCGCTGCGGGCTTGGGTGCCCACTCTGTGCCCTGCCGCTCCTACCCTGGAGTGCCCCTGTTGGCCCCTGCCAGCTGTCCTCCTTCATCCACGTGTGTGGTGCTGCTGCCGCCCGCCACTCCCTAAAGTGCCCAGGCCCCTCGTAGGCCACTGGGGCACTGCTAGCGCTTGTCTCTAGGGACCCGCCTGTCACCTTGGCCAGTCGGTCTGGACCATTGCAGCCAAGCATGGGCCGAGCTGACCCCCCAGAAAGGCGGGCACTGGGCAGGACGATCTGGCCCTGGCGGGGGTTGGGGGCCTTGCTGGGGTGTGGGCTACGGGGTCTAGCCTGGGTCCGTGGATGGGGCGCTCATGTTTTCCTCCCTGCTCCGTCTCTGGGTGCTTGGCAGCTGTGCTGAAGGGCCAGCGTTTGCCTGGTGCTCTGTGTCGTTGGGGTGACATCATGGGCTCAGATGTCCTGGTGTGTGGACGAGGACAGCCGTTCTCACGGGCTATGAGTAGTGCCCCTGTGCCACGGGGAGGCCTCATCGAGAGGGCTGGGGATGGGGCAGGTGCACAAGGCGGGGCCACCTGCAGGGAGCTGGGGATGAACACCATGCCACCTGCCACCCTGGCCCTGTCCCCAACAGAGGGAGGGCTTCCTAGAAGGCAGGGCTGTGGACCACTGACCACACATGCAGGAGACTCAGGACCTAGAAACCATCCCAGTTTGAGGGCAGTAATTACAAACCTCGTGAAAGCTGCAGGGACCAGAACCACACTGGAGAGCTGGCCCCGAAACCACTGGGCTGGGTTTGGAGGCTTGGGCAGAGGAGCTGGTGGGCACAGCCCTCAGTCAGCTCAGAGGCTGGGCCTTGCCACGGGTGCCCCACCTTCCGTGCCTCCGAGAGCAGAGACCAAGCCGGCTCAGGCAGAAGGAGGCCCCTTTCCGTTTGCAGGGCTCCAGCCTCACATTTGGAGGGTTCATGGGTGGCAGCACCTCCTGCTGGCAGAGGTTGGAATTGCAGCCCAGCCCAAGTGGACCTGCACTTGCCTGGGCTGGAGTGACGTCCCCTAGAATTGGCAAACTGGGGAGTTAGGGTGACCCAGGCAGCTCTGGCTGCATTAATGGAGAGAGTGCTCTGTGTCTCTTCCTACGAGGACACAAATCCTACCCGGTCACGGCTCTCTCAGAAAACCTATCTCCAGATCCATTCCCTTTGGGGATTCGGGCTCCAACATTGGAATTTTGGGGGGACACATTCCATTCATCATAGACTGTCCCCCAACAACAGTCAGTTGCATGTGATCTGGAAGTGGGCAGGGACCAAAGTTAGGCCTTGGCAGAACACGACTCCGGAGTCAGGAGGGGCAAAACGCCAGGCAGGATTGCCAGAGCACCTGGTGCGATTACACACACGGACCATCGAACCCTCACCGGTGGGGACTTTCCTTTGAGAGAACACCACTTCAGTATTAAAGAAGTGAAAGACACAGGGGTCTTGCCGTGGAGCCTGCGTCTGTCCACCGGGGAGCCGGGCAAGGGCTTGAGCACAGACAGGGAGGATGTCCCCCACTGGGAGGCAGATCCCCCGTCCATGTCTGATGGACACATTCAGCTTCGCCGGGTCTGAGCTTGGTCCACTTTGCAGGACTGTAGCAGGTGCGAGTTTTGGCTGTGGCCTGGGAGGGAGGGCTGGGCTGTGTGTTTTGCAGCCGGGTCTCACAGTGTCCCGAGGTGTCATGAAACGTTCCCAGCAGTGCTGGGCGCCGGCCACACAGAGGTGGCCCTTCCTGAGCTGCACATCCCCGTGCCGGCGAAAATCTGCCTGCTTTAGCTTTCCGGGAATCCGTGGCACAGGACACACGTGATGACATGGGGCTTGGCGCCGGCTGTGCACAGCTTTGGAGCATCTGGGGTGTTAGAACTGTGTGGACTGGAGCAGCGAGAGGATGGGCTTCAGGGGGACCCCCGCCCCGACCCCCTCCCGCCCTGGTGGGCTCCAGTGGGCACTGTGCCTGGTGGTCCCTGGGTACATCTCGGGGCTCTGCCTGTCTGGAGGAGCTGACGGGAAGTCCGTTTCCTTCCCTGCTCTGCCACAGCCGCCTGGGTCCTGACAGCCCAGACTCCTTGCCTTGGGCCCTGTGCCCCTGTGCCTGCCTGGCCCTGCCAGGAGGGGCTCTGGTTCCTATTACGTGTTCCAGACAGGGGTGTCGTTGCTGCAGTGCTCACCGTAAACAAGGCCCCCAGGGGCGGGGTCAGCCCAGGCCATGCTCAGAGGCCCCTGGAGCCGTGGCAGTGGCTTCAGCAGAGCAGTCTCAGGTGAGGCAGGCTGGGCCTGTGGGCCAGGACAGCCCCCATCTTGTCTGGGCAGAATGGGGGTGAGGTAGGTGGGGCGAGGGGCTCAGAGGCAGGCTCACCTCAGTTCTGCCCTGGGCTCTCCCAAGCCTGCATGTGCCAAGGCCACGTGGGGCAGGAGACAGAGCCATCAGCGCCACCCCCACCCACACACCCCCCAAGGCTGGCTCTGCCCCAGGAGGGGACCCTCTGCCCCAGGAGGCAGGTATGACCAGCTTGCTCTGTGGGGGCTTTGCTGTCTCAGGGCCTAGAGGCAACAGCCGCTGCCCGCTCCGGTGACCTCAGACCGGCCTCCCTCAGTGGTGCCGGGCACCCCACCCGCCAGGCAGTGACAGTAGACAGTTTCCCCAGTTTTGGCCCGGGGGCCAGTCGCCCCCAGGGATGGTGGCAGCCCCTGAGGAGGAGGCATCTCAGGGAAGCCTTCTCCCTAGAGAGTCTCAGCACTTTAGTAATGGGGCTTGGGATTGCTCTGGGCACAGGCCTGGGCAGACAGCCTCCCCTGCCGGGGCACAGCAGCCGCGTGTTCATGCAGCTTCCCTCTGAGCTTGGGGCTGACTCCCTCCCTAACCACAAGGCGACTGCCAGAGACCTGACGGTAACCCAGTCCCCGCTGAGGAGCTGGCTGCTGCTTTTGGCAGAGGTCCGGTGCCCACCCTGGGTGCCAAGCCTGGCCCGGCCCAGTGCCTTCTCCCCACCTCCCTGGTCCAGCTCAGGGCACGGCCCCATCCATCAGCCACGTACAGGCACCCGCTGGGCCAACCTGACCCCACAGCCCATGCCCTGCCGGAATGTGCATGAAGGAGTGAGGGTGCGGGCACTAAGTGGGGTCAGGTGTGAGGTGTGGCCTGGCCGGGGGTGGGTAGGAGCTGTGCTGGTCTCCCGGGAACCGGGAGCCAGGTCTGTGGCCCTTGGCAGCTGTCCACAGCGTCCCCACCTTGGGGACCTGCCCCTTGCCCTGACCTGCCCCTTGGTCTGGCCTAAGGACCAAGATGGAGAGATGCCTGGGTCTCAGTCCTGCCCTGCCAGCCTGCGGCCTCCTCCAGGGAGACGTGACCTCCTGGGGCACTGAGCCCTCGCTCGCAGCTTCTCAGAGGCCCCTGGTGTTGGGTGCTCTGTGCTGGGGGGTGCGGGGCTTCTGTCTGGGTGGGGCCTCCTGCAGAGCGCTCTGCGTCCTGCCGTCAAGCAGGCTGGGCCAGAGGGTCCAGTGAATCCCCGCAGTCCTGAGGATCCTGTGGGTGGGCAGAGAAGGCAAAACCAGGCCTGGGAGCCAGGCAGGGAGCAGCCATCGTCCAAGATGATGGAGATGAAAAGGCAAAGGGGCTCGGAGTGGCTGGGAGGGGCCCTAGGGCAGGAGGAAGTGGCCATGCCACCGCCTGCTCCATGCCAGCCAGGGACAGACTGTCAGCCAGGTGTCCTCTTGGCTGACTTGCGGTGCCGCCCACGTCCCCAGCCATTAGCTCCTGCGCCCTGGGCAATGGCGGCTGCCAGCACCAGTGTGTCCAGCTCACCATCACTCGGCACCGCTGCCAGTGCCGGCCCGGCTTCCAGCTCCAGGAGGACGGCAGGCGCTGTGTCCGTGAGTGTCACCAGCCCGGGAGGGAGGGAGGGAGGGAGGACCTGGGGGTGGAGGCAGGGTGGGCTGCCTTGGAGGTGGAGGCAGGGTGGGCTGCCTTGCCTGGGCTGGGTCTGGGCTGCGGGGGAAGTGGGTCTTCAGGAGGCCCCCAAGGCTCCTGAGAGGCCCGGTGGGCTGTGGTCCAGCCCCTTTGGCTGTGCCCCAGGATGGCACATCTGGGGCCAGGAAGCTCAGGATGGGTGCTGCCTCACTGCCGTGGTGCCCATCCGATGGGGCCCCCTCATTTCCATAGGTGCCCACCTGAGGCTTGCCGCCCTTGGGAGGAGGAGGCGGGCGGCCAGGCCTGGTTTGACACACTGCTCCTAGTCCTCAGGGCTGCTTGCATGAAAGGAGGGGGCTTTGCTGATGGTGACGGCGGGCAGGCTCAGCGGTCCTCCAGAATATGGAAATGGGGGCTGTGGGTGGGGCAGGTGCTGGGAGAATGTCCCCACTTGGTCTCTAGGGTTCTCCTCAGAGTGGGCATGAAGGGGTCCGAGTCACAGAGCTGGGGGGTCACCGCCCTGGTGTCAGCGCTGGCACCCGGGCTGAGAGGGTGGTGGGAGGAGCCGGCCTGGGCCGCTGCCTGACCTGGGCTGGCTGGCCTTGTCCTGAGGCTGCAGAGTCTTCTCGTAGTCTTAGAGGCTTCCCGAACCTGGGAGATGGGAGACCCACTGCCCAGCCCGTCAGCCTGGAGCAGGGATGGGGAGAGCACTGGGTGGGGCAGGTGCCCTGCAGCCACCGGGGTCCCCTCTCCCCAACCCCCTCCTCGGGTCCGTGGCCGCAGGGAGAAGCCCGTGTGCCGATGGGAACGGCGGCTGCATGCACAGGTGCCAGGTGCTCCGGGGCCTCGCCCACTGTGAGTGCCACGCAGGCTATCAGCTGGCAGCGGACGGCAAGGCCTGTGAAGGTAGGACAGCCTCCCCTGCTGCGCCCTGCCCAGGTGCTGTGGAGAGACCCAAGTCCAACTCTGGGCTGTGGCCTCCCATGGGACTGGGCCCTTTGGGAGCAGGGCTGGCCCTGCCTTGTCCCCCCTTGGGTGACCTGGGATGTGGCGGTCTCATCTCCACTGCTGGGGGCTGAGGGTGAGGGATGAAGGCTTGCCAAAGCTGCTTCCAGCCCAAGGCTCGTTTCACCAGAGGTGAGCCAGGGAGCTCGGGTGTTGCTCACAGCTTTTAAACTGTTGTATTTCCTAAGTAGCGTCTGCTTGTCAGGAAAACTAAAGATACGAGTGAGGGGAAAGGTGGGGCGAGCCAGGCGCCGTGGCTCACGCCGTCATCCCAGTGTTTTGGGAGGCCAAGGAGGGAGGACCGCTTGAGCCCAGGTGCTCAAGACCAGCCTGGGCAACATGGCGAGACCGTCTCTAAACAATTTAAAAAAAAATTATTAGCCGGGTGTGGTGGTGCGGCCTGTATCCTAGCTACTCAGGAAGCGGAGGCGGGAGGATCACTTGGGCCCAGGAGGTCAGGGCTGCAGTGCGCCATGGTCACCGCAGCACCGCAGCCTGGGTGCAGAGCAAGAACACTCTGTCTCTCTTTTTTGTTTTTTTGAGATGACCCTCACTCTGTCACCCAGGCTGGAATGTGATGGTGTGATCTGGGCTCACTGCCAACTCCACCTCCCGTATTCAAGCGATTCTTCTGCCTCAGCCTCCCAAGTAGCTGGGACTACAGGTGTGTGCCACCATGCCAGGCTAATTTTTTGTATTTTAGTGGAGATAGGGTTTCATCATGTTAGCCGGGATGGTCTCGATCTCCTGACCTTGTGATCCCCCCACCTTGGCTGACTCTGTCTCTTAAAAAGAAAAAAAAAAAAAAAGGCCAGACATTGTGGCTCACACCGGCAATTCCAGCACTTTGGGAGGCCAAGGTGGGCGGATCACTTGAGTTTAGGAGTTCAAGAGCGGCCTGGGCGACACAGCGAGACCCTGCCTCTACAAAAAAATTAGAAAACCTGAGTAGCTGAGCGTGGTGGTGCACACCTGTGGTGCCAGCTACTCGGGAGGCTGAGGCAGGAGTCACTTGAGCCCGGGAGGTTGAGGCAACAGTGAGCCATGATTGCATCACTGCACTACAGCCTGGGTGACAGAACGAGACCCTGTCTCAACATAAATAAATAATAAAAGAACATAAAGGAAAAAGGTGACATTGTCACTGAGCCCCGGACACACCTGGATGGAGGGGGCGGGTTTCTGTCACTTCACTGGGGCTTGTTGTGAATGTGCTTTTTTGGAATCCGGTCATGGGGAAGTGCTGTTGTCTAGACACACTGTGGCACCCTCCCCTGCGCCGTCCTATGCCGCAGGGCTGGCGATGTTTATTGTTAACCCCGCCCCTGCACCTCTGGGTGTCCCTGACTCTTCCCCCGATAGCCAGCTTCCTCTGAGCCGCCTTGGGGAGGGGTTTGGCTGCTGCCACCCTGGTGGCCCACAGGGGAGTCTGCAGACCAGGCAGTGGTCAGTTTCCAATGGTATTAGTCCATTTTCACGCTGCCGATGAAGACATACCCAAGCCTGGGCAATTTTCTAAAGACAGAGGTTTCGTGGACTTAGAGTTCCACGTGGCTGGGGAGGCCTCACAGTCATGGCGGCAGGCTGGGAGGAGCAAGTCCCATCTCACAACCATAGTGGTAGGCAGAGAGAGAGCTTGTGCAAGGAACTCCCGTGTTTAAAGCCGTCAGATCTCAGAAGACTCATTCACTTCACGAGAACAGCACAGGAAAAACCCACTCCCATGACTCAGTCACCTCCCACCGGGTTCCTCCCATGAGGACACGTGGGAATTGTGGGAGTGACCCTTCATGATGAGATTTGGGTGGGGACACAGCCAGACTGTATCACCAAGCACTCTGCTGGTTGGGGTGTCCTGGTGTGTGGCTCCACGTCTTCAAGGACACCAGGAAAGTGCTGCCGGGGTAACAGCGCCTGGTCACCCAATGGGCTTAGCATGAGACCCTTGCGGACCCACGTGGATGCCAGCTTTTTCATCCCAGGGCACCTGCAGGGTTGTGACTAGTGGTCGTCATGGGCAGTGGGATTGGCCCCGAACACCTGTGTCACGCGGCCGCAGGCCCTGGGTGTCAGCAGGCCATGTGCTGCCTTCCACTGGCCCTTCCTGGCACCTCTGAGCCCTCCCCACGGTCTCCCCCTCCAGATGTGGATGAATGTGCTGCAGGGCTGGCCCGATGTGCCCACGGCTGCCTCAACACCCAGGGATCCTTCAAGTGTGTGTGCCGCGTGGGCTACGAGCTGGGCGCCGATGGCCGGCAGTGCTACCGTGAGTGGGCAGCCGGCGGCGGGCTGGAGGTGCCCGGGATGGTGGTGCTGCCCCCCAGGACCCCTAGGCCTGCTTTGGCAGAAGGGCAGGGCTTCCTTGTCCGTCAGGGGCAGCCCAGGGTATGCGCCCTTGGTGGGCACGGAGTCCTAGACCCAGCGAGGCCTGGGAGCTCCGTGTTGCTGCTTCCCGCTGGTGTCCCCGGGCTCAGGCTGGCTGCTGGGTGAAGGTGGGGGGAACCGAGGTGGGTGGGGGCATCCCAGCCGTCACCCCACACCCCGGGTGACTGGTCTCGTGGCAGGGATCGAGATGGAGATCGTGAACAGCTGCGAGGCCAACAACGGCGGCTGCTCCCACGGCTGCAGCCACACCAGCGCCGGGCCCCTGTGCACCTGCCCCCGCGGCTACGAGCTGGACGCAGATCAGAGGACCTGCCTCGGTGCGCGCTGGCTCCTCACAGATGCCCGCACCCCCGCTCCAGGGATCTGCTGCCACCCTGAGTCTGGGATCAGTTCCATGCCATGACTTGGAGGTCCTCTTCTGTCTCCCTGAGTCCTGGTCTGGCTGCCTGGGCCCAGGCGCGGTGGTAGGGCAGGCCTGACACGCAGCATCCTGGTCCAGGAAAGACCCTGGGTCCCACATTGGGCCGCCAGGCCCACGCCTACGGCCCTGGCACCCCCTTAGCCCCATCAGTACCTCCTCAGCACCACCCCATCACCTGGGGATGTCCCAGTGTCATGGGAGTCACACCCCAGACCCTGACTCCCAGATGGAGTCCCCACCCTTCAGCCCCAGTCCAGCCCAGTGCCACCACCTTGTTCACCGCAATCAGGCGGGTGGCCCAGGGCCGTGATGTGTGTCCTGTGTGTGTCTGCATATGTGGGAGTGGGAAAACACATGTGTGTGGGTGTGGTTGCGTGGCAGGTGCGGGACCGGGAACATGCGTGTGTGTGGGTGTGGTTGCGTGGCGGGTGAGGGACCGGGAACACGCGTGTGTGTGGGTGTGGTTGTGTGGCGGGTGGGGGACCGGGAACACGTGTGTGTGTGGGTGTGATTATGTGGCAGGTGTGGGACCGGGAACACGCGTGTGTGGGGGTGTGGTTGTGTGGTGGGTGTGACTGTACAGGTGCCGCATATGTAGGTGTGCACGTGTGAATTGTGGGCAGGTGTGGTACAGTTGGGCGTGTGAGTTGTGTGTGGTTGTGTGCAGTTGCATGCAGTTGTGTGTGGGTGGGGGTGTGCGTGTGCAGCTCCCTGGTACCAGGGGGCCCGTGCTGTGTGCCCCACAGATGTCGACGACTGTGCAGACGACCCGTGCTGCCAGCAGGTGTGCACCAATAACCCCGGCGGGTACGAGTGTGGCTGCTATGCCGGCTACCGGCTTGGTGCCGATGGCTGCAGCTGCGAGGGTGAGCACCGCCCCACCGCTGCACAGCGAGGGTGGCCTGGGAGCGGGGCCGCCCTGAGGAAGGACACGGGCCTGGCTCTGGTCCCCCGGTGGTGGGCATGGGGTCGGCCTGCTCTGTGCTCTGCTGCATGCAAGGCTGTGGGTGCTGTTTGAGCACCTGCTGTTTGCAGGGGTGCTGGTTGAGCGCCTGCTGCATGCAAGGCTGTGGGTGCTGTTTGAGCGCCTGCTGTTTGCAGGGGTGCAGGTGCTGTTTGAGCGCCTGCTGCGTGCAGGGGTGCAGGTGCTGGCTGAGTGCCTGCTGCGTGCAGGGCCGTGGGTGCTGGCTGAGCGCCTGCTGTGTGCAGGGCTGTGCAGGCATTGGTTGAGCACCTGCTGTGTGCAGGGCTGTGCTGACCTTCCCCCTTCCTCCCTCTGGCCTGAGGTCACTGGCCACTCTCTCCTGGAGCTGGGCCTGTCCCCCCAGCTGCTTCCTGGCTGGCCCCTCCCAGCCTGGCCTCCCTCCGGCAGGCAGGTGTCTGCCGTGGCTCTGACCCTGGGGCGGGAGGACAGCCAGAGTGTCCGCTGCAGCTGGGGGTGTGTTTTACTCACGAGACGAGCCAGTCGGCTCTGGCAGGGCCACCAGGGCTTCAGCCCATGGGTGGGACTGGGTGGGCAGGGGCCTCCCTGGTTCCCCTCCCGGGAGCACAGGCCTCAGCAGCCTCGGGTCACCCGCAGATGTGGATGAATGCGCCTCCGGCCGCGGCGGCTGCGAGCACCGCTGCACCAACCTGGCCGGCTCCTTCCAGTGCTCCTGCGAGGCCGGCTACCGGCTGCACGAGGACCGCAGGGGCTGCAGCCGTGAGTCCCCCGCCCTCCGCGGAGCACGGGCCTCTGCCTTCTCAGAGTTTGCCCCAGCTGACCCTGCGTCCTGCAGGTCTGGCTGGCCCCACACCCACCTGCCTGGGATCCTTTGCCCCCTGGCCTCTCTGAGCCTGCACCACCTCAGAGACCATCGGGCCCCTGGGGACCCACTGAGGTCCTGCCTCTTCTGAGTGCTGTGTGGGTTGGGGACAGTGGGGTGGGGAAAGCTGATGAGACAGGCATTCTCCTGGAACCCAACACCTGTCCTGACCAGGTGAGAGGAGAGGCCACGACCTAAGCTACTGTTGTCCCTGAGACTGATGGTGCTGCTCCTGCCCGACCCCTCTCCCGCCCCGAGCCCTGTCCCAGCCCGACCCAACCCCTCTCCCATCCCTGGGACTGATGGCTGCTGCTCCCAGCCCGACCCCTGTCCCAGCCCAAGCCCTCTCCCAGCCCTGACCCCTGTCCCAGCCCGACCCTCTCCCTCCCCGAGCCCTCTCCTGCCCCGAGCCCTCTCCCGCCCCAGCCCTCTCCCGCCCCAGCCCTCTCCCGCCCCAGCCCTCTCCCGCCCCAGCCCTCTCCCGCCCCAGCCCTCTCCCAGCCCAACCCGACCCCTCTCCCAGCCCGACCCAACCCCTCTCCCAGCCCGATCTGACCCCTCTCTCAGCCCGATCCCTCTCCCAGTCCGACCTGACCCCTCTCCCAGCCCAACCCCTCTCCCAGCCCAACCCCTCTCCTGCCCTGAACCCTCTCCCAGCCCAACCCCTGTCCCAGCCCCGACCCCTCTCCCACCTCGACCCCTGTCCCAGCCCAAGCCTTCTCCCAGCCCGACCCCTCTCCTGCCCCGAGCCCTCTCCCGCCCGGAGCCCTCTCCCGCCACAAGCCCTCTCCCAGCCCGACCCCTCTCCTAGCCCAACCCCTCTAGGCCCCAGCGTCCCTAGATCTGGGATGGGGCCGGGTACAAAGGGCCAGGGTTCAGGTGCTCAGGGCCTGGAGCCTTCTCTTTCCTGAGGAGGATCGGGTGCAGCTGGGATGACCCTAGGACCAGGCTGCGGAGCTGGGGGTAGTGGAGGCAGTAGGAGGCTGGTGGGGGTCCCTGGAGTGGGGCTCGGGCTCAGCCCCACCTGGCGGAGGAGTCACTGGGCGGGCAGGTGGTGGCTGGGGCTAAGGGGCCTTTGTGTCCGGCAGCCCTGGAGGAGCCGGACCTGGACCTGGACGGCGAGCTGCCCTTCGTGCGGCCCCTGCCCCACATCGCCGTGCTTCAGGATGAGCTGCCTCGACTCTTTCAGGATGACTACATCGGGGCTGATGAGGAGGAGGCGGAGTTGCGGGGCGAACACTCACTCACAGAGAAGTTTGGTGAGTGTGGGCTCCGCCCCGGGGGCTCCTGCTCTCAGGGCCGCCAGCCAGAGACCCCTCGGGCTAGGCTGCCATTCAATCAGAGGTTGGGGAAGTGAGGAAGGACCCCTGTAATGCCGTGTTAGACCAAGACCCAGGGAGGCTGAGCCACCGGCTCCCTTTGCACAGCTCCTAGGTTAGGGCTCCTTCTGGCCCCAGCATTTGCCCCACGTCACCCTTTTGGGGCCCTCATGGGCCGAGGATGCCCCTTATGCCCCTTCCCTGCCCTGAGGGTCTGAGCCGGGCCTCTGTGCCTGCTAAAGCCAGGGGTGAGGCTCTGAACCCCTCCATCTTGATCTGCCCCCCATCCTGGTCTGGCTGTCCCTGCTGTGGCCAAGTGTCGGGCTCTGAGCCCCCCATCCTGGTCTGCTGTCCCTGCTGTGGCCAGGTGTCAGGCTCTGAGCCCCCAATCCTGGTCTGCCCCCCTCTGCTGAGGGCAGGGGTCAGGCTCTGAGCCCCCCATCCTGGTCTGCCCCCCTCTGCTGACGGCAGGGGTCAGGCTCTGAGCCCCTCATCCTGGTCTACTGTCCCTGCTGTGGCCAGGTGTCAGGTTCTGAGCCCCCCATCCTGGTCTGCTCCCCTCTGCTGAGGGCAGGGGTCAGGTTCTGAGCCCCCCATCCTGGTCTGCCCTCCTCTGCTGAGGGCAGGGGTCAGGCTCTGAGCCCCTCATCCTGGTCTGCCCCCATCTGCTGAGGGCAGGGGTCAGGCTCTGAGCCCCCCCATCCTGGTCTGCCCGACTCTGCTGAGGGCAGGGGTCAGGCTCTGAGCCCCCGCATCCTGGTCTGCCCCACTCTGCTGAGGGCAGGGGTCAGTCTCTGAGCCTCCAATCCTGGTCTGCTCCCCTCTGCTGAGGGCAGGGGTCAGGCTCTGAGCCCCCCATCCTGGTCTACCCCACTCTGCTGAGAGCAGGGGTCAGGCTCTGAGTCCCCCATCCTGGTCTGCCCCACTCTGCTGAGGGCAGGGGTCAGGCTCTGAGCCCCCCCATCCTGGTCTGCCCCACTCTGCTGAGGGCAGGGGTCAGGCTCTGAGCCCCCCATCCTGGTCTGCCCCCTCTGCTGAGAGCAGGGGTCAGGCTCTGAGTCCCCCATCCTGGTCTTCCCCCTCTGCTGAGGGCAGGGGTCAGGCTCTGAGTCCCCCATCCTGGTCTGCCCCCTCTGCTGAGGGCAGGGGTCAGGCTCTGAGCCCCCCAATCCTGGTCTACTCCCCTCTGCTGAGAGCAGGGGTCAGGCTCTGAGCCCCCCATCCTGGTCTGCCCCCTCTGCTGAGGGCAGGGGGTCAGGCTCTGAGCCCCTAATCCTGGTCTGCTCCCCTCTGCTGAGGGCAGAGGTCAGGCTCTGAGCCCCCAATCCTGGTCTGCTCCCACTCTGCTGAGAGCAGGGGTCAGGCTCTGAGCCCCCAATCCTGGTCTGCTCCCCTCTGCTGAGGGCAGAGGTCAGGCTCTGAGCCCCCAATCCTGGTCTGCTCCCCAGTCTGCCTGGATGACTCCTTTGGCCATGACTGCAGCTTGACCTGTGATGACTGCAGGAACGGAGGGACCTGCCTCCCGGGCCTGGACGGCTGTGACTGCCCCGAGGGCTGGACTGGGCTCATCTGCAATGAGAGTGAGGCTGCTGGGCAGGGGCCACGGGCCAGGAAGGGGCCTCTGAGCTGCAAGACCTGGGGACAGCCCTTTGAGCCCATTCAGTTTTGCTCCTTCCTGCTAGCCCTGGGCAGGGGGCTCCAGGCAGATCCATCCATTCATTCATTTGTTCATTCATTTGATGACCATCCTCTGCCTGTCCACCCTTTGCCAGGCACTGTCCAGGCAGTAAGGATTCCCTGGGAACAAGCAAGCCAGCGTGTTTGTCCTTCCTAAATGTCGGTCTTCACGGCCTGGCAACAAGCGAGCCAGCAAATAACTAAGACAGTGAGGGGTGTCTGCTGAACAGCAGGGGGCAGGTGAGGTTCCTCTGGCTCACATGGCCACAGGGACCCCTGACAACTGTCCGCGAGGCTCTGCCTGTTTGAAAGAGCCAATCTAGAAAGATCAGCAGGCGTGCTGGTGTTCAGAGAGAGGAGTCGGTGATTGATTAGTGATGTCTGCCATGAGCACGGGAGGGGTGATGTGGCACGAGCGCCATCATTTTTTGCTCTAGGCAATTGCTTCTGACCCCAGAGCCTCCAGCCCTAGGAAAGGGCCTCGGAGTGTTGTGCCGCCTGGTGACCCTGGCGCTTCCCTGGCACTCTTTGTAGCTTGTCCTGCAGACACCTTCGGGAAGAACTGCAGCTTCTCCTGCAGCTGTCAGAATGGTGGGACCTGCGACCCTGTCACGGGGGCCTGCCGCTGTCCCCCGGGTGTCGGTGGGACCAACTGTGAGGATGGTGCGTGAGCCCCTTCTGGTGCTTCTGGAATTATCCCTGGGCTGCAAGGGCAGTGGGAGGTGCCACCCCTCCGCCTCCTGCTAGTCTCCTTTCTCCCATTGGAGCAGGGAAAGTGCTGCTGAACTTCTGGACTCCCTTCCCTTCCTGCCTCCCGTCTCCAGAGCTCCAGGCCGTGCCTGGGAGGGAATGAGGCCCTCCAGTGAGAGAAGGGTTGCTTTTTCATTGTTGCTAATTTCCCCAGGGCCTAGCCGCAGCAGATGGTAGAACTTTACAGAGCAGCACTTTTGGAATGGGTTCCCTTGAGAGGCAGTGAGGTCCCTGTCCCGGCAAGCATTCAAGTCGAGCTTTGTGGTGGAGTGGTGGCTGAGTGAGGTCTGCAGAAGGGATTACTCAGGGGCCGCTGGCTGCTAGGGATGTTACTCATTCAGAAGTTTCAGCCTTTCTGGGGGAATTAGTCCAGGAAGTGTTTCCCAGGTGGCTAAAGCTTCATATTTAGGTCTTTTCTGCCTTTTTCCCTGGAGAATGCAGCTAACGTCTCATAAACTTCTTGCCTTCATGGAGGAGAGCCAACCACAGAACCTGTCCCCCACGCCCATGGGGCCCTGTGAGGCTCCCGGGCTGTATGTGCTGTGCTCTGCAGGCCTGGTTGCCTGGTTCGGGGGCAACCCCAGGCAGCCGCACAGGGCTTCCTGCCTCTTCCCTGTGAGCGTGCCTCCCTTCTCCGATTGCACTCTGCCCTTTCTATTCTGCAGAGTGCTGAGGACGCACTGCCTGTTAGGAGCTGTATGAGGGCTGGGTGCCTGCTGCAGGCGAGGGATCTGAGTGTTGGCACTTCTGCTCTGCGATGTCCGATGACTTCCCAGAGACCTGGGTCTCGGGTGGGTCCTGTGGGAAGGTCATTAGATTCCCCAACAGGGAAAAGGCCCCTGTGCAGATGACCGAGGAGCTGAGTCCCAGGAAGGCCTGCCAGGCCCATGCAGGAGGAGGGGCTTGCCAGCCCCATATTCATTCCCAGGCACTGCACCCCTGGGTTTATACTGCATCATCCAGGCTGCCCGTGGCATCAAGGGGTCGCCTCCTCTTTCTGTGTCAGCCCTTGCCTGCCTTTCCGATGAAGACATCTGTCTTTGGGTTCAGGGACAACCTGGATAACACAGGGCGGGTCTCGTCTCCCGACCCGGGGGACTAGGACGTGGATGTAGCTGTGGTGGCACCTTCAGCTTATTCCCGCCTTCGGGAGGAGGAAAGACACGGGGCGGGACCCAGCCGGAGGGAATTATTTGGGGAACAAAGGCGGGGATGTTTCTACCTTTGGGGCCACCTGTGGCTTGGGCCTGGGACCTGGTCACTGGGGCCACGGGTCCTTCCAGCTTTGAGCTTCTGAGGTCAAGCTTGGCGACCACTGTGGGACAGAAGCCAGGCGGCTCCTGATGTGGGCCAGACTCTGGGGAGAGTGGGGTGTGAGCTTTGTGCATCTCCAGTGTGGGCCAAGGAATGTGCTCCTCCACCTGCCCTTGCCATGAACCTTGGGGGCAGGGGAGGTAGGGGATGGGCCAGCCAGGGCAGACGGCCACAGACAGCCACATCTAGGAGACTCACCAGGTGCCTGGCAGCGGCGGCTCGCAGCTCCCGTGCTGAGCCCCGAGCATCCTCTCAGGTCGGGGGTCACTTGCCGAAGGCTGGTGCTGCCCAGCTTCTTATGGAGCCTCGCTGCCCCCAGGCTGCCCCAAGGGCTTCTACGGCAAGCACTGTCGCAAGAAGTGCAACTGTGCCAACCGGGGCCGGTGCCACCGCCTCTACGGGGCCTGCCTCTGTGACCCGGGGCTCTACGGCCGCTTCTGCCACCTTGGTGAGTCTCACTGCCCCTTCCAGTGTCCACGCTGGTTGCAGGGGGTGGAAAGGGTGGTCTGTGTCCTATTACCTGCACTGTGGGTTGGGATGAGGCCATTGGGGTCTGGCCAGGTCACCCACTGGGATGTGGGTCTGGGGTCCACCCGGAATCTGTGGACTCCAGGCCATGTCCTCTCGACTATAACTGTGCTGGCATCTAGGGCGTCTGGGTGGACGATCCCCAACCTCACGGTGCCTCCCAGCCCTGAGCTAGGAGGTGGGTGGGCTGCAGGTGAGGGCAGGGCCAGGCCTCTTGCAGAGGCCTGCAGGGAATGAGGCCCATGTTGGCTTTTGGAGATTCCTGGCAGCAAGGCCAAGCTCTGAGTCCCTGGTGGGGTCACCCATCCCTGCTGGGGTCACCCATCCCTGGTGGGGTCCCCTGTCCCTGGGGTTCAGACACTCAGGGAGGGAAGGGGCAGTGGGCTGCAGGAGGAGAGGTGGGTGAGGACAGCTCCCTGCAGGATCGTGGCTGGTGGAAGTGGTCTGGGAGGGTGGGGCTGCAGCTGGGAGCCCCCCTCACAGCTCTGTGGGTGCAGCCTGCCCACCGTGGGCTTTTGGGCCGGGCTGCTCGGAGGAGTGCCAGTGTGTGCAGCCCCACACAAGGTCCTGTGACAAGAGGGATGGAAGCTGCTCCTGCAAGGCCGGCTTCTGGGGCGAGCGCTGTCAGGCAGGTGAGTCCAGGCATGGGGACTGGGGGGCGCCAGGGCCGGCTGACTCCACTCACCCCTCTCTCCCACCTGCAGAGTGCAAGCCAGGCTATTTTGGGCCAGGGTGCCGGCAGGTGTGCACCTGCCCATCGGGCGTGACCTGCGACCCTGCAAGCGGCGCGTGTGGGAAGCAGTGCCCCGCCGGCTTCCAGGGTGAGGACTGTGGCCAAGGTGAGTGGGCGGCTCCTGGGCCTCTTGGCAGTCTCAGTTTGGGGTCCGGGCTGCCTGCCCGGCTGGGGGGTGGGCTTCAGAAGGGCTGCACAGCTGCCACCATCAGCCCCCTTTGCCTGGGCCCAGGTGGTGCCTTGCTGCTGGTGTCGCCTGGACAGCTTGTCATGTGGCGATGGTGCGGCTGCTGGTCTGAGTCTGGTCTGCTTAGGGCAGGGGCTGCTCTGTCTGCCAGGGTCTGGCCCAGAGAGGGGTCCGTGCTTCTCCAAACTCCTCCCTCGCTCACTCGCTCCTTGCTCGACTGGAACAGACTGAGTTCTCTGGGAGGCTGGGGCAGCAGCTCCCTCGTGTGAGCCGGCAGCAGAGAGGCTGTCCCTGGGGGTGGTGGTTCGGAGAGCAGTCTGGGCTGCAGGCCCCTACACATGGACGCTGTGGCCTGGGTGTGAGCTGGCACAGAGCTGGGGAGCCCCATGCTCACGTGGCAGGCAGGGGAGGAGGCTGTTAGGAGCTGGCTGAGAGATGGGCCGGCCATGTCTGTGCTTAGGTGTCCCCAGGAGGCTTGGGGACCTACTCCCTATGTGACTGCAGCCCAGCGTGCATGGGGCTGGGGACTTTGCCAAGAGGGCTGCGGAGGTGGGGGGCGTCCCGGCTGCCCTGGCTTGTGCTGGCGGGAGGTGCAATTAATGACAAGGACAGTGGCGTACAGTCCCGGCCAAGCAGAAAGCTGACCAAGCTGGTCTGAGGCTCAGAGCCGCAGGACGGTCACTCCTCAGTCTCATGACCAGGGTAGGAAATACCTCAGTGTGTCATCGACTTCTGAGGGGAAGGAAAATGGCCTTGGCTGAGTAACAGAGCTGCCACGGCGGCTGCTGACAGGGCCTGGGCGGGTGGGAACCTCCTTTGGCGCGGTGCTCACTGTCCACGCCCAGTGGCCGGGAAAGACTGGAGCCATGAGGGCCTGCCATGTGACCAGCATGACCATGGCCTGGGCTGGAAAGGGACCTAAAAGCCGGGTGCCAACCCCTCCCCTGCCTCCCCTGAGACCACACCAGGGGGATGTCTAGACTCAAGCCCCGAAGCCTGGGCCCTCCCCATGCCACCTCCATCTGGGGAATGAGAAGGGGCCCGCAGAGGGAGCAGCGTCCACCCAAGGACCCACCAGACAGCTTAGGCCGCCCTGGTCCCAGCCATCCAGGGTCAGAGCACTCTGGGCCAGGACCCCCGACCTGGACTCCCGGGAGCTCTGTGGTCTCAGGCCAGCGGGCAGCAGCTCTGAGTGCTGGCTTCCCATCTGTACATGCATTCTAGGGCTTCACGAGTGTGTGGATGTGGGCCTCAGCTCCTCCTGACTCCCTGGCATCCTTTCCCCACCCTTCCTCCCACTCCCCACCCCCAAACATGCACACACATACATGCATACACCACTCGAACGCACACACATGAATGCAGGCAGGTGCATGCACACGCACGCCAGCAGCTCGCCCTCCCCTGATGCCTGTGACCCTCCTTCCAATCTCCACTCTGCACACCAGAGATGGTGAGAAGGCCTCGCCAGAGAAGCACCTCCACAGCTCCCAGAGCCCCTAGTTCCTGAGAGAAGGAAGGGTCCTCCCCTGCCCCTCCCCTGCTCCCTACCTGTCCAGCCTGGAGTGCAATGGCACGATCTCAGCTCACCGCAACCTATGCCTTCCGGGTTCAAGCGATTCTCCTGCCTCAACTTCCCGAGTAGCTGGGACTACAGGCATCTGCCACCACGCCCAACTAATTTTTTTGTATTTTTAGTAGAGACGTGGTTTCACTATGTCATTCAGGCTGGTCTCTAACTCCTGACCTCAGGCGATCCACCTGCCTCAGCCTCCCAAAGTGCTAGGATTACAGGTGTGAGCCACCGTGCCCGGCCCCTTCTTTTCTTTAAGAGGCTCTGGTGCGTCAAGGATAAGCCACAGGTGATGGCCCCTGCGTGTTGATAGAAAGCCCCATTGCTTGCCATTGGGGCTAGGCAGCACTCATCTGCCCCACTTAATGGAGAGGGGGTTCCCTGAGGCCCTGCGGGGCTGCTATGACCAGCGACCCCCACCCTGTGCACACTGCCCAGTGCCCAGTGCCCTAGGCCATGCTGAGTGCCAAGCCTGTAGTCCCAGGGACGTGCCTGTGTCCCTGTGGGCGGGCACCCCTGGAGATTGGCCCTTGTGACAAGAGTTCACCAGGGTATGTCCTCAGGACCTCAGCGGGGCCAGGCCTGGCGCTCCCCCTGTGTTATCAGCGCTTCTCCCAGGGAGGGCACGTCCTGGCTCTCAGCCCCACTGTGGGTGTTCTGACACGTGGGCTCTGTGGCTCCTTGGTCTGCAGCACAGGGTCTCTGTTGACTGCCTTCTTGGGGCTGCTGCGATGGCATCATGGGCCCAGGGAGAAATTTAGTTTCAGCTGCAGACTGGGCATCAGAGCGTCTGCACCTCGCTGGGGCAGGCGGGAAGGCTTCTCCGCCACCGGAGCTCCTGGCCCAACCTCACACTCTGTTGTCTCTTGGGGGAGGCCAAGGCCGGGCCCTGAAGGGCAGGGCAGGCATGGAGGGCAGAGGAAAGCTCTGCCAGAGAGGCTGCTCCAGGACTCCCAGCACCCACGGCTCGGCCAGGCCAGGGGGAGCAGCCCCTACAGGCCCTCTCCATGGGGGTTCGCTCCTCAGCACCCACGTCCTCTCCCGAGGTCCCCCTTTCCGGATGCTCTGACTCTCTGGCTTCTGTGCTCCCTGGGGTCTCATTCACCTGCCAGGTGGAGGAGGGGGGAACCCTAGATCTCCAGGGGGTCCCCTGCAGTCTCCATTCTAGCCCCACCCCACAGGGAGTAGGCGGTGGGTGGCTCTCGGGTGCAGTGAGTGAGTGCACAGCCTCCCCAGCTCTAGGGTCGAGTCCCTGTGAGGGGGTCCCAGCTGGGTGGAGGAGCGGGAGAGACTGTACCAGCATTGCCATGTCAGGCTGAGGGCACACAGTCCTCCGGTGACTACGGTGGGGGAGGAAGAGCAGGCCCTACTCGGGCTCCTGGGAGCTCTCCAGGGTCCTGGATGGCCCGAGGGAGCTGCTTCAGCCTCTCCCAGGCTGCCCCCGGGGCCCTGCCCCTCCCCGCTCCTCCCATCTGTCAGTACCCCCTTCATCCCTCCCCTGCCTGTTCCTGGGAGCTGCCTGGGCACTCTGGGGACCCCAGCTGTGCTCAGCAGCCCCCCTGGGACCAGAGCCAGAGCCCATGTGGGGAGGCGTGGGAGGTGCGCTTGCCAAGAACGCCTGGGGAAAAGGCTCTGGCCCGGCCGCTCCACATGGGGTGGCTGAGGCCCCTCGTGCTTCCTCCTGCAGAGTGCCCGGTGGGGACGTTCGGAGTGAACTGCTCGGGCTCCTGCTCCTGTGGAGGAGCCCTCTGCCACGGGGTCACAGGGCAGTGCCGGTGCCCGCCGGGGAGGACGGGGGAAGACTGTGGGGCAGGTGAGTGCAGCGGCAGCCCCAGTTCTGCCTCCCAGACTGCAGGGCTCCGAGCTGGTGAGGCCCTGAACTGTGGGGTCCCGGCCCTGCGGATCCCAGGCCTGTCTACAGCAGGAGTGAGAGCTCATGGCGCACTGCCTGGGGTAGAGAGTGGGGGTCTGTGGCTGCCCTACCAAGCCCTTGGGGCCTGCAGGCTGCCCTCCCGGGCTGCTCCCTCTGCGTGAGGCTCTGTCTCTAACCGGCTGGGCTCCTTGTGTTGCCAGCTGAACTGTGCCTGGGGCTGTGCCTGGGGCTGGGGCTTCTCTCCTGTGGGTGGGCACCCCGAAGCCCGCAGCCCCAGGAGGTGCCTGGGGCCTCTGCTGACCAGATCCTCTCCCCTCCCCGGGGCAGGCTGAGATGGTAACAGTGGTCCTGCCTCCTTGGCCGTGGCTCCGGGGGCATTGTGCCCTGTTATGTGTATTGATGTGTTGAGCAAGGGCAGCTCTGGCACTGACTGACCGTGGGGGGTGGGCACTAGATTGTCCCGAGGGCCGCTGGGGGCTAGGCTGCCAGGAGATCTGCCCGGCGTGCCAGCATGGTGCCCACTGTGACCCTGAGACTGGAGCCTGTCTGTGCCTCCCTGGCTTCGTCGGCAGCCGCTGCCAGGATGGTTAGTGAGCTGGAGCCACCCCTGAGCCTGTGACCCGGGGTGGGCAGCCAGGCCCCCACTCACCCTCTCTCACTTGCCTGCAGTGTGCCCAGCAGGCTGGTTTGGTCCCAGCTGCCAGACAAGGTGCTCTTGTGCCAATGATGGGCACTGCCACCCCGCCACTGGACGCTGCAGCTGTGCCCCCGGGTGGACCGGCTTTAGCTGCCAGAGAGGTACAGGGTTGCCCTTTGTCCAGATGTCCCTCCCTTCCTTGCCCCTGGAGAGGCCTCCTCCCAGGGGCCTGGAGGAATGGGGGCTTGCAGGAGGCCGTGCCCTAGTCCTGAGGTGCCCCTGTGCCTGACTTGGCTGTGGCCTGCACCAGGGCCTGCGCTGGATGACCCCAGGTTCTTTTGCAGCCTGTGATAGCGGGCACTGGGGACCCGACTGCAGCCGCCCCTGCAACTGCAGCACTAGCCACGGGAGCTGCGATGCCATCACTGGCCTGTGTGTGTGCGAGGCTGGCTACGTGGGCCCACGGTGCGAGCAGCGTGAGTCCTGGCCCTGGCCGCACCCCCTCCTGTGCTCACACACACACACAAACATGCACGTACGCATATGCACACTGGGCTGGCCCTGGCCTGCCTTCCTGTGCCTTCTCTGAGCTTTCCCAGCCCCCACCACCCCACTCCACAGCCTGGACCAAGGCCCCACCCTCCCACCAACCTGCACCAGGCTCACCCAGAGCCTCAGCAGGAAGGGGCAGGGCCTGTCCCACTCCCGTGGGAGGCCTGACACCTGGGGGTCAGAGGAAGGGGTCTGCTTAAGACAGACCAGTGCCCCTCAGCCTATGCCCCCCAAGGCTTGGTTGGTGGCACTGGGGAAGGCCTGGGCAGGGTGTCCTAGAGGCAGCCACAGGGGAGGTTCCCCTCCCTAAAGCTGACACCTGGAGCTCCCTCAAGCCTCCCATGTCCCCACCTGGGTGGGGGACAAAGCATGTGAGTGAGCCCAGTCTCCCCTGGGTGGGAAGGGGCTTCTCACGAGCCAGCCTGTCCCACAGTCCTGAGGATGGTGGCGAGGCCAGGGCACAGCTGGGTCAGGCTCCTGGGCCTCAGGCTGATGGTGGGCTGGGCCGCATGTTTCAGGGTGTTCCCAGGGCCACTTTGGGCCTGGCTGTGAGCGGCAGTGCCAGTGTCAGCACGGAGGAGCCTGTGACCACGTCAGCGGGGCCTGCACCTGCCCTGCCGGCTGGAGGGGCACCTTCTGTGAGCGTGGTGAGTTGGGGCGCAGGCGGGGGCTGGGCCGGGCGGCCCCCAGCATGGGCCCTTCCACCTCACTGCCCGCTGCCCGCAGCTTGCCCGGTCGGCTTCTTTGGCTTAGACTGCCGCAGCGCCTGCAACTGCACCACCGGAGCGTCCTGTGACGCCGTGAACGGCTCCTGCCTCTGCCCCGCTGGCCGCCGGGGCCCCCACTGTGCTGAGAGTACGTGAGCTCCCTGCTCAGCCCAGGGTGCTGCAGGAGGGGGCGCTGGGTCCTCCGTGGGAGACTCCCTCCTAGGCCTGTCCCAAGTGTCCAGAGCCACCAGGCGGCCCCCTGAGAATGTCACTTTGCTCACTTGGGCCAGAGTGTTGGTCATTTTTTTGGCCACTCTGCTGAGTAGGTGGCCTGGGCCAGAAGGAGGGGAGAACTGGCGACAGCAGCCGAGGGGACCCCGGCAGATCTGCCCAGCTGCCTATGATCTGCCGCCAGCCCCTGGGGTCCTGCCTGCCCCAGGTCTGACCAGCCCTCTCCACCTGCAGCCTGCCCAGCCCACACCCATGGGCGTAATTGCAGCCAGGTCTGTGCCTGCTTTAACGGGGCCCCCTGTGACCCTGCCTATGGGCAGTGCCACTGTGCCCCGGCTGGATGGGGCCCTCCTGCCTGTGGGGTAAGCCCCGCCCAGGAGTCCAGGAACCAGAGTCCAGGCCTGAGTGAGGGTGCTGGCCTCCTGCAGAGCCCACAGGACACCTGGCACCTGGGGGAGGGAGGAAGGGGATATTAGGACTGAGGACTGTGCCTTTCACGTGTGCCCCTCTCCAGGCAGGGACGGTGAGTCCAGGAAGGGCCTGGCAGGTCATCCTAGAGGCACCTCCTGCAAGGTCCCTGACCCCAAAGTCCAACATTAGGCTGGAAAGCCAGACGTGCCACGGGGCCAGCTGGCTGGGGCTGCAAGTTGCTCCCTCTTCCCTGGCCCCAGCCTGCCCTTCCGGCCTGTATGGCGACAACTGTCAACATTCCTGCCTCTGCCAGAATGGAGGGACCTGTGACCCTGTCTCAGGCCACTGTGCGTGCCCGGAGGGCTGGGCCGGCCTGGCCTGTGAGAAGGGTGAGCTCTGGGTGGCAGAGGAGGGGCGTCCCCCAGTGTGGGTGGTGCGCCTGGCCTGCAGGCCTAGGAAGGCTCCCAGATCAGGGGGCAGTGCCCTGGGGTGTGGGCTTCGGGCCTGTGTGCAGGAAGCGTGGGCTGGGGTCTCCTGGGTCCCAGGAGGCAGGACCGTCACCCTCATTCTGCTGTCCTGCCAGTGTCAGAGCTGCCGGCTGAGCACCGAGGGTTCCCGTTGGGAGGGTCTTGACCCACGAAGCTAACCTGTGGGGGTGGAGTGCCGCTGCTTTGCCTTGGTGGGGGTGTGTGGCCCCTGCCAGCCCAGTGGTGGGTGTAACAGAGGATGCTCTGGGGCTCAGGGGCCATGCCTGTTTCCTGTGTGCAGAGAGAGGCCCCTTCACCCCTTGTCCTGGAGCCTGTGCTGGCTGGGGGCCTCCGGCTGGTGAGGGTCCGGCTGCACCTGCTGTACCAGCAGGGCCTGGTCCACCCAGTGGGCCTCAGCCCCTCCAGAGCCCAGACACTCGGGCACCAGGGCAACACCGCCTCGTTCCTCACAGGCCCCGCCTCCCACCGAGGCCCCTGACACCAGCTCCCTTCCAGCAGGGGCACATCCCCACTGCTTGGGTGCAGGCTGGGCGGCCCCTTGGGTCTGCTGTCTGGGGGAGGCCTGGGCCCTCAGCTGGCCTCAGGGCTCTTCCTGGCTCCCGTCACCTCGGAGCTGAGCCCCGGCTGCCATCCCCACCTCCCTTCTCCTCACTTTCCTTGGGGTGTGGCTGCCAGAGGCTGAGCTCTTTCAGGCCTGGCTGTGAGGGGCGCTGTGCCTGCCGGCGGGGAGCCCCCTGCCACCACGTCACTGGGGCCTGCCTCTGCCCCCCGGGGTGGGGGGGCTCCAGGTGTGAGAATGGTGAGCACAGCCCCCAGTTCAGCTGGCACCAGGTGGGTCCTACCCACAGCGCCCACTCCCGGCCTGTTCCGGCCTGTGGTTCCCCAGGGGCCCCTACCACGGAGGCCTCCCCAGCCCTCATGTTTCTGCAGCCTGTCCGCGGGGCTGGTTTGGAGAGGCCTGTGCCCAGAGCTGCAGCTGTCCGCCCGGCGCTGCCTGCCACCACGTCACTGGGGCCTGCCGCTGCCCCCCCGGCTTCACCGGCTCCAGCTGTGAGCAGAGTAAGGGCTCCCAAGCCCCTACCCGGAGGAGGGGCTGCATGGGGGAATCCAGAGATGCCGCCCATTCCTTGGCTGGGCTGGGCCTGGACCAACTCGGCCTGTCTGCACCCAGCCTGCCCGCCTGGCAGCTTTGGGGAGGACTGTGCACGGATGTGCCGGTGTCCTGGTGAGAACCAGGCCTGCCATGCTGCCACTGGGCTCTGTGAGTGTGCTGCTGGCTACCACGGCCCTGACTGCCGGCAACGTGAGTGCTGCCCGGGCCCCCAGCGAGCTCCGGAGTCCTGCCGGCCGTGCTGGGCCTCAGTTCCCCTGGTCCCTGGGAAGGCCCTCGTCTGCGGGTGGAAGATGGGGCATATGGGGGCCTCACGGGAGCTGCCGTGCTGTGTTCAGCGGCACCGGGGAAGCCTCCAGTCCCTCTCCCTGCAGGTTGCTCGCCCGGGCGGTATGGGCCAGGCTGCGAACAGCTGTGTGGGTGTCTCAACGGGGGCTCCTGCGATGCGGCCACGGGGGCCTGCCGCTGTCCCGCCGGGTTCCTCGGTCCCGACTGCAGCCTCAGTGAGTGACTGGTGGCAGCAGGGCTGAGTGGCACCTCCTGTGTCTCCGGGGTAGGGCCAGTAGCCTGCAGGAGGACAACCCCGCTGCCCACCTCCCTGCCCGTTGACCCCTCTGGCTGGGTCTGGCCGCAAGCGGTGTTCAGGCAGAGGGGCAGAACAGACCCGCTGCCCTGTGGGTGCCTGTGTGGCCCCAGGTCCCCGCCAGGCTCCCAACAGCTCGGTCCCCGCACCTGCTGTGCCTAGTGACCTGCACCATGTCCACCAGGGGCTGGAGCACAGCCGGGCACAGAGGTCAGCCAGGCACAGAGGTCAGCCGGGCACAGAGGTCAGCCAGGCACAGAGGTCAGCGGGGCAGCTCAGCTGTGGCCTAGTGTCCTGCTGGGGAACACACCTTTTCCCTGAGTCCTGCAGGGCCTTTCCACTTCTGGGACCCCAGCAGAGCTGGCGGGGTGGGCAGGGGCAGCAGTGAGTCACTACAGAGCAGGCGGCAGCAGCTTGGCCCCTGCAGGACCTGCAGGTGGAGGGGAGATGACTGGGTGGCTGCATGGCAGCTGGCTGGCCCCACCCCGTCTGAGGCAGACACAGGGTCACCTCACCCCATTCCATCCCATCCCACCTGCGGGGCTGGCCGGGCAGGGAGAGAAGGGAAGCTAGCCACCCTCACCTTCCTCCCCGGCAGCCTGTCCGAAGGGCCGCTCTGGCCCCAACTGCACCCACGTGTGTGAGTGTGGGCAGGAGGGGGCCTGTGACCCTGTGACCGGCACCTGCCTCTGTCCCCCGGGAAGAGCTGGCATCCGCTGTGAGCGAGGTGAGTATTCACTCTGGAGGGCGTGCTCACCGGCCCTTCACAGAGATGTCACTGGATTAGCCATGGGGACGCTGGAGGGGTGGCCCAGCTCAGGCTCCTACACGTCCTGGTTGCCACCAGCTCCCCACTTGACCCTGGGGCTGAGGCAAGACTGCTGTATCGTGTGTTGACTGCACTGCACTGCCCTGCTTGGGGGAATGGGCCATCCCACATTACCCCAGCCCCTGACTCCACACTTGGCCTCTGAGGCTCAGGCAACCCAGTGACCTCATCCTCATCATGGTGACTGTGGGGGCTGCAGGCCTGCCTGGCTCCTCACAGGAGGGATTGGTGGCCGCCTTCTGCCTGAGGGCAGAGTCCTTCTGGCCCTTTCTGCCAGGCCCAGGGACCAGGGACCGAAGGCCTGGTCCCACCCTTAATCTGTTTCATGGGGCTGGCTGCGCCAACATCAGTTCTTGGCCTTCGGGGCTCACTGGGAGCCTGTGGCAGCAGACGGTTCGGCTGGGAGGTAGTTTGGCCCCACCTCACTCCCAGAAAGGGTAGTGCCATCGGGCTGGTCATCATGTATCAGGCTGTAGCAGCAGGGCCGTGGCCCGCCACCTCTGAGCCCATGGCAGCCCAGCCACGCTTCTTCTCAGGCCTGGAGGATATATACTCACTCCCAAGCTGGAGAGAGCTGGTATACAGGGGGCCGCTGCCTCCATGAAGCCTTCCAGGAAACCCTCCCGCAGCCTCACCCAACCCCTCCATCACTCAGCCACCCTCAGTTCCTAGACCAGGCCTGGCACTTGCAGCCTGAGATGACCAATGAATGAGAGGGTGCGGCTGGTGCCACTCCCTGCCATGTGCCCACCCAGCAGGTGGAGACTGGCACTGATGGGCCTCAGGGAGCATTTGCTGACTCTCAGCCTGTGGGGACACGTCCCCAGAGGGAACCCAGTCCTTGGCCAGAGCTCCAGGCAGCACCTACTTTCTGTCCCTAGGCTGCCCCCAGAACCGGTTTGGCGTGGGCTGTGAGCACATCTGCTCCTGCAGAAACGGGGGCCTGTGCCACGCCGCCAACGGCAGCTGCTCCTGTGGCCTGGGCTGGATGGGGCCACACTGCGAGCTGGGTGAGTGTTCGGGGCCCGCGGGACCCCAGCATCCCTTTGGGGATGTGCCCTGGGCTGCCACAGCGTTGGGCAAGGCTGGTGCCTGAGGGACCATCCTCCTGCCCCGCCCGCCCTGCTCTGTCTGCAGCTTGTCCTCCTGGGCGCTATGGAGCTGCCTGCCGTCTGGAGTGTTCCTGCCGCAACAATGGCACATGTGAGCGCGCCACGGGCGCCTGCCGCTGCGGCCCCGGCTTCTACGGCCAGGCCTGCGAGCACCGTGAGTTTCGGGCCTGGGCAGCTGGGCTGGGGCCCGCTCTGAGCCACTGTCCGCTCCTCCCGTGTGGGTGATCTGGGCAGCAGTGAAGTGGCGGGGAGCCAGCAGCAGTGGGGAAGGATGAGGAAGGGCAGGAGGGGGCTTCTCACGGGTCCCTGAATTGGCGGGTTTTACTCACTCTGGGCAAACTGGATGTTTCTGCCACCGTGTGCCCTGGGCTTGTGGTAACCGGCGTCCTCCTTCAGCCTGTCCCCCTGGCTTCCACGGGGCTGGCTGCCAGGGGGTGTGCCAGTGTCAACACGGAGCCCCCTGTGACCCCATCAGTGGCCGGTGCCTCTGCCCTGCCGGCTTCTACGGCCACTCATGTGAGAAGGGTGAGTGCTTCATGCCCTCTTCCTCTCCCCAGCCTGAACCGCCACTCCCTGGCCCCATCCTGTCTGGGTGTAGGGCAGGAGGGGGACACTGAGCCCACTGCCCTCACCAGGGTGTGAGCCAGGCTCATTTGGAGAAGGCTGCCACCAGCGGTGTGACTGCGATGGGGGGGCACCCTGTGACCCTGTCACCGGCCTCTGCCTTTGCCCACCTGGGCGTTCAGGAGCCACCTGTAACCTAGGTGAGTCTGGGGTCCTGCTTAGGAAGGTCGTGGGTATGGGTCTCTGTCAGTGACCAGTATCAATCAGTTTGGCCCTACCTGTGCCAGTCCTGGGCTGGGCACTGTGCCCTCCTGTGGCCTCTGCACCTGGCCCATGTGCCCTGGGGGTGGAGTCAGCTGCTGGGACAGGCAGTGCCCAGCACGGCATCCTGCTGGAGGCTTAGGCCAGGCCCTGCCCTGTAGCCGTCCGCAACATCCCAGGAAGGCCGTGGTCATGGTGGGGGGCTCCGGTTGGGTAGAAAGACTTCCCTGATCTGCCAGCTGTGGATGAGGGGGCATCGAGGGGGCTGAGGATAGGAGGGGCC
Source organism: Aotus nancymaae (assembly GCF_030222135.1). NCBI lineage: Eukaryota > Metazoa > Chordata > Mammalia > Primates > Aotidae > Aotus > Aotus nancymaae. Next base: position 692,628 of record NW_026988467.1, on the reverse strand, counting down.
CTGCTGCTGGGGCTGCACACCTGGCCTTGTGGCTCTTGGGCCTGCTGTGCCCTGAGGGGGCATCCCTGACCACTAGCTCCCATTTGTCCTCCTGGGGCAGGGCAGGCACGTAGTGACTCTGGGTGTGTACCTGGGGCCTGGGCTTTCTCAGGCAGGGGCTCACAGGCTGCAGAATGTGGCCAAGGAAGGTGGGGCAGGGACTGTTTACCCCTCAGGGGAAACCAAGGTATTAGCTCCCCTGCAACCCCAAGCAGAAGGCTTCACTCCACCTGGGCTCTGCTGGTGGCCCCTAGGCCCAGGGTGCCCAGCCTGGGGAAGGCGGGGATCATGCTCAGGTCTGTCTCCCCCTGCCCTTGCAGATTGCAGAAGAGGCCACTTCGGACCCGGCTGCGTCCTGCACTGTGACTGCGGGGGTGGGGCTGACTGCGACCCTGTCAGTGGACAGTGTCACTGTGTGGATGGCTACATGGGACCCACGTGCCGGGAAGGTGAGCTGGGCTCCTGTGGCGGGCGGCGGGGGGGCGAGTCACCATCCCCCCATCAGCATCAGCTCCATCCTGGCAAAGACCCATCTCTCACCCACTACAGAGTTGGCTGGGCCACCGTTTGGCTGTTCAGCCATAGTGAATGTCATCTGTCCCTGCCTGGTACCCAGAGTGTCACTTGGCTTCTGACTGGTGGAGTGTGAGCTTCCCAGTCACTTAACCAAGGGACAGGGGTGGGCTGTGCTGCTGGCCGGAAGCAGCCCATCCTTCCCAGCCCCAGCAGCTGCAAGGGCGGGCTACAAACTTGCCTGGGGACCTGAAGAGGGCTGTGACCCCATGGCAGGGCTGGGTCACCCAGTATGGACGGACGATGGCCATCCCCCCTCCTCCTGCCCCCCACACACATGCACCAGGGTGTGAAGGTGTGTCTGTGCACAATATGCAACAGTGTGGGCAGCAGGGTGTGTGTGCACGTGTGCCAGGACGTGTTGGCAGCCAGTGTGTGCCAGTACATGCACACAGTCCTGACGGGCAGCAGGTGCCTGTGTGTGCTGCTGTGTCCTGTGTGCGTCAGTGTGTGAATGTGGCCAGCGCGTCTCTGCAATAGTGCACGCATGTGTGGCCGGGGGCACAGGCGTGTGTGCCAGGCATGTGTGAGCATACTCCAGCACCTGTGTGCAGGTGGCTTCTTAGCCCCTAGGCCCCTGAGGCTGTGCTGGAACGTGCTGTCTGTGAGCAGGGCTTTTGGGATGCCCCATTGGCCAGGCCAGGCTTTGCTGCCGCCCCCACGCCTCCCGTGTACCCCCCAGTGGTGTTGGGCAAGGTGGTCTCTGCAGAGGGAAGTGAGAGGCAGTCTTGGGGCCCGAGCAGGGCAGGACATGTGGGCGGGGCAAAGGCGGGGCTCCAGGCTGCAGGCTTTGCCTTTTGGCTAACTGGGGATTTCACACTTGGGGTCCTCAGCTTGGAGACCCCCAAATACAGTCTTGACGCTGTGTATGTGTGCATCTCTTTGTGCCACTCCAAGGTAGTCCTGACTGCATACTGTTCAGAGCCATAAGGATTCCCCATCTCAGTGGAGCGGGGCGGGGCGGGGCGGGGCAGCAGCCTGTGAGCTGGTGCAGGGGACAAAAGGCTGCCCGCAGCGGCATCTAGTGGTCAGCTCTGGTACTGCACCACGGGCTGCCGGGCACCTGGGCTGGGTGCCAGGGGCAGTGCCTTGACATTGAGCTGGAGGTCTCAGAAGCCTGGGGCCTCATGGGCAGGGTCTTGCTGGGCGTGGTGAATCCTGGGTCCTGAGCCCTCCTCTGGAGTGGACTTGGCTTAGCATTGGGTAAAGCCCCTGATGTCGAGGGCAGCGGGGGCTTGGAGGGGCTGAGAGCTTTCCTTTGGGGAGATGGGAGAGAGCCCCCACCCACTGCCAAGTGCAAAGAAGTGAGAAGGGAAGGAGGCTGTGTGGGGAAAGTGGAGGTCCCTGCAGGCCTGGGTGGGGTCACGCCTTGGGGCCATTACTGTGGCCCACTCAGGGCTAAGGATGCTAACATGGCCTGGTCTCTATCCCCTCCAGGTGGGCCCCTCCGCCTCCCCAAGAGCCCGTCCCTAGCCCAGGGCCCAGGTAAGGCACGTGGGGAATGCCCACGGGCTTGCCAGGCGGGTGGATCACGGCAAAGTCAAAGAAGAGTGCTTAACTATAATCTGGGCCCCGCAGGGCAGTGGCTGTTCCTGGGGCCCAGAGATCAAGGCCGGGCCAGAGCTGGGAAGGATGGGGGCCCCCCCTTCCCTCCCCTGCTCTGCTGGGCTGAGCTGCTAGGAGAGGGGTGGGAGGGGCAGGTGCCAGCCCGGAGCCCAGTCTGTTTGGGGAGCACCCACCCCGCACTGGACTGGCCTTTCTCCTTTCCCCAGCCACACTGCCCATCTCCAGCAGACCCTCATCCCGGAGCGGTGGACCGGCGAGGCACTAGCAGAGGCAGCCCTGTGGAGCCCACCTCTCGAGTCCCAGCCAGAGGGGACCCAGGCCTTTGGTGACCACTGAGAAGGACACTGCATGGGTCCAGAGCTCCTGGAACTGCCGTTCCTCTGAGGGCCGTGGAGAGCTGTAGACAGCCGAGCAACCCGTCGCTCTTGGAGGCTGGCGTGGCCTGGAGCAGTGAAACCTCACGTGGGCGCCGGAAGAGAGGCCCCTCCTTGCTGGCTCTGCAGAACCCAGGGGCTCGCTCCCGGCCTGGGCTGAGGAAGCCCTGCTCTCCCCGAGGCTTTGAGTCGGACCGAGGACAGGTGTGGGCGCCGGTGTGGGCACAGGGCCACTGTCCTCAGGCAGACTTTTTGGTGCTAGGCCCTGGGACTGGAAGCCCGCCTGTATTTATGTAAAGGTATTTATGGGCTGCTGCACAGCCCTCGAAGCCCGGGGTCAGCTGGCAGCTGCCCGCCGTCTCCCGCCGATCCCCAGAACCCCTGATTCGGTCTGCAGGGCCCTGCGGTCTCGCCAGGCTGCCGGCGTGGGTACCATGTTATTGGATACAATGAGTTCTAAATTTCTCTTCAAAGAATTACTATGTCAGCATGTTCAGCTCTCTGATTCTTTAATTTTCTATTTTAAAGTTTAAGTTCCTTGTCATTTCTTCTCCACCAGTTCTAATCAATTCACATCTGCTCCCCTCCCCCACTCCATCCTGACTCATCCGGTCACCTGCTCCGACAGGCCGGTAACCGTCCTTCCGCCGAAACACCCACCCTGCCACTCCAGCGCGGATCCCCACTCTTTTTTAAAACAGCCAGTCGGGATTAGTCTAGCTTGTGCGGTCTAACCCTAGCCAATGGGGGCGACACAGCAGTAGGGGTGACCCCGCCAAGCCTGTGGCGGCCATCATGGCTCCATCCATGCCCCCCGACCCCTTCAGTAGGAGTAAACCGCCTTGCCGGGAGGATTCATCTTCGAGTGTTCTTTCTTTTGCGGCGTCGACATTTTACTGATAATTCCGGGCGCTGGTCCGGGTTCACCATCCTCCTCTGGGTGCTCTCGGACCCACTCTCGTGAGGAGGTGCGTCCTGCGGCCTCACTTTACAGCAGCCTCGTGGGAAAGGGGTGGGGACCCACCCACGTGGCGAACAAGCCCAGCCTCTCAGCAACTTGAACGACAAAAATACCGCGGCAACTAAGCGACTCTGTGCACAGACCACGAGAAAGACGCCGCGGGATCCGGTCAAGTATTTCCTTGGTGGTCGGGGCCAAGGTAAGAAAAGCTGAGGGGAGGGGGGAGTGGGTGAGGGAGGGGGAGGGGGGAGGGGAGGGGGGGGAGAGGAGGGGAGGGGGAGGGGAGGGGGTGAGGGAGGGGGAGGGGGGAGGGGGAGGGGGGAGGGGGAGGGGGAGACGGGTGCCTGGGTCTGGGTCTGGGTGCGTGAGTGTGGGGGAGGAGAGGGAGAGTGGGCAGGGGGTGGGGGGAAGAGGGGGTGGGGGTGGGGGTAAAAGGGGCAGGGGAGAGAGGGAGGGCGGACAGGGGGCGGCGGGGAGGGGGGAGGGCGGGCGGGGGTGGGCAGTAAACTATTTCTTGGTCAGAATATACCAAGGCAAGAAAAGCCTCGGGGTGGGGGCGGTGAAGTATTCCTTGGTGAGGGTGGCTTGAAGGTTAAAAAGAGGTAAGGTATCTTTCAGGGAGAATTGAACCTCACGTAGGGGAGGCTAGACATTTCCAATAAGGGAAATTGGGTCTCACCCTAAAAGGTGAGAAATTTCCAGTAAGGGAAATTGAACCTCACCCCAAAACCAGCAAGACGGGGAACACCCCAGGCAAGCCAGGGAGGAAGGACAAAGACGGTAAGGAGGAGATTCCCCTCGATGGCCCCGAGGTCTCGTGTGAAAATACTGGAAGGGTCATGAAACGACTAAACAGAAGAAAAAGCAGGAGATGATAAAATGCTCCTGTTTTATTTGGACTCAGGGACCCATCTTCAAGCCCTCAATCTTCTGGCCAAAGGTTGGGTCGAATGAGGATGTAATGTGCCAGCTTCTAATCCAGCATGCGAATGATGAAAGTCTCGTGTCTCAGGAAGAACGGGACTGCGCTCTTTGTTGGAGGCAGGGACCTGTCTTCCTTTTCCCCTTAAAAACAAACAGGGAAGAATCCAGTCTGGCAGCTCAGAAGGAAAAGCCAGAGAAGCCAGTCCCTAAAGACTCCAGCGCATGGGACCCCCTAGATTATCTTCCCCGGCTCGGCGACCCCAGTCCTCCTCCTCAAGCAGCCGCTGCCCCCTCAGATCCATTATCCCTCCTCCTCATAACCCTGACTCTTGGGAATCACCATCCCGTGAGCCTGTTCCCTCCCAACCTAAACACCCCTCTCTAAAAGCCTGAGGTAGAACAGTGTAAAAAGGATATTCAGAATTTCCCATTTCCCCCCACACCTAAAGAGTCAGCTCTCTCTTCCCTTTGAAAGAGGTGCTGCAGGGAGTGGGGTTGGGAGGCACTGGCTTTGTAAATGCCCCCTTAACGAGCTCAGAAGTCGGGAATTTGAAAAGGGAGCTTAAGCCATTACTAGATGACCTTTACAGAGTGGCAGATCGAATTGACCAATTCTTAGTGTAAATCCGGTCGCCTCGCCGGGTGCTCGGACGCACACCCCCCTTTTTTTCCGAGAACTCGGACACGTCACCCCCTTGCACAGCCTAGCCTTCCCTTAAAAAAATCCAGCCAGTATGTAAACGAAGTCTTATAACTCTAGCCAATAGCAGTCTAGTCCTGTATGCAAACAAAGGCTTGTAACCCTACCCAATAGCAGTCCTGTCTTTCCCACACCCTGCTCTCCCACAACCAATCGAACGCCTCCACTCCCTATAAAACCCCATGTCTGAGAGGAGTCCATGCGACTTCTCTGGCACTTCCTGTCGGACTGCAGAACCTCGCCCGGGAGCCAAATAAATTCACATTGGATCTTTTTGTGCTGGCCTCAGTTTCTTCATTTTAAACTCGGCGAGAACTTAACAAACCTTACACTTAGGACCTCAGTTATACACTTGCGTGGAGTTAATGTCCACCTGGGGCATCCTCTTTTCAGGGGAAGAAGGGAGTATAATTCGCAGGCTGCTATGGCAGTTTGGGAGCGGGAGCTGCCTCCCGGTCAAAACGTTCCTACTGCGGACCAGAAATTCCCCGCCTGAGACCCCTGGGGATAGTAACAACGCAGATCACTGGGACAACATGCAGGACCTCAGGGAGATGGTAATGAAAGGAATTCGGGAATCAGTACCCTGAATTCAAAACCTTCCTAAACATTTGATATACATCAGAAAAAGGATGACGGACGGGCCATAGGTTCCTAGACAGACAGGGAGCAAGTGAGGCAAGGCGCAGGCCTGAATTTGGACGATCCCCTTTGGCAAGGAATGTTGAAACTCCAATTTGTCACTAAAAGTTGGCCAGACATTTCAAAAACATTACAAAAGATAGAAAATTGGGAAGACCATCTCATAAGAGAGCTTCTCAGGGAAGCTCAGAAGGTATTATGTAAGGAGAGACGAAGAAAAGAAAAAAGAAAGAAAATAAAACTGATGTTATCCACCTTCCAACAGATGGCTCCAAACCCGTGTACTTTTAGACAGGGCTCCCAGGGAGCCGGAACCTATAAAGGGTCCAGACTCTCCTTTAAAGGACCCCAGGCTTCATCCGGAAGACCAAGGCCCTCGTTTACCAGACCCCCTAAAGAGTAGCGGGAGCAGGAGCGAAGAATCCCAGAACTAAGAGGGAGGAAGGGCAAGCCAGGCGCTACAGATGTGGAAGGACAGGTCACTTCAAGAGGGAATGTCCCCATCTAAGGAAGGAGAAAGAAGCCTCCCACTCATGGCTTCCGAGGAAGAATGGGGGGTCGGGGGCTCTGTCTCTTTGCTCTTGAGTCCCAGCAGGAGCCCTTGATAAATTTGGAGGTGCGGCCTAAACATGAGCTCATCGCCTTTTTGGGCGATTCAGGAGCCGCCTGCTCCTCTGTTTCTTCCCCCCCGCCCCGTCTAATGTTGTCTGCTCCTCAGAAGAACTTTTAGTCTCTGGGGTAAAGGGGGAAGGATTTTAAACAAGAATGTAGAAAGCACAGACGTCAAATACCAGGATCGCTCAGCTCACGCTCAGCGTTTGTTAACCCCCGAAGCAGGGACGGACTTACTGGGCTCTAATGTTGAGGTTAGGCATAGGTCTATGGATTAGCCGAAGAGGGCTTCTCGCCTTGTTAAATCTACTCATCCCCGCAGATGAAAAATATATTAATCCTAATGTCTGGCCCCTAGAAGGGAACGGAGGAAACTCCGGGGCCCTGCAATCCACACCAAGCTGAAGACCCCGGGAGAAGTAGTGAGAAGAAAGCAATACCTCTTCCACTAGAGGGCAGGAGAGGGTTGAAACCTACATATCATCAAAGACCTCATTAAAGACAGGCCTCTCAAGCCCTGTATGTCCCCCATAACACCCCGATACTGCCAGTCAAGAAACCAGATGGGTCATAGCGGCTGGTACAGGACCTTAGAGCTGCCAACCAGATAGTCCAGACTACTCACCCCGTTGTCCCCAGTCCTTAGACCATCCTCAGCAAGATTCCGTATCATCGTCAAGGGTTTACTGTGGTAGACTTGAAGGATGCCTTCTGGGCATGTGCCCTGGCTGAAGTGGCCAAGATAGATCTGCTTTTGAGTGAGAGGAGCCTCATTCAGGGCGGGAACAACAGCAATGGACACTCTTGCCCCAAGGGGTCACAGACGCCCCTAATCTTTCCGGCCGAATCTTAGATCAAATATTAGAAAAAGTCATCCCGGAGCAAACATGCTTCCTTCAGTATGTGGAGATATTCTTATATCTGGTGAAGATACAGAGAAGGTAACTGACTTCTCTACACATATTCTTAACCGTCTGTAGTTTGAGGGGCTACGAGTCTCACAGAGAAACTTCAGTATGTGGAGCCCCAAGTTAATTATTTAGGCCACTTAATAGGTGCAGGCAATTGAAGAATGGGGCCTGAAGGAGTTGAGGGAATCATGTCCCTACCCTTGCCTCAAGCTAAACAAAAACTCAGGAAATTTTTAGGGTTAGTTGGGTGCTGCCGCTTACACATCGCCTCGTGTGCACTACGCAGGAAACTGATCAGAACCTTGCCCAGGAGAAGCCTGACCGGCTCCTTCGGACTTCCGAGGAAGCTGATCAAGTCAAAAGGCTGAAAGAAAGGCTCATAACCGCCCCCGTTTTAGCCTTGCCCTCCCTTTCCACTCCAACTTTTTGTCAGTGTGGACAATGGTGTAGCTTTAGGAGTGCTTACTCAAGAACGCGGAGGCCAACGGCAGCCTGTGGCTTTCCTGTCCAAGGTCTTAGATCCAGTCACCTGTGGATGGCCTCAGGGCATACGGTCCATCCATCACGGCCACGGAGATGTGAGCTGAGGAAGCAGAACGTTAACCCTTGGAGGAAAATTGACAGCACGCCTCGCCAAGTTAGAACTATCTTAAACCACAATGCAGGGAGATGGCTTCCTGACTCATCTTAAAATATGAGGCCGTTCTGTTAGAAAACCATGATTTAACATTAACCACTGGTAATTCACTCAACCCAGCAGGTTTCCCAACAGGGAGTCCAAAGCTAAAGAGAGAGCACACGTGTTTGGTCTTAATTGATTACCATACAAAGGTCCGGCCAGACCTAGGAGAACTGCCTTCAGGGCTGGGCGGCACTTACTCGCAGATGACTCCTCCCCCGTGACTGAGGGGGAAAAGACACAAGGGGAATTCAGTAATTGATGAGAAACTCGTGTAGAAATAGAATCAGGAAAACTGCCTAATGGTTGGTCTGCTCAAACGTGTGAGCTGTTTGCACTCAGCCAAGCTTTAAAGTCCTTACAGAACCAGGAAGGAGCCATCTATACTGACTGTAATATGCCCTTGGAGTGGCCCATACATTTGGAAAAATTTGAACTGAACGAGGTCTCATTAATAGTAAAGGTCAAGACCTGGTCCACAAGGAGCTAATCACCCAAGTATTGATGAATCTGCAGGTGCTGGAAGAAAGAGCTAGTGTCCATGTTCCCGGGCACCAGAAAAGTCTTTCTTTTGAAAGTGGAGGAAATAACCGGGCAAATCAGATGGCCAGGCAGGCGGCTGTTTCTTCTGCAATGCGTCCTTTTCACTTAACTCCCTTCCTCCCTTCTCCTACCATAATCCCCATTTCCTCTTCCACTGAAAAAGAAAAACTGATAGGAATAGGTGCCAAAGAGAATTCAGAAGGAAAATGGATATTGCCAGAGAGGAATGCTATCTAAACCCCTTATGAGGGACAGACTGTCTCAGCTACATCAAAGGACCCATTGGGGCCCCCACGCCATGTGCGATGCAATTCGCAGAGTTTATGGCTGTGTAGGCATTTATACGCTGGCCAAACAGGTTACAGATAGTTGCTTCGTATGCAAGAAAACTAATAAACTGAAAAAAGATGGCCTCTGGCGGGGTGGGGGGAGAAATCCAGGCTTAAGGCCATTCCAAAGCATCTAAGTTGATTACACAGAAATGCCTCCAATAGGTCATTAAAGTATTTACTAGAGACAGTAGGTCCCTTCACTTGCTGGGTCGAAGCTATCCCCTTTCAAATGCAACGGCCAACAATGTAGTCGAGGCCCTCATTGAAAATATAGTACCCAGGTTTGGACTAATAGGAAATACCGACTCAGACAATGGGACCCATTTTACTGTACACATCATTAGAAAGTTACCCCAGACGTCAGACATCACATGGGAACACCATACTCCCTGGCACCCACCCTCATCAGGGAGAGTAGAAACAATGAATCAGACTCTAAAGAACCCCTTAACCAAATTAGTCCTAGAGACTTGGTTGCCATGGACCAAGTGCCTTCTTATGGCCCTGCTGAGAATCCGAACTGCCCTGCGGAAAGATACTGGGCTTTCTCCTTATGAGATGCTCTACGAATTGCCTCATTTACATGCCACTGCTGACATCCCTACCTTTGAAACAAAAGATCAATTCCTTAGTAATTATATGCTTGATGGAGAGATCCAAGATGGCTGATCACTAGCAGCTCGGGATTGTAGCTCCCAGAGAAAGCACACAGAATGAGAGGACGCCAAACTTTCAGACGAATTTTTGTTACCCACGGACCAGAAGATTCCCAGCGGAGGAGCCCCACGGGTCGCCAGGGCGACTCTTGTGGCTGGCATTGCAGTTTTGCTGGTGCCCCGGCGCGGTGGTTCTTGGTGCAGAGTAAACGGGACTGGGTCCCCTTTTGATTGACGTTTGGATCTCCGGGAAGGCAGAGTCACCCATTTACCTGATTGAAAAAGGGACTCAAGAAGGAAGCCAGACCGGAGACTCCCGGGCAGAAAAGCACCACGAAAGCACCACGAATCTTAATGCCGCTGTTTTGGCCGGTGCAGTGGGTTGCTCAGATTTCGGCGCTGGGAATCAACAAGTTGGACGTCCACTTAGAGACCTAATTTGAAAGTAGGCAATTACAAAGACGACAGGTGGATGAACTTACAATGATGGGAAGAAACCAGCGTAAAAAGGCTGAGAATACCCAAGATCAGAATGCCTCTCCCTCTACAGGTGATCACAGTTCCTCATCAACAAGAGAACAAGGCCTGATGGAGAACAAGTGTGTTCCCATAACAGATTTAGGCTTCAGAAAGTGGATAATAAGGAACTTTAGTGAACTAAAAGAACATGTTCTAGCCCAATGTAAAGAAACTAAGAACCTTGAAAAAAGGTTTGCCGAAATGCTAACGAGAATTGACAACTTAGAGAGGAATATAAGTGAATTAATGGAACTGAAGAACACAATACGAGAACTTCGCGAAGTATGCACAGGTTTTAACAGTCGAATTGATCAAGTAGAAGAAAGGCTATCAGAGGTCGAAGACCAACTTAATGAAATGAAATGAGAAGACAAGATTAGAGAAGAAAGAGTAAAAAGGAATGAGCAAAGTCTCCAAGAAATATGGGACTGTGAAAAGACCTAATTTACGTTTGATAGGAGTACCTGAATGTCATGAAGAGAATGAATCCAAGTTGGAAAATATTCTTCAGGATATTATTCAGGAAAACTTTCCTAACCTAGTAAGGCAGGACAATACTCAACTCCAGCTAATCCAGAGAACACCACAAAGATATTCCTCGAGTAGAGCAACTCCAAGACACATAATCGCTAGATTCACTAGGGTTGAAATAAAGGAGAAAATTCTAAGGGCAGCCAGAGAGAAAGGTCACATTACCCATAAAGGGAAGCCTATCAGACTCACAGCAGACCTCTCACCAGAAACCCTACAAACTAGAAGAGAGTGGGGGTCAATATTCAATATCCTCAAAGAAAAGAATTTGCAACCCAGAATCTCATATCCCGCCAAACTAAGCTTCATAAGCGAAGGAAAAAGAAAATTTTTCACGAACAAGCAAGCACTCAGAGATTTCATCACCACCAGGCCTGCGTTACAAGAGCTTCTGAAAGAAGCACTACACACAGAAAGGAACAACCAGTATCAGTCATCCCAAAAACTCACCAAAACATAAAGAGTATCTCTATAATGAAGCATCTACATCAACTAATGGGCAAAATAGCCAGCTAGCATTAAATGACAATATTGAACTCACAAATATTAATTTTAAATTTAAATGGATTAAATGCCCCAATCAAAGACACAGACAGGTAAATTGAATAAAAAGTCAAAACCTATCGGTATGCTGTATCCAGATCTATTTCACAAGCAACGACATAAAAAGACTCAAAACAAAGGGATGGAGGAAGATTCACCAATTAAATGGAGAGCAAAAAAAAAAAAAAAAAAAAAACAGGAGTTGTAACTTTCGTCTCTCACAATATAGACTTTGATAGTAACAAAGACTAAAAGAAACAAAGAAGGACATTACATAATGGTAAAAGGATCAATGCAACAACAGGAGTTAATGATTATAAATATATATGCACCCAATACAGGAGCACCCAGATACATAAGACAAGTTCTTAATGACTTATAAAGAGACCTGGACTCCCGCACAATAATAGCGGGAGATTTTGACACCACATTGTTAATATTCGACAGATCAACGACATAGAAAATTAATAGGGACATCTATGATTTGAACTTAGACCTGGAATAAGTAAACTTAGTGAATATTTATAGAATTCTCCACCCCAGGTCCACAGAACGTACATTTTTCTCAGTATCATATTACACCTATTTTGAAAGTGACCACATAATTGGAAGTAAATCACTCTTCAGCATTTGCATAGCATTTCACAGACTTAAATGAAATATTGGTTGGCTGCTTGTTTATTATTTTCTTCCCTTATTCCTTCCTGTCTCCGTTGTTAGGCACAATTATCGGCATAAAAGAGGTTTTTAATACCTATTTTCAGATTGCATTCCAGCCCAGGCAATAGAGCAAGAATCCTGTTCTCTCTCCCCCTTTTTCTTTCTCTTTCTTTCTTTCTCTCAAAAAAAAAAAAAAGAAATTATATACTTGGTCTATCTTGTAACTTTCTCCTTTAGAGAGGCGAAACCAAAGGCCTCTGAGCACAGACGCCGCCCCTGGAGCTCCCAGTGCATCCACATCGCCTGGGGATCACGTCCTCATCAAAGGCTGGAGAGAGGAGAAGCTCAAGCTGGCCTGGGAATGACCCTACTTAGCGCCCTAACTACTGAAACCGATGGACCTGCCACATCTGAGTCAAGGAAGCGCCACCCCCTCCAGAATCAGGGGCCGTAGTCCCAGAGGAAACCCCTACCAACCTAAGGCTGAGAAAAATTTAACTCCTTCACCTATTCTATTAAACTCTCTTCTTTCCTCGCTCTGTTGCTGACCATCTCGTTATGAATGTAGCCGAGTCAATTTCACCGCAAACTGTGACCTTTGATGCTTGTCTTGTGACAGCCCGTGGGGACCTACCTAGTCAGAGACAGCGTTCCACTTCAGAAAAATACCCGTGTCCTTCCTGGCTGTGCTCAGACTGGGCATCAGTGAATTGGGACCTGTCCGACCTGCCCGGACCCTCGTTGCTTGAACCCCAGAGAGCGACCGAATTATATCAGGCAAATAGGCAGTTTAGGAGTTCAGGCTTTATTGGAGAGTCTCCGGGCGGACTGGACTCGTGCCGGGGGAAGAGTCAGCAGTCTCGCGCCGACTTTTTTTGTTTGGCGGTTTTTATAGGGGTAGAAGGATTGGGGGAGTGGGAGAGCTGATTTGGCAGGTGGTAATGAGTCAGGTTGGCTGTCGGGGGGGGGATGTCTGCCGGGCGGGGAGCTTGTCGGGCCGGAAGTTACTGGAGAGCTGGTGGAGTGGATGGTGATTGGTTCAGTTGGTTGCCCGGCCGGAAGGCTGCTGGAATCGGGCCGAGCCAAGGCCGTAGACAGAGTGAGATAAGGGACCCTCCTTGCGAGGGAGGAGGGGGCTTTCGTCATCCGGAAGTTAGGCACTTTCCATGTGGCTGGGGGGGGGGGTGCTCAAAGGTCCTCCACCAGACATTCCCAACTCCTTAAAGAGGAAAAAGGGGCGGCGGCTTTCTTTCTGGCTACTTCCTGCTGATTTTGGGCGGCGAAAGGGAAAAAGGATAAGGAGTTAGGTTGGCTGGAGGAGGTTAGGGGTCTGGAATGAGTGGCTGCAGTAGCATTTGATTAACTGTGACCCGAGTAAGTTCCTGGAAGCGCCGCTGTAGAAACTGTAGAAAACAAGGAGCAATGAGTAAAATTAGGCAGACAACTATTAGGGGCCCGAGCAACGGGGATAAAAGGGTGTACATTGAGGAAGACCACCATGCTGTGGCTTCAGTTGAAAACTTCTGGTTTTGTAGGTTAGTTTTAATTTTTTGGAGGTTTTCAATTCGGGTTTCTACCAAGCCAGATTCATTGATGTAGTAGCAGCATTCTTCTTGTAAGAAGATACAAGTACCTCCTCGTTCAGCAGTGAGCAAGTCTAGAGCTCTTCGGTTCTGCAAAGCAACTTGGGCTACAGAGGTGATCTGTCGTTGGAGGGATGCCAGGGACTCAGCAGAGTTATCAATAGCTGCTTGGAATTGCGAGGTTAGGCGAGCTAAGGCTTGGTGAGAGTGGCTTAGTGCTCCGCCCCCTAACCCAGCCGCCAGTGCTGAACTAGCAAGGGAGAGGCCTACGGCGAGGGGCAGAAAGGCAGCCCGGCGGGTGCGGTGATGTGGCATTTGTTGTATTTGAAATTCGGCTGGGGAGTAGATAGTCGGGGGACTAAGGTTACTGGGAGGCATAAGAGAGTTGGTGGCAGGCTATTATGGAGAGTTTTTGTTAGGGTTTTGTTATACTAGAAAAAGGTTCCCTGTGGGGCTGTTAAATTAGTAGTTACCGGTATGGTCCAGTTACAGTTAGGGTAGTTTTGGCCTACAGAGTAGCATATTGGCAGCTGTGTGAAATCAGGTGGAGTATAGAGACTTACTTCCTTGATGGGAGGGAAGGGAGAAGTGGAGGCAGATGTCTTGAGAGGGAAGGGATAGGGAACAGCAACAAAAGGGGTTTGTCCCAGTGAGGCGCACATGAGGCACGGGGTTAGGTTGGTTAGCCCGGAGAGGTTGGCTAGTGTAATGCCTTCCTTAAGGAAAGTGAGCCAGGAAAATGGAGATGACTGTGGCTGTAGGTGGGTAGTTAAGGTTTGTTCTTGTTGTTTTATGGCGGTATGGACTTCATGTACTGTGCGCTCATATGCTCGCCATATGTACAGATGGGAAGACGGATAGGAGGTAGTGTCAGTTTCATATACTGATGCCTTTTGGGGAGATGTCCAGCGACTATCCCAAGGGTCAGTTATTATAAGGGAGAACTGGGTGGAACCAATTATGGTGTTTCCCTCTCCATCTATATTTGGAACAATTTTTAGGCGAGAGGGGTGATTCTGCGCTCTTGTGGCTGGGTGGGTGGAACACGTGCCCCAAGTGCACCCCATGCAGGAACGCCAGGAGGTAGTTTTACATTCTCCTGTTTGATCGTGCTCAAAACAGAGTAGAGGGTATGGGTAATGGATGTTGTTAAACTTGGTAAAGTTTAGATAGATGGTGGTGCTGCACCCTGTTGAGGGGCAGTCCGAGGTTGCAAGGAGGTGATTATGGCTGTAGGGGGGGGTGTTACAGATGAAGGTGGTTTTGGTATAGTTTTCAGTTAGGTAGAACCTCCATACATAAGGGGTGTGGCTGCTAGACCTTGGTAAGTTTGATAGATAGAGGGCCAGTAGGAACAGCTTTCCATAGTGAGGGAGATCCATGGGGGGCCTTTTTTACCCGGGACAGGTGGATCCAAGATTGGATTTCAGCAATTTTTATGGCTGATGGGGTGGTAAGGGTAACGGTGTATGGTCCTTCCCATCTGGGGGCAAGGGGTTTTGGGGAGAGGGATTTGATAAAGACTGAGTCACCCGGAGATACTTTTTGGGTAGTTTCGGATGACTGGATGGGTTGGGGAAGAGAAGCGTTGGCGTGTTCCCTGAGGAGGTTTCGAAGGAGGGTGAAATAAGGGAGGTAACTATCTAGGGGTGTGACGTTGGGTGATGGGGGAGTTGAAAGTAGGAAGGGGCGACCGCACAGCAGCTCAAATGGGCTTAGCTGTGATGGGCCTCGGGGGCTTGCTCGTAGCCTGGTGAGGGCTATAGGGAGTAAAGTGACCCAGGACTGGCGGAGCTCAAGCATAAGTTTGGTTAGATGTTCCTTGATGAGGCCATTGGCCCGCTCTACTTTACCAGAGGATTGAGGATGGTAAGCAGTGTGTAATTTCCACTGGATTCCTAGAGAGGTAGAAACAGCATTAATAACTTTAGAGATGAATGCTGGGCCGTTGTCAGATTGTATGGTAGCCGGGAGTCCGAAGCGTGGTATGATGTCCTGGATAAGGTGAGTGGCTACTGTTTCTGCAGATTCAGAGGCTGTGGGGTAGGCTTCGATCCAGCCTGAAAAAGTGTCAACAATGGTTAGCAGATATCGGTATTGCTTGTGCTTTGGCATGTGGGTAAAATCAATTTGCCAGTCTTGGCCAGGTAGGAACCCACGTAGTTGATGAAGCTGACGCCGAGGATGACAGGAACCTTGGGAGTTGGTTTTTGCACAAACAGTGCAGGAGGATTGGACTTCCTGTATTGTATTAAGGAGGTGGTGGGGGTGAAAGAGCGGGCTGAGGAACTGGTATAAAGCTTTAGGTCCGATGTGGAGTGAGTTGTGTATGTCTTGGATTATTTGATACCTTTGTTTTTCAGGGAGAATAAGGAGGTTATGTTTGAAGGCCCATTTGTCTCGGAATTGAACTTCGGGTGAGGATTGAAGGTTGGCTAGTTCAGTGGGGGAGTATTGAGGGTTGTAGGTTTTGGAAAGGAAGCAGAGGGTGGCTGGAGGGGCCTTTTCCCTTGCTGTGGCTCTGGCAACTGAGTCAGCAAAGGCATTGCCTTTAGCCACAGGAGTAAGTGTGGATTGGTGTCCCTTGCAGTGGATGATTGCTACCTTGCTGGGGAGCTGGATTGCCTGAATAAGCTGAGAAATGAGCTTTCCATTGAGAACAGGGGTACCTTTAGTGGTGAGAAAACCTCGTTCTTTCCATATCATGCAATGTGTGTGTGCAATCAGGAAGGCATATTTGGAGTCTGTGTAGATGTTTACTGCTTTTCTGGTTGCCCAGACTAGCGCCCGAGTGAGAGCGACTAATTCAGCTTGCTGCGAGGTAGTTCCCAGGGGTAAGGGCTGAGTTTCAATGATGTCAGTGTCTGTGACAATGGCATAGGCAGCCTTTCGGGGTCCTGGGGTGTTAAGGGCTGAACTGCCATCGACATAGAGAGTAACTGAGGCAGTTGGTATTGGCTGGTCAGATAGATCTGGGCGCAGGGACTGGCTGAATTTAAGAATTTCTGAGCACGAGTGTTGTGCTGGAGGTTTTGAGGGGAGAGGGACAAGAGTGGCAGGGTTTAGTGGAGAGCAATGTGAAAGAGTGATAGCAGGGTTTTCGATGAATAGTAGGTGTAGAAGTTGGAGTCGGGAGGGTCCGAGATGAGATAATGCTTGGTGAGTGAGTAGGTCGGTGAGCCGGTGTGGGGAAAAAACCTGGAGAGGGGAATGTAGGTTAAGTTTCAGAGCTTCGGTAGTGAGGTCAGCTGCAGCTGTGAGGGCCCGTAAGCACGGTTGCCATCCCCGTACAGTGGGGTCTAGTTGCTTGGACAGATAGGCTATTGGTAGGAGAGTAGCCCCTATTGGCTGAGTAAGGACCCCTACTGCCGTATGCTGCTTTTCTTCTGTGTATAGGTGAAAAGGCTTGTTAGGGTTGGGCAAGGCTAAACTGGTGGTTGTGTATAGGGCCTTAAGGAGAGCTTTGAAGGCCTGGTTAACAGTCCCCTGGGAGGACAAGGGTCCTACAGGGGCCTGTTTTGCTGCATGGTAGAGCGGCTTGGCTAGGAGAGCAAAGCTGGGTACCCAGTGTCGGAAGAATCCTACCAGACCTAAAAAGGAGAGGATTTCATTTGCTGAAGTGGGAGGTTGGAGGGCCTTGAGGGCCTGCAATCTATCAGTAGTGATTGCCCGATATCCGGGGGTGATTTGCAGCCCCAGATATGTAACAGAGGGAGTAGCTATTTGTGCTTTGGCAGGTGATACCCGATACCCTTTGTTGCCCAGAAAGTTTAATAGGGTTGTGGTGGCTGAAAGGCATTCATGGCGGGATGGAGAGCAAATTAGAATGTCGTCTACATATTGAAGCAGACGGGACGGGGCAATGTTGCAGTTTTGCAGGTCAGCGGCTAATGCTTGGCCGAACAGGTGGGGGCTGTCTCGGAATCCCTGAGGTAAGACAATCCAGGTAAGTTGTTGGGATGTGTTAGAGACAGGGTCTTCCCAGGTGAAGGCAAATAGAAAATAGGATTCAGGGTGTAGGGGAATGGTGAAGAAAGCATCCTTTAGATCTAATACTGAGAAGTGGGTAGTTATGGGCGGGATGTGGGAGAGGATGGTGTATGGGTTTGGAACTACTGGGTGTACAGGTATGACGGCTGCATTGATGAGGCGGAGATCTTGGACTAGTCTATATTGGCCAGAGGGCTTTCGTACTGGCAAAATGGGAGTATTACACGGGGAGTTAATTGGGATTAGCAGACCCTGTTTTTTTAGCTTTTCTATAATAGGGCGGAGGCCTAGGTGGTGAGTTTTGGAGATTGGAAATTGGGGACGGGCGGGAAAGGAGAAAGGATCTTTCAGGCGGATGCGTACAGGATGGTGGTGGGAAGCTACAGTTGGAGTACTGGTGTCCCAGACTTGGGGACAGACGTCAGGGAGAAGTTGGGTGGGTTGAAGTTGGGTGGGTTGGCAGGAGGTTGGTGGGTCTGCAGTAAGGGAGAGGAGGAAGGCATTGGCGTGAGGAAAGACGATAGTAGCTTGCAGTTTGGCCAAGATATCTCGTCCCAGGAGAGGCATTGGACATGAGGGAATGACTAGAAAGGAGTGTGTGAATATAGAGGAGTTAAAAGAACACGTAAGTGGAGGGGTTTGGCTGGGAGTGGAGGGAGTTCCGTTAATTCCCATGACAGAGACCTGGGAAGGGAAAGTTTTTCCAGAATAAATGGGAAGCACAGAGAAGGTAGCCCCGGTGTCGAGCAAGAAGGAGACACTTTTACCCGCTACCTTGAGCGTGACCCTGGGCTCAGCTAGGGTAACCAGGGTTGGAGAGCCAGGGCCCTGCTAGTCGTCTACCAGTCCCAACAGTTCTGGGAATGGAGGGTTTGGGAGGCCTGGCTCCTGGACAGCATGAACAGGTTCCAGGCCTCCAGTGACCGTCCCCTGTTGTCCAGTATGCCGGTCTGGAGAGACTGGGACCCTGGATGAACTGGGGCAGTCAGACTTCCAATGTCCCATAAGCTGGCAGATGGGACAGGGCTTGGTGGGTGGACGAGGCTGGGGACAGGTCTTAGACCAGTGTCCTTCTTTTCCACATTTAAAACACGCACCCGGAGGAGTGCGGGAATCGCTTCTAGGTTTCTGGTTTCCTGCCGGCCTCAGGGCTGCCACTAGAGCTTGGGTCTGTAAAGTGACCTTCTGCTTCATTCGGGCTTGGCGGGCTGCCTCAGCTGTGTCTTCCCTAGCATTAAAAACTTTAAAGGCCATTTTCACCAGGTCTTGTATGGGGGTTTCCGGACCTTCCTCCACTTTTTTAGTTTTTTCCGGATATCAGGGGCCGATTGAGAGATAAAATGGGAGGCTAGGACAGTGGCCCCATTCTGGGAGGCAGGGTCTAGTCGGGTGTAACGGACTAACGCCTCATGCAAGCGGGTGAGGAAAAGGGCAGGGTTTTCATCAGGGAGTTGAGTGACTTCCCTTAATTTGTCATAATTTACAACTTTGTTAGACACAACATCCATGCCCCTGAGGCGGTACCGGATCATGCGGTCCCTCTGGGGTATATTAGACCCATGACCAGCCTGATAGTTCCACTGAGGGTCTTCATTTGGGACTACTTCAGGGCCTAAAGGGACCTGGTTATCTATAGCGTGGTCTTTATCTGCTTGGTGTCTGGCTGCAGCAAGGATACGCTCATGCTCCTCCACTGTGAGTGTGGAGGTACAGATAACGCGGATGTCATGCCAAGTGAGGCTGTATGCCTGAGTGAGATATTGGAATTCCTTGATATAATTAGAGGGGTCTGCTGAGAACGAGCCAAGTCGTCGCTCAATCTGTGACAGATCTTGGAGTGAGAAAGGGACATGGACCCGAACTAAGCCCTCTGTGCCTGCTACTTCTCGAAGAGGGGCTAGGATTGTGGGTTGATGAGAGCGAGTATGGGCTGCCACCGGGGAAGCAAGAGGAGGCGAGGCCTCCGAAGCGGAAGGCACAGAGAGGGTGGGGGTATGGGCTGCTGCCGGAGAGAGCAGGGGAGGCGTGGCCTCCGGAGCGGAAGGCACAGTGAGGGTGGGGGTATGGGCTGCCGCCGGAGAGGTCAGGGGAGGCGTGGCCTCTGGAGCAGAGGGGGTGGGGGAGGAGTGAGCGGCTGAAGGTGGCTGATTGCTAGAACTGATGGGAGGGGACAGATGTTCAGGCAGATCTTCCGACGAGGGATAAGGAGGGGGAGAGGCAGTGGAGGAGGGTTTATGAGGGGTGCGAGCTAGAAGAATTTGATGGGTGGAGCAGGAGGAGCAAAGATCAGGACGGGTACGGAGATCCCAGAAAGCCTGAACATAGGGAATTTCATTGTCTTTGCCAGTGCGGTGGCAGAAATTATTGAGATCCTGAAGTATGTTGAAATTGAAAGTGCCAGTCGGGGGCCAATGTGACTGGTTATCAAGTTTGTATTGGGGCCAAGCAACCTGGGACAAGAATATGAGCGTTTTCTTGTGCAGGGTTTGCGAATATCCCAGTCTAGAAAAATTTAGAAGCAAACACCCTAAAGGGGTGTTTGGGTCCACTTTAGACTCCGTGTTCCCCATGACCGGATGACGAACCTACCGGTGCCGGATAGGGAGAAAGCAAGGAGAAGGCGTCCCTTCTCGTTGCAGACCCTACGGACTGGTGAAGTTAACAGTCAGAAAGGCGTCCCTGTCTGTCTGTTACCTTCGTACGGAGGCTCCAGGAGCCGGAGGACTGCCTCGGCTCGGCCGAGTCTAGGGCGAGGAGTCCGGAAGGTTTGGCACCGGGAGGCTAATTACCGCGGCCACTAAAGAGGAGGAGGGATAATAAGGTAGGTAAAAGCCTTACCTTATCCGGAGTTCTGCGGCGGTGAGGCAGGCAGACTGAGGTTGCGGGGGGGGGGGGCCGCAGCCAGGCCACAAGGGCCAGGCAACGGACCGGCCAACCCCTCCCGGGTTTCGGCACCACTTGTCCGACCTGCCCGGACCCTCGTTGCTTGAACCCCAGAGAGCGACCGAATTATATCAGGCAAATAGGCAGTTTAGGAGTTCAGGCTTTATTGGAGAGTCTCCGGGCGGACTGGACTCGTGCCGGGGGAAGAGTCAGCAGTCTCGCGCCGACTTTTTTTGTTTGGCGGTTTTTATAGGGGTAGAAGGATTGGGGGAGTGGGAGTGCTGATTTGGCAGGTGGTAATGAGTCAGGTTGGCTGCCGGGGGGGGGCTGTCTGCCGGGCGGGGAGCTTGTCGGGCCGGAAGTTACTGGAGAGCTGGTGGAGTGGATGGTGATTGGTTCAGTTGGTTGCCCGGCCGGAAGGCTGCTGGAATCGGGCCGAGCCAAGGCCGTAGACAGAGTGAGATAAGGGACCCTCCTTGCGAGGGAGGAGGGGGCTTTCGTCATCCGGAAGGCTGCTGGAATCGGGCCGAGCCAAGGCCGTAGACAGAGTGAGATAAGGGACCCTCCTTGCGAGGGAGGAGGGGGCTTTCGTCATCTGGAAGTTAGGCACTTTCCATGTGGCTGGGGGGGGGGGTGCTCAAAGGTCCTCCACCAGACAGGACCAATCTGGGGAGATTTCAGTGAAGACCCCGGTGTCGACCAGAAGTCCCGCCCTCTCGATGCAGAGCATTTATGCTGTACTTGGTCCAACGCTCTGTGGACCGGCGGTGAGCAAGGATGGGCTGCCACGGCCAGTGATATCATTTGCTGAAACCACACATTCATTTTACTAAAGGAACAGCGTCCCTCGCTGTCAGCTAAACCAGTGCAGTCCAGTACAAATTATTATCTCAAACCCTCAAAGTTTTTCCCATTCTCCAATCCGGTTCCCTTCATCACGCCGGTTTTATGGTATGGGGGCTGAGGTTTCAGGAACAGACCCTGTCGGATCCTTTGAGATACGTTTCATTGAGCCCGTGAGGGCAACATCTCCCCGGAAGCCTTCTTCCACCTCTCGAAACTAAACAATGTTCCTTCTCCATTTAACGACAAGGCCGAGGCGGCTACTGTAGAAGTCAGAGACTTAAACTTTGGCAATGGAGACAGGATATCAGGATATCGAGATGCAAATGGCTGGTTGAATGGATCAAATATTCCACCTGCATGTTAATTAAAAGCAATTGTTATGCTTGTGCGCACAGCAGGCCAGAAGCCCAGATGTCCCCTTTCCACTAGGACGGCCGTCCAGTCCACCAGGCGTGGGCCGTATGGTAGCCCTTTTCCAGGATTCCACAGCCTGGGGTGACAAGTCGTGCCAAGCTCTCTCTCTGCTGTATCCCAAAGTTTAACACTCTGCGGGTCATTCCCGAGGGCCATCCAGCTTCCGTCCCGACGCTAAGTTCACTTCGTGTCTCTCACGACAAGGAGGAAACGTAGCATTCCTCGGAGATCTGAAGGGATGCAGTGAGCTGAAGACTTCTCAAAAGCTCACCGGTCTCACCCTGGCACTTCACCAGCCAGAGGAAGGAAAAACACAACATTGCAAAGCAGGAGAAGCCCCTTAGGGTCTTTTCAACTCTCACGCCTATTTAGATGCAATCGGAGTCCCACGAAGGGCACCAGATAGATTGAAAGCCCGAGATCAAATAGCTGCAGGATTTGAGTCAATATTTTGGTGGGTGACAATTAATAAAAACGTAGATTGGATAAATTACATTTATTACAACCGACAGCGGTTTATTCACTGCACTAGAGATGCTGTTTAAGGAACAGCTGAACAATTGGGGGCCGCTAGCCAGAAGGCCTGGGAAAACAGAATAGCCTTAGACATGATATTAGCAGAGAGGGGGAGTTCGTGTCATGATTAGAGCTCCACGTTGTACCTGCATCCCAGACAATACCGCCCGATGGAAGGACGGCAAAGGCATTACGAGGTCCGACTGCTGTGTCCAATTCGGTAGCCGACACCTCGGGGGTAAATGAGCCCTTCACAGAATGCCTAGAGAAGTGCTTTGGTAAATGGAAAGAAATCATGGCCGCAGTTCCTACTTCTCTCACAGCTGTGGTAGGGGCACTCGTCCTTGTCGGGAATCGTGTTCTGCCATGTATCTGTGGGCTGGTGCAAAGACTCATAAAAGCAACACTTCCTGACACCTCCCTTAACTGTCCCCATCTTCTTCAGAGAAGCCGCTTCTTTTAGAAAAGCAAGCAGAACAACTACTCCAAGGTAGGTTAAGGAAGTTTGGAGAGAAAGAGAGACGTAAGGAGAATTCAAGAGGAGGAAATACTGGACACAATGAGTTCTAAATTTCTCTTCAAAGATTAGTATGTCAGCATGTTCAGCTCTTATTCTTTATTAAGTTTAACTTCCTTGTAATTCCTTCTCTGCCAGCTCTAATCAGTAGTTCACATCTGCTCCCCTGCAACCCCCCACCCCATTCCATCCTGACTCATCCCGGTCACCTGATCACCCCCGGCTACCTGCTCTGACACGCCCATAACCGTCCTTCCGCCAAAACACCCACCCTGACACTCCAGCTTGGACTCCTGCTCTTTTTTTAAAACAGCCAATCAGGACTAATCTAGCTTGTGCGATCTAACCCTAGCCAATAGGGGGCGACACAGCAGTAGGGGTGACCCCCCCATCAGGTATAGGTGCCCCTTCCCCGCTTGTCCAAGTGTGCGGTGGCCATCATTGCTCCGCACCCTTCTATAGAAGTCAATGCCTTGCTGGGAGGATTCATCTTCAAGTGTTATTTCTTTTGCAGCGTCAACATTTTACTTGTAACAATTCGAACCCAGGAAGGTGAAGGAGCAGGCGGCTTCCCCGTGACCTGTGTTTGCTCTGTGACCTGGACTCTGTGTGGGCTCCTCACTGGGACCTAGCCAGCATGAGGGTGCACACAGGGACCTCCCCATGCACCTGGGGCCCTTTGCAGGGGTGAGGGTGCCACACAAGTGAAACTGGGCTCATCTCACTTCCTGGGACTCATCTCAGTTCCTGGTGCTGTCAAGGAGAATGTGGGGGCTGCACTCACCACTGCCGAGACACCCCCTGACACCCAGAGAGTGGCTGGTCCCGAAAAATGGTGCGGGGGAGGAGGGCTGGTGTGGAGGGGCAACCAGGACTGAGGCCGAGCTCCCTGAGGCCCACCCCATCCACCCCTACCTGAACATCAGCAGTGTGGGGAAGGCAACATCGCAGGGGCAGGGGCTCCCTGGGCGAGGACAGGCCGGCCCTCCCGAGGACTTGGCACTCACGGGCTGAGGCTGACATCTCCTGGAAGAAGGGTGATGCCCAGAGTGGAGGGTAGAGGCCACGGCTGGGGGCTCCTCTGGAGGGCAGGCTGGCCAATGGAGAGAATTGCACTCAGACTGCAACATAGGATGCGCTCTCCCCTGAGAAGGCCCCCTTAGGGTCTGGGCAGTGGCTCTGCACCTCCCTAAAACCAGCCAAGGTAGCTGAGGCCCCAGGGCAGAGGATTTCACCAGCAGGAGGAGGAGGAGTCCAGTGAACTTGACCACTCACAGACAGCAAAGGAGCTGTAGCAGAAAAACCGATGAATGGCTCGCCACGGGGAGACTTTAAGTGAGACAGTGAAGGGAGGGCAGGATGGTGGGGATGCGGGAGCAGCCAGAGAGATGGACCGGGGTGCAGGCTGAGTGTGGAAAACGCACGCCTTGAAATGAAGCATTCCTCAGATGGGTTGAGTGGATACAGCTCAGGAGATTCTCCCAGAAACAGCAGGGAGGCGTAAAGAGACAACGCAGAGAAGAAAGATGAATGGAAATGAATAAGGGAAGTGTTCGTTCACATGCAACTGACTGCAGCCCTACAGAAAGAAGTCACTGATGCGAAGCAATGACGACCAAGACGTTCTCAGTTCTGAAAGTGAATGACCTCAGACTGGAAACACGTAAGGTGCAAAAACAACATAAAAAAGCCACAATAACTTGAAGAACATCAGTGTCAAAGAGAAACTCTAAATTGCTCGGAGAAAAAGGAATAGGAATCGAATGGACCTTAGACTTTACATGAGAAACACCGAAAGCCAGAAAACTGTGATGTTCTATCTTCCAAGTTTGAAGAAAATATTTTGAAGCCTGAATTTTATGTCCAGCTAAACTATCAAGAGCATGCAAAGTCCATGTTATTCCTGCAGGTTTACCACAGAAAGCTGGATGTGAAAATGGTCTTAGAGGTGCTCTCCAGCCAGAAGAGAAAGCAGCCAGGAGTGTGCTCTGAGATTGTCACCACATTTCCCAAATGGGCTAGCAATTCAGAGAATCAAAAGATTCCCATTACTCCACAATGGGAACCGCAGACAGCCTCAGCGTGGTGTGAGGGGGTGGGCAGGGAGGCTGGCAGGCACCATTCACTCACCCGGCTCAGTGAAGACGCAGCGGTCCACTACAGGAAGCCAGAAGGCAGGCTGAGCTTCTGACCAGTCGGAGGAAATCTCTGCTATCCAGTGGCAGTCAGGAAAGGAGGAAAACCGAGCGGAATAACTAGAAAACAGGCTCAAAGATCCTAACGTTAACAGTTCCAAATGGTGACAGAAAAACAAACACCTAACTGTATATGACATAGTTGCACATAGTCAGAGGGAGGATTTTGGACATTCTCTACACACATGATAAATGTTAGAGACGATGATATGCTTATTACCCTGATTTGATCACCAGACATTCTATGTATCAAAACATCACTATGAATATCTACAATTATTTGTCAATTAACAAATTTTTAAAACAGACTAGACTGCATTAAAAATATACTAAATAGTATTTCCACTATAAATGACATGCTTCCAAGGAGAGAAATACAGACATGCAGAGTAAACCAAAGGAGAATTAGGGTGGTGTTTGCATATTTCAAGGTGAGCAGCATCGTGACAGTCTGTAAAAAACATACACATATACGCATCTAACAACGAGGCTCCAAAACTCGTCCAGCAGTGACGGGTAGAACAGGTAAATTGCTGCCATGGTGGATTTGAGTGTGCCCTTTACAAAACCCAGTAGGTTAAGCAAATAAGACATAGCAGCGATAACCTGAATAAGCTTTGACACACATGGTACATATGCGTTTACACTTATATGTTTACTATGTTCATATGTACACACCTTTTTGGTTTTAAAGATATGTATAAAGTTCAGGGCTACACGTGCAGTTTTGTTACCTGGACACATTGCATGGTGGGACATTCTGGGCTTTGGTGTAGCCACCACTGAATAGTGTGCATTCTACACATGAAGTAAGTTCTCACCCCTCACTCCGTTCCCACCCTCCCACCCTCCCCATCTCCAATGCTGGTTATTCCACGCTCTGTGTCCCCTCTACACGTTATTTAGCTCCCACTTCTAAGTGAGAGCATGCAGTGTTTGACTTTGTTTCTGAGTTATTCACTGAAGATGGTGGTCTTCAGCTCCATCCATGGCGTTGGAAAAGTCATGATTTCATTCTTTATGGCTGAGGAGTGGTCCATGGTGTGTGTATGCATATCCATACTACTGTGGAATGCATATATATATATATATATATGTATATAAAATTCACACACGCACACACACACACACACACACATGCACACACGCACCTCCACACACCACATCATCTTTAGCCGGTCATTCGCTGATGGCCGCTTCGGTTAATTCCATATCTTTGCTATTGTGAATAGTGCTGTGATGAACTCATAGTGGGAGCATTTTTGAGATAATGAATTCCTTTCCTTTGGGTAGATACCCAGGGGTGGGACTGCTGGATTGAATGGTAGTTCTATTTTTAGTTTTTTGGGAGAAATCCTATCATTTTCATACAGGCAGAGTGAGTTCCGTTCCCACCAACCGTGCGTAAGCATCCCTTTGTCTGCGTTCCCACCGACCGTGCGTAAGCATCCCTTTGTCTGCGTTCCCACCGACCGTGCGTAAGCGTCCCTTTGTCTGCGTTCCCACCGACCGTGCGTAAGCGTCCCTTTGTCTGCGTTCCCACCGACCGTGCGTAAGCGTCCCTTTGTCTGCGTTCCCACCGACCGTGCGTAAGCGTCCCTTTGTCTGCGTTCCCACCGACCGTGCGTAAGCGTCCCTTTGTCTGCGTTCCCACCGACCGTGAGTAAGCGTCCCTTTGTCTGCGTTCCCACCGACCGTGCGTAAGCGTCCCTTTGTCTGCGTTCCCACCGACCGTGCGTAAGCGTCCCTTTGTCTGCGTTCCCACCGACCGTGCGTAAGCGTCCCTTTGTCTGCGTTCCCACCGACCGTGCGTAAGCGTCCCTTTGTCTGCGTTCTCACCGACCGTGCGTAAGCGTCCCTTTGTCTGCGTTCTCACCGACCGTGCGTAAGCGTCCCTTTGTCTGCGTTCTCATATGTTTTGACTCTTTAGTAACAGCCATTCTGACGGGTGTGAGATGATATCTCATTTTTTTATTTTCTGGGGTGGGGGCAGGGGCTCACTCTGTCACCCATGCTGGAGTACAGCGGTGCTATCTCAGCTCCGCTTCCCGGGTTCAAGTGATCCTCCCACCTTAGCCTCCCAGGTTACTAATACAGGAGCACGCCACCGCCTGGCTAATTTTTGCATTTTCTTTTTGTAGAGACGGGATTTTGCCATGTTGCCCAGGCTGGTCTTGAACTCCCGAGCTCACATGATCCGACCGCCTCAGCTTTTCAAAGTGCTGGGATTACAGGTGTGAACCACCGCACGTGGCCTCACTGTGGTTTTAATTGACTAGGAAGCAAGAAAACACCTTGCCAGACTGATTTTTTTAAACTCAAAAGGAGAAAAAAATACAGAATAAGAGTTAACTGCAGACACAATAGAGAAGGGATAAAATATTAAGAGCAACTATGTACCACTAACTTGGAAAACACTTGGAAAAATGATAAACTGGGGAAAAACAGAAAATGCCAAGACCGGTGTAAGTAGAGTTTAAAAATGCAAAAAAGCGGTGGCCTAAGGAAGGGCAAAGGGCCCGGGATAGCCACTCCTTCCCTCTGCTCAGCCCCAGGAGTCCTGGCCCGGCTGTCGCGTGCATGGAGATACCAGGCGTGCGCCATACGTCTGTCAACTAGGACTCATTCCAGAAATTTTCAATGGAGGAAAAACAGCTGACCTCATCCCAAAAAGGCAGTGGAAACTTGCTTCTAAAACCACGTGAGGACAGTAAGAAGAAAAGGTAACTGCAAACTCATTCCATGTACGTGAAAATCCTAAATAAAATGTCAGCTATCCACATCAGACTGGTGTGCAAAGAACACTGTGTGACCGAGGGGCCTGCACGGATTGCAGGGAAGAGTTCGCAGCAGAAGACACGTCGGTGCATTTGGGTGAGAAGAGAAGCCACCTGACAGTCTTGCTAGAAGCAGAACGAACGCTGGACTGAGTGCAATGCCTGTTTGGGATAGAAGTTCCTGGAAACCTGAGAAAGGAACCTTTTGGGTGCTGGTTAGGTGCCAGTGTCGTGTTTAGGGCAGAAACTGACGGATTCAGGTCTGTCCAGTGCTGCCGCCCAGTGGGGCCTGCCATGCACACCGGGTGACAGTCACTTGGTCCCGCTCCCAGCCTCTGCTCTTCACAGCCCTGACGTGACATCCCGGGTTGTTGTTAGGTCTTCCCCATCAGAATACAAACTTAGGAGGCAGGGGCTTTGCTGCAAACCTGCACCATCCGGAACCGGACCTGGGTAGAGCTCGGTGAGTGTCGATTAAGAGTGAATAAAGTCAAGAGTCAGAAGACGCCTGCCTCTGCCTCACGGCGCCCCACCCCCCAGCAGGGCCTGCCAGTTGCAGGCAGCACCTTCAGACGAGGAAAAGCAGCTGAGGTATAAGGACCCCAGGGGCAGGCAAACCTGCTGTGGTTTCCAGGGGAAAAGATTATCTCCATAGAAAACCCCAAGGGGCCGAGAGACAGACTGTTACAGCTGATAAAGATCCAGCGACGTTGGCAATAACGGCCAGTAAATCATGGAAAATATACAGCACGTCTAAACCTGTCACATCGGGAGTTCTTCTACACCAGCAGTAACCCACAAGAAAACTACAAAATAAGACACCGTTCCGCATGGCAACAAAGCCTGTCAAGCTAAGGGAGTGTGTCTGGCAAAGAATTTCTGGATTCTTTCGGTTCTTCTACTAGAGTTTATAAAGACCTCAGAAGGCCTGAACAAATGACAGTGGGAAGGAAAACGTACGTGAAAAATGCCACTTCCCAGCTACGGCGGACGCATTCCAGTCTGCTGGAAAGGCCCAGCGACGGAGCCCAGGGTGGCATCTGGTGAGCAACCTGCCATGTCTGAAGCGGACAAAGGTCTGGGATCAAGAATGGACGAGCCGAGGCAGAGACACGAGGACATGGGCAGAATTCACGGAGACCCAGCAGCCAAGGCCAAGTGTTTGGGGAAGGCCGGTCTCACCAACACCAGAGACCTGCACGTCACCACACCGGTCTTCGGCCCATGCCCACAGGCACACGTTGGAGGCAGAGGGCTCTGAGTGAATCTGGGGGTGAGGAGACCCCCAGGAACCCTTCGGATCCCTGGGCCAGTCCTGGAGCCGGCCGCAGCCCAGGCATCCGAGGCCCCAGGGCCCGGCCAGCAGTGCCTCCGCTGCACACCAGGTGGCGCAAGAGGAAGGTGTGCAGCTCAGAGCTAGGGTGGGGGAGTCCCTGCAGAGGACACAGCAAGGGCAGGGCATGTTCCGGAATGTTCTGGAGGGGCCAGATGTGCAGAGAGCCCCTCGGATGGATCCTAAAACGTGGTTGGGCGAGAGCATGAACTAGGATGAGGCCGTGTGAGCGTGCACCCTGTGTGCAAATTCTCTTCCTGTCACAGGACACCAGCAGGGGCTCCATGGGCTGAGGAAGCGCACGGCACGCGGGAGGGGGTGGCAGTGGGGGAGGCAGGAACACGGGGATGGGATAGAGGGATGTGCTCACTGTGGGGCTCCCGGCCTGACAGGTGACAGACCCGACTCCGTGCCTGGACAGAGGGGCCGGTGGCCTGTCCAGTCTCCGGGGGTTGTACCAGCCTAGCTGGTGTGGCCACTGGCACCTGGCTTCTGTGCCCCTGTGAACCACACCCCCCTTGCTCCCAGCGCCCCAGGGAAGGTGGTGGTGCCTGTCTGGACCTGGCAGTGTCCACTTTGTGCCTGCCCAGGGCTGGGCACTGAAGCTTGCCAAGATGAACCCCAGCCCTCGGCCTGGGCGGCCCCGAGCCTGGTGCTCAGGGTGGCCTTGGGGATTGGGCTCAGGTGCAAGGCCCCAGCAGCAGCCCTCCCACTGCCCTGCACTCACACAGCCCCTCGGCACCCCAACCCCAGGCCAACAGCGCCCTGCAGGACGGGCTGGGACACCAAGCATGGCGGGCACCCTCTTTGGGGCACAGGCCTTGTTGGCGAGATGGGTGTCTTTAGAGCCTTGATGGCTCACTGCAAACCCACCGACCCCAGAAGTGGCAAGAGGGTCTTTGGACCCCAGTTTCAACCCGTGCAACAGGAGGGTGGGTGCAGCCGGAGAACTGCCCAGGCTAGGAGGCTTCACGGGAAGGCGGGGCTGAGCAAGCCCTGCCTCGGGGACCCCTCTCAGCTGAGCTGTGGGAGGAGCCCTGTTATATGGGGTTGTGGGCGGGAAGTGTCCCCGGGGCCCAATACTGAAAGGACTGGACAGGCCGAGGTTCCATGAGAGTGAGCAAGACGACCCCAGGGAGGGGTGGCTGATCTGGGGGTCCAGAGTGGCTCTGTCCTGCTGAGGGGGCGTGGCACCTGGGCCAGTGAGGGCGGCTCCCCAGGCTGAGCAGGGGCCCTCGGAGGAGTGTGAGCTGGCATGGGTGCTGGGGAAGGGGCTACACAAGCCCAAGGCCCCTCTCCTGACTCCCCTCCTGACCCTAGGCCTCGCCCCTGCCTGGGCCCCTGCACCTCCCTGGCAGCCCAGGTCTGCACTTCCCGACTCCACTGGGAGGGGTCTCGTCCTGCGAAGGCCTGAACTGGGAGCTCCCCAGGTTGCCCCAGATGCCCCCAACAGCCTGGCTACTACCACAGCAGGACTGCCACGCAGCCTGGGCCTGGACTCGTTCCCTGCAGGCTGAGCAGTCTCACCGCCTGCTGAAAGGCAGAGGCCGCGGCAGCCACCTGCAGACAGAACTGAAGCTCAGAGGCTGAGTCACCTGCCCCAGGTCACAGTGTCCGAGGCCAGGCTTTCTGGACCTGCCTTGCTCCAGGAGCTGAGCGTGAACTTGGCAGTGAGAACCGGCAGGAGGCAGCAGGGCAGCTGGGTTTACCTGGTCACTGCACACACACGTGGACATGGACACACGAGCACATGCCAACACACCAACACATGCCAATGCACATGCCAACACATGCCAACCCACCACATGCCAACGTATGCCAACACACATGCCAACACATCCATCAATGCACATGCCCCACCTTGGCTGCCAGTTTGCTCCCACAGCAACTCCAGGAAAAGCCCAGGGAGCGGAAGTAGCCAGTTCACAGGCAGGACAGCGGAGGCTGGAGAGGCCCCTGTGCCGGGAGTGGGGATGCTGGCCCCATCTCCGGGGATTCTGCTCCCAGGTTCCTCCTCTTTCCTGGAGCCCTGGTTGTGCCCCACCCTGCAAGGCAGCTGCTGACCAAATCCCTGCCCAGGAAAGTCCTGTGTGGGCTCTGAGCCTGGGCTGGGCCGTTGCTGCTGCCCAAGGCCACAGAGGTCACTGGGAGAGGAGCTGGCCCTCCTCCCACTGTACAGCCCTCCAGACTCCGCCTCCTCCCCTGAGCCCTGGTCCAGCAGGCGGGGGCTGGGAGTGGCTGGTTCTCTCAGCCCAGCCCACCTCTCCTGCACCAGGTCCTGCAGCTGCCCCAGGCCTGGGAGGGGTGGAGGGTGGTCTCACATCACCATTTCTGGTTGGCAACTGGGGTGGATGAACCCCAACTTTCCTGCAAGAAGCCAAGGGCCCCAGACCCAGGAGGATGAGGGCAGATTCTCAGGTGTAGGCTGGGTGCTCTCCGCCTAAGGACGGCATTCCCCAAGCTGACAAGGGCTTTGGTGTGGGACACAGGAGGGCTGTCGGGGGCTTACTGGGACAGAGGGGACCAGTCCTCCTCTCGCCACGCCAGCCCAGGTCCGACTGCCTCTTCTGCCTGCAGGTCCCAGGAGGAGACGGCTGGGAGGAGAGGCTGGGAGGAAGTGGGGCCTGACTCCAGACCTGGGGACACTGCAGAGGGATCCCCAAAAGCTCTACTGAATCCCTGAGTCCTCTAAACCACTGGCCAGCCTGAGCCCTGTAAGGCACAGCTGTGCCACCCCCTGGTTCTCAGCACACGATCAGGGGCCACTGCCCCTGTTCCAACGCTCCAGCGTGTGGGCAGATTGACCACAGCCAGGCAAGCTTGGGGGGACCACACACGGGGGCCTAGTCCCAGCCCACAGCACTCAACACAGGGTGGCCACACACAGGAGGCCTGGTCCTGTGGGTGACACCCCCCCATGGGCACCGAGGAAGGAGAACGGTCCAGACTCCAGGCACAATTAATGCCTGAAGAATATCTTAGTTTATAGTGTTATTACTCAGCTATTTCCTTTATACAATCCTTTATACATAGTCATGTATTAGTTTATAGTCGAACAATTAGTGCCTGAAGTATAACTTACTGCTTACATATACTAGCTTATATTATCATACTTAGTACTTAGATCTAGCACACTTAGTTCCATATACTCTTTCTATATAGTCATATAAATATTGTAGTCTATATAACCATATATATATATATTCTATATAATCATATAGGTATTGTAGTCAGAGCTGTACCGACATATTTAGTGCCTATTTGTACAATCCTTCCATATAACCATACAGTAGTTTGTAGCAGGAGGAATGCCTAGAGCAGGCACAGAACAGAAGCAGTACATGGGAAAACAGCCAGACCAGGACGAGAACCAAAGACCCAGGCGGTGGCGTCCCTGCCTGAAAGGGCACACGCTGTATGGCAGGCTTGGAGCAGGAGCCTCTCCTCCTGATAAAGGAGTTGTAGCACCTTGCGTCCAGTTCCTGTGGAAAGTCGGCCTCGGGCCTGAGATCCTGGAAGTAACCGAGGGAGAAGAACCCCTCTGCTGTGACCAGTCACGGCGCCTGTACACCCTGTCAGTCTTTTCTCGCTTCTGTGCTAGCTCAAATCATCCTCCCATAAATATCTTAAGAGAAGGGCACAAGTCTGTCAGCTCCCACCGCATTGGCTGACAGTATCCTTCTATTAGAAATCCTTTGAAGTCTCCAGCCCCCAGGTAAGAAGTGTTGCGCATGACACCTGTTGCACACAGCCCACCTCCTTGACTCAGTGACCTAATGGGCGTGGACCCCTTTTCTGCACACGACCCTTTACTACTGCACACGGCACAGCCCCCTACTGCATACAGCCCACCTCTCTGCCCAGGTGACATGATGGGGTGGCCCCTCACTTGTGACTCATGTGATTATGTATGCCCTATTACTAAGCCTGTAGATGATGACCTCACTCACGACCCTTACCCCTGCTTTACCTAATATAGACACTTCTGGGCATTTGGGGCTCTCACTGATCTCCGCTCACAGGTGGCGTAGCCCCCCGAGTCCAGATGCTCTTCACCAGTTCTTCAGTGTCCTGTCTCTTTACTTCTCAGATCCTGCACCTCAGCACAGCATAAGGGACACCCCACAACCATGTGGGGCCAGCAGCCCCACAGGTCCCAGCCCTCAGCACCCTGGGTATGACCCTGGAAAACGTGCGGCCACCATGCCCTTTGCCTGGGCTCAGATTCACTGTGAAAATCCAGGTCCTAGAGAAATAACTTTAATGCATTTAAAAACCTCAACACCGAACTCTCCCTGCCAGCCCTGCAGGGCCCCCTCCCTCCGGCCGGCCTCCTCTCAGAACTTGGGGCACTCCTGGACCCTCAGGGTCCTTCCTGTCCCACGTGGCGGTAGGAAGAGCATAGGAGGAGACCTCACATTGTCCCAGATAATCGCAGGGTGGGGCACGGCCAGGACCCTGGGAAAGAGGAGGAACCTGGGAGCAGAATCCCGAGATGCCCTAGTGCCCGTCAGTCAGGGTGGAGTTGCCCCGTGGGCGCAGCGGGGAGGTGGTGGGACCCAGCAGCTGAGAGAGGCTCGGCCAGCCAAGGGGTCTAGGCTGGGCTCCCTGGGATGTGGCGCAGCCCCCTTGAGCTTGCCTGGGGGTGTCCCTCGGGGGCACGTGATCTTCCTTCCGTGAAGTGTCCAGAGCTGGGCACCACAGCCACAGGGTCTTGGGAAGCCCCAGAGAACCATGCAGGGTCTTTGGGACAAGCCCCGTACACTTGTGGGAGCCAGGCGCGGCCACTCGCTGATCCGGGGACAGGCTGTGCTGCCGCCGGCTGGCCTCGCCCGGGCTACACGTCCGTCTCCACCCGCAGACGCTCCATCCTGCGGACATTGCCCTCCACGGCCACACGGCTGGTGATGCAGCGGGCAAAGTCCTGGGGGAACCAGCCCGTTTCTCCGTCCCGGAGCCTCTCACCATAGAACCACCCTGAAGCCGGACGGGGGTGGGAGGGAGGTGAGAGGAAGGTCATGGGTCCCCCGCCCTCTGAGCTGCTGGGCCTGAGCAGCCCAGGGCCAGGCTTCTCCTGGAACTCACCACCCACTCCTGCCTCAGAGCAGACAGCCATTGAAGCCTTGTTCACGGTCACCCGGACCCTGGTCCCTGCTCGGGTGCGGGCTGAGCACACCCCACACAGCCCCGCCCCGTGTGAGAAGCCCCGCCCCGTGTGAGAAGCCCCGCCTGCCTTCTGCAGGATCATGCTGGGCCTGACTGCTCGGGGATCCCCTAGGAGGGCAGAGACACCTCCTCCACCCCACATGGGACACACTGACCATGAACCTGCTTTTGATTCTGGGCCTCGGGGATGTGGAAGTGCTGCCTTTGAGGAGGCCCTCAAGGGAGGGTGAGGCAGGCTGTGAGCATGTGGCCACCCTGCAGCCCGGCATGCTCTGGACCTGGCCCGGCTGGACACTTACGTTCACCCATCTGTGCCCGCTGCCCACCCCTGCACTCACCGTCTTCCTCCTGCAGGACCAGGACCACATCCGCCTGCTGCAGCGTGACCTCATCCGCCTGCTTCGCAAAGAAGGCCTTGGTGATCTCCACCTGGGGCAGATCTGGGTAGGGCAGCGGCCGTCACAGGACTGTCAGCAAGCATGGGCCAGGCTCCACTCCCCAACAGCCTCTAGCAGACACATGCCCTGCGGCCGGGGCGCCCCCGACTGCCGGACCCCAGCACACGGCCAGGCGCCAGGCTCCCCTTGGCCCCAGCTGGCACTCACCTCCCTTCTCGGCGGGGCCTTGCCACCGTCTCTCACTGTGCGTGAGTGCCACAATCCACCGTGCCCGGTCACTCCTGGGGGCCAGAGACAGCGTGAGCCGGGCCTGAGGCCGACCCTGCCCTCTCAGGTTGACTCCTGACAGCCACCCAAGGGGGTGGGCAGACTGTCAGGCAGGCTAACCCGAGTCACCCCAGCCCACCCCAGGTGGCAGAGTTGGGCAGCAGCCACACACCCAGACCCCAGCCTGCTGGACCCAAGGCCACTCCGTGTCCTGGCACTGGGCCCCAGCTCCCTCATCTGTAAACAGGGCCCAGAGCTGTCCTCAGCCAAGAGGAACTTGGAGGGAATATGGGGCCTGACACACCTGCATGCCTGCCTTCCACAGGGGGTCTCAGAGCCCCCAACTGTGCCCACTCCCACCTTGAGCACTGGGACCACTCTGCCATCCTCATTGGACCCCACTGGGCTCGCTGCACCCAGCGCCACTGCTGTCCGCCTGCAGCTGTGTCCTCAGGGCCTCAGGGCTCTCCTGCCATGGGGCCTTGGCAAGGCTCTGCCTCTGTTGAGCAACCTCCTGCCCGCCCCACTGCCCTGCTCAGTTGGACTGAGCTTCCTCACGGCCCCACCGCCCCCCACTCTGTACCCCCGACCCTCCACCTTGTGTCCTCCCTTCTTCCCACTCCTGGTGGCCCAACTGCTGGTGTATCCCTTCCTGGGAACATAAACTCCAAGAGGACAAAGCTGTTTCTGTTCTGTGGCTCTATGCTGGCACCGACAGCAGGGCCGGGTGCGCGGTGGGCGTTTGGAGCCAGCCTTGGAACAGCAAGGTGGGGAGGACGAGCCGGTCCCCATGGAGCCAGGTGCCCGTGGCCTCGGAGCTGCCCTCCCGGGAGCCCCCTTACGCGGAGTCGGAGGAGAGCAGGAGCTGCTCCTGGTGGCCCTCGCTGTTGCGAAGCAGTGTCACCCGGAAGGGGTGGGGCACGGAGGAGCTGCGGTTGCCACCCCCGGGCAGGGGGAGCTCCGACGGCTCTATCTTCTCCACCTGGACGTGGTCTATCTGGGCGTAGTCCTGGACCACGTAGCTCTCTTCGCTGTGGGGACATGGGCAGTCGGTCAGTGGGATGGTCCCACCAGGCTCCCCTGCAGTGGGGAGGCAGCCACGGCCGGCCTCCAGGAGTTCCCCCAAACCACGGAACAGTGGCCACGGCTTTTGAGTCCTCCTCGTGGCTTGGACAGGCAGACCCAGGTCGCAGAGAAGGCCAGAGGCTGCACAGGGAGCGTCACCTGACCCTTACGTCTAGTATGTGCTGAGTGGAAGCCGCGCCCCGGCTCTGAGGTCGGAGGGGCTCAGGGCTGGCTACCCCACGTTCCTTCCCCAGGGCCCACAGCCCAGTGTTCATGGAGCAGGGCTTTAGGGCTTCCCACCCTCCTGCCCCACGGCCACCTTTTCTTCTTGGTCACAACCAGGACATCATTGAACAGGAACAGGTAGCATGTGGGCCGGCTGGCGAGTTTTCGGAAAAGTCCGGTTTCTTCCATCAAGGACAGCTCCCCTCGCTTCAGCAGCCACCGGGAGGCGGAGATCAGGGGGAGGGACTGGGAGGACAGAGCCGGGAGAAGCAGGTCCCCAGGGGGTAAAGGACGCACAGCACCCAGTGTGACTGACCCCTGCCTCTGGACTGGGTGACCAGCTGGCTGCCCGGGTTGGCGCTGGACAGAGGAAAGGGGCATGATGTGTCTGGGCCTCCAATCAAGGTATGCCAGGTCCTGGGCCAGACCCTGCCCGACAGCCCAGGGCTGGGTGACCACGGAACCTTCCACCCAAGCCAGGACTCGAAGGCCAGTGCTGGGGAATCTCCACGCGCACCTCACCCCTCCGTGGTGGGAGGGCTCCATGGCGATTACACAGACGCTGGGCCTCCTGGACACTGACGGAGGGCTGGCAGAGGCAGGTCCGTCCCTGATGGCCACGCTCCACGTATGAGCCTTTCCCAGCTCCTGAGCCAGGGGCAATGGGGTGGCAGTGTGGGGCAACAGAGGGTGATGGGGTGGGCAGTGTGGGGGTCACAGGTACCCGGTGTGGGGGTGGGCAGTGTGGGGGTGGGCAGTGTGGGGGTCACAGGTACGCGGTGTGGGGGTGGGCAGTGTGGGGGTCACAGGTACGCAGTGTGGGGGTGGGCAGTGTTGGGGTGGGCAGTGTGGGGGTCACAGGTACGCGGTGTGGGGGTGGGCAGTGTGGGAATCACAGGTACGCAGTGTGGGGGTGGGCAGTGTGGGGGTCACAAGGACACGGTGTGGGGGTGGGCAGTGTGGGGGTCACAGGTACGCGGTGTGGGGGTGGGCAGTGTGGGGGTGGGCAGTGTGGGGGTCACAAGTACACGGTGTGGGGGTGGGCAGTATGGGGGTGGGCAGTGTGGGGGTCACAGGTATGCAGTGTGGGGGTGGGCAGTGTGGGGGTCACAGGTACACGGTGTGGGGGTGGGCAGTGTGGGGGTGGGCAGTGTGGGGGTCACAAGTACACGGTGTGGGGGTGGGCAGTGTGGGGGTCACAGGTACGCGGTGTGGGGGTGGGCAGTGTGGGGGTGGGCAGTGTGGGGGTCACAAGTACACGGTGTGGGGGTGGGCAGTGTGGGGGTCACAGGTACGCGGTGTGGGGGTGGGCAGTGTGGGGGTGGGCAGTGTGGGGGTCACAAGTACACGGTGTGGGGGTGGGCAGTGTGGGGGTCACAGGTACGCGGTGTGGGGTGGGCAGTGTGGGGGTGGGCAGTGGGGGCGTCACAGGTACACAGTGTGGGGGTGGGCAGTGTTGGGGTCACAGGTACGCAGTGTCGGGGTGGGCAGTGTGGGGGTGGGCAGTGTGGGGGTCACAGGTACGCAGTGTGGGGGTGGGCAGTGTGGGGGTGGGCAGTGTGGGGTCACAGGTACGCGGTGTGGGGGTGGGCAGTGTGGGGGTGGGCAGTGTGGGGGTCACAAGTACACGGTGTGGGGGTGGGCAGTGTGGGGGTCACAGGTACACAGTGTGGGGGTGGGCAGTGTTGGGGTCACAGGTATGCAATGTGGGGGTGGGCAGTGTGGGGGTCACAGGTACGCAGTTTGGGGGTGGGCAGTGCGGGGGTCACAGGTACGCGGTGTGGGGGTGGGCAGTGTGGGGGTCACAGGTACGCGGTGTGGGGTGGGCAGTGTGGGGGTGGGCAGTGGGGGGGTCACAGGTACACAGTGTGGGGGTGGGCAGTGTTGGGGTCACAGGTATGCAGTATGGGGGTGGGCAGTGTGGGGGTCACAGGTACACGGTGTGGGAGTGGGCAGTGTGGGGGTGGGCAGTGTGGGTGTCACAGGTACGCAGTGTGGGGGTGGGCAGTGTGGGGGTGGGCAGTGTGGGGGTCAGAGGTACGCAGTGTGGGCATGGGCACTGTGGGGGTCTCAGGTACGCTGCATGGGGGTGGGCAGTGTGGGGTTCACAGGTACGCGGTGTGGGGGTGGGCAGTGCGGGGGTGGGCAGTGCGGGGGTCACAGGTACGCGGTGTGGGGGTGGGCAGTGTGGGGGTCACAGGTACGCGGTGTGGGGGTGGCCAATGTGGGGGTCATAGGTACGCAGTGTGAGGGTGAGCCCTGTGGGGCAACAGAGGCTGATGGGTTGGGCAGTGCGGGGGTGGGCAGTGTGGGGGTCACAGGTACACAGTGTGGGTTTGGGCAGTGTGGGGGTCACAGGTACACAGTGTGGGGTTGGGCAGTGTGGGGGTCACAGGTACACAGTGTGGGGGTGGGCAGTGTGGGCATCACAGGTACGCAGTGTGGGGGTGGGCAATGTGGGGGTCACGGGTACACAGTGTGGGTTTGGGCAGTGTGGCGGTCACAGGTATGCAGTGTCGGGGTGGGCAGTGTGGGGCAACAGAGGGTGATGGGGTGGGCAGTGCAGGGGTGGGAAGCATGGGGGCAGCAAAGGTGGGCAGTGTCGGGGGTAGGGAGCGTGGGGGTGATGGGGAGTGTGGGGGTGATGGGTGGGCATCGCAGTGGGTGGTGGCAGCACAGGGTGGTGGGGGGTGCAGTGTGGGAAGGAGAAGTCTGCCCACCTGCCCACCAGCCTGACTCCTCAGCCACTATTGACACCTCTCCACCTGCTCCCAGTGGCCCCGTCTTCTCTGCCTGTGCCCACTATAGGCTCAGAGCCCCCAGCGCCCCTGGCTCCAGGCCTCTGCCGCCACCCTCCCTCCTGGACGGGCCTGCTCTCCCTGCTCCCACACTTGTCTCAAAGACCAGCTTCAAGACCATGCGGGGGTAAGAGGCCCGGTCAGGGGTTGGCCAAGTCTGGGAGGGGTTCCTTGCTCCGGTGGGGGCAGGTGTTATGCCCCAGACTCAGGAGGACCAGGGAGACAAGCGTGAGAGCTGCACGGCTGTGGGCTGGGTACCAGGGGTGGGAAGTCACTGCCCTGACGTCTGCTCCTGACCCACCCTGGGAGCCCCCTCCCCCAGCTGGGATCCCCTGCGCCCTTACTCAGTTGTCCACGGCCCTAAGCGAGGGTGGCCCATACCATGTCACCCACTCCATGCTCCACCTCTGAAGGGCACCGGCTGGGTGGGGCACCAGGACAGGAGGCCCATGTGGGCCCGCCTTGCCGGACGGTCCCTGGGCTGTCTCCCAGCAATAGACGACAGGGCCAGCGTGTGGGATGGTTTGGGGGGGGCTCTGGTGGCAGAGGTCCGAGCCCTGCCTGTTTGTGGCAGGGATTAGGGCTGCCTGGGCCTGGGATGGAAACATTTCACCTTACCCAGAATCCAAGCCTCACTGGGAAACATGAGATCTGGGCCAGCCCTGGAATCACCTTGTCCCCTTCCCTCCAACCTCAGGCCCTGCCCAGCCCCCGAGGGGCCAGCAAGGAGCCCTGTCCCCAGGTAAGCGCGCTGACTGTGCCACTCCTGTTGGCCCCTCAGCTTCGTCACTGAGGGACTGGGGTCTGCCCTGTGCCCACGCAGTCCTGGGGACGGGACAAGGGCCACAGAGGCCCACCCAGTGGAGTTGGGGAGGGGTACACCAAGGACATTCCCAGATGGGGAAACTGAGGCCGGGAGAGGCCAAAGGCACCAGTCCTAGGAGGCCCAGCCCCCAGGCCTCATGAGCACAGGCACCTACTCTCCAGCCTTTAGGCTCAGGGGTGTGACCCGCCCTCACACGCAGGCCAGCAGGGAGGGCTGAGTGGGAACTGGTCTGAGTGGCCTGAGGTCCGGGGCCACCTACCTTGACCTTGCTGAAGTCCAGCTGTGTGTGCAGTGTGTACATCTGCTCCATGCGCTCCATCCTGTGGGCCCCCTCATTGCACTGCTTCACCAGCTGCAGGGCGGGGCCCGTGTGAGAGACTGGTGCTGCTGGGCCCTGGACCCCTGCTCACCAGCACCTGGCTGCCCGCAGTGGCTGCACTGGACCAGCCATGCCATAGGCACATCAACTGTGCGAGAACCCCCCCCGCCCCCTACTCTGGGTCTCGGTTTTCCTGCCAGTGCTGTGAAAGGCTTGGGATAGATAATCGGAGGACTCTCCCTGCCCTGGACGGTGTGGGGAGCCAGCTCTATGACACTGGGTGAGGTAGGGTGGGCGGGGGCAGGGTCGGGGTACGGGACTGTGGTGGGGCTGGGTCCAGGCCCCATCTCACCTTGCTGATGGCCTTCAGTGCACGGCTGGCAGCCTTGTACCTCTCAGGGTGGCCCTGGGTCTTGAGGCACAGCGTCTGTACAGGACAGCAGACATGAGGCAGAGAGTCCCCCCTGGCATCCCAGCTGTGGAGCTCCCACCAACACCAGACCCTGGGTGGGGCTGCAGGGCAGTCAAGAGCTGGCCTCCCAAGGGCTCCTGCAGGGTCCCACTGCATGTACAGCCCCTGACGGCCTCTGTGCCACCTGGAGCTCTGCCAGGTC
The DNA here is from genome assembly GCF_030222135.1 of Aotus nancymaae. Classification (NCBI taxonomy): domain Eukaryota; kingdom Metazoa; phylum Chordata; class Mammalia; order Primates; family Aotidae; genus Aotus; species Aotus nancymaae. The sequence goes on along the minus strand of NW_026988467.1, from coordinate 652,131 downwards.
AGGCCAGGTTGAGTGGGAACAGGAGCTAGCATCCCCGCCCGGAACCCTCCCCTTCCCATCCTTGGCCATCTACATTCAAAGTGGGGAATCGGCAGTGGAGGCCCCTGGCAGCCCCATTTCTGCACATCCCTGGGGCCCCCGGGAGTTTGGGATTCTGTCTGGCTTGGGCAGCCCTGCCATATGCGGAGCTGTGTGCATGCAGGCAGCATGCATACATGTGAATATGGGTGTGTACTGTGTGTGCACATGTGTACCTGCATGCGTGTGAATATGGGTGTGTGCATGTGTATCTGCATGCATGTGATATGCGTGCAGGCAGCATGCATGCGTGTGAATATGGGTGTATACTGTGTGCACATGTGTACCTGCATGTGTGTGAATATGGGTGTGTACTGTGTGTGCACGTGTACCTGCATGAGTGTGAATATGGGTGTCTACTGTGTGCGCACGTGTGCGAATATGCGTGTGAATGTGGGTGTGTGCTGTGTGCGCACGCGTACCTGCATGCGTGTGAATGTGGGTGTGTGCTGTGTGCGCACGCGTACCTGCATGCGTGTGAATGTGGGTGTGTGCTGTGTGCGCACGCGTACCTGCATGCGTGTGAATGTGGGTGTGTGCTGTGTGCGCACGCGTACCTGCATGCGTGTGAATGTGGGTGTGTGCTGTGTGCGCACGCGTACCTGCATGCGTGTGAATGTGGGTGTGTGCTGTGTGCGCACGCGTACCTGCATGCGTGTGAATGTGGGTGTGTGCTGTGTGCGCACGCGTACCTGCATGAGTGTGAATGTGGGTGTGTGCTGTGTGCGCACGCGTACCTGCATGCGTGTGAATGTGGGTGTGTGCTGTGTGCGCACGCGTACCTGCATGCGTGTGAATGTGGGTGTGTGCTGTGTGCGCACGTGTGCGAATATGCGTGTGAATGTGGGTGTGTGCTGTGTGCGCACGCGTACCTGCATGCGTGTGAATGTGGGTGTGTGCTGTGTGCGCACGCGTACCTGCATGCGTGTGAATGTGGGTGTGTGCTGTGTGCAGGCAGCATGCATGCATGTGAATATGGGTGTGTACTGTGTGCACATGTGTACCTGCATGTGTGTGAATGTGCATGTGTACTGTGTGTGCATGTGTACCTGTATGTGTGCACACTTGTGTGTACATGCACGCACTGGGTGCCTGTGTGCAGTGCCAGTGTGTGCACTGTGCACACAGGGACATGCACACACACGTGCATATATGTATGTGAATGCATGTGCATTGTATACACATATATGTGCATGTGTGTCCACGTTTCACCCTCGTGTACTCTCTGCCCTGCAGGCTGGCATCCCACACATGCGGCCCATGCTGGTGAGCCCCTGTGAGCCCCTCTCTGCATCCACAGAATGGGGAGAGTAGGTGACTGGGACACCCACAGAGCTACCACGTCTAGAAGGACTGGTGGGGTGGGGCCTGGGTGATGCCAGTTTCAGCTCGTCACTGTGCCTGAAGCTCATGAACCACTGAGTAAGTGAACAAAAATCTTCCAAGTCCTGGAACAGCTCCCGGCACTGAGCACTGTTGGTGGCGGTGACTACAGAGTCGTCGTGGTTATTAAAGCTGTTGTATGGTCACAACTACTAAAATATCATAGGCCAGGCAGGGAGGAGGTCACAAGAGGGTAATGCTCCGTCCGAGGGGGACTCTGGCAGTAGGACCCGGAAGCTAGCCCAGCCCCAGCCCCAGGCCGTGAACTCACATCCGTCAGGAGGGGCAGCCGGGTTACCCGCTGCATGGGCAGGATCAGGAAGGAGAGCATGGGCAGGCCCCCGCACGCCGGCCGCCTCTCAATCTCTCTCAGGACCTCTCGGAAGGTGGCGTTGCTGCTTCTGCAAGAGGACAAGCCTGTTCTTCCAGGCTCTGCATGGCCGGGCCGTACCAAAATCAGGCGGGGCCTGCAGAAGTTGGGCTGGGAGCAGGAGGGCGCTCGAGACCTTGGGCGCCCCACTCACGTCAGCTTCTGCAGTGTGCGCTGCTGGTAGACCTCGTTGGAGCAGTAGGCGATGTAGGGGTGGAAGTGCCTCTCGGCATGCTCCTCCAGGATGTCGCTGATGTCCTCCACCAGCACCTGGGCCTTGTGCCGCTGCTCCAGGTCCTCGAAGAACCTGAAGGTGAGGGGGGCGAGGAGGGTGCCACAGGGCTGGCAGTCGGGCCCCATGTGTGTACACACACAGACGCGCATATGCACACACACTCAAAACACACACATGTACACGGCAGGAGCCAAGCGCAGGTCCCAGAGGCAGCACGTGGCAGGCACTCAGGGTGGGATGCAGGACAGCAGGGAGGGCAGGTGGGAAGCGGTCAGAGAGGCCTGGGGCTCCTTACAGAGCCCCCGCCACGATCCCATGCACCGGTGTCGCCCCTCTGTTGTCTAGCGGCAGCCCCAGCGACTGTCCCCAAAGGTGGGCCCGTTTGGACCTCCTGTCCTGGCGCTGTGTCCAATTGGTGCCCTTTGCCCTTCAAGCTCCTTCCAGCTAAAACAACTGGGCCCTGGCACTGGCCTGGGCCCCCACTACGGCACCAGCCTGCCCCTGGGAAGAAACTCAGGAACGGAAGCTCAGGGACAGGCACAAGAGCCCAGCCTCCGGGTCACACAGAGAGGCAAACCGCCAAGGATGAGTCCCAAACCCCAGCAGCTCTGCCAGCCAAGCTCCCAGCTGCGTTCATGAACCGCCTGTTTGCTTTCGCTGGGTCCCCCACCCGTTCTGAGTGGGGAGTCAAGGCCAGGGGGCAGGTGTGGGCTCTTGGCAGACTCCCTGGAGGTGACTACGAGCCCCTCACCTCCTCCGTGACCCAGGCCTTTGCTTAGGGTGGCCGGGATGAAGGGAGTTAACACTTGGTCAGAGCTGGGCCAGAGCTGCCAGGGTTCTGCTCCTACGGGCAGCCAGAGCCACCGAGGCCGGGCTTAGCTGGACCCACAATGGTTACCCAGTGTGCAAGGTGATGGCCAGAGCCTCATCCATCCTGCAGACCCTCAGAGCACCCAACCTGAGACCATATCCATGTCTCCAGGCCACGGGCATGGGAGGTCCTCTCACCCTAAGAGCTCTGTCCTTCTGAGGACTCCCTTGCCCAGCTCGGAGGTGGGCGGGGTCCCTCCTCCCACTGCTCACTGGGCCCGACTGGGCCTTCCACCCACGCAGGAGCCACGATTCCTGTAGGGAGAGCAACCGGAGAGCCACTTGCCCTTGGGAAGCCCCAGCAGATGGAACAGTGGCCCCGTGGACAAGGACCCAGGAGGGCATGGGAGGTCCCGGCCATTGGATGAGCAGGGCCGAGATACTCATGTGTGCCAGGCCGGCCAGCAGCTCACATGCAACTGCAGGTTCTGAGAAGGGTCTGGGAGAGCTGGCCACCTGGCCCTGACCCCAAATAGTGATGATTCCCCAGAGAGTTCGCTGTGAATGCCAGGAGCTTCCGGAGCCCAGCTCGGGGAGGAGGGCCCGCCCCGGGGCAGCAATCAAAAGCCCCAGGGAGGTCAGAGGCAAACACGCAGCCGCCTGACACAGAGGGGATCCTGCTCCGAAGACACACAGCCTGCGTGGCTGGGGACAGAGCTGGGGGAGGGGCAGCCACTGTCTCAGAGCCCTCCCCCTCTCCAGCCCCGTCCCATGCTGAGTCAGAGATTGGGCGTTTCCCACAGCTGGTCCCTGGAGCTCTACAGGAAGCCCCTGCCTCCAAGAATAAGGTGGCTCCCTGCCCACCCTCAGGGTCCCCAAATTCCGCAAGGGCACCCCACAGGGAGCAGATGGGTGGGACTTGCCAGGGGCGGGGCTAATATAAGAATGAGCCAGCAGCCACCACTGTCGGGGCCACCCCGTACCAGGCACTACAGGCCCCTAATCATCTTCCGGCATCACCCAAGCCCATGAGGTGGCCAGAGGCACTGCCCCTCAGGTTAACATTGAGGCCGAGGCTCAGGGGACTGGATGATGCCCCAGGGTCCTCCTGCATCTAGGGGCAGCACACGGTGGAGACCACACATAGCCCTGCCCAGGCACACAAACCATGCACACGCATCCCTGTCCACGAATACACACCCATGCACACACACCAGGGTGCCAGATGCTCCCAAGCCACTCTCCAGGCACACACACCCATGCACCCATGCACACCCATGCACACACCTGCGGACACACCCCTGCCCAGGCACACACACCCATGCACCTGTGCACACACACCTGTGGACACACCCCTGCCCAGGCACACACACCCATGCACCCATGCACACCCGTGCACACACCTGTGGTCACACCCCTGCCCAGGCACACACCCATGCACACATGCACACCCATGTGCACACACACCTGTGGACACACATCCATGCACACATGCACACCCATGCACACACACCTGTGGACACACACCCATGCTGGGCTGTAGCTACATCAGCTGCATTTCCAGACTCTCTTCCAGCTCCAGGCCCTGCAACCAGAGCCCAGGTCCAGCCACCGGACACCTTTGGGCGGAACATGACCCAGGGCTGCAACTCGAGGCTTCCTGCCTACGGGTGAGCAGCTGTGGGCACCACTGCCTGGGTCACGTGGCCCTCTGTGCCTGGGTGTCCTGGTGAATGGCGCTTGGCAGTGTGGCAGGGCTGTAGCCCTGAGAAGTGCTCCACGTCTTACGAGCAACCAGGATGCCATAGCCCAGCACTCGGCCCGGCCCTGGGTCCAGCTCTCCGTGGCCTCGAGGACCCTCAGAGGTCATCACGCTCCGTGGGAGCCAGCAGCTGCCCCAAACCGTCCCCATCAAGGTGCAGTCCAGGCTCCCCAGGTCCTGCTGACGCCGCCGTGGTGCCCATGGTGGGGGGCACCTTCCTTGCAGAGACCCTTGTGTGGAAGGCTGTGACGAGGCCTTACCTCTGGCTGGCACTCAACACGTCCAGGATGTTGGAGAAGAGGTGGTGATGCTCCATCTGGGTCATGGTCGCCCGCAGCTCCTGGGACCGCAGGAACTCTGTCACCAGGACGCTCAGGCTGTGCTGGTAGGAGAACTCGGACGTGAGGATCTCGAACATGGCCTGCGGAGAGGGGCCTGGGTGAGCCCCACAGTGACGCTGGATGCGGGTGTGCCTCAGGGACTGATGCTCAGAACAGGACGTGGCCCAGGTGGCAGGGGCAGTTGGGGAAAGGAGCTTCGGACAGACCCCTGGATGGGCCTGTCAGGACAGCCAGCCTGGGAATGCCAGGCTGACCTCCCTGCGTGCCCCTGGCTGGGTGCCTTATGAGCTGCATGAAGCTGGGCAATGAACCCCGTCCGCATTGGAAAAGAGGGTGATGGCAGCCGCTGGACTCTGAGGATTCACCTGGTGACACGAAGGGGCCCCATCAGGGCATAGCACAGGTGGAGGCACAGCCAGGCCTGTGCGAGGCATTGGTCATCATGACAGGGGCCTGGTGCTGGAGGTGGCCACGGAGGGATGGCTGGCGGCGCCACCTGGCTGCTACCCCTCCCCGGGGGTGTGTGGCCCAGGCCGTGGTGGGGCAGCCCTCCCGCCCGGGGCCCTCACCTCCTGCCTCTTGCGCTCCTCGGTGGAGAGCTGCTCCAGGATGCCCGACTCCATCACCTGGGGGGACACAGGCCCAGGAGCTCCAGGTCAAATGTCCTGGAAGCCCATGCCAAAGTCTCCCTTCTGTCCTCCTCCTGATGGACCTCCTGATAGACAGCTGAGACGGGGGCTTGGGCAGACACCCACAGCCACCCCGCTGGGCTCGGTGAAGTCCGACCCTGGAGCCAACCTGTCCCTGCCACCTTCCTCTCTGTGGAGCCCTCCTAGGGGATGCCGATGAGCAGGCCCAACCCCTCCAAAGAGCCCCAGAGCAGCCCAGAAAAGAACATGGGCATCCAGAGCGAAAGGCCAGAGGGCGGGAGGGGCTCTCATCCCAAGGACCTTCCCAGCAGATGGAGAGATGCAGAGCCCACCCAGCGAGGGAGTGTGGAGGGCGGGACTGTGACTCAGACCCCACCTGGGCGGGGTGTCAGTGAAGGCATGGGTGACGCTGTGCCCACCCGGCTCCCTCCTCCTCAGGGGCCACAGCTGGTGGGTCACCTTGGCAGGAGCGTGGTTCCCTTGGCAGAGCGCGTCAGGCACAGTGGGCTGCCACACTGCCCAGGGGTCCCCTCTGCAGGACCCAGGTCACCCTGCTTCGTGCTCTGCTCCTCACTGGGCTGGGCAGAAAGGCCGCCAACAGCACCTCGTACAAGGGCGAGTCCCCGTACCCCAAGCCCGTGCCTCCTTCCCACGAGGGGCCGGAATCTCTGCAGTTACCAGGGTGCAGTGCTGGACCCCACCCCAGACAGGGGGAGACCACACATGCCCAGCTCCAAAGGGGAGTAGGCCTGCACTTCCAGACCTTTCTGTCTGGGGGGAGGCTGCTCCTTGCCTGCCCTCACCCCACGCTGGGTCTGCCCTGGCCGGGGTCCCGGGGCACACAGCGCCATGGAGCGTGGTGGGCAGTTGCTGTGCTCCCCTCCAGATGGCGAACAAGGAGCCCCATTGTACTGCAGGTGGGGCCTGCCCTCCCCAATGCCCGCCATGCCCACGGCCACACATGGTCCCCTCCCTAGGACTTCAAGGCGGGGGTCACGTGCAGTCCACCTGGGGCAGGAACAGCCACCCCCACAAGCACAGGGACTGCTCCGGGCCATGCTCTCCACGGAGACCCCACAGGGCGGGGACGAGCCCCCATTTTCAGATGTGAAAAGTGAAGGGATGGCTTGACCCTGGCCCTAGCTCCAAGCCCCAGCCACTCCCATCCCCGCTGTCTCCTTGCACGGATCCTCCAGCCCTCTCCTGGGAAGGAGCTCCTGGTGCCTGCAGCTCCCTGTAGGGGAGTCTGAGCAGGGCCGCCCCTCACATGCACGATGGCAGAGGGCAAACTTGCATGCCTGGTGGCCCACCCTCCCGTGACCACTCCAGGTGCTGAGCCAGGCCCGCATGGGCAGGGCAACGCAGGGCACAGGAGAGAGAAGGGAGACCCCCAGGTCCTGCCCACAGCCGAGGGGCTTCTGAGAAGGCTGCCCACCGTCCCTGGGAGAACTGGGCCGCTGCTGGGGACCAGCCACCTGGGCTCGGGGAAGGAACAACGGCGTGGGGGAGGGGCTGTGGCTTCTGCCTGCCTCCATGGGGCAGCCTCACCCACCCTCCAGCACTACCTCCGGGAGCTGGCTCCAGGTGACCTGGGCGGGCCGGTAGCTCTTGACCACAATGGTGGCATCCGCCTTCCGGGCTCCCTCGGGGCTGGAGGGCTCGTCGAGGATGTCATCATCAGACTCCTGGCTGGTGTTCAGGCCCCGCTCCTGGATCTCCTGGTAGAACTGGGGGTCTGGAGAGAGAAGCGGGGATCAGAAAAGGCTGGGCCTCCCTGGAACCCGCAGGCTGAGCCCTCCCCAAGGCCTCCTCGGAGCCCATGATGGGATTGGGCAGCACAGACCCCCCCGGGCGGGGTCCCCTAAGGCCCGCAGGCTCCACAGCTAAGAGGGAGAGGGAGGCTCTGGGTGGTGGCCGCCTAAGGTGCTGGGCGGGAAGGTGCTGGGCGCCAGTCCTGAGACCTCTCCCACGCCACAAGCCCCTCCTGAAATGGGCCGGACCTGGCTCAGGCGCCTCTACGCCAGCCTTACCCTGAGACTCGGGCATCACTGCTGCTCTCCTGGGGACGATTTTCCCAGAGATTTCTGTAGAGGAGGCCTCAGTGTCCCCTCCTGGGCCCATGCCTGTCCACTAAGCTCCTGGGGGCTGGAGAGGGCCACTGTGCCTTGGGGCCCCTGGACAAAGGCCAAGCCTGGAGCTGGGCACTTGAGGCCCTAGTCCCCCCGGCCTCTGACCTCTTCACACCCCAGGCACTTTGACCATGGCAGCAGGCACCTCCCTATGTCAGCCTCTCGTGGGGTGCTCTCATGTCCCGCCAGCAGGCTGAGTGGGCATCACCCACCCCAGCCGGAGGCCCCAGCACAGGGCTCCCCTCCGGCCTCGGATTCCAGAGTCCGTGGTGTGGGCCTGGCGCCCTCACTGCCACTGCAGGCCGAGCCCAGCACACACATGGGTGTTCAGGGCAAGTCTGGGGGCTCTGTCTGTGCCCTGCCCTTCAGATCACATAGAATAGAGTCCAGGGGAACTTTCTAGACCTTTCTAGACTCATCAGGGCTGCATGGTCAGACCAGTCACTGGGACCTCAGGATCTCAGCCTCTGGAAGGACCCCATCAAGCCGCTCTGGTAATCCCAAGACACCAAACTGAGGCCCACCTGACCCCCAGGGTGTCCCAGTGAGACCAGCTTCGCCTGGAGCCCCTCCCGGTTCGCGGTGCCTCTCAAAGCCACTCACCGTCCTTGAAGGAGCCCTTGTGTCCGCGTTTCCGCCCCAGTGTCTTCTGCACAAAAGAGACACAGAAACCACAGCCGTCAGCCAGGGCAGGTGTGGCTCGCCACGACGCTGCACCCCAGCCCCGCCTGAGCCCAGGCCCACCGCGACGCTGCACCCCAGCCCCGCCTGAGCCCAGGCCCACCGTGACGCTGCACCCTAGCCCCGCCTGAGCCCAGGCCCACCATGACGCTGCACCCCAGCCCCGCCTGAGCCCAGGCTCACTGGGATGCAGCACCCCAGCCCCGCCTGAGCCCAGGCCCACCGCGACGCTGCACCCCAGCCCCACCTGAGCCCAGGCTCACTGGGATGCAGCACCCCAGCCCCGCCTGAGCCCAGGCCCACCGCGACGCTGCACCCCAGCCCCGCCTGAGCCCAGGCTCACTGGGATGCAGCACCCCAGCCCCGCCTGAGCCCAGGCCCACCGCGACGCTGCACCCTAGCCCCACCTGAGCCCAGGCTCACCGGGATGCAGCACCCCAGCCCTGCCTAAGCCCAGGCCCACCAGCTAAAGAGACCCCAGGGACCTCACGGCTCCATGTTTGAAGCTATGCCCGACGGGAGGGGGCCCCGTCGGGCACACAAAAGGTGCACAATAAATGCCAACTCCACAGGGCCTCAGGGCCACCTGTCTAAGCAGAGGCCAGGACAGGTGGAAGGCTCAGAGCAGGCAGGACACGTGGCTGAGGGCGGTCAGGTCCAGGAGGGCTGCTTGGAGGAGGAGGAAGGGTTGAACTCATCGTGAGGGGATGCTCAGGAGTTTCGAGCAGGCCTGGAGGGAACCCGTGGCAGGGCAGGTATGGGTGGGAGAGGGCGGTGGAGGGACAGTGGGGCAGCACACAGGCCCCTGGGGACCAGGACCGGGTGGGGCAGGTGAGCAAGGACTGGTGGGTCAGTGTCCAGCCCCAAGCAAGGGCCTGGGGGCCGCAGCAGAAGGCCAGGATGGCAGAAGCGACGAGAGGGGCTGGGTTTCTGGGAAGGCCCCACACTCAGGTGCCCGGCTCAGAGCCCACCCTCCTTGGCTGGGACACCACACTTGCCCGACGTCCAGGTGTGCTGGTTCCCAGAAGGAGAGAGGTTGATTTGTTGGAACGAGTTGGGGCCTGAAAACTCCCCTTTCTGGTTGGGAACATGCGGCGCTCCCAGCTGCACCTGGCCTGGCACCCTCAGCCCTGTGCCCCACACCCCACCTCAAGCGCTCCCCCGGACCCCCTTCCATCTCCCCCACCCCCCACCCTGTCCTCTCCTTTCTGCCTCTGCCCTAATTCTCCTTGCACTCCAGCCCTTCCTGCGCCCAGGCCCACCAGCTAACGAGACCAAGCAGGGTGGCCAGAGTCCCAGTCCCAGCCGTGTGGGTGTCCAGGCGCCACGCAGCTCTCCCTGAACACGGTTTGCAGCTCCAAGGCTGCCTGAAAGCAAGGTCTGGCCCCCAGCCATAGGGAACGGTGACTCGGAGGATGAGGGATGCTGGGCTCAGGAGCCCCAGGTGGCTGTTCTGTCCCCTGGGCCCTAGTGGCACATGCAGCAGGCTACGTCCTGCCCAGAGAAGGGTCTGCTGCCACCATGCCCCATACCTAAAGCCACCGCCAGCAGGCAGGGAAGCAGGGCTCCGTGTACAGAGGGAGCATGCAGACTTCTCCCGAACCCCCGGCCGCCACACGGCTGCCCTGCTGAGTCCCTGTCTGGAGCTGCCGGGGCAGATGGAGCCAGGCCAGTCAGTGCAGCAAGGCCACCCTGGACCCCGTAATCCAGGCAGGCCAGCTCCTGGCCAGGGCTCGGAAGCAGGGGCTGAGCCCTTCCAGGGACCTGCCCTCCACCAAGGCTGGGAGCAGGGACACCAGAGTCCAGGGGCCTGGGTAGAAGCCTTGACCTTTCTGAGCCTCTGCTACCTCCTCTGCGAGGTGGGATCTTCACACTCACAGACTGGGCTGAACCGGAATAAACCAGTTGAGAGCCCTCATGCAGCAGGTGCTTACTAATGGCAGCTGCCATGATGCAGATGACGGTGGTGGGCCGGTTAGGCCACCCCTCTGCCTAGCAGCCCCTCCCCTGGTCCATGCAGGCGGGCCCCTACCTTGTGTCTGGCGGGGCTCCGAGTGGCAGGCTGGCTAGGCTCCTCGGCCAGAGCCTGCAGCTTCGGGCTTAGCTGGATGGTGTACCCCTGGCCACCCGGCTTCCCCAGGCCCTTCATGGCCGCTCGGTAGGATTGGTTCCGTAGGTTCCGCCTCAGCATGCCCCCGGGGTCCGTGTCCACGTCCATGTCGTCCAGGGAGAAGCTGGTGGCTGGGAGGAGCTGGGGGTTCCGCCGGGCAGCCTCCCTGCTGAGCACAGCTGCCCCGAAGCTCTGGTGGCGGGCTGGGGTCTTTGACTTGCTGGCCATGGCCAGGCCCTTGGGGATCAGCTGCTGGGTGCCCAGTTTCAGGGCCGCTGGGCTCTCTGTGCTCAGGACGATGGGCCGAGGCTCTGGGAGTGCTGGGGCCTCGGGCTGGAAGGCGGCATTGTCCCTGATGCGCAGGGAGCCACGGACCATCGGGAGCCCAGAGGCTGGGTTCCCACTGGCATCGATCCGGAGCTCCGAGTGGAAGCGGTATTCCAGGAGCTTCTCCTCCAAGGAGCTGTCTGAGTGCCGCTGGGACATGCTGGGTGGCTGCCAGGTCCTGGGGGATGGGCAGAAGTGAGGGTCTTATGAGGCTGCTCTCCGCAGTCCCCTCGGGTGTCCACCCCCTGGCTCCTTGGCAGACACCTGGCCGGGGCCCCAGGACAGCTCCCAGGACAAACTGTGCAAGGACAGAGCCGCAGCCAGGAACAGAGCGGGTCAGCAGCACGGCCAGCCCTCACTGCCGGGAGCCAGGCACGTCTGAGGCTGAAGGTTGGGGACGGGATGGGATTGGACAGGCTCTGGTTCTCAAAGCTCTGAGGGACAAGGTGGGCACAGCCTGCAGGGAGAGGCTGGACCTGGGAGGCTGGGAGGCCACACTGACGGGCGGGACGCGCTGAGGACACGTTCCTGAGCCGGGAGGCAGGTGGGGCCACTCAGGCGCATGGCCCTGGAGCCCTACAGACCGGGGCTGGAATCCTGGCTCACACCTGCAGTCATGCAGCCTCCTGAACCATGTCCTCGTGGTGAACACGATGGTGACAGCGCTGCACTGTGGGGCTTCCCAAGGCCGGTGTCAGCCACGGCAGCAGCGACCACAGCCTCTGCCTCATCGGCGCCTTTTGAGAACCCAACCCAGGCTCCACTGGCAGTGGGGGGGCGGGGTGTCAGACGAACGACCCAGGCCTGTGATTCCCCTGTCCCTCAGCCACACGGTGACGTGACTGTGGCGGACTGTCCACGGAACCCTTCCACACACCAAGTAACGTGCTTGTATTTTTCCATATTTCTGAACTGGGCATGACAATTCTGGTCTCAGGAGCCTCACAGTCAGGTACAACACCCGGCCACTGGCGTCTCACCCGCATCACCCAGCGTGGGGTGGGAGCTGCCCTGGAGACATCACCGTAGCCCGATCACTCCACGCTCCGGCCCCGCCCCTGCCATGCTGCTGCCCGTCCCTCCTGGCAGCTCAGGTCCCCGAGCCCATCTCTACCCCGATGTCCCCTTCATGGTCCGAGGCTGGCAGCCCTGCACCCGACACTGCTGTTTCCTCCTTCCAGACCCAAGGCAGGGCTGCTCTCCTGCCCATGGGAAAGGCATGGTCCTGTGACTGGCTTTGGGACATGTGTCTCTGCCAGGGAGGAATTTGGAAAGCCAGCTCTCGACCTGCCACTGGGCCTTCCCCGGCTGCCATGACTGTGGGCATGCGTGGCCAGGCAGAGCCCCGATGGCCTGAACCCCCAGGTGACTGATGTGTGCAGAGCCCCCAGCTGACCCGGACTGCAGGAGCCGGGCCTGGAAGTCTGTTCTGGGCACTCTCGGGCTGTGGTGGCTACACATCACCTCCTGAGTGATGGCGCATTGCTCAGCCACAGCGCTCAGGCCCACAGTGACCTTTTGTGTCCCGGGCTGCTTGCAACCCTCCTGGGCGCTTGCAAAATTCAGCACTGAGCACTGGGTTCTGCGGCCTGCTCTCCCAGGCCTCCTGCCTCTCCCCTCTGCTGCTCAGGGACTCCCACAGGTGTCGGGGGCAGTCCTGACTGAGACACGAGGTCAGTGAGCAAGTGATGCTGCCTCTCTGTGCCTCAGTTTTAAAACCTGTAAAATGGGCAGGATAAGAGCAAGGCCCGCCTCCTGAAGGTTCTGCGGGAAGCGGGAAGCATGCAAAATGTGTAACAGGATACCCGGCTGGCTGTGAGCGCACGTCGTGAGCAACGCCTTGCTGAATCAGAGACCAGCTTACGCTCCCTCCCCGGGCTTACGGAGCTTCGCAGGTTCAAAAAGGAACAACACGGAGGAAACTCACTGCTTCATTCTTTCCCTTTTTAAAAAAATAAATAAATAAAAACAATAACAGCCACCCTTCAGCATGCCCCTTAGACATCCAGAACTTCACACACGTGAAAACGGCCGGGGTCTCTTGGGGTGGAAGCCAATTTTTCTGACGGGCAAACAAGGCTGAGTCACTCACCCAAAGTGACTTCCTGCAGGGAGGCTGCCTAGAGTTAGCCACACAATGACCCGAATTAGCACCTCTGGAGCACCCGCAGGGCACACCCGGGGGACGTCCCTCTGTCCCTGCTCGGCTGGGAGCCACCGCACTCTCCCAGGACACAAGTTCTCTGATAAAACCATCACAGGAAGGCATGTGCGGCTGAGCCTCCCAGGCCCTAGGGAGGGGCGGTCCCTGGAGCCCGCAGCCCCCACGTTGGCCAGGAGGGCGCATTCCTCAGGACATTCCGAATCACCGGCTGAGGACAGTGGCAGACACAACAGGCCTCCCCCGGGGCTGGTGTCCATGACGCTGACCAAGGTCTGCACCATCCCAGGATCACCCGCTCACAGTATCGTGTCTGCGAGTTACAGGGGCCTGGCCAAGAAATCTGTTCTTTCAGGCTTCTGTCTGTCTACACGCCAAGCAGAGCGCACTCCCAGGTGGGCGGCCAGCCTACGCTCCTGCAGTCCTTCATTCTAAGCGTGATTTCTTTCCCTAGGAGGCATTTTACGTGGTTGTAAAGGGCTGTGGCACTCACACGCCCACATCATCCCCATGCTCCCACCAAACAAATGTCCCCAAGACCCCACAGCCCCTAAACACAGAGCACCCCACCTGCACTGTCCCCCTTCCAGCTCTCAGAGGCCCTCCTCCTCCCTATGGGGCCAGACTGGCCAGGCCTGACCGTCCCTGACCATGTCGGTGTCCCGGCCCTCGCTGGTAACACTCCCTGGCTGGCAGCTGCTGTCCCAGGAGAGGTCAAAGTCTGCTCCACTGCTGGGAGGTGCCCAAACGGGAGAGCCAGAGCCATCGCTGGGTGTGACCTCCGCTCCCAGCAAGGCAGCCACACCCACAGGCCTAAAAGAGAGCCTAAGGGGTGTGGGCAGGGGCTCTGGAACCTGGAGCCCCCCAGGAGCTGGCTCTCAGGAGCTGTGGCCCTGGCAGGCACCCATGTACTTTGCCTTCCGGTTTTCAGTTTTACTAAAGAATTATTAAGACATGGACACCGTTTCAAAAGTCAACAAGCACCAGACTTAGCATGACAGCCGGCGTCCCCTCCTCCACGCTGCCCTGATCCCCGGAGGGCACTGTTCTGGGCTCTTCAGTTTTTCCCAGAATTAGACACAGCCGGCTCTGCAGAGCCCTACCTCTGGGCATCCCTGTGTTCTCCCCGCCTCTTGGACGAGGACTCCATCATGGCCGGCCCGATCACGCAATACCTGTGCCAGCATACGGCGCTGAGCCCCGGGGCAGAGTAAGGCCTCGCCCATCTCTGGTTAATTATTTTCTCATTCCACCAGCCTGGCTTCCCCAGGTGATTTTTTCCCCCGGCGCTCTGGCGTCTCCGCCGTGTGCTTCTTAAGAATGTATTCCATATGTACGGCAGGTCAGCTCCGTGTTTTCCCCAGACTCCCCCCATCCTCCCTCTCCCGAGGGCCCGGTGCTCTGGGCCTCGCGCTGGGTGGACCCCAGGACCTCCTCTGCTGCTTCCGGGGCTGGAGGCTTGGCCCCGGGTCCCCTCTCACCCGCTCTGGGCCCTCACGTGTGGAAGCACATCCGCAGGCACTGTCCCAGGAAGCCACACGGGAGGCAGCTGTTGGACCACCTGAAAATGTCTCTTTCTTCCTCTCTCCTGACTGGCGACAAGATAAGAGTTCTCACTGCAGACGGTTTTCCCCCAGAGTTGGGCACCCTCTTCTCTCGTCTTCAGAGTTGCTGGGGAGGTGCCCCCATCCCCCGATCTCTTCCTGTGCGTGGTTCTCCCTGGCCCCGCTGAGGGTCTGGGAACCCGCCGGACCTGGGAACTCTGGCGGTCACGCTGACGTACCTCTGCAGGGTCCGCGTGCGTTCACTGAGCCAGGTACCGGGTGGGGCTCCCTGCACGGTCGCTCCTGTCTTTTGAGGTTGCACAGATTTGTGTGTTATGTCTTCCACTCTGTCTTTTCAGAACACCCACTAATGAGCATCAAGCTCTGGCATTTCCTCCTAATTCCTTACCTTCTCGCCATGTTGTTCTCCTCTGTGGGAGGTTTTCTCCACCTGATCTTCTCATCTGTCCCGGTCTTATCATTTTCATTACCCTCGAAAAGCCCTCTGCTCTTCATTCCTGGCAGCCTGTTCTTGTTTTATGACTGTGACATCTTCCATTACTGTAGAGAGGAAGGAGTATGTTTTCTCTGGAGCGAGTTTCTTTCTTTCTGTGTGGCTGCTGGAGCTGCGCCCCCGCCACACACTCCCTCCTGTCTCCACCTCTGCTGGCCTCTGTCTCTCAGGCACGGGGCTTTCCTCAAACATCTGCTGCTGGTGGCTGACTGCTTCTGCTTCTACTGTGGACAGAGACCCTATGCTGGTGGGAGGCCCAGGTGCATACACCCTGAGCACAGGTGTCTGACCGGGAGGGCCCTCTGGTACCCCAGCCCCATGCCAGGTCTGTATCCCGCAGCCTCTCCGGCAGCTGGCTGGTCTCTGCAGCGGTCCCCTTCCATTTCCTCACGGAGATGCTGGCCTGCGTCTGGTGCCTGGAGCCAGCAAAGGTGAGGGGCCAAGAGGTCAGACTCCTTTCAGCAGCTGGCCACGGTGTCCGGCTACAGCACCACAGAGAGAGGTCAGACGCCCTGCGGCAGCCACATGGGCCAGTGGTAGTCCTGCTCCCCAGCGAAGGCAGCCTGCACTCGCTGGGTGGGGGCCGCCGGGAAAGCTCCTTCAGGCATGCACAGGGCAGAAGAAGCAGGCTGGCTGGCTGGCTGGCTGTCCCCCATCTCCCCATGTCTGTGAGCCCCCTTGGGGGACAGGGACAGTTTCCTCTTCATGTCCCCACAGACAGTCAGGCTGAATTCCCAAACTGAAGAGCGAATGCCTGCCTTGGCACTCGCTCTGCCCTGGTCTCCTTTCCTTGACACTGTGTCTTCCCAGGGAGGCCCTGGTGTTCCATGCCAAGAACCAACTTGCAAGGGGCCTCCGCTCAAAGGGAGCAGACGCTGGGCCAGGGCAGCCCCACACAGGCCTCCAGGCCCATCTGTGCCACTTTTTGGGTGACTTCCTGCTGCTTCTGCTCAGGGTGCACTGGAAAGGACCTCCTACGGCTGAGCCTTGGGACCCAGAGCTCTCTCTCTTCTCTTTACCACTAAATACCCCTCCTGGTATCCCCCACACAGGTGACACGTGTCAGGTGGTTATGGGGCATGAGGGACTTGCCAGGAGGTGGCGGGCAGCAGAGGAGAGCGGGTGGAGCCCGTCGTCTCCGGCCAGCCTCAGGGGCCCCCGCCCGACCTGTCCAGTCCTGTGTGCACTTGGCCTTGGTGGGTCCTGTGTGCACTTGGCCTTGGTGGGTCCTGTGTGCACTTGGCCTTGGTGGGTCCTGTATGCACTTGGCCTTGGTGGGAGGCTGCCCTGTAGCCCCGTCCTCCTCGTCTTTTTGGAGAGATGTGCTTCCAGGAACTCCAGTGGGCACCAGCCCGGTCCCTCCCGCTTCCCCACAGCAGTACAGTCTCCCAGCCGGGGCCTGGGGCTCTGGGCACAGCTGCTCTCATGGCCAGGACCCAACTGCCCCAAGTTTGCTGCCCCTCCAGTTAGGACACTGCACGGGCCTCCGGCTTCATGTGGTCCTCAGGCAGCTCTGTCCCTCCTACCCTGGCTTCTAGGTCTGCCGGACCCCACTCGGCCCAGTGGGGCGTGGCCTCTCCAGCACCTGTCCATCCAACCTCAGTGCAGGCAAACTCAAGCCACAATGACGCCCTTGTCCTCTGGTAATTCTGCCCGGCCACGCTGTGGAATCGGTCACATCAGCGGGGGGAGGATTTGGTTTTGTAAATCACGCAGCACACATCAGCCAGCTCCCTCTACAAGGTGGCCAGGCTTGGCTCTGCAGCCTTCACTGGGGCAGTTCTGCCCCCCCAGGAGACACTGCTGGTAGTCAGGAGTCCTGCCTACTGTGGGCGAGGCTGCTGGAAACACCTGTCACCTGGATCAAGACCCCTAGGGCTGCAGGGGGGAAACCCCGGGCAGCTAAGTTGAGAGCCACCTTGCACGGTGGGGGCGAAGTGCGCCTGGCCCTCCGACCTGGACACAGCCAGCTTAGCCCAAAGTGCATTCCAGTCAGCCCCAGCTCCGGCTCCGACTCTGAACGAGATGTGCTGTGGGTAACACCCCCCAGGGGCACTGAGGAAGAACTGTGCAGACCCCCAGGCACGGTTAGTGCCTGAAGCATAGCTCACTGCTTACTACACTAGCTTATATATATAATCACACTTAGTTCCATATAATCTTTCTATATAATCATACAGGTATTGTAGTCGGAGCTGTACTGACACATTTAGTGCTAATTTGTACAATCCTTCTATGTAACCATACAGTAGTTTGTAGTAGGAGGAATGCCTAGAGCAGGCACAGAACAGAAGCAGTACATGGGAAAAGCCAGACCAGGATGAGAACCAAAGACCCAGGCGGTGGCGTCCCTGCCTGAAAGGGCACACGCTGTATGGCGGGCTTGGAGCAGGAGCCTCTCCTCCTGATAAAGGAGTTGTAGCACCTTGCATCCAGTTCCTGTGGAAAGTCGGCCTCGGGCCTGAGATCCTGGAAGTAACCGAGGGAGAAGAACCCCTCTGCTGTGACCAGTCACGGCGCCTGTACACCCTGTCAGTCTTTTCTCGCTTCTGTGCCAGCTCAAATCATCCTCCCATAAATATCTTAAGAGAAGAGCACAAGTCTGTCAGTTCCCACCGCATTGGCTGACAGTATCCTCCTGTTAGAAATCCTTTGAAGTCTGCAGCCCCCAGATAAGAAGTGTTGCGCACGACACCTGTTGCACACAGCCCACCTCCTTGCCTCGGTGACCTAATGGGGGTGGACCCCTTTTCTGTGCACAACCCTCTACTACTGCTCACAGCACGGCCCCCTACTGCATACAGCCCACCTCTCTGCCCAGGTGACAATAGGGTGGCCCCCTCGCTTGTAACTCACGTGATTAGGTATGCCCAATTACTAAGCCTATAGATGATGACCTCACTTATGACCCTTTCCCCTGCTTGTACCGAATAAATACAGACACTTCTGAGTGTTCAGGGCCTCGTCTGCCCCTGCTCACAGGCAGTATGGCCCCCCGAGTCTAGCTGCTCTTCTCCAGCTCTCCAGTGTCCTGTCTCTTTAATTCTCGGATTCTGCACCTCAGCACAGCATAAGGGACACCCCACGACCCTGTAGGGCCCACGGCTCTACAATGTGCCATAAACCCAGGCCCTGTCCTGGCTCTGCTGCCACTCACAGGGTTCTCCCAAAGGGTGGGAATCAGAGCCTGCCTCTGACAGGTGCCCACGAGGGTGACAGGTCTCCTGCCAGCCATTCGCCTGCTGTGGGACAGACATACAGACTGTGCCCTCTGAATGCCCCATCACCCACTGTGTCTTCTGCTCCTCCCCAAACTTCTGGAAGGTGGGTATTTTCCCTAGCAGATAAGGAAACCAGGTGCAGAGGGAATGTAGCCTGCCTGGGTGAGGCTGCTGGCCAGGCCCTGTCCTGACCAAGATGGCTGACCCCAAATGGCGACTCGGGGAGTGGGGGTTCTGGCCTCGGCCGGGAAAATCACCAGAAATAAGGACGCTAATCCACACGACGGTCCCCTGCGCTAAGGACAGGAGCAGCCCAGATTCATCTGGGAACCAGAGCTAAAACACCGAACTCTCGGGAGCTCCTGTGCCTGCCTCACAACGTGAACAGACGGCCATCCTTAGGATGGGGGGAGGGGACCATGCTCCACGCGTGGGCTGTGGGGACCCCGGGACACCTCCTCTCACTGCTTCACCTCCGTGCCTCAGTTTCCTCATGTGTAGGTGGAAAGTGCTTCCGACATATGGCGGTCCTGTGGGTCAGAGACGGCCCCTGGAGAGCCAGCGCCCTCAGGGAGGCCGCCCAGCAAGGGTTTCTCCCCAGTGTCCAGCTGGGGAGACCCATCTCACCCTCCAGCTGACTTGGATCTGACTTCTTCCAGGAAGCGCCCAAGACGTCTCCCTTCCAGTGGGGCTGGGGTGGGTGGGGAGTGCCCAGCTTCGGCCCAGGCTCCTGCTCTGGACAGTGCCTTGCTTCTCACCCTGTTCCCCTCTGCAGGCTGTGGGCATGGCAGAGCAGGGACCACGTCTGTCTGGCACACTTGTGGGTCAACATCTTCTAACTCCTCCACATGCCTATTATTCCCATTTTACGGATCAGGAAACCGAGGCCGGAGAGCTGAAGTCACTTGCCTTAGTTCACAAAGAGCCAGCATGTGAGCCTGGAACCCGCACAGCTGGGCACTACAGCATGGAGGGGTCAGGGCCCGCAGCCACACATGGCACCTGGACCCTCCTGCTGGTCCCAGCCAGGCCCGCATGCACCTCTAAGCCCCCATGGTAGGCAGTGTGCAGACCGTTCCCCTCAAAGACACAGGAAAGGCTCAGGCCTTGACTCAGGTCAGATGCAGAGGCCACCAAGCCCTGTCCTGGCTGCCCCTCCCTCGGTCCCCCCACCTCATGCTGAGCGCTGGGCTGAGGCCCCCACACTCACTGAAATCTCAAAAAGGAGCCTTGTTCCCATTTCACAGATAGAGAAACAGGCTGAGCTGCTAAGACAAGCCGGAGGCTCCCGGGTAGGTGGGACACACCCGGCGCCCCTCCCTGCCTCCCTTTTCAGGGGAGACAAAGCAGGTCCCTCCCTGTCACCGCCCACCAAGTCCACGGGGTGGGGGAAGGGCGTGTGGTTTTGGTTGGTCCTGGGTGTAGGGGGGTCTTCGTTCTTGGAGCTTTTCTGAACTCCGGGGGCCAAAGCAGGTTTGGGCGGCAGATTCTCAAGAGCTCCCGGGAGGGTCGTTCCGCTCCGCCCCCCACCGCACCCTCCTTCAAACTCCCCGGAGCTTCCAGAGTCCTCGGTGCTCAAGGGTGAGCCCAGGTTCCGGCTGCACGAAGTTTTCCTTCAGGAAGAGGAAGCGGCCGCTGGGGTTGAGAGAGGGCGGCGAGCGGGCGGGCAGGGGGCGCCCGGCGGAGCCGCTGGAGGGTCGCGAGGTTGCGGCGGATCCCGGGGCGGGGCTTGCGGGAAAAGCGGAGGGAGGAGAGACGCCCCGGGTTCCCCGCGCCTCCCCCAGACTTAGCCCCGTCCCCCGTCCCCCGGCTCCCCCAGACTTAGCCCCGTCCCCCGTCCCCCGGCTCCCCCAGACTTAGCCCCGTCCCCCGTCCCCCGGCTCCCCCGTCCCCCGGCTCCCCCGTCCCCCGTCCCCCGTCCCCTGTCCCCCGGCTCCCCCGTCCCCCGTCCCCCGTCCCCCGTCCCCCGTCCCCTGTCCCCCGGCTCCCCCGTCCCCCGGCTCCCCCGTCCCCCGTCCCCCGTCCCCTGTCCCCCGGCTCCCCCGTCCCCCGGCTCCCCCGTCCCCCGTCCCCTGTCCCCCGGCTCCCCCGTCCCCCGGCTCCCCCGTCCCCCGTCCCCCGGCTCCCCCGTCCCCCGTCCCCCGTCCCCCGTCCCCCGTCCCCTGTCCCCCGGTTCCCCCGTCCCCCGGCTCCCCCGTCCCCCGTCCCCCGTCCCCCGGCTCCCCCGTCCCCCGTCCCCCGTCCCCCGTCCCCCGGCTCCCCCGTCCCCCGGCTCCCCCGTCCCCCGTCCCCCGTCCCCCGTCCCCCGGCTCCCCGGTCCTCCAGGCTCACCTGCGCCGCGGAGCGGAAGGGCGGCGGGGCGCGGCGGTGCAGCCTCCGGCGCCCGGTCCCGTCCGGTCCTGCAGCCGCCTCGCTCCTGCGGCCGTGCGGTCCCGCCCGGGTCGCCTTCCCAACTTCCTGCGCGGTCTGGCGGGAGGGCGGCGGCTGCGGCCCCGCAGGTGGGCGCTGGGCGGGCGAGGCGGCTCCGGGTCCGAGGCCTCGGGCGGGGAGGGGCGGGGAGGGGAAGGGCGGAGGGGGCGGGGCGCGCCCAGGGCACCTGTGGCTGCGCCGCCCGCGTCACAGGTCACAGCCCCACCTGGGCCGGCCGGAGCCCACGTGACCGGCCGGACTTGCTCGCGCCTCCTGACTCCCGCCGAGCCACCGCCCCCCTGTGCCCGCGCCCTCCCTCGACCCCCACCCGAGGCCGGCGCTGGAGTTACCTCCCCGGCGCCGTGGAGCGGCTCGGCTCCCTCCAGCGTCGCTCTCCTTCCAGGCCCCGCCCCACCGCCTCCTCCAGGAAGCCTTCCCGGAAGGAGACCAGCCTGCAGAGACCCGATGTTTGCTGTAAAAAGGCCCGGCCCTCTGGATTCTTGGAAGCCAGGCGGCCAAGGACAGCCAAGAGCGCACAAGGCACTCTGGCCACCTTCCTGGTGTGGTCGAGTCGCCGTCATCCCCGCTACACAGAGGAGGACCCTGAGTCCTGGAAAGGAAGGCGCTCGCCGGCGTGCACGGGGCTGAGCCTGCACTCCCGAGCCTGGCCTTGCCTTGCTCTGCCTGCTGGGAACGCGGGTGAAGATCAGGGAGGGCCCGGGGCAGAGGCTGCAGCTGCCCCCAGGCTGGGGGTTCAGGAATCAGGCTCCTGGTGCTGTGGGAGGGGCGGGGCTTGGCCGGCCAGGAATGTGACCTGAGGTCCCAGGGCCCAGCCCCATTTCTGACCTGTCTCCACCGTCCCTTTTTCAGGAAAGGCCTGTTGCCAAAGGCTTCTGTGTGAACATCCACACTGGGCTTTGGGTCAGCTTCCACCAGCATCCCTCACTGACCCCAGGCCTCGGGGCATGGGCCGGGCACCGGTGGGCCAGCCAGAGGGCACTGGCCACCCTTCTCCCAGCACCTGCCTCCCTGGGCTGGGTGGCCGTTAGATCCCGTTGCAGGGTGAGGAGGCTCCGCAGGCTCTGGGGCTGTCACTTGGCATTTTCTCAGGTGTCATGGCTAGAGGGGCGGCCTGCCTGGCGCTCACCTGCACTGGTCACCCCACCCACAAGTCCCTCAATGTCTGCCCTGTGGCAGGGGCTGCCTGGGTGTCAGGTGCCACCTGAGCAGGGCACAGGCTGGCCTCAGGGATGGGTCCAATGGGCCGTCTGTTCCTCTGGGGGAATGACAGAGGAGCTAAAAGCTGACCCCTGTGGGCTGCAGCCTCTACCTGAAGCCACCTGTGGGGAGGTTCCACCTCCAGCAGCTCCTGGGAAAAGCGGGTGGCTGCTGCCCCCCTGAGTCCTTGATGGGTACTGCACTGACAAGACCTACCCTGCAGGAGGGAGCTGGGGTGTCTAGAGCCTTGACCCGTGAGGACTGGGGTGCAGTGGGGTCACTGAGACCCAGTGCGGGGACGGGAGCCTTGCACCAGGCCACTCAGCAGGGACAGAAGCCTTGCACCAGACCACTCAGTGGGATCCAGTTTCCCGACACCCACTGAGTGCTTTCCCATAAAACCCTCTGAGAAGCTGCCTCTGGGTTGCCCTGCACCCCACACCTTCTGTCCAGCCCCTGCCTGGCCCCTCCAGCCACCTGGGGTCTGGCTCTGTCTCTCCATGTCCTGCTGGCTCCCAGAGGCCACTCTGTGCACTTGGGACAGTCCCCTTGCTGGCGATGTCCCCTGAGCTGGTGGCTGGACCTCTCTCTGCCTCTGTCACCTCTGCTGTAAATGAGGGCCTGACGATGACACGGGAGACCACCCTGGCACGAGGCCCAAGGGAGAGGCTGGGAGGAACGGGCTTGGAGACCTAAGGGGCTGCAAAGAGAAAGCGCCCAGGGAGGCATGCCAGCCAGGTAGGCCTGTGGCACGCTCTGCACCGCTGTGCTGGGACCCAGAGCCTGTGGCTCAGCGTGTTGCCCTGGGGGATTCCCCTCCCATGTCGCCGGCAGGGGAGAAGATGTGGGTCCCCGAAGCCTAACAGCCACCGAGCGTTACTACAGGGTGGGCAGCACTTGTTACCTGCAGGAGCCTAGCTCCTTCCCTGCGACTCGAGGTGGCCTGAGCTCCTGCAGGCCTTGCTGTGAGTTTTCCAAGCTTTTGCTCAGCCACGGGGCCACAGCGCGGACAGCCTGTGGCCTTAGGTGGTGCCTGAAGCCAGCAGCCCCTCGGGAGGCCTTTTCCTTGACCTTCCCAGGTGCCCAGGGCTGAGGGTGGACTGAGGCTGCGGGGTGAGTTTGTCCTCCCTGCTGGGCCGAGTAGGCAGAGCTCCCACCTGCTGTCTTCCCTCCCTGGGGTCCTCAGGAGCACACGGGGTGGAGGGAAGGCCATGACAGCCCTCCGTCCTCAGGTCCTCAATGCTGGGCTGCCCTGTTAACCACTGCAGTTTCGTGGGTGTCCTGTCCCACCTGTGCAGTGGGAAAAAAGGCTGTGAGTGGGGTTGAGGACAGAGGTGCTTCTGTGCTGGTGGGCGGGGCCCATGGCTGGGGTGTCCAGCAGGTGGGTGAGGGGCGGTGAGGGAACCGGGGCTGGTGGACAGGAGGTTGGGTTTAGGGAGCAAATACCTCTCCGCCTTGTACCCTAAAATAGTGAGGGTCATTACTTCCCGTGAAGCACCCACTGTGTGCCCAGCCTCACTCTGGCCCTTGCCTGCATCACCCTACTGAATTCTCACGGAAACCCCTCAGATGTCGTCTCGTCCATTTAACTGAGAGGAGAAATGTTTTGCCCCTTGTTACCTGGCTGGTAAGTGGCCCAGCCGCAGTTAGAGCCAAGGTCTGTCTGACACCACAGCCCAGGATGCCTAGTCATCATGAGGGACCATTTCAGGTCTCGAGACGTGCATGTCACTCAACAGATACCAAAGCAACCCCATGTATCTTCCCCAAGCTGAGAATTTAAAACATGTCAGGTGTTTTGGCCATGATGAAGTAGTCGATACCAGACTCGTCTGTCACCACAAACAACTCGAAAATGGAACAAAAAATACGAGAAACAACTGTTTCTAACATTGGACAACAGGTGGCGGAGACAGAAATTTCTGTGAGAAAGAAGCGAATAAGCCTTTGGCTAAGAAGCCTGGTGGCCTCACTGGGCTGCGGGGACAGAGTTGGGAAGCCAAGGAGGCCGAGGGCTGCAGAGAGAGTCCTGGAGAGGAGGCAGCAGTGCAGGGGAGCCCCCCCAAATCTCTGCCGGGGTCCACTTGAGCCTTTGGCTGAATACTGAGCTGTGCATAAGCAGGGTGGGATACCATGAAGCCAGGGACCAGCGGTGGCCAGGGGGCTGTGTGGGCAGAGCGTCTGTCAGAGGTCACACCAGGCCAGGGGATGCTGGAACGCCCGCTGCCGGGAAGGAAGAGCCCTCGTTGACCTCAGCTACTTAGGAGTCTGAGGTGAGACGATTGCTTGAGCCTGGGGAGCTCAAGGCTCCCGTGAGCCGTGATCGAGCCACGGTACTCCAGCCTGAGTGGCAGACCAACACTCCGTCTCAAAAAACAACAGCTGAAAAATTTCTACATATGATAAAGTCAGATCCAAGAACCTCAAAGTGACATAGAATAATACAGAGGAGTCAAAGCAGCGTCTGTACGAAGCAGAGCACACCACAGCCCCTCATCACGAAAGGGCTGAAAACAGCAACAGAGGGAAAAAGTCTCGACCACCCAGAATATTCAGTAGATACCAAAGAAGGCCGTGTCCCAGGGGAAGTGCTGAAGTAATTCCGGGGTGACAGCTCCTCTAGACCTGACCTAACGAAGGTTCAAAGCATGCCCTGAAAGGACCAGGTGGATCCTCAAGTGAATTAACTGCCTATCAGCATAAAGCTCAACATTCTCGAAAAGGAGGCCAATAAAATCCAGAAACAAACAATTTGACATTGACAACCTCCAGCACCCAATGCAAAGCTGCGAGACCTGTGAAGAAGCAGGAACCAGAACCTGTGACAAATAACTAGGAACAAAATCGGCCAATAGACACAGACCCAGAAATGACACGGACAGCAGGATTTGCAGAGAAGGCATTTAAAACAGTGATCAAAAATACCCGCAAGGATCAGCTGGGCATGGTGGCGCACACCTGTAATCCCAGCACTTTGGAAGGCTGAGGTGGTGAATTGCTTGAATCCAGGAGTTCAAGGCCAGCCTGGGCAACATGGTGAAACCTCATCTCTACAAAAAATAAATAAATTAGCTGGGCGAGGTGGCATGTGCCTGGAGTCCCAGCTACTCAGGAGACTGAGGTGAGAGGATCCCTTGAGCCCAGGAGTTTGAGGCTGCAGTGAGCGGAGCTCGCACCACTGCACTACACTCTATCCTGGGCCCTGTTTAAGAAAAATGTATGTGTATGTGTGTGTGTGCATGTGCATGTGTGTGCGTGCGTGTGTGCATGTGTGTGTGCACGTGCACGTGTGTGTGTGTGTGTGTGTGTGTGTATCCCTCAAGGATTTACAGGAAACCATGACCGTAGTCAAAGGACAGATGGAAAGTATAGTAATGGATCAAATGGAAATTCTAAGGATGAAAATATACAGTGTATGAAACCAAAACTCTACTGATGAGATTAACAGCAGATTAAACTACAGAGGAAAATGATCAGTAAACTTGAAGCCAGGACAATACATGTTATTGAAATTGAAGCACACAGAGGAAAAACCTAGGGAAGAGAAATACACAGCCTTGATGACCTGTGAGGCAGTATGAAGCAGTCTAACAACATGTGTGATTGGAGGCTCAGAAAGGGACGACGGGGGAGGGGAGAAAATCTATTTTAAAAAGTGGCTGGGTGCAGTGGCTCACGCCTGTAATCCCAGCACTTCGGAAGACTGAGGTGGGCAGATCACTTGAGGCCAGGAGCTCGAGACCAGCCTGGGCAACATGGTGAAACCCTGTCTCTACTAAAAATACAAAAATTAGCCAGGCATGGTGGTACGTGCCTAGTCCCAGCTACTTGGGAGGCTGAGGTGGGAGGATCGCTTGAGCCCAGGGAGGTCGAGGGTCCAGTGAGCCCTGATTAAGCCATTGTACTCCACCCTGGGTGACAGACCAAGACTCTGCCTTAAAAAAGAAGAAGAAGAAAGAATGGCTGAAAATTTTCCAAATATGATAAAAACTGGTAGATCCACAGATCCAAAGGCCTTATAACAAAGATGTCAGCGCAGCATCCGTACAAAGCAGATCACACCAAGTTACCTCATAATGAAATGGCTGAAAACCAGTGACAGAGGGAAAAATCTTAAGGGAATAAAGACAGAAATAAGTGCTGGCTTGTCATCAGAAACACTGAAAGCTGAGAGTTAGAACAACATCTCTAAAGTGCTGAAAGAAAACAAACTGTCAACCAAGATGTCCATTTCCCATGAAAATATCCTTCAAAAATGAACATAAAATAAAGACATGTTAAGGCAAAAGCTGAGAAAATTCATCACCAGTAGACCTACACTATAAGAAATGTCAAAGGAATCTTTTCAGGGCAAAAGAATATGATAGCAAATAGAAGTTCAGGTCTGCACAAGGAGTAGAAACCCACTGGAAATTGCTAACACGTCAATAAATGTGAGAGACTTTTTTCTGTGCTTCAAAACATTTCTTTAACAGATCAGAGACTAATGTGAAAATAATGACAGTGCATCATCAAATTTATATGTAAAAGTGAAATATATTAGACAGTTGTGAGTTTATTAAAAGCACAAAAGCCAGGAAGAGAGAATAGAAATATACCAGAGTAAATAAAGTCTGTGTATATTACAGTGAGTAGAATATCACTTAAAGACAAATAATGATAAAGGCAAATAGTGAAAACCTTAGATCAGACACTAAAAATTAAGATGAAGAGCTATAGCTAATAAGCCCAGAGAGAAGAGAAAATTCAATCCTAGAAAATACTAATCCAAAAGAAGGCAGGGAAAGAGAAAAAAAAAAGACAAAAAACAGACCTGACAAATAGAAAACAAATAGCAAGACGGTAGCCTATATCTAACCATATCAATAATTATATTAAACGTAAATGGATTAAACACACCAATTAAAAGATAGAGATTGTCAGACTGGATAAAAAGCAAGACCCAATGCCGTGATGCTTACCAGGGTGACTCAAATATGAAGACACAGGAGGAGAGTAGAGGGCAAGTGAAGGTCACGCATGCCAATGCTAGTCAGAAGGAAGCAGGCATGGCTACACTAATATTAGACAAAAGCAGATTTCAGAATATCACCATGGGGAAAGGGACAGTTCGTAATGGTGAAGGATTCAGTCGGTCAAGAGACAGTCCTAAGCATGTATGCACGTAATGAGAGAGTTTCAAAATACGTGCAAGAGCAGATGGCCCCTGAGCAAATGAAAGGAGACCAGACCCACAGTCATAGTTGGAGATTTCAGCACTTGCTCTCAACAACAGATAGGACACTAGAGCGAAAGATCACAAGGGTACATACAGCACCTGACCGACACTGTCAACCAGCTTGATCTAATTGACATTTATAGAGCACAACGCCCAGCAACTCCAGAACTCTCATTCTTTTCAAGTATACATGAAATACACACCAAGACAGACCATGTATATGTTAGGCCATAAAACATGCCTGCATGCATTTAAAATGACTGAAATACCACAGAGTATGTTTTGTGACAACTCAATTAGAAACCAGTTGCAAAATGCTATCTGAAAAATTCTTAAATATTTGAAAATTAAACAATGTACTTTTAAGCAACCTAATGGTCAAAGAAGGAATTGCAGGAGAAATTAGAAAATATTTGAACTGAATTGTACTGAAAATACATAATTTCAAAATGTGTGGAGTGCCCCTCACGTGTGCTTAGAGGGAAACCGATGGCTTTGAATGCTTTTTAGAGAAGAAGACATGCTTAAAATTGATCTAAGGTTTCATCTTTAAATGAAAAAAAAGATTAGTGCAAATTAAAGCCAAAGTAAATTAAATAATAAACCAATGGAAGTCAGTACCACGGGAAACAATGGAGAAAAACCAATAAAATAAAAGGCCGTCTTTTAAAAGATTGATAAAATTGATAACCCTAGATTATGAAAGAAAGAGATAAGGTTCAAATTACCAATATCAGGAAAGAAAGACGGCCACCACGACTGATCCCGCAGATGTTAAAATGATAAGAAAATATTCGGGCCGGGCGCGATGGCTCACGCCTGTAATCCCAGCACTTTGGGAGGCCGAGGCGGGGGGATCACGAGGTCAAGAGATCGAGACCATCCTGGTCAACATGGTGAAACCCCGTCTCTACTAAAAATACAAAAAATTAGCTGGGCATGGTGGCGCGTGCCTGTGATCCCAGCTACTCAGGAGGCTGAGGCAGAATTGTCTGAATCCAGGAGGCGGAGATTGCGGTGAGCCGAGATCGCGCCATTGCACTCCAGTCTGGGTAACAAGAGCGAAACTCCATCTCAAAAAAAAAAAAAAAAAAATATTCTGAGTAACCTTTTGCCAATAGATTCAGTCACTTAGATGAAATGGCCACGTTCCTTAAATGACACAAATCATCCAAACTGCCATAAAAACAAATAGAAAATTGAAATAGCACGGTATCTACTGAAGACATACAATTTTAGATTTTATTTCTTATTACTATTGTGTTTTGAGGCAGAGTCTCACTGTGTCACCCAGGCCAGAGTGCAGTGGCACGATCACAGCTCACTGCAGCCTTGACCTCCCAGACTCAAGCAGTCCTCCTCCTACCTCAGCCTCCCAAGTAGCTGGGACCACAGGTGTGCACCACATCCAGCTAATTTTAAAATGTTTTGTAGAGACGGGGTTATGCCATGTTGCCCACGCTGGTCTCAAACCCCTGAGCCCAAGTGATCTGCTGGCCGCAGCCTCTCAAAGTGCTGGGATTACAGATGAGAGCCGCTGTACAGGGCCTGTGTTTTATTTTGTTATGCCTAAAGTTATGGTAAGAATTCTTTTTTCTTTTTAAGTGGGGAGACACACAGTCTTGCTCTGTCACCCAGGCTGGAGAGCAGTGGTGAGATCTTGGCTCCCTGCAACCTCCGCCTCCTGAATTCAAGTGATTCTCCTGCTGGTCTTGAACTCCTGACCTAGTGATCCACTTGCCTCGGCCTCTCAAAGTGCTGGAATTACAGGTGTGAGCCACCACACCTGGCCAAGAATTCTTAATTAAAAAAAAAAAACAACTTTACACAAAGAATACTCCAGGCCCTCATGACATCACGGGTGAATTCAGTTGAACATTCAATCAAAAGGAAGAAATAATACCGATTTTGCATCACCTCTTTCCGAAACTTGAGGAAGAAGAAACATTTCTCAGCTCATTTCATGAGGCCAGTATTGCCTTAACACCAGTCTAAAAAGTCACAAGAAAATAAAATTATAGACTGATATTCCTCATGGATATAGCTACAGAAATACTTTATATTAAATCGAATCCAGCTGTGATATAATGAACAGCATCTCACGAGTGAGGCTTGTCGTAGAAATGCAAGGTTTGCCATTTGAAAATCAGTCAGTGTAACTTGCCACATTAACAGCCAAGGAGAAAAATCATATAACTTTTCAATAAGTGAAGAGGAAGCATTTGACCCAACCCAATACCTGTGGAAATAAAAATCTGATGTAGAAACCAAAGGTCAGCTGCTCAGTGCTGCAGAGGCCCCGAG
Organism: Aotus nancymaae; assembly: GCF_030222135.1. NCBI lineage: Eukaryota > Metazoa > Chordata > Mammalia > Primates > Aotidae > Aotus > Aotus nancymaae. Next base: position 622,666 of record NW_026988467.1, on the reverse strand, counting down.
AGCGCACGGCAGCCCTAACGCTGGAGAGTGGATGACTTGCTCTTTGGGACCGTGAGCCTGGCAAGGAGTACTCAGCACTGCCACTCGGCGTCAGCCTGACTTGCACAGTGAGGTGACAACAGAAGGTACAACAGAGGACGTAGGCTGGGCGTGGTGGCTCCTGTCTGTAATCCCAGCGCTTTGGGAGACCGAGGTGGGCGTATTGCTTGAGGTCAGGGGTTTGAGACCAGCTTGGCCAACATGGTGAAACCCTGTCTGTACTAAAAATACAAAAATTAGCTGGGCATGGTGACAGGTGCCTGTAATCTCAGCTACTCAGGAGGCTGAGGCAGGAGAATATCGCGTGAACCCGGGAGGTGGAGGCTGCAGTGAGATCATGCCACTGCACTCCAGCCTGGGTGACAGAACGAGACTCCATCTCAACAAACAAACAAAAACAGATGATGTAGCAGTGACTCTCTGTCTCGTTCTCTCTCTCCTCTGTCTGTGTCATCTCTGCAGATGACCCGCATGTGATTTAGAGGACCCTGAAGCCTCTAGGACCACACATACGATTGGAGCCGACCGTCCTCACTCTTCACCCCCTCTGACCCCCAGCCCACCACCTCCCTTTCTTCCTACTGGAAACCGAGCCTCGGAATTTGGCATTTGTCCATCTCATACCACGTTTCTGTTTCCCTGCTACAGGCACACATAACCATCAACGCCTACAGCTCGGTGTGTTTTTGAACTCTCTGAATGGTATCAAGCAGAAAGTCTGCTCAGAAGCTCCTCGCTGACTGGGAGGGGCTGGAAGTAGGCGTGCCCCGAAGGCCTGAGGCCAGGCAAGGCTGGAGCCCACAGCACTGGCCCTCGGCAAAGCCACAGGCCCTTTCTGCTCCTTGCCACCCACCCTTCCTCCCCGCCCCATGCCCCCAGTCTCGAGAGCCCGCTGGGCTTGCTGCTGGTCAGCTTGGCCTTAGTGGGGGAGGGGCCTCTCCAAGGGAGGGCTGGCTGGTTGGCCTAGGAGTGTGTGTCTGGGGGCGGGGGCAGCCTGGGTGCGACGCGCTGCCTTCAGCTGTGCCAGGACCTCCGGGAATGGTGGCTCCGTGATAGACCCCAGCCTTAAAGTGGGGGTGGAAGGGACACAGTTTTTGACAAATGAGGTTACTGGGGGCACCATTTACGTGCAATAAAATAACCCTTTGAAAATGTACAGTGAGATGAGTTTTAATGAACGTCTAACTGTGTAACCACCATCATGATATAGAACGCGTCCGTCACCCTGTCCGTCACCCTGGAAGCCTTGCCATGCCCGTGGCAGCCCGTCCCCTGCCCCGTGCCCCTATCCTGTAGCTTTGCCTTTTCCACATGGCAGTTGCACAGAACGATCCAGCACGTGGCTCCCTTCACCGGGACACTGGCTTAGAGATTCAGCCACGCGGCTCTGGGGCCTGCAGCAGTGCCTGTCCCGCCATTGCCGAGCGGCCTTCCTTCCAGCGGAGGCACCACTGTTTCCAGAGGCGAATGCATCAAAGCCAGACCATGCGCAGAACCAGAACGCACTCAGCAAAGCCGCCCACCTGAACAGACCTCGCCAGAGGGCCAGGAAGCCGTGGGGAGATGCTCCACGTGGCAGCATCAGGGGCCTGCAGATCAAAGCACCCGTGCGACGCTGCTACACGCCTGTCAGCACGGCCCAAATCCAGAACACAGACGATGCCAGGTGCTGACGAGGGTGGGAAGCAGCAGGAGCCCCCCTTTCCGACGCAAAACGGTGCAGCCATTCTGGAAGAGTTCGGTGTTTTCTTACAAAGGTCAACACACCTTTATCACATGACATGGAAATCACATCCTACTAAAAATACAAAAATTAGCCAGGCATGGTGGAGCGTGGAGGCTGAGGCAGGAGGAGCACTGGAATCTGGGAGGCAGAGGCTGCAGTGAGCCGAGATCACACTGCTATACCGCTGCACTCCAGCCTGGGCCACAGAGCGAGACTTCCTCTCAAAAAGAAAAAAAAAAAGAAAGGAAAAAACGAAGATACATGAAGGCACCTTAAATGTATGTTTCTGAGTGAGAGAGGCCAGTCTGAAAAGGCTCCACGCCGTGATTTCCGTGACGTGGCGTCCCGGCCGGGGCAACGCTGTGAAGACGTGAAGGGCTGGGTTGCTTAAGCTGCGGGAGGGAGAGATGGAGAGGCAGAGCCGGGAGGATTTAGGGGCAGTGAAACCCTCTGTATGATGCTGATGGGGTGGACGCACGCCCTTCCATGTTAGCCAAAACCCACAGAATGTCCACCAAGAGTGAGCCCCGGTGGGGACTGTGGGTGAGGCCACGTGGGTGCAGGCTCACGTGGAGATGAAGGCACACTCTGGTGCGGGACGGTGACAGTGGGGGAGGCTGAGTGTGTGTGGGGGCTGGGAGCGCATGGGCCATCTCTGCACCTACTGATCAATTTTGTTGTGAACCTCAAACTGCTGTAGTAATGAAACATTATTAAAAAACAAAAGAACTCTGGCCCACAGTCTGCAGCAGTGAACACACTAACACCTGCGGCAGCCAGCCCCAGGTGGCCCGCACCTGATCGGCGACCGACGGCGTCCCTAACTCTCGTCCCCACTTCCAACTCCAAACAGGCCCTCCCTAATCCCAGCCCGGAAGGATGCCTGCTTCTGGTCCGCCTCCAGCTCCTCAGGCCAGCAGCCTCCGTCGGGGCTTACCTGAAGGCTTCCCCTCTGAGGCTTGCCACTCCCCTGCCTGGGAGGCTTTGCCAGGCAGGCAGCGGTGGCTGACCCCCTTGCTGCAGCCAGCTCTGAGTGAGTGGCCTCCACCGCTTCTCGTTTGGGAGGTCTTTGTTCCTTTCCAAAGTTCATGCAGGCACCAGCGCTGGACATTCGGGCCCTTGCCAGCTTGGGGCCGTGATAGGCAGGCTGCCGTGGAGCTGGCGCACGGCTCTTACGTGGATGACTGCCGGCCGTTCGCTGCGTCGTGAAGCTGGACCCCGCTCTGTCCTGCCTCTCCGGCTTCCTGGAGCCTCCAGGTGGCCTGATGGTCTCAGGAATCCAGGACCACAAACCCCGTCGTGGGACGGAGGAAGAGCCGGCTTCCTCCCTCGGGGTCTTGGGTGGCCTCAGGGCCTCTTGGGGGTTGGCGTCATGCCCTGGCCCACTGCTTGTCATCTCAGAATTTCTTTCTTATTCCCTGGAACTGGGGGAGTGAATTCCATCCGGCTTCCCTGTCCTGAACGAGGACCAAGGCTTGTGGGAGAGGTTGTCCGGCCGTGGAGGGCCTGGAGCCTTCCACCAGCAGGGCTGGCGGCCAGGCTCCGGGCTGGCGGTGGCCTCTCTCCCAGAGCCCCCTCGAGCTACCTTTGGGGTTCACGCCTTTCTCTGGCCCCCCTGTCGGCACAAAAGCCACCCTCGCGCCGGCCATTTTACCCCAAATGAGGACACGATTTGTGGAAGACTTTTGCTGCCATGAGAATTAAGGTTAATGCTTCTCAAAATAGCTTCTCTGCAAATAACTGACAAGCTCACTTGGCCCAAAACGCATCTGAAGGGGAATGAAAAAGCATGTCTTTTCCCAGAAAACAGATTCCTCATTGACACATTTTTTTTCTCCTGTTGATTTTTCCCTGTTTCCAAAATGGAGCCTTTTCCCTCCGTCTTTTCTGCGAGGAGCTGCCGCAGGAACACAAAGTCCGCTTGTCAGCAAGACTCTGTGAGTCTCTGTTCGCCTTCCCTCTGGGGTCACCCGAACAATAGGGCCATTATCAGAGCGCTCCCTTATGCCACAGATTTTTCCTCCCCGCTCCAGGGCTAACGAGGAGAAGTTTGCCAGGCTGAACAAAGATGGGAAGGGTTTTCACTCGCATGGAGCCCCAGCGTGGCCAGCTCCAGGGAAGGGCCGTGACGGGGAGGGTGGTACTGTCACTCGATTGCTGTGAGTGACTTTTGGGAGCAGGCCCATCCATCAGTTCTGTGATTCACATGATTTTTCCTCTGAGAGCGGAAATGTGTTTCCCAGAGAGAAGGCTTTCAAGCTGTCTCTGGGCCTCGGGCTCCCCAGGGCCAAGCCACATCTGACCCACGGGGCTTAAGGTCTCACGGCCGCTTTGTCGAGCACCTCGGGAAGGGAGGGAGCCTGGAAACAGTGAAACGCCCTGCACCCCGACCCCCACCCCCCCCCCCCCGGCCCCGCACTGCGGAAACTTCCTGTGGTGGTGTTTAGAACATAAAAACGCTCAACACCCCAGGCTGGGGGCTGGGATCTTGTTCTGAGGTCAGCCTCTGTGTGTGCTCTTTTGGCCACAGCCAGGAGCTGCTGTTGGGGACCCCAGACCCCCGCTTCCTGTTACCTTCATCAGAGCCTGCTCTGGCCCCTCGGTGGACTTGGGAGGCCCTGGCGACCCCAGAATCCATGCTGAGCAGTGGCCCTCACGGCAAAACACTGACTCCCTCATCCCTTCATTCATTCAGGCCGGCAGCCTTCTCCCAAGCATGGGCCCCAAGCCAGGCCTTGGGGACGGAGAGATGAACCAGGGAGCGCCCAGGGGTCCTCACAGCCCCCAAGTCCAGGGCCTATGCTAGTTTGGACTCAGTGGACGGAGGCCAGGGGGTCCTCTGGTGACCTGGGGTCTGAAGGTGCTGGTCTGTGGGGGGCTCAGGATCCTTGAGCACTTCGGCTGCGCTGGAGGAAGGTGAAATATTTCCCTGCCCGTCAAGAAGCTGCCTGCAGCTACCTCTCCTCACGCATGTGGGAAGGGTAAGTAGGGGGTTTTGTCAGGCAGGCAGCCCAGAGCTCTTGCCGTGAGGAAGAGGCGCTGCCCAGCCCCGTCCCGTGTGGTCCGGCAGGTGGGGAGGATCTGTTGCTGGTGTGGGTCTGGGAGTTCAGGGCTGCCCGCTGGGGGCATGGAGGGGTCAGGGGTAGGGAGTGGGGCGGGGCAGCTCAGGCAGGGGAGATGGGAATAGGCACGGCCAAGGCGGTAGCTGTGGTGGGCTGAAGTGGGCAGCTGTCAGGCATCATAAACGTCAGTTTTATAATCAGCCTGGGCCACTCTCTGGCAGGGGCCCTCAGAAGAAGATGCTGCTGAGAGACGCTCGAGGGCCCACGGTGTTGACTCCGAAGCGTAGCTGTTGACTACATGTGGGTAATGACCGCCCGCTCCCCAAAACCCCAGCCTGGCCTGTGTTCCAGGTGCTGGGGGGTAAGGGAGGGGAGGGGTGGAGGGGCACAGCTCCAGAGGCCTGGCCCACCAGAGACATTCAGGAGGGAGCCCAGGAGACATTAGAGGCCCTGGCGGTGGTGAGGGTGGGAGGCCTGGCCAGCCTGGAGGCTGCAGGCCTAGGGACCTCCTGGGTGACATCAGTTAACCTCTGTGTCAGCAGAGAGCCAGTCGGACCTGCGTGGGTGAGACGGTTTGGGGCAGTCCTGGCTGGGAGGCCGGGCTTTTGAGGGTTACCCACCCTAGGCTTCTGGGTCAGGGCAGAATCGGGGTGGAAGATGGAGCCTCTCCTGGAGGCAGGAGGGCCCCAGGAAGGAATCCAAGGGCACCTGGGCGGGGAGGGAGACCAGAGACGCCCGAGGGGCCTGAGTCTGCACCAGCCCCGGCCTCTGCTCACCCTGCACCCCACAGGGCTGTCCCCTGTCAGGCAGCTTCAGGCCGTGTGAAGTGCGGGCGGACGCAGCTTCCAGGGAGGCTGGTGGGGTGGGGGCACGCTTAGGAAAGAGGTCCCCAAACCCCGGGCTGTGGGCCAGGACCAGTTCACAGCTTGTGAGGAACCGGGCTGGGGTGAGCAGCGGGTGAGGGAGCGAAGCCTCCTCCGTACCGACACCCGATCCCCATCACCGGCCTCACCGCCTGAGCTCCGTTCCCGTCAGATCAGTTGGTGCTGGAGATTCTCACGGGAGCTCGCACCCTGCTGTGAACCGCGCTTGCGAGGGAGCCACGCTCCTTATGAGAATCTAATGCCTGATGATCTCTCTCCGTCTCCATCACCCTCAGATGGGACCGTGTAGATGCAGGAAAACGAGCTCAGGACTCCCACGGATTCTACACTGCGGTGAGTTGTAGAATTGTTTCGTCACATCCGGTGACGTAATCACAGGAATAGAGAACACATTAAATGTAACGCTCCTGAGTCATCCCCAAACCATCCCTCCCTGGGCCACGGAAAAACGGGCTGCCACGAAACCGGTGCCTGCTGCTAAAAAGCGTGGGGACTGCTGCTGTGGAAGATGGGTTCCCCCAGCACCTCCAGGAGGGAAGGCTGCATCCCCAGGAGGCCTGTGGGGTGGGCCCTGGGTCCCCGGCACCTGGAGGCGGGGACAGCTGGGGGACATGCCGGAGACTGCTGCATCTGGAGGCCCGTCCTGCTTTGGGGAGAGACACACTGCAGGTCACCGTGGTCGCTGAGGGGCCATCCAGGGAGTTGATGCCTTCCTGAGCTTGTTCTTTTCTGGAAAATGGGAATAGCCAGGAGCCTGCCCTGGACGGTGGAGGGAGCAAAGCTCCCTGGGCATCAGGGCCTGGCCCCCAGGGAGCAAAGCTCCCTGGGCATCAGGGCCTGGCCCCGGGACCCCTAAGTCAAGGCCAGGGAGAGCCTGGACCTCGACCGAGCCCCAGCTCGCTTCTCCTCTCCCTTCCACAGGCCTGGGGCCTCTCCCTCAATGAAGCTCGCAGGCACCGAGACTTAGAAAAGCACACAGATTTATTGCATATCAATCTCATGTATAAATTCATTGTAGCATTGGAAAGATTACATTTGGTATACGGTCCTATTCTACAGCATTAACCTCAAAATCAGCTTCTCCTAGGCTTTATCTTCAGGAAATTTCTCTACACAAGTACATTTGTCTTTATCACAAGCATCAGAATGAAATTTGCAAAATTGTTATTTTAATGATTCCCTACACTTCACGTTCCTTCATCCTTCTCCCACAGCGATTTCCGTATTCATTGGGGACTGCGCCTCTTTTGCGGCGGCGGTTCAGGACTCCTAGTTTCGGACGTAGGTCCTAATCACATACTCAATAAGTGCATCTACGGAATTTTCCTTTTAATAAGAATTTCACCAACAGACACGATAATGACCGCTTAAGCAGGAGTCATGCACTTCTAAACAGAACAGAAGCAATTTACAATCGGGGGGACACGGGGTGAGCGCCAGCCTCCTTCTCAATGGTCTTTTTTAAACATTATATGAAAACCAGACATTTATATTTGATTTCTTTTTCAACGCTGTACAGTTCTAAAAGAAAAAAAAACAAAACCAGATCTGTAACATAACGATGGCAAAAGGTGGCGGGAGGCACAGGCCTGTGATTCCACCAGGATCCTCTCCACGTACCTTAAGGGACAAAGTCAGTGCGCACACACACGCCTTAAGTTACGGGTTCTGACGCCAGGGCTCAGTGTCCCTCGGGCTGAAAGAGCAGAGGCAATGCACGCGGCACTGAAGGCGATTGTTAGAGTGACTTTTCTTCACAAGTGAATTGCACGTTTGGAAACTCAAGCTGCCTTTTATTTTTTATTTTATTTTTTCCAAAAGTGGTAATACGAATCAGTGACAGAAAAGAACGAAACAAACACAAATGGAATGGAAGGAGCAGAGGAACCCTTCTCAGAAGAATGCAGGAACATTTTCGTCACAGTATCACTCATTGCTACAGAGACACAGTTTCATGGCTTTTGATACCCGGCTGACCTCCACTGGCCAGGAGCAGCTGTGTCCTGGCGTCCCTGGCTGGGAGGGGAGCGTTGCCCTCCCCCACCAGGCTGCAGTGCAGGGGAGCTCTCCTCTCCCTCCCCCAGGACAGCACAGTGAATATAGCTCAGTAGGTTTCAGTCACTTGGGCAGGGGGACAGGGGACAGAGGGGCAGGGACCACAATCCAGTGCTTCGAGGCTTCGAGTCTAAAACACGTGATATGTATTCAGGCAAGTGCTTTGCAGATGCTCATGGGGAAGCGGGGAAGGTAGAAGACTCCAGGGCCCTTGGGATTTCCAGGGTCAGACTCAGGGGATGTGGCGGTCTTGGCCAGTCGGAGTCTGGATGGGCAGCGGCCTCGTAAAGGAAGGCCTCTGCAGCTGGGCAGTCTCACAGGACACACCATGCCCACCCCAGTCACTGCTCCACACCCCAGGGCCCCAGGCAGGGTGCAGGGGCTCGCCCTTCTGGGTTGGAGTCAGTGACATCTCGGGTCCCACTTGTGAAGGGTCTGCTGGACCCACAGAGGAGCAACCCCACGTGCCCAACCTGGGAATGAGAGCAGGAACGAGGTGGGGACATTGGCTCACTGTGGGCTGGGGTCTGAGGAGCAGCAGAGGGCAGGGGCAAGGTGGCCTCCTTTGGAATTTCCACGTGGGGGATGGAGGGGCCACAATCCAAGGAGTAAGCATTGGGACAGCATTCGAGTGGAATGGAAGGGCCCCGGGCAGACGTGGCCCGGTGGGACCCCTGCCTTGCAGTCCTGACCCTGGCCACGGACACAGCCGGCTGCCCCGTCACAACCCTGTCCATACCACACAGCTCCACGGTCCCATTACAGTGTGGTGACAGCTGGAGGCCATCATCTCCGTATTCTCACACCTGGGCCAGCCTCCCTGGCCCTTGCCATCTCCGGGCGCCAAATCTGCTGGGCAGAGCAAAGCCGGGCGTGCAGGGCTCGCTGGGCCTGGAGCCAAGCTGAGTGTCGGAGCCATGTTTTGGGGTGTACCAGCCCAGGAAATAAGTGCTCTCTTTGTCAGGCGCTCTAAGAACAGGGCCTCCTGGAAACGCCAAGGGCTGGGACCTGGGGGACTGATGCTCAGGAGAAACGGCTTGCTATCATTTTCAGCGGGACAAGAATACATGACTGAAGATGTGCAGCCAGGACTCTTGGGAAGGGTGGAAGGAAAGGACGCAGAGAGAAGACAGGACGCTTAGGAAGACAGCTGGAAACGGCGGGACGGGATGGGGAGCCGGAGAGCAACGGAAGGGCTGCCCCTCCCTGTTCTGCTTCTGCCGGAAAGACGCGCTGAGGGCTCCGTCCGTCCCAACGTCTCACGTCAGAGAGATGGGGCCACATCGCAAAAAAAGCACACACCTTACTCTTTCGCAGAAGAAATCATATAATTTGGGTTTACAGAAATGGGGTGTTTATGTCTGAGGTTGAATTTTTACAAGAACCCCACCTAGATCAAGGGAAAGTAGAGACTCCCACGCGGTACCTGGTGGGTCTGACCCATGGGATGCTGCGGAAACGCGTCAGGAGGCTGAGTGGCTGTGTTTGCAGAGCCTGAATCCTTCCCGACACACCGGCTGGCTCTTCTGCAGGCAGCCCCCCCGCTGCCCTGGGGGGTCGCCCCAGCCTGCACGTGGCCCCAGCGCACGCACAGGTGAGGGTCTCGTCTTGCCATGTGCAGATCTGGCGTGGGAGGAATCCCTTTCACTGTGATCCGTTGGGTCGAGCCACCCTCAGGAACCTCCCCATGACGTCTTCAGTGCCAGCCTGGATCACCCGACACCCACAGAGACGATTGTCTTTTGGTCTGGAGCAGCCAGGACACCTCCTGTCATCCCTGGGGACAGCCTGAGATGTCCACACGTGACACAAAGCCACGCCAAGGCGGCCTGCACCACTCCTGTCTGTATTTACGCTCTCTGCCTTTTTTAAGGGCAACTCGGGCAATTGTTTTTTCTCTTCTTGTTGGGACACTATCATTATTTTTTCTTCCAAACAATAAAAGAAATAAATAGAACACTTGTCTTAAATGCAAATGCAACTGAAACGCAAATTTAACAAAAACATATGATTGTCTGGTAAACGGCAGCAGTGACAGCAGGATTCGTGGGGGGGACGGGGGTATTTGGCACATTAAAAATCGCCCCACTCCCACACAACACACAACCTTAGCACACGGTTTTGGTCCTTCACCAGATACTTATATTAACATTATTTCTTCACAATAAGAATGTCTAATGCCAAAAATACTGTTAAGGAGGAAATAAAATAAGAAAAGAAATGAATTAGAAAAAAATTACAAGTTATATACAGATTAAGGTAAATTCCATCAGGGAAAAAAATTATCATTTGAAATTGGCCCCTATGGGACTAATTTAAAGCCCATCTGAGTGGAGAAGTTGCAGCCGAGAGGGAGGCGGCCGGGCCCCGGGGCTGTGCTGTCTCTGCTCCTTGCGGCGGGTTCCCCCGTCGCCCTTCTGTTCTCAAGCCGCGTCTCGCCAAGAACCCGCACGAAGAGCGAAGTGGCGACTGCGTCGTCCATCCAGAGTCTCAGGCACAGGTGCGGCTTAGGGGCCCGGAGTGAACTGCTGGGACTGCTGCTCAGGGCAGCCACGGGGAGGACGCTGGAGCGGCTGAGGTCAGGTGGGAGGTGGTAGGCCTGGAATGTGGCCAACGCCCTGCCTTCAGAAGACGGCGGTGGGGTCCAGTGCGCAGTGGCCGAGCGAGGCAGGGACAGAGGAGCGAAGGAAGGTGGGTGCTTGGACACACCTCTGCACGGTGGACCCAAGCCAGGGGCCCTCGACGTCCCCATAGAATTGAGGGGTCTTGGGTGGGGGCCAGTGGATTCCTCTGAAGCTCACGTGGTGGCCCTGGCACCAATTCCATGTCATGTGGTGGCAGGCATGCTTTCCATCCCAGCCTCAGGCAGGCCTGCAGCCCAGCGCACCCTAAGACTTCCTCAGCCGTCTGCATGGTTCACGGGCATGGCCCCACGCCCCTTCTTCTGCCTTGGGGCACCCAGTGTCACCTTGGCTTATACAAATAAGGACAGAGATAGAAAATTTCTCCATTATCTACAGTATAAAGAACACACCCAGGCACAGTGCGGGTTCCCAGGCAGACTCGGGTTTGCAAATGAGCTCAAATTTCAAAGCAATGCAAAATTACTTTTAAAAAACAATTTGCAAGTCATTTTTTGATTTTTAAAAAATACTGTCTATTTTTAAAACCACATGCTTAAATAGACTCTGTAGTCAATACGATTACCAAAAGGGTTATTCTTGTCATTTCATTATAAAAATCACATGAGTGATCTCTCTCTTTTGAGCACACCCGTCTATCCATTCCCTTCCGAGGCCCCACGCAGGCACCCGGCCGTGGCCGTGGCCGTGGCCGCCAGCTTCTGTCTCAGTGGCGCGTCCACCTGCCCACCGGCTGGTTCTGCGAGGCAGCTCCGTGGGCTGCCCCTGGATGGCCCCCTGCAGGGCCGCCACTCAAGTGTTCTCAAGACCGATTCTTGGAGATGGTGAGACTCTACAACTGCTTTGGGGACTTTCGGGGTCCGAGTTTCCATTGGAAAAGTCAGAATGAAGCATGGCGGGTGGGGAGGACGCTGAGGAGTGGTCACACGCAGGGACGGGGTTCTCCGGGGCCCCGCCCACCTCCGTCCTCAGCGGCTGGTGCCCTCGCTCTGGCCGCTGGCCCTCGGCCGCCCAGCTCGTCAGAGGTGGTTGATGGGGTGAAATGCTCCAGACTCCGATGTGGCTCCGGTGATGTTCAACCAAGCGTCCAGGGAGCCCTGGGAGGGGGTGTGGAGAGGAGTGTCTTCGGAAAGAGACAGCATCATTGCATATGCCTGGCAGGGAGGGATGACACACACACAGGACAGGCAGGTGAGCACGGGGGCAGGGCCGGCCGTCCGGGACAGGGGGGGCCTTGCCTCATCTGTTCCCAGCTTCCCGAGGCCCTGGCCTGACTCGACCTCACCTTGGTCCCCAGGGGCCAGAGGGAGCAAAAGGGACTAAGAGGCCCAGATTCTGTCCCCAGCCTGGAAGAGGAAGACGTGAGCAGGGGTGACAGCGGGAGGGAGGAGGGCCGCCCCTGCCCCGAGGGATGCCAGGACCCTGGGGTGCCGGTGAGGGGCCTCCTGTGCACACGTGCTTCCTCGGCTGCTTTGGGGTGCTCCCCCTAGAAGCTTCCTCTCCTTCCCACCCCTCTCCCTGAAGTTTTCACCTGGAGATCAGCAGAAACTACAGACACATGTCCGGTCTGAGGGGCCTTGGGAACTGGGGGTGAACAAGAGCCACCTGCCCGGAGATGCCTGTTTTGGTGACTGTGGGAACACGAAGAGCTGCCTCTGGGGCAGGGATGGGCAGCGTTTCTGGGCCGGGCCATTCTTAGGAAGTACAGATGTGTTCCCAGGCGTTAGGCGGCGCAGGGGACATCCTTCTGCCCCAGCTGCAGGGCAGGTGGGGATGGGACCTGGGGAGCGTCGTGTGTGGGTTGAGGGCAGGAATGGGGAAAGCCCGACACCGTCCCACCAGAGTTAACACTCCAGACAGAATTAGTAAAAAGACAAAGACAGACACGCAGACGGCTTTTGCTGAGACCTGGGGCGGGCCTGTTCCCTCTGGGAGGGCTGCAGAGAGCTGACCGAGACCCCGAGTCCCTACAGGCTGGAGAGAAACGGGAGGCAGGGCCCCGGGGACACCTGCCCTAAGGAGAGGAGCCGAGACGCACCTGGGGTGGAGTCTGGCGCCCTCGCTGACCTCACGGCTCCAGCTGGGAAGCAGAGACCACCCCGGGGAAAATCTCGGGCCCCAGTGATCAGAGAGGGCAGGAGATGGAGGCGGCTGGGTGGCCGGAAACCTGCTCACCGACCTTTCTCACTGAGGACCACGGGAAGGTGAGCTGCCATGTCCACGAGGGAGCTCCCTCGTGAGGGTCCCACCAGGGTCACTGGAGCTCCCTCGTGAGGGCCCTGCCAGGGTCATGGGCACTCAACCCCTCCCTGCTTCGCCCCAGCTTTCGGGGGGCGGTGGTCGCTGGGGCCTCTCTGGTGGATGCAGGGTTGGGGGGCTGGCGGTGACCTGAGCTTCCCCAGGCCTGGGAGGGCCTCGGCGGGAGGTGAGCGCTGGGTGTCCTCTGGTGGAGGAGGCCAGGTGGGGTGGGGGCGGGGCCCTGGTGGGTACCTACCTGGCTCTTAGCCTGCCTGCACAGTGTATGTTTTAAAGCCTCAGAATCTAGGGTGGAATTAAGCACATCTTTAACTTCAAATGCTTCCTCAGCTGCTCTGCGGAGGTCCAGCCCCTTCCCAAAAGTCGGCATCGGCTCCAAAGCTAACAGCCCGCCTTCGTGGTCCTCAGAACACCTGCACCAACGACCGGGGAGAGGGGGCCTGCTGTTAGCCGCCCGGCCTCGGCCACCCCTCTGACACTGCCGCATCTCCGCCAGCCACATGCACAGGGAGACAGACACACGGACACACGGACGCCTGGATGGGAAGCCACATGGATGCAGGAGAGTGCATGGACAGAGGGCATGGGCAGGTGGGGGTGAGTGCGTGCACAGGCATCGGACAGCAGGCAGGGTGCTCGGGTCTTGCGGGTGGAGGGTTGAGAAGGGGGCCTCGATTCTCCGAGACCCCAGGCAGCTCAGAGAGGCCCGGGGTCCCCTCTCCCAGGACTCAGGGGCAGCATCCAGGCTGGGGAGGAAAGGCCACCTCTGAAGGCCCTCTCCAGGGGTATCTGGGATGCTGGCAGTGTCACCCACGTTGGTGGCGAGCACTGAGGATGTGGGGAAGTGGCTCTGGCCGCCACAGAATGGTGGGTGCTCGGCCCCTGTGCCCACAGGCCGCTGGGTGCTGCGCGCACTGTCCTAGGCTGACAGGCAGCTGTGTTGCAGGACCAGGGCCTCCGTATCAGCTCAGTGCGGCGAAATGCCTCCCCTCTGCACTCTGCCTCCAGCCTCCAGGGCCCCTGGGGTGGTGGGGGCTGAGGGCCCCTGATCCTCTTGCCCCGGCACAGCCTTGCCCTGGCCTCTGTGTGGAGGCCCTAAGGTGGTTCTGCTGGAGCAGGGGCTGAGCCAGGGATGGGCTCACGAGTGGCTGAAGAAGGGGGGGTCCCCCCCATGATGGATGCCCATGTTCCCTCCCAACCCATCCTGGAGCACACGGCTAACCCCACCTTCGGGTGTGGTCGAAGCCCACGGCCAGAGAGGCGGGTGGCTCCTCGTCCTCCTCATCCTCGTAGGTGGCCTGGGGCTCAGGTGCGGGGGACACGGTGTCGTCCTGCGACTTCCCGGCCAGGCTGTCCTCATCGTCCTCCTCCAGCTCGTCCTCCTCCTCCTCCTCCACGTCCTCCTGCTTCTCACTGGCTAAGCCTGGACACTGGGCACTGCTGTCCACATCCTGGATCTCTGGCCTGAAATGACACAGGAGGAGATGGGCCAAGTTCAGGGGTCTCTCTCCTTGCCATGGACCCCCCAAAGGCTGGTGACTTGGCTCTGCCCCCACTGCCTCCCCCCAAGACCCTGACCCCCCTTCTGAGGGAGCTCCCACGGGTCCCTGGGCCCAGCTACTGACTCTGCAGGGTGACACTCACAGAGGCCTTGGGGCGGTCCCAGGAGAGGAGGGCCAGCGCTCCGGGTGGTGGTAGGGGGGCAAGGCCCAGCAGTAGGGGCTGCCGTGCCCGGGAGGACACCAGGACCAGGGTGGGATACAGCCCTGTGGGGAGCTGGCCCTGCACTGGCCATGCAGCATGTGTGTCGCACCTCCGTGTACGTACATGACCGTGTATGCACGCATGTACACGTGCACACACTGTGTGTACTCATATGTGTGCATATGCATGTGCAGATCTGCAGACATTTGTGTGCATGTTATATACACGTGTGTGCATGTGTGCACATGCATGCCTGTATTTGTGCACCTGCACGCACCTGCACATGTACCCCCATGTATACACTGCATGAGGGGCACCCTCGGGGCAGGCTGGCGGGGGGAGGATTTGAGGCTGAAAACTTGAGGAGGTGGGCACCCACCCGAGAGCTGGGGGCCCCAAGGGGATATCTGGGATCTGGAGAGGGAGGGCCCAAAGCCTGCTGTCAACAGTCTGAATGCACCAGGACTGCGGGGGGCTTGCCTGCTGCCCAGAGCCCTCCTCACTTCCCTCAGGGTCACTCCAGCCCAGCACGACCCCTCCACTCTGGTTCCTCAGTATTAAAAAAAAAACCCTAAAGCGTGCGTGGGCGTGGCTGAGCGTTCTCATTTCTTTTAGAAAGAGCCATTAGAGTTTGCCTCATCTTCAAGTTCAGGACCAAGAGCTGTGTCCTGGGTGGGCTGCGCCCCAGGAGAGCCGAGGGTTCCTGGGCAGGTGCTGGGCAGGCTGGTAGAGGGGCCCAAGCAGAGGGAGGACTCACAGTTCCTTGACTGCCCAGGCCCAGGGCACCAGGGCCACTCCTTGTCCGCACTCCTTGAGGGGGCACTGCCCCCCACCCTGGGAGGTGCCCACGGTCTGGGGGAGATGCAGGGGTCCTGCTCTTGGCATCAAAGCAAGAAAGTGACAGTGGCTCTGAGCGATCAACCTCCGTGTCTGGGACTTGCCGGCGTGCACAGAACTGGGCTTGGGAGGCCCTCACTTCCCGGCTCTCCACGGACGCCATCTCCATCTCTTGTCTTTCTGCCTTCCAGGATGGACGGAACCTCAGCAGGTCTCAGGCCCTGAGGACGCTTCCTTGGTCCTGGTCGCCTGTGTTGGGGCCGGGAGTGTCCTGTACACACGCCCATCTCCTCAGCCCTGGGGCCTCTGGGATCTGGGCCGTGCTTCTCACCCTGGCTGCTGGTGAGGTGCCCTTGGGTGAGGTTCCGTCTTCGGGGCCTGTGTCCCCTCAATGATCTGAGGACCTGCCCCTCACTGTCCACACTGAGGACGGGATGAGACGGCGGAGGGGTGAGAGTCTGGGCTCCTCGCATGTGCCGTGAGAGCTCACCTCGTGGCCACACGGGCCTGCATGGACCACCCGCCAGCTGGGCAGGGGCTTTCTAGTGTTGCAGAGGGGAGTGTCTGGCACGGACTCAGAACGGCCCAGCGACAGATTCAGCTCACAGGGAGGACAGGCCGTTTTGCAGAGCTGCCCAAACAGCGCCCCACAGACTGGGAGCCTGAAGCGGCAGCCATGGAGCCCTCACAGCTCTGAGGCCACAAGTCCCAGACCCAGGCGAGGGCAGGGCAGGCTCTTTCTGAGGCTCTGCGGGAGAATCTGTCCCTGGCCTCTCTCCAGCTCCCGAGGCCGCTGGCCCCCCGTGGCCTGTTAGGCAGCCCCTGGCTGGGAGACCCGTCACCCTGACCTCCGCCCTGACTTCCCGCTGGTCCTCCGTGGCCTGTTAGGCAGCCCCTGGCTGGGAGACATGTCACCCTGACCTCCGCCCTGCCTCCCTGCTGGCCCTCCGTGGCCTGTTAGGCAGCCCCTGGCTGGGAGACGTGTCACCCTGACCTCCGCCCTGCCTCCCCGCTGCCTTCTCGTCCGCGTGCGTTTTTCTCCAGTTCCCGGTTTCTTCAAGGCCGTTGGTGCTGCTGGATTTGGTCCACTCTGCCCAGTGTGGCTTCAGTTTAAACCCCTCCTTAACCACCTTATCTCTGACAAGAGTCCCGTTCTGAGGCACTGGGGGCAGGACTTCCACACGGGAATGCTGGGGGGCAGAATTTAACTCGGGGGTTCATGGGGCTGCAGGGCCAGGAGGCCGGTAGACCTGTATTCTCACTGACGGGGCCCAGTTCTGCAGGAGGCCCAGGGAACGGGGGCCGGGGGCTGCGCGTTCTGCAGGAGGCCTGGAGAACATGCTCGTCACCCCAGGGACTGGCTGCCTCCGTCCATCTTGCCCTGTTTTCATTTTCCACAGTGGCGTGGGGTCTCTTAGGACGAGGCCAGCTGGACCTGGGGACCTCGCCTCAGCAGGACAGGCCTTCTGAGGACCTGGGTGAGGCCGGCTCTACCCGTATGTTCCCAGGTGTGGAGAGCCTCCTTTGTTCCCACCCCCAGGGCTATGAGGAGCCGGCACTGCGGGACTTGGCAAAGGTGAAGGGGGGCCTGGCCACCCCTCTTCCTCCTGGAGACAGTCCTCTGTCCTGGTGGGCCTCTTACAGTGAGGCTGGACTGCCAGCCTAGCTCTGGGCACGGGGGCCTGGCTGTCCTCCAGGTGGTTCAGGTCCTGGGCCCACCCCAGCAAGGATGCCATCGAGGGATCCTCACTTGTTCCTCGCCTGGCCTTGCGCTGGGAGCTGCAGTTTAGGGATCGTCTTTCACAGCAGGATGAGCCTGGGGACAGGGCTGTGGAGCGTAGGTAAGGCCTGGCCCAGGGCGCTCATTGGTGTGACATGTAGCTGCAGGAACACGAACGGGTCCCATGCAGCTGTCTCAGCTCCGGTCCCTTCAGGTCACTGTTCCTGGAGCCCTGCAGAGGATGCCGGGACAGCCTGGGGGCTGCCAAGCAGCTGGTTGGAGTGAGGCTTTGGGGACCATGGCCCAGAGCAAGCTTCTTGGCCTGCCCCCTCCTCTGAGCCTGCCGGGGCTCTTGCGGATGAAGACACTGAGGGCCCTGCGGGTGAGCTCGCCTTCCTAGGAGGGCACGGATTTGGGCGTGGCTCTGCCAGAGCCAGTGTCCAACTGCCTCCTGTGTTCATTGCTTGGACGCGTCTTTCCCAGGTACCCCGACTCTCCTAGAAGCAATGACAGGAAGACGCAGACTGCCCTAGAGGAAGGGGATGGGCTCCCAGGGGGCCCTCCTTCATCTGCTGGAGGTGGCGGGGCATGAGAGCGGCCCTGTAGGCACAGTGCGGTAAGAGCGGGACTCCGGCTGCAGGTTCTGGGCCTGAGCAAGGCACCCATTTCTGTGGCCCTCATTTTCCCCTCTGTAGAATCGGGATCAGGCCTCTTGGAGTTTGGAATAGCTTCAGTTCTCTGCCAGCTGGCCTGGCGTTAGCTTTGACACAGGAAGCAGCTCTGCTGGGGTGTCTGAAGGCTCCTCCGGAGTAAGTGAGGCCCATGGAGCGCCGGTGTCCAGGTTGCAGAGAACACGCTCCAACATTCCTGAATCTGAATTCTGCCATTGTTCTGCTGCAGCTCTGTCTACACACACACCTGTGCACGTGTGTACATGGGCAGCCACATGTGTGCACATGACTGAACATGCACAGTGTATATGTGCAGATGGTACATGGATATACTTACACGTGTGCACATGCATGTGTGTAGATCTATGTACAGTCACATCTGCATTCACATATTACGTACACTGTGCATGTGTGCATATGCATGCCTGTATTTGTGCACCTGCACATGTATACACATGTATACACACATGCACCTGTGTGTGCATCTGTGCGTATGTGTACATGCACACGGATGCACACATATGTGTGCCTGTAGGTGCATGCATGTGTATGTGTGCACATGAGTATATTTAAAGGTGCAGCATTTTGGTTTGGAAACCTTTAGTGCCTCAGATTAAATCAAAATGTCCTTGAGTTTCAGAGGCACAGCTGAACTTGTAGGCAGCTTGGTCACCTGGCTGGCATTTTGCACACACGTTAACTGTGAGGTCAGTAGCTAGGGGTGCGAACGCTCCTCACTCTCCGGCGGAGGGAATGAGGCGAACGGCACGGCTCCCCAGCTTCCCAGGGCCAAGGCTCACCCTCTGCTCTGAGGCCGCCACTGTGCCTATCTGGATGAGCCAGGGGTGGTGCTGGGCGAGGTGCGCGCCCTCTGAGGGGCCACACAGGGCTGCTGGCCGGGCCCAGACTTTCCCCAGCCTGGGTTTTCTTACCGCTTCTCTGTTCGCGTTGATGCTTGGTTCATCTCACTATTGGCAATGAAGTTTCTGATTTCCGAGAAGTAAGAGTCTTCTTTCTCGTCTAAAAGTGCGTGGTTGTCCGACTCTGAGGTGGGAGAGGAGGCGCTGGTCCCCAGGTGGTTTGTGAGGACCCCGGGATGCTGGTTCACTGTGGAGGGGCGGGAGCGTCAGAGGTGGCATCTCACTGAATCCCCCCATCCCTGGAGCAAACCAGTTGTGAGCAGTGCGCACTTGGGCGCTCCTAGGGAGGCAGGTTTCTCAGAGACCCGGAGAGCGCCAGGTTCTCTTTCACGATCACGGTTTGAGGGGTGCCTACTGGCTTCCTGAGGTGTAGGCTGTGGCCCTCCCCCCTCACTGGCGCCCCCACCCTGCTCTTCCCCTCCCCCTCTGGGGCTTGCCACGTAGGTGCTCTGCGCTCCTCCCAGCCACTGGCCCATGTGGTGCTCTGGGCCCCTCCCAGCCACGGTCCCACCCTCCCCCTCTGTGGGACCTGCCACATCGGTGCTCCGGGCCCCTCCCCGCCTCGGGCCCACGTGGTGCTCTGGGCCCCTCCCTGCCACGGGCCCACCCTCCCCCTCTGGGGCTTGCTACGTCGGTGCTCTGGGCTCCTCCCCGCCTCGGGCCCACGTGGGTGCTCTGGGCCCCTCCCCGCCACGGGCCGCGTGGTGCTCTGGGCTCCTCCCCGCCTCGGGCCCACGTGGGTGCTCTGGGCCCCTCCCCGCCACGGGCCGCGTGGTGCTCTGGGCTCCCCGCCTCGGGCCCACGTGGGTGCTATGGGCCCCTCCCTGCCACGGGCCCACCCTCCCCCTCCGTGGGGCTTGCTATGTCGGTGCTCCGGGCCCCTCCCCGCCTCGGGCCCACGTGGGTGCTCTGGGCCCCTCCCCGCCACGGGCCACGTGGTGCTCTGGGCTCCTCCCCGCCTCGGGCCCACGTGGGTGCTCTGGGCCCCTCCCCGCCACGGGCCCGCGTGGTGCTCTGGGCCCCTCCCCGCCACGGGCCCACCTGGGGCGTTCTCGTGCTCGTGCTTCTTGAGGTGCCGGTCCAGGTTGGTCTGCTGCCCGAAGCAGCGGTTGCACAGGTGGCACTTGAAGGGCTTCTCCTTGTTGTGGATGTTGCGGACGTGCCGCTGGAGGTTGGAGGAGATGCTGAAGGAGCGGTCGCAGTACTTACACCTGCAAGGCACACGCGTCTCTCAGCGCAGGCCCCGGGCTCTGCTTAGCAGGCCGGGCCACGGAACGGTGGGAAGGGAGCCCGCGCCTCTGCCCTGTGCCCCCTCCCTCTGCCCTGTGCCCCGTCCGCCTCTGCCCTGTGCCCCCTCCGCCGCATTGGCCTGCCATATCCCGGAGGCCGCTGGTTCTGGAGCTGGAGAGCCAAAGGCGTCCTGGGGAAGCTATCCCTAGAAACAGCCCCGGCTCCAAGAAGCAGGAGTTCACCCTCCTATTATGTGAGTGGCAAATCCTGCCGGAGTGTGCCTCACGTCCCCTGGGCATGTGGTGCCCCGACCCTCCAGCGTTCCCTCCCCTCTGCTGTCTGGATCTCCCTGGCCCCCAGGCCCGTGGTCAGAGGGTGACGTGCTCCTGGCGGCCTCCAGAGGGCGGCCTTGCTCCATGGAAAGACACTCGGGCAGGGCCCGTTTCCCAGGTGGAGGGGCTGAGACCCGCTCCCTGCGACCCTCCTCCTCCGCCCCTAGAGGTGGCTGGGGCCCTTGGGCAGGCCTCAGCTCAACTGGGGCCTCAGTTTGCCAATCCATCAATGGAGGGCTGGGGGCTGCCTCCCCTATTAAGGACACAGACCACACGGACCCCTTCGGGCACTGCCAGCCCCTGGGCTGGGTTCATCTTTATTCCCCCTGAGGTGGGCAGGGCTGCTGCCAGCCAGCACCGTGCATGTGGGAGAGCTGGGAGGAGACTCCCCTTCCTCCCGATGCCTCCTCGACCTCAGGCAGAACGTGACTCTAACACCCCGAGCTTATCAGACAAGGCCCCTGGCTGCGGGAAGCCGTCATGATGAGCGACAGAGGAGGGCTGTACGTGGTGGCCCCTCGGTGGGGGGCCCTTGTGCTGGGAGTGACCATCACAGCCCCCACACGTGTGACCTGCAGGCAGGGAGAGAGAGGGTGGTTCGCCCTCATTTCAGAGAGCGGGGCTGAGAGCTGGGGCTGAGCAACACATGCACTGAACAAACAGCAGGAAAATCACGCCTGAAGGGAAGAGGGGGGAGCCAGGGACGGGCTGAGGAGGAACCCCATGGGCTCTGCAGAAGCACGTGCGCTGCCTCCATGAAGACTCGGGTTCTCCCTGGTGGGCCGGGGCTGGCTTACTGGGAGGCACCCAGCTGGGTGACGGTGGAGGGAACCCTGACTGCAGGCTTTTCAGTTGCATGTGTGTGCTTGGCGTGTGCACATGTGCCATGCCGGCACATACACACGTACACCCTGTGTGTGCTCTTGGTCGTCAGAACTCCTGCGGAGTGCTTATCTGATCTGAGAGGCACACACGCACTTGTACATTCGAAGGGTAGCCTTGGAGTCTCAGAGCCTGTGACTCTCTCCCCACTCATCCCGTTCCCCAAGCTGCCTGGTAAAACCTAGGAAGTCTGATGGGGTCCCCTAGAGAACGGGAGGCAGTCCCAGTAGAAAGGCCCTCCTCTCCCAGTCCTGGCCGCAGCGCTTCCACATCCCACCCACTTTGTCCCGAGAACCTCCACGGTGCTGCTGCAAGGCTTCATTCACTCAGTTCTGAACCTTCCTACCTTTGCCGGAGGCCAGGCTCACTCTGATACCCGCCAGGTAGGCAGGCAAAGAACCATTTGCAATGGGAGTCCCTGAGCTCCCCCTACGTGACCCTCAGCCTTCTCTGCTCCTGAACCCTGGGGCCTGGCCCGTGGGCTTCTTCAGGAGACCCCGGTCCTCCCCGGGTCAGCTGAGCTGCCTTCGGGCACCTGGGTCCCAGCCTGTCCTCCCGCAGCCCAGTGACGGGCAGTGCCCTGGCTGGGACTGCCATCCACAAAACCTGCCCTGGGCAACGCTGCGGTTTTGTTTCACTCGGCCTGGGAAATCACAGAGGAGTAATGCTGAGGAAGGAGCCCTTTCAGCTGCTGGGGTGGAGCTGCCTGGCTGTCCCCCTACCCAACCAGTCCCACACAACCGCCTGGAAAGGAGGGATTTTACACCCCAAAAGCATCATCTCATGTCCCCATCCTGACACAGCCTTAGACTGGAACGGTGGTGCCCGGCCTGGGACTGTCCTGCTTTTGAGTCTGACTGCTGAGAAAGGACACCCTGGACCCTGCGTCTCCAGCCCGGATGCAAGGCACCTGCTGGTCTGAGCTTTCAGCCTCTGCCCAGCCAGAGGCTTCCCACCCAGTGGGGCCATGTGCCCCTCTGGCACGTGGGCGCAGCCAGTCTGTCTGCCTGCCTGCCTGTCTGTCTGCCTGCCTGCCTGTCTGTCCATCTGCCTGTCTGTCCGCTTGTCTGTCTGCCTGCCTTGCCTGTCCATCTGTCTGTCCAGCTGCCTGTCTGTCTGTCTGTCTGCCTGCCTGCCTGCCTGTCTGTCCATCTGCCTGTCTGTCCATCTGTCTGTCCAGCTGCCTGTCTGTCCGCTTGTCTGTCTGCCTGCCTGTCCATCTGTCTGTCTGCCTTCCTGCCTGTCCGCCTGGCAGTCTGTCAGCCTGTCCGTCTGCATGTGTGCTCACACAGTTCCTGGTTCCTTTGGAAATGCAGGGACCCATGCAGAAACTCCACCTAATGGCTCCTGCATAAATCCTAGCAATGGGGATCTGGGGTAAGAAATGGGATTGGAAAAGAAGCTTGTTCATGAAACTGGAGAGCAGGTCCCTTACGTGAAGCTCTGGGGCTGGGGAGGGCCACGGAGGGGCTGTGCATTCAATTTGGTTGCAGAGAGCCCCGAATGTGGCCCTCTCCTGCTTCTAATCTAAATAAATGGCCCAGACAGAGAAGTCCATTTGAAATTTAGAGGAGCTGTGAGCCTAGGGCTGCGAGGGAGCAGAGTTCTCTGAGCAGCTGGGGTCTGCGTTGTAAATAAGCTGACAGGCGGCCGGTGAAATTGATGGCCTCACTGTGTAAAGTAACAAGCCCGTGAGCTCCAAAAGGAAGGAGAGCCTGCAGGGCAGCCGGGCCCTGTGCGCTGCGGGGCCTTGAGAGGACCTTGCTGTGACCGTGCCTGCCGTGCTCCCAGGGAAGCCAGCGGGGGGAGGTGGCCAGGGCCCCCGAGCCCAGAGCCCCAGGTGGCAGCTCCTTCCTGGGATCCAGTGGGGCTTCCTGCAGCCACCACAGGGGTAACTGCTTTTGGTGACTGTAATAAAAGTGAGGGAAGAGGAAGAAAGAGATTTTGAAACCCAGCCGTAAAAATAAAACTAAAAAAGAAAGGGCGGGCATGGGCCGCCTGCAGCCCCCGATGGAGACACAAGTTTGCGCCCCTGCGCGCTCCAGCGTCACACAGACTGACGGCAGTGGGGAGGAAGAAGCGCACGGCAGACCAGGAAGCCAGCAGCCCTGAGGCGGGAATCTCGGACCCAGCAGGAGCCCCGGGCAGCCTGAGCAGGCTCGCATCCAGGGAGTGACTCCAGGCTCCACCACGCAGTGTCCCAGAGAGACCCCGAGCCGGCTGTCAGGATGAAGACCAGGGAGCAGGGCCCCTATGCCCAGTTCAATTTGTATACTTCTCCAACCCCAGTCCCACAAAGCCTACGTGCTTCCTTTTTATTTTTAGGAAATTAGAGTGACATTAACTGTGTCTCATCTTCCGGCTTCACTCAACAATCTCTAGGCCAGGAGAAGCTAGGGGCCAGGCTACCTCCAGGAAACGGATTTGGTGCACCAAAGGGTCTGCTTTCCTTCCCTCGGGCTGTGAAACACATTCTGAATGACTACAGATCATCAGAGGCAAGGACTTGAGCGGAAGAGCCTTCCAGTGTCACCTGGTTTGATTACCCGACCACTCCAGGCAACCCATGAGAAGACCGCTTCCTCCTGCTTGCGCGCAGGCTGCGTCAGCCTGGCCACTCCGGGCACACACATACGCACATGCGGCGGGCACACGTGTGGGCGCTGGCACCGGGGAGGGCCTCACACTGGGGCAGGCCTGGGGGGCTCCAGCTCCTCTTGGCGGGCTTCTGGGGGTGGCCGGCACTTTCCCTCCGCTAACTTAAAATCCTTCTGATTATCAAAGCGAGTCCAGAAACCGCCAGTGGTATCAAAAGGAAAGCGACACGCTGCAAAGCCCTCGGCACAGACCTGCCTTGAGCCAGATAAAGTCAGGATTTGCAACACAAACTTGCAAAGCAATTACTGTTACCAAAGTCGAAACTCACAGATTGGAGAGAGCAAAAGAAATCAATGATAATTAAATTCTTCTATAAACACCACCCGACCCTCTGGGGGCTCTTAGCACACAACGCTGTCCAGAAGTCGGCTCTCATTACAGAAAAAACACACAGCTCGCTTTCTGGGAGGGACCAGACCAAATAAATCTTTGTGTTGCTAGCCTTTGTTAAGTTGTAAGTCGCTATTTTTTGAAGGGTGGGCAAGGAGAGGGTGTCTGTGAGCTGGGGAGGGCTGCAGGCACTGAACAGATAACCCATAGGTGGCAGGAGCTGCCATTGACCCTGCGGGTGGAGACATGGCCCTGGGGCAGCGGGGGAGGCTTGGCCTGTCTCAGAGTGGGGCTCGGTGAGCACGGCATGTGCAGGTGCCCAGCTGGCCTCCTTCCCCAGGGACGGAGACACAAACTGAGCCCCCAGTGCCTGCACTAACGTGGTCCCTTCCTGGTGACTTCTAGCTCTGTGTGGTCAGAGTTGAGAAATCTTATGCGTGTGAAACACTCTTTATCCGCAATGGTCTCTGTGAACAGACACAGCCTGCCTGTGTCACTAAGCCAGTGACATTCACCTCCCGGTTACCACTGTCTGGGGTTCTCACTTAACATGCTCACTCCCAGGCCCCGACCCCAGTGAGTCACGGGGCGTCTCTGAGCCTCGGACACCTCATCTTTGAAATGGAATGACAGACTAGGAGGCTGTTGTGAGCCCCAAATTCAATGCCTCCCCCATCCCGATGAGCTGGGTGACTGCTTCTCTGCCGGTGGTAGCCAGCTGCTCAGGTGAGAGGAGCATGGTGGAATCCTGGAAGCAGACACACCGTTTCCCATCCAGGGCTGTCCCAGGGACCCCAGCGGAATCCCTCAGTGGGGTCCAAGCTGGGGGCGCGGACCCACATTTGTACGGAGACCCACCCTGCCTTTGGCCCATTCCCTGGCCCCCCAGGAGTGGGGCTGTGGGGGAAGCTACGGCCGTTGTGAGAAGAACAGAGTTGGGCTGGGTGTGGGGAAGCTGAGGTTTTCTCCCACGCGGACCCTCCAGGCCTCAGCTCTGGTCAGCCCTGCTCTGATGAGGATCCCCTGCCCCAGTGGACACCCCAGGTTGGGTGGAAAGCTGCTCCCTTGAATCTTCGAGAGCCAAGCAGGTGCCTTCCAGAAGGTTCCTGGGCACCTCCTGCCTCATCCTCACAGCATCCTGATGAGGTCAGGACAGGAGGGACAGAGTGACCAGAACTGAGCACCGAGCCCCGCCCACTGCATGCACACTCCAGCAGGGAGCCTGGGACGGGTGCACTTACTCCTAGGAGTAGGTCAGCCCTGCTCCCCACACCAGCCCAGGCAGCCCCTACCTGTACGGCTGCTCCCCGGTGTGCGTCCTCAGGTGTCTGGTGAGATTGGCCGATCTGGGGAAGATCTTCCCACAGTACCTGGGGTGGAGGGAGGTGGGGAGGGTGAGGGAGCGTTAGGGCAGGCTCACATGGCCATTTCCTAGAAACGGGTCTCACGCCCGATGGCCATGTGGCAGGTGGCCCCACCCCAGCATCCTGGTTTCAGTCCCTTCTGCAGCCCTGAAGCTCAGCCCCAGTTACAGAGCAGCCTGCCGTGGGCCACCGGAGAAGGACCAGCCTCTGTCCCCTGAAGCATCTCGGCCCCTCGGTCCAGCGGCAGACAGGGAGGGCTCCGGCTGACTGGGACAGGCTGCACCAGCACAAGGTGGCCGGGAAGGTGTCACCCCGACATTGCAGAAATCGGCTGAGCCTGTCGCTCTGGGTTTCCCAGCCCTCCAAGCGCTGAGGTTCGTCACTGACCAGCACCCCTCAGCCTCGGCCTTCCCAGTTCAGGCTGGGCCGAGGTTGCATTTTCTTGAGCTCACATGAGCACAGCATGGTGGGAGGCAGGAGAGGCCACCATGTCACTTATTTGCACAGCATGACCTCAAGCAGGTGACTGACTGATTACAGGCGCTGTGCTTCCCTGTGGCTGGACCCTGAGTTTTCCCGGGAGCACAGGTTCATGGCCACAGATGCTGCACTCAGGCACCCCCGGGCTGTCCCAGTTGCACCCCGGGACCCCTCACCTGCACGTGTATCGCTCCTTGCCCTTCCTGAGGATGGGGTCGGAGAGCGTTGGGGGTGGGGACCGGAAGTTGAAGGGGTGGTGGGGGAGGGGCTGCAGGGAGCTGCCCGAGTCGGCCTTCATGGCTGCAAAGCTCTCCAGCTTCTCTGTCATGGTCTCTATGGCTGACATCTGTGGGCATAAGAGCGGGAGGTTATGGACTCAGCTGGGCTCTCACCTGTCCTCAAGGGCCTGCACTGCTGGGGGTTCTGCAGGACAGCACATCCCGGGGTGCTCAGCTGGGCACTGGAAGCAGCGTCTCCTAGAGGCTTCTTGGTCCTGGGTTGGATCCTTTCACCTTTCTGCAGCCAGCCCTGCTCTTGTCCTTCCCTGGGTCCCCTGTTTACAGTTTCGGGTCTCGCCTGCAGGAGCTGAGACTGACCTTTAACAAGCAGCCTCCCTGCCTGGTCTGGGTGTGACCTGAGTGATACAGCGAGCTGATGCTTCTGATTACCTGACCCCTTATTTGACCCAGGCCGGCAAAACGCCCAGCTGACTTGACCCCTGGCCAACACATCTGGTTGGCTAGTTTGGGTTAAATGCAGAATTACATCTAGTTTAACATTAAAAATTGTATTTTTTAGTCTTGAAAAAATTAAAATAGCAACCTGAATCTCAGCTTAAAACATAGCTCATGGGCCTGCAGAACCACCGCCACCAAGTGGCAGCATGCCATAATTGCAGGCAAAGTACCCAAGAGGAATTCAGCAGCCGCTTTAAGACTTAATCCCACAAAGGAAATATTCCAAATAATAACGCCACATGTCACACGACACAGGACAATTTGATATGGGCACTAGGAGCTGCCTCTCTGCTCCCTGGAGAGGCCCAGGGCTGGCTCGATTAGGAAAGTAGAAGCGTGGGATTAGTCATTTCCACCCAGTGGGCAGAGCTCTGATCAGAATTCCAGACTGTGCTGGCCCCACTGAGGTCTCCGGCCCTAGTGACAGGAGAGAGGAGGGCCTGGGCTGATGGAGCTGCTGCGTGTCACCCCGCCTCTCCCACTCCCTCCCCTTTGAAGATCCAGAGCAGCCCCCAGTGGAGAAGGAAATGGCCACCCTGTGATACCTGCTGTGTGCCAGGCCCTGCGGGGGGCTGGGCAGGGGCTGAAAAGGAAGACCCTTCCTCATCCCCTGAGGGTAGCAAAAGGCAGCAGAAGGAACAAACTCCGGGCCTCCGCACCACACACCCACCCGCCGAAGGGGGACCAGCATCCCCAGGGCCCAAGGCCTGACCCACAGGGCCCTCCAGACACCTTTGCGAAACAGGTACGTGCATAGCCTGCCTCCCCTGTGGTGAAGGAGGGGAAGGGCTGGGCAGGAGCTGTTGGAGACACAGAGGGAAGGGAGAGTTTATGGTCTCCATGTACTGGGGTTACTGGGAGAAACTGGTCAGGGTGCAGGTCCTTGGCACCCAGCTGCCATGGAATGAGTGTGAGGGCGTGAAGCAGGGCAGATGGGGACCCACCTCATCCAGGGCCCTTGTTTGGGGTTCGCTGCCTCTGAGTGATGCTCAGAGCCAGCTTCATGGAGGTGACCTGCCTCTTTACAGCAAGACCCTGGCCCTGGCTGCCCACTGGCAAACAAAACTATCCCATCACATGGCTGGAGAATCTCAGCGTCCGAGTGCTTGGCGCCCGGCACTCAGCTTTTTGGAAACTCGCTTGCCAGGGATTACCCAGCTGCTGCTGGCAGGGAGTAGAGGGCTTTCTACAAATGCTACCCAGAGACCACAGCCCCTGGGATGGGGACATTTTGCTATTTGGGGAACAACTGACTGGTTACAATAAAAACACCCAGAAAGAAATTAACCAGTAGAAACTTGTGTTCATCTACAAGAGGCCGAGGCCTCCCCTCTGGCCCCTTCCAGCCCCACCCAGGCTGCGGGGGTCAGGACTGTTCTCGTCCTGGTGAGAACCAGTGACAGGCAGATGGAAGCTGCCTTGCTCCCTGAGCCATCAGCTGGGCCTCCGCAGCCTGGAGCAGCAGGGGCTGTGGCCTTCGCACGGCCACGGCTCTGGGCTTTGTCGAGGCCGTTAGTAATTGGTGCCTTCTGCCTGAGTGATGGCCCAACCTCAGACCATTTGGTGACTTATTAGTCATCTCTCTTCCCGCCCCCATCTCCTGGTTCCGGACCACAGGGACAGGCAGCGGGGGTGGCCGGCCCATGGGGGTAGTGGGCAGGAGGGACAATGGCAGCCACCCCCCCGCTGGGCTCCCTTCCTCGGGCCTGGGTGGGCCTCTCCCGCCCTGCTTGCTTGGCCCGATCAGATATTCCAAGCCTCGCTCCCGCGCAAACACAAACACAGGATGCGCCTGGCTGGCCTGTGGCTCTTTCCAGCCCATCCCGAGGAAAATCGGGGGAAGTTGTTAACCGAACCCCACGGCCCGGTGGAGACAATGGGAGGCGCTAAGTTTAGCTGTGAACTCAGGCTGGGTGCAGCTTTCACAGACCGGTGGGGGCCGGTCCATGGCGGGAACGCCGAGAAAGAACAATGCCCCGGCCTGGTCTGCAGTCTCAGGCAGGGCCAGGCTTACTGTGCCACCCCAGGACCCTCCCCAGGTGCAGCCCCCAGCGCTGCGGAAGGAACCAGCTTCCCAGCAATGAGATCAAGTCAGTAGGGGACAGGAGATCTGGAGCTCTGCTCTGACCATCTGCCCACGCACTATTTTGCTCCCAGGATGTGGCCTCAGGGGCTGGCAGGAGCCTGGCAGGGTCTGCACCCACCTATCCAGACTGCGGGGCTCTCTGGGTCTCTTTCCAGACCCCCTGCCCCCCACCTCCCTGGGGCCTGGCTCTGTGCCCCTCTCTGCACATGCAGGCCCTTCCTCTTTTCTGGTCCCTTTGAACATACTCAGGTCTTGTGCACCCGAGAGAGAGCTCCCACGCTGTGCCCTGGGCTGCCACCCGAGGCTGCTCCCCTCATTCACGATCCCTGCACTTGCTCCTTCAGGCTCTGCCCACGACGCCACTGAAGCTCCTGCTCCTTCCTGGAGCCCAGAGCCAGGGGTCAGAGAGGTTGCTGGGGCTGCCCTGTGAGGACTACTCTCCATCCTCAACCTCTCCGGCCGACAGTGCCCTGAGGGGCCACAGGGAGAGAAACCTCCTCTGCCTTTGAGGGCCTCTGTGCATGGTGCAGCCTGGACGGGAACTCAGGCTCCAGCCTGGCCCCTGAGCCTGGGCCGCCGGGCGGTGGGGCCACTGGTGTGTGGGTCATCACCGGGCGCCCTGCCTGCGCTGGGGGCGTACCTGGGGGTGGAACAGCAGCGGGGACGGCCGCAGGTACTTCTCCTTCAGGGCTCCCACCGGGTCTGTGACCTTCCGCTTTTCTACCCTGCTGGACAACAGCACAGAGGGTTACATACCACATCGACCGAGCTGCCCGCCCCGCCGGTCTGTATGCCTAGCCAGTCACAAGGCCACAGCGTAGACTGCACTGGGGCTGCCGCAACTCTCAGCAGACTCCTCTGTGGGCCTTGGGGATGTGGGGGCCCAGCCCACCTGCCCCCTCCACAGACCCCCCCTCACCGCCTGCCCCTGAACGCGCTCCCTTGGTGGTTCCCGTTCACCTCCCACCACCTCCACCTTCTCCCCGAGTGCCTTCAAAGAGCCCCGGCTGCCAGCAGCCATGCAGGACACGGATGGCGAATGCAGGAGGCTGGAGTCTGCTCTGAGGGCCCCATGCACCCAGCCTCCCACCAACTGGCTGGTCAGCCCTGCCTGAGTGGGGGCCCTGGGGCCCGGACCCTCTCATGGGGGTCCCTGGACCTGCTCGCAGCAGCGCTCGAGGCCCCCTCCCCTGACCTGGCCCTTGGCACGGGGCATGCTGCCCGTGTGTGCTGGTGAATGTGAGTGGCTGACAGGTGTCTGTCCTGGGGAGGTCACCAAGACAGGACCTTAACCCTCCGGGGCTGCTGGAGATTACAGTTTCAGAACCTTCCCCAGATGCCAGTGACAAGCCTGCTCACTGAATCACAATGCAAATCTCTGGTGGTAAACAGAGGCAGCGGGCAGGGCCATCACGGACCCGCCTTTGGCCTGGCAGCTCCCGAAGGAGGCCAGCTCTTCTCCATCTGCCTGGGTCCCACAGTGAGGGTTGGATTTGGGAGCCTCTTTGCTGTCACTGAGAGCATTTTGGTAAACCTACTGCCCCCTCCAAGACACAGCCCCCCCAGCACGTCTAGGACTGGCCGCTTTTGCTTTATTCGGTCAGGAATTCCTCAGGGTGGGCTTCCCATCTCCTCGCATGGCGAAGCGGGCAGCACAGAGACACGTGTGGGTGGGGTAGGACCCCTCCCCAAGCCTGAGCCTGCTCTCCCAACCCACCTGCATTCTAGGGAGGGGCGAACCTGTCCAGAAATCAGGGAGTGGCTTTAAGCTCACCTTTCCCCAAGACGGGCATCAAAGACACTGGACACTGGTGCCTAGAAAACCCACCAACGCTTGCTCCATACCCCCTCCTCCTCCCCTCAAGGACCACTGGCTCCTTCTCTGATTCCCCCGGGCCCCAGAAAGACACCCCCCTCCCCTCTCCCTACTCCCCTGCTGCTCTGGCTCCAGGAGCGGGAGCACTCAGGATGGGCAGGGAGCACTCCGCCCAGGCCCCTCTGACTTCTGCAGGTGGAGGCTGGGGGAGCTGGACCAGTGAGACAGCTGGAGAGAGGGCTGCGGGGGAGGGCCAAGGAGGGGTTGGAGTTGGGGTGGGGGTGCTTACTAGGGGTAGGAAGGCCTCGAGGCCAGCAGTGGGACATCTGAGTGGTCATCAGTGCAAGAAAACCATGTGTCTGGGAGCACCTGTCCTGGCCTCCCAAACGTGGCCTGGGCCCGGCACTCAGCTTAGGAGCAGCCAAGCCAGGCATCCCTCCTGAGGGGTGCAGACCCCCCCACAAAACGGGGGCATCTTCCTGAAGTCAGCAAAGGCCGGGGGACAACACTGAAAGAGACACCACCATGCCCTGAGCCCGCCCTGCACTGCCCACCCCAGGGAGAATGGGTGAGGCCAGGGCGCGGAATACCTGTAGATGGGGTCCATGAAGAAGGGCGAGGGCTTGGCATAGTGGAGCGGGGGCTGCTGGGGCATCCGCGGCGTGCAGACCTGGGGCAGCCCCTCGCCGGCGCCCAGCTTGCGCTCCCCGTAGACGTGGTTCTTCCGCGGCTCCCGCCCGCCGCCGTTCTGGCTGGCACGGGCCCGGCTGCCGATGCTCAGGTCCAGCGGCTGCTCCTCGCCGGACGAGGGGGCCGAGGGGCCCTTGGGCACGGGCAGGATGGGCTTCACGTCCTTGGGCTTGGTGGTAAGATCGAAGGGACACTCGGTGCTGGGGCCGCCCGCCTTTAGGACGTCCCGGGGAGACTTGGGCTCCGCCTTGACGAGCAGGTTGTGGGCAAGGGCTCGGTCCGTGAAGGGGTAGAGGGAGTGGGGGAAGTTGGGCAGGAACTGGAAGGGGAAGGCTGAGTGGTAGGGCAGCGAGCCCGGCTTCTTCTCCTGCATCCCCATGAAGCCCGGGCCGAAGTACTTCTCGGCGATGGACGCGATGGCCTTGATGGAGTCCCCGGCGGCGCCCGTGGTGGTCAGCAGGTGCTCGTCAGGCGGCGGGAAGAACGAGTGCTGGGAGTAGAAGATGGGCACCTCGGCCACGCTGTTGGGGGCCCCCGGGGGCGCCAAGCCGCCCCCAAACTCGGGCTTGCCCTCGGCCGACTTGCCCCTGCCCTTCCCCTTGTCGGGGTCGCTGTCCACGTCGCTGTCCAGGTCCGAGCCCGTCCCCGTGGTGGTGTCCAGGTCGGTCCCCGTGGTGGTGTTGACGTCCTCAAAGTCGCTGCCGTCCGACGCGTCGCTGCTCCTGGCCTTCAGCTTTTCCACACAGGAGTCCTCCAGGCGGCTCTCGAACTTCTCCTCGGGCCCCGAGGCTGCCGTGGTGCCCTGGCTGCCGTTGCTGACGGCGGAGACCAGGGGCAGGGCTGGGTTCCCCAGGGGGCTGGGCAGCTTGGCGTCCTGGGTGTGGTTCAGGGGGCTCTTGAGCAGTGACGTGGGAGGTAGCAGAGGCGGCCGGGGGTACAAGGACGGAGGAAAGATGCCCGGGAAGCCGGGGGTGAGCGCGGGGAAGGCGGGAGGCGCCGTGGAGAAGGGCAGGCTCCCCGGGTGCGGCCTGGAGGGAAAGTACTCGCCGAAGCCCAGGCTGGCGTGGTTGAGGTTAGGGGAGGGTTTCGCCTTGTCCATCATGGGGCTGGGGGTCAAGGGCAGGCCCGGGGCGAAGATGCCGCCCGGCGTGTAATGATTCTTGCCCTCGCAGAAGCGCCGGTGCTTGTTGAGGGAGGAGGTAGTGCTGAACATCTGCCCGCAGTCCTTGCACTTGATCTGCGTGCGGCAGTCGGCGTGCATCCGCTTGTGCCGGCACAGGTTGGAGAACTGCGTGTAGGACTTGTGGCAGACCTCACCTGAAACGGCAGCAGAGGCCAAACAAACCGCATGAAATGAGCGGGAAGCCCGCCACGGGAGGGGCAGGCCCGGGCCGGAAGCCAGCTGGCCGGGTGCGCGCCCACGGGTACTGTGCATGCGTGTGTGTCTGCATACACTCACATATAAGGCAGGTGCATGCGTGTGTGTGGGGCAGGCGTGCGGGTATTCTATGAGTGTGCATGTCTGAGTGTGCACACTTGTGCACACATGAGCATGTGGAAACATACGTGAGGGTGCATGCACCCACCCCAAGGCTGGCCTCCCGTGACCAGCACAGGTCCCAGGGCCGGTTGGTCCAGATCCTGCCGTCCTCCACCCTCTCTGCTGGAGAATGGGCTCGCCACTGCTGTTCCCACCCCCTGCCCCACGGTGCTGCTAGTTTGGGAGTCGAGATTTTCAGAAGTCCCTGGGGAAGGCGAGCCTGCTCCCCAGGGCGGGGCACAGCAAAGCGAAGGCATGTCTGCCACTCCATCAGTGGGTTCGGGGCAAGCTGGCTCAGGGCCCGCCTTGCCTTCCTCTTCACTTCTGCTGCTTTTCTAGCAGGGGTGGGAGCAGGGCACTGAGCACGCAGCCGGGGTCTCCTGCTGTCTAGAAGTTCACAGTGCTACCAGCTTTCTCCCGCCTCCTCCCTCTGCCCCAGGTCCTGCCACCTGCACCCCAAGAGAAGGCAGCCTCTGGGGTGACATAGACAGTTCTTGAGGTTCTCAGGAGGCCCCAACTCAGGGAGTCCAGACTTTGGGGCTCCTGGCAGTATTGGGCCACCCTTTGGAGATGGCTAGAAGTTGGCAGGGACAGGAGGTCACCCCGAGCAGGGCCCTACTCAGAGGGACTTTCCTCTGCCTGAGAAAAGTGAACATCCTGCTCCTGGGAACCTCCTGGACTGGGATGGAGGCGCCAGTGCCTGGCTCTGGCTGGCAAATGCCAGCATCTTCTCTCAACAGGAGAGGGCAGTGCTGGCCCGGCCAGACTCCGGACCCAGAGGCCTGGGGGCCACGGCCATTTTCCTAAAGGCCTGTGAACGGTGTCAGTGAATTGCCAGCTTGTCTTTCGCCTCTTGTTTTTCTAAGGAGAAAGGGAGGAACACACACACATGCACACACACACACACACCACCACCACACACACGTACACACACACACAACCACCACACACACGTACACACACATGCACACACACCACGCACACATGTACATGCACGCACACACCTCCACACACGTACACACACCTGCACACACACACCACCACATATGCATACACACACATGCACACACACATGCACACACACACAACCATCACACGTGTACACACACAACCACCACACACATATGTACACACATGCACACACACCACCACACACACATGCACACACACGCACACACACACCCCGGCGAGCGTCTCTCTCTATAGGACAGTTTGCTTCCTCAACACAGCCCTGTGGAAACAATGCTTCCAGCAAGCTTCCTGCTCACCAGGAACCCTCGGCCGCCT
Source organism: Aotus nancymaae (assembly GCF_030222135.1). Taxonomy (NCBI): domain Eukaryota; kingdom Metazoa; phylum Chordata; class Mammalia; order Primates; family Aotidae; genus Aotus; species Aotus nancymaae. Next base: position 588,718 of record NW_026988467.1, on the reverse strand, counting down.
GATCTCAGGAGATGCCAGCTGGGAGCTTTTTCTCTGAGATTACCGTGTTCTTTGATCACAGCATCTATTTCTATTACCCGCTCTACCTTCCTGCCCATCCAGCCTGGCGGGGTGTTTTCAAGGCTGAGGGGAGAAACTCTCTCTTGTTCCATCACATCTGCCCTCTCTGGAGGGCTGCTGATGGAGAGGTGACCCTCCACAGGGCGGGCCTATAAATAGCCCTGTCACCTGCCTGGCCCTTGGGGACGTGCTCAGGCCCTGCTGGCCACACAAGCACACCCTGGCTCTGGCCGGGCCTCTGGCAGGTCCTGGTGGTGCCTGGTCAGTGGCTGCTGTCATCTGGACTTGAAGACTGGCTTTGAGCAGCCTCTGGCCCAGGGCAGCTCCAAGGAGGGGCCTCACAGGTAAGCGGCTGTGCTTGGGCTCAGGGACCGTCGGTTCCCACCCATCCGCTCACTGATGGGGGGCTCTGCAGAAGGGCTGGGGAAGAAGAGAGGCCTCGAGAGACGGAGGTCCCTGCAGGGGAAGGTCCTGGACCCTGGGGATGGCCTCAGCTAGTTCGGAGCTGGCAGAGGGAGGCAGCTGCCTGAAGGGGTGGAGGACGGCCTGGGCAGCCAGCGCTTGCAGAGGGAGCCCCCCAGGGCCCTGCCAAGATGGGAGGGGTCCAGGCCAGGGCTCACTTGGTCAGCAGTTCTTCTCCTGGCAGGGTATCTGTGTGAATGCACACTCACACTTGCTCCTACACAACTCATACACACTGATACATACACCAACTCAGTGCCCCCCCCCCACACACACGTGCACAGAGCAAAGGCCCTTTGTGAAAAGTGCCAGTGTGAGCCTGTCCACCTCATGCCCAGATACACGTCCCCTCTTTCCTGTCCTCCTCTCCTCTCTCCCTACGCCCTCTTTCTCTTACACACACAGGCACAAGCACACACACACGTGCACACACACGTGCATACACACCCCAGTGCACAGGTGAGCTCCTTGGTGGGAAAGACATCACCAGGAGCGACACCCCCTCCATCTGGCCAGCGAGGTGGGGACCAGGGCTTCCTCCATCTGCCTGTGCCATGGCTGCCCCAGCCGGCAGGTGGACACGGAGCCTGCCCGTGAGCGCCTACACCCCACTGTGACCTCTCTTGCAAGCAACTGACTGTTCCTGGAAAGGGCCACACTGCTTGGACTCTCTCGCTTGTTCGCAAATTCTCCTCTCCAAGCCTGAAGACCCGCTTTGCGTGTGCACCAAAGGATGCCGTGTCACGGCCTGGGAGAGGCCAGGGCTGCCTCTGACCTGGTTTCTAACTGAATGAGACCTTCATACGTCCAACCCGGCCACGTCCAGGGTTTGCCTTTTGGCTCTATCCCGTTAGCCAAAACCCAAGCCACAAAGGTGAGCCTGGAGTGTGGACAAGAGGTCCAAGGCCAGCTGGACTTCCCTGTCCTGTGTCCACCACGTGGGCCGGGGAGCGTTTGCAGCACGGTGGGAGCTGTGGGCTGGAACGCCCGGGGTGCTGCAGCTCCCAGACATTTGTCATTAATACAATGCAGTGGACTTTAGAAAGCTTGTCTGCACGCCCAGAGAGGCAGGGATGTTTGAACCTAGGTACGATGTTCCTGCTTCTGAGCTTGCTACAGAACTCCAAGCTGTCATCTGAGGCGCCCACTGGTGCTGCTCTCACAGTGGGAGTCACTGCATCTGGGGGCGGTCACGCCCCCCCCGCCGGCTCCTGCCCAGCTGGTTTCTCCCACAGGGAAGGGGTGCTGTGCGGCGGAGCGCTGGAGCTGGGCACACACCGGGAGGTCGGCGGTCAGCAAATGGGAAAACGGCACTTGTGGAGTGGCTGCGGGCAGAGCTCCTCCTCCCCTTGGTTCCTCAGCTGGAGGGGGCGCGAGGTCCAGGTTAGGCTGGGGCTGAGTCACCCCTAGCAGGACAGCTGGATGCTGGGGCTTGTGCGGTGGGTGGGACAGGCACAACCCAGGTGCTGACGGGGGCCTGGCTGGGTGGTGGGCATCGGTCAGTGCCTGAGTGGCCCACACCGGTGAGAACGCCTGAGCCCAGGTTCCCAAGCTCCCAGCACCCCTCTCTCTCCACACGGATGCCACAGAGGCTGGAAGGTTCAAGTCACCCAGCCCCGGGCCAGGAGCCAGCCACTGGAGCTAAAATCTGGGCTCCACAGCCTGACCTGGAGCGCACGGTCATGCAGCGTCTTGCAGTCTCACCTTCCTCCGATGTCAGCCGGACACAGAAGGCCCCTCCCCAGGTTTCTGTGACGATGCCGCATGAGAAGGCCTGGGAAGCGGTGACTCGGTGCAAGGCTCAGCAGATAGGAGCCTGCAGGGGCTTCTGACCTCACTGAGAATCAGGGTCAAAGTCCCTGCACTGGCCCACAAGGCCCCCAGGACCTGGCCCTGGTGACCTCTTACCTCTCTTTTATTTTTATTTCCTTAGCGACAGAGTGTTGCTCTGTTGCCCAGGCTGGAGTGCAGCGGCGTGATCTTGGCTCACTGTAGCCTCGACCTGCTGGGCTCAAGGCATCCTCCCACCCTTAGCCCCCTGAGTAGCTGGGACCACAGGCACTCACTACCATGCTTGGCTAATTAAAATACTTTTTTTTTTTTTTTTGGTAGAAATGCGGTCTTGCTATGTTGCTCAGGCTGGACTCGAACTCCTGGCCTCAAATGATCTTCCCATCCGGGTGGCCCAAAGTGCTGGAATTATGGGCGTGAGCCACCGCCTGGCCCTTTCTTCTCATCCGCTCACTCATTTCTCAAACACACCCTAGCCTTGGGGCCTCTATGCTCACAGCTCGCTCCTGAGCCCCCTCCAGAGGCACTAGGGCTCACTCTCCCTGTGTCTCTGCTAGAACGCCTCTTGGTGAACAGGCAGGCGCAGCTCCCATGCCAGGCTGCCAGCCCGGCCCCCTGTGAGGCTGTGGCCCGCAGAGCCGCACCTGGAGCTGTGCCTGCCACCTTGCTGATCTGGCTTGCTGTCTCCTGTTAGTGTACGAGTCCCCTAAAGACAGCAGCTCTTTGATTCAGGGCTGGCCCTGCACTGGAAGAGCCCTGGGCACACACTGGGCCCCCTTGAGACACTGCCCTGACAATCCCCATGGGCGTCTGCGGGGACTGTCACGTGCACGCCCTTCTGGAGCTCAGCAAGGGCAGGGAGTGAGTGTGGGGGACAGGAGTAGCCACAGGGAGGGAGGGGCCAGCTCCTTCCGCAGGGCCCTGGTCCCTCCCATCACACACTGGCCCCCTCCAGCCCCTGTGAGGTGAAGCAAGGGAAGCTGTGGAGGACGGCAGGACGGGGAGCAGGAGTGAGGGACGAACGCCAAGCGTGCCTGCCGGGGGCGGGCTGCACGTGGCACAGATGTCAGAACCCGCCAGGAGTGCTCTCTAAACAAACTGGGGTCCCCTGGATGTAGGGAGACCTTGGGGGATGGCACGCTTTGGCCCGACCCCCATGACATCTGTGCACCCAGAGGGCGGGCAGCAGGTTGGGCGGCCACTCACATATGAAAGGTTTCACCGTGCTGTGGATGTGTTTGTGCTGCTTGAGGCCGGAGGACGTGGCAAAGGTCTTCCCGCAGTCGGGGCAGGCGTGGGCCCGGGCACCCACGTGTTGGGAGCGAATGTGCCGCTGAAGGTTGCTGGGGTCCGTGAACACCTGGAGAGAGGGACGCTGTGGGCTTATGCCCCATGTGGACACCCGCCTGGGCGTGGTTCTGGCTGCTGGACCAACAGCCACGAGGACAGGGCCCTGCCTGTCTTTCTCATCACGTTTCCCTCTGCCCTGAGCAGGCCGGGACAGGTCTCTGCTGTAGCAGCGACCCCCTGGATGGCCTTAGGTGGGCCACAGAGCCTCCTTTCCTCCAGAGCAATTCCTGAACTGTGGCCATGACGCTGCATGAGACAGGGCCATGGAAAGCGTTTTCAGTGGTGGCACTGTGGCCTTGGGGGGCTGGGGGTGGAAGCTCAGCCCCGCCAGCCTCTTCCTTCCACACTGGCAGGAAGACAGGAGCTAAGCCCCGGAGGGGCCTGGGTTCTGGTCTTGCCCTGATCTTTCTGAGCTGGGGGTCACAGTCTTCCCGGAGACTTCCTTTCCTTCCTCGTGCCACGAAAGGCCCGTGTGACCCTGGGGCCTCCAACCCGCTCCGCCGCGCTCCATCTGCAAGTGGGCCGGGGTGTAGGGGTGTGGGGGCTCCCGCTGCGCTGGGGCTGGGACAGGCCTGTCCGGGTGTTACCTTCACGCAGTTTTCACATTCGAAGCGTTTGCCGCTGTCGTGGGACATCTGGTGGCGGATGAGGTTGGACTTCCAGTTGAAGGCCTTGGGGCACTGGTCACATTTGTACTCTCGCTCCTCCGTGTGGACGACCATGTGCTGCTCCAGGCTGCGCAGAGGACCGGGTCACTGCGGGGCCCGGCTGCCGCCCTCTGCCCGGGATGGGGACCCCAGCCCCACAGGTTCCCAGCGCCCCCTCGGGGTCCCCACCACACTGCCGGGGGATCAGGGCTGTGCTGGCGTCTCCCTGTTCAACTTCTCTGTGATGACCTGGGGTGAGGGGCAGAAGCGGCCTTCCCCCCAGCAGATGAGGAAGCCGGTGCCTGGAGAATTCCATCCCTCGCCCAAGACCACCCCCAGGGCAGCCGGAGGCAGGGCTGGACCCCGGCCCACACTCCCTGGCTGCCTCTCAAGATGGTCTTGGCCTTGAGGCTAAGCTTGGGCCTAAGAAAAAGAGGGTTCAACATTGGCATGAACCCAGGAGTGGGGCACGTCCCTGAAACCCAAGGACGCCCCTTTGAGTGCTGGGCACACACCGGGGAGGGAGGCCAGGTGTCACACAGGGGTCTCCAGGTGACACGAAGGGTGCGGAGCACAGCTGCTTGGAGGGGCCCCTCTACTTGGATGAAGGAGCTGCTCTGATTTCCGGCTCTCGGGGGACCCCCGGCTTCCCCAGGCCCAGGGATGACCGTTAATCTTCATGAGCAAAGCAGTGATATATCACGGCTCGTTAATTACGGGGCCCAGCCATCCATTCAGATCAGAAACGCCTGGTTCCCGAGCATCAGGAGACTGTACCTTTTCCCCTGTTGTTAATTGTGATTTATGTGTTTATGTAAAGAAAACACGGACCCTCTTGAGCGGCGTTTACTGGGAAGGGCCGCAGTCAGGATTTGCCCAAATGCTTCTTTTCTGTCGTCTGTTCTGGGTGGAGGGTTTGCCGTCCCCGGGGGGCAGCGCGGGGGTGGGCGGTAATCCCCAGCAATCACAGAGCCGGGTAGTGGCCTGATGGGCTTTGCTCTGACTTTGCGAGGCTGTCCTGGAGGAAATCCTCAGAGGCAGGAGGAGGGGCCCATGCTGGAAAAGTCTCCACCGCTCCTGCAGCGCTGGAGTGAATGTCCCGGTTTCACTCCCCTCAGAGACCAGGAATCTTGCCTTTCCCAGGGGGTCACACAGATCCCCAAGGCCACCTAGGTCCCAGATCCTGGCTGCTGCCTGGCCTCAGGGCAGGGGAGGGCCAACGTGGGCCTGCTCGTGTCTCTGAAGCCCCTCCTGGGACAGGCCGCTGCCACCGTGGGGAGCAGGGCTGGTGGCTTGGGGATAGGGTGCCCCTTCCTGGAGTTGCTTGTGTGTCGGGAGGGCGGGGCCGGCATGAACCCCTCGGTGGAGGATGCTGCCACCTCCGTCCCAGTCTGTGACCTCCCTGCAGAAGCACCCTGGGCTGAGTGGCTCTAGGTCTCAGGCTCTGGCCTGGGTTTCTTCTCCTTTCTAGTTTCTCCCTGCGGAGCAGCCCAGGTGGTGCAGGGCCCCGAGCCTGGGAGACGGTTTTCTGGGGGCCCTGACATTTGTGGTCAGAGCCAGGGGACACCTGCGGCTCCGGCCACATGCTCCTGCACCTGCTCTGCCCGCAGCGCCAGCATGCCAGCCATGGGGGCCTGGGCACATGTCCCCAGGGTATGTTACACTAGGGGGCCCTTTGTCTTCACCTGTCAGGGAGGGTGAGGCAGGGGAAGGACAGGGAGGGAGACTGAGGGGAGGGAAACTGAGTGGGGGGAGACTGAGGGGAAGGAGACTGAGGGGAGGGAGACTGAAGGGAGGGAGACTGAAGGGAGGGAGACTGAGTGGGGGGAGACTGAGGGGAAGGAGACTGAGGGGAGGGAGACTGAGTGTGGGGAGACTGAGGGGAGGGAGACTGAGTGTGGGGAGACTGAGGGGAGGGAGACTGAGTGTGGGGAGACTGACAAGAGGGAGACTGAGGGGAGGGAGACTGAGGGGAGGGAGACTGAGTGTGGGGAGACTGAGGGGAGGGAGACTGAGGGGAGGGAGACTGAGGGGAGGGAGACTGAGTGTGGGGAGACTGAGGGGAGGGAGATTGAGTGTGGGGAGACTGAGGGGAGGGAGACTGAGGGGAGGGAGACTGAGTGTGGGGAGACTGAGGGGAGGGAGACTGAGTGGGGGGAGACTGAGGGGAGGGAGACTGAGGGGAGGGAGACTGAGTGTGGGGAGACCGAGTGTGGGGAGACCGAGTGTGGGGAGACCGAGTGTGGGGAGACCGAGTGTGGGGAGACTGAGTGTGGGGAGACTGAGTGTGGGGAGACTGAGGGGAGGGAGACTGAGTGTGGGGAGACTGAGTGTGGGGAGACTGAGTGTGGGGAGACTGAGGGGAGGGAGACCGAGTGTGGGGAGACTGAGGGGAGGGAGACTGAGTGTGGGGAGACTGAGGGGAGGGAGACTGAGTGTGGGGAGACTGAGTGTGGGGAGACTGAGGGGAGGGAGACTGAGTGTGGGGAGACTGAGTGTGGGGAGACCAAGTGTGGGGAGACTGAGGGGAGGGAGACTGAGTGTGGGGAGACTGAGGGGAGGGAGACTGAGTGTGGGGAGACTGAGGGGAGGGAGACTGAGTGTGGGGAGACTGAGGGGAGGGAGACTGAGTGTGGGGAGACTGAGGGGAGGGAGACTGAGTGTGGGGAGACTGACGGGAGGGAGACTGAGTGTGGGGAGACTGAGGGGAGGGAGACTGAGTGTGGGGAGACTGAGGGGAGGGAGACTGAGTGTGGGGAGACTGAGTGTGGGGAGACTGAGTGTGGGGAGACTGAGTGTGGGGAGACTGAGGGGAGGGAGACTGAGTGTGGGGAGACCAAGTGTGGGGAGACTGAGGGGAGGGAGACTGAGTGTGGGGAGACTGAGTGTGGGGAGACTGAGTGTGGGGAGACTGAGTGTGGGGAGACTGAGGGGAGGGAGACTGAGTGTGGGGAGACCAAGTGTGGGGAGACTGAGGGGAGGGAGACTGAGTGTGGGGAGACTGAGGGGAGGGAGACTGAGTGTGGGGAGACCAAGTGTGGGGAGACTGACGGGAGGGAGACTGAGTGTGGGGAGACTGAGTGTGGGGAGACTGAGTGTGGGGAGACTGAGTGTGGGGAGACTGAGGGGAGGGAGACTGAGTGTGGGGAGACCAAGTGTGGGGAGACTGAGGGGAGGGAGACTGAGTGTGGGGAGACTGAGGGGAGGGAGACTGAGTGTGGGGAGACCAAGTGTGGGGAGACTGAGGGGAGGGAGACTGAGTGTGGGGAGACTGAGGGGAGGGAGACTGAGTGTGGGGAGACTGAGGGGAGGGAGACTGAGTGTGGGGAGACTGAGGGGAGGGAGACTGAGTGTGGGGAGACTGAGTGTGGGGAGACTGAGTGTGGGGAGACTGAGGGGAGGGAGACTGAGTGTGGGGAGACTGAGTGTGGGGAGACTGAGTGTGGGGAGACTGAGTGTGGGGAGACTGAGGGGAGGGAGACTGAGTGTGGGGAGACCAAGTGTGGGGAGACTGAGGGGAGGGAGACTGAGTGTGGGGAGACTGAGTGTGGGGAGACCAAGTGTGGGGAGACTGAGTGTGGGGAGACTGAGTGTGGGGAGACTGAGGGGAGGGAGACTGAGTGTGGGGAGACTGAGTGTGGGGAGACTGAGTGTGGGGAGACTGAGTGTGGGGAGACTGAGTGTGGGGAGACTGAGTGTGGGGAGACTGAGGGGAGGGAGACTGAGTGTGGGGAGACCGAGTGTGGGGAGACTGAGTGTGGGGAGACCGAGTGTGGGGAGACCGAGTGTGGGGAGACCGAGTGTGGGGAGACCGAGTGTGGGGAGACTGAGTGTGGGGAGACTGAGTGTGGGGAGACTGAGGGGAGGGAGACCAAGTGTGGGGAGACTGAGTGTGGGGAGACCGAGTGTGGGGAGACTGAGTGTGGGGAGACTGAGTGTGGGGAGACTGAGTGTGGGGAGACTGAGGGGAGGGAGACTGAGTGTGGGGAGACCGAGTGTGGGGAGACCGAGTGTGGGGAGACCGAGTGTGGGGAGACCGAGTGTGGGGAGACCGAGTGTGGGGAGACTGAGTGTGGGGAGACTGAGTGTGGGGAGACTGAGGGGAGGGAGACTGAGTGTGGGGAGACCGAGTGTGGGGAGACCGAGTGTGGGGAGACCGAGTGTGGGGAGACTGAGTGTGGGGAGACCGAGTGTGGGGAGACCGAGTGTGGGGAGACCGAGTGTGGGGAGACTGAGTGTGGGGAGACTGAGTGTGGGGAGACTGAGTGTGGGGAGACTGAGTGTGGGGAGACCGAGTGTGGGGAGACTGAGGGGAGGGAGACTGAGTGTGGGGAGACTGAGTGTGGGGAGACTGAGGGGAGGGAGACTGAGTGTGGGGAGACTGAGTGTGGGGAGACTGAGTGTGGGGAGACTGAGGGGAGGGAGACCAAGTGTGGGGAGACTGAGGGGAGGGAGACTGAGTGTGGGGAGACTGAGGGGAGGGAGACCGAGTGTGGGGAGACTGAGTGTGGGGAGACCGAGTGTGGGGAGACTGAGTGTGGGGAGACCGAGTGTGGGGAGACCGAGTGTGGGGAGACCGAGTGTGGGGAGACTGAGTGTGGGGAGACCGAGTGTGGGGAGACCGAGTGTGGGGAGACTGAGTGTGGGGAGACTGAGTGTGGGGAGACTGAGTGTGGGGAGACTGAGGGGAGGGAGACTGAGTGTGGGGAGACTGAGTGTGGGGAGACCGAGTGTGGGGAGACTGAGTGTGGGGAGACCGAGTGTGGGGAGACTGAGGGGAGGGAGACTGAGTGTGGGGAGACTGAGGGGAGGGAGACCGAGTGTGGGGAGACTGAGTGTGGGGAGACCGAGTGTGGGGAGACTGAGTGTGGGGAGACCGAGTGTGGGGAGACCGAGTGTGGGGAGACTGAGGGGAGGGAGACTGAGTGTGGGGAGACTGAGGGGAGGGAGACCGAGTGTGGGGAGACTGAGTGTGGGGAGACCGAGTGTGGGGAGACTGAGTGTGGGGAGACTGAGTGTGGGGAGACTGAGTGTGGGGAGACCGAGTGTGGGGAGACCAAGTGTGGGGAGACTGAGTGTGGGGAGACTGAGTGTGGGGAGACTGAGTGTGGGGAGACTGAGGGGAGGGAGACTGAGTGTGGGGAGACCAAGTGTGGGGAGACTGAGGGGAGGGAGACTGAGTGTGGGGAGACTGAGGGGAGGGAGACTGAGTGTGGGGAGACTGAGGGGAGGGAGACCGAGTGTGGGGAGACTGAGGGGAGGCAGCGGCACCTGTACTTGTTGGGGAACATCCGCTCACAGTCCTTGCACTCGTGGGCTTGGCCGCTGCCACCGCCTAGGCCCTCAGGCTTGAGCTCCTCAGCCAGGCCCTCATAGAGCGTGGCTCCCACCGAGCCGCACGCATACTTCTTGTGGCGCCGCAGGTCCAGCTTGGACGGGAATAGCTCGTCACACTCGTCGCAGCGGAACGTGGGCTCCTCTGCAAGAGAGGGAACCGGGCGGCGGTGAGCGAGCCGGAGACCCCGCCCAGGGCCCTTCGGGGGCTCTGGAGACCTGGCCCCCTCCCCACGGTGCCCCCAGCCTGCACCCAGGCTGGCCAGTCCTGCTCTGCTTCCTTCCAGCCTTCATCTGGGTGCCCACAAACCTGCCCTGGGAACTGGCTCGGGGAGACCTCAGGGACCAGCCCTAGGCAGCACTAAAGGGCCCCCCGTCTGTGCCTCAGAGGGAGCCCCGCGCGGCGTTCGGCCCTGCCTGTGCCCCGGGCAGCCACCGTGGGCCGAAGAAGGCCCCCAGCTCGGGAGTGGAGGAGGAAGCCAGGCCAAGTGCTTTGTTTATGAATCTGGAGAAGAACGGTGACAGCGCTCAGTGCGTATAATAAATTATTGTCGTCAAGGTCAAACAAATTAAAAGGGGGGCAGCCATTATTAAGCTTATGAGGCAGCATCCTGACCGGCCTGCCAAGCCAAACAGTCGGCCGGGAGCTGTCATCCTGGTGGGGGGCTCCGGTCCCCGCCTGCCCTGCCCGCAGCAGCCTCCCACCTAAGACGGGAGCCCCCCCCCTACAGGACGCCTCTTCCCGCACAGCTCTGGAAAGAACGCTCATGCTGAGCTCTTTCCCAAATGCAGCAAAGGCTGCTGTGTATGCACCGGGGCGTGAGTGCACGGGCGCAGCTGTGCGCATGCAAATGTGCCTATCTCAGCACAGCTGCATCCACATCTGTGCACCTCTGTGTGACGGCGTGTGCATGTTCACGTGCTCACACCCATGCTTGTGTGAGCCGGCACGTGTACTCATGTGCATGTATGTGAATGTGCCCGTGTTTCAGCATGCACCTACATGTGCGAATATTTGTGTGCATGGGTGGCTATGTTATGTGTGTCGTATGTGTTTTATATGCACAAATGTGCCTATGAACATGTGCGTGAACATGCACATTGTGTGTTGATCTGCTTATGTGTGTACGCCAATGGGTGTTCAGTTGTGCACATGTGAGTATGTGTGCACGTTTGTATATGAATGTGCATGTGCTAATGTGCATGTGATGTGTGTGCATGTGATGTGTGTCCATGTGATGTGTGTGTGCGTGTGATGTGTGTGTGCATGTGATGTGTGTGTACATGTGATGTGTGTGGGTGTGATGTGTGTGTGATGTGTGTGGTGTGTATAGGTATGGTGTGTGTGCGTGATGTGTGCGTGTGATGTGTGTGTACATGTGATGTGTGTGCATGTGATGTGTGTGTGCACATGTGTTTGTGCCTGTGATGTGTGTACATGTGATGTGTGTGTGATGTGTGTGCATGTGATGTGTGTGGTGTGTATATGTATGGTGTGTGTGCATGTGTGTGCGTGTGATGTGTGTATGTGTGTGTGCACATGTGTTTGTGCCTGTGATGTGTGTGTGTGCATGTGATGTGTGTACATGTGATGTGTGTGTACATGTGATGTGTGTGATGTGTGTGCATGTGATGTATGTGTGGTGTGTATATGTATGGTCTGTGTGCGTGGTTTGTGCGTGATGTGTGTGTGATGTTTGTGGTGTGTATATGTATGGTGTGTGTGCATGTGTGTGCGTGTGATGTGTGTGTGATGTGTGTGTGCACATGTTTGTGCCTGCGATGTGTGTGTGCATGTGGTGTGTGCGTGTGATGTGTGTATACGTGTGATGTGACTGTGATGTATGTGTGTGATTGTGCATGTGTGTGCCTGTAGGAGTGTGTGTTTGGGTGTGTATGCACACACACAAGGACTGGTGCAGGGCACAGCACTGAGCAGAGTCTTCATGAACTTGGTCTGAATGTTGGCTCAAAGGCCTGAACCTGAGGATTGCTGAGGCAAGGAGATGGGGGGATGGGGGAAGATGGAAGAGGGCTGTCACTTCCTGTCCCCTCCCTGTGTTGGAGAGACCACCATGGTCATGGGCCTTTCTGAGCTCTAAGGGAAGGGTGGGCTGCTCTGCAGACTGGGCAGTGCAGGGTTACCAGGAGTGGCACCTCCTTGCTGACGGAAGCTTCCCTGCGCCTAAGGGTGAAGACGCTGGTATTTAGCCTGGGCCACCCCAGCACCCCTGGTGGGTCCTCAGAGTCTGCCTCCCTGAGCCTCAGGTGCCCAAGGTGGAGATTCCAGGGGGTGCCAGACCTGAGAGGCCGCAGCAGGCACACCGGATGGCAGCCCCCCTCGCCCTGCAACCGAGGCACAGATGCTGGCTCGCCAGATGTGACTTTCGGTGCTGTCTTTGGACAGAGGTAAGTATCCAGCGGAGGGTAAGGGCTGCCTGGCTGAGAGGTGTCCTGGGGATGTGTGCATTGGGGGTGACTGGGCGGCACCGCTGCCGGTCACGATGCACCAGATGCTGTGGTTTCATTCCCAGCCAGCGTCCCGGCATCCTGGCCCCGATTGCTGACCTGAGCCTCAGGAAAGCACTGGTTTGGGGGAAACAAGATGACGAAGGGAAAAAAGCCGGAGGATGCCCCGAGCCTGCAGTCACTTCCAACAGGGCTGTGCTCCACACCCCAGCTCTGGCCTCCGGGTCCCGGAAGGCTCTGTCCCAAACCTCTCTGGGAAGGCTGCCACCTAGAGCTTCCCAGACACTCACTGAACAAACCAAATTTACCTAGGTGCTGCCAGGAGGGACCCTCAGACAGGACGCACACAGTGGGAGGAGGTGGCAGGAAATGCTCACCCTCAAAGTCTACAAAATGCCACCTTGAAATGCGACTCAAGCCTGCAAATTCTTCAGAAAAGCCCACTGTGCAAATGACGTGGTGGCAAGGCTGGCACCTGGGGTCCAGTGGGAGCCTCACGGGGTAGGTCCTCTCTTAAGAACATAAGAGAATCCGGGCGCTGAAGCCTCGCCTCGGTCTGCGGGCACCCAGGTAAGTGCTACGGTGTCTGTATGCCTGCTTCAGAACTGGCAAACTGAGGCTGGGCGACACTGAGTCACTTGTCCAAGGAAGAGGCGTATGGTGGGGCCCGTGGTTTGGGGCCGAGGAAGCAGGGCTGGCAGGGACCCAATTTCCCACTGAGGGTTTTGGAGAAAGCGAGGTGAGCCTGTGAGAGGGGGTGCTGGACGTCACCTCTCGCAAGCCTTCCCTTGTCTTTGGAAACTGGGATTTTCCCTGGGGAACAAGGTCTGCAGATCCGAGCCCCAAGACTGCGGCAGGACACAGCAACCCGCAGAGCTGGGAAGCCGCCTGTGGGTGGATTCCAACCTCCCGGGCTGGAAGGAGGCTGAGATGGGGCCTCCAGCCAGCATCGTGATCCAGTTAGAAATGCCAACTTGTATTTCACTCTTTCTGGACTCACTGAAGAACAATCGCAGAAGTTGAAATTTGAAAACAAAGACGAAGAAATGCCGACCCCACCCCCTCGTATTACTGACCAACTTTTTTCCTGTTCTCATTTAGAATTTGGGATGAAAACAAAAATTTCGACGGGAAATGAGAATTCAGTCTGATTCTCACTTCGACGGCCTTGGGGTGCCCTGGACTTGTCCCTGCCCTGCTGCTCCCTCTCCCCAGCCCTCCACGGACGGAGCTGGGTCCCCATCAGAGGACAGAGTCGGGGACAGGACACACTTGAGTCTGGCCCGCCCCTACCGAGTGGTGTGGACGGGTCTTCACCTGGGCGTCTTCCAGGCAGGTAAGGCTGGCCCTGAATACACCCCTGGGGCTCGCGGAGGGGTTCAGAATTGGGGGCAGAGTTGATGGCATTTTCATTTTCTCAGCACAAGAAACTGTTTTAAAGAAATGCTGAAAGAACATATCCTGTCCTGATGCTATTTCCCCTCTTCCTATCTCTGATCTCACGACCTGGCTGGCTCATACGCTCTGTGCCCCACGCACCGCCTCCTCTTGACCTCTTTTGGAGAGAGGAGAAGCAAATCATTGTGAGGCTTTCTCAAAAGAAAAGCGTATTGGAATGGAAGTGACTTCTTCACTTTCTCCCAAGAGCAAAAAGTTCTCACGAAAGAGAATTCTGTCCTCTCCATTGTAAGTGCAAAACCAAAGCAGAAAGTTGCGTGCGTCTGGAAGTGGCTTCCCCGTGGCCGTGCGTTCCTGAGAGCTGTGGCTCTGCAGACGGAGCGGGGCCGGCCCAGGGACTGCAGGGCAGAGGCTCTGCTCTCCCGAAGCGGGCTGGCCCCCACGGGCCTCCTGTGTCTTCCTAGCTGCCTGAATGTGGGCTCCAGCCAAGCCCTCTTCTCCCAACAAAAGCACAAAACATAGCGAGTGGAAATGAAACTCTCTTCATTCGGCGGGGGTGCGTGGGGCTGGCATGAACCTGTCACCTACGCCAGCTAAGCCAACGCCGTGGCGACCTCGCGTCTTGTTTGCCACATCTGCGCCTTGCTTGCCTATCTGAAGTTCCATCAGCAACTCTGATGGCAGGGCAGGAATGTAACAGAAAAATAAATTGGTGCCTAATGGCCCCGGAGAGCCGAGGGGTTCACAATTATGCCGCGTCTATGTATTAATCTACCAGACTCGAGGCTCAAAGGAGCTGGAGAGCCTCCTCCAAGTCCCTGCAGTGATAAGGGGCTGGCTGCGTGGAGCTGGGGCTGGGATAAAAGATTTTTTATGATAATTATCTTAGTCAGGAACATTTTTGCGTTTTCTTTCTGTGCAATGCAGAGTTTAGCTGGTGGGGGAGGTGGCTATTGGGGAGGCATGATCTTGACAGGAAAGAGCAGGAAAAGTCAAATATTTGATGTTGGGCCATTATGTGTGGAAAGCAATTAGCCCACAAATGTTGGATAAATTATTAGGAAAATGTAGACCCAGGTTATTTAATCTCAGGGGCTGGAGGGGGGTGGAGAGCAGAAATCAAGGTTTTTAAAAAACCTTTGGAAAGAAAGAAATTTCATTGTACAAATGAAATTCCATCGTCAAGCACTCTCCTAAGCCAAGTAGATTCGACTCTCAGCGTTCTTGTGCGCTAAGATTCATAGATCTTTTCAACAATTATTTTAAGGAAAATGAGACCTTCCCCTCGGCTACCCAGATCTCGGCAATTTATTTTTCTTTTCTCAACGGCCTAATTAAAACCAAACTTTAGAGGAGAGAGATAGAATCCGGCTCGTAAAATTGTCCTTCTGTGGTCATTTCCTTCCGGACACTCGGGACATGACGGTTACTGCACCAAAGGAGCCCGATAGCTGGGCCTCACTCAGTGGCGGAAGGGCTAAATTAAGGCAGAGCTCTCCAGGTCTGGTCTCGAAGCCCTCCTGCTAATTCCAGCACCATTCTGTCACCGTGAAATCAGAGTGGCTCCTTCGAGAAAGGTGCAGTGAATGGCATTCATCATTAAGCCTTGTGCGTTTGGAGGGGAGGTCAAAGAAGCCAGGAGGGAAACTCAGCCTCCCCCGGGGCTCCAGCACCGGGAGGGGTCACCCGCTCCGGAAATGGCCAGGAAGGAGCTCCCGTTCCTGTTCACTGTGGGGTCTCACCCCAAAGAAAAGCAGCAAGGCTGGAACCCTGGAGCCATCTGCCCGGAGGGATAGGCGCGGAGCTGCGGGGCCATGGCCCCTTGTGGGAACGGACATGGAGGCGGGAATGAGCCTGTTGCTGGGAACGCCTCATCTGCGTGGGACTGGAATTTTCTCAGGCATCCTCTCAGCTGTACTTGGGTGTGAAGGAAGGTGAAAGGGAAACTCACTTGTCACATCTCTACTCGACAGAGAGGGGCCGGCAGATCGAGGGAAAAGGAAACTCGGAAGCCTTCCCGCAGCCCTGTCGGAAGAGTGGGCGACTCCACATCACCGTGAGAGCAGCCTCAGACCCGACATTCTCCCTCCTGCCGGACGAAACTGCCCCGAACACTCACTTCTCTGGGACGTTCCTGCGGATGCACATCGCTTTTCAAGATACATATGCCATCATCCACACTCTCAAATGAAACTGAAACTTTCCACACCGCAGAGAGCTCTGGGGCAGCCAGAAACGCTTCCCAGCTGCAGACGGGCTTGGTGTTGGCTCGTTTGTTTACGTACGAACGGGGAAAGCAAAGGCTGCTGTTGCTAATGAGAGCGATGGCCAGAATAAAACAGTTCTGAGAAATCACCTGGGACCCTAACACTGCAAAGCTACAATCCACCTGTTACCAATCTGCCCCCTGCCCGAAGCCCTTCTTAAATTCTGGGTGCAGCTCCTATGCCCCAGGGAAGAGGAACAAGAGAGTCTTTATTTAGGTTGAGCCTTTGTGGGGGTGGGCAATTTCTACAAAAAACAGGGACAGCCAGCAGTTGGGGCCGCCTGGCCCTCATTAGGTGGCATGAGGGGATGAGAGGCCCTGGGTCCTCCCAGGCTTCTGCTCCTCTCCCGGGTGGGCTGGGGGCTTCCAGGGACTGAGGCCGGGTTCGGGGAAGGGGTCTTACCGTCCAAGCTGGGCGGCACCGTGCCCATCGGGTAGACGCCTTCCTTCACGTGCACCAGCAGCTCCTCACCTGGCTCGATGTCCTTGATGACTTTATAGTGAATCTAGGAAGCAGAGACCAGAGGGCAAGGCTGAGTGTGGTTCGTGGGTGTCTGGACAGCTCTCAGTGCACGCTCAGCCCTCACGCTGCGGAAGCAGCTCGGCCTGCACTCGGTTTTCCTCTAGTTGCCACCAAGAGGGTCCCCTCTGGAACTTTCACAGAGTCTGCGCAGAAGGAGATGCATCCCCATTTTAATTTGCTTTATCCGGATATTGATATTGATAAAGGGGGTGGCAAACTGAACAGGAAGGATCCCCGTCAAAGTTCCCAGCTGGGGGCGTCCTGGGGGCTTCCACCAGGAGCCCACCTGGGTGGATTCTCAAGTTTCTTTTGTTCAATTTTGTGTATGTAAGCGAGATACCCTTTGCTGGTGGGGGGTGGGGGAGGGGGAGCTTGGGGTGTGGAGTGAATTCGGTTGTTTCTGAAAGTGGCCATGAGCTGAACCCTGGCCTGTGGGTCAGGACATGGGCCTGCGGCTCTCCCGGGAGCAAGGAAGGCACGCACCAGGATGTCTGGGTGGGCAGGACCGTGTGCCCACTGTCAGCTTGGCGCCTTTTGGTTGACCCCACAGGGGGAGTTGGGGATGGAGGACACCCTTGAGAATGGGGGGGGGCTCAGGTAGACTCTGCAGCCTGGTCAAGCCCTGGGGGCTCCATTTGGAGCTCTGCTCACTGAGCAGAGCTGCTGGGGCCGGTCACCGAGACTTGCCAGGGGCCTCCTGAAAAGAGGAGGTTGTCTTGGGGGTGTGGAAGCCGTGGTCAAGATGAAGAAAACTAGCAGTTCAGAAAGGGGAGGCCGGGTCATCTGAGGCCTGGGCCAGGTCACGGGCCAGGCAGCCAGCGCCAGGGACCCTGCGTCCTCGGTCTGGGAATGTGTGGCGGTAGGTGGATTTCTCTCAGGGGCATCTCAGAAACATGCGGGTGTCTGAGACTCTCTTCTGATCACAGTAACTGGGGGGCTCCCAAGGGCCTGCAGGCCTGGCTGGGGAGAGGCCCAAGGGAAATCCACCTGCCCCTCAGAGACCTGGGGCTGAGGCTTCTCCAGGAAAACAGGATGCATCTAGACTCAGAAAGGGAAGCGCTCTCAGGGGTGGAGGGGACATGGCCGTCCTTGTGGGGACTCTCCTGTCCCCACTGATCAGCCCATGTCAGGCCAGGCTCTCTAACAGCTGGCCCTGGCTGGGGTCTGTGGCTGGACACGGCCAGGCACCCCAGAGACGGGGATGGGCATGGGTCCTGCATGCTCCTCCCCCTGCCCCCCACATTTGCGGATTTCACTACATTCTGCCCGTCCCAGCTTAATCCAGAATGACACCAAGGAACTCTCAAAAGGACACACAGAAGCCACAGCATGCCTGTGACACACACTGGCTGTTACCCCCAAGGCACCCAGACAGGAGCTGCACGCCGGAGAACCCACAGGCACAGTCTCGCTCAGGAGTGTGGGAAGTTCTTATGACAGAGTCAGGTAAGGTGCTAAAATCGCGAGGAGATGCGGAAGTGGAGAGAGGCTGCCTGTGCTAACTTCTCTAATCAAACCCATGGTCATTAGGATGCCAGTGTTGTATCATCGTATATAAAAAAAATCATAAGTGGCTGAATGACTGTTTCCTTTCTAAAAAGAAACTTGAGCCACTGCATTTGAAAATCGGACCCTAGGTGGGCAATGAGAAGTGGCAGCTGGGACAGAGCCGGGGTGACCCTCTGAGAGGTACCATGGGTGGCATCATAGTAAAGGCAGGCTGCTGCCACCTGCACCCACCAGTGGAGGCAGCAGGGGCTGCTGAGTTAGTGCCTGGCCTGCTGACGTCCCTGGGACAGGTGGCCTTGCCTGGGCCCTGGGCTGGAGAGAGGATGGTCAGCGGTGGAGGCTTCTCGAGGGTTCCCGTAAGAGGGCAGTGTGGACCCTGGCCGCCGGCCCCTTGGCTCCACTCCAGGCCGAGCTCCTACCCCCCCAGCATCGAGGGTCACGACGTGAGACCAGGGGCATCCTCCCGCAGTCCCGCTGCTAGGCTCTGCTCCAGTGGGGCACAGAGGACTGGTGGGTGGGCGGGGGCTGGGCGAGGCCCTCCTGGATCCTCCACCTGGCCCCTCGGAGAGCTTCTGGGTCTCCAGGGACCCCCACTCCCACCCCATCCGTTCTCTGAAGGCCACATGCTCTCCCGGGACACCGACCTAACTCCAGTGGTGAAGGCCACCCCAACTCCCTTCTCTACACCCCATCAACCCAGGACAGCCAGATCTCCTGGGATTCCCCCCACCCCCCACCCAAGGGTGCTGGTCCTCCAGGGATCCCCCACCCTAGTTCCAAGGATGTCAGGCCTCCCTCCTCCACCTCTTCCCCCAATCTGAGGGTCCCTGGGCCCTGGAGGTCCCCTGGGCCCCCACCCTGGCTCCGAGGGCACCAGACCTGCCAGGGGACCTCCCCTCCAGCTCGGACACCACCCTGGAGCCGCCGCAGCTGCAGGGCCTAGTGTGCTGGGCTGCAGGCGCCCCCTCCCTGGCCCAGGACCCACAGGAGGAGGGTGCATGGCCGGGCGCGTGCCAGGGCACAGGGTGAGGCCTGCGCCTCGGCCAGGGGACTTTGAGCCGCAGTTGGAATTAATCACTATTAGTGTTGATCTTGAGGCCTGAGGCGGGGTGGGTGGGGGTGGGTGGGGGAGGGTGGGTGTCCCCGACCTGCCTCCACCTGGCTGTGGGTCAGAGGTGAGCAGGAATCTGGGCAAACTTTTCCAGACTCGCAGGCCCGCCCTTGCCAGCGGCTCGGAGGTGCACACAAAAGCCGGCTGCGTTTTACAGCCCGTCCCCGGTGCCACAAAGGCCTTATCAGCCAGACGTGCCGAGAACGCGGCTGTTCCCGGTCAGCGGGGTCAGGCGGCTTCCCGAGACAAAGGCAGCGGCGGTGGGAACCGGGCGGGGGTCTGCGGACCCAGCCTGGGCGGGCTCCTGGCTGAGGGCGTCACACACGGCGCATTTACTGGAGCGTGGGCCCTTCCTGCAGGGCCTGTCATGAATTACGGCGGCAGCTCCCTAAACATTCCTGCGGCTGCTCCAAATCCGCCCTTCCTCGTGCGACCCACCCGAGGCCGTGCTAAGTCAGCTTGGTGGGTGAAGTTTGTTCAAGCAAAAAGCAGGCTTGCAGTTTCTGAGAGCCTTTAGCCCCCAGCGGCCGCCCCAGGGAGGGCGCCCGGCCCGGGAGAGGAAGAAGAACGGTGTATTTGCTTAAGCGCCAGGCTGGAAGCATCCCTGCCTTTTTATAAACACTTGCGTCCGCTGCGCTGCTGCAGCCGTGCCTGAGTCCCCGGGTTGTGCTGCACGGGTGGGGCTGGGATTTTCTCTTTGGTTTAAGAATCCGAGAGGGTGGGAACCCTCTTCACAACAGCTGAGTTTACTAGCGCCAATAAATGTCTGCTCCAAACGGCTTTAAAAAATAATGATGGCAAACAGACTTGATCTGAAGTTAAGTCCTTGTTTCAACACTTCAGGTTCTCTTTGTAACAACAATGGCTTCACTGAGCCTGGGCGAGCAACACGAAACGCAGGTCCTCGCGACGGGAACTGGATTCCGCGTGACCCTGCCTATTTGCTCCCTCTTTTATCACCTTCCAGACACAAAGAGGCGGCTTCTGGTAGGTAAATGGAGTTCTGGGAAAAATAAATGGCCACGTTCTCAACAGAAGGCAGAGAAATTGCTGAGAGAAGCCTGGAGCCAGCCCCGGCCACGTTCGTTCAGACGGAGCCTTTTATGAAAATTAGTATCATTGCTCCCAACGATATTCTCGACGACACAGGCATCGTGCAGATGTGCCCCGGCTGCCGGCTTCGGGACGCCTTCTCCCTGCAAGTCTTAAGTGCATTTTTAAAAACATCAAATCAACTCACAAGAAAAGAGACGACTTTTGAGTGTGAAGCCCTAAGTGCTACGGTTTTCATTCCCACTTAATCGTGGAATTTAACAATATAAATAGACCAAAAACTCCACGCAGATTCCACCAGGTGGGACGCCCTGGACTCCGGACTAAAAGGCAGTGGCTGAATCCCAGCGGCGGCCGTTCCTTTTCTCTCCTTCCTGGAATCACTGATTTTTTTCCAGCAATTGGACTTTTGGGCATTCTTGCCTCTCTTTTTTGACCAGAAACTTTAAAGGGATGCTGGAATAGGATCAGTGAACTCTCCTTCCATGTGCTCATCATAAACAACTCAATCGCTCACACTCCGGACTTCAGAATTTAACTGCGCCTGAGCTGGTGAAGGCTTTGGGGTGCTGTGTGAGAGGCTTTTCTCACAAACAATGAGAAAGCAGCCAGTGGAATTTGAATTCTTCTAAAATCGTTTCCAAAAAGCACATTCCCCTGGTGGCCCCGTCTGCCTCTCACCTGTCCTTGGGAGAGAGGGTTGTCCCTGGCATTTGGGTTTTAGCTCTCGGGACTCCACCCCCACAGGCGGCTGGGTCTCAGTGCGGACTCCTGGCTTCATTTTAACTCCTTGCTGTCCCCACGCACTGTGATCCCCCGAGCCGCAAGGCTGGCCCAGGAGCTGAGAACGTAGTGATGAAGAAATAACCCTAGTCGATGCCCTAAGCGCCAGCAGGGGCAGCGTCCGGATTGGCAGCGCCGGGGTTTGGGCAGAGGTCTCCTTCTCCACCCTGTGTGCACGCCTGTGTTCGGGAGCCTGCCTCGGGCCGGCTTCGCTTCCCGGCTTCCTCCGTGCTGAGCGGAGCAAGGGGACCACAGCCGGGCTCTGGGACTCGCAGACAGTCCATCCTCTGGCCGAGCGAGGAAAAGCCCGCTGGAGTCCCGGGCTTGGCCACGTTCTTCTCCTGCACGTGGCTGAAACATTTTTATCCAGCCTAAGTTCTGTTACTGTGTTGTGTGAGAGACCCAGACATGAAATAAAACTCTGTGTACACTTATCCATTTCTTAGTTGTGTGGCTTGGATCTGGATTATAAAAAGACAAATGATGGGTCTGCAGTTAAATTACCTTGATCATTCTTAAACAGCCTCTTCTAGTAAAGGGAACCTGTGATGAGCAGGATCGGAATATACAAATCCCGACAGCTGGTCTGCCTAGGGGTTCAGGCGGCACAGCTGAATTTAAACCTTGTTCTCCACCAACAAGAGGATCGGTTTGTTCCAAAAGGGGCCTCGGAAAATGGGAATCGAAGTAACTTGCATATAATTTGGAAGTCTTTTGTGAGCTGGTTATGAAATGCCGAAAGGAGCGCCCTGCCCTCCTCCTTCCCATTTCAAGGGGGGAAACTGTGTCTGAGGGTTGGAGGCTCCTGTGTGCCCTGACCAAATTCACAAAAATATGATTTTTAATTAAAAAAATTGTGAGGATGGCCAGGGGCGATTTCTCACGCCTGTATCCCAGCACTTCTGGAGGCTGAGGCGGGCGGATCACCTGAGGTTAGGAGTTCGAAATCAGCCTGACAAACATCACCCCGTCTCTACTAAAAAATTCAAAATTAGCCAAGTGTGGTGGTGGGCGCCTGTAGTCCCAGCTACTTGAGAGGCTGAGGTAGGAGAATTGCTTGAACCCAGAAGCAGAAGTTGGAATGAGCTGAGATCGTGCCATTGCACGCCAGCCTGGGCAACAAGAGCGAAACTCTGTATAAAAGTGTGAGAGATAAAAGCAAAGAGAGTATGGACAAGTCTGGGGTAGGGGCAGAACAAGGCAATGGCTGTCGGGTGCCCTCTGTTTAAAATCCCACCCCTGACAGGGCACAGGCCCAGACGGAAACGCAGGACCCGGGTCGGAGCCCAGAACAGCAAAGCAAAAGAAAAATGCCCTCCACCGACCCGGGAGGCTCCGGCTTCTCAGGAACAGCCAGCGCGGACTCTCGTCCACCCACGGTGCTGCCCGGCCACCGACGGGCACTCTTCTAAGACAATGACTTCGCGGACGGAACATGCTCAGCTCCGCTGCGGGCACCGGGGTCCCTGCTCTGTCCCTGGAAGGCACTGGGGTTTCAGGGTTTCCCTGATGTCCAGGCAGCCCCTGGGCATTGTGCAGATTGGGGCTGCTTTTCTCAAGTAGGGGGTACTGCAGGTTGCTCGAGAGTCCCACAGCTGTTCCGAGGTACGCTGGGGGCCTGAACCCCTGAGTCCTGCTCCCCAACATTCGTGTTTGTCCTCAGCCCCGTGCCCCGCCACCCTCAGCCCTGTCCCCCGCCACCCTCAGCCCGGTCCCCCGCCACCCTCAGCCCCGTCCCCCGCCACCCTCAGCCCTGTCCCCCGCCACCCTCAGCCCGGTCCCCCGCCACCCTCAGTCCCGTCCCCCGCCACCCTCAGCCCTGTCCCCCGCCACCCTCAGCCCGGTCCCCCGCCACCCTCAGCCCGGTCCCCCGCCACCCTCAGCCCGGTCCCCCGCCACCCTCAGCCCCGTCCCCCGCCATCCTTAGCCCGGTCCCCCGCCACTCTCAGCCCCGTCCCCCGCCACCCTCAGCCCCACTAGCCAGTTGACATCCCACCACCAATATTCTTGCCCTATTGAGGCAACGTGAGAAAAAAAACCCAAAAAGCAAAAAGCGCCGCACTGCCGTCGTCCTCTCCGGCCTTCCGGCCTCCTGTGGGCACTTCATCACCAAGCTCAGGTTTTCTTTCTTGATGTTAAAACAAATTCAGGAACTGCCCCGTCTGTGTCTTCTGCAACATTTCAAACCGACTCATTTGTTCATAATTACAGGAGAAAGCACCACCCAGGGGTGATCTGAGCATCTTGAATTTTGCAGAAACAAAAGGCCGAGTGGAGGGTGGTGGAGGGTGGGGGGCCGCACCCCAGAGCGCTCGGGGATTCGAGGGCCTCCTGTGTCTCCCTTCACGCTCAGACGTGGCGGCGGGTCACAGGCCCCCTCGACAACTGCTGCCTTACCTCCCTTGCAATCGACTACCCCGAAAGTCCCAGGGGAAAGGCACGGCCCCCAGCTGTGTGCGGGGACACTGTGCTCCCAGGAGAGAGCCCGTGCAGCCGCAGGAGCAGCAGGACGCTTGGCGTGGGAAGCGGCCAGTGTGCCCTTGGCTGTGGTCTGAGGCCTCTTCGTGCCACTGGAAAACCGGAAGTCACCTTTCGGGTAACAGGGCCGGGCCCAGGAGCAAATTCATGGCCCAGTGTGGCCTCTGCCTCTGCAGGGCTCCCCCATGAGCCATGAGGAGGGCTGGGATGGGCCCGGTCACCTCTCAAGAGGTCCCCCAGGGCCAGGAGGGGAATCTCACTGCTAGATGAGAATGTGATGGGGCCCACGAGCCGCAGCCCCATGCCATGGGGGTGACTCTTGTCTGTGGCGAGGACGGTCCAGCTCCCACAGGGCCTGGGATGGGGAGGGGCAGGACGCCGTGCCCGCCCTGCCCAGGAAGGAGGCTGCTGGGACCTCCACGCCTCCCTCAGCTCAGCCCGTCCTGCCTCTAAGTGAGGTGCCGGGAGGCGGCAGGGCAGCAGGAAGCCTCCGGGAAGGTGCTGGCCGGCTGCCGATCCTTTCCAAGCCCCAGGCCCACCTGTTCTCAAGCCCCTGTCCGCTGCCTCTCCCCAGTGCTGCAGAGGAGCACTTGGCCCGCCCTCTTCTCTACAGGGCAGGTATCTTGGGGCATGTCAGGGGATGCTGGGGACAGGGCCACGTGATCTGAGCAGGCTTCTGAGCAGCCAGAATGGGTCCTGGCCAGTCAGAACCGGGCCTGTGGGTGCTGCACCATCCAGCTGAGCGGGCACCCCGGAGCACCCCAAGGCATGAGCTAGAGTGCCAGCCCACTGCACAGAACTATGAGAGACGTGGGGGTAGCGTCCGCCCCCAGACCCCATCTGACTGCACAGCACCCCGCATCCAGCGAAGGCCAGGAGGAGCCTGGGATGGGCCGAGGGAGCTATGTGACTCCCCAGCCTCCAAAGTGCCCCTGAAGTGTGGGTCTCACCCCAAGGACACAGGCCCACCCTGGAGGCCCCGGAGTCTGCCTATGTCCTGCTGCTACTAGCAGGAGACTCGCGGGAAAGCCCAGCCTGGGTCCCCGTCTGGATATTGATGGACCTGAGTTTTCGGTTCACAGCAGCCTCTCTCCTCTGCCCGGAAGGAGGGGTCATCTTTTCTGGGGAGCTGCGGCTTCCAGAACTTTCTCTTTAGGATGTTTAGACCCTCTTCTGCCCCAGTCTCCTTGGGCTAAGATCATGTCTTGAACTTCAAAATGACGGTCCTGCGTTTCTGACTGAAGTACTTTCCTTGCTGAAAACCATTTGGCAAACTCGACATTGTTCAGATACGGCTCCTTCCCTTCTGTGTCTGAGCTGTTAGAGGTAGGGTGTGTGTGCAGCTTGCAAGAGAGAGACAGAGAGAGAGAGAGAGAGAGAGAGAGAGGGAGCACTCGCGAGGGAGAAGCAGAGGCAGGGAGGAAGATCGTTCACTTGCGTGTCTGCGTGTGAGGGCACGTGGTGTCTGTAAGTGCTGGGAAATCCCGGTGGAACTCTTGGGATGGTGGGAATCTGAGAAAGGGCATTAATATCATGTAACATTTCCTCCTCAAAGAGAAGCTTCTAAAAAATCTTGGTTTTATTAATATTTCAGGGCAGTTTTTATTTTAGCTCCACACGGGGTCAAATAGGTTGCTTTGCGGGAAGCCACGTTCCTATGGTCAAGGCCAGGGAATGGACATGCTTTCTGCTGAGGCCGTGAGGCTGTCCAGCGAGGGAACAAGCATTTACAAACGATTATTGACAAAGGATTATAGGAAAACCAGACTGCTGATTGAAATCCACTCTACCCCTTTCAAAAAGGCATTGATAAAAGTCATCTCATATGAGACTCTGGGTTTCTGAGAGAAGTTTTTCATACTTTTAGTGCTTAAATCTTATTACTAATCAAAGGAAAACACATCCAACACAATGCTCATTTTCCTTTGATAACTGAAGTTCACCTTTGAGATCTCGGGATGAGAAGCTGCCAACCCAGCCCCTCGCTCCCCGCGCCTGGGCGGCCAGTCTCCCCGCTGCCTCTGACCTCTGGCCAGCTCCTGCTTTCCCGGGCATTTCCCGGCATTCCAGCCACGTGGCTGACCCAGCTCAGAGGTGCACCTTTGCGGGGACATGGGCAGGAACGTCGGTTGCACCGTGACACCGACGTCACCTGCTGTGGTGCATACGAGGGGTGTTCTCAGGAGCAGCGGGTCTCACGGGAGGGCTGAGGGGTTGGAGGTGCCGGAGTGGAGGAACTCCTCTCTGCTTTGGGCCATGTTGGTGCTGCATTTGCTTAGATATGCATTTCAAGTTCCCTCTCGGTTTGTGGCTTTAATAATTCAGCCTATGGACCTAAAACAGAGAGAATGAATCCCTTGAGGCGGAGGTGGAGAGAGACCTCCATCAGGTCAGAAGGTACCCGAAGGAGTTTTGACATTGCCTGTGGTTTGGGTAATAGAGCCAAGTGTGTTTCTGACTCTGGGGCGGAGCTTTGGAAGGAGATAATGGCAGGGTAGAGGGAGGGAACGGAGCGGGGCTCAGGATCATTCTTCGGTCCTGGCAGGAAGGATTTCTGCCCCCTGGTCCTGGCTATGGAAAAACGGTTGGCTGCAAAGCAGTCCATTCCATTTGGACCTCATGTGTGGCTAAAAGGAAAGCTACCCTGAAATATTAACAATGAAATGAGTTTTTTTTTTTAAAGACAGGCTTCTCTTTGAGAAGATTATACATCTGTTTGTTTTTAAAAAAGCTAGACGCATAAAGATACCCACTTCGCTGCGTAAGTTTAGTTCAAATGTTCTAATAAACATTTATTTCCTAAATAAAAAGATCTGGGTCCTCTGTGACTGCCGTATGCATCTCACAAAAGCCCAGCCGCGGCTCAGCCCCTCGGTGCCCCGGCCCCTCGGCTCCCCCACAGATGACCAAGGACGCACACTCTCTGCAACTCTGAGCCCCAGAAGGGGACGGGCAGACCGTCCTCCTGTGTGCCTCAAGCCTAATTCTCCTTCACTCCAACTTCGCTTTCATCTGGAAGAAGGAAACTATTTTTTTAAGTTCTGTTCTTATGGTTGTGATTATTCTTTTGCTTCATCTCTGTATTTTTTTTCTTGCAATCAGAAAAAGTTATTTCAAACATTTTTGGTTCTAACTGAAGGCCATCGAAGTCCTAGAAACAGAGCAGATTCCTGTCCCCATCCGAACGAGCTTGTCCAGCGGAGCGACTGCGTGGTGGAGACAGCCCCACAGCCAAGGGGACGGCAGACGAGGCCCTGGCAGCCGGCCGGGGCCTGCGGGACCTCCCTGGAGTTTGCTGTCTGCATTTCTTAAAGCAAAATTGCTTCTCTAAAGCCAAGAGCCTTGAACCACTTTTAATGGCTTGTCCAGGCTAGGCGGGAATGTGTCATTATGTGGTCTTCACGAACATTTTTTATAGTCATGGGATCCTTTTTTTTTTTTTCGCTAATGAAATCTCATGTACAACCCCAAGATATTATAGGAAAAACCAGACTGCTGTAACAGAAGGAGCCAGGGACCCCAGGCACCCCGAGGAACACATTGCGTTGAGAATGCAGGGCGGGAGTGCCACCCAGGGGGTCTGGCTCCAGAGGGAGAAGAGTCTCCAGGGGCCACTCGGAAACTTGAAATCGAGAAATCCACAAAGCGACATCCAGCACTGGGGACATGGGGCCTTCTGGAGTGGAAAGAGACTCCGTACCTTCTTCCTGATCAGCCTGTGGGTCCAGACGCCTGTTCTGGTGGTGGTGTGGACAAGCTGTGGAGCTCAAGGGATCCAGGGAGCTTGGGGGGTCCTGAGTTCTGGGGTGGTGGGGACAGAGGTGGAGGCATCTCTCGGCCCTGGTTCGCTGCTCGTAGCACAGGGACTCTGTACCGAAAAGGCCAATGCCTTCAGCAGGCTGGTCAGGCTGCGACAGAGGTCCCGGTGTCTCTAGGAGGCCCCTGAGTGGCTGCCCATTGGCTGGTGCTGACTCTTCGGAGAATTTGGTTCAACAGAGCCATTTAGATGGATTCTTGCAGTGACGGTTCCTGCTCTATGCCTCTCTTGTCCCACGGGCAGCGCCATTTGCAGGAAGTGTGAACCCTGGGGTCCGGGGTCCTTCCTGCTTCGTTGCTCCTCTCCACCCGAACCACCATCCTCGGGTTCAGGAGCTGCTGGCCTCGGGCAGGGGCCCTGAGCAAGACTCCGATGGAACCCCTCCTGGGGTGAGTCAGCTCCCCAGAAGTCAGTGCTGGCCGAGCACCAAACAGCCACCCAACCATGGGCCAGGGCTTGGCAGATGTCTCCAAAGAGGCTCAGACAACCCTCACCTCGGCACCTCCGCCAATCTCAGTGCCATGTCCGCAGGGACAATTCCACGGGCAGGAGCCCCGTCACGAGCTCGGACCTACCTGCTCACTGATCTGGCACATGGTGACGTTCTGATCGTCGCAGGAGCATGCCACGCGGATGTACTTGAGCCAGCTGCCGGCCCCCGCCGGACCCGCCTCCACGCAGAACCTCTCACTGCCCAGGTCTTCGGAGCTCTGCTGGGAGGAAAGCGAAGCAGGAGTCAGAGGTGGCCTGTGTGCTGCAGTCTGCACACTGCCTCTGCCCGCCAGAAACCCGGCTGCCTGGGCTCGAGTAGGAAGGCGAGTCGGTGACCAGACCGGAGCCCACCCTCCGGGCATCAGTGGGCTCCTGGCCCACCCAGCCTGCCCATCCGTGCCCGGGAGTCTCCAGGAGCCCAGCACAAAGGCACGGATGGCCTTTTCTTTTCTCACCGAGTGGATCACTGCCCTGGCCTGGCGATAAAATGAGCCTCCAGAGTTGCTCCCCACCCCTGCAGCAAAGCTGTCCTGCGTGTGAGAAGGCAGAGGCAGCTGTGTCTGGGAGTGGAGCCCTCTGCGAAGGCCCTGGGGCGCTGGGCTGGAGAGACGCGTGTCTGAAGGGAAGGTGCTGCTGGGTGTGCCTGTGCGTGTGTGCGGTGCTCAGGGCAGCCTGCACACACTCTGAGACTGAGAAGAGCATCTGGCTTCCGTAAGGCTGGAGAGTTTCAGTTTGACACCCAGCAGCGTGCAGGCACCTAGCTGTTCTCACCACACCCGCAAAGTCACACGCGCACCGAATTGGCTTTACTTTGTTGTCACTGTTGCCACTGAACGGGCAGAGCGGCAACCCTAGGGCTTGTTTTCTTCATTTGCTGTTACCCCTACTCCTCTGAGGACCACTGATGAGGAGACCTGACCTGATGTCCACTGTGGAGAGAGGGCGTCCCCTCGACCAGCCTGACCGTGGGTGGCGGCTGCAGGACCCCTGGGCTCCCCTGCTCTGGCCAGTGGCAACCCTGGGTTCGGAATCCCAACCAGCAGCATCTTGAGCAAGCTTTCCGGGCAGCCCAGCCCAGACAGGGCAGGAGGGAGGGCAGGGGGGAGGGTGGGGGGAGGGTAGGGGGGAGGGCAGGGGGCAGGGGCTGGGGCCACACCACACTCAGGTCCTGAAAGTAGAAAGGCTGTGTCTGTGTGGGCAGGTGTGCCCTTGAGCAGTTGTGTCTGGGTGGGCAGCTGTGTCCTTGGGTGAGTCTGTCCTGCTCGGCAGGTGGGTCAGGGTAGGCATATGTGTCCTGGGAGGCAGGTGTGTCCTTGAGCAGATGTGTCCTGCTGGACAGGTGTGTCTTTGGACAGGTATGTCCTGGTGGGCAGGTGTGTCCTGGTGGGCAGGTGTGCCCTTGAGCAGGTGTGTTTTGCTGGACAGGTGTGTCCTTGAGCAGGTGTGTCCTGGTGGACAGGTGTGTCCTTGAGCAGGTGTGTCCTGGTGGGCAGGTGTGTCCTTGAGCAGGTGTGTCCTGGTGGGCAGATGTGTCCTGGTGAGCAGGTGTGTCCTTGTGGGCAGGTGTGTCCTTAGGCAGGTGTGTCCTGGTGGGCAGGTGTGTCCTGCTGGACAGGTGTGTCCTGGTGGGCAGGTGTGTCCTTGGGCAGGTGTGTCCTTGAGCAGGTGTGTCCTGGTGGGCAAGTGTGTCCTGGTGGCAGGTGTGTCCTTGGGCAGGTGTGTCCTGCTGGACAGGTGTGTCCTGGTGGGCAGGTGTGTCCTGGTGGCAGGTGTGTCCTTGAGCAGGTGTGTCCTGGTGGGCAGGTGTGTCCTTGGGCAGGTGTGTCCTGGTGGGCAGGTGTGTCCTTGGGCAGGTGTGTCCTGGTGGGCAGGTGTGTCCTTGGGCAGGTGTGTCCTGGTGAGCAGGTGTGTCCTGGTGGGCAGGTGTGTCCTTGGGCAGGTGTGTCCTGGTGGGCAGGTGTGTCCTTGGGCAGGTGTGTCCTGGTGGGCAGGTGTGTCCTTGGGCAGGTGTGTCCTGGTGGGCAGGTGTGTCCTTGGGCAGGTGTGTCCTGGTGGGCAGGTGTGTCCTGATGGACAGGTGTGTCTTTGGACAGGTGAGTCCTTGGGCAGCTGTGTCTGGGTGGGCAGGAGTCAGAAGGACCCAGGAAAGTCAGAATGGGACAGTGACCTGTCCAGGTGGAAACAATGGACGCTGACTCTGGGTTCCACGGCCTCCTATTCCCTGGAGTTCTCCTGACTGCTCCACTGTGGACTCTAGGACCTGGCAAAGGGGAGCAGTCGTCCACTTGAGGTCGGGGGCCGCCCTCTTCTGACCAGAGAGTCGGGTGCTTTGTGAACAGTTCAGGCATTCCCCAGGCATCCACAGGCACCTCCTCAATGACCAAGGGCCTGAGAGTCCACGAGGAAATGGAGGTTTCAGGAGGCAGCTGCTTAGCTCAGGGTGCACAGAAGCTGCTGTGGAGTCCGCCTCTGCATCTTCACCCCATCAGCTCCGAAACCACGCCCCTCCTAGGGCCCACGGGAGCTGCTGTGGCAGCCCCGTCCTCTAAGTGACAAGTCTCTGAGCAGATATGCTTGGGCCAAGCTCTGTTGGACACCCTGCAGGCTAATCTGGAAAGAGGCTGTGAGCTGAGGGGTCTCAGTCCTGAGACTTTTTGCTTTTGGGGGACTTTATCATTCGTGCCAGAGCAAAACGAAATGGGCCTAATTCTGAAAGAGAGATGGACCAGAGAGAGCCGGGGGAGTCAGGGAAGGTGGAGAAAGGCGCGGATGCGCGGGATGGAAAGAGACAGGCGAGGAGCCCGCCGGGGCGCAGGAGCCTCTGGCCCAGCCTCTGTCCTCAGCTGCCAGCATCCAGGCCCTCAGGAGGCCGGGGCCAAGCACATCCACTCCCGTGCAGAGGCTCCTGTGATCCCAGTGCCTGACCCTCAGATGCTCCGCAGGCACCTTCCTGGGTTCCCAGCCATCTCAGGCCTGGTGCTGGAGTTCTTCTTTTGAACAGTTCAGTGTCAGCACTAAGCAATGGGGAGGCGCATGGCCCGCCCCGGGCTCTGTGCATGGCGTTCCATCTTCTCCTGAGACTTCAGGGACAAGTTGGCTCCCAGAGTGCAGCAGAGACAGGGAGAGGGCCTCCAGTCTCTTTCCTGTTCCGCTCGCTCTCGGTCTCCCTGCTGACACCCACCACCAAGCTGGGGTTCCCGACTAAGGGTTCCCAGAGGTGCCGGGTGAGGGAGATTGGGGTGCAGGGTGGGAGGTTGGCCAGGGTGGAGGGGCGTGCTCCTGGGGTCCCCGTGCTCCCTATCACACACAGCTATGCCCACCCCTGGGGTCCTTCTGGCTTCATCCAGGGCGGTGGGAGAGTCACTCAAAGCCTGTCTGATTTTGGAGATGGCAGCAGCAGAAATGCTCCCAACCTCATGCGCTGGCTGCTGTGGGCTCCATCAATCCAGTGACTGTGACTGAGTGACCAGGTCCCTTCTTTGCCCGGGGTCGCCATGAGTCCTGTCCACTTGGAACTGTGGATGGGCCTGTGTCTAGAGGGAATGTAGGTCCAAGAAGCATAACCAGGCTGGAGGCTGGCGCCCGAGGAGAATGTTGGCAGCGGGGGGAGGGGACATTCAAAATGCAAACGACGGCTTAGTAGGAGCACAGCTGGCCACATGGGGCTGGCAGCATCCTTGCCCCGTCCCCAGGCCATGGGTCCGCCTCCCCATCGAGGCCTGCAGATGTCACAGCACATCACACACAGTGCCCGAGGGCCGAGGGCTGGCGCTCACCCAGGGTGGGTGGTGCCCTCCCACCTGGGATCTGGACTTTTGTCCTCAGAGCTGGAGCACCTGGGTCGCAGCACCACACTGGTGTAGCCAGGAGTAACTGCTCCTGAGTACATGCCCCTCGGAGCCCAGCAACCAGCTGATGGGGCTCAGGCCACTGCCTGAGAGGCAGGTCTCACCCCTAATGCACCCAAGACACGGGCTCAGCCAACACCTTCCCCTGCTCTGGGACCTGGCTGGTTTGAGCCTCGCTTTGGCAGGGAGTCTGCGGCTGCGGTGCTGTTCAGGACTCAGGGCAGATTCCCAGGGAGACCTCCTCTGTGTTACCAACTTCAGCAGCAATAGCTCCGCCCTCGGCAGGATGGCTAATCCTCCTGGATATCTGAAGTCCGGTCCCTAAAGGGGCTGCCTGAACGTTCCTCACCTTGTCCAAGGAGGTCACTGCCTGTCTTGCCCAAATCCAGGACCAGCCCAACCCAAGAAGCACAGACTCAGTAGCCTGCCCCACTGCACCCGTCTCTTGCCAGGACGAGGTGGCAGGGGCATGGCACGGGAGGGAGGAGGCCGCCAGGGGCTGGCGGTCCCTGGAGGGGCTTCTTACCCCCTAGGGTGTAGACCCACCAGCCCCACATGGCAAGGTCCCTCCCCAGGCACAAAGGGCTCCCAGGGTCCCCTCACCTCCCGCTGCGCATCAGGACACCGCTGGAAAGGCCTGGCAAGCCAGAGCTGTGGTCTGCAGCCCTCTGCCTGAGGAGGCAGCCCTGCCTTCTTCCTCTCCCCCAGGGAGGGAGTGAGGCTGGGCTGGCCAAGACCCACGTGCCCCGGTCTGCCCCACCACTGGTCGGGTCCAGGCTGGAGCTCGCTATGGGGCGGGGGACCCACAGTCCCTGTGTGGTTGGTGGCCTGGGTGCCAGTCTCTCCCTCTGTCTCCCTGCTCTGCTTCTCTCTGCCTCTGTATCTCTTCCTCTCTGTGTGGGTCTCTCCTCATATATGGCACAGGCACTGGGGGGAAGGTAAATGGCACTGTGAGTGACCACATCCATCACACAGGCTTCTCCTGGGGTCTGGCTATTGACTCAAGAATGTTGGCCTCGGCCGGCTGCGGTGGCTCACGCTTATAATCCTAGCACTTTGGGAGGCTGAGGTAGGTGGCTTACCTGAGGTTGAGTTCAAGACCAGCCTGGCCAACATGGGGAAATCCCATCTCTACTAAAAAGACAGAAGTTAGCTGGGCATAGTGGCGTGTAGCTGCCCGGGAGACTGAGGCAAGAGAATTGCTCATACCTGGGAGGCAGAGGCTGCAGTGAGCCGAGATCGCACCACTGCACTCCAGCCTGGGCGACAAAGTGACAGACTCTGTCTCAAAAAAAAAAAAAAAGTGTTGGCTTCACCTCAATTTCCAGGGCTTGGGGCCCATCTCCCCAAGAAATCCATAGAAAAACAATCCGTGACCCTGGCTGGCTGACCAACCACTATTTTAAGTGCTTCCAAGCACCTCGCCATCCAGGCATGCATATATGTGGGCGTGGGCGTGTGTATGTGTGTGCAGGTGTGTGGGTGCACCTGTGCATGCATGTATGTGTGTGTGTGTGTTCATGTATGTGTGCTTGTCCTGGGGGAAGGGGCCGAGGAGCCTTCGGTGAGCAGAAGGCCGAATCCAGCAAAAGGAGGAAATTGACGCGATGGCCATTTCCCTCTCAAAGCTGTGGATTCTGTGTTGTGGCAGAACTGCTGGATGAGAACCCTGGCCCTTCCACCCAGCCCCACGTGTGAGGCCACCGCGATGCCTGTGATCCGGCCACTGATGAGCCTGCAGGCCTAGGGACCCACCCGGTGCAGTCGGATGGCCCATCTCCAGGCACACACCACCGTGCTCTCGGGAGCAGCCCCCCATGGCGCTCGCAGGCAGCCTGTGTATCGTGGAACGCATGGAGCCACGGGGAATTGCTTTTGGGGGATAGGCCCTCCCTTCTAGTAATGCCCCCCTCACCTTGCAGAATAAGCCTCTCTTTTCCACACGATGGCCCTGCAGGTATTTACATGCAGCCTGAGTCCCAACCCCCCCATGCCAGGGTAAACATCCCTGCTCTCTCAAGCGTGTCTGAACAGGCACACAGCTGGCTTCTCTCCAGCATGGGACGGTGTTCTGGAGCCTCCGGTCTGTCCCTGTCCCTCTTGGGTGCAGAGGTCTGGAGATGGGAGGCAGCAACTCCCCTAGAGGTCCTGGTCCCGAGTTCGTGCCCAGGCTTTGCTGCTCTGCAGGTGGGGTCCCTTCTCTGGCCTGACAACCTCTCCTCCCTTGTCACTGTCACTTCCCAGGTATCAGGGCTCTGAATCAGTGATGGGTGCACTGCAAAGGGTGTGCCAGGAGGGAGTGCTCTGGGAGGGGTGTGTTAGGAGGGGGTGCATGGGGAGGCGGTGCGCTGGGAGGGCTGTGTTAGGAGAGGGTGTGTAGGGAGGGGTGTGTTGGGAGGGGGTGTGTAGGGAGGGGTGTGTAGTGTGTAGGGGGGTGCATTGGGAGGGGTGAGTAGGGAGGGGTGTGTAGGGAGGGGTGCGTTGGGAGGGGTGCGTTGGGAGGGGTGCGTTGGGAGGGGTGCGTTGGGAGGGGTGTGTTGGGAGGGGTGTGCCGGCAGGGGTGTGTAGGGAGAGGGTTCACCAGGAAGGGTGCCCTGGGAGGGGCCCGCCTGTGTCTGCTGTCACTCTCAGGTGTTGTGTCTCCCCTGAGATGCCTGACCACGTCTGGCTCCCTGTCCCAGCATGGGGGGTTCAGCCTCGGGGGAGCTGCTGGACCCATCCGGGACTCCTGAGTGAGGGAGCAGGTGGAGCAGGGGCTTGGGCAGAACTTCAGAAGCCGCTGCTTTTCTGCTTTTCTGTCTTGGATCACAGAAGTGCTCCTGAAGTGGCCCTAGGCCGTGGTTCTGGCTGGGCAGGTGGCGGCTGCAGGCCCAACACACCCCTCCCAACGCACCCTTCCCAACACACCCCTCTACACATCCCTCCCTACACACCCCTCCCAACACACCCCTCCCTACGCACCCTTCCCAACGCACTCCTCCCTACGCACCCCTCCCAACGTACCCCTCTCTACACACCCCTCCCAACGCACCCTTCCCAACGCACCCCTCCCTACACACCCCTCCCAACACACCCCTCCCAACGCACCCCTCCCAACACACCCCTCCCAATGCACCCCTCCCAACGCACCCCTCCCTACACACCCCTTCCAACGCACCCCTCCCAACGCACCCCTCCCAACGCCTTCTTGTGCCTGTGGTGTCTCTGATTCCAGAAAGGGCAGGTCCTGCTCCGACCGCTGCCGCCTCCTGCCGCCTTTCCTGCCCTCCCCAAGGTCTCTGCACACTCAGGGACACGCTTGGTGAGAGCCTTGCTGATCCCCAGGGGCTGCGAGGTGGGTGCTGTGAGGTGGTTGCTGTGAGGTGGGTGCTGTGCTGCTGTCCCGAAACTCATTTTGCAGAAGAGATGGAGGCCCTGGAGACACAGGGCCAGCTCCCAGCCCAGACTGCCAGACTCCAGAGCTGTGTCATGGCCGGGCTGTCCCATGTGCTCTCCAGAGCCCACTCAGGGACCAGAGGGAGGGCCCCTGCACCCTATTCCCGGAGCCGCAGGATTTCATGTGCTCTGGAACCCACAAAGCAGATTGGGTAGTCCCACTCCTGGTCCCTGCTTCCCCTGGAGTGAGACTTGCCAGCACCCACAAGGACAGAGAGAGGCCACCCCTCCCCAGCTTGGTGGCCCTCAGGCTGCCCAAGTTGCGTCTGACCGGGGACTTTCTGGGCTCTGGGTGCTCCTGGAGATCGGGGATCCGTGGAAGAAACGCCGGCAACGGGAACGCTCAGAGGTGTCAAAGGTCACAGGCAGGTGCTGCTGAACACACGCTCCTTGCTGTACCAGGTGGGGCCAGCGCCAAGGATCTGATGCCAAACGTGATGTCTCTGCCTGCCTTTCCAACCTGGGTGCCCGCTACATCCAGCCACGCCTGGGAGCTGGGCCTGTTTTGGTGGGAAGTCTTCCAGCCCTGACACCTCTGAGGCCCTCTGGGAGCCTCTTGGGGCAGCCTGAGTCCTGGGGTGTTCTCGATGGCACAGGAGGCCAGTACCCATCGGTGGGTAGACGAACGAACGGTCGCATGCACAGTGCTCACCCTGGGCTCTCTGCTCGCTTCTGTTCACACACGATCCATGAACTCAGGAGGGAGCCGCAGAGGGAAGGAGGTGGCCCAGCCTGGGTGTCTCGACATGGCCAGCGTTAGCAGGCAGTGGCCAGAGGGCTGCCTCTCTCCCCAGGTCTGGAATCCAGCACACTGCCTGAATGCCACCTAAAAGCCTGGCTTTGGGGCTGTTGGGGCTGAGCCTTGGGAGTCTTAGGTACCTCCAAAGGAAGCTGCCCTCCTGCCCACTCTCTCCCACCGCCGTCCCTGACAGCTCCCCGAGCTCATAAGTCAACCTCGTTAGAAATGCTGAGTTACAAGTGAAGTGAAGGAGCATTTCTCTTAACCTTTCCTTTCTTTACATATAATTTGAGGTTTCCTGCACTTCTTTCTAATTTGTGGGCTCTTTGCTGGGCTGGTCCTCCACGTTCAGTGGGCACGGCCAGCTGCCCGCCCTGTTCAGGGTGTGCATGCAGGCGGGCACGCTGTGGCATCCATAATCAGCTTGCCTAGTGGATTCCGAGCGTGTGGGGAGGAGCCGAGCCCTGGGACGCTGCCCCCTCAGTCCCGCGCCCTGCTGCTGCCACGCGGCTCCCCAGAAGCCCATGGTGTGGCGCCCACCTCTGACGGCCAGGAGGTGGCCGGAGCCGGGGAGAGGGTCTCCTCACCCTGACCCCCTTCTTTAAGGACCCATGAGCTGATTCGGAGCAGGAAGGCTCGGCTTTGAAGCCCTGTCCACAGCACATGCACACACGTGCACGCACACGGTGCTTACCGACGGGGGCCACCAGCGGCGCAAACAGAAAGCCCATTCTTGTCACAGAAGGAGGTGGGGAAAGGTGTTCTGGAAACACCTCAGCCTGGTGTGAACACAGAGCCTGGATGAGCTCATAAATTCCTGTCCTGATGCCCGTTAGGGGGCTGGGTGGTGATGGGACCCGGTGCTAACAGAAACGTGGCTGGTGGGATGGGGCCGCACCACTGCTGGGCGCACGGGAGGCCTGGTCCGAGCTCAGCAGGCCTGGGGCCCACCTGCTTAGGCTGAGAGGGAGGTGGGAAGAGAGGAAAGGAAGCAGGATGGGAGGGCGGGGTGGGGGAAGGAGAGGGGAGAGAGAGAGAGACTGCTGCTAGGAGCAACAGGCAACTCGGGGCAGCCATTCCTGCAAGATGGAAGCCAGCCTCTCTCCTAGGCTCACAGAGACAGAGCGCAAGGGAGCAAGGGGGGCTTGCTGGGACTTGTCCCTGGAAGAAGCTGGAGGTGGCTCTTAGCTCCCGCCTGACTGTGGTCTCACTGGATGGTTCTCAGGCAGTGGGCCGTGCTCGGGGAGGGCCAGGGTCCCAGGGTCTCAGAGAGCCCCAAGAGCATGGCCCGGAACTCGAACGTGGCAAGAGGATGCGCGTGTCCAGGTGGGACTCTGATGGCAGAGGAAGGCCCGGGGCACGTGCAGTCCACGCCTCGGGGGTCCTGCTCCTGCGTCAGTGCTGGGCAGATCTGACGAACACAATGCATTGGAAAAAGAGTCACCAAATTCCACACTTTATAGCCTCTTGGGGCCACAGACACCTTCGAAGATCTGATGAAAGCCACGGACTGGAAATCACAGACATTCAAATGCCACTGAAAGCCCAGAGGTGCACAGACCCTCTCTCCCCAAAAGCTCCAGATGCCCAGATGCCCTGCAGATGCTGGGGCTCACAGATTGACCATCTCCCCCAAAATGCCCAGGCCCTAGAGGCCATGGAACTCCAAGGGAACGCATGGCACTCGGCAGCCGGCCCACCGCCCAGGTCCCAGCACTCTGCCCCGTGCTGTGGGGTGTCCTCTGAGTTCCCGGGTCCCGGCGCTCTGTCCCGTGCTGTGGGGCTGTGGGGTGTCCTCTGAGTTCCCGGGTCCCGGCGCTCTGTCCCGTGCTGTGGGGTGTCCTCTGAGTTCCCGGGTCCCGGCGCTCTGCCCCGTGTTGTGGGGTGTCCTCTGAGTTCCCGGGTCCCGGCGCTCTGTCCCGTGCTGTGGGGTGTCCTCTGAGTTCCCGGGTCCCGGCGCTCTGTCCCGTGCTGTGGGGTGTCCTCTGAGTTCCCGGGTCCCGGCGCTCTGTCCCGTGCTGTGGGGTGTCCTCTGAGTTCCCGGGTCCCGGCGCTCTGCCCCGTGCTGTGGGGCTGTGGGGTGTCCTCTGAGTTCCCGGGTCCCGGCGCTCTGTCCCGTGCTGTGGGGTGTCCTCTGAGTTCCCGGGTCCCGGCGCTCTGCCCCGTGTTGTGGGGTGTCCTCTGAGTTCCCGGGTCCCGGCGCTCTGTCCCGTGCTGTGGGGTGTCCTCTGAGTTCCCGGGTCCCGGCGCTCTGCCCCGTGCTGTGGGGTGTCCTCTGAGTTCCCGGGTCCCGGCGCTCTGTCCCGTGCTGTGGGGTGTCCTCTGAGTTCCCGGGTCCCGGCGCTCTGTCCCGTGCTGTGGGGTGTCCTCTGAGTTCCCGGGTCCCGGCGCTCTGCCCCGTGCTGTGGGGCTGTGGGGTGTCCTCTGAGTTCCCGGGTCCCGGCGCTCTGTCCCGTGCTGTGGGGTGTCCTCTGAGTTCCCGGGTCCCGGCGCTCTGCCCCGTGCTGTGGGGTGTCCTCTGAGTTCCCGGGTCCCGGCGCTCTGCCCCGTGCTGTGGGGTGTCCTCTGAGTTCCCGGGTCCCAGCGCTCTGCCCCGTGCTGTGGGGTGTCCTCTGAGTTCCCGGGTCCCGGCGCTCTGCCCCGTGCTGTGGGGTGTCCTCTGAGTTCCCGGGTCCCGGCGCTCTGCCCCATGCTGTGGGGCTGTGGGGTGTCCTCTGAGTTCCCGGGTCCCGGCGCTCTGTCCCGTGCTGTGGGGTGTCCTCTGAGTTCCCGGGTCCCGGCGCTCTGCCCCGTGCTGTGGGGTGTCCTCTGAGTTCCCGGGTCCCGGCGCTCTGCCCCGTGCTGTGGGGTGTCCTCTGAGTTCCCGGGTCCCGGCGCTCTGCCCCGTGCTGTGGGGTGTCCTCTGAGTTCCCGGGTCCCGGCGCTCTGCCCCGTGCTGTGGGGTGTCCTCTGAGTTCCCGGGTCCCGGCGCTCTGCCCCGTGCTGTGGGGTGTCCTCTGAGTTCCCGGGTCTCGGCGCTCTGTCCCGTGCTGTGGGGTGTCCTCTGAGTTCCCGGGTCCCGGCGCTCTGCCCCGTGCCGTGGGGTTTCCTCTGAGTTCTCTCACTCCTTCGCTCCCTCCTCCCCTTCCTACTCCTATTTGCTTCCCTCTTTGGGTGGGGTCTCTACCTGGGTGGGGAGCAACCTCCCAGCAGCATCTATGAACATTGAGGAAAACGTTGGTTGAGACGAGGAAGCGAAGAGGAGTTTCCGCCTGACCGTGCACAGCACCTGAGCCCTCAAGGTCCCCTGGGGTGGGACTTACGCACCCTGATCTCACACCAATGGTGGGCAGGGCCACCCAAGTCTGGGCCTCGAGGCTGTGCCATGCCACCTGCCAGAGGGGTGGTCCCTGCCCCTTCCTACAGCCTGCACACAGCATGCCCCTGGCGTGTCCCCAAACATGGCCCTGCCACTGCTCCCCTAGCAGCATGGAGGTGTTGGGGTCTGGGCCTCCTCCCCTGGCATGTGGCTCGCCCATCGTGGCACGTCTGCGGTGTGGCTTGTCAGCCACGGGCTGCGGCCCTGACCATCAGAATTAAACAGTGTGGGTGCTTTAGACCCGCACTGCTGCCTCTGCAGTGAAATGCAGGAATGAGACACGGGCTCAGGCAAACACAGAATGCCTGGAGGTGATCAGCTGTGCGTGGGAGGGGCAGGGTGTGCGGGAACCTGAGGGCAGCAGCCCTTGGGGTGGACACAGTGGGGCGCGCCGTGTCCTGGGGGGAGTACCAGCAGGGTTTGGCGGCCCTCTCCTGCCAGGTGCTTAGGAGACGGGCTGCCGAGTCACACAGGCCCTCCCAGCCCCGATCTCCCACCGTCCTCATTGTGACAGTGTGCGCCTCCTGCTTCCTGCCTGGCTGCTCCTGCTCTTCAGAATGAGGCCTTCCCAGGGTCTTCCGATGAGCAAGAAGCACAGGCAGCTCTGGCCCTTTGGGAAGCCTTCAGTGGGGGCCTCAGGACCCCGAAGGGATGATCCAGTCCTCGTATTAAGCAGGAGAGGGCTACCCTGTGAACTGGCTGTGCCGTGCGCTCCGCCTTAAAGAAAAGAATGCCTCTGCCTCCGCTTGGAGGCTCCCCTTCCCCCGTCTGGAGGGTCTCAGGTGTGCACGGGCCCCAGGAGTGAGCCTACAGTCACACGGAAGGGCCTCAGGGGCCCCTGTCACAGACTCAGGCCAGCTGCTATGGGGGCTGCTGAGCAAGGTCAGGCGGGGGAGTCCTTGGGCCTTCCTCTAGGGGCCTGTGTGTCCAGGGAGCCTCGGTCTCTGCCACACGTGCTGGGAGCAGCTTAGGTATAAGACATTTTGACCCGAAAAGCTGTATATAAACTGTTTCTCCATAACGGGGATCCTGGTTCACAGATGTGTCATTTTTAAAGGCATCCTGCGCTACGGTCAAGTGGAATGCTCTTCACCAAGGGGTGACCCTAGGTCTTGTTGCTGGCTCTGCTGGCTTTGATTTGGGGACCCCAGAGCAGGGCAGAGAAGGTCCTTGTGTTGGTGAGGATGTGCAGGTTTTGGGGTGGGAGTCGAGGTAGCAGCATGAGAAGCCGGCCCTAGCTCCTGATGGTCAGCGGCTGGGGCCATGGGATCCAGCCCAGCCCTCCTGCGGGGTTTGCCTGGCGCTGGCCATTATACCATACTCCCCTCAGGAGGGCACCGGGACCTCCATGGAAGGTGCCAGTCACTTCTTTCCCACCCAGCAAGCCCCCAGGAGGACACTTAAGCAGGACAAGCTCCACCCAGAGCTCAAAGTGGAAGTAGCAACGTGTTTGGCTCTGGTTGGTTCCAGCTGGCTCTGGTTGGCTCTGGTTGGCTCTGATTGGCTCTGGATGGCTCCGGTTGGCTCTGGTTGGTTCTGGTTGGCTCTGGTTGGCTCTGGTTGGTTCTGGCTGGTTCTGGTTGGCTCTGGTTGGCTCCGGCTGGCTCTGGTTGGCTCTGTTTGGCTCCGGCTGGCTCTGGTTGGCTCTGGCTGGTTCTGGTTGGCTCTGCTTGGCTCTGGCTGGCTCTGGTGAACAACAGCAGCCAGGACAGGGTCTGTTCCTGGCTCCGTCCTCTTCCTGTGGATGCTGTCACGCAGGACGTCCCAGGCCAGCCTTGTGTCCCCATGGGGATGGTGGGGAGGGCAGCATGCGCCGGCTGGGCTCCTTCCCAGCTGCAATCCCTGCTGCCTTCCTTTCTCACTGAGGTGCAGACTGGAGTGGGTTTGCCATACCGGGCCAGGCTGCTATTCCCAGTGCCCAAACCCCACTCGCCCATCACCCCTGGGAGAGAAGTCCCGGGTCCCGAGTCCGTCCTGCCTGCAGGGAGGAACCCCGGGGTGAGTCGAGTCATCACACCAGGTTGACCAGGCCGGTCCTGTGGCCTTGCTGGGGCATTTTCCCTAAGAACAGAGATGGATTTCCATGGCTGTGTAGACGACTGGGCCAGAGTAAGGATGTGGGGCCTGAGGCAGAACCTGCTGAGAAAAGTCCGCAGCGACGGCCCAGGACCTGCCCGCCTCCCCTCCAGCCCCCTATCCCCTGAGGGGATGTCTGGAGTCACCATGGCATCCACTTGCCTGGATGTGGGTCTCCACAAAGACCCGCTGGGGCGAGGTCCTCACTGTCTCTCCAGGGCATGGCGATTTCTGACCTCAAGGAA
This sequence comes from Aotus nancymaae, assembly GCF_030222135.1. Lineage (NCBI taxonomy): Eukaryota > Metazoa > Chordata > Mammalia > Primates > Aotidae > Aotus > Aotus nancymaae. The sequence continues at coordinate 547,474 of NW_026988467.1, read as the reverse complement.
TTAGGGGCCCTAAGGAGACTCTAGGTGCGAACGCTCTGCCCACCTGTTGCCCTCTGGTGCTGGCACTGCAGCAGGGGCACCGAGACTCCTTGGAGCTCGCATGCAGAAGCAGAAGCAGGCTCCCCTACCCCTGACGCTCCCCAGAAACCCCAGCTCCGAGGGACTGCTTGTGAGTGCCTGAGCTCAGCCCGTCCCACTGGGTGTCCTTCGCCTTATAAGGTGGAAGCTTCCACGTCTGGTCCTGCCACCGTAAGAGTTTGATGCCTAAGCTGCCCCTGACATAGCAGCATCCGGGCCGTGTGGACTGGTGGGGGTCACCGGTGCAAAGTCCCTCAAACCCCACTGGCTGGGAAGTGATGCTCCAGCCTGCAGGCTCTGCATCGGGGCCGCTCTCATCCTGCCCCATGGCAGGCTTCACACCAGTCCCTGCTGTCTGCAGGCCGGGCCCAGAGTCCCATCCATGGCCCTGACTCAGGCTCTGGAGGAGGCGGGATCCGGGACAGCTGTGCCAGAGCAGTGGCTTCTCCACCAGGACAGGCTGCCACAGTTCAGACACTAACAGCTCCAACCATTGTTCAAACCTGAATTTGATTTAAGTTGGGTCAAGAGCAGGAGGAGCCTCTGAGCCTGAAGGCCGCACGTTTCCGCAGACTTGGCTGTGACATTCTCAAGTGAGATGCTTGTGTTTTGCTTTGGTTTTTGAGCATAGCAAAGATTGGAAAAAAAAGCCCAGCAGCCCCAAACCAAAGGCTTGTGGCAACGTCCTTGCCGGGGTGAGGCAGGAGCCCAGGTTGCCCACAGGAAGCGGTTTCTCTGAGGTGACAGAGGCCCTGGGAGTGTCACGTTCATAACCTTTCTCTGGCCACTTAGATGGTGACACACTGCAGAGCTTGTGAACGCGGCACCCCACAGCAGACGCGGAGGAATTCTTCATGATGAGCTGAGCTAATGCAGCTGGGGGTGGGGGCATCCTAAAATAGCTTGCACCCTGGAGCCATGGGAAGCAGGGCCTTTGAGCCAAGCCCAGAAGTTTGGTGGAGAAAAGTCCCCAAGTGTGGTAGCTGAATGGCAGGCCAAGGAGCCTACCAAGCACCCCCGGGCCCCTCCCCCAGCTCTCCCCGGTTGATTGGTTCCCAGGGGGGCTTGTGCATGACCTCAGTAGAAGCTGTGCAGAGGCTCATGGCCTGGTCACCCTCAGACCCTCTCAAATATGCAGGCTGTACCTGGGGAGTCGCTTCCAGATGGACCTTAGGAGGACCAGACACATTTGAGTGGGAGCAGCTCAGCGTCTTCTTACCCTTTATTCTCTGAAGAGGCCAGCACTGCACAGACCTAAGGCCCACAGGTGCTGAGACAGCACTGAGAACTGGATGCTCACGTCTCCCCCAGGGGCAGCCACCGTCCTATCTGCATTTGTCAATGAGGAAATGGAGGCACAGAAGAATTAAGTAATTGGCCCAAGTTTGCACAACCAGAAAGGGCAAATGGGCCGGGCAGTGGGCACTGGCTGTCCACCTGGCTCCTTTCACACTGTCAGGACCGAAGCCATGTACCCTGGCTCGCCCTGCCCTGCTCACTCTCCTCTGTTTGATGAAGGCAACCAACAGCAACTGAAGCTCCTCCAGGGCCTCACCTAGGATGAGTGTTTAGTCGGGGCTCACCAAATGTTTCCATGAACGGATGGATGGATGGATGGTGAATGGATGGATGGATGGATGGGTGGGTGGATGGATGGGTGGATGGGTGGATGGATGATGGATGGATGGATGGGTGAGTGGATGGATGGATGGATGGATGGGTGGATGGATGGGTGGATGGGTGGATGGATGATGGATGGATGGATGGGTGGATGGAAGGATGGATGGATGATGGATGGGTGGATGGGTGGGTGGATGGGTGGATGGGTGGATGGATGATGGATGGATGGATGGGTGAGTGGATGGATGGATGGGTGGATGGATGGATGGGTGGATGGGTGGATGGATGGATGGATGGGTGAGTGGATGGATGGATGGGTGGATGGGTGGATGGATGGATGGGTGGATAGATGGATGGGTGGATGGGTGGATGGATGGATGGATGGGTGGATGTGTGGATGGATGGATAGATGGTGGATGGGTGGATAAATGGATGAATGGGTGGATGGTGAATGGATGAACAGATGGATGAGTCGGTGGATGCATGTATGGATGGATGTCTAATGGACGAATGGATAAATGGATGGTGGATGGGTGGGCAGATGGATGAATAAATTAGTGGATGGATGGGGAACAGCCTTCCCTCAACTTGCCCAGATGCTTCTGGCTTCCCCAGCTTCCTATGGTGAGACACAAGAGAACACCCTTCCAGGAGCTGTAATGGCGGCAGAACACAGGGCTCCTCTCCTGGGAAGCCTGCCCTGGTCCCTCACATCAGGCCGAGGCCCCTCTCAGACACTCTCACAGTCCCTGCCCTTCTTAGCATGGGCACTGCACTGGGCCATGGCTATCACATCCCAGGTCATTTCCTCTCCTCTGGTGGGTGGTAGGGCCGGAAGGTTTTATCTGGCTGATTCCCAGAGCCAGGCGGACAGTGCTCAGTGCATGCTTGGGGAGCAGACAATGAATGCAGGCACCTCCAGACAACTGGGGTGTCCTCCAGCAGCCCCTGTGCTGTCCTTTCCCAGTGGCGTGTCCTCACCTCTCCATTTAACATCCTCTTCCTTCCTACTCATGGGCTCTACTGAAGGACGGGGAAACCCTTTTCCTGGCTACTCTGCCTCTTTGGAAATCAGAGTCGTGATGTTTTCCAGGTCCAGCGTCCCGGAGTCATCGTCCTGTGGAAAGTGCATGGTTGCAGTTTCCCCCTAGATGCTGTGTGACAGTGGCCAGTCTCCCAAGCAGAGGCCACAGCTAGGCCCTTTGGGTCCTGGCACATAGTAGGTTCTTATAAAAGTCTGGCTGGGTGGAGAAGGGCCGAGTCGGATCCAGCCCGGTTATATTTAGTGCCTTCCCTGCAGCTGGCTCAGTCTCTCCAAGCCCATCCTTCTTCCTTCTCCCTGTGGCACGCTGGGTTACAGGAGCTCAGTGACTCACTGCCTTCCGTATCAGGCCTGATGTTTTGAGATCAGCTCTCGCAAATAGCTCAAATCTCAACAGGCCAAGTCTAAGCAAATACCTCGCCAATCCCCAGGAAGCACAGCTCCTCCTGCTCTTTGACATACAAACATGGTCATTGGCAAAGGGCTTTTGGTGCAGGCAGTGTTGTCTTTGGATGCCCTGCAGATAGCAGATAGCCAACTCCAGCTTTTTCCCGGACTCGGCCCAGGTATGCGTGCATAAAAAGACGCTGGCCTGGGCCTCCTTTTGGCCTAATCGAGAGAGAGGCATGCTTTTCCTCCAAATGGTTCGTTGTAATGGTTCTACTTCCCAGGAGCTCTGTTTTTCTCAGCAGAGCCTGGAGCTCAGCCACAGTCCGGCTGGCTGCGTGGAGAAGGGCCCCAGGGTCCGTGAACTGGAACCAATCGGCCCATCCTTTCCCCTTGCACCCGGCTGCCCGGCGTCAGATGTGGAGGAAGGGAGCCGCTGGAAGCTGCGTGCCGGATATCCGGGTCACACAGGCTGCTTCCTGGATGATGTACTTCTCAGGTGGTACCGTCCCCGCCAGAGACCACCGCGATGCGCACTGATGGCCTTTGAGCTGTGTGCTAAGCCCACCCTTGGATGCGAACTCTGCTGGAGACATCTCCCTTGAACCGAAAGCCGGCTTCCTTCCCACACTGTGGGCATGATGGGTCAGATCAGCAAGTTAGGAAGTGATTCATAGACAGCTGTTGCGGAGTCAGTTTTGAATGACAAACGGAACCAATTAAGTTCAGTAGCGAGCGTGCTCCCCGTGTTCCAGCCTGTACCTGCAGCTAGTCACCTTTGACAAAATATATCAAAGGAATTAAGAGTGTGTCCCCCACAATGATATTGCCTGGATCCCTTTCAGGTCCTCACCAGCCACGTTTAAACATCTATTCAAGCCCAGGAAATAGAATCAAAACGGTTTATTAAAAATCTAATCACAAGCACTTACATGACACAAACGATTCTGAGCTGCATCCGCCAACCCCACGGCCTCTCCGAGGGGAGGCTCAATGCGGCCGATTACCCGGAATTTGAATGGGGGTGTTTAGAAGCTGAGGAACATTTTAATCTTGATCTTTCTTTGTGGATTTTGCTATTGTTATTTTTTTCTGTTGAAAAAGACAAAGATGGGAGGACGCATTGTCTTTCCTCCCTGGAGGGAGCCGCAGAGATGACTTATTCTGTCAGATCTGCCTCTACTGATGTTATCAGGATGTGAATAAAAACTCACGGGAAAACAAGAAAAAATCCTGCTGAATTTAAAGCAGCACAACGTGCTTTCCGGGTGGGTCTCTGTCTGCTGTCCTGAGCCGGAACACCTCCCTGGTGACTGCCTTGGAGTCAGGGCGGGAGCGGCTGGGCCTGGGGGAGACACTCTCTTTGGGGTGAGGCATGGTTCTTGGCTTTGGGCTTTCTGGATCTCTGGATCCTTCACAGACGCTCAGAGCAGCCACGGATACAGGAGTCTCCTTTGGCGTCTTCCTACCCGGGGCCCAGCCAGAGCCAGGGCTCCACCACCCAGGGCTCAATCATAAGGCCCTTTTCTGGTGGCCAAGACCCCACCACACTTCCCTCCAGACAGAGGGATCGGAGGCTGGCCCATGTCGTGGCTCCGGAGCGGGGAAGTCCACCACGGGGAAGCGTTTGCCAGGGCGGTCTCCTAGTGAACGGTGGGTGGCTCCTCAGCCACCGGCCCTCACCTCCTCCCCTCTGTTGGGAATGGGTAGATGGTTTTCTAGAAGGTTCCTGACTCTTTGAGGGGATTGTGTCCTCTGGCCCGTCAGATACAGAACGTCCCCCAGACCCATTATCCCCGCCGCCCCCTCCTGCTGTCTGCAGGCATGACTTGACTTCCACGTGAAGTTGCTTCCGTTTCATCTTCCTCTCTAAACAACTTACTACTTTTAAATGATTCTTCAAAGCACAAAGAGTTAGTTTGATTCTTCCTCAGAGTCTTCTTTTGAAGGCAAGGTTGCCTTTTTAATTTAATATCCCGTTTAATTAAAACAAAACATAACAGAATCGTAACATTTAGAACCAGCGCACTCAGTAGCGGCTTTATTAGTTCTCATCAATATAAAACATACATTCAGAAGCGAAAGTGCTTTCAGATACACTCCTTCCGCTTTTGCCAGCGGTTATATTTATACACAGAGTCTACAGCGGGGTCAGAAGTTCTCCCCGGGAACCCGGGGAACCGCGGGACCGCACGTGTCTGTGGACAACGGATGCTTGAGCCTGGCGCTCTCGGGAGCTGTTAGCTTGGCAGCTGTTACATTCCAGCCGCTCCCCAAAAGCCATTTGGCTGTGGGTGTGCTGGGCCTGGGATCAGCTGAAAGGTAGTTTCTAGGGGTGTCCCCACCTCACTCAACCACAGCAAAGAGCTTACATTCAAGCTTCCTCTCTGCTAGACGAGACCCCTCCCAAGTCACGCCTGCCGTGAGACCCTCACGTGCTTCCTGTCCAAATGGAGCACAGACCTCTCCATGGCACTTATGTCCCTGAACTGCAAACCCTAAAGATGCTGTTTTATCCCTTTTTTTTTTTTGAGACGGAGTTTCGCTATTGTTGCCCAGGCTGGAGTGCAGTGGCGCGGTCTCGGCTCACCAACCTCTGCCTCCTGGGTTCAAGAGATTCTCCTGCCTCAGCCTCCCGAGTAGCTGGAGTTACAGGCGTCCACCAGCACACCTGGCTAATTTTTTTTGTATTTTTAGTAGAGACAGGGTTTCTCCACGTTGACCAGGCTGGTCGCGAACTCTTGACCCCAGGTGATCCACCCACCTCGGCCTCTCAAAGTGCTGGGATTATAGGCGTGAGCACTGGGCCCTTGTTCTATCTTTAACCAGTGGTCAGCATCCTGAAAACAAAGACTAGCAAAATAAAACACACACGTGCAGCCCCCTCACTCCCCAGGAAGCTACAAAGTTCTCTTTGTACGCTATAGACGGAGTAGACCGGCGTGGTGTGCGCAGACACGGGTATAGCCGGGTGTTGTGCAATACCATGTTAACCACACATTCTAATAAAAAAATAAAATAAATAATAATAAACATTTGACCTAGAGTAGAGATCTTTCACGAGACGCCCTAATCATTTTTCTGCTCCGACCTCAGTTTTTTCTGGACTGGCTCCAGCAAGCCCAGGGTGGTACTAGGCATTTTTCTCTTTGGGAACAAAAGGTCTTTCTTAGTCCTCAGGGCTGTCAAGTTTATCCAAATATTCTCAGCTTACTACTAGCCCCTTTCTGAATTGATATTTCCAATAAAAGGACACTTTGTATCTTTAAGCCACACTGGCCCCCGGAGCAGGCTACGGAGGCTGGGAGGCCACTGCACAGCCCGGGTAGGCACAGCCTGGGAGACGGGCGGGAAGAGAGCGTCCCGGCATACTGAGCGGGAATGGGCAGGGAGGGCCCAGGGCAGGGGTCACGGCCGTCCACTTGAGAGGAGAAGGCGGAACCCAGAGAGAGTGCTCACCCTCCCGTCAGGACATCAGCGCGTCCCCGAGTCCTGCTGCATTGGGTCTAATTTTGGCCAAGCCTGTCTAGTCTGAGAGCAGCCGCCAAGCGCATTAAGTCATGAAATCGTGCTCAGTGGCAGGAAAGAATTCATTCCAGCCGGGCCAAGCTGTGCGAAGCCTGTGTTCTCCGGCTGTCGGCACGTTGGGGCGTGAGAGCCCCCCTTGAGCCATAGGCCAAGGGTTCTTAGCCTCACCTCTTCCCCATCTTCCCAGACCCTCCCAGGCCCCACAGGCTGGTTCTATGTGCATGTGGCACGAACACGTATGTGTATGTGTGCACATGTGCATTGTGCCTGCGTGTGTGTGTATGTGTACACGTGTGTGCACATATGCATGTGAATGTGTGTGCATGTGTGTGCATGTGTGCAGGCATGTTCATGCATGCCTGTTTATGCATGTGTGCACACATGCATGTGTGTGTGTGTACATGTGTATGTGTGTGTGCATGCATGTGTGTATATGTGCGTGTATGTGTGTGCATGCATGAGTGTGTGTGCGTGTGTGCATGTGTGTGCACGTCCATCCCTGTGCACATACACCCATGCAACCGACATCCTTCAAAATTGTGTCTGCAGCCACACAAAGGGCATTTCCTTCCACTCTAACCTCCACCAAACGGCTCTGATTAGCACGAATGATAATTCTCATTAATCACCTTTGGCTGCTGTAGAATGGAAACGGGGCCGCGGCGAGGTGACGGGAGCCACTTAGGTGGGATTTATGACCTGTGTGTGCAGCTCCAGGGTGACACCTCTGCCTGCAGCTGACACTCGGGGCTGCTGCCACCCAGCACAGAGCCTCACTATTCCTTCTCCTTGTCTGCTGGCTGAGTCCGGGGGCGCCAGCAACCCCATGGATCCACACATGGTCCAGAGCTTAGAAAAGTGGCGGTTCTTTCAGGTCCTGTGGTGGCGTAGGGTGTGGCTTTGGGGTGTGGGCCTGCCCCGAGTGTGAGGAGGAAGAGGCAGGAGGGAGCACTTGGACTGGCCAGGAAGTCCTTCCTTCCCAAACCCAGCCACAGCCCTTTCCTCTCCCTGACACTCAGGGACACGGTCTGCCCCCAGCCCAGGCATGGGGACGGCATCTGGCACGTGAGTGACACACAGCAGGTGCCTGGCAGGTATTCTTCAGCTCCACCATAGGCTGAGTATGCGGGAGAGGAGGATGGAGGCCCAGGGACCCCAGGGCCACTGCGCCCACCCAAGGCCCCCTGGGTCAGGCTCCATTGGGGGACCATGTGACCTGATTGCCACGTTCCCCAACAGACCCAAAAGGAATGCACAGCACCAGCTCCGGGTTGCTGCCCTGGCCCCCTGGCTGAGTGGTTCCCTGGCTCAGACAAGCCCATTTTCTCCTGGGAACCCGGCGCCTTCCCTCTCTTTGCATCCCCTGGGAGGAAATTTCGGGGGCCCAGCACTGGGTAAGGCTTCCCCAGGCTACAGAGGGAACCAGGGACGGCGTGCACACACAGACCTGGCAGCGCGCAGAGGGCCGTGCTCATTGTGTGGGAAAGGCAGCGCCCAGAAACCACAGGGTCCCCAAAGCATGCTGCTTCCTTCCAAAGCAAGTGTCCTGCTCAGGGCAGCTGGGCTGGGGCTGCCTGGGTCCATGTTGGGCCTCTGGGCCTCCTGGCCCAGCCATGAACATGAAAGCTGCACTCTGCCTCTGGCTTCCACAAGGCCCACCTGTCCCCCGAGCAGCTGAGTGGGGGAGGAAGCATTGCCTGGCAGCAAAAAACTATGCTGCCGTCAGCCTGGTTTAATTTTGCCCTTGCACCAGGGGGCCACGTGCAGGAGCCCAGGGTCATTACTAGGCTGTTGCCGGGGATGAGGGGCTGAGCGGTGGGAATCCGGGATGTGGACGGCTCCGTGGAGGCCAGGGTCGGAATGGAAGAGGAGTGGTCCTCCCAGGGCTTGCCTAGAAAGTGCCCCAGGCAGGGCGGGTGTCACCCTGTTAACCTCCGGGTGCTTCAAGAGCTGTGGCTCCTCGATGAGCACTTTGGGTTTGTAAATGACCAGGTCAAGGTGAGGCTGCCATGCAGGGCGATGTGGGGGCCACTTCATGGCCAAACCGGGGGCCGCTGAAGAACTGTTAAACCACCCACGACACAGACCTCCGCCCACCCAAGGAAAAGTGTCGCTCTGTCTTTTTCTTAAGCGTCTTCACTGCCACATCGCGGCCACGGTGGGGTGGATTTGGGTGGGTCGGACCCCTATTCCCTTCTAGAAACTCACCTGGAGCTCTCAGAGGACTGAGGCTGAGTAGCAGGACTTTGCATTTCATGCAACAAGATAAAGGGGAGGCATGTAAACCCCACCCCCACCGCAGACAAAATGAGTGAACTCAGGAGGGGCTGGGGTGGGCTGAGTGGGCGGCTCGGGAGGCACTGCCTTCAGCCCGGCTGCTTTTGCTGGAGGTGGGGGCTGCAGCGGGCCTGCACTGTGATGTTGGGAGTTTTCTGCTTCCTCCTCCTTCCTTCCTCCTCCTTCTTGGAAAGGATTTTGGTCCTGATGTCTCAGCTTCCTGAGTTTCCCCTCCTGGGTGGCTGCTGTCACTTTGGAAAATGGCCATCAGGTGGGCACTGCATGGCCTCGCCTTGAAGGCCGATTCTGAGCTGTGCACCTGCCCCGTGGCCACCATGGGGGCTTGTTTCCAAGGGGGCCTTGTTGGGGGACAATGGGAGCTTACAATGAATTTCATGCTCATGAAATCAAGGCGGGATCAGACTCTCACAAAGGAAGACACCCCTGGATGGCACTCAGGACGCCCCAAGAAAAGCCAACTGCTGGAATACAGGACCCAGGTGCAGGAAGGACTTGGCAGAGGCCTCCGAGCCCCGGCTCCCCGGTGCTCGCCGGGATCCCTCGGCCCTGAGCATCTGGAACCAACAGCCCAGAGATCCGTCCATGTTGGGAGGAATTTCCCGGAGACGAATATCTTCCTGGGGTACGTTTAATTAAGGACAACGTGAGCTTGTCCATCTCACGTGGGCTGCTGCTGTGTTCAACAAGTTGTGAACAGAGAATGACAGTAGACAGACAGCAGTTAATGGGACACCGTCCCGAGGCGGGGGGCAGCCCCTCTCACACTGTCAGGGCTCTGAGATGTAGTCAGGAGCGGACAGCCGCCTTTCACCACCCTGACCCCAGGGCTGGAGGGCTCTGGCCGTCTGCCTCGGGTCTCCCCAGTGGAACTCATCTGTGCACGGACTTAGCCTGGCCCAGTCAGGAAGCTCCCACTCCGGCAGGGTGGGTAGCAGCCTCTCAGATGTCAGGATCCTTCTCTCTGCTCCCTGGAGAGCAGCCAGGAGGGGCCGATTTGCCCCTAAATAAATATGCACGCTGTGGTGTCTTCAAATCCCAAGGCAACGCTGAGCTGAAAAGAGGGCTCATTCCTGTGTGAAACCCTAACGGCTCCAGGAGCCCCTGAGAGTGCCCTGCAGGGAAGGCTGTGCTGGTCCCTGCTCCCTGGTACTCCCTGGAGCACGTCAGGGCAGCCGGGGAGGAGACAGTCTGGTGGCGGTGGGGGGGGGGGGGCGGGAATTTCAGGATCTGTGAGGCTGCAAGGAGACATGGCCGGCTTTGTGACAGCCTTGAGAGGGCTCCATCCCCCGGAAGATTCTTCCCATTGTGGGATTCATGGTAGCTGCTTCCAGAGAGTTCCAACGAGACACACTCCTGCTCTTTAGAAAGCAGCATCTGTGACCCGAAGGCCCTTGGCAGTGCAGGGTAACCCTGGCTCCTCTTCCGCATCTTCTGCTGGTTCCCACCATGAGCCTGGCCTGGTGTCCCCGCCAACACCCGAGCCTCACCCGGCTGAACTGCCTCGGCCCCTCCTGACTGTCTCTGGCTGCCCCGCTCCCGGGCACCTCCGCAGCCTCCCTTTTAATTCCTTAGCTCTTCTTGCCAGAACCATCATGCCCAGGGTGAGCTGGAGTCTCCTTTGACCACCTGGTCACCAGCTGGAAGGACTCCTGGGGTGCCCCATGCAGGGTGAACCAGCACACATACCACATGCCCGCTACACATGGCTCCAGAACTTTCCATCAAGTTTGACCTTTGCACACACTCACGTGCCAGTGGCATGTCTGCTGGAGGAAGACAGGGTCACCGGGGCTAAAATGAGGCCAAAGGCTGGGGAGGGAGTTAAGGGCACTCCCTGTTCCTTGGAGAAATGTCTGCCTTGGGATGGGACGGATGGGATGGAGCAGACAGAGGCGCCTTCCTTCCCCCTCCAGATGCACGTCCCTGGGGCCAGCTGGCCACCAGCAGACACCCCTCCAGGACTGTGATCACATCACGCCACTTGGCTGGTGTCTTCTATTCCATTCTTCACCCCGGCCCACGTGGGGTCTTCTCTGAAAGCCCCAGGACACTGTCCTTCCGATTCCCCTGTGCTCCCGCTCCAAGAAGCTAAGAGTCGGGAGGGTGTGGCGCCCTGGGTGAGCTTCAGGGTTCCAGCGGTGGGACGTGGACTGTGGCCAGAGGATCAGCAGGCCACGTTCCACAGACGTCCTTCTCTGCAGCCTTTTCCCTTCCTCCACAGAACCGCAATTAGCTTGTCCTACACACCACTTTCAGGGGCCGTTCTGCCTGCTGGCTGTGAGGGAGGGGGCAGCTGCCCAGACACTGGCAGAGGGTCCAGGCCATTAGTGCCCAGCGTGGCTCTGGGTCCTGGATGACTTCAACACGCGGTCCCAGAGAACCCCGTCTCCAGCCCGGCTGGGCGCTGGGGTGCAGCCGAGGCCTGTGCTGACGAGGGTCCCAGGGAAGATGCCCCACGGGCTACGATGCTAAAGGCAGATGCTTCGTTCAGAGGCAGACGGGGGCCTCTCAAAGGGTGTCTGTGGCAGCCTCTGTGCGCCCCCCAGAGCTGAAACGTAGGGTGAGGAATGCTGCCTCTTAAAACCATCCCCCACTTCAAAAGGCCCCTCCCGGGCTCCATGGAACACCGTCCCGCAGACACTGCGCCGCTGTTTGTCCGTGTCCTCGCTCCAGCACGCACTAGTGGCTCTGCTGAGAAAATGAGAGCCCACAGACCCCGGCTGCCGGCCGCCCACCTCCTTCCTGCCGCGGGACGGCACCCGCACGTCTGGCCTCGGGGGTGTGACTTTCCAGGGATGTTCCACTTTGGAAAAACGCAGTGGCCTGGTCCCAGCGGGGCCTAGGTGGGGGTTCCTGCTGGGAGCCAGGCAGGTGACGGCTCTTCCGCTCCTGTCGCCGGCCCTGGGCGCTGCAGCCGTAGCACTCGGTCAGTTGGACTCCTGTCTCGACGGCTGTGCCAGGCCCGTGCTTGTCTCTCCCGGAGGTCATGCAGCCTTCTCTCCTCCCCATGACCCAGGGAGGATGTCAGAGTGGCATCCACACCACTGTCCACTCCCACCCTTGGCCCGGCCTCCGCTGGCGGCTCACGGGCAGGCCTGGTGCCCGAGGACAATGTGCTGCTGGGTCTTGGCTGGTGACGGAGGTGACCGGAAGCCACAGGCATTGTTCTTAGCCTGTTTCTGGCTGGGGTCCTGCGGCCTGACAGAGTGGTGCGTGCCATCACAGAGCAGGGCCTACACCTGGCTGAGCAGAGCCTGGAAGACTTGATCATCTAAGAACAAAGAGCCAGCATGGGCTCCAGAAGACTCCACCGCGTCCAGAGGGGACCAGTCGCTCTGGCCCCCAAGTGCCCTCAGCCGCATTTGAGCTGCCTCGGAAAATGTGTCCCGGGCCTGCCGCTCCTGATCAAGAACACACAAGCTCTGCACATATGTTCAGCATTACAGCGCCACGTCCCGGACGACGAGATAAAAGAGGTGTTTGATTCGTTTACCAGAGCTTTCAGGGATGTGACAATTAGGGACGGGGGACTGTAGCCCGCTAGCGGGGACGCATGGAGTTAATTACGCTCACTGTTGCTTCTTGACGGCTGCTGAGCCGGCTGAAGGGACCCGTTCAGAGCCGGGCGGCCAGGATGCTGTCTGCACGTGCACACGGCACCCGTCTCCGAAGCGACCACATGGGCGGCCCTTGTCTGGTGCCACCTTCTAAGTAAACAGCACTGTGAGCGCAGGCGTGGTCGCGGGCCGGGCGCGTTTTTCCCACCTCCCGTTCTGGCTGCCGCTGATGGATCAAGCAGTGCGTTCCCCTCAGTCACAGAGGATGCGTTTTTTTCCAAGGGGAAAAGAAGTCAAGATTGCCAAAACTTTTCTAAAGACCCTTTAAGACAAGGCCCGAAGAGATGGAGCCGGAGCTGTGAGTGCTGAGGAGGATAAACAGTGATGACAGGTGGAGGGGAGGCTGAACCCGAGCCCAGGGAGCTGCAGGGAGCGACGGGACGCAGATGGCGTGGACAGGCCCCCTCGGGAGGGGCAGCCACCGCCCCCGGCCGGCTCCGAGTCCCGCCGCTTCGCGCCTGTTTCGGAAGCTCTGCCTCAGGCCCTGGCCGGAAGGGAGACCCTGATGGGTCTGAGGCTGTTTTTATGACCAGGAACACCTGGGACCAAGGGAGCTGCCAGCAACTTCAACAATTCTGCGTTTAAAAATAGGTGTAAGCCTGGGCAACACAGTGAGACCCCACGTCAACAAAACATGTCCATATTAGCTAGGCATGGTGGCACGTGCCTGTAGCCCCAGCTGCTCGGGAGGCTGAGGCGGGAGGATTGCTTGAGCCGGGGAGGTGGAGGCTGCAGTGAGCCGTGAGGGAGCCACAACACTCCAGCCTGGGTGACAGAGCGAGACCCTCAAAAAATTGATACTTGTCTAGTTGAAGATTCTAGTTGGCCAGCAGGGACTCCGAAAGTCAACCAGCGGCCAGATGACCCAAGACGACCACATGAGCCTCAGCGGCCACGCTCTCCCCGTCCCACTCCTCACAGCTGCTGGCCGTGGAGCGCGTCTTCATGGCTACCCCACCTCCTCTGCGGCCCAGGAGGGGTGTCTATTTTCCTCAAAGCGGTTTGAGTTCGGAACGAGCTCCCTCCTCCTTGGCAGGAACCGTCACATGCCGTGACTCGAGATAGGGACGAGGTGGGACTCATACAGGGTCCTCTGGTGGGGGCTGGTTATCCTCAGCTCTGCTCACACAGGCAGCGGAGGTGGTTCATGGGAGTCCTGCCTGCCTGCGCTCCAGGAAGATGGGCCACATTTGGTATCCCATTTGGAGATGTTTCTGAGCTCTCTGGCGAGGGCCATGGGCAGGGAGGGGTCCCAGAGCTCCTCTTCCAGCCCCGTGGGAGAATTCGGGGCTCTGCCTGGTGACGGGAACAGGAGCACCGGAACCTCATTCCAGCTGAATTCGAAACCCTAGCCAGGAATCTGGGGTGCGGCGGCTGCCTCCGGAGACAACGCCTCCTCCATTGTGGGAGATTTTCTGTGCCCGCTGAGGCCTTTTGCCCTCTGTCCCCACGGCTGCCACCGGTTGCCCACGTCTCCGCTCCAGTACCCTCGGCAGGGGGAAGGTCTCACATACAGAGAAGACCTGATTCAGGTCCTGTGTAACTAAGGTTCCCTGGCAGGCAGGCTGGGTGCCCGGGAGGCGGAACCGGGAGTCTCATGGTGACCACAGGGACAAGGACACCCTTCCCTCCAAAGCCAGAAAGTGACCTACTGCACCGTGTCTGTGTGGTCCACGCTGCCCTGGGCGAGCCCCACCATGTGGTTCTGGGATGGACCCACACTGGTCACCCCGGGTAGCCATGCACCCTCCTTCCGTGGTCAAGGCAGACTCAGCTCACGGGCGAGCACGTCAGCAAAGGCACAGCGAGACTCACGATCGGGCCTCTTGCTCAAGGCCAGCGCGGCTCCGTGGCTCCGTTGTGCAGGGTCTCTCTGCCTCCCTGCTGTGGACGACAGGGTCTGGATCACTTCCTGCTGCAGGGCCTGTCCTGGGCACTGCAGGATGTGGGTGGGGCACGACTCCTGGGTGCCAGCTGCCAGATGTCAGCAGTACCCCCAGAGGTGACCACCACAACTATCTCCAGGCGTTGCCAATGTCCCCTGGGAGTCAGAGCAACCCAGGGTTGAGAAGGACTGCTGGAAGGCCTCTGCTCTGGAGGCAGAGAGGTTTGCCGCCATGGGCGTAGATGACTGGGCAGGAAGAGGCTGGCTGAAACATCCGAACGGACCAACGGTGATGCCCCGTGTGGAGCTGTACCTCTCCATCACCACTGGCTGGGGGCCTGTGAGGGCGGGGGGTCGGTGCTTCCTAGATCAAGAGGAAGGAGGGGCAGACCCAGGGCTCTGGAGAGCTCTGACCCTGAGCCTCCCAGGGCCACCGGCCCAGGCCCCATGGGGGGACTTTCCATCCTGCCTGTCCACTGTGCTCCGTTTCCCGAGGCTGAAGCTGGAGACCTGGGAGGGAAGGAGATGGTGGGAGGTTCTCCAGCTCAGGGACAGTGCAGGGCTAGCACTGAAGAAACCATCAGGTGTATCTAGCCGGCAGGGTCTCCTGAAGGACGGGCTTCATTCATGCAGTGAGCGCTGTTGTGAAGAGCAGGAATGGGGAAGGCAGGAGCCTTCTTTTTCAGGAGGGCCCAGCAGGGCCTGACAGTGAGGTCCCCGTTCATGGCCCAGGTGGAGGCACGAAGACTCTGGAGGCCAAGAGCCAGGTCTGCCAGCAGGTGGATGGGCCGCTCAGGCTGCCCAGGGCCTGGCCCCAGACAGCAGCGACAGGGCCAGCATGCAGCCTTCCTCGGGGCCGAAGGCCATTTACATGGCAGAAACTCCTCATCTGCACCCAGCTGAGGAGGGAGCAGCTTTCAGTGTTCTCCCTGAGGTTGCTGTGGGCAAGCTGCAGCCAGGTACAGCCTCTGTATCTGGACAAAGTCCGGGCTGGTGCGTTTGCTCCAGGGTCTGTGGAATGGAAAGCAAAGCCACTCAGCTCTCAGGATACTCGGCCCTCCCGCTGCCGGGATCCGGGGTGGCCAGCGGTGCCTGGGTTCTGAGCGTCCCTACAGTTTATCAGCCTCACGGCTGGAGATAAGGAGCCGTCACACTGGCCCTCTCTCCCTCTGAGCCTGGGTCCGTCCTGTGCCCGCCTTCCGGTGCTGCCCCATCTGCCCAGTGACTTCACGTCTCTTGCTGTCAGCTTGCTGGTCTGTAAAGTGGGTTTAGAGACTGGGCCTCCTCCTGGGCCGCTCTGGGTCAGGGCTAAGATCGTCCATGTAAGGCGCTCCGTGGAATAGTGTCCAGACCCCGCAAACGCCCCACAGGCTGTCTGGGCAGCTGCGGCTTTTATTTTTAAATACTCTGCACCCAGGCAAGGAAAAGCGGAGCTGGGGGGAGGCCTCCCCTGGCTGTTTCCCGACAGTGTTTCTCTGCTGGAGAGGGAGGACTTCAAATGCCCGCCTCCCACTCCTGTGTCCTGGGAAGGCAGGTCAGGCGTGGACACGGGGTCCGGTCTCCCTCCGGCTGATGAGACGGCGGCCGCGCGACGATCATCCATGAGGCCAGAGAGGCTGCCGTGGCCTGGGGCACCGTCACCTCTGGAGACGGTGGCTTGGCGCAGAGGGGCTGGGAGGTCTTTGGAACAATTCCACAAACACGAGGCATGCGGCCTGCTCCAGCCCCTGCATGACTCGTCTGCGCCCGCATGCTGGGGTGTACGAGGACATGATTTGCTCAAGATGAGGGAGGTCCTGCCAGTGTCCTCGTGGGAGTCACGGGAAAAGCAAAGGCACCGTTTCCAGAAGAACGTGGAAGGTCTTGTGCCCCGAAAGCTGCGCTGGGTTTGAAGTCTGTCACCTGCCACCCACCGGCCACTTGTTCTCATCGGTACATGCCCGGGGGAGCGGGGAAAGGAGTCTTTGCTCACATTCACCTCAGATCTTACAGCCTGGTTGTTTTTAGGGGAGCAAAGGGCTGGGGTCAGCAGGGTACCCTGACTTTCACACACGCACCAGCTGGGCAGGCAGGACTCGCCTCTGGGCGGCCCAAGCACTGTCTCGGGGACTGGTGGGCAGAACCCCCAGCGGCTCGGACTCTCAGGGTGCTGGCTGCACTTCTCCGGGCTCCAGTTTCTCATCTGGGGGCCACAGGAGGGAAGGTGTGTGGCCACGTGGCAGCCCCCAGCAGGAGAGCGCCCACTGTGGAGCAGATGCTGCCCACGTTTTGACTGTTACTGTGCACTCCAGGCTGTAGGGTCGGGGTCCCTGCAAAACCCCCTCCTCCAAACGAGAGCTGCTGCCAGCAGAGGGCCTGAGACCAGCTCCCCAGGGTCGCGCCAACCAGCAGGGACTGTTTAGTTCAAATGCTTGCCTGGGACACAGGAAATGGAGCCAAGCCCCCCGCCAGGCTGAAGAAACGGAAAGAGGTGCTGTGTTGGAAGGGTGGGCGCTGTTGACTGGTGAGGTCACATGGCGGGGGCGTGTGGCCACCTCCCTGCATTAGAGCCTTCTCACTTTGCACCTGACACCCTGGAGGCCTCCACCCTGTACGCCTCCCCACACCTCCCTGCTGGGCCTCAGGCCCTGGCCCCAGACTCAGCTGTAGAACCCGGAGCTGGGAGCGCCTGGCACACCTGCAGGTCTGGGTGTTCTGTGGCCCACAATCCAACCCTCACCTCGGCTGGCCTGTAAGGCCTGGTCTCAGTGCAGCAGCCCTGGCTTTGTCCCAGGGGTCCCCTCCTGGTGCTCAGCCTGGCTTTGTCCCAGGGGTCCCCTCCTGGTGCTCAGCCACGGGGCACACTGTGGACTTCTGCCTCTGCTCAGACTTCTGCTTCCCCAAGCTCTAGAATTACCGACCCCAGTCCTTTCAGCAAGCCCAGCCCTGGCTGGGTGGCCCTTCACGGTGCCAGCCAGTCCTGCCTCCTCCGCCTGGGAATGCAGGGCGCTCTCCTCTGGGAGAGAGGAGACCTCGCCATCCATCAAGGTGCCCCCTCCTGTCTGTGCATGACTTGGTATCAGCGGCCTCTTACCTAGGTCAGGATTTAGACTATATCCTGGTCCCAGCCTGCTCTGTCGAAGCAGCCTGCTCTGAGCCAGCACTGACTCAGCAAAGAGGAAAGGAAACTGCTCTCATGTCCAACATAAACGGACCCCTCTGCAAACACCCCAGCAGCACACAGCTACGGCCCTTCCCCCGAAAACCCCAGACACCCCAGCAGCACACAGCTACGGCCCTTCCCCCGAAAACCCCAGACACCCCAGCAGCACACAGCTACGGCCCTTCCCCCGAAAACCCCAGACACCCCAGCAGCACACAGCTATGACACTTGTCCCCAGAACTCCAGACCCCCAACAGCACAAAGCTGTGAGACTTCCCACAGGAACCCCAGAAACGTGAGCAGCACACAGCTACAGACCTTCCCCCGAAAACCCCAGACACCCCAGCAGCACACAGCTACAGACCTTCCCCCTGGAACCCCAGTCACCCCAGCAGCACACAGCTATGGCCCTTCTCCCCGGAACCCCAGACACCCCGGCCTGGAGAAGGTGGTTATGAGTCCCCATGGCCACTCTGTGACCCCGTCCACCTATGGCCAGTGCCTGTGGTCAAAGGGCTGAGGGCCTGGATGACCCAAGTAATGCAATGCAGAATCTGGAGGCAGCTCTATGCAGTGGTTTTTTTCTTTTCTGAGACAGAGTCTCGCTCTGTCGCTCAGGCTAGAGTGCAGTGGTATGATCTTGGCTCACTGCAACTTCTGCCTCCTGGATTCAAGCGATTCTTTTTCCTTAGCCTCCTGAGTAGCTGGGATTACAGGCACGCACCACCACGCTCGGCTAATTTTTATGTTTTTAGTAAAGACGGGGTTTCCCCATGTTGACCAGGCTGGTCTCGAACTCTTGACCTCAGGTGATCCACCCACCTCGGCCTCCCAAAGTGCTGGGATTACAGGCAGGAGCCACGGTGCCCGGCCCAGTGATGGTTATCTGCAGCCTCTCAAATACCATGCAATCCGAAATACGCCGCCATTTCATGCTTAATGGACATTTGTAATTGCTTAAGGTTTCTCTGCGGAGTTCGCAGGAGACAAGTGCCTGGAGCAGGACCCGGTTCCGTGAGCGTGGCTGGGGCAGGACAGCTGCCCAGAGCCCGGAGCTGGCCACGCTTCCCCTTTCTCTTGGGGCTGTGTGGGCTGAGCAGTGTGGGGTGGGCAGCCCTGAATCCACATGTGTGCCCAGAGCTCCCCTTACCCCCAAGGTCTACAAGGCTGCTCCCAGCTGTGCCTGTCATTGCTGCTGGCTCAGCTGGGAGCAGGGGTCCTCAGGGCGGGGCCACGTGACGAGACACAGAGGCGGGAGTCGGGAGGTCCGGCCCCTTGGCCACTCTCTGGCTGCCTCGGCATCCCCAGACCTCCACAGCCTGAGCTGGGATTGTCCTGCTGTCTCTGCAAAGCCCATGGGTGCAGTGAGGTGACCCAGGTCGATGCTTTGCCTGTGGGCTGGACTCACCCCCTGTGGCCTGGGCCCTCAGCCCGTGGTCCCCAGGACTCAGCCGGGGTGGAAGCACGTGGCGGGAGGGAACCATCCTCAGGCTTCACGGCCCGGGTGCCTGCCAGAAGCCAGGGCCAGCGCTGCGCTTCCTCGGATGACGCCAAGGACAGACGCAGTCGCTGTGGGATGGCTTCCCATGTGGGCATTTGGGCCACTTTCAGATGAGACAAAAAGGGCCCTGGGCCTCCCCCGGCCCAGTGAGGGTCCCGCCAGAGCCCACCGGGCCGAGCCAGGTTTCTGCAGGGACCCAGGCTGCTGATGAGGAGTGGGTGTCCCAGGCCCACCAGCCGCCCAGCCTCGTAAACTTTTGCAGCCCCTCAGGTAACATGCATTTCACAGCCGGTTAACTTTTACTACGGAGGGTATTGGCAGGAGGAAGCAGCACATCCCGCCAGGAGGAGCCGGCCCTGCCGGGGGTCCGGGCCGGGGGCCAGCTTTTGAGCTTTCCGGCTGCAGGGCCGTAGCCTCCCCTTCCTGGCTCCCGGCTCCAGAGCCCCTTTGGCCTGGTCCTCCTCAGGGCACTGCTGGGAAACAGCCCTCAGCCCAACCTGGAATTCCTCTGCCTCGGGCAGGGAGCTGGCGCTATTGTTCCTGACATTGGTCAGAGGCCTCGGAGGAGGCGGCTCTGAAATTTGGGAGGGGGACGAGCTGGGAGCGGGGGCGCCTCCTGTCTGTTTTCAACATGCGGCCAATCGCAGCCCGCCTCTCTTGTGTTTAGGATAATTTTCTACTGGGTGGGTGTATTTAGGGCCCAGACAGTGATGATTAATTCCGAGCATTAGGCGATTCCAGCGCAAGTATTCGGAACAAGCTGTGCGCGCGGTTCTCATCAGATGGTCAGGCCCGCAGGCCTATTAAAAGCAGCGGGAGGCCTGAGGCTTAATCACAGAGGCTGGGCCCGCGGAGGGAGAAGAAAGGGAAAGGAAAGAGGACACACGAAATGATGGAGCAGAGGGCGGAAATGCTACTGGAATCCCTGCCCCTCCCCAGCCCTGCGGGCAGCACCGAGGGGCGCCGGCTCCGGAGTGGGGGGGTCAGTGCAGAGCATCTGGGGGAGAAAAACAATTAAAAGCTGCAGCCAGCCGCCAGGACCACAACTCTGCCGTGGGAAGTCTTGGGAGGGGTGGGCACAGCTGGGAGGGGGCAGAAACGAACCAGTCTGAGGGCGGGGGTGGCATGGCTGGGTGAAGGGGAGCCCTGGCCCGTGGCAGAGAGGGCCAGACACAGAGGGGCAAGGGCCCCCACCCCGCCATGCTGGGGCTCGGGCAGGTGGAACTTGCGTCCTTTCACCAGGGTCTGTCTGGGGCTATCTGGCTATCTGAGCCCGGCCTGCTGCCTGGAGCCGTTCACACCACGTTCCCCATTCCCTCCCAGGAGTGTCCCCTCTGGAGGTAAAATGTGTGGTCATCCTGCTCTTTGGGGAGGTTCTGAGGGTCTGGGGAGGGTCTGGGCGAGGCTGAGGATGGTACAGCCCAGGTACCCTCAGGCAGTGACTGGACCCTCTCTGTCCCCAGCTTTCCCTTCCATGCCACGTCACAGACACAGAGTGAGTGTGTGAGTTCTCAAGGGGGCAGAACCCCCCAAATGGCTGGAGAATGCAAGAGGAGGGGCTGTGGTGAGAGAGCAAGAGACAGGGAGGGAGAGAGAGGGAGGGAGAGAGAGGGAGGGAGAGAGAGGGAGGGAGAGAGAGGAAGGGAGAGAGGGAGGGAGAGAGGGAGGGAGAGAGAGAGAGGGAGGGGAGAGAGGGAGGGAGAGAGAGGGAGGGAGACAGAGGGAGGGAGAGAGAGGAAGGGAGAGAGGGAGGGAGAGAGAGGGAGGGGAGAGAGGGAGGGAGAGAGAGAGAGGGAGGGGAGAGAGGGAGGGAGAGAGAGAGAGGGGAGAGAGGGAGGGAGAGAGAGAGAGGGAGGGAGAGAGGAAGGGAGAGAGGGAGGGAGGGAGAGAGGGAGGAGAGGGAGGGAGAGAGAGAGAGGGAGGGGAGAGAGGGAGGGAGAGACGGAGGGAGAGAGAGGGAGGGAGAGAGAGGGAGGGAGACAGAGGGAGGGAGAGAGAGGAAGGGAGAGAGGGAGGGAGAGAGAGGGAGGGGAGAGGGAGGGAGAGAGAGAGAGGGAGGGGAGAGAGGGAGGGAGAGAGAGAGAGGGGAGAGAGGGAGGGAGAGAGAGAGAGGGAGGGAGAGAGGAAGGGAGAGAGGGAGGGAGGGAGAGAGGGAGGAGAGGGAGGGAGAGAGAGAGAGGGAGGGGAGAGAGGGAGGGAGAGACGGAGGGAGAGAGAGGGAGGGAGAGAGAGGGAGGGAGACAGAGGGAGGGAGAGAGAGGAAGGGAGAGAGGGAGGGAGAGAGAGAGGGAGGGGAGAGAGGGAGGGAGAGAGAGAGAGGGAGGGGAGAGAGGGAGGGAGAGAGAGAGGGAGGGGAGAGAGGGAGGGAGAGAGAGCGAGGGAGACAGAGGGAGGGAGAGAGAGGGAGGGAGACAGAGGGAGAGAGAGGGAGGGAGAGAGGAGGGAGACAGAGGGAGGGAGAGAGAGGGAGGGAGAGAGGGAGGGGGACAGAGGGAGGGAGACAGGGAGGGAGAGAGAGGGAGGGAGGGAGGGGGACAGAGAGAGGGAGACAGAGGGAGGGAGAGAGAGGAAGGGAGATGGAGGGAGAGAGGGAGGGAGAGGGAGGGAGGGAGAGAGAGGGAGGGAGAGAGAGGGAGGGAGAGAGAGGGAGGGAGAGAGAGGGAGGGAGAGAGAGGGAGGGAGAGAGGGAGGGAGAGAGAGGGAGGGAGAGAGAGGGAGGGAGGGGGACAGAGGGAGGGAGACAGAGGGAGGGAGAGAGAGGGAGAGAGAGAGGGAGGGAGAGAGAGGGAGGGAGAGAGAGGGAGGGGGAGAGAGGGAGGGGGAGAGAGGGAGGGAGGGGGAGAGAGGGAGGGGAGAGAGGGAGGGAGAGAGAGGGAGGGAGAGAGAGGGAGGGAGAGAGAGGGATGAGAGAAAGAGTGGGGGTAGAAGGGGAAAGAGAGAGAGAGAGGCAGTGGGGAGCGAGGGCGAGAGTGCATTGGATGTGTAGCTGTGGGTGCGAGGTCAGCTGTGGGATGCTGAGCAGGTGTGGGGAGGTGGCCGAGGGCAGCCCCGGCTCTGCTGTCCTCCCACCCCCTGGTGGCCCTCACCCTAAGGCCGGTGCCCAGGCTCTGCAGGTGCAGACAGAGCTAGAAAAGGTGAGGCCCAGAGAGGAGGCTTAATCTTGAGGGAAAGTTTTGAGTGCACTCTGTTTGGGAGGAGATAGAGGAAGAGCAGGTTTTGGGGAGACAGGCTCTCCCGAGCCTCCCTGTGGCTCTGGCCTGAGGTTCACTGCCAGAGCCCCCACACATCTCTTCTCTGCAGAGTGGGGTTCACAGGGCCCAGGCCTTCCAGGGTCCGTGCAGCCATTACTAGAAGTTGTGAAAAATGTTAATCAAAACCAAAACCCCTCCTCTGAATTGTCTCCAAAAGTCGCCCAGGCTGTTGGAACAGATGTCAACATGCTTCTTGGTCTGTGACACAGTGAGCTGAGGGTCCAGGCGTCTGCTCCAGGACCAGGGAGGCTGCACTGCAGCGGGAGGACCCTCCCTTGGGGAGTCGGTGCCCCATGCTGGGCACTGCTCCCTCTGTGTTCCTCTAGAGGTGGGTTCCAAAGAAGTTCCGGGACCCCACATGGGCCCTGACCGTTTTCTCCTTGAACCCAGCCCAGGAGAGCAGGTGCTCTGAGTCTGCGGTCTCCCCTGGGGCTTCAGAAGGCCTGTGCCTATCAGTCTTTTCCACCTGCAGGGATCCCGAGGGACACCATGCTCTGGCATGGACACCCTGTGGCCGTCCCTGTGGCCACCCAAGTGCCTGGCGGGGATGAGAGCTGGCACTGGCCAGGGCCGGGGTGGACCCCGTGGGAAGCAGGTGCTTCTGAGAGCCACAGCTCAGAGACCCACAAGCTGGAGAACATGTCTCCCAAAGGTCTGGCCCCTTGAGCCACCAGCCATTCCCAGGACACGGGGATCTCCTGGCCTGTTTGTGCCCTGCCCAGAGGCCTGCCAACCAGCAGCCCTGCAGATGGTTCCTGCTCTCTGCTGGCTATTTTTGGAAATGGTCTT
This sequence comes from Aotus nancymaae, assembly GCF_030222135.1. NCBI lineage: Eukaryota > Metazoa > Chordata > Mammalia > Primates > Aotidae > Aotus > Aotus nancymaae. Next base: position 524,336 of record NW_026988467.1, on the reverse strand, counting down.
CTGACTTGGTTTTCTCCCAGGCTCCATAATAAAGAAAGATCTGAAGCGAATCCCTAAGCCCCCTTCAGAGTGGGCTCTGCAAGGATGGGGGTGGGGGGTGTGTACCCCAGAAGCACCTGGCGCTGGCCGAGCCCCACCCACCTGGGCTCGAAAAAGAGTTTGAGGCCCAGAAAGAGGAAAACACTGGACGTTGCATTGGGAAGAAGCTGGCAGACACAAAGCTCTTGTCCTGGGAGGGAGGAACCCACCCAGCCTGGCCATCTGGGAGGCTGCATGATGCCAAAGCACAGCCTTCTGGGTGCTCCCGGGGCCCTGCGTGGAGCCAGGCAGTGCCCGAGTCCTGGCTGGGCAAGGCTGGCTCCCACTCTGTTTTCTGCCCATCCGTGGCCGCCTGCCGCCCCCTGTCCCCTCCCCTTGTCCTGCAGGGTGCTGGGAGGCCACACCAGCCCTGGGCCCTTGATCTTAACGTGCATCATGCTTGGACCCAAGTGCTACCAAACCGGACCCTGACTGCAGCCCTAGGCCGCATGGACCGGGCAGTGGAGACCAGGAGGGAAGGAGGGGGTGGCTTTGTGGGCACCCAGGCTGGAGGTGGCAGAGTCGGCCCCCCTTCCACTTCTGGATGTTTTCTTTTCAGTTTTTTTGAGACAGGTCTCACCGTCGCCCAGGCTGGAGTGTAGCAGTGTGATCATGGCTCTCTGCAGCCTGGACCTCCTGGGCTCCAGCGATCCTCCCACCTCAGCCTCCCGAGTAGCTGGAGCCACAGGCACGTGCCATCACGTCGGGCTAATTTTTGTATTTTCTGTAGAGATGGGGTCTTGCTATGTTGTCCAGGCTGGCCTCAAACTTCTGGGCTCAAGTGATCCTCCCACCTTGGCCTCCCAAGATGCTGGGATTTTGGGCATGAGACACTGCACCCGGCCCCAGGTGTTTTCTGCCCTGTCCTCCTCCCGCCTCGAAGACAGGAGTCAGGTCGAGGTCTCTGACTGTGCTCTCTCTCCTCCAGGGCTCAGGGTACCCCCAGGCAGAGAAGAGGCTGCTTTCCAGGGGCTGGAGGGAGCAGAGCTGAACATTGACGGCAGAGGGCGCTGGAGCAAGCCCCGGGCTGCGGAGGCCGAGGCCGGGGACTCCTCGGTCCCCAAGCCCAGCACCGTGGCCAGCAGAGCCCAGGCCGCTGTGAACGTTGAGAGCAAGGAGCTCCCACCAGACAGCTCAGCCCGGGAGCTCTAAAGACCCCAGAGCGCAGGAAGGGGGCTGCACTCGAGTGGAGGGAGGGAAGCTTCCGCCCGAGGCTGGCTGTCGCGGCGGCCCTGAGCTCTGCCGCTGCCTCGGTTCCACTGCTGTCCTCACCAGCACACCAGCTGGTGGGAGGAGGGGTCAGCTGTCCCTGGACAAGGACGTGCCTGGGCTTAGGATGATGGTCCTGAATAAGCTCGGAGCCCAGCCTGGTGGGTACCCAGTGGCTGCGGCGATTGGGTGCTGGGTGCAGACAGCCCTGCTTCCCGCCACGGCCACTCGCTGGGAGCCTGACCTCCAGGTTATCGGGGCAGCAGCTTTGGCGATGACCTCATTAAGCCCGGTGCCACGTCAGCACCTTTCCAAAGCCCCTTTTATCACTCACAGCATGCCGGTGCGGCCCGTCCACACCTCCTCCCCGACACCGGCTCTATCTTATCTCCCGTGGGGCGGGGACCCTCACTGGGAACCAGAGAGCAGGCCCAGGAATGCTGCGCCAGACAGCCTGGCCATGGCACTGTGCGGATGGGGCGTGGCAGGGCGAGGCTGTGTTTTCTTGCTGACAAAATTGTGCAGAAATGCACTGACTCCTGGCTTTTCAAATGCAGTAATCGTTAAGGAGATTATCACAAAGCCCCAGCCTCTCCAGCCACTCTGGGTCCTGCCCCCACCACCCACCAAAGGCAGGAGCACGGAGCCACGCCAGCGGCCTCTTCCCAGACCAGCGCTGCCCCCGGCGAGTCCTTGTAATGCCTCTCAAAGTGGGGTTTCCTATCAGACGCCTCTCCCCACCATGGACTCTAGGACACGGGCCACTCCCTCATTTTGGCCCCAGTAAAAAACAAAAACTGTCCACTGCAAAAATGCAGGAAGCGCCGAGCTCTTTGGGAGAGTGGGTGGAGCTGGGTGAAGCCCTGGGGCCCCCACCCCAGGCCCACTGCGGCCCTGGCCCCCAGGGGCAGAGGGGAGGACAGACTGTTCCTGTGAAGGACCGAACAGCTGGTGTCAGGAGATGGGGACAGGACTCGGTGGCACCTGACATTCAAGGTCATGTCCCAAGAGGGCCACTGTGAGTTCAAAGCTCCGGGGAAGCCCCGCTCCTTCTGCTGAAGGCCTCTGTAGGAAGCGTGCGTGTCCCTCCCACTGTCCCCGCCCATTCAAGCTGCCTTTGTGGGCCGAAGAAGCCGTGCCTGCTGCTCTCAATGAAGACGGCTCTTTGTCCGAATGTCCTTGGCCCGCGGATTTTGGGGATGATGCTGAATAGCTGCCCCCACTGCTGGCCTCTCTCCACTCTGCTTCTCCCGGGCTCTAGCACACGAATACTAACAAGTGACCCCGCCAGGCAGCTGAGCGTTTGCCCCAGAAAGCTCAGGGCCTAGAGCCCGGCCCTTGAGGGCGCTGAGGGCTGCACAGCGCAGGTGGGTCCCTACGGTCCTGGGCTGAGCCAGCCAGCCTCATCCTCATAGCCAAAGCCCTCAGAACTGCTCAGGGGCCCCGAGGACTATGGCTGGGCCTGGGTCAGGGAGACTCAGCAGCCCCTCTGTGCCCCAGGCAGAGCTCTGCTTTCTGCCAGCGGATGGGCACAGGCTGCCCCGGTCTCCGGCCAGAGGCCTGAGCAACCCGACCAGAAGCTAGGTTCTGGCCTCAGCCAAAGCAGACTGGGCCACCAAGATGCAGGGCCCTGGGTCCAGAGGCTCCCGGAACTCGGTGCCCAGCACCTGCCCTGGGGTTGCCCACAGGGACTGCCAGGACCCCGAAGCCACAGGGGATGGGCTTGGGGTGGCTGCTGTGCACGAGGGGCCCCTTCCTCCTGATCACACGGTCAGGCGGCTGCCCTTCCTGTTCCTGCCCCAGCCCAGGGCTTTGGAGCAGGCACCAGCTGGGTCTGGATCAGGGGAGCTCGCAGCTCTCACCAGAGCCCAGGGATGGAGTTTTGCTCCTTAGCCCTGGACTGGCCCATTCACCTTTGCTACCCCAGAATTCTGAGAAGAGTCAAATGACTCCAAAGCTGGACCTGGGGAAGCGTCAGGGACTTCCAAGCTACTCCGAGGACTGACCCTCCCCAGCCACGGGAAACGGCTCTGCCCCGACCCTTGTCCCCGACTGCCTCTTGCCTTGACTCCACAGTCCTTTGTTCCCACCCAATGTGCACAGAGCCTGCCTGGGATCAGCAGCAGGAGGGCTGGGCCTTCTGGGAGCAGGTGGATAACTCTTCCAGATGGGACCTGCACCACTGCGGCCGGGCCCAGGGTGCTCTGGGCTCCTTCCTGGGCTGATGCCAGGGAACCAGTGGCTGTGAGCAGCGTGCATGGAGGCCCTGAGGGCCTTGCCCTCCCTGGGCCTGGTTTTCCCTTCTGCAATGGGGCTGAGGCCTTTAAGCATCGGGGACCACCTCTGGGCTGCATGGAGCCCCCCTGCCTGTCCGCCTGGTCAGGGACCAGTGGCCTGGGAAGCATGGCCCCATCCCTCCCCGTACCCGACTCCTGGGGCTGCGCACTGTCCTGACCCCTCCACTCTCCCCAGAGAGACTGGGTGCCTGGGTCTCCGAGGCTCCTGCGAGCCGCCGGGCAGTGCTGTGTACTTCTGGAGAGGATCGGGTTGTCACCTGCCCTGCCCTGTCCTGCCCGAGCCCCTCATGTTAGGGATGGAGGCGCGGGAGGGGAGCGGCGGAGCAGGGCGAACGGGGGCAGGAGCTGCCCAGGAGCCCCCCGGCTGTGTGGTCACTCAGTCCCTCTGTTCAGCTGGTCACCAGGCCACCGGGGCAGGTGGGTGTGAGAGGAGCCTCTTCTCCTGCAGAGCCACCCACCCTCCCCTCACAGTGGGCGGTCCTGTCAGGACCCAGAAGCGACCCCAGCCTGGGTGCAGCCGGGGTGAGAAGACGCATCAGCATGTGCCTCCTTGCAGCCGCTTGGAGAGGTGAAGGGGTGGGCCTGGCCGGCCATCGAGAGGCTCACAGCCAGCGAGGGTGTCTGTGCTGCCTGACCCCAAAGACTGGGGAGGGTGGAGAGGGGATAAAGAGACAGCAGGGTGAGCAGTGAGGCGGGAGGGCCGTGTGTGCCGTGCGTGCTCCAGCTGAGCTCAGGCTGCTGGACAGGAACCGTGGGACAGTGGTGTCTCCAGAATGTTCTGCCTGTACTTTGAGCGCAAGGCAGGCGCCCGTGTTCTGCCCAAGGCCCCTGACTTTTCCAGACCCCTGGCCGCAGAGCCCCATCAGGCTCCTCCACTGGAAACCCCCAAGCCCCTGGCCATGTTGCACAGAACTTGGGCACAGACACCTCGGAGACGCCCCGAGGGAGGGCGTGTCGCTCACCACCGTGGGGCAGGGCCAGCGGAGAAACAAGAAAGGAAACCCGATAAACAGTTTCCATATCCAACATTTTCCACATTCAATTATTTTTAAATTAAATAATCTCTCCCGAGGAGAAAGAGGAAAGTTCCTGCTCAGCCCAGCGCAGCCCTGCCAGGTCTCACAAAGCCCACATTGTGGGGCTGACGCAGAGCGAGTCTCCTTGGAGCCCGCCCTCAATGCCCCCTTTGAAATGCACACTCACAGGCAGCCCCTCCGCCGGCCCCGCGTGATGGAGACCCTGGCCCACAGCCACGTGGCCTCTCTGGGGCTCTTGTTCGCTCGCAGGAGCCCTGGGTTGGGGGACTGAGCACCTCTGGGTGGAGCGAGGCAGCTGCCAGGAAAAAGCCTGGGCTGTAGCGGGCAGCACAGGAGGACCCGAGGGGTGGCCCAGGTGGCAGAGGGGTCCTGCTGCATCCTGGTGACACATTCGGAACCAGCAGCGGGAGGAGCATGGGATTTGCCATCAGCACCTCAGATTCAAGACCCAAGTCCCATTCCTGCTGGCTGGGTGTCCTGAGGTGGGGTACTGGGCCAGTTTGAATCTCATGACTGCCACTTGTAAAATGGGATGATTCTGTGCCAGCCACTTCCTAGGGCTGTGGTGGGGATGGGGCCACGGAATTCACAGTAGAGGCGTGTGTGGCTGTCAGCTTAAAACAGGTGTGCGTGCAGCATAACGAAGGGTGGGGCCTCGGAGGCTCCGGTCCCCATGGTGGTGGAGTGGCTTCTGCTGGACATACCCTCCTGCAGATGCCAATGACACACTTGGAAAAAAATGATTTAGAAAAAAACCTGATGGCACTAGAGAATGACAAGGAGCAGGTAGGACCTGGAGGAATTCAACCCCGGAGGGAAAGCAGCGTGCTGTGAGGCCCGCAGTCACCCGGGTTTTCCCTCAAGGCCACCGTGCGGCCCTCTCGGTACAGAGCAGCTGGAACTCAAGCAGAAAGCTGAGTCTTACAAGATGGATGTGTCAGAGGACGCAGTTTGCGGCTGCCAGAGCATCTGTAAGCCGAAGACATGATCCCCCTGTGTACATATGCACCCCTCAAACCCCTGAACTGCTCATGCACGAGGGAGGTTGCCAGGGGCCCCACAGAAAACAAGAGCCACATGGAGATTTCGCCTGCTGCTCACCGAAGCAGGGTTTTGGAAGTTGAGTCCTGTCAACTTAAAGAGCTTGATAATCACCTTTGGTTTCCATTAGAGTCCCAGAAGGGCTTTGCCTTAAGAAAAACGACTAATCCTGAAGACAAAACTGAAGCAGACCCAATCTAATGAAGAGTATAGCCATGCTTCCCAAACTCAGTGAGCGGCTAGTGATTGAAACGTTTTCTAGAACCAAACCCAAAGCTTTTCAGAGGGATACAACAGAATCCAGAGTTTCTACAGTGTCATCTACAACATCTAACAGAATAAAAAATTACTAAACGTGCAAAGAAACAGGAAATTGTCACCCATGGTCTAGAAAAAAAAGCCAATACAAACCAACTCTGATATGATCCAGATGTTAGAATCAGTTGGTTTAAAAGTAGCTCATAAATATGTCCAAAGACTTAAAGGCAAAGGTAATCACAATGAACTAATAGAGGGGAAATGCCGCCAGAGAAAGGCCAATTATAATTAACAGGAAAGTATACTGCATGAAATAACAAGTCCCTGGATAGGCTTACTTATTTTTACTGTTTAAAATAGAATCTTGCTCTATCGTCCAGACTGGAATGTGGTGGCGTGATCCTGGGCTCAAACCATCCTCCCACCTTAGCCTTGCAAGTAGCTAGGACTATGGGTGTATGCCATCACAACCAGCTAATTTTTTTAATGTTTTTGTAGAGATGGGATCTTGTTACGTTGCCCAGGCTGGTCTGGAACTCCTGGCCACACGTGATCCTCCCACCTCAGCCTTCCAAAGCACTGGGATTACCAGCAGGAGCCACCACACCTGACCCCTGGATGGGCTTTTAACAGCAAGTTGGAGATGGCAGAAGGAAAGGTGAGTGAACTTGAAAACAAGATCAGTAAAATTATCCAACCTAAGTAATAGAAAAAATACTAAAACCAAAGGGAAAGGGCCTGAGTGACATGTGGGACAATATATGATATGTATAAACTGGAGTCCCAGGAGGAGAGAAGAGATGGGAAGTAGAGAAAAAAAGAAGAAGAAGAAAAAGCAACAACGTGTGAAACAGCATTAAACCCGAAGGAAGAGATGTAACACATTCACCAATCAAAAGACTCGGCTCAGAAAATAAAAAGTCAGGCCACTCACTGGGAAAAAATCGTCGTGGTACGTATAAACGACTAAGGACTTATATCTAGGATACATAAAGATCTAAAAATCAATTGATAAAAATACAATCCAGTTTTAAAATGGACAAATGACTTGAACAAACACTTCACAAAAGCAGTTACACCCAATGAAAATATCACAGTTCATCGGGGAAATGCACACTAGAGCCACAATAAGACGTCATTTCACACCCGCTCAAATGGTTCTTATGTAAGAGACTGACTACATTAAGTGTTGGTGAGGACAGGAGCAGCTGGAACACTCACACAATGCCACTGGTGGAAATGCAAAACAGTACACCTTTTTGGAAAATAATTTGCCTCATAAATTTAGACATTCACTTATCCTACAAGCAAACCATTTTACTCCTGTATAATTTACATCAAAATGAAATGAGATGAAAACTTAGGTCCGCACAATGATTGCACATGAATGTGTGTAGAAACTTTATCCTTAATAGCCCACATCTGGAAACAACCGTGGATAGACAGCCTGGGAGCGATTCCTGCCATGCCAGGCTACTGCCATACACAATAAAAGAACGCACGGCTGACAAGCGCAGTGGCACAGATGACCCTCAGACGTCGTCACGTCTAACAAAAGAAACCGGCTGCACAGCAGAACCTTCTGCACGGATCTCTTTATATGGAGTTCAAAGGCAGGTAAAAGGAATTGAAGGTGATAGCCATCAGAACAGGGGCTGGCCATTTGCCCTCGGGAGATATTGACTGGAAGAGACCAGGAGTGATGGAAAAACCTTGTGTCTTGACTCTAGTGGTGGCTACATGTGTGAAAGTCACCCAAGTGTGCCCTCAAGGTCTGTATAGGCTACCGTATATATCATACTCACACAGGCGTGGGGCACTGAGGCCAGACTGCCTGGGTTTGAGCCTCACCGCTGTCACTTGCTATTCTAGCCACTCGCTGTGGACACTTATTTCAACAAGCTGCCCTCCCCATGGGAAGAGAGGTGACGTGGCAGAAGGAGCCACTGAATTAGTGGGTGGCTTGGTTGCTCCCACCTGCCTGGAGGGCTTCCCAGGTATGAGTTGTGAATTTCCCTCCCCTGGAAGCTTCCACAAATAACTGGACGTGTTTTGGGAGTTGGGAGGGTCTTATCTTTGGGAATGTTCCTTCACTCTCCCAAGGACCTGGTATGGAACTGTGGGTTCCAAGGTTACTTCTGGGGCTCGGTGGGGAGGGTGTTGGTGGCACAGGTGAGCCACGCCACCGCGAAGCTGCTCTCTCAGAGGCCGTTGTGCGTCCTGGGTTTCCCCAGCTGCCTTATCCAGGCTGAGCACGGCTGGGCTGAGAAGATCACCAGCAGCCTGCAACCTCAATCATGATCTTCCCAATCCTTACGTTTAAAAAAAACAGCTGCTCTTCAACTTCAGACGGGGTTACCTCCCGAGAAGCTCATCATACATTGAAAATATTGCAAGCCAAATGCATCTGATACACCTAACGTACCAGAGGAAGACAGCTTGGCCTCGCCTGTCTTAGACATGCTCAGACTCTTACAGCGGGGCGACAGCGGCTGCCCACACAGCGCCCTGCGGAGCGTGGGGGGTTCCACCTCGGAACTGTGTGGCTGGCCTGGGAGCTGCAGCTGCGGACGTCGCCCCCAGCAAGAGGGTGCTGGGCCGTGTATCGATAGCCGGAAAGAGATCAAAATTCAACATCTGACAGATGGTTCCTACTGAATTATGATGATCACTTTCCCACGGCCATAAAGTCAAACATTCCTCAGCCGTGTGTGTCTGTGTGTGTGTGTGTCTCTGTGTGCGTGTGTCTATGTGTCTCTGTGTCTCTGTGTGTGTCTGTGTCTGTGTCTCTGTGTCTCTGTGTGTGTGTGTCTGTGTGTCTGTGTCTCTGTGTCTCTGTGTGTGTGTCTGTGTGTCTGTGTGTGTGTCTGTGTGTGTGTCTGTGCGTGTGTCTGTGTGTGTCTGCGTGTGTCTGTGTGCGTGTCTGTGTCTGTGCGTGTGTCTGTATGTGTCTCTGTGTGTGTGTGTCTCTGTGTGTCTGTGTGCATCTGTGTGTCTGTGTCTGCGTGTATGTCTGTGTGCGTGTCTGTGTGTGTCTGTGTGTGTTTGTGTGTGTCTCTGTGTGTCTGCGTGTGTGTGTCTGTGTGTGTGTGTCTGCGTGTGTGTGTCTGTGTGTGTGTCTGTGTACGTGTGTCTGTGTGTGTGTCTGTGTGCGTGTCTATGTGTGGCTGTGTGTCTGTGTCTCTGTGTGCGTGTCTGTGTGTGTCTCTGTGTGCGTGTCTGTGTCTCTGTGTGCGTGTGTCTGTGTGTCTCTGTGTGCGTGTCTGTGTGTGTCTGTGTGTCTCTGTGTGCGTGTCTGTGTGTGTGTCTCTGTGTGTGTCTCCGTGTGTGTGTGTCTGTGTGTGTGTGTCTGTGTGTGTGTCTGTGTGCGTGTGTCTCTGTGTGCGTGTCTGTGTGTGTGTGTCTGTGTGTGTGTCTCTGTGTGTGTCTCCGTGTGTGTGTGTCTGTGTGTGTGTGTCTGTGTGTGTCTGACACCCTGCTTTCTTCCTCTTTGTCTGTGCTTCACGGTGGGTCTCGCTGGCCAGGCTGGCCGGACACTGATCTCTGTGGGATCGCCCGGATTCTTCCATTCAGGAGCCGCTTAGGAAATACGGGCAAAGCGGTCAGGTTGCCTCCTTTGCTTCCCCGCTGGACGGGAAGCTCTCTAAGGCAGCAGCTGCAGCCACAAGGCCCAGCGCCTGCAGCCTCTGAAGGAGGACAAGTGACCCCCGGTCACTCCCTCTGAGACCTGCCCTTGCCAACAGGGCTGGAAACCTGGCTGGGGTAAGACAGCTGCCATCTGCCAAACCCGCCAGGCGATGGTCACTGCTCGAGTGCTTTGCCCTACTCCGGACCTTGCTCAGCTCCACACCCTCTGCGGCCTGGATGCTCACCCCATCATAGCCCAGGAGGAGCGAGGGCTCAGACGGGCAGCGACTTGGTCAAGGAGCGTGTGGGGTTGGACGCGTTCCCCTCCCCAGCCTGGAGCCTTCAGCAGCCACACTGTCCGAGGGGAGGGTGCTGGGGCCAGCTCGCTGGGGACATGCTTCCCCAGGGAGGATTGCAGGCAGCTCCGTCCTGCCGAGCATGGCCCGCAATGCCGGCGTCACCTCGGTTCCCCGGTCTGGGGGTGCACAGGGGCTCCTGCTTGCGGCCACTCCATGACTTCTGCCCCATGTCCTGCCACCATTTTGCCTGTGAATTTCATAAAGTGGCTGTTGTTCATCTAGATGGTCTTTACAAAACATGTCCCCAGCAAGTGGAAACATTTAGTTAATAATTTAACACTGTGCTGGCCGCTGAATTTTCAGGCCCCCAAATGAGATCGATGGAGCTAACAATTGGCTTATTGAGTTTCCTGGCTCTATTTCCTGAAGACACAGACGCGCGGAGAAGGGACAGACTCAGAGTGGGGGAGGGGAGCCCCACGCAGGGGGAAAATGTAGATGGTATTGATGCAAGTTGTCAAAAATAATTGTTTTATTTTCCCTCGGAATGTTCCAGACATCCCTAATGCACTGATCCATGACGCTGGCTCTCTGGGAGCGGGAGTTTGGTATTTAATGTGTTTTTCAGCACCCCTGAGATGGGGATCGGGTACACGCTCCTGCCTCACACTGGTGCCATCTGCCCCCAAACTGTTTCAGGAGTGGGGTGAAGGGAGGGAGAGGCCACCACCTGTGCCTCCCTCCAAGGGGCAATGGTGGCTTGGAGGGTGGGCCCGTGGGGTCTGCATGGGGGCTTAGGGGGTACAGCGTGCAGAGGGCCCAGGTAAGAACTCGGCGACCACAGCAGAAGACCCCAAGGCAGACCCAGACCTGGAAGCCCCACCAGTGTTTTATCCAAAGAAAACAGGGCTATGCTCTACCCAGGAAGCCACTTGACAGCAGATTCCAGAACCTGAGAACCCGGGCAGCAAGTCTGCCCGCATGCAGCAGGGATCGCCTCCCACTGACGGAGCATCGGACAGAAATTTCACGCGGGTCCCACAGAGAGAGGGAGGCGTGCTGGGGGGATGGCCTGCCTGTTCCCCCGGTCCCGCTTGCCCGATGACCCTTCCAGCCTCAGCCGCAGCACAGAGCCACACCTTCCTGCAGACCGAGATGGGATACCTCAGCAACCGCCTCCCCCACACCAGCCAGAGTGGATTCTTCCTCCCTTTGAGTGACCGGGGCTCTCTGAGGATTCCAGCTCCTGGGGCGGGGGGCTGGGTGGGAATGGTGGGCAGGTGAGAGGGGAGTTTAGCCCCATCTCCCACAGTTCTGAGGAGGGCTGAGGCAGATGGGGTGACTGAGTCTGCACACCCCCCACCACACGCAGTGCATACAGGGGCCCGCAGCAGGGCTGCCACCTTCACTATCAAGGTGGGGGGTGTGGGGCGAGACCAAGGCGATGGTCCCGCTAACACTGACGCCTGCTCCCCACTCCTTCCCGCCTGGATGCCTGAATCCCCTGGTGAGGAACAAAGCCTTGTTGCTTTCTAACTCCCAGCCTGAGCAGCGCTTCCTCCAGGAAGCCCCTGGGGATTCGTTGGGTGGGGGTCATACCCTTTCCTCTCTGGTCTGAGCACTTTCCAGGGTTCTGACCACCCAGGATTGTTACCACTCGTCCACCCATCCCCCTGCTCCTGCTTCCAGGCACAAATGTGGGGAGGTCCACTCTATGCCTCACTCTGGGCAGGGGCCAGGGGTGCCGAGACAGGCAGGGTCCCTGTCTTTGGGGCCGTTGTGGTGGGGGATGGTCCCTGTCTTTGGGGCCATCGTGGTGGGGGATGAGCTCTTTCCCTTGGGGGGCAGCATCCCACCAAATGCGGTTCAGCTCTCAGTGGCTGGAGGTGAGGGTGGCCAGGAAGCTGCCCTCCAGAGGGAGAAAGCAGGAGACGCTTCTGAGCTCTGGAAAGGCCAGGGAGGGGCGTGCAGGGAAGCTCCCCGTCAATGGCCTTGAAGCTGCAGCTCTCCCCAGAGAGCAGGGCTCCAAACCGCCTCTCCTTGGACTGAGCTCCAGCTGCTGGGGCACCTGTCACTCTCGGAACCAGCTTCTTCCTGCCTGCTGGGCATTGGGGAACTCAGCACAGCCTCAGAGAGGGGCAGAAATGACCCACTGCCGTCCCGTCAGACAGCCCTTCTCTGCTGGCCTGTCCTCGTGGGTTCCGCCTGCTGCAGTCAGCTCCAAATAAAACAGGATGGTGACATGTGTGTCCTGCCCAGACAGCATCTTGGCCTGGCCCGTGCTCAGACACCTGCTGTCCTGGCTGCCTCTGGGGCCCGAGGAGAGCATGGTAGCCAAGAACCCCTGGGTTCTAGGAGCTTCTGCTGCCAGCCAAGCGGCCCTCATGGCATGGAATCCTGAGTGGTAGAGCCTGGGTTATTAGGCCAGGGGTGGAGGGCTGAGCACCCAGAGGCCAAGCCCTGGGGAGATACTCATCAGCTGTCCATCCTGGGCAGCCAGACAGACAAGGCAGCTTTCCTCGGGCACCATGTCCCCACCTGGAAAGGAGCCTCTGAAATGAGGAAGTCGGCTTGGAAGCCAGGAGGGCACCTTGGTCCTGACTTCTTGATTCATTGCTCAGATAACTGAGGAATAAGCAGAGCACCTGCTCCCTGGACTGCGTGTTTGTGATAAACCTGGGGGCCAAACATCCCAGGGCCTTGGATTGGGCCCTGGAGGAGCCAGGGAACATCCGTTCCCCACGTGGCCTCTTACCTGAGGCCACAAGAACCCCCAGCATCTGGGGGAGCAGGGCCCGGCATCCCTTCCTCTCCTGCCTTGCAAGGGCCCTTGCAACTCCCCAGAGAGAATCTGGTTGTGCTTGTTTCTCTGAAATGACAAGAACTGAATAAACAACCAACCGAGGCTGGAACTTCACGAGGCCAGATGTGCCTGTGTGTGCATGTACGTACATGTGCACATGTGTGTGCACGTGTACATGCCTGTGTGCACATGGTGTTTGTGGATACACCTGTATGTCCACATGTGTCTGTGTGTATTTATTTGCGTGCACGTGTGTGTATTGTGTTCACACACGTACATGCCTGCATATGGGCATATGTGTGGACAGGTGTCTGTGCATATCTATGTACACAAACGCACGTGTGTGTGCACGTGTGTATCTGTGCATGTGTGTGTCTATGCACGTGTGTGTGCACGTGTCTGTGCAAGTATGTGTGTCTGTGCATGTGTGTGCACGTGTCTGCACTTGTTTGTGTGTATGCACGTGTGTGTGCACGTGTGTGTCTGTTAACGTGTTTCTGTGTCTCTGCACGTGTGTGTGCACATGTGTCTGTGCACGTGCATGTGTCTGTGCACGTGTGTCTGCATGTGTCTGTCCACGTGTGTGTCTGTGCACACGTGTCTGCACGTCTATGTCTGTGCGTGTGTGTGTCTGTGCACGTGTGTCTGCACGTGTGTATGTCTGTGCATGTGTGTGCACGTGTGTCTGTATGTGTGTGTGCACATGTGTCTACACATGTGTGTGCACGTTTGTGTGTGTGCACGTGTGTCTGTGCACGTGTGTGTCAGTGCACGTGTGTCTGTGCACGTGTGTCTACACGTGTATGTCTGCACATGTGTCTGTGCACGTGTGTGCCCATCTGTGCCTGTGTGTGAATGTGCACGTGTGTCTGCACGTGTTTGTGCACGTGTGAGCACGTGTCTGCGCACGTGTGTGTCTGTGCACGTGTGTGTGCACGTGCGTGTCTGCACGTGTGTGCATGTGTGTCTGTGCACGTGTGTGCATGCACGTGTGTCTGTGCACGTGTGTGTCTGTTCACATATGCCTATGTGTGTGAGGTTTCTTTCTCTTCCCTCCATCTTTAGTTTGAGCGCCAATGCTCAGAGTGTCAGGCTCCAGGTCACCAGGGTGAGGGGTGGAAATGCCGGTCAGCGAGGAACTCTATCCTGTGCTCTCTGGAGATCCCCAAGCAGAGAGAGCAAATGGAAAGCCGCACAGTGTCACACCAAGAGAAAGCCAGCCAGCCTGGAGCAGAGACGGTCGCACGGTGTGTGCCCACAGCCCCTGCTGGGAGCTGGCCCCGCAATGGCAAAGCAGCCTTCCCCTGCACCTGGCGCGTCTCCCCCAGCTCCCACCCTACAAAGGTCCCTGAACACAAAATCATAATTCCTTGATGATGTCTTGGTGACCTGGCGTGGCCCCTACTCCAACCAGCAAGACCCCAGCTTTAGAAATCAAGCCCCTCCTAAGAACCCCGATGCGCCTGTTCTCCCAGAAAAGAGGGTGGCCACAGCCTCAGGAGCAGCAGTCGGATGCCTTTCATGCTGGAGGCAGCAGGGATGCTCAGAGCACTGGGGAGAAGAACGCGCCAGCTCTCAGGCGGAACCGTTCTCTCCTCTCTTCTGAATTAGAATTCACAGTGGGATGCACAGATACACATGTACACGGACTCACACCAACACATACGTGCATGCATATGCACACGCAGACTCACACCAACACACGTGCATGCATATGCACACACAGATACACCAACACACACGTGCATGTATATGCACACGCAGACACACCAACACACGTGCATGCATGTGCTCACACATGCACACTCACACCAACACACGTGCATGCATGTACACACACCCACAGATTCACATCAACACACGTGCACAGATTCACACCAACACGTGCATGCGTATGCACACAGACTCACACCAACACACGTGCATGCATATACACACACAGACTCACACCAACACATACATGCATGCATATGCACACGCAGACTCACACCAACACACGTGCATGCATGTGCTCACACAGATACACCAACACACACATGCATGTATATGCACACGCAGACACACCAACACATGTGCATGCATGTGCTCACACGTGCACAGACATACCAACACACGTGCATGCATGTACACACACCCACAGATTCACATCAACACACGTGCAGATTCACACCAACATGTGCATGCATATGCACACAGACTCACACCAACACACGTGCATGCACGTGCACACTCAGATTCACACTGACACATGTGTGTGCAAACACAGATTCACACCAACACACGTGCATGCATATGCACACAGACACACCAACACACATGCATGCATGCACTCACACACAGTCACAGCCACACACACATGCATGTGCACACACATGCAGACTCACACCACATACGAGCATGCATGTGCTCACACATGCCCAGACTCACACCAACACGTGCTCATGCGTGTGCTTACAAATATGCACACACATTCATACACACCCCTCCGTACACACACACACGTACATAAGCACAGAGCCACAGACATACATGAGTTCATACACAGAGATGCACATACACCTACAGACACCGACATACATATATACACACGTGCACACATGCACACAGAGATAAACACACTGATACATACATATGTCCCCCCACCTGAATGCAGGGGCTGGGCCTGGCAGTCAGACCCCACATCCTCCCTCCCTTCCCCTTCACTGTTCTCAGGCATGGCTGCAGAGACGGGGTTCCTGCATGTCAGGGTCAGTGATACTCCGGGCATGCTGTCAAGATGTCACAGCCTCCTCTGTGGGGCTGCCTGACAGATCCTCGTCTGACTTCAGGGAGGGGAGTTCATAGTAAGGAGGGTCTGAGGACCAGAGAGAGGGCAGGGGGGCCAGTCAATGGCGACCCATCCGAGCTCCCCTACGCTTCAGTGCAGGAGCCCCCACAGCATGGGGCACTTGGCCCCCGGACCCCCGTGAACCTGGGCAGAGGCGGCTGCGGTGCCCGGGGAGGTGTGGGTAGCTGGGCCCTGTGGGCTGTGGAGTCCTCCTTGCCCCTGCCAGGCCAGCACCTTCCACCAGGATGCCAGACAGAACGGGGAGGAAGGTTGGATTTTGAAAGCAGTAGATGTTTTTCTTTGGAAAGTTTATTTGCAGATTTATGTCCAAGGGTGTGTGTGTGCGCGTGCGTGTGTGTGTGCATGTGCGTGTTTAACCTTGGCCAAAGCTTAGATTTCAGATATCTTCTGATGCTGTGTTTGAAGCCCTGTTTATTTGTTTGCATTGGCCAGTCGAAAGTTAAAAGAAATAAACTCTGCTCGCTTAGAATCCTGTTGAGCGCGCTTTCGGACACGCGATGTGCTAATGGGACCGGGCTCAGGACGGGCTCTCTACGGACGCCCCGAGGGGAGGAACCGTTTCGTGTCCTCCAGGGGCCTCCCCATCCTGCTGTTTCCAGGCCGGCCCCGGCCCTCAGTCAATAACGTTCTTTCATTCACGTTCCCAAGTGGAAGGTTGTGAAAAGACTCCTTCGAAGTGCCCTCCTCAGAGTGGGGACCTGGCTTCCCTTTGCCCCTGGACGCCAGCTCCCCAAACACGCCTCCTCTCAGGCCTCAGAGCAGGATGCTGGGGCTGTGCGGGGCAGCTGGAATTTGTATGCTGGGCTCCTTCCAGGCAGGGGTGGGGGCCTTGAAGTGAGTTCTCTCAGGCGACCACCCTCCTGAAGCCGCAGAGGGGAACCCAGTCTCCCTGCCACCCCGTCCTCTCTGGCTGTGCCCGACATGGTGGTGCTGGCAGGTGGGGCTCTGGCTCTGAGCCTGTGGGGTCATGTTTCTGCTGTTTGTACAGACACATCTTATGCGGACAGAAGCCTGGACCGCACTCTGCGGAGGGCGCTGGCCATTGCTGATCCCGGTTGGCGACCTCAGAGGCCTGGTTTCCTCATCTGCAAACGGGATTAGTAACACCTGCGGTGCAGGGCGGTTGTCGGAGTGAACTGAGCTGAGGGAGAGTGAGTCAGCTCGGCTCCCGGCGAACACTCGGCAGTGACGATGGACGGCAGAGCTGAGATCCCTGGAGACAATGTGGGCGAGCCTGGAGGTGCTGGAGGTCACAGGGGGTGGCTTCAGTGGAGCAGAGCCCGGCGGTCTCTAGGAAGCTCTGGGCGGGGCGGGGCTCCTCCACCGGGCACAGCCTCCGCAGGGCAGGCATCTCAGCCACTGTACGGGTCGAGGGCTGGTTCCGAGTCCCACTTTCCTTCCCCACAAAGGAGTTGCTGGCGGCCGGCAGGAACCTCAGAGACCCCGTGGGAACCAGAATTTGAGGGCCTGGTCCGCAGCCATGCCTTGACTTCAGAAATGACCCTGGTGACATCTGGGCTCCGTTGAGAGCACAGGGGGCCGGGTTTCGGGCATACTCACTGCGCTCGCCATCTCCCCCGGCCTTTGTGCCCTTCCTGATGGAAAGCCCCGACACGGTGGGACCTGTGGCAACCCCTCTGTGCAACCCCAGCAATGCCCAGCTGGGCGGGGCCGGGCTTCCGAGCCTGCTCTGTCTTCCTTCTTTCCTGAAGGCTCAAGGCCTGGTACACACTTGTCCTCGGGGCTTGTGTGATTTTGTGAGCCTGTCTCCGTTTGACGGCTGAGGAAGTGGCTGCCTGGGGAATCACAGGCTCTGCCCTGGCTCACGCTGCTGGCAAATAAACCCCGGGCCAGGTCGCTGGACTTCACGTGTGTTACGCCGTTTTGCATTACTGCAAAGGAACACCCGGGGCTGGGTAATTTATAAAGAACAGCGGTTTCATCGGCTCATGGTTCCACAGGCTGTATAGGCGTGGCCCCAGCGTCAGCTCGGCTTCTGGGGAGGCTGCAGGGAGCTTTTACTCATGCAGAAGGGCAGGGGAGCCCGTGTGTGACATGGGACAGAGGGGGCAAGAGAGAGAGAGGCTGGGGAGGTCCTAGACTTTTTTTTCTCTATTAAATGTATTTTCTTCTTTTTATTGATAGGATTTTAATATAACTTCTTTTCTTGTTCCTTTACACTGTGCATCTTATTCTCTTTTCCTTTCTAACGTGGTTTCCATTGATACTCTGTGATTACTCAATGGCTTTACAATATACACTTTAAACAATGACAATACCAGTATTACATAGTACAGTGACATCTAGATGAAGCTTCAATTGTTCATTTTAGCTATAATTTTCTTAGAACGTGCCATCCAAGGATCTATAGTAAAATTTTGTTCTAAAATCATTTGATGTAGTTTTTTGTGGTTTTTACACCAATTAGTAATGCTAATTTAATTAATTTTCAAAGCTTAGAAACTGTATTCTGGACTCGTTTCTTTTTGAACGTATATTTACACGTCTAAAATCCAAGCTGTGTGATGAGCTGCACTGCAGAGGGTCTTTCTTCCGCCTCTGGCCCTTCTCTCAT
Source organism: Aotus nancymaae (assembly GCF_030222135.1). NCBI lineage: Eukaryota > Metazoa > Chordata > Mammalia > Primates > Aotidae > Aotus > Aotus nancymaae. The sequence continues at coordinate 506,264 of NW_026988467.1, read as the reverse complement.
TCCTTTCCCTCGTCACCTGCCTATCTCTTCCACCTGTGTCTTGTACAGATCATTCCCTATCAGCACAGAGAGCCTCCTCATTCTTTTTTATTAAAAATTAGTGTTTAATTCTTCGTTGCAAAGAAGTATTATAGTATTTTAAGGCAACTGGTCCTAGACTCTTTTAAACCAGATCTCGCGTGGACTAACTGCAGGAGGACTGACTCAGCACCAAGGGGTTGGAGCCAAGCCATCCGTGAGGACCCATCCCCATGATGCAATCGCCTCCAGCCAGGTTCCACCTCCAACATCGGGCATCACACTTCAACATGAGATCTGGGGGGACACACATCCAAACCCCATCACCACATCTGTGACCTTAGCCTTGATGGCTCTTGGCCAAGAGAAGGTTCTAGATGCCTTTGGAGGAAGGCGTTTGGAGGAGAGGCCTCTGTGCTTGTCAAAAGGGGCAGGGCTCTCCTCCCACACCAGCCACTCTAGGTCTGGAGCCCCATTTCCTGCATCCACACACGAGCTGGAAAGTTAGGCACGTTCTGGAGTCTGGTTTCCAGAGTCTGTGGGTCAGATGCAGCCTCAAGATCCTGACACCCTGCAGTCAGGCCAAAGCGCCCGCCCTGCTGAGCCTCCCCCTTGTGGGAAGCAGCCCTTTCTCCAGCACACAAGGTCCTGGGCTTTCTGAGCCAGACCCCTGCCATGCTAAGGGGGTCTCTGCTGCTCCTGCCTCCTCCACTCCAGCCTCCATCACCCCCCACGAGGGTCTCCCTGTGTCTGGTGCAGAGGGACAGGCGCCGTCCTCTCCAGGACACCTCGCTCTCCTCCCCACCACCCTGCTGCCTGCACTCTGCCATGGTAAGCTGAGGATGGAGACCACGTGACCCACAATCCCACATCTAGATCTAGACCCAAGAGAGCTGAAGCCGCGTCAGACAAAAATGTCAGCACTGTCAAAAATCGCCAAAAGGGAGAAAGAACCTGTGTCCGCCAGCAGAGGAGTGGATGGATACCACGTGCCCTGTCCCTGCCGTGGAACATCAGCCACGAAAAGGAGCGAGGATGGACACCACGTGCCCTGTCCCTGCCGTGGAACATCAGCCACGAAAAGGAGCGAGGATGGACACCACGTGCCCTGTCCCTGCCGTGGAACATCAGCCACGAAAAGGAGCGAGGATGGATACCACGTGCCCTGTCCCTGCTGTGGAACATCAGCCGTGAAAAGGAGCGAGGCACTGGCCCACACGACCACGAGGAAGAAACTCCAACACAGACAGACGCCCAGGGAGAAGCCAGGCACCAGAGGACGCAGATCACGTAATTCCATGGAAGGGACGAACCCAGAGACCGGACAGGGATGGCGCAGCGGTTGCCAGGGCCCGGGGGGACGGGCAGTGGGGACTGAGGGCTGCTGCGGCGCAGTTTCTCCGGGGGTGCTGAAAAGCTTTCGGAAGTAGGCAGAGGCGGTGTTTGCACACCACTGCGGATGTGCCAAATGTCAACCAATTACACACCTTAAAATGGTTTAAAATTAGAAATTTATGTTACGTATATTTTGCCACAATAAAAAAAAAATCAGCCCTTGAAAGTTAAGACTGATCTAGAACGGAAAAAAACAACCCATAAAGCCCCCCACAACAAAATAAACCAAACCGAGGGCCGGCCTTGGCCATGCACCCACCGCTCGCTAGCGGCCCTATGGCCCCCCCACCCCAAGCCCCCACCGCCCAGCATTAGAGGCCTGGGATTACATGCCTAATCCAGCTTCCGCTGTAACAACAGGGCTGCCTAATTGAAATGTATGAGAAACAATTAAGAGTAACTGGAATCAATTAATAGATGATTTTCTCGAGAGCGAGCACACAACGCGAGGCGGAATCTCATTACCACTTCCCAGCGCACGCACCTCCGAAATCAGGCCAGCCTGGAACAAGGCGAGCGCGTGGTCGGTAAAGTGGGAAACGCCGGAGCCTAAAGAGCGGGCCGAAGGCCGTGGCGGAAGGGTCCGGGGCTTGGCCGGATGGAGCCAGGGGTCCACGGGTGCTCCGGAGCAGGAGCCCTGGTAGGGTGGCACCTCCAAGCCTGTCCCCCGTCCAGGAATGCCCACCCACTCCCAGGCTGGGCTCTATGTTTTAGGGCCATGATAGGGCCACTGCTGGTCGTAGCGGTGACCCTCCCTCATCCAGAGAGGTAGAGAAGTCTGTGTCATGAGCCTGGAGCCCCTGAGGCCTCCCAGGGCTGTGTGCACAGCTGGCCACAGAGGGGGCCGGGTCACAGCTACAGCCATTCCACCCGAGGTGGGAGCCTGCTGACAAGGGAGAGCTCAGCCCACAGCAGAGCCATGGTAAGCCGGGGACGGGGGAGCCCAGGAGCGCCGGGCCGGTGCCAGGCAATGGGGAGGAAGGCTGTTCCCTGCCCATTCCCACAGACGGGGCTGTCAGCGGCCCTGGGCAACAGGGTTCCTCCGGGCAGTGAATCAGAGGATTTGAACAAACAGGTTTCCTCTCTGGGATGTCGCTCCTTAAAGAACAAGGCTCAGCGCTGCCCCTCCCGGCGGGCCCTCCAATACGTGTCCCTTTGCGGTAGTTACTCAGCCTGGAAGCGAAGCCTGGGCTATTGACTCATCTATGCATCTGTTCACTCACTCACTCTCACTCATTCATTCAACAATTGTGCCTTGAACCCCTCTGTGCCTAGGGTCTCGATCTGGGGAACTCCTCGGTGGGCCGTGTTCTCTGCGGAGGGGGTGTGCCTGTTCATGCATGAACTTGGGGATAAAGGCGGTTGCTAGGACTGCCCCCACCTTCAAGTGTGCCCACCTTTCTCCACTCCAGGCAGCTCCCGGGATGCACCCCCTCAGGCTGGCAGGGGGAAGGGGCAGTGGAGAAGCTGTGCCGTTACCCCCCTGCAATCCACAGGAGACCAAAGCCCACCCAGGTGCCGGGGGCCAGGGCAGGGCAGCTTGCAGGGCTGAGTCGGCTGGCGGCCCCTCCCTTGGACCCCGGAGCCAGAGTGGGTGGTGGGGCCTGTCAGCGTGGGTTCAGTGGGGCCTTATCAGATGGAATCGGCTGCCATTCTCTGAATTCAGGCCTACTTCCTGCAAGCTGAAAGCCAGGCCCTTATCTCCTCACCCCCTGACCCTGCAGGCACGCCCCAGGCAGCTCTGATTTCTGCCCCAGAGCAGCAGGTGAGAAAGTCTCCGGCTGGGAGCAGAGAGAAGAGGGCGCTGAGGGCAGCTGAGGCCTGTGTCAGCCAGGGGCACCTCCGCTTGGGCCAGAGATCCGAGGGTCTCGGGGTCTGACTCTCCCTCGCTTAGGAGGCTCTGAGGTTCTCAAAAACCTGACCTCCCCGACAATCCAACTTCCCCAACAACCCGACCTCCCCACAACCCAACCTCCCCAAAACCCAACCTCCCCAAAACCCAGCCTCTTCACAACCCGACCTCCCCAAAACCCGACGTCCCCACAACCCGACCTCCCCACAATCCGACCTCCCCGACAACTCAACCTCCCGGACAACCACCCTGTGCTGTTGGTTTTCTGCCATCGGACTGGCAAGTGGGTCCTGAGGCTGTGGGGCGGGTGTTGACTTGGGATTTGAGGTGGGGGGACCGGGGTGTGTCTGAGACCCCAGGATTAGGAACGCGGCCCCTGCTGGGGTGGTGGCCAAGGGCAGGAGGCAGCCCCCGATGGCTGAGCGGAGATGTGGTGGGGGCACCTCGGAACGAGGGTAGATAGGACGAAGAGCAGAGGGAACGGGCGCCGCGCGAGGCCTCTGCTCTCCGCTCAGAGCTGCTGTCCTTGGCACTCTTTGGCCCTGAAGTCTTATAAGGCCATCAGAGAAGGCCTTGAGGGATGCCTTGCTAATTTAGAAAAAAAAAAGATGAAGACTTAGACAAGGAAAGCATCTCCAATTTCCAATTTCAGTTCTCAAGAGTCTGGGGCCGTCTGCTCTGCCTGCCGGCCAGGGCCTCCCTGCTGAGCTCTCAGAAGTGTCTGGGGTCTGCGGCCCACCCAGCCTGGTTCCCCGCCCTATATTTAAGTCTGCAGACCTCTAGCCTTGCTGCTCGGCTCTGGCCAGGCGAGAGTTAAATGCTGCCATTTGATTTGACAAGTCCAAGGTGAAGTGGGTGACCGGAGTCTCAAAGGCATCCTTAACCCCTCTCGGCAGAGGGCTCTGCTGCTGTTCTCCGGGCAGACTCTGCCATCATCACCTGTGACAGCAATCAGAGCCTGGGCAGAGCCCTGCATTCCTAAAGGGACAGTGATCTCCAAGCCTCCTTCCAGGGACATCTGTCCTTTCCCCTGACCTGGCTCCTGGGTGCACTTCGTCCCAGCTGGCAAGACTCAGCTCAGCTCGACACAAGCCTAACCATGGGCACCCATGGGTGAGGCAGGGGCTGTGTGGGAGCCCTGAAAGCTGATGGGAAACCGTAACCAGCAGGTGGCAGCGGGGGCCTCTCCCAGGCATGCCCCTCTCTCCAGAGGCTGCGTGGCCTGGGGTGCCCCCTGCCCACTGTCCTGTAAATGTTTTCTTAGCACAGCTAGAATCACCCTCAACCCATTGGGCTGGGCAGGTGGAAGAGAGGGGGGCGGGGCAAAGGCTCGCCCTGGGCTGGAAATGGGGGCAGTGTGAAGGCCACGCTGGGCTGGAGGGGAGGCAGTGTGAAGGCTCACCCTGGGCTAGAAATGGGGGCGGTGTGAAGCCTTGCCCTGGGCTGGAGGTGGGGGTGGGGGGCAGTGTGAAGGCTCGCCCTGAGCTGGAAATGGGGGCGGTGTGAAGGCTTGCTCTGGGCTGGAAATGGGGGCGGTGTGAAGGCTTGCCCTGGGCTGGAGGTGGGGGTGGGGGGCAGTGTGAAGGCTCGCCCTGGGCTGGAAATGGGGGCGGTGTGAAGGCCACCCTGGGCTGGAGGGGAGGCAGTGTGAAGGCTCACCCTGGGCTAGAAATGGGGGCGGTGTGAAGCCTTGCCCTGGGCTGGAGGTGGGGGTGGGGGGCAGTGTGAAGGCTCGCCCTGAGCTGGAAATGGGGGCGGTGTGAAGGCTTGCTCTGGGCTGGAAATGGGGGCGGTGTGAAGGCTTGCCCTGGGCTGGAGGTGGGGGTGGGGGGCAGTGTGAAGGCTCGCCCTGGGCTGGAAATGGGGGCGGTGTGAAGGCTTGCTCTGGGCTGGAAATGGGGGCGGTGTGAAGGCTCACCCTGGGCTGGAAATGGGGGCGGTGTGAAGGCTTGCCCTGGGCTGGAGGGGCAGTGGTGTGAAGCCTTGCCCTGGGCTGGAGGTGGGGGTGGGGGGTGGTGTGAAGTCTCGCCCTGGGCTGGAGGTGGGCAGTGGTGTGAAGGCTCGTCCTGGGCTGGAGAGGGTAGTGTGAAGGCTTACCCTGGGCGGCAGGACTCTGGCACCTGCTGGCATCTGCAGGGCCACCTCCTTGTGAGCCCACAGCCCCTTCCTCTGCCTGGTTCTCCTGTTATGCTGATAAGGTCAGTACAGCTCCAGAGAGCGTGCCCCACAGTCCCCCTGTTAAGTCACTAAGTGTTGCTGTGAAGCCTCTGCCCCGACAGCCCAGCCTGGGGGACAGCTGGGCCTCCACCTCTGGCTCTCTGTTCGGGGACCTGATTAATCCCATTTCTGCAAAACAAGACAGAAAGACACAGTGGGGCAGGGGCTAGGTGAGGGGGTGAAACCAGATGGAGACACAGTGGGGCAGGGGTGGGGGGCTGAAACCGGACAGAGAGACACAGTGGGGCAGGGGCGGGGGGGTGGGGGGTGAAACCGGACAGAGAGACACAGTAGGGCTGGGGTGGGGAGGTGGGTTGGAGGCGTCCTACGCGGATGTTTGACCCCTTAGATGAAGAAGTGAGAAGAAAGGCCCACAACCACCCAACTCCGAGCATGTCTGCCTCCTGCCCTAACACCATCTGGAATGCCACCACGAATGCCACCACGAATGCCATTGCACCCTCTGGGCAGCCGTGCCTGGCCCAAGGCTGCTGGCCAGTACCGCTTCCCACCTACACCTGCTGGGACAGGATTCGGTTGGTGCCTTCCCTGGGCAGTCTGGGAGGCCCTGGGGGGCAGAGCTGGTGAGTGGAGGAAGGGTGGGGGGCCAGAGGTTTCCTAAGATTGGCCCGGGGGGGAGGTACCTTTCATTGACAGGGAGAAAGAGTCTGGTTGGGCCCTGTGTTCCTCTGGGCTGGAAGGGGCTCCCTGCCTGCCAGTATCGGTGCCCCCCCAGGGCAGGCCCCTGTGGATTCTGGGTTTTACATCTCACTGAATCTGAACAGAGTGCCCGGGGCTTGGGCATTGGGTTATGTGTCTCACCTTTTATGGAAAGAAATGGAGACACAGAGGGTCAGAGAATGAGCCAAAACCCAATCCCCCGCCTGGCTGCAGGGTCCTCGTGAGCTGCATGAGCTGCTCTGTGTGCCCAAGCCAAGTCTCTGGGGTCCTCGAGGGTCTCCTTCCTGGGTCTGATACAATAGACTCCTGGCCCAAAAGCCTCTGTTGAGGCCTCTGTTCTGGGGGACACGGCTGTGTCCTCTGATGGGAGTCGAAACCACCACAGCAGCAGCAGATGGCAGCACGGGGCTTGGCACCCTTTGAACCCACAGGGTCTCCACCTGGTTCCCATGCGCCTTCCTAAGAGCCCCAGCTGCCAGGGGAGTGATGAAACCTTCAGGCACGTCACTAGCCCTTCCCGAGGAAGGCCGACTCGAGCATGGCTATGTCATCAAAGCCCCTGGCCCACGACCAAGGAGATAGCTCGGGTTGTCACTGTTGTCTACTGGGCAGAGGCAGAGATGCTGTGAGCACCCCCAGCTGCACCCAACGGCTCCTCCTCACGACAGAAGCTGTGAGCACCCCCAGCTGCACCCGACGGCTCCTCCTCACGACAGAAGCTGTGAGCACCCCCAGCTGCACCCGACGGCTCCTCCTCACGACAGAAGCTGTGAGCACCCCCAGCTGCACCCGACGGCTCCTCATGACAGAAGCTGTGAGCACCCCCAGCTGCACCCGACGGCTCCTCCTCACGACAGAAGCTGTGAGCACCCCCAGCTGCACCCGACGGCTCCTCCTCACGACAGAAGCTGTGAGCACCCCCAGCTGCACCCGACGGCTCCTCCTCACGACAGAAGCTGTGAGCACCCCCAGCTGCACCCGACGGCTCCTCCTCACGACAGAAGCTGTGAGCACCCCTCCTGCACCCGACAGCTCCTCGTGATAGAATGATCTGATCGCAAATGTCAGTAGTTTCAAGGCTGAGAAACCGGATCACCACAGCTGGCAGTGTGGACAGGGCTGCGGTGCTCTGGACAGGGGGCATCTTGGAGCTTCTCGCAGACCTGGCCAGTTCCCCACTTAGCCCGGCAGGGGCTTCACCTCTGGGACCCCAATGCTCAGCACACCCAGTTTCCTAGAGGCTCCAGCCCCAGACTCTCAGGGCCTCCCACCTGTAGGGGATTCCTGTCCCCAGAGACTCCTGCTCCTTTTCCCAAGGAGCGGCCCAGGAAACCTGGCAGTTTCCAACTTGTTTTCATGCGTGAACTTGTATTTCTGTGCTGTGGGTGAGATCACACACTCTGGGCTGCTGACCCCATCTGTGGAACAAGGGTGACAGTGGCCTTGCCTTCCCAGGGCACTGCCAGCACCGGCCAGTGCTGGGGGCCAGGCAAGGGGCCTCCTGGAAGGTCTACCAAGATGTGGGGTTCCCTCCTGAGGCTCTGGGACCCCCACAGGGGGTCACTATAAATCTCTTGGGGTCTCCCCTCTAGGTGGGCGGGGGCCAAGTGTGGTGGTAGTGATTTGAGGGGGTCTTGGCATCCCCTCTGGCACCCGAGAGCCCTCCCGCTGTGCCCATCCCTGCCACTGTGACCTCTCCCTCCAAGAAGAGGCTCAGCTTCTCACCCAGCTGTCGTGGGCGGCAGCCGTGTGCAGCGGCTGATACGCTCTGCATCAGTAACCGGATCAGCGCTGGGGTCAGATAACTCCCGGCTGGGCAACAGAATCCCTGCCCGGGGCCGCCGCCGCTGTGGGTCCCGACCGTGGGATGAGCGTTGAAAGATGACTCCCTCAGGCGGGTGGGCCTGGGGAGGGTGGGGCAGGGGCTGAGGGGCCGCAGGACCGGCTGTCCCCAGCTGAGGGAGGCAGAGGGGGCAGGACCCCTGAGCGCCGCTGCTCCGCAGAGCTCCAGGCTTCTCCTCGGAAACGGCCTCTCCAGCCGGCCTGTGGCGCGCCTCCTCCAGCAAAGATCTCGCAGGCGGAGTCCTGCGTGAGGCATCTGGGCTGCTTTGTCCCTGAAGTCTTAGAAGACCACCAGAGAAGGACTTGAGCAGATGCCTTGCCAAGTGACAATTCAGAATAAAAAAAGACGCAGTCTTAGGCACAAAAACTATTTCTAATTTCCAATTTCAGTTTTGAAGAGTCTGGGGCCTCCTCGCCTCGCCTGGCTACTGCTGCACCGACAGCGGTGTTCGGGGTCTGAGGCCCACCCAGCCCTGCTCCAGGCACTGCCTGTGGGCTCCTCCCAGGGAAGGGTGTCTGCGGGGCCCTCACAGCCTGGCGGAGCCTGAAAGCTGACTCCTGTGGAGGGATTTTCTCTCGGAGACAGAGGAGACATTGTACCCAGCGAGGCTGAACATCACCTTCTCTGCTCCCGGCCCTGAGACAAAGCGGCTTCCCCCGCTGTCAGCCCACGCGGCGGCTGGTGGGGGGCTTGGGAACCAGCGCCCTCCAGAGAGACACTGCCAGAGACCTGAAAGCCACTGCCTGTGGTGGCCGCTGCTTCGAGGCTCCTTCCTCCAGACCGAGGCCCTGTTCCCTGCTCCTCCAATCTGCCCTCGGGGAGGTGGCACACTCATAAAGATGGGGCACAGGGCCGGCTGGGGTGGCGAAGGGGAGGGGATGGGTCACCTCTGTCATCACCCTTGGTTGACCTCCAGGCCAGGTCGGATTCCAGGGCCAGCTCCCACCACATCTGCTATCCTCAAACACGAGCCCTTCTCTAGGGCAAACTTCATGCACTCCCGGAACCTAAAAGGTGACCTTATCTGCAAATAGCATTTCGCAGATGAAATTAATCAATATGAGGTCATACGGGATCAGGATGGGCTCTGAATAGGGAAGGAGGGTGTCTTTCTAAGAAGACATACGGGGAGGTGCTCACGTGAAGACAGAGGCGGGGATGGAGGGGATGTGCTTAGAAGCCACGGAGGGCCACGGAGGGCCACGGAGGGCCAAAGATGGTCAGGGATGGCCAAGGGTGGCTAAGGATCACCGAGGATCACCAAGGAGGGCCACGGAAGGCCACGGATGGCCAGCAACACCACACCTGGAGAGGCCGGGGACAGAGTCTCCCTCAGAGCCTCAGAAGGAGCCAACCCTGACCTCCCCTGGATCTCAGGCTTCCGGTCTCTAGAATCATGAGAACATACAGCTTGTGGTTTGAAGCCGCCTAGTTTACGGTACTTTGTTACAGCAGCTCCAGGAAATGCAGATAGTCCCTGAGAGCCGCTCGGGGCACCCCTGCTGGGAAACCCATCTGGCAGGTGGTCAGGTGGGACCATCCAGTGGGACCTGTGTGCGCCTCTACTCTGGGCAGCACGGCCAGCCTCAGCCTCTGCCACAGGGACTCAGCCCTCTCCCAGGAAGGGCATCTCTACCTTCATCTCGCAGGGAGAGCTGATGTTCAGGGCTGAGCTGGCTCCCTGCAGCTGTGCCTATTCTGAGGCTGGCTAATAACTTCCGGGGCCCGGCCACCTACCCCAGCTACGCAGCTTACCCAAGTCACTCCTCCCTGCCAGGCTACTCATTAGAAGAGGGGCTGCAGCTCACAGGCATGAGAGATTTCCTTGGGGACACTCCCTTTGTCTCTTAGAGAGGCTCTTGGGGTTTGGGGGTCACCCCTCCAAGGGACACATTTTCAGTAATTAAAGAGAAGAGGAAGCAGGGCATGGAAGGGGCTGAGGCTGCTCTGGGCTGGGGGAGGGGTGGTTGGGGAAGTTCAGAGGCCACATGAAGGGGCCAGAAACTGTGCCCTCCCTATGTGACCAGGCAACCAGGGCTCTGCCCACCCCTCAAGTGCGTCCCCTCCGGGACATCGGCGTTTTCTCCAGCACCATCCAGGGTCATTCGTCTGCCTGGACCCTCAGGGACTCTGGTCCAGGGCAGGGTTCTGTGTCACACCAGCACGAGGGGGGTCAGATGTGCTGCCCACGACAGGCTGAGTCCCACGGCCGACCTGCTCACTGGCAGAGTTTGAGAACCCAGGGCGGGCATGCAGGCACGGTGATGACAGAATCAGGGGAACAGCTGTGCTTCAGATGCTAACCCCCATGGAGTCGGAGCCCGCCTGTGCCGGCAGGATCACGCCAGAACCTCAGTGCTTGGGTGGAGGCCACATGCCCGGTTCAGAGACTGGTGTCCTGGGAGGGTACCAGGTCGCTCAGCTGTTCAGACGTTGTCACAGGGGAGCCCGCTGGCTTCCATCCCAGGGGATTGGGCTTCACATCAGGTGGAGTCTTTTGGCTGGGAACGAAGGGATGAGTGAGCGAGCGCCGGCTCTGTGTCTCAGGACCCTGTGCTCAGCCAGCAGCACTGCGGAGCATGTGGAGAGATTGCCTGGGAGTAGCTGTGAGTTCAGGAACTCTGAGAGCATCTGTCTCAATGGCCAGGACTGGCAGGCGGGGCAGCGTGGCAAAGGCGGCCTCGGAGAGGAGGACAGTGAACTCGGCAGGCTGGGGGAGCCCCTCCTCCTGGCTCCTAGTTCCCCAGGCCCCCTGTGAGAGTCCTTCTCTGCATCCACTTTGCGGGGTGGCTGGGGAGAGACAGACTCTGGAGGCCCATGTCCCCTTTCGTCTGCATCGAGGCCACAGCAGGACTCACTTCTCTGGCTCACAGGAGTGTCCAGGAGGGGCTGGCCCCACTGCTGGCAGATCTTCCTCCCATCCCAGATGGAGGGAGGGTGGCAGCCCCTACCCTAGCAAGCCCCTTCTTTCCTATTCCCAAGATGAAGCTTCTGGTGTCTCAGGAGCAACCCCTCCACCAGCCCCGTTCGCCACTGCAACGTCGGAGCGAGGAGGCGTGGACCGCGCAGGGCTGGGGAGCCCTCGGAGGCCCTTGAAGCCGAACAGGCCTCTTTGACAACATTACATAAGCCGCCACATCGTCCGCCACGGCCAGAAGTTGTAAATACTTGGGGAAAAGCCCTCTTTGTTACGAGGTTCTGGGACGTGGGGCCTTACAGCTTTTACTGCTCGGTATTAAAGGAAGTCAGGCCTGCGGGAAGGCGCGGCTGCTCCCAGCACCAGCCCCGCCCTGGACGGTGCATTTTATGAAACCGCACACGTGGGTTTCCAGGCCTGATGGCGGGAGCTGAGGGTTCCCTGGCCTGGGACCCAGCAGGCACTGGCAGTGGCTGGCGGAGCTCCTGACCCTCATGGACTTCCTCCCACTCCGTGTCTCCCCGGCCTCCCTGGGCCTTCCAGGACAGCAGTCCACCCCTGCTGTGGGAGGAAGACGCTCTCCAGAGCCAGGGCCACGCAGCTTCTGTGGGCGCCTGGAGCAGCTTCCGCTCACCGCTTCTGGCAGCACACGCTGAGCTGAGGTTAGACTGCACACGCCGCCCGCCTCACGCGGTGCAGGCTGAGTGCTCTCGTGTTTGTCCAAGCTGCTGCAAGCCCAGGAGGTCAGACTCTCACCATCGTCTCGGTGATGGCCACACCGTGTCCTGCCCCGCCTCGTGGTTGCCCCCCATACCACTGAGACCCCAGGGGAGGGTGGGGTGGATCCCGCCATTCCCAAGTGCTAAGTCCTGAGACCGTTTTGAAATCCCAAGTTTGAAAAGGTGGCAGTGGCGCGTGGCTTCCCATACCAAGCGCACACAGTACGTTAAGGACAGGCGCGTGGCAACACGAAACGGGCTACTCCGTGCCAGGGCGTCACGGAAGCCAGCATACCCGCTGAGCACAGACCAGACAGCTGGTAGCTGCCCGGGACCAAAGGGACCCACCCCAATGTGCTGGGTACGGGGCCTCGAGTGTGAACAGGGCATGATGAGAAGAGGCTTGCTCACAGGAAGCCCCAGTCCGCAAACCACAGCCAGAAGGTAGGAAAGGGAGAAGGCCATGAACCCTGCTTAAAAGAAGATGCCACTGCCCTCCCTGTCCCCATCCTGGGGCACGGATAGGGCGGCGCGTCCTGAGCACTCAGGAGGTTCTGATGGCAGAGGCCTGGCACTGGCCTGCACCACACTGGGTGCCCCAGGTCTGGGATGAGGCTGGACACGCAGGAAGGATGCCCCAGAGACAGCGGTGGCTTCTCTGCCACTGGTCTCAGAGTGCGGGTGGTGGGGGTCCTGGGTTCCAGGAGAGTGAGTCTCACTGTTGCTTCCCGGGGCACAGGGGCTGGAAGGGAGGGGCCCGCGAGGCTCAATTGTTTTCAGATTCTGCTTTTACAAGGAGCGTGAGATTTATAGGCTCTGGAGGGGAAGAGAATGATGTTAACTTGAGTCAATCCACAGCCCACGTGTTCCGTTTATTCCGGGCCTGTTTCCCTCACTCTGAGTGCTGAGGCCACCGCTGTACACACGGCCTTGACAGAAAACCACTCACCACCCATGTTCGCGCCCACACACACACGTACACCCACACCCACGTGCACACCCACACCCTCATGACGCCCACGCACACACATGTGCATGCCCACACACATGTACACACACTGTGCACCCACACACGTGCACACACACACCCACACACTGTGCACCCACACACGCACTGTGCACCCACATGCACACTGTGTACCCACACACACTGTGCACCCCCACACCCACACTCACATGCATGCCCATACCCATGCACACATTGTGCACATCATACATAATCACACACATATGTGCAACCTCACATGTGCACCCCTCACACACACGTGACCTCCACTCACACACATCTGCACTCACACACAAATGTACACACACATGCACCCCCACACAGATATACAGTCTCATGTACATACATGCATGCCCCCACACACATGTACCCTTTACACACGTGCCCCCACAAACAAACACATATATGCACCCACACACAAATGTGCACACTCACACCCAGATCTACACACAAATGCACACACACAGACCCACACACAAATGCACACACTCACAGATCCACACACAAATGCACACCCTCACACACATATGTCTACTGCCACACGCACATATGCATATTCACATGCATATTTACCCCACCTGGCCGCACGCACTAACACGTGCTCCCCCCCAGCCCGCCCAGGGTTAAGGCATCTCTGAGGAGCTTTCACACACACCTCAGACTCCCCTATCCTTCCTCTTCCTTTGTGAAAATCCCCTGGTGTTGCACAAAGGACACCCATGCAGCTCCCATGGTAAGCGATGAGGGCAAACCGCAGTGTCCAGGCTCTGCCCCTCGCAGAGGACCCAGTCAGGCCCCATGAGGAAGGGCACGTGTTCATCTCCCCTGAGTGCTTGGTGCAGCCGTGTGCCTGGCTGGGGGCTGGAGCAGGCGGGCAGGGAGGGCGTGCCAGCCCCGTCCCTCAAAACCACCATCCTCCTCCGGACCTGACCTAGCCAGGCTCTTCTCAGAGGACTTGGCCGGAGCCCCAGCTGAGCAGGTGTAGCTCGGAAGCTCTTCCTGTCACAGGAGCAGCCAGGGTGTGTGAGCTGGGAGCTGGGGTGTGTGAGCAGGGCCTCTGAGTCACCTCTGCATGAGATCGATGGGGATCAAAGAACTTGGCCTTATCTCAGGAGGACCTTTGCACGGTGCCAAAGGGGTGGGTTCAGCAGGAAGGTACTGGGCTTTCCAACAGCATGGGAGTTTTCTTTAAACAGGCAGGTCCACATTATCAATTCCTCCTCTCTGCCCCGCTCTGTGTCAGGGGACAGATGCAGACTTTGTGCCCTGAGATGATAGTAACAGTGACCTGGGTCACCTGGAAAACGATCTGTTCTCCAAGAACCTGGTGGTGGCCAGCACACAGGCCCTTCACCCACCTGCTGCCTGCGAGTGCGCCTGGGAGCCAGCCCTGTGCATGCAGCCTTTGCAGAGACCAAGCCCACATTCGTGCTCACAGCCCCTCCACATGCACACCAGCATGCGGGCGTGCATGTGTGTGCACTCACACACACACATCTACCCTTGAGTTGGACCATGAAAATCCCAATGACTCACACTGAAATTCCCAGGAAACTGTAGGGTTTGGTCCTTCACAGACAAATCTCTTTTCCGTCTCGGCCCATTGTGTGTCTTGTAATTTGGCACGTGTGTTACCATATTTAGGTGCTGTAATACAGCTAACTAGCAGTAGAGGGCGCGGGTGTACACCCTGCCTGGTTCTGCATCCAGGAACAAGGAAGTAGGTCTCTCAAGGGGCCATACCTGGTAGGTGTGGACACCCGGCCCAGGCACTCTTTTCTAGGGAATGCTTTGTTAATCCCTCTCTTCATAGTCACCCACCAATGTCTGGGTGCCTATGACAATAGTTGTCCCTGGGACACTCAGCTGTGAGCCCAGGAGGCTGGAAGGCCCATTTGCCCAACATGGCTGGACCTGGCTTGTCTGACTACCCGCAAGCAGGGGCAGAAAAGACACCACAGCTCTATGGGGAAGCTGGTTAAAGCCACGGAGAAGCGCCTACCTGCCCGTGAACAATGGCTTCCAGGGCCGCATGGGTGGCTGGGTGGCACAGAGGAAGGAACATCAGATTGGAGGCCAGCAGACCTGGGCTGAGCCTTGTGGGGAAGTTAGTGGACCCCCAGGCTTCAGTTTCCCCAACCAGCCAGCAAAGTAGCGGAGCAGAGGAGCGCCCGATGCCTCCATGCTCTCCTTCCATCCCTGGAGCTGGGGCCAGCACCAAGATGCTGCTGTACAGCCCCGGCCTGGGAGGGTCTCTCCCCTCTCACTCCCCCAGCCCGCAGCCTGGTCTGATGGCCTCAGGCTTCTCTCTCAGCTCTGCCGGACCAAGAGGCCAGGGATGGTCCCATCACCCTTCATATCCACCCACGCTGCCCCAAAGACCAACCCTCCCATGGTGGAGAAGGCCAAACGTTTTGGAATAAATGCCCAAGGACATCAGAAGAAAAGAGTGACCTTTTTGCCCTTCCAATGTTGAGCCTTGGTGCCAGCTCCTAATCTCTGCTGTGACCTTCAGAAGGGAGAGGAGGGTCCCATACTTGAGACCCAATGATCCCTACATCAAAGCCCTTTCCCAGCTCGCCATCCCTGCCAGGCAGAAGGGAGCACTGGGCTGTGCCCTTTGGAGCTGGCTGGACTTCCAGCCGTAGCAGTCCCCACTCACGTTATAAGCCCTCTGAAAAGTGTGTTTGCTCCCTGGGTCCTGAAAAAACCTTGTCCTCCTGACTTAGCTACAAGCCCCACACAGACCGTCTGAGCAGGACTCACTGGGCTGGAACTTCTGGATGTCACTCCAAATGTCACGCCATGTTTGTAGGCATTTGCAGCATTAAAAACGTAAATGAATTAATCACAGAGCTCAGGAGCCTTTATTTCACACTCACAGTTGCATTTTTCCTAGGAAAGTGGGCAGAGCGCCGGCAGCAAGCGCAGCTCCCTCGGGGTTTTTATGACTTTTTATTGTCACAGATCTTCAATAGGCGGGGAAAAGCCTCCTTTTTGGCACGCCTTAGTTATCCAGATGACGCGGGGTTGGGGGGACGGTAAGTTCATTCCTGTGACTTGCAATTTGGAAATGTGGTTACTGAGATTTGCTACCTTAGGGAAAGTTCAAAGGTCATGAGGGTTTGCCTGGCAGAGACACAGCAGTGTCCCGTGCTGGAAAAGAAGTTAAGACAGACAGACAGACAGACAGACAGATAGACAGATAGACAGATAGATAGATAGATAGATAGACAGACAGACAGATAGATAGATAGACAGATAGATAGATAGATAGATAGACAGACAGATAGATAGATAGATAGATAGATAGTTGATAGATACATAGATGAGTGGCAGCTGATCAATAGGTAATTAACAGATAATAGATGAGTGATAGATGATCGATTGATAGACGATCAATAGCTGACAGATGGATAATCAGTTGATTGATGGATAATCAATAGATAATCAATCAGTAGATGACAGGATATGTTGAAGTTTCATTTCCCACTTTTTCTGGTTTAAATTGGAGAAGAATAAGGATGTGGAAAAAGTGAATTTGAACCCGATCATAAATTTTCTTAAGAAACAACCGACCCACAACACTCAAACTCCTCAAGAACCTGAACAAGCCGCAGGGAGCTGCAGGCTAACGCCCCGCTGGGCATGGCAGCAGGGAGCTCGGAGACCTTCATACGGTTATCAAAAGTCCTGTACGTGTCTTCCCTTGTCATCAAATTTCACCACACAATTTAAGGAAAGCCACACAAAAAAAACTTGCAGTAAAAAACTGGGGTATAATTTTCTTCAATCAACTCCGGCTCATGACTGCAATTACCCCGAACCCTTTGCGAGGCTCGCTGTGATGCTCCGGGCCGGACTCGGAGCCGCTGTGGGTGGCTCCCTTTCATGTGCCTCTCAAACCCTTCTTTATTGTAAGGTTTCAAATTAGCGCTAGCAGCAATGAGCAAATTTGATAATTCGATCTCAAATTAGTTAATGTAATGTGCCAGTAACCACTAACTAGTGCATTACAAAGAGGAAAATGTATCTTTTTGGAGTTGGGATATAAAGTTAACCAGCCTGTCATTTTGCCTTTGGAAACTTTTCTGGGTCTCTATTAGAAGGGAATAATCCTATAAGAAATGTGCACCCTCACGGCGCTGGTGGTGTCCAGAGGAGGAGGAGGTGCTCATGGGCAGGCTCCGGCCGGGGCACCCATGCACGCCCAATGCCTGCCCTCAGACGGCTTCCCAGAAGCCATGTGTCTGGAGGCCAGGGCCACGCAGAGGCCCAGGCAGAGCCAAGAGGCAGGAGGGATCCACCCCACATGGGGGATTCGCTCTCAGAAGTCAGGTGTGGAGAGGGAGTGGCAGGGCTCTGCTAGAAACCCAAGGATACCCAGACCTGGAGACCCCTAACGGCCCCCTGCACAGACGCCAGGACCCTGATGGCCATGCCCACACTCCTGCAGAGTGAGGAAGCCAGCATGGGGAAGTGGCTCCGTGACAGAAGGCACACTCGTCAGTCTGTCCTTGGCAGTGGGAGTTCACTGCAGCCTCAGTAAGGGTCCAGCTAGGAAGGGCCTTGTCCTCGTCTGCCCTCATCACTTCTCCCAGGTAAGAGACGGTAAGGTCTCCAAGGTCACTCGTTTAGGTCAGAGGAGCAGGCAGCCGGGATGCAAACATCCCTTGTACCAAGTGACAGGAAATAAATCACCCTCACACTGGTCACACTGTCCAATCACAAGAGATGATGGGCGCCAGTCTGGACAACCTCAAGCCCGCGGAGGGTGCTGTCATTACATATGTCACTGCTTCCTGGCTACACGGGGTCTATGTTTTCTGGCTACACTGTGTGTCCCTGCTTCCTGGCTACCCCATGTCCCTGCTTCCTGGCTACACCGTGTCCCTGCTTCCTGGCTACCCTGTGTCCCTGCTTCCTGGCTACCCCGTGTCCCTGCTTCCTGGCTACCCCGTGTCCCTGCTTCCTGGCTACCCTGTGTCACTGAAACCTGGCTATACTATGTCTCTGGATCCTGGCTGTACTGTGTCCCTGCTTCCTGGGTATACGGTGTCAATGTTTTCTGGCTGCCTCCTGTCAATACTTCTTAGCTACATTGTATCACTGCTTCCTGGCTACGTTGTATCATTGCTTCCTGGCTACACTGTATCACTGCTTCCTGCTACACTGCATCACTGCTTCCTGGCTACATTGTATCATTGTTTCCTGGCTACACTGTATCATTGCTTCCTGCTACACTGCATCACTGCTTCCTGGCTACATTGTATCATTGTTTCCTGGCTACACTGTATCATTGCTTCCTGCTACACTGCATCACTGCTTCCTGGCTACATTGTATCATTGTTTCCTGGCTACACTGTATCATTGCTTCCTGCTACACTGCATCACTGCTTCCTGGCTACATTGTATCATTGTTTCCTGGCTACACTGCATCATTGCTTCCTGGCTACACTGTATCATTGCTTCCTGCTACACTGTATCATTGCTTCCTGGCTACACTGTATCACTGCTTCCTGGCTACACTGTATCATTGTTTCCTGCTACACTGTATCATTGCTTCCTGGCTACATTGTATCATTGTTTCCTGGCTACACTGTATCATTGCTTCCTGCTACACTGCATCACTGCTTCCTGCTACATTGCATCACTGCTTCCTGGCTACACTGTATCATTGCTTCCTGGCTACACCATGTCAGTCCTTCCTGTCTACCCTAAGTCACTGATTCTTAGCTCCCTGTGTCAATATTTCCTGGCTATGTTATTGTTTCCTGACCATACTGTGAATATTTGCTCCACTATGCCACTGAATCTTAGCTCCACCATGCCACTGAATCTTAGCTCCACCGTGCCACTGAATCTTTGCTCCACCGTGCCACTGAAACTTAGCTCCACCATGCCACTGAATCTTAGCTCCACTATGCCACTGAATCTTAGCTCCACCGTGCCACTGAATCTTTGCTCCACCGTGCCACTGAAACTTAGCTCCACTATGCCACTGAATCTTAGCTCCACCATGCCACTGAATCTTAGCTCCACCGTGCCACTGAATCTTAGCTCCACCGTGCCACTGAATCTTTGCTCCACCGTGCCACTGAATCTTTGCTCCACCATGCCACTGAATCTTTGCTCCACCGTGCCACTGAATCTTAGCTCCACCGTGCCACTGAATCTTAGCTCCATTGTGCCACTGAATCTTTGCTCCACCGTGCCACTGAAACTTAGCTCCACCATGCCACTGAATCTTTGCTCCACCGTGCCACTGAATCTTTGCTCCACCATGCCACTGAATCTTTGCTCCACTGTGACACTGAATCTTTGCTCCACTGTGACACTGCTTCCTGGTTCCGCTGCATCACTGATTTCTGGCTATGTTGTACCCCTGCTTCCAGGCTACACTGTGTTGCTGATTCTTGGCTACACAGGGCCCGTTTTCTCGGCTGTGTTTTCCACTCAGGTTCCCTTCCCAGGTCCTCCCTGTCCCGAATCCCTCCCAGAACTCAGTGTATACTGTTGGTGCTTCATACATGCCCATTCTTCCCTGGAAGCTGGATGGGTGTGCAACTGAGACCAGGGGTCCTGCAGCTTCTGCAGGCTAGATAGACCAGACCCTGCCTTAAGAGATGAAAAGGCAAGTTCCTCCAGAATGCAAGGCAGCCCCACCCCCACCTCCACCCCCACGGTGCGGGTAAACCCGGTAAGTGAATCGGGAGAGCGGGACCGGGAAGCCTTTCCAGAGCTACACTGTGGCCCTGGACTTGCTACTTTAATCAGAGCTGAAAGGTCCCTCCCGCCCCCACCGGCCCTCAGTCAGTGACAGACGATTCCTGCCTGAAACGTTTAAAAAGGAACAGGAGAAGCTCTTTATCTGTGTGGCCTGAGCCCATTTAGTCCAGGAGAAAGGCCCAGCCCCTGTCCCACTGAAAGCCACAGCTTGTTCTCTCATCTGATGGATGAAAGGAATTTGGAAGCCTGATACTGTCCCCTGAGATGTCATTCAAATCCTGAGACACCTTCTGCCGGCAGGGACACCACATCCCTTCGCCACCCCCACCCCATTCATCCTGGGCCCCTCACCTCGGAGCCCAGCTCTGATCAATACAAACCGGAGTGACCTGTGGGAGTCTCTGATTGGTGACTGGGAAAGTAAAACCATGATTAGAAATGAAGTCGCCGGGGATGCTCTAAACTGGAGCTCTTTGAAAGCAGCCTGGGCAGATCGGCTTTCCTTCATGGAGGGTTTCTTGTCAGTTTTCATGTAAAGTAAAAAGATGAAAAATGTAGAAGACAGAAGCGCTCAGGCCCCTCCTCTCCAGGCTCTGTTCTCCTGGCTCATTAAAAAAGTGCAACAAAGAACAACAACTTGGTAAGTGTTTCCTCTGGAAAGAACAAAGAGAAAGCGCAGGTCTTAATGGCTCTTATTGACGGCTTATAAATGTGGCCGTGTCCTTCAGCGAGAAGCTCTTCCTACTCAGCCTTCCTTGGTTTTATTCCAAGCTCTCCTTCCACCACCAGCCCCCACCCCCCCCCCCCAATAATAATTCAGGCAAACTTTAAAATCTATAGATGCAGCATTCCAGGGAGATGGATTTGCCCCTCTTCCTGAAATTCAAATATAAATCCCCAGCCTTCTGCAAAGTAACCATGGCAGCTTGATTTATTTGCGCTGCCGCGGAGTTGCCCTGTAGACTTTCAAAAACTTGGAATGGCAAAGAATGTGGGGAGAGGGAGAGGGAGGGAGGGAAGCAGCGAGGCAGGGGAGACACGGAGTGAAGGCGGGGAGAGAAGGAGAAAGAGGCAGAGGTGCCAGCAAGTGTCTTGCTGCTCTCGCTCTCCAGATAGGGGTCCGGGTCCCACTGGCCTTGGAGGAGGGGGCTTTCCCAGGGGCTGGGAAGGGAGGGCGGGGCTTTGTTCAGAGCGATGCCATGCTCTCCGCCGATCCATCTTTCCCCGGATATGGCTAATCTGCACATTTCTCTTCCTGTGTGATGTTACCATCACTTTATCATAAATGGGCTATGAAGACATTTGGAGCTGCTACTGTTGTAATGTATCCAAGATGAATAGGGCGAAGGCTGAAATAAACTCCCGTTTCCTGTCCCATCTGTCTGCCAGACTGCGGCTGCAGGTCAGGGGCATCCTCCCTCCAGGCTGGTAATTGCAAAAAACGAAGCAACTGAACCCGAACTAGAAGATCAAAGAGCTCAGGAGATGAGGAGGAGGGGGAGGAACTTTTCTGAGAACAAACTGTCTACGGGGGCGAAGGCGATTAGGGAAAAAACAGCAACACACAAAACCCCCAGCCTTCCTTCACTGCCAGAGAGAGGGGGGAGACAGAGAGGGAGGGGGGGAGAGAGGGGGTGGGGAGAGAGAGGGGGGGAGAGGGGGAGAGACAGAGAGAGAGAGGGGGAGAGAGACAGAGAGGGAGAGGGGGGAGAGAGACAGAGAGGGGGGAGAGAGAGGGGGAGAGAGAGAGAGGGGGAGAGGGGGAGAGACAGAGAGAGAGAGGGGGAGAGAGACAGAGAGGGAGAGGGGGAGAGAGACAGCGAGAGGGGGGAGAGAGAGAGGGGGAGAGAGACGAGGGGGAGAGAGAGAAGGGGAGAGAGACAGAGAGGGGGAGAGAGACGGGGGGAGAGACAGAGTGGGGAGAGATGGGGAGGAGAGAGACAGAGAGGGAGAGAGGGGGAGAGAGACAGAGAGGGAGAGAGGGGGAGAGAGACAGAGAGGGAGAGAGAGGGGGAGAGAGAGACAGAGAGGGAGGGGGAGAGAGGGAGAGAGGGAGGAGAGAGGGGGGAGAGGGGGAGAGAGACAGAGAGGGAGAGAGGGGGAGAGGGGGGAGAGAGATGGGGGAGAGAGATAGAGAGGGGGAGAGAGACGGGGGAGAGACAGAGAGGGGGGAGAGAGACAGGGAGAGAGAGGGGGAGAGAGACAGAGAGGGAGAGGGAGAGACGGAGAGAGAGGGGGGAGAGAGAGACAGAGAAGGAGGGGGAGAGAGGGAGAGAGAGGGGGGAGAGAGAGAAGGGGAGAGAGGGGGAGAGAGGGAGAGAGAGGGAGAGAGAGAGAAGGGGAGAGAGGGGGAGAGAGACAGAGAGGGGGGAGAGAGAGGGGGAGAGAGACAGAGAGGGAGAGAGGGGGAGAGAGACAGAGAGGGGGAGAGGGGGAGAGAGACAGAGAGGGAGAGAGAGGGGGAGAGAGAGACAGAGAGGGAGAGAGGGGGAGTGAGGGAGAGAGAAGGGGGGAGAGAAACAGAGAGGGAGAGAGGGGGAGAGAGAGGGGGAGAGAGACAGAGAGAGGGGGGAGAGACGGGGGGGAGAGAGACAGAGAGGGGGAGAGGGGGAGAGACAGAGAGAGAGGGGGAGAGAGACAGAGAGGGGGAGAGAGACAAAGAGAGGGGGAGAGAGAGACAGAGAAGGAGAGAGAGGGGGAGAGAGACAGAGAGGGGGAGAGAGACAAAGAGAGGGGGAGAGAGAGACAGAGAAGGAGAGAGAGGGGGAGAGAGAGACAGAGAGGGAGAGAGAGGGGGAGAGAGACAGAGAGGGGGGAGAGAGAGAGGGAGAGAGAGACTGAGGGGGGGAGAGAGACAGGGAGAGACAGAGTGGGGGGGAGAGAGAGAGGGAGAGAGAGGGGAGAGGGGGAGAGACAGAGAGAGAGAGTGGGGGAGAGAGACAGAGAGAAGGGGAGAGAGAGACAGAGAGGAAGAGAGAGGGAGAGAGAGAGAGACAGAGAGAGAGGGAGAGGGGGAGAGAGAGAGAGGGAGAAAGTGGGGAGAGAGACAGAGAGGGAGAGAGGGGGAGACGGAGAGAGAGAGACAGAGAGGGAGAGAGGGGGAGAGAGAGACAGAGAGAGGGGGAGAGAGAGACGGGGGGGAGAGAGAGACAGAGAGGGGGAGAGAGAGACAGAGAGGGGGAGAGAGAGACAGAGAGGGGGAGAGAGAGACAGAGAGGGGGAGAGAGACACAGAGAGGGGGAGAGAGAGACAGAGAGGGGGAGAGAGAGACAGAGGGAGATAGGGGGAGACAGAGACAGAGAGAGGGGGAGAGAGAGACAGAGGGAGATAGGTGGAGAGAGAGACAGAGAGGTAGAGAGAGGGGGAGAGAGAGACAGAGAGGGAGAGGGGGAGAGAGAGACAGAGAGGGGGAGAGAGAGACAGAGAGGGAGAGGGGGAGAGAGAGATAGAGAGGGGGAGAGAGAGACAGAGAGGGAGAGGGGGAGAGAGAGACAGAGAGGGGGAGAGAGAGACAGAGAGAGGGGGAGAGAGAGACAGAGAGAGGGGGAGAGAGAGACAGAGAGAGAGGGAGAGAGAGACAGAGAGAGGGGGAGAGAGAGACAGAGGGAGAGGGGGGAGAGAGAGACAGAGAGGGAGAGGGGGAGAGAGAGACAGAGAGGGAGAGGGGGAGAGAGAGACAGAGAGGGGGAGAGAGAGACAGAGAGAGGGGGAGAGAGAGACAGAGAGAGGGGGAGAGAGAGACAGAGAGAGGGGTAGAGAGAGACAGAGGGAGAGGGGGGAGAGAGAGACAGAGAGGGAGAGGGGGAGAGAGAGACAGAGAGGAGGAGAGAGAGACAGAGAGAGGGGGAGAGAGAGACAGAGAGAGGGGGAGAGACAGACAGAGAGGGGGGAGAGAGAGACAGAGAGGGGGAGAGAGAGACAGAGAGAGGGGGAGAGAGAGACAGAGAGAGGGGGAGAGAGAGACAGAGAGAGGGGGAGAGAGAGACAGAGGGAGAGGGGGGAGAGAGAGACAGAGAGGGGGAGAGAGAGACAGAACACTCACACACACTTGGCAGACCGAGTTTGCTCCTAGACGGAGCTGGATAAACTGAGTGGGGAGTCGGGGACTGTGTAAGGTGGGAGGGTTTCAGGAGCTCTCCTTGTCCCCGTCCTCATCCTGGCCTTCCTGTCCTGCAGACTGTCTCTGCTACTTCATTAGACACACACAAACAAGCCCTTCCGATTTGGTACAGAGACACCACCTCTCTCCCTCTCCTTTCCACGACTGATTTTAAAAAGTTTAGGGCACAGCAGGGTTGAGAGGAGCCACCAGGAGGGATGGCGAGTGCTCCATCTCTCTAAGGCGCCACCCGGACACGCAGGCCTTGCCCTAAACGTCCATCCTCTCCCACCAGGCGGGGCATCCTTGTCACGGTCATGGAAACCCTGCACTTAGGACTCCCTGGGCCGCCCCAGGACCCAGGCGTCCCGCTCCTTAAAGGACGGTGGCTCCGGTCCGTTTTCTGTTCCTTGCCCCCGGTGGGGAGGGACGGCATTCCTGGGCGAGGGTCACATGCCTGGACCTTATTTCTCGGGGAGGTCTGACGCTGGGTGACTCACTAATTATATTTCATATTCAGATGGATGAAACTCTGCAACCAACCGATGGTTTTCCCACAATCGGCCATAAATCGCCGCTGGGGCGCTAACAGTGCTCACATTCGCTCCTATTAATGCTTCCTGTCTCTGGACGCTGGGCCGGGTCCAGACCCGCTGCACTACAAGGCTTCCTGCTGGAGGAGCGAGGCCTCTAGGCTGCGTTCCAGTTACAACTGGCAGCTAATGCCTTCACACATTCGCAAATCCCAGGCCCGCTGGGGCAGGAGGGGCGAGGTTTGCCTGAGGTCAGCAGTTGCGGACTGGTGAAGCCCCTGGGAGGTGGTTCTGGCCCCCAGGCGGCGCTAGCAGAGTGGGGTCCACACGGGCTCGGAGGCGCAGGTGAAGGGCTTGCAGGGAAGGACTCTTCACCCCGGTCCAAAGGGCCGATTTCTAATTTTGGATGCAAGTTTCCATTCACGTCTGAATTCTCCTTTCCAGGTCGTTTCTCTCACCTGGATGCCTGTGGAGGGCGGGCAGCGACAGCCCAGGACACTGACCGGGGTCCCTTGCAGACTCCTTTTCCCACCTTGCCAAGCTGTTCAAGACGTCACGGGAGGCCAGGTCGGTCAGCACCTCGGGCTTCTGGTAAGCGCCGCCCTCCCTCTGGGAGCTGAGCTCTCCCCTTCTGACTCACTGCTTGGCGCTGACTCATCGTGACGGCGTTTCGTAGACGGCGCGGTCACATTCCTTTCCAACAATTGCTCTGGCCTTGATGTCTAAGGCTCCGTGGGCAGCGAGCCTGTGGATGAGGCGCCGGAAACCACATCCTCTTCATCATCCACGAACGAGGAAGGGCACTGACAACTGGGGACAGGCTGCCCAGCGTCTGCCGGTGCCCTCGGGAGGTGGCGTGGGACGAGGCGCCTGTGCCTGTGTGTACACCGTGGGTGAACGCCGCTCGGTAGTGTGGCCCCTTCGCAGGCAAACTCAGGCCTCCTGGGAGCCCCGAGTTGATGACTGCACCCACCCCTTTTGAGGCCGCACGCCCGAGCCGTCGGTGTGTGCGAACATATCCATGTAGAGACCCATGTCCACGTGTGTGTGTTTTGAAAAGCCTTTCTCACCACATGTTAGGATCACATGTGTTCAAAATCTAGGCACACTTTTCAGAAGTTATTTCTGGAAAAATGTTGAATCTCATAACAGCAATAAAAGGAAAATACCGCCTCAGCCAACATAAATGTCTCTTTGGAACATGCCTGAAAAGCAGCGGAATATTTGTGTAAGTTTCAATTCCAGCCTTCAGAGCGGGCAGCTTGGCCGAGGCCGGGTTCTGCACAGAAGGATTCAGGGTCCCTTTCCGAAAGCCCCTCACTGGACTTCTGGGAACCCAGAACCCATTCCAGGAACCCAGCCTGCCAGCCCCGGCTCCAGATGGGCTTCTCATGCATCCGGCAAAGGGAGTGCCAATGTCAGACACCAGCAGGCCAGGGAAGACGGGCTGTGAAGGGCAGCCGGGGGTGGGCGGCCGGCCTCCAGGACAGGCCTCAGAGGAGGGTGGGGGCTGCAGCCTGCTGTCCTGCGGGAACCGGTGGTTCCACCACACCCATGCTTGTCCTGATGACCCTTATGGTACCAGCCCAGCGGGAGGCTGCTGCTTCTGACCCAGCCATCCTGCAGGCCACCGAGTGCCGGGCTGCCGCTCCTCAGAGGATGAGCGTGGGAATAATCCAAAGGGGTGAGGATGCTGACGGCACCACGGCTGCCGCTGAGGGCCCGAGATGGGCCAGGCCGAGCTCTGTGCTTTGGAGCCAGATCTCATTCAACCCCAGCAGCACATCCCATTTCACATGTGGGAAGGTAGGGGAGTCAGGATCAGAGAGCTGGGCGTCGCACTGGGGAGCAGCTGGGCTGCGATGTGAACCCCAAAGTCTCCCCGAGCTGTACCCCTGGGCTGGACGCTCCAGATCCTCCTCACGCAGCTTTCTTAGGGCTCCCTGAGCACCTGGCTGGACACTTGTGCCTGGAACTCTGGATGGGGGCCCCGCGAGCTGACCTGCAAAGCTGCAGGGTGACTGTGAGGCACTGGCAGCCTTGCGGCCCCTCTGGACCCAGGGCGGGGTGGGCTGGGCATCCCGCCTTCTGGGTCCATCTGGGAGGCAGGGCTATCTCAGATCTGGGGCCTTCTGAGAAAGATGTCAAACTCAAGCTTCCTTGGGAATGGAGGCAGATGGATCCCAGATCACTCTCCTGGGTGAGAAACCAAGCTTTGGGGGTGCCTTTGGGGTCAGGCAGACCTGGACTCACCCAGCTGTCGCCTTTTCTGGCTGCATCACTTAGGTGAGCTCCTGAGCCTCTCTGTGCCTCAGTCTCCCTGTTGATTAGGTCAGGCCAAGGACTAAATGAGCGCAAAGCCGTACCACACCAGCCGGTTCTGGGCCTGTGGGGATTCTTGATCATTTCTTCTCTCTCTCCTGCTGCAGCTCCAGGGTACTGAGATTTGCCCGCCAGATCTGGACTTCATGGCAGGCAGGTTCCCCCGGAGCCAGGATGGTGCCTCGGAGCAGAGGGCACGGGACAGAGCGGGCACCAGCACACGGGCAGGTTTCCAGGCACTTTGGGAAGAAATAAAATTCCACCCGAGAACCTCTCCCCAGCTCTGGCCTTGGCTCCTCTTGCTTGTTTCCAGAAGTGAAAGAAGGCGCAGGAGCCAGCCGAGGCCCACGGGCACCGACAGCAAAGGCCCTCCGGAGTGGGGCAGCGCGGGGCCTGCTGCAGGAGGGCTCTGCTTTCCATTAGGGACGCGACGGCTTGGGAGCTCGGGTCCTTAACCCCCCCGGCGGGTTAACCCTTCCCCACCTCACTGCACCCTGGAAGCACCAGCCATGTTGGCGCTCGCACACACACATGCACACACATACATGCCCACACACAGATGCCCACATGTCTACACACACATGCACGCATATACATGCCCACACACAGATGCCCACATGACTACACACACATGCACCCCACACATGCACACACAGATGCCCACATGACTACGCACACACACATGCATACCCACACATGCACACATACACCCACACATCTACACACACATGCATGCCACACATGCCCCCACACATGCCCACACGTGTGTACAAATGCATGCTCACACATGCACATGCATGTATATATGCACACACACATATACCTGCACATACACACACAGACATATATACATACACACATGCACACACACACACATACACATGCAGACAGGCACATACACTCCCATACATGCAAACACATATTCCTACACAGGGGCACTCCACTCTGGGGCCATGCCATCTGAAGCTCCACAAAGAGTTTCCAAATTACTGAAAGGCCAAGTGAAGGGCGAGCAGAGGAGGAAGGCCTGGAGAGGTGGTGGGGAGGCCAGAGGAGGCCCCTGGGCGAGAAGGACTTGCCAGCTCAGCTGGTGGAGGGAATTGGGGACCAAGTAACCTGGCTCGGTCAGTCTCCCCAAGGCGCTGATGCTCTGTCCCTGGGGATCCTGACCTTCCCAGGTGGAGCTTGGCTGGGACCCCTCAGCTGCTCAGAGCGCCACTGTGGACTGTGACGCCAGAAACAGGGCCAGAGCTCAGAGGTGGCACAGGGACCATGGCTCCCCTCGAAAGATGGCTCAGGGTCACCGGGCTCAGCAGAGGGAGGGCGTGTCAGAGGCGGCAACCGGTTGCTTTAGGAAGATGGGTGGGGGGCACTTGACTCCCAAGGCTGAGGGAGGGGAAAGGTGTGTGCCAACTGCAGGCATCTGGCCTTTGGTTCCCAGAGCACGGCGGGCAGGCATCAGCTCCATTAATGGCTGCAGCCACTGTGCAGGTGGCCGCCACCATGATACCCATTGCACAGATGAGGAGGCGAAGGGCGTGGCGTGTCTCAACCTGACAGGGATGTGTGTATGTGGCCACATGTTGACTTTTTGTTTTAAAATCTGGATTCCACTGGGGAAAAATATCACAATAAAGTCTGTGTGTCACACACAGCAAGTCATGCCTGCTGGGTGAGCCTGGGCACCAAGGGGCCTCTCACTGTGGCTCAGGGTGGGTGCCAGGTCCCCGTATGAACCTGGGGCTGGCCGTGGGGAGGTCTCTGGGGCTTTTCAGAGACTCTATGGTTGAACCTGGCACTGGGTGCCACTCCCTCAAGGGTGCCACTCTCTTCCTCCCTGGGTCCCCTTCCTGGCCCCCACCTTCCCTCTCTCAGGTCCCCACTCTGACAGCGGCTGTAGCCCTCTGCTCCCAGCCCAGGGCAGTCCTGGCATCTAGCATCACAGTCATGTGTTCAAGGGCCAACCTTTGCACAAGGTGAGCTGGTCCCGCAGGGATGCGGGAAGGGTGAGAATATAAAAACCACGGGGACAAGGGCAGCCCAGCTAACACCCTCCAGCAGCTTCTCCAGGCCGAGCGCTTGGGCAGGCCGTAGCTGCCTCCTTGCTCCATCTCTGCAGTGTTTCACAGATGAGAAATCCGTGCAGGGAGGTTAGCGGTGTGGTCCAGTGCCACAGAGCTGGCATGCGCTGCTCTGGCTGAGAACTCTGTGAGGCCTTGGAAATATTCCTGCACGTGGAGCAGCCTGGTCAGGCCCCACCTGCACCACAGCTGCTGAGGGCAAGAGGGAAGGACGGGTCCGGATCTTGCATCCCCGGAGGAATTTCTCCTCCACGCACCAGGGAATGTTGCCTGACGACGGAATCAGGTTTCTTTCCCCGTAACCCTTCCACCATCAGGGTTCCCAGAAAGCCAGGGGCTGCTGCCATCGTGCCCAGAGGGGGTGCACCCTAAGAGCCCCATCTGCAGGAGGGGAACAGAGCCCCTTCAGAACAGAAACCAGGAACAGGGGAGGGACAAGGGAGCGAGGGCAGGAGGCCGGGTGCCCTCAGTTTCTCTCCATCCTCGGGATGGAATGAGTGAGGAGCTGGGTCCATAGGGACAGGATTTGGGGGATCCCAGGGGCTGGGGTTGCTCATTCTTTCCCAAGGAGGAGCCAGGGGAAAACGAAGCTCATAGGGAATGTCGGGTTCACTTGGGCCTGGTGGACTCCGGGTCTCAGAGGCAGGGCACCCACACGTCTCTCACCAGCACGCACCAGGCCCCTGTAGCCTGCCATAATCACAGCGAATTACATGACACTGCATTACCCAGGGACTGCTATTGCGAACATGTCGGGAGAGGAAACTGAGGCACGGAGCTGCCAGAGTCGCGCAGCCCACAACACCGGAAGGCAAAGCAGCTGCCTGGGTGGAGCCCAGAACCAGAGCTGTCCCCTCGCTGGGCAGGGTCCAGAACCCAGGGTCTGCTTCTTTCTCAGAGTAGCAAGAAGACATGGCAGAGCTGCCCCCCAGGCCGGAGGCTGGCGAACTGGAGGTGCGCCGCTGTCTAAGCAAACCGGGCACGAGGAAACGCATTCGCAAACCTCCCAGGTGAGTGGTGATTAGTGGCATCACAGAAACGGCCTCCTCAACTGGGCGGGAAGAACCCCTCACAACTGACTCCCCGCGATGCTCCATGCCCCGTGTGCCTGACCTCCTGGGGGAAGGAGCAGGAGGAACCCAAGGCCACCAGTAGGGCCTGGAGTCTGTAGGTGACCCGGTGACCATCCCGGTTTGCAGGGGACTGAGAGTCTTTCTGGGATGTGGGACTTTCAGCGCCAATGCAGGACAGTCGGTCACGCCCGCACGGCCTCACACTGTGCCGTGGAGTCCCCAGCAGGGCAGCACTGGGCTGGAGGACGGAGGATGCTGCCGGCATCACGGGGCGGGGGGGTCACATGCTGGGCATAGTGTCTGATTTCCCCTCAGGGGGAGGCTTCATCAATGCCCCATCCTTGGAAAGCGTCGCCCAGTCGGGCCATAGAGCTGGGACCATCACCCAAGGCTGAACCGCGTCCGCGGGAGACGGGATTCCCAATGCTCAGGAGCCCTTGGGACTAAAAAGAACACCTGCCCCCGGTGACAGCGTGCTGTCTTTGAAACAGCTCTGTGTGAACGCACCCAGCAAAGGCAGTCCTGGGAGCCACGTGGCAGGGACCCATTTCCTTTCCCAGCTCTCACAGGCTGAGCCGCTCTTGCTATGAACGTAGGTGGCCTCGGTATGTTCTCCAGGAAGTTTGTAAGTGGAGGATAGAGTCGGTTGGGAAGCAAGGCTCAGACCTCTTGGGGTGGTGGCAGCAGCTGTAGGAGACTCTCCCAGGCTTGTGACATTGTTCTCAGGGCAACCTGGGGGCTTCATGAAAACCCACACAGCCCCAGGCTTTTCCAATGGGGTGGGACCAAAAGTGACACTTTCTAGGTTGACCAGGAGGGCTGCCACCAGGGTCCCTGTAGAAAGAGGGATGCAGGCAGATGGCAGGAAAATCCTTGAGCTTTAAGGGGTAAGCTCACAGAGCCCTTAAAAAATATGATTGGATTGCAAATGTGGACTTGTCGACACAGACATTGTGGAAGGCGGGCACGTCCAGCCTTGCACACCGAGGGCTCTTCCATGACTGGAACCCGAGTCCCACGCAGCCTGACCAACCTCTCATCCCCAAAGCCTGCTGGGGAGTGTCTGGGGACAGGAGCGAACATTCACAATGTCCTTTGGTTGTTTAATTTTGAATTTTCTCCGAACACCGTGACTGTGAGCATCCGCCACAAACATCAGCAGAGTCCAGTGACGATGTGGACACATGCGGACCCGCCAGATGCTGCTGGTGGGCAGGCGACACGGCGCAGCCACTGTGGAAAACAGCCCGCAGTTCCTCGACACGGTAAGCAGGAGTCCGATGACCCAGCAATTCCACTGTCAGGTAAGTCCCCAAGAGAAATAGAAACATACATCTTCACAAAAGCTTGGAAAAGGGTGTTCGTAGCAGCATGACTCATAAACATCAAAAAGGAGAAACAGCCCGAACGCCCGTCCGTGGATCAACAGATCAGCACAGTGTGGCCCGTCCACACGACACGGTGTTAGCCACAGGGAGGAGTGAGGCACTGGCGCAGGCCACAGAGTGGGCGAATCTGAGACACGTGGCACTGAGTGGAAGAGCCAGTCACGAAACATCACATGCTGTCTGATTCCACTCATCTGACTTTCCAGACCAGCCAAATCCACAGAGACGGAAAATGGGTTCGTGGTCGCAGTGGCTGGGGCAGGGGGGCGTGGGGAGAATGAGGAGTGAGTGCTAATAGGTGTGTGCTTTCTTTTTTCAGCGATAAAAATGTACTAAAATTTATTGTGATGGTTGCACAACTCTGTGGCTATGCTGAAAACCACCGACTTAGACATTTTAATGGGTGAATTGTTTGCTGTGTGAACCATATCTCAATAAAGCTGTTTTTAAAATGCAATTATTGCACAGTGGAAACATTTTTCAGGATTTCTAGTTTTCTGGAGCACTTAAAATTTCTCCAAAATGGCCTAAATCTGTCTGCAGGAGGAGCTACGAGGTATTAGATTTTGAGGGACAATTTCTATCTGTGAGACAAATGTCTGTGTCCACGTGGCTGTGTCCAGGTGAAAATGAGGTTCGTCCAGAACCTGTCGGTGCCTGAGTTCTTCAGATGATCAAGTCTTCCGGGAAGCGGGGTGCCCTCCTTTCAGCCCTTGGCTTTTTTATATGGACGATTCTAACATATGCACCCTGTTTCTTGGACTCCTTAAATGAGAGAAGTATCTGCAACGTGGGTGTCGTTATAACTGATTCTGTGCAGTGACACCGTGATGTCCCCAGCACTGAACGGCCCACCACAGATGGCTCAGCCATCGTTAGAGCTGGCTTGTGTGGCAGGTCCCATCTCTCTGCTGTCAGGACACTGGCTGTGGCCCTGATGGCCCTCGGCTGACTCCCCACCATGAGTACTCCCCCCGTGCTCATGAAGTGCTGGGGCTGCAGCCATCGGAGAGCTGAATGGTTGGAACCATTCACCGCCTGGAGGGGAGTGGCCTCTGAGCAAGGCTGTCCCATCTCAGCAGAGAAGGAGTGCGGTCCCAGGGATGCCTCCACCTTGGGACCTTACCCAGCATGTGACCTTGAGGACGATGCAGAGAGCGTCTCTAGGGCTTGGTCCAGTGCCTGGCACGGGTGGGTGTGGCAAAGCATTAAGTCAGTGAGTGAACCAGCAAATAAATGGGCAGAAAAGTCGCAGGTGCAGCCCGGGAAGGGCTCCCTTCTGGCATCGAGGATCTCAGTCCTGCTCTGATAGGCAAAGCTGCCAGTTGCCTGCAGAGATGCAGCACACGTAGGATGTGGATCCCAAACTCGCAAAAGCCGCGGAGCCGGCCTGGGAGACCTGCCTGCTCCACAATTCCTCATCGTTTTCCATGGGGCACTTTCTGCCCTGCTGGGGGGGGGGCACTTTCCACCCTGCTGGGGGGGGCACTTTCTGCCCTGCTGGTGGGGGGGCACTTTCCACCCTGCTGGTGGGGGAGTCTTTGACACCTGAAGCATTGAGCTATGTCGACTCCGCGAAGGACTTCATCGACTGATCAACTTCCATTTAAATAGCGAGTTTCAGACAACATCGTAACCCACACATGGGGGGCTGTGGATGACTCAGCAAACCGATGGGAGACTGTCACCAAAGGAGCATCCCCTTACACCTGACACGGACTGTCACCAAAGGAGCATCCCCTTACACCTGACGTGGAGTGTCACCAAAGGAGCATCCCCTTACACCTGACGTGGACTGTCACCAAAGGAGCATCCCCTTACACCTGACACGGACTGTCACCAAAGGAGCATCCCCTTACACCTGACGTGGACTGTCACCAAAGGAGCACCCCCTTACACCTGACGTGGACTGTCACCAAAGGAGCACCCCCTTACACCTGACGTGGACTGTCACCAAAGGAGCATCCCCTTACACCTGACGCGGAATGTCACCAAAGGAGCATCCCCTTTCGCCTGACATGGACTGTCACCAAAGGAGCACCCCCCTACACCTAACGCGGACTGTCACCAAAGGAGCATCCCCTTACACCTGATGTGGAGTGTCACCAAAGGAGCAACCCCTTACACCTGACGTGGAGTGTCACCAAAGAAGCATCCCCTTACACCTGACGTGGAGTGTCACCAAAGGAGCACCCCCTTACACCTGACGTGGACTGTCACCAAAGGAGCACCCCCTTACACCTGATGTGGAGTGTCACCAAAGGAGCATCCCCTTACACCTGACGTGGAGTGTCACCAAAGAAGCATCCCCTTACACCTGACGTGGAGTGTCACCAAAGGAGCACCCCCTTACATCTGACGTGGAGTGTCACCAAAGGAGCATCCCCTTACACCTGACGTGGAGTGTCACCAAAGGAGCACCCCCTTACACCTGACGTGGAGTGTCACCAAAGGAGCATCCCCTTACACCTGACGTGGACTGTCACCAAAGGAGCATCCCCTTACACCTGACACGGACTGTCACCAAAGGAGCACCCCCTTACACCTGACGTGGACTGTCACCAAAGGAGCACCCCCTTACACCCGACGTGGAGTGTCACCAAAGGAGCACCCCCTTACACCTGACGTGGACTGTCACCAAAGGAGCACCCCCTTACACCTGACGTGGAGAGTCACCAAAGGAGCATCCCCTTACACCTGACGTGGAGTGTCACCAAAGAAGCATCCCCTTACACCTGACGTGGAGTGTCACCAAAGGAGCACCCCCTTACACCTGACGTGGAGTGTCACCAAAGGAGCATCCCCTTACACCTGACGTGGAGTGTCACCAAAGGAGCATCCCCTTACACCTGACGTGGAGTGTCACCAAAGGAGCATCCCCTTACACCTGACGTGGAGTGTCACCAAAGAAGCATCCCCTTACACCTGACGTGGAGTGTCACCAAAGGAGCACCCCCTTACACCTGACGTGGACTGTCACCAAAGGAGCACCCCCTTACACCCGACGTGGAGTGTCACCAAAGGAGCACCCCCTTACACCTGACGTGGACTGTCACCAAAGGAGCACCCCCTTACATCTGACGTGGACTGTCACCAAAGGAGCATCCCCTTACACCTGACGCGGACTGTCACCAAAGGAGCATCCCCTTACAGCTGACGTGGAGTGTCACCAAAGGAGCACCCCCTTACAGCTGACGTGGACTGTCACCAAAGGAGCACCCCCTTACACCTGACGTGGAGTGTCACCAAAGAAGCATCCCCTTACACCTGACGTGGAGTGTCACCAAAGGAGCACCCCCTTACACCTGACGTGGAGTGTCACCAAAGAAGCATCCCCTTACACCTGACGTGGAGTGTCACCAAAGGAGCACCCCCTTACACCTGACGTGGAGTGTCACCAAAGGAGCATCCCCTTACACCTGACGTGGAGTGTCACCAAAGGAGCATCCCCTTACACCTGACGTGGAGTGTCACCAAAGGAGCACCCCCTTACACCTGACGTGGAGTGTCACCAAAGGAGCACCCCCTTACACCTGACGTGGAGTGTCACCAAAGGAGCACCCCCTTACACCTGACGTGGAGTGTCACCAAAGGAGCATCCCCTTACACCTGACGTGGAGTGTCACCAAAGGAGCATCCCCTTACACCTGACGTGGAGTGTCACCAAAGGAGCACCCCCTTACACCTGACGTGGACTGTCACCAAAGGAGCATCCCCTTACACCTGACGTGGAGTGTCACCAAAGGAGCATCCCCTTACACCAGACGTGGACTGTCACCAAAGGAGCATCCCCTTACACCTGACGTGGAGTGTCACCAAAGGAGCATCCCCTTACACCTGACGTAGACTGTCACCAAAGGAGCATCCCCTTACACCGGACGTGGAGCTGGCAGTGACCACGGATCAGGTCCTGGGTGTCTAAAAACAAAATCCAGCTGGAGGCAGCACAGTGAGGTGGGGCCTGGGCACCTGGGCCCCCTGCGCAGGCAGCGGCCTCGGGGCAGCAGCAGGTCCAGTCCCATCAGGTCCCTGCTGGTGCCAGGCTCTGCACATTTGGCTCCCGGGGCCTGCGGTAATGCGGCTCGCTTTTTCTTATTTCAGTGTCTGTGGGAACATCTTCCGGGACAGGTCCTTTGTAAATCTTCATGGAAATGATCTTGAACGAAAGGCCTGCATCACTTCACTGCTGTTGGAAGGCGGGCGCCGGCCTCCCTGAGTCTGCAGGCTTTCCGGCCCTGAGCACGGCACACATGGGTTTATTACCCATCCCATCTTCTGGGGCCAGGAAATCCATTTCTCAATGCAGTTCACTTGATTGGTCCGAAGTGCACAGGGGGACAGAGCACTGTCCTGCTTCAGCAGGGGACATAGATGCCGGGTGCCAGGGACATGGGCCCCCAGTCCTGGGTGGCAGCGGAGGGTGGGCCATGGAGAACTGGTGTCTGCCTGGGTGACCTCCTCCCCGGGTTCCTCCACAACTGTGGAGCCAGGGCTGAGGAGGAGGCCACGGGGGTGACAGGGTGTCCTGAGGCCACTCCCTGCTGTATCTAGAGAACTCCAGAGCCGTGGACCCCTGCAGGGAAGGGGAGAGGATGGCGAGTGTATGCTGGGAGCCATCAGACACGCTCACAGAACCACCGGCACTGCCCAGCCCTGTTTGCACGGTCATCAGTGTGCACGAGAGAGCCACGTGGGGACGTCAAGCCACGTGCTTCAGGCTGTGCCCGGGCGCAGGTGGGCAGGTGAGGCCAGTGGCTCCGTGATGCCAAGGATGCAATGCAGGCTTTCATTGCTTGTATAAAACGGGATAGGCATCTGTCTGAGACTGCAAATTTGGTTTTGACGGATGGAGATGACCTGTCATAGAAGGCCGGCTGGAAGATGGACTTCTATTCTCCCCAGTCTCCCAGAGGCAGCGTTGCTCACACAGATATGACCAACCTGGGCCACAGGGTGGGCTCGGGCCCCATGTCACTGTCCCCAAGGGTTAAAGAGCCCACGGCCTCCTGCCCTACCTAGGGCAGCCCTCAGGAGCCACACAGAGTCCCGGTGGGATGCACAGCGCACTGCAGGGTGGCTGCAGTCCCAAAGACAGGTGGGTGTCTGCAGGGCTGGGAGGTTAGGACCCTCACACTACTGGTGGGAGTGTGAACCATGCAGCCGCCATTGGAGTACAGGTTACCAAAGCCGTCAGATGACCCAGCGATGCCATTCCTAAGAATATGCTCAAGAGCAACGAGGATGCCTCTCGACGCACACGCCTGCCCGGACGGCCACTACGGACTCTTCACAACGGCGAGAGGCCGCAAATGTCCACCAGTGGACGCACGCAGATAGAAAATGTAGCTTTCATGCCGTGGAATATCATTTGGCCATAAAAAGGAATGGGAGAATGACACCTGCTGAACATGGCTGAGCCTCAGAAACCCCACGCTGAGTAAAGAAGGCAGGCCCTAAGGATGGACACTGCACAGTCCCTTTTACGTGAAACGCCCAGGAGAGGCGAAGCCACAGAGACAGAGAGGACATGAGTGATTACCAGGGGCTGGGGGACGGGGGAGGAATGGGGCGGGGCTGCTAATGGTCAGAGGCTTCTTTTCGGGGGATTGAAATCTCTAAGGTCAGACAGTGGTGATGGTTGTGCCGGTCGGTGACTATACCAACAGTCACACTTCCAAAGGGAAAATAATATGGTACGTGAATTATGTCTCAATAAAACTGACGTACACGTTACAGAGCTGATATATACGTAAGTATATACATCATAAAAGGGAATATATGTATATTATATAGGTTTTATTTATACAGTTGAGCATCATTATACACAGATTTTTTACTCCTGAATTTGCCTGCTTGCTACAATGTACCTGTAACCCCCAAATCAATCCACGAAGCGCACCCGAGGTCATTCCCGGCCCGGCACTGAGGGCGAAAGGGCCAGGCTGTCAGGCAGGCACACTCCCCGCCGGGTCCGCTCTGCCCACGTCTCAGCCTTGTACTGTGAACACGTGTTCTTTCCGGCTAACTTAGTGCCACGTTGTCCACATTTGGTTTTTTGTGGCTGATTTTACTGTTTAAAATGGCCCCAAGCACGGTGCTTAAGTGCCGTCTGGAGTGCCCAGGCACAGGGAGGCTGCAAGACACCTCATGTAGAATCGCGTGTGTTAGGGAAGCTTGGCTCAGGCTGAGTTACAGTGAGGACGGCTTGGCAGTGTATCCAGGCGCACCTCCTTTCACCGCACTTCTCTTTACTGGGCTTTGCGATGTTGCTTTTTTTTAAACAAATGGATACTCTGTGGCAACCTCGAATCCAGCAAGTCTTCTGGTGCCATTCCTCTCACAGCAGGTGCTAACTTCATGTAGCTGTCACTTTTTTGGCAATAAAGTATTTTTAAATGGAAGTATGCACATTGTTTTTGGACACGATGCTATTGCACACTTCACATACCATAATACAGCATAGCCCAAAACATTTGTGTCACTAGCTTTATTGCAATGTGTACTTTATGGTGACGATCTGGAACCAACTCTGGGAAATCTCCGAGTATGCCTGTGTGACGTAAGGTGTTTTTAAGCAGAACCACGTGCAGAACAAGGTTGTTTATCGACCAGTTGATGGAAATGTGAGCAGAGGCCGGCAGGAACCTAACCCAGAGTTTCTCCCAGGAGCGACGGCTTGGTGTCTGCCAATTCAGCGTTGCCGGCAACTTCATAGAGCAGAACTACAGCTGAGAATAACGAGAACGAACTGTCTACATATATCAACGAGCAAACTGCACCTCATTCAGCCAAAGGGCTCTCCAAATTCGGCCGGAGCTAAATCGGCAGCGACCTTCTGAGGGACTCCCACAGGAAGGACCTCACATGGGAGGTATCAGGAGATGTTTCCACAGAATCCCATGGCTGGGAGCTCCTCTGGAGGCCTGGAGCACACAGGAGAGCAGAATGTGGCTCCGGTTGGTGTGTGCCCCGTGTGCCTGCGAACACCCTGGACGTCTGGGTCAGCCTGGGACAGTGGCTTTGCTCAGGGTTAGTAACGAGCCATCCGACAGACGGCAGAACCCAGCTTTCTGCCAGGCTTCCTGTATGCCCTGTCCTGCCCGCCTGATACTTTTCAAGCCCCAGACACAGTCTTTAGTTTGGGTCTTATAGAGTCCCCGCCAAAGGGAGCGGGGCTCCCCAAGAGGTGTCAGCCTCAGCACACGGTCACCAAGATGTCTTCTTTTAAAAATACAGGGACAACCAAGGGTTTAATAAAGGGGTCGCTTAAAATGACCAAATCTAACATCCCCTTTGCTCTAAAGCACATATCCCCAGTGACAAATGCATTCGTTGGCTTTTAATTTATTCATCTGTTTGGGAAACATTCCTTTCTTCCTTCCTTTTTTTTTTTTTTTTTTTTTAAGATGGGGTCTTGCTCTGTTGCCCAAGCTGGAGTGCAGCGATATCACAGCTCACCGCAGCCTCGACCTCCAGAGCTCAAGCAATCCTCCAATCTCAGCCTCCTGAGTAGCTGGGACTACGGGCGCATGCCATCATTCCAGCAAATCTGAAATCTGTTTGTAGAGACAGGGCCTTACTGTGTTTCCCAGGCTGGTGTCAAACTCCTGCACTCAAGCAATCTGTCCTCTTTTCCTCCCAAAGCGTTGGGATTACAGGCATCAGCCACTGTGCCTGGCCCAAACGCTTCTTGAACCCCACTCCGTGTCAGGCTTGGTGGGGGCACTGAGTGTAGCCTTGCCCTTGACAAGCTCCCTTGATAGAGACGAGAAAAAGGGGACTGGCTTCCGGGTGACAAGTGCCAAAAGCAAACAGAGAACACCCACAGCCGTTTCCTATGCTCAAGGTAAGTCTGGGTCTGGGATCTAAGCGGTTGAAGAAAGACGTGTGCACACACAGTCGCTCATCTCTTGCTCCTGGGGTAGAGTAACTGACTTCACGTGCATACGTGGAGGGCGTGCAAGGTGGAAAAGACAGAGAGATGAGAGGAAGCGCTAATGAGCACGCGTGGTCTTGGTAGGGTCAGAGCCAGCAGGACCCATTTCCTCGACTCCAATGCGCCCAGTCGCCCTGTGGCTCCGAGACTCCAGGGAATGAATAATTGCTGGAGGAGGAAATGTGCTCCTAAGACTAGAAAACCACCGTTGGGATCTGAAGCATCAGGACCTCAGCCCCACACTTTCAGCAAGGGCAGGGTCGATATCTTGAGAGAAAGGAGGAGAATGGTGTGTGCATTTTGCTGGTGGTGGTCAGAGGACAAAATCCGGGAAGCCGATTGACGGGGCCTGCAGGTCAGACCCTTCACACCCAGACAGCCCCGTTCCGACGGGAGGAGACCCAGCCTGGAGGCCAGAGCACTCGGCTGGGGCCAGGTTCGTCGAAGCTGTGGAAGGGACTTAGGGCAGAGCAAAGGTCCAATGACAGAGGCACTTTTTCTTTTTGCCCAAACATGGTCGGAGAAGCATGAGAGGGCCCTCGTCTAAGGCATTTCTAGGACATTCCTTTGCCCGTTTCTTCACCAGCCCCCAGGAGCCAAGGGCCAGGAGTACAGGCAGCATCCTCAGACCTCAGTCACCAGAACGGTGGCATCGCATAAGCAGGAGAGTCTCTTTAGCTCAGATGGGGAAGCAGATGCCTGATATGAATCGGGAACCACACAACCAAGCTGCTAGCAAATTTGTTGAAGACCCACAATATGCTGTGGACACACAAAGGCAGCATCTGCGGCTGATCTGTCCAGCCGTGGTGGCGGCGGGGGTGGGGGTGGGGTGGGCGTTTCGATGTAACTTAATTAAAACTAAGTAACGCGGAAGCTTCAGTGCCTCCATCGAGCAACCAAGCATGTTTCCCGGGCTGGTGTCTGCCGTCGGGGACACCCGAGCCTGCAGCGCCTCCCCCGTCTCCTGACAGGGCTGCTGCTCTGAGCCTCTGCTGCCCCGCTCAAGCCTTGAGGAGGCAGACACAGGCGCTGAGCGCTCAGAACCACGAGAGTCGGACAGGGAAAGAGAGGGCTGCGGGACTCGAATGCGAGGCGCATCTGTGGAGGGAGGTGTCCCCTGCACACTCGGGGTCTCTGATCAATGCCTGACGGGAATCCACTGATTTAAGGAGCGCAGGATGCTGTTGCTGACAAGTATTCCCAAGCCCCAGAAGTGTGGCTCTCAGAAGCCTTCTGTAGTACATGACCCACGCTCGCAACTTCCATCGCCCGGGTGCTGCAGAAATCTCAGCAGCTTCCTCTGTGTAGCTTGGGGGACGTGCTGGTCCCCGCGGCACTTGAAGTGCAGCATGGCCGTGTCTCCACTGGGGCTTTTATTCCCGTTTCCTCCTGGAGTGTGGGACCCTGGGCTTTTTCCTCTCTTGGTCCCTTCCCTGACTCCCTCCCTGTCCCCTGCTCCCTGCCGCTCCAGACTGTGGTGTTTGGGTCAGAAGTTAGCCTGGTGGCAGCTTCAATTTGACGCCAGGAGCCTCATCCTCTTCTCTTATCCCTTCTCTCACCACAGCTCCCTACTTGCCTGCTAGAAAGCCACCCTGGGTCCTCGAAAATCCTCTCAACAGGCCAGGCGCAGTGGCTCACGCCTGTAATCCCTCCACTTTGGGAGGCTGAGGTGGGCAGATCTCCTGAGGTCAGGAGTTCAAGACCAGCCTGGCCAACATGGCAAAACCCCGTCTCTACTAAAGATACAACAATTAGTCAGGCATGGTGGTGGGTGCCTGAGGTCCCAGACACTTGAGAGGTTGAGGCAGGAGAATTGCTGGAACCTGGGAGACGGAGGTTGCAGTGAGCCGAGATTATGCCATTGCACTCCAGCCTGGGCGACAGAGTGAGATTCCGCCTCAAAAAAAAAAAAAAATATTCCTCTCATTAGATGTTGACAGGGCTCACCCGAAATGGACGGAAACGCTGGTGACATGAGGCCGAGGAGAGGCTGGACCCAGGGAGGCCACTGGGTAGTGGACGGATGACAAGGGCCGACGGCTTACGGTTCACATGCCCCACGGGGTCTCAGGTCTGCGCACACTCAGTGGAAACTGCACTCCGAGGGCCACACAG
The DNA here is from genome assembly GCF_030222135.1 of Aotus nancymaae. Taxonomy (NCBI): domain Eukaryota; kingdom Metazoa; phylum Chordata; class Mammalia; order Primates; family Aotidae; genus Aotus; species Aotus nancymaae. The sequence continues at coordinate 465,337 of NW_026988467.1, read as the reverse complement.
TCATTCTGCTTTTTACTTTCAGTACAGTGTTCAATAAATCATTGAGAGAGCCAGCACCTCCCCTGAAACGCTTTGTGTTAGTGAGTTGCCCAACTGCAGCTGATACGCGCCTCTGAGCTTGTTTAAGGTGGGTGCGGGTCACTGGGTTTGCCCTGTGAACTGCATTTTTGACTTAGGATATTTTCAACTCGCAGTGGGTTTATTGGGACTTGCCCCCGTTCCGAGTGAAGGAACATCTTCTCTTAACAACGGCACACGAGTTTTCCGCAAAAAGATTCTTCTGAAAACAAATCAGCCCTCCCTCCCGGCCCATAGCCTTTCCTACTCAGCCCTCCCTCCCGGCCCACAGCCTTTCCTACTCAGCCCCTCCTCCCGGCCCACAGCCTTTCCTACTCAGCCCCTCCCTCCCGGCCCACAGCCTTTCCTACTCAGCCCTCCCTCCCGACCCACAGCCTTTTCTACTCAGCCCTCCTCCCGGCCCATAGCCTTTCCTACTCAGCCCCTCCTCCCGGCCCACAGCCTTTCCTACTCAGCCCTCCCTCCCGGCCCATAGCCTTTCCTACTCAGCCCTCCCTCCAGGCCCACAGCCTTTCCTACTCAGCCCTCCCTCCCGGCCCATAGCCTTTCCTACTCAGCCCTCCCTCCTGGCCCATAGCCTTTCCTACTCAGCCCCTCCCTGCATCCAGGCTGCCTCTCCTGGTCCACACACGACCCCGTGGCTGCCTCTGGCCCACCCCTCCCTCACAGGCACCCACAGCCTCCCCCACCCTGGGCCAGGTCCCCCATTTCGAAGCCACTCCTGGCTCCCTCTGGGCCCCCTCCTCTCCCCAACGTCAAACAGCAGCATGGGGCACTGGGTCGGGGCTGCTGGAGCCGCCCGCCTCCCCCACTCAGGAACAGGCTCCCGAAGGCCAGGCCGTGCCCGTTCCCACCTCTGCCCTGGCTCTGAGCTCTGCACAAGTGGAAGAAGGGTGAGCATTTGCTGGGAGAACGAGTGGATTTATCTCCGTTTCCCGAGCTCCCTGGCTGCCTCCTGCACCATAACATCTTCTCTAGGAGGAGAACGGGGCTCCAGGTCCCTGCAGATCCAGCTCCAGGTCCAGGGGCACTGGACGTGTGCCTCACAGCCAGCAGGGACCCATCAGCCAAGCTGATAGCCGCTCCCCGGGAACGCTCCGCCGAGGCCATGACCCGCGCAGTCACAGAATGTCAGGAAGTGAGACCCTCGGGTGGGTCTGAGCAGATGACCCCCCGGCTGAGGCTTGAAATGGCTCCCTCTGTCCTTTCGGGGAAGTCCCAGCTTAGGATGGAAGTGGGGCTGTTGAAGCCCTTCCTCCTGTCCAGCCCCACCCAGGCCTTCTGGAACATCCCACCGCACAAGCCCTGCAGATCGGGGAGGGGGTCGGGTCCCAGTTACCCCAGTTCTCACCACACACAGCTTGACCCACGGCGGCCCTCGGGAGACACAGGAACTTCCCCGCTTCACAGGCTTATTCACTCTCCCCTCGGGCTGCATGCGTGGTGTCTTCAGCCTACAGAATTCTGGAAGAATTCCGAGGAAAAAAGAGCCCATCGCCCAGAAACCCTGTCAACGGAGCTTCCCCCAGACTAAACAAAGCCCACGGTGGGCGAGCGTGGTCCACAGGCCTCAGAGCCTGGCGGCCAAGTCTGCTGCCACCGGTGGGAGGGAGAGGAGGATGCTGGCTCCTGAGTTACGCCCCGGGGAGGGGACAGTGAAGGGCCCCTTTGTTCACCCGCACACGTGCGCGGCTACCTTAACGAGAGTGGCGGCTGCACACCTGCATCGAAGGACACGCTCTTCCCAGCCCCCACGTGCCAGCGCTCCTGGAGGTTCGGGCTGCAGGGGCCGCGAGGGATCTGGGTGGAAGTCCAGTGGGACCAGCCGAGGGGAGGAGTCCAAAGAGCTGCTCAGTCCCCTCCCAGCACTGACATCTTCCTACTGATTCTCAGATGAACTGCACCCTCATTTAAAGAGGGGTAACTGAGGCCAGGAGGGGTGAACCCTGCAAGCCAGCTGTCCTGCCCTCCACCTGATGCCTTTTCTGGATATCCTGTGGCTGTCACCGCCCAGCTCCTCCCTTTGCCAGCAGGGGCCTCATGCCGCTCACATCTGCAGGGCCATGAATGTACGGACGGGCCGGCCACCAGCTGGGTCTTCTGGAAGGCAGACGTGGCTTTTGAAGAAGAGTTTTGGCCCAACACGCAGGAGAGCACCTCGATAAAAGCCCAGTGGGGCTGGGAGTGCGGGGGTGAGCCACCCCAGAGCCTGCCGTAGCCTGCAGGCACTGACCAGGCGGGGAAAGATGTCTCTGAGACGGGGCTCTCCCGCCTCTCCCGGGTCTGTGGGTCTTAGCGTTGCTTCTGATTTGTGCGTGTGATCACAGAAAAGAGAAAATAAAAACAAAATCATGGTCCCTGCCCATAATCAGGACCTGGGCTGGGTTTGTGTTTGATTCCTTGTGAGCTCTTGGCTCTGAGTCTCTCGTGGGCTTTTCTCGGAGGGGAACAGAGGTGACTTTGTCAATGCTCAACTAAATGCAGCCCAGCCCTCGAGGCCTGGAGGACAGAGGACAGTGCTGGCTGAGGTGGGCAGCACAGGAGGTGCTGTTTCCCCCAAGTCCCTCGGGATCCTGTTCCAATGAGGACGTTCTGGGGGGAGGAGGAGGACCCCGGGATGGAGGGCCGTGCTGCTGATGTCGGGTAGAGGGGCTGGGCACTGACCCATGGGCTTCTCTGGTGATCTGCGGGGAGGTCAGAGGCTCCTGGGGCCCCTCCCAACCACAGTCCTATAGCCCGGTTGGAAGAGAAAAGGGGTCGGGACCACCGAAAGTGCCTCTGAAACCACAGCTGGGGAGAAGATGGAGAGAAGGGCTCAATCTGTCTTCTCCCTGGGGAGAAGTCTGGGGGTGCACTCCAGCCTGGATACACCCCCACTCCACAGCAATTCCTAGCCAGTGGACTCCGCCCCCAAGATAAGCTCTTTACACCTAATGAGGCTTCACCTGTTTACCTGGGAGGCAGGTTCTAGGTAGGTGCCACCATCGGCGACTGCCAAGCCTCAGGTGGGCACACGGTGGGAATGCCTAGTCCTGGGGGAGTTAGGAGTCGCCACCGTGGGGCAGGGGAATTGCCTAGTCCAGGCTTCCAGAGAAGCCAGAAACCCAAATCCCGCCGTGTTCACAGGTGCGCACACAACACGCACTCACTCACACGCTTCGGGCCCCCGAGAGTGTGCTGGGCTTATGAGGTGTCTTCAGGTCCTCAAACACCTGCCGGGGCCGGGCCTTGCCATCGCCTCTCCAAGGGGCAACGCTCACCAGGAGCTGCAGAAGCTGGCGAGGATGGAACAGCACCACCGCGGACTCCTGGACCCCTGGCGACCGCCGAGCATCCCGCACAAACAGCTGGGCAGGACTTGCCCATAAATCCTGCTCAACAAGCTCTTAACAATGAAATACCCTGCTATTAGCCGAGACAGCCACTTACTCAAAACAAATACTATTCAGAGCGGAGCTCAAACGCATTTCCCCGATTGTCGGTTCCTGGCCGGGGTACTTCAATCTCTCTATTTATGAAACAATAATGGAATTCTGTTTAGCGGCTCGGAGTTCACTGCCTCTGATAAGTTTGCATTCCAACTTTGCCCCTGGCCATCGAGCCTTCCTATTACCTCCCTGTCCCGGTTCACAGACGGATGAGTCATCACCCAGATAGCAACACGACCTTTACCCACACACTATTATCAAAGCCGACGTTCACGGCGTTTTCAAAGGTTGCGTTCTGACAGAGGATGGGACTGGGATGCTGGGCTGGTCCCGACGACCCAGACGGTGTCTCGCTGCTGCTCAGGTGGAGAGGGAACCCCTGGTCTGCATGGCTTCCCACACGCTTCACTGAGGCCCCCCTCACTCCCCAACTTAGGACCCTCCACAGGGGCAGGTTCACTTCGGGTAACTGCCCAAACCTGCAGCTTTCACTCAACACATGTCTGAGCCAGGCCACGTGCCAGGAGCTGGGGCAGAAGATGGGGTCAATAGGACGCAGTCCCTGTCCTCAGGGGCGATGTCCCTGTGAAAGGCACCTGGATGTGTTCCCTTGCCCTTGTAATTAACTGCAGAAAGACAGCTGGACTGAGGCTGCACCAAGAGTCCAAATTCAGCCCAGAATGCAGTGCCTCCACGTCCAAGTTCATGCCCGGAGCGGGCTGCCTCCACGTCCAAGTTCATGCCCGGAGCGGGCTGCCTCCATGTCCAAGTTCATGCCCAGAGCGGGGTGCCTCTGTGAGGGTCAACTCCCGGGGATGAACAGGAAGAGACCAGCACTCCTCCCACAGGGCTGCTTGCCCCTCTCGGCTACCAGAAACCCACCCAGACCATTCTGGAGACAGGAGTGTCTCATCGATTGGCAAAGGGACTGGCCTCCCAAGCCCCCACCAACATGCAGGTGAAGGCTCCCCACCCCTCCCTTCGAGCCAATTCCATGACCTCTGTTTCCTGGGGCCACCCCCATCCCCAAACCTCCACCCCACAGGAAAGGAGGTGGGTTCCGTCGCTCTCTGGCCCTTCCTTCCCTTCAGGGGAGCGGGCAGACTGCCCTTTCCCCATCCATCTGGACAACCCACTCTCATCCGGACAGCGCAGTCAAGAGTGAAGGTCACGGTCACAAGAACTCTTTTCAGCACTCGGGGGACACCGCGGCCCCAGATAGAGGCGCAGCGGGTCGAGAGCGACGGCTCAAGTGTGGTTTATCTCTCCGTGTTCCTCGCTTCTCTCTCGCTGGAGACTCTGGGTGGAGGATCAAAGGCCGCAGGACAGAGCCGGACACCACTTTGATTCCCAGGGGCTAAAAATGAGCAGGTTGGGAAAGGCCGTGCTCGCCTCGCCTGCGTTATCACCTCGCCTCTGCTCTGGCTTTGAGGCATAATAAGGCAAGTGTCGAGTAACAGGACTCGAGGCCAGGCCCCGGCGCACCGCTCAGCACACTCTCCCCACAATAAATCCACCACACGCTCAAGGTTGTCAGCGCAGCCTTGAGAGACGCTGCCCTCTCCACCAGCCCTGCTAGGTCCCACCGCCAAGTCCAACACACACAAGGTGGAAAAGCGTCCTGAGGCTGCCAGGCGCCGGGCGGGCCCCAGGCCCCAAAGGATCCCCGGGAGAAGGTGCCCGCTGTGTGGGGGAGACCAGCCCAGGAGGGGCCCTTGGAGCTTTCCAGGTTGGTCTCAAGCAGAGGGAGGAGGTGCTCTGTTCCCTTCGAGGAGAGAAGCAGTTGGAACCAGCGTTCACCTGCTGTGCCCAACGCCGTGGGACTCAAACTGGAATGCAGCTGTCTCGCCGGCGTGAACACAGAACCCCCGCCTCCCCCAGTGCTGGGGCCCAGAAAAGCTCCCGATACTGCCAAGAGTTGCCTTGACCCAGCATGGGTGCTTTTCAGCATCCAGATCTTATTTAAAATGGACACTGATGTGATTATTTAATACGCAGCCCATGGCCCATTGAGCCCCTTCATGAGGCGATGGGCAGGGGCGGGAGGGGTGTGGGGTCTGAGGCCGGCAAGGCCCATGGGTCCCTGGAGCTGGCCCTCCTGTGTTCTGGCTGCAGGAACAGTGATGAAAGCAGATGGTGTTTACTGGGTGTCTTACAAAGGTCAGGCGCCTTTCCCTGGCCTCCCTTAACTTACAGACAACCCTGCGGCAGCTAGCCGGATTCCCTCGGTGCAGAGGAAGCCACTGAGGGGCAGAAGGGGTGGGTGCCCCGGGGGGCCAGGTGGGGCCCCGTGAGTGCAGGCATGTATGCTACCCAGGCCTCTCTGGGCCCCCTGTTCCGGGGCCTGGCTCTGTCCATCTCTGAGGCAGCGTTATTGCCACCCCGAGAGAGGCCGGGTGGGCAGTGCGTGGCTGTGTATCGTCCTGGTTCACGCCCCGCCTCGTGGCCTAAGTATCTCATCAGGAAACTGCTACTCGTATCTCCAAGGACGCCGGAAGCGGCTGGGGCCGGTGCTGCCTGGGTGACCCTCCCGCGTCTCTCCTCGAAGCCGGAGAAAAGGATGGCCTCTCCCAGGCCCCTGGAGTCAGGAGGCCAAGCCGCTCCTATCACATCGTAAGACAGTTAATAAGGCCCCCGATGAATGATGAGTATGGGTTTCTGCACCAATAATTTCCGTAACCATCACTCTTTGAAAGATACCTCGGGCCCCCTGCGCTCCGGGCCCTTCCCAAACAGAGCGGCATTATGTGGCCAAGTTCAGATCGGCGTATCCCGTTTCAGGGACCTCACAGGGCCGGCCTCAGGAAACTCTGCAATGGTTTTGGGTCTACAGCTCCTCTCCCTGCGCGTCCCCCTGGAGCCCAACTGTCTCCCCACGCGGTGGGGACAGTGTTCCTTCAGCCACTGCATCCTGGGAGGGGTCCTGCAGACGGGGCTTCTTCAGTGATGCCACCTCGTGCCATCCCAAACATTCACCTCTGTCCTCAGCACAGGAGGAGCTGGCCAGACACAGGTGCCTTTGAGCTAAGAAATGCCAGGACACACCAGTCCCCAAGGAAAGAATCACCGCTTCCGACACAGCAGGTGGAGGCTGCTGGCTCTTCAGGGAACCGGCAAGTTTCCCCCTCTCGGTGCCTCGGTTTCCTCACCTGTAAGGTGGGGGTACTGACAGCCCCTCCTCGTCGAGCCATTTTGAACGTGGAAGGTCTGATGCACCTCCAAGGACCCCGAGCCCTGTGGGGTGGCAGGCAGGTCTCCCCATCTAGTCGCTCCTGCCCACGTCTACCTCCAAACGCCTGGAAACCCGCTCACCTCGTGGGGAGCCCTTGTGACAGGCCAGCCTTGGAGTCACAGAACGTGATGCCCAGGAGAACATGCCCAGGCTGGTCGCTTCAGAGTGACACATACACTCTGTGGGTTTTCACTCAGGAAAAAACTGTGCGCTCTTGAACACACTTTTAAAGCCAAAAACTGCTCCACTGGGGCAGGTACAACAGCAGGGGCAGCCCCAGGTGGGAGTAGGGTCCTGGCGCCCAGGTGGGAGTGGGGTCCTGGCGCCCTGGAGGGAGTGGGGTCCTGGCACCCAGGTGGGAGTGGGGTCCTGGCACCCAGGTGGGAGTGGGGTCCTGGCGCCCTGGAGGGAGTGGGGTCCTGGCACCCAGGTGGGAGTGGGGTCCTGGCACCCAGGTGGGAGTGGGGTCCTGGCGCCCTGGAGGGAGTGGGGTCCTGGCACCCAGGTGGGAGTGGGGTCCTGGCACCCAGGTGGGAGTGGGGTCCTGGTGCCCTGGAGGGAGTGGGGTCCTGGCGCCCTGGAGGGAGTGGGGTCCTGGCACCCAGGTGGGAGTGGGGTCCTGGCACCCAGGTGGGAGTGGGGTCCCGGTGCCCGGGTAGGAGTAGGGTCCTGACTCCCAGGCGGGAGCAGAGGCCCTGGACTTCTTTCCATCCTTTGCCCTGGAACTAGAGCCAACACCACAGGCACAGCGGCTGTGAAGGCCGTGGCTGTCCCCTGTTCCCTGGACATGTCCCATGCCGTCCTGCCCTGGGGCCTTTACCTGTGCTGTGCCCTCCCCGGGAAGGCTGTCCTCGCTTCTGCCAGCAGCCCCGGGGCTCACTGTGGACCCACCCAGCTCCTGACCTGCCCTCAGGTCTTGCTAACGTGCCTGTCTCCTCCTGCTGGGCTGTGGGCACTGGGACAGGGCTTCCCTCACCCAAGCCCCCAGCCCTGGCACAGGGTAGGCACCAGTGCAGGTGAGGAGGGTGAAAGGATTTCTGGAAGCACCAAAGAGAGTGTGGGAGGCTGCAGGTGGGGACCCACTGCGGGCGGGCGATACTGTCAATTTCTCAGCAGACACCCATCGGGGCAGCGTTGACTCCGGTGGCATCTGGACACCAGGGAGCTCACCCACCTGCAGATTTCCAAGCTGCCCCCTCCCTGCCACAGCACCAGGAATGTTAAGGCATACCTCTGGGGGCCTAGGCAGGGGGCTCGGGCCTCAGTCTCAGCAGCCCTGCTCCTCCCCACTGTGACCTTGTCCGGGGCCTTCCCGGTGGCTGCACAGGTGGGTCTCCCTCCACTGACGAGGAGTTCCCACCTGAGCCCTGTAGCAGCAGCTGGGTGACAGGCACAGGAGGAAAGAGGCAGTGGCCACCCCGGAACCCCAGATGCAGTGCCAGCCTCCTCCTCTGCAGGGCTTGGGGTCTTCAGCCAGGGGCTGGCGGGCAGCCAGCCAAGTTCCCCTGCTCCCCAGGCCCTGTGGGGAGGTGGTAAGCACCCAAGGCTGGCATACTCGTCATCTCCTCCTCTCTAGGGAACTGCTGAAGCCTCAGGACTCAGGGGCACCAGGCACTGGTCAAATGCAGGAGGACAACACCTAGGGGGTCCCACTTCCTCCCGGGGGTCCCCCAGAAGGGGCAGCCTGGACCCTGCACGGGACATTTGACCCCTGCCCCTTCCAGGGATGTCTGCTCCCTGCTGTATGGCGGGGAGGGCTGGCTGCCCCTCTGCCCTTCTTTGGCCCCTGAAGGAGAGGCTGCCCCTCCTGGTGGCAGGGATTGGGTCCTTCTTATCTACACCTTGGAGGTTCGCACCTTTAAAGCCCCTGGGGTGGTGGGGGAGGGGCTGTGGTGGTGGTGGCCTTGGTCCCACCAGGACCCCTAGGTGAGCACCGGTAACGGCCCCTACTTGGGCTGGAGCTGAGCTGGGGGCCAGCAGGACCCTTTTGCCACCACTCCTGGCCACAGGGTCAGGTCTCAACATCTGACGTCCCCAAGGTGATGGTGTTCCCTTCCAGCTGTGGGAAACAGAGCCCAGAGAAGTCCTTCTTGTGGAAACCGAGGTGGAGAGAGACAGAGAGGGGAGTGGGAAGGGTCCCAGCTGCCTGCCCTTGCCCCAGAGCCTGGGTCCACACAGGACGTCCAGGGACCTGCCCACGGCGGGTCCCTGGGTCTCAGCTGCTTGGTCCACGTGCTGGGCCACGGGGCGTGAAGGTCAGAGGCCAGCCCTCCACACCCACAATCCCCAATGCCGAATGTCTGGCACCTCTTATAGGCAAAGACCAGCTGACTCCTCGGGTCTCCGTCTGCCATGCGCCGTGTGGAAAGAGTCTTATGGCTGTGCAACTGGCGGGCCCTGCCTGGCTTTGGGGGCCCTGCCTCCCTGTGGCCTCCATGGCTCTGGGCTTCGTCAGAGCAACCGCCCACCCCAGGCCCAGGGCTCTGCCTCTGCAACTCAGCAGTTTATTCAGTTCATTCTCTCCCTGTGAAACACAGCGATGCAGCTGCCCCGGCCGGGCTGAGAAACCCGAGGGTGTGTGAGGCTCGGTGCGGGGCGTAGCTCCAGCCCCAGTAAATGCAATCCTGGATGCTGGGGCCAGAAATGCCCGCGTGGCTGGGGAGTGGAGCTCCCCTACGGCGCTCAGGGTGTCCTAGAGGGGCCAGGGTTTCAACATCAAGCATCCAGGCCCCATTTCCAAGTGTCCATCCTGCCGTCCCAGTGGGGCGGGCCTCATGCTGACCCCAGGGGGGACTTCAGGCCCCAGGACCTCATGGGCCAGACCAAGGGCGGGAAAACGGGTGTCAGGGGAACGGCCTCAGCACCCAGGAAGCGTGAGCAGACCCGGCGTTGAGCCCCACTCCGCCCATCCTCTTGCATCTGAGCTGGGCGGCCCCTCTACCCTCTGTGCCTCTGTTTCCCGGAGTGAGGCTCGCAGCCTCCTGTGAGTTAAGTGCCCAGCTTGTAGAGGTTGTCAGCATGGAAGTGGTGGTAGAATCGCCATCAGCATGGTTTGCGTGGGAGGAACCGGGGGGTGCAGCAGGCTGAACCCCAGGCCCTCAGGCCCTCACGGAGGACACGGGGTCCCTGAGCATCCGGCCTTCTCTGGGGTTCCGTGTCCTCTTCTCCCTCCTGCATGTGCATTCACGAGGCTCAGGGCTCGGTTGGGTCCAGTCAGCGAGGAGGTGCCACCAAGAGGAGGGACAATCGTGACTGTGTTTCCTTCTGCAGAGGGGAGTGCAGCAGGGGCTGATGGGAAACAGGAACCCAGGCCTGGAAGATTCTAGAAGGCTCTGGTGTCACCTACTCGGGGCTCGGCCCTTCAGGAGGGGGGAGGTCATGCTCTCTGAAGGGTGTGAACTGCAAGTGCAGCCCCCCTTGGTCCGCAAACCCCGACCCCCCCCCTCGGTCCGCAAACCCTGACCCCCCCCTCGGTCCGCAAACCCCGACCCCCCTCCTCGGTCCGCAAACCCCGACCGCTTTATCAGCACGTGCTCCCTGTGACCCACACGACTGGCAATATTCCTGGTGTCTCCACCAACTTGATTCAATTACTGGGAGCACTGTGAGGGAACGTTTCCTTCAGGGGAGCAAACGCCCCCTGCCCGTGACGTGGAGATGGAGCTGGAGGAGGGGAGGCTGTCGTGGGGAATGCTGACTCCATTCCCTGCAAACTCCCGTAATTGACTTTTTAAAAAATGGCATTAGCATTTAAATGGTCCCATAGTTATGGGGGTGAAGGTTCAGCACAATATGATCAATTTATTGAGCTCGTCAAATGTTCTTTTGATATTTATTTTTCCTTGTGTCACGCCGCAGGGGCTTTCTGAGTTTTCCTGTTGGTGGAGCATGGATCTTTGATTGGGCGCCATGCTAGGCAGAGAAAAAACCACCAAGTCCACCCGCCCTGGGGTCTGAGAGGGCCAGCGCCCCTTCCCCAGGAGGACAAGGCCGCATGTCTGGGGGAGGCCGTCCTCTGCCCTGGCCTGGGAGCAAGGCTGCTGTCTGTACAGGCGGATCTTCATCCAGCCTTTTCCAGGGGAGGAAACCCACACTGGCCGTCCAGGGACCAGGGACCGAGGGGCTCAGGCACACCCTGGACTCAGGCTGGCTGTGACCACAGCCGATGCAGACCTCTCGGGCGTGGGCGAAGAAGGCCTGAGCAAGCGTGTCACAGCACAGGGACCCGCCTGCGCCCAGGAAGGCAGGGAACGTGTCCGTCTGGAGCTTTGCGAGTGGGGGCGATGCAGCAGCTGCGGCAAGGCTGCTGGGTGGACTGGGAATGTTTTGCAGAATCACAGGGATCAGGTGAAGATGTCAAACGACCTGAAAGGCAGCCTGGGGAACAATGTGGTGCGGGCGGGGCCGAGCTTCTTTCCCAGCCACACCTGGACAGGTAATCAGAACGCCCAGGTGGCCCGCTGGAGGGGAGAGGCACTGCCCTCCGCGGGGCCAGGGCCGCGGGGCTGGGGTGCCCAGGCCTGGCTGCAGTCCACACGCCCCCTTCACCCCAGGTCTGCCTGGTGGGCTCTGAAAACCTCACCAAGGACCTTGGGACTCTCAGCAGAAAGTGTTGGGGGCTGGCCCAGAACTTGGGGGCCAGAGAGTGCCAGCCTGCCTCCCTTACACCCTGCCCAGGGCACCTCACACCCCCAGACACAGAGTTCTATGCTCAAGGACTGCACTGGCCAGAGAAACCTGCCAACATCCGCCTCCTAAATAAAGCCCAGGTTCAGAGGGGAGCAGGTCACTCAGGGCTAACGGTTTGGGAAGGGCCAGCGTGGTGAGTGGGTGCACCAAGCCCAGAAGCTGCCCTGGTGGCTGCAGACCCCTCAGCCCGGCCTGCGACTCTGACCCCTCTGCTCTGCCTTGCCCTGGGCAGGGCCAAGCTAGGGTGCGTAGGCTCTGCCGCCCCAGGCTCACCAGTGCTCTCTGAAGCCCTCAAGATGAAAGGCTGTTTCTAGGAGCAGCACCCCATCCTCCTTTCTGGCCGAGGACGAACCCTCCGATTTTCTGTCATGAGGCCACAGTGTCTATCTAAAGACAATCTGTATCAAGGCCTCACGCCCACGCTCTTGGGGTGCGGGGCTCCCTGCAGAAACCACTAGAAGGAGGAAAGGCTCTTTTCTCTACGCTGCAGCTGCGCACCCACAGCCACCTGGACGGCGAACACGGCAAATGAGAGGCCAGGCCAGCACCCGTCCTTAAATAGCCCCAGCAGCCTCTCCCAGGCCTGGCGGGTGGCTTTCTCCATGCGGGGAGCTGGGGACGCCGCCACAGCTCTAGGGGGCTGAGTGAAGCACCCACATCGCCATGGGGCTTCTGTGCTTTGTAAGTCAATCCCCAGATGTGGGACTCATACAATCTTAGCCAACAGCGTGCCTTGGAAGTCGGTCTGGTGATCTCATCCGTCTCAACAATTTGGGTTGTGCCCTGCCACTGTTTCGTCAGCTTCAGCCCCATTCTGATGTGGCCCGGAGGGGACGGGGTCCACACGGCTTCAGAATGAAGCTCCGGGGTGACCACAAACTCAGAACTCACCTATCAATGTCTGACCCCCCAGCAGCTGAACAGCCTCCGAAATTCCCTCTCCAGAGCCCCACTTGGGCTTCCTGGAAGGTCTGCTGTTACGAGGAGTGCCCAGTTGGTTTATTTTGCATGGCTCCCCTTCCCACAGCCATGTCCAGCCCGGGCTGGCCTCCTCGCCGCCGCTGCAGGCTGCATCTGCCCACACCTCGAGGGAGACTTCCCAACAGATCCCATTCCTGAAAACAGCTCCCCCCTCCACGGAACCCTCCAGGGAACCCCCGGCCCCAGCACCGTCCACACTCGGTCTTCCTGGCAATACCCACATAAAGACGAACACATCACCTTGCGGGGCTGGGAAGGCCAGACCGACATTCCAGGGCATGACTGTCCCCAGAGTGAGTCTCTCAAATGGTAAGCAATTTGCTGAGAAGGATAAAGAAAGCAAGCCTACATTTGGCCCCAGGTGGAGAATTGAAATTTTAGAAACAAAAGTCTCCAGAAAGCATGGAAAGATGGCATGAAATATGATGAATGAACAAAGATAGCCTTGAACCCAGAGAGGGAACACTTCCCCTGAGCTGGTCCAAAGGTGAACACTGAGGTGGGCGGTCCAGCCCTGCCTGGGTCCCGGCGGAGCCTATCTGCTCTCCGGCCTGAAGCTCTCAGCTCCAGATCCCAGACACTCAGTGACATGGAGATTGTGCCTTTGATGAAACAGTAAAGCATGTGCAAGTGCCTCAGAGAGGGCCTCTGTCCTTCCTACCTGAGCTGGAGGCGCAGCAGTGCCCGTTAGCATTGCCAAGCTGCCATTGCCTGGCAGAGCTGAGGTCTGCGGGCTCTGGCCCTCTCCTTCCCAAGGGGTGGCCCGGGGTGGGGTGCGTTGTGGAGGCTCCACAGCCCACGGCTGGCTACCGCATCTCCAAGGCCCCTGGCACCCCCTGGCTGCCCCTTTCCCTGTAGGGCTGGACCCGGGCTGCTGGCAGGGCCCGGCTCCGGAAGGCCTCACGGTGACGGTGCCAGGAGAAGCCCGGCCTGGCAGTTGCTTTGGTCTGCACAGACTCCTAAGGCCACCAGGAAGCAAAGTCATCATTTTGGCCATGTCTTCATTGCTTTTCTCTGAAAATTCTGGCCTAATAGGAGGAAGCCCACCTTGCCCGCCCACCCTCCCGCCCTCCCTCTCCAGGTAAATACTGCCATTCTAACACTTTACAAAATATGCTTTGGGAACCACTCGGTTTACATGAAAAGCCAGAAAGGGGCTGAAAACGCTTGACTCTTTATTTTAAAAGTTCCCAAAAGGCAGAAAATGTCTGGGGAATCTGGGACGCTTAATGTCAGTTTGCAAAGGCAAAATGGTGTGCTCGGCAAGATGTCCCCAGGCAGGCGATAGAGGGCGCCTCCACCCCAGCTTCCCAGGCGGGCGGAGGACGGCGGGCGGCGGGCGGTGGGCGGAGGGAGGCAGCCCCTGCCCCAGGCCTAGACCACGGGAGGAGAGCCATCAGCTCCAGGCCCCCCAGACCAGCTACCCTAGGAGGGCAGGCCCCCAGCCAGGCCCCCAGGGCACTTCCAACCCTGCCATGTGCCTGTGTCTCCTGATACGGCGAGTGCCCGGCCCCAAAGCTGAGCCACGTTCCTCCCACTGCTGATCTTGGGCTCCACAGATCCTAACCTCTTAGCTTGTAGGATCAGCTGTGGCTCGGGGAGGCTGTGTGGTGGCTGCAACACCACCAGCTGGCTTTGCTGGAAGATGCTGGGGGGAGCAGGCGGGAAATGTGGTCTTCCTCTGGCCTTGACGTCTGGTCCCATAACCCTTCACCACCCGCCCCTCCCTTCTGTGCCGTGGACTTAGGGGCACCTCGCAGCCGTGGGGCAGAGGCTGTTGTCTCCACTATGGGGAGTGGGTAAGCTGGGTCTGCCTGGGCTGACTGTGCCACAGAGCCCATCTCCAGGTTCTGCTGCAGGAGGGAGGGAGGGACAGAGGGAGGGACACTAGAGAATGAACAAGGTCGGGGTGTCAGCTGTGTCCTCCATCGGCCCAAGGTCATTTGCAGCCACCCTGGGCCCTGGCTAAGGCCTGAACAGACATTCCCAGGCACCTCGCTTGCAGGGGCAGTCCCAACTCCAATGGACAGTCGTGCCAGGGGTGGGCTGTGGAGCCCAAGCAGCAGGGAAGGCGACGAGGGGCTGGCGGTTGACGCCCATCAGCCTGGCCACTGGGCTAGACGCCTCCAAAACAAGCGTCGGGAGGGGCAGAGTGGAGACGCACCCGCACCTGCTGGGGAAGCGCCGCCGCCCGCCAGCCTCACGGCCTCGCCTTCTCACAGGGAGCCTTCTGCGGCATCTGACTCTGTGATGAAGATGGCAGTGTCAAGGAAAACTCAGAAGGAAGGGAAGGGAGATGCCCTCCTCGAACACCCGGATAAGATCGTGCCTCTCACCGCACCTGCAGGAGAGCCCTCACTGCTCCCTGGGTGACCCTGGGATCCAGGGCTGGCGCTGGCTGCCCACCAACCTCGAGCCCCCACAGGCTGCGGCTGCCTCCTGTGTCCCGTGTTCGCCAGGCTTCAGACGGATGACAGTGTCTCCTCCCCAGAGAGGGAGGAAGCTACATAAGGAGCTCCGGGGGTGGCAGTGACCAGGTCTGCTGGCCACGCTGATTCCTGAGTCCTGGGAGATGCCTGTTCTCTCTCGGCGAGTTTTTCCCAGACAATAAGACCAGGGAGGCTTCAGTGACCTTGGCAATGTGCCTTTCCCCGTCTCCCCGAGAAGGTGCCCATCCTCACCTGGGTTGAATCGTGGTGAGAGGTGTGTGGGGGTGGCAGCGTCAGGGGTGTCCTCAGCCGAGCACCCACTGGGTCAGAGCCGAGGAAGAGGCTTTCCTAACCAGGGGCTCCGCGGTGCTGGCCCCAGTGCACAAAGTACCCCAGATTCTGCTGGGGGTGACCCTGGTCTGTCCTAAGCCCGACAGCAGGGGGACAAGGTCTCTGGGTCGAGGTCCTGTAGGGGCCAAGCAAGGAGACCAGAGCCCCCACTCCACACACAGGCTGCCCCCTGATAAGCCCAGAGCCCCAACTCCACACACAGGCTGCCCCCTGATAAGCCAGCCGGCAGGACCAGCCTGCCTCTGGGGAAGGGCCCGTGTTTGGAGAAGGGCCTGTGTCTGTGGAAGGGCCAGTGCCTGGCACCTGCTGACCTCTCCGGGGAAACGTCTGCATGTAGAAGCATGGCCTCCCCGAGCACATGCCTTTTCTAGAACATTCTGGGAACTCACTGCTCAGGCCTGTGAAGGAAGCTGAGTTTCAGAAGTTTTTCATGTGCAAGCCCAAAGCTGCTTCAGTGGTAAGAACAGAGCTGGTGCCTCATACCCAGAGGCTGGAATTAGGGTCTCTGGGGTTATCTGCTCAGGTCCCATGTTTGACTGAAGGGTTCATGGCTGACCCGACCCCAGCCCAAGGCCTCTCCTGCAGGCCAGCCCTCCTTCTAGAATACCCTTCCACACCTAGGGCTGTGGGCGCCCACCCCAGCCTCATGCCAGTCCCAGGCAGACCAGGGCTCTGTCTCCCTGAGCACGCTGTGCTATCTGGTAGAGGGATGGCGTCCGCCTGCTCTTATCCCTGACTTTTCTTCCTGAAAACAGCCATTCGGTCTGACCACAGCTCATCGATCAAGCCAGCATAGCTAGTCTGTGAGTCCAACCATGGCTCATCAATGAACCCGATCACAGCACATCAATCCGATCACAGCGAATCAATCATCAGTCTGGTCACGGCTCATCAACGAATCCAACCAGAGCTCATCAATGAACCCGATCAGAGCACATCAATCCGATCACAGCGAATCAATCATCAGTCTGGTCACGGCTCATCAATGAATCCAATCAGAGCTCATCAATGAACCCGATCACAGCACATCGATCCAATCATAGTGAATCAATCATCAGTCTGGTCACGGCTCATCAATGAATCCAACCAGAGCTCATCAATGAACCCGATCAGAGCACATCAATCAGATCACAGCGAATCAATCATCAGTCTGGTCACGGCTCATCAATGAATCCAGCCAGAGCTCATCAATGGACTTGATCAGAGCACATCGATCCGATCAAAGCTAATCAATGAATTTGGTCATAGCTCCTCAATGAATGGGATCACAGCACATCAGTCCAATCACAGCCAGTCAATCAATCTGATCACAGCTCACCCATCTGATCATGCCAAGTTGTGAATGACTGGTAAGATTGAAGGCTGTTCTATTGTGAGGCACAGAAACCATCCCTATTTCGATTTCATGTAGTGGACACGTACTCATTTCTAAACGACCATGGCTGGGATGGGCGTCTCGGTGGCAGCCTGGTCTGGAGCACAGGCGGAGGGTTCTGACCACCTGCCTCTGGAGGAAGGGAGCGTCTCAGCAGCCAGGCCTCCTCCTGGGTGACGGTGCTCCCAGGTGTGCTCTCAGGTAGGGGCTGGGTGTGGGGCAGGCAGATGACAACGTTCCGAGTTGAGGGGGCATCTGGACATCTTGTAGTGTCCTCCCAGGCCCGATTCTCCAGGGCCCAATTTCTCAGGTTTCTTGACAGTTGAGAAGGCCAGTGGCGTCAGCCCCAGTTTATAGACAGTGGGCTGAGGCAGGACAGGTGCAGGGACTTGGCCGCTGTTGGACAGCAACCCAGAGAAGGAGGCCCGGGCAGTGCTGTCCTCAGCCCAGACCCCACCTCGCTGGGCGGCCACTCGGCCTCCCGGACTCAGAGTGGGGGAAACAAAACCCATGGATAGAGATCTGAGCAGAGCCCCGGGGGCTCCACCTGGTTTCTGACCAAATTCCCTGCCCCGCCCCCAGGTGCTGTGAGAACCTCGGCCTGGATTTCTCCTGGGCAGAGACTCCTCGGAGACGAGGTGGGTATGGCCCAGGATGGCCAGCCTATTCTGCTTCCTTCTCCATGCAGGAACGGGTCTTTCTCAAGCTTCCCTTTTGTTCACATTTACTGTTTTCAAAGCTAAACAACACCCTTCATGCCCCAGAGAAGGTCTTAGTTGGTGCCGATGTGGCCTTGCTGGGGTGAGAGGTGGGTTCTTCTGGCTACCCCCAGGCTCCAGCTGGGGTCGGGACGGGTGACGGGAGCCCTGGGATGTTGTTGGAATGCACTCCCCTCCCCACACGAACCTCTGGCTTTCCTCTGAGGGGCCAATACTTCCTGGCGTGGAGTTGGATGCGGGCAGTGAGGGTCGGGGACTGGGGAAAAAAGTCACTTCCTCTGTGCAGACAGAGAACTCTGCACCCCCCGCCAGATATACCTGCTCCGGGTGAGACGGGGAGCCCTGCACTTGAAGACATGTCCCTTGAGATAGCCATTGGGCTGTAAGCACACACACGTGTACACACACGCCAGGTCATACACGCATATGTGTGCACACACACCAGGTCGTGCACACACAAGGTCATGCACACACACGTGCACACACACCAGGTCACACACACACGTGCACACACACCAGTTCATGCACACACATACCCAGTCATGCACACACAGACGTGCACACACACCAGCTCATGTACACACACATGCACACACACCAGTTCATGCACATACACATGCACACACACCATCATGCACACACACATGCGCACACACACCAGCCCATGCACACACACGTGCACACACACCAGCCCATGCACACACACGTGCACACACCATGTGCACACCCAACACATGTACACACAGAGCCAGCTTCAACAAGCCACAGACTTGGCACTCAGCAGGAGACCAGCTTGGGAAGGCCACCCCCTACCCGTTGAGTGGGTGCCGAATGTCTCTCTCTGGCCGTAACTGGCTTCCACGCGGGAGCAGTGGACTCATGGATAATTCTGACTTTCTTATTTAAATGCTCTTCGTTTTTTCTTAACCCCACATGTTTTATAAAAAATCCTAGGGCATTATCATGATTGGAAAATAAATCAATATTTCTTTTAAAAGACTTGGGATTCCACGTGGTTTTGTCCTGACCAAGCTCATGCTTCTCTGCTGACGTCATAGGGAACAGCGTGGACCCACGTTGGCGGTGGGTGTGGGGAGGCAGAAGAAGGGGCCGCCTGTCCACTCCACACTGGCTCAGGGATGTGCCCGCACGGCCGCTTCCCTGCCCCCACTCCCTCTGTGGGCCCCGGTCCTCAGGTGGGGGACAGGGGCAGGGTGTGGGGGAGGCCCTTCGTCCTGCCTGCCTTCCTCCACCACCCCCTTCAGCTCCACTCCCTGGACCCTCTGCCCTCCTGCAGGACTGACCCTCCCTGATGGCTGCCTGTCCCCAGCATGAGGCGAAGGAACCCGCAGAGGGGCCGGCACCCTGCTCAGAGCCTCTCACTCAAGTCTTTCTCCCCATGGTCCACAGAGACCCAATTGCAAGGGGGTTCCAGCCAGGGTGGCTCAGAAGGAAGCCAGCCTGGTGGCAGAGGTGGGTGTGCTGGGTGTCCCGGGCTGAGGCCGCCAGTCAGGGCAGCTCTGCAGCCAGCGCCACCGCTTGGTCCCTCACCGGGAGTGGACGCGCTTCTCACCACAGCTGCCCCGCGGCACCACGAGGGCCTGCCCTTCCCCTCGCTTTCAGATCTGAGAGGACACGTCTCCCGCAGTCCCACTGTGGCGCCAGCCTGACCTTAGGCCGTGCAGGTCCCGGGGACGCCTCTCATGCTCCAGCCCCTGCCTGGCTTCTGTTCAGCTGAGGACCTGGGCAGGAGAGGCCGCCGGTCACACCGGGCGTGGTGAGTGACGCTTCGAGGCTCCTGGTGGCCATTTCTGCACTCCTGGACTCAGGGCTACGGCTGCCCAAGTGGCCACTGGTGGCAGCTTCTGCGTCTACCTCCTTCGCAAAGTTGACATGAAGAGAAACTGGAGCCAGCCCGGCTGCCCCCGCCCCGAAGGTGACAGGGTTGACGATGACAGACACGGAGCACACGGCCAGCACTCCGCACTGTGTGGCTCCCCGTCTCTCCGGGGCCGGCCGGGGGGGATGTCTGCAGGAGTGGGGCCATGTTGAGAGGGCGCAGGGACGCTTCGTCTGCCCAGTCTCCGCCGACGTTCCCCGTGGTCAGAGTAGCGGAGGTTTTCCGAGTTTCAACACTTCTGCCAGAGAGGCCGGCAGTCACAGTGGAGAAGCTCTCGGGCAGTCAGTTTTCTAAGGGTCCTGGAATCATGATACCCCAGACGAAGCAGACCACAGGCCCGGAGAGGGCGGCCTTGTGGCTGTGGGTGTCCTGGCTGCTTCGGGCCCTGTGGTGCAGCAGGGATGTCGCGGTTTTCGGCTGGGGTTCCTGGGCCCGTTTCGTGCCCAGTACAGGGATCATCTGTTAGTGATCACGCTTTAGGTGAGTGCTGAGAGAGCAGGTGGCCGAGGCTGACAACGTGCTGCTGCGAAAACACTCTCGCGCATGGGAACCCCACGCAGGCCCCCCCCACACTCTGCAGGCTGCCCTGGGTCCTGCCTGGGCCTCGGGGTCCTTCAGCTCCTGTTTGCCACCCAGATGGCATCAGGCCCTGGGTGCTGCTGCAGGGGCAGAGCCTTGGAAAGACGCCCCTCTGTCCACACGACGTGGGAGATGGCTCGTGGGGAGGGCTTGGGGTGTTGGGGGAGGTGCAGCACAGCCTTGGGGGTATCTTTTCTGCCCCAGGCAGGGTGGGAGGCTGGAGAACCAGGCAAAGACGGTAAGGCCAGGCTATGATAGGGCTTTCGGGACCTGGGTGGGGTTGAGGAAATGGCCATGAGGATGAGGAGAGGCCTTCGCACTCGGTCTTGGACTTGACTTAGGAATGACCCCGGACACAGGTCCTGCAGTCACAAGAGTCTGTCCCAGGCCCCGCCCTGCCCTGCCCCCCCGCCTTTTCAGACGAGAGGGTCCTGGTGGCCTGCGGGCCATGCTTGCTTCTCTAGAGCTCCCAGATGCACGGACTGCACGGTGTTGGAAAAGTGTGTGTGTTTGTGCTCATGTCTGTGTCTGTGTGTGTTTACACGTGGCTTATGCACGTGTCTGTGCATGTGTGTACATGTGTGCATGCTCGCGTTCACAGTTGTGCACGTGTTTGTGTGTGTGTGTGTCTGTGGAGTGAACAAGGGCCCCGTCCCCTGCTCTGTGGATTCATCTGGGGTCAATGCCTCCTTGTGCACAGGCCCCAATCTTTGACATTTTCAATGACCCTGTCCCTAGATAATGTCCCAGAGGTTTCAGCAGACTCAAGACATAAACCCCTTTTTCCTCCCAGAGAAGGAGGGGGTCAGGACCAGCCCGGGGCTTCCCTTTACTGGAATCCTGTCTCTACAGAGGCACCCAGACATCCTGCGATGAGGAGATGCCTTAGCAAGTGTGCCCCACGGCAGCCCTGGTGGCCTGGGCTTGGGGGTCCTTGCAGTCTTCCTGGCGGACATGCCTGCTGGCCTCTGAGGTGGGCATGGTGGATGCCAGTGCACCCACAGGGAGAGGGAAGCGTGGGCAGGTGACATCATCATCTCCAGGAGGCGCAGCAGCCAGGACTCAGCTGTTTGGAAGGTCCAGCCGTGCGCAGAGAGGCGTGGGGCCGGCCCCGTCCATCCGGTTCACTTGGCCCCTAGCACAGGCCCGGCCTCTCCCGAAGCCTCGTCCCAGCCTGGTTCTTTTCTGTCTGCTGGTCATTGTGCAGTGACCACAGGCCGCACAGGTGACAAATGGCTGGTGTCAAGTCCTGTCATGCCAATGGGGTCCTGGGGGGAATGCGAGAGGCTCTGAAACCAGCTTGATTACCAACCTGTGGCCACCGAGATGATCAATCAAACTGATCGGTGATTGCAAACACCAGGGAGACGAGAGGCGGATGCCGCCCGGGGCCGTGACGGGGGATGGGGAGAAGATGGCGGAGGAGGTGCTGAACTTGACCAAGCCCAGCCGCCTTTGGGGCACGCTCTCTTTCCATCACCAGGCTGGGGCAACCCGGGCAACAGGAGATGTCAGATAGGGCAAAGGGATGATTTACGGGGGGCTGGCTCTGTTTTCCAGGGAGGAAGGCGGAACTGTGGGGAGACAGGCAGCCCTCGCTGGCTTTGTTCATGGCACCTCGAGCTGGCTGAGGCTGACGAGCTGAACACACGGATTAGGCTTTGCGGCTTCCCTGGGATGTGAGCCCTGGGCTTCCTGTAGGCCGTGGGCTGGGACAGCTCGGGGACAGACATCGGCAGAGTTAGGCTCATGGGGCTTTCCCGTGGGCGGGCCCCGGTTGCTGGCCAGTCTTGACTTCATGCAGGCGATGGTGGGAGAGGCTCCCCAGCAGAGGTGGCTCAGGGCTGGGCATGAGCAGAGTCTGTTCTCCCCTCTTGCGCTCCCAGATGCCCCGGGGCTGCCTTCCCTCCTGGGATGGACCCACAGAGCCTCCACGAGGCCTGGACACGGCTGGAGGCTGGAGCACTGAGGCCAGGGCTCCCGCCGCCGCCCGACTGCAGGCCTGGCGAGGATGGCGGGGGCGGGGGGGCTGCCAGGGCAGGATGAATCAGACCTTTCTTGGGAAGTGACTCCCGCACAAGGACATTTTAGTCAGACATAATTGCAAGGAAAAATAAACCTGCCTTAACAGAAAACAGCTTTCCAGTTGTTCTTCCCTCCTTGAAGCCTTTTCAACTCCAGGTTTTGGCAAGTCCCGGCTGTGGGTAATTGCCAACACGACGCGGTGTCCTGAGACCAAAGCCGGCAGAGCGGAAATGGCACCCGCAGCGTGAGAGGGACCCGGGAGGCCACGGTGGGCACGCGTGTGCTGGAGCTCGTGCGGCCACACGGTGCAGCTGGGCCACAGGGAGGGGAAACCTGGTCTTGACCGTGATGCAGATGGCCCGGGAGGGCACCCTGAGGCTCTGACCCCATGGGAGGAGACCAGGGCCTGGCTGGGTGCTGCCAGCTTCCACGCCAGGTATGCACAGCTCTCCCTGGTTTGGCGACTCCCCTCCTGCCCCCCTGGCTCTCACTGCTGGTTCTCACATCACCCTCAGCAAAAGGTCACCTTCGGTCCAGGAGGAAGGCCCCTGTGAGCCCTGCCTGGTCTCTCCTGGAGGGGGCCGGATGGAATTCGCTAAGGAAACGGAGCATAGGGCAGGGCCAGCTCTGGGGTTTGCTTTGAGCGGTGTACCCAAAACTGCGCCCACAAGGAGTGTTGCCTGCACCAGGACGGGGTGACCCGCACACCTCAGGGCATGCCAAGTGCCTGACGACCGTGTGTCCGGAAGCCCTGGAGGCCAGGCCCCCCAGGCCCTCCTTCGCCTTGCGCTCTCCTGGGGGTGTCCTGAAGAGGGGTAGGGGTGGGGCAGAGGGGCCAGCGAGAGGCAGGCAGCCGGGCAGGAGCGAACGCTGGGGTTCGCCTGTGTCTGTGGGTCGGGGCACCCCACTTTTTAATTCCCAACAGCCGGCTGCTCGTTTCCAGGAACTTGTTACAAGGTCTGTGGCGCCCACGGCTAACAGGCTGATGTTACTCACTTGGCTGGATTCCGGAAACTCAGATTCATTTACAGGCAAAATTAATGAGAAAAGAAAGACTTATATGAGATAGTAATTTATGACTTCCCCTGGGCCGGCCTCCTGCTCCCCGTGCACGGTGCATTTCATCTGAGACAGCAGCCGCCTAAGCGTGAGGACGGCTGTGCCAGGTGCACCTGCAAGCCAGGCGGATCCGTGCCCCTCCTGGGCCGGGGGATGCCTGGAGGCCAACCTTGCTGTCCGTACGCAGCAGCCATTCACAACACCCAACTCAAATCTTGAGCAAAACCAGCAAATTCCCAGCGTATCTGCGCATCCTGCCTCTCCAGAGCAAGAGCGGCTTGAGCGGACGCCTCACCCAAGGCGGGCCGTCCCAGCACCCGGGACCCCGCCCTGACACGCCGCCTCTCGCCTCTGTGCCCTTGACACCACTGCCCCCAAACATACAAAGGAGAAGAATGTAATGGAAGAGCCGGCCATGCAGCAGCGCAGGAACCTTTCCTAATGGCTACCGAACTTGCTGGGTGTCAGCTCCAGCGACTTTGTGCAGAGAGAGTCTGTAATAATCACGCAGCTCGCAGACAAGGCCTAGCTCCGGCAGGAGCCGACGTGACAGAGCCTGGAAGGCAGGTGCTACTGTAATTAGCTATTGTTTGACTATCAAAAGTCAGGGCTGATTAAAGCCACTAAGCACAAGTGCACTATTTTATTTCAAAGAATATTATGAACTGCACGCTGGGGCCCTTTCAGAACGGACCTTCCTTCCGCAGCCGGCTAAGAGCCCATGCCAGCAGTAATCAAACGCAAAATCTGCATAAACCTTCAGGGTTTAATTCAAGCAGAGACCTTTCATTAGAAATATGTTACTTTATGAAATCTGGTCGCCAGCAAGGGGAGAGAAATGTGACTTCTTAAGAAAAGTGAATGGCACCTCTTTAGTGATTAACCCGAGATTAATGGAGGCCCCCACTGCTCGGCCTAAGTCCATTTTATTGCTAATTCATTTAGGTACCATTTCAGAGATGCCTGATGAAAGTTACCTGCCAGGGCGTCAGGTTTTGGCAAGCGAGGATAGCCATTATGGTCAAATCCCAAATACACTTTTTATGAAAGAAGCTTTGAAAAGGTGTCTTGTGTCCGTCTTTCCTCCCTTTCTTCTTAGAGACTTTCTATTTAATGTACTCAATTAGTTAAAAATTTGGATCCTAATTCATTCATCAGAGACGGATGTGGCTGGTTGCCTTTCAGCAGCCGTATTTTTTACCTCCCTGTACCGAGTCCACGGTGAGGGGGCTGCACCTCGGACACACGCACACAACACTTACATGCCCACACGTGCACACGCACCTACCCACACACACACGCTCACACACACATGCCCACACGTGCACCCTACCCACATATACACTCATACCCACTCATATGCCCACACGTGCACATGTACCTACCCCCCACATGCCCACACACACACACACACGCCCACACATGCACAGGCACCTACCCCCCAAATACACACACTTACATGCCCACACGTGCACACGCACCTACCCACACACACACGCTCACACACACGTGCACCCTACCCACATATACACTCATACCCACTCATATGCCCACACGTGCACATGTACCTACCCGCCACATGCCCACACACACACACACACGCCCACACATGCACAGGCACCTACCCCCCAAATACACACACTTACATGCCCACACGTGCACATGCACCTACCCCCCCACGCCCACACACACACATGCCCACACGTGCACAGGCACCTACCTACACACACACACACACACACACTTACATGCCCACACGTGCACACATACCTACCCCCCACATCCTCACACACACAACACTTACATGTCCACACATGCACAAGCACTTACCCATACCCCCCCCACATGCAGGCATGTGCCTCCATATATGCAGCCCCCCCACATGCCCACATACATGCCCACACGTGCACATGCACCTCCATATATGCAGCCTATACACACACACATTCTTACATGCCCACACTTTCACACACACACAAACACAAGCCCACACACCTACCCAGACACACACATGCTCTCACATGCACACACCCCCACACGTAGGCACGTGCCTCCATATATGCAGCCCCCACACACACTTACATGTCCACACTTTCACACGTGCACACGCACACTCACACACAACACTTACATGCTCACACATGCACACGCACCTACCTGCACATGCACACACAGCTGCTCACACACGTGCACACATGGGCAAGTATCCTTAGATACGCAGCCCCTCCACACATGCACATGCACACACACATTCGCTCACACCCACCCTTCCTCATATGCGCACGTCCTCCACACAGATCAGAGTATGCCCAGGGCGCCGTGGGTAGGATCATCAGAGATGTGGAAGCGCCTCTGCTCCTCCCCACTCCTGCCCCAGAAGGCACCTCAAATGAACAGGCTTCCTTCTGGGCACGGGGGCAGTGACCCAAGGTTGGTGGCCTGAGGAGGCAGCCTCCCCACAGCCTGCAGACACCAGCATTGGGGGTTAGGAGCTGGGTAAGAACCTGCCATACCATGGTGCCCACCTTGGCCCTGTCCTGTGCCCTGCTGCCCTGGGCTCCTCCCTGCTTCAGGGCCTTCCCGCCTTTCTCCTTTCTGCAGCAGCTTCTGGTTCTGAGTGCACGTCCTCTCCCACGCAGACCCCATTGCCCTCTGCGCCTCAGCACCAGCCTAACTGCAGTCTCCGTGCAGGCCCACCAGGACAGCCCCACGACCAGGTCCGCACCATTTGGCAGATACAAGGCTCAAGACTCAGAGTGGCCCCAGCTCTCAGGGCCCAGGCGGGGGAGTGGCAGAGCTGTGATGCCACCAGGCCTCTGGGTCCCCTTCACCAGCACAGGGAGCAGCGAGCCAGACCTCACTGTGGGGCACAGGGCAGCTCCAGAGATAGGCTCAGCCGTGCCCACCTTGTTCCAGGCCTGGAAGGCTGGCTCCCAACCCCACGTTCAGGCAGCGCTCCGAGTGGCCATGGGGCTCATGGGTATCACGTGGGAGCTTTCGAATCTTCCTGAACAAATGCAGAACTGAGGCAATGCAGCCAACACATGGGTTACCCTGGGACCTGCACACGGGAGCTGAGATGGAACACAAATGTCCCCAGGCTCACTGGCAGGACGTCCCATTGGGGAGCGGAGCCCCAGGAGGCGGCTGTCTCCCGAGGCCCCACTGTGAGCCTCCCCGAGGTCCCGGAAGGAGCCCCACAGCAGAGGCTGCACGACTCTGGCCACCATGCGGGGATGGAGTCCAGCGCTTGCCTGCGCGCCAGGGTAAGGATTTCTCTGTGCCCTGAGAGTCACAAATGGAAAACACATCCAGCCCCGGCCTCAGAGACAGACCATGGGACCCCACGGAGTCCCGATGGAGCCCCCACCTCCCTGGATGGGCCTCAAAGTGCCTGACCACAGCCAACTCTGTTGCCACCTTCTCACCACGCGCCTGGCCCCGTGGGTGCCGCCGACACAGGCTGAACAGGATTTGGGTCCCAGAGCCCACGGGTCTCACCAGCTTGCCCTGAAGGAAACCATGAGCCAGATTCCCTGGGGTTTGAGCACCGCCTGGCCACCAGCTACCTATCTCTGGAAGCTTCTGCCAGTGCCGGAAGTTCTTGTCCTCCTGTCACCCATGAGGGCACCGTGTCCCAACCCAGGCAGTCCCAGGTAGACAGCTGGCAGGTGCCTTCTGGGCTGGGAGAGGCATCTCATTACGTGTGTCCTGGGGAAATGTGCGGGCTCGTGGTCAGGCACCTCATCCTACCTCCAGGACAGGCAGTGAGGCCGGTGTGTGCTGGCGGCAGCAGGAAGCCATCCCCACATTGGAGCAGAAGAGAGAAGGGAGCCCAGTGCCCAGGACCCTGTGGTCTGCCGCTGCTTTCCATGCTGGGGGTCAGAGACGAGCCCATGCCAGCCAAGGTGATGCCAGGATCGTCCCGGCCTCTGAGGCGGGAGCTCTCCCTGCCAGCAGGTCCCCCTCCAGCTGACCTTGCCCAGCAGCCTGGGCTTGCCCCGAGCTGAAGCTGAGAAATGCAAGCCCTTGGTTCTCTGCCAGGCCCCCTGGACTGCCTGGACGGTCGCCCCGCCTGGCCTCAGGCTGCAGCTCACT
Source organism: Aotus nancymaae (assembly GCF_030222135.1). NCBI lineage: Eukaryota > Metazoa > Chordata > Mammalia > Primates > Aotidae > Aotus > Aotus nancymaae. The sequence continues at coordinate 438,394 of NW_026988467.1, read as the reverse complement.
TAACAGGTTCCAGATGGGTTGACCCCCAAGGGTGGCTCACAGGGTCAGTCTTTCCACACCTGCTGCGGACAACCGCCTTGGCTTCTCGCTGAGCTGAGCTCCTAAGGGCTGCCATTTTCTTCCTCTTCTTGGATTTGGTTGGGAGTGGCTTAAGAGTGAATTCTTTACCCCAAACTTCCCTAAGTCACTACTCCCCGCTGTGGAAGACCCTTTGGGGGCTCTGCTAGGAACAAAAGGGGCTTTCAGGAAACCTCGGTCGAGTGACTCCAGGACTCTTAGCCACCTTGCAGGGCCAGGCTCTGCTCAGCTGTGGGAGGCAGCCTCCTTCATTCTTCCTTGAGGGATATCTGCATAAGAGGACTGGGGCTTTCATTCCGACCTGGAGATGTCCAGGGCCCCACACTGGTGTCCAGTCTCTGCCCTTGAAAATCCCCAGCACTTCCTCCCATCCCATCTCACCTGCTTTTGTGCAGTGGGGTGGGAGGGCCGCGGCCAGGGCTGGGAGGAGCGTGGCAGACTCAGGGAGCAGAGACCACCCTGTCCTCCGGGACTGCTGTCCTCCCACCCTGTCCTCCTCCGGGACTGCCGTCCTCCCAGCCATCCTCCTCCAGGACTCCTGTTCTCTGGGACTGTCCTCCTCTGGGACTACCCTCCTCCCACCCTGTCCTCCTCCGGGACTGCCATCCTCCCAGCCGTCCTCCTCCAGGACTGCCATCCTCCCGACTGTCCTCCTCTCGACTGTCCTCCTCCAGGACTGTGCTCCTCCCTGACTGTCCTCCTCCCAGCTGTCCATCTGGGACCCCAGCCACCGCCTGCTTCTGGGGACTGAACCAGCCTCTGCCCTGAGTACCCCCATGGCCATGGCCACAGATCTCTGGCCTGGAGCCTCCTCTAAAGTCCACCCCAACCCTCTCCTCCCCACCCCATCTTCTGTTTCCTACTTCGGAGCAAGAAACAAGCCCGAGATGCCTATCTCCAAGACCCCTGTGCGCCTCTGCAGTGTCTATGGAGGGTCTGGGGGACTGGACAGGCTCCCTGGAGGTGGGAATCTTTGGAAGGACCCCCAGGTCATGGGGCCACCTCAGGCAAAGCAAAATGAAAATACAGCCGCTGAGGTTAGCTTGGCGTGGCACATGGAAGCCTCCGATGCCACCTCTCACCCTGGCATTAGGTGGGCAGGCTGGGAGCCCTGGACTGGGTCATGGCTCACGACTGCCCTTCTCTAATATACCAGGAATATTAGAATATTCTAGCGACCCCAGGGGACTCTGAGGCTGGGGCTGGGGGTGAGAAGCCGTCCTTGGGGAACTCTGGGGCTCCCATCTCCCCGAGCCCCTGCTAAGGCAGGCAGCTGGGGAAGGCGGTGGCACAGGGCAGCTGTACTTCCTGCTGAGAGTCATGGACGTTTTAAAGTTGGCAACAGGAATGCAGGTTCAGGCTTCTGTGACCTGCCCCAGGTTGCCAGGGCCTGCCAGGCTGCCCACTGTTGCTGGCCGTTGGCCATCGCTGTGAGCCTTGCCCCTCACAGGGCCTGCCCACCCTCCCCAGCCGCCCTCCCCAGCCTGGCCGTCCTGTCCTCTAACACCCGGGTCTAGTGGCTCTGAGAAGTGCACGTGTTAATTATCCTGCCACTGCTGTAATTTCTCCCCATAGTCCATTAATTAAGGGGTCACAATCCCAGAGCATGTTTACCCAATAAGCCTTCTTTTTTAATTACCCTAATTACTTGGAGACTGACAAAGACTCAGCCCTTCTTCCCCGTGGATCATTGGATGACAAACACACCTCCACGCGCACCCCATCTGATGCGTGCCGAGTGGCGGGGCCTGCGACCACGGCAGGAGCGTAGAGCCCTTCCCTCGAGGCCAGTGGGCTGGCACTTGGGGGGAGTCTAGGGCCTGCTCACCGCACGCACTCACGTGTGTGCAAATGGGCAGCCCGTTTGACTCAGGGGTCATGTCTGAGGGGCGGGGAGCCACACGGTCCGCAGGCTCCCGAGGTCAGCACCCAGCCCGGCTGGTTTGCACCCAAGTTCCTTGCCAACAACAGGCAGATCCGGCCCCAGTCAGAACAAAGCCACACCAGCAGTGTGGATGCCTCAGGGTTTCCACCTCTGACCTGGCCTAGGACTCACTTCACGGACCTGTGTCCTACGAACCAGGAAGGCTCCCTGTGGGCCGCAGAGCCAATGCTGCCCCCAGCACCCACTGTGGACCCACGGCGGCTGAGGATGGAGACGTGGCCCGCCCACGGAGGGGCTGGCATTCTGCTCAACTTTCAGAAAGAGAGTCAGGGGCCGCAGCCACCCTTGTGCCGGGGGGTCGCCCCCTCAGCTGCTCTGTGAGGCCGCTCCTTGTTTCTGAGCAGCTCTGAGTCAAAAGAACGCAGGCACCAGGTACCCCAGGATACGAATGCTTTAGCCACCGTGGAAAACAGTCCGGAGCTTCCCCAAAAAGTCAGACATAGCGTTACTGTGACCCAGCAATCCCAGACCCAGGCCGCTACCCACGAGAACCGATCCTTGCACCCAGAGCAACACGATTCACAGCACCCACAGGTGAAAACAAGCCTCACGTGCTCCACTCAGGGACAAGTGGATAGAAAACGTGTTGCCCCCCCACAGAGGGGAATATTACTCAGCCAGACAAAGGCTCCGAGCTCTGACACCAGCTACAACATGGCTAAACCTTGAAAACATGTTCAGTGAAAATTTTCGCCATAAAGGCCACATACTGCTCGATTCCACAACATCAAACGTGCAGAACAGCAGACCCAGAGGGACAGACCCGTGACTGCCCAGGGCTGGAAGAGGGGGGAATGGGAGCAACTGCTTCTGGGTACAGGGTCTCCTTCCGGGCTAACGACGATGCTCCAGCACGAGACAGAGGCGGCTGCACAGCACTGGACGTGGAATGTGCTGCTGACTGTCCACCTACAATAATTAGTGCTATGTTTCGTACCCTTCATATTGATTTAAGAAAAAAAGAAAAGGAGGTGGTTCTACAATGCACGCCGCCAGGCGCGGTGGCTCACGCTGTCATCGCAGCACTTTGGGAGGCTGAGGCAGGTGGATTATCTGAGGTTAGGAGTTTGAGACAGGCCTGGCCAACATGGCAAAACCCCGTCTCTACTGAAAATACAAAAAAAAAATCAGCCCGGTGTGGTGGTGTGTGCCTGTAATCCCAGCTACGCAGGAGGCTGAGGCAGGAGAATCGCTTGAACCCAGGAGGCGGAGGTTGCAGTGAGCCGAGATGGCACCACAGCACTCCAGCCTGGGCGATGAAAGCGAGACTCCATCTCATAAATAAATAAGGACATAAATAAATAAAAATAAATAAAACGCATGCCCCACCGTGGTCTGGCTGGAGCGTGGGAGAGGCGAGGGTGCAGGACCGAGCCTCCCGCCTGCGAACACGCGGGCCTGAGATCCAGGGCGTGGCTCCTGCCCCTGGGGTCCTCTCCTTGTGGGAAGAGCCGAGCGGCAACGCATCCACAGTTTTCCAATTTGATTAACGGCTTTCCAAATTTGAACCTCTGCATCCCCAACGGCCTCTCTGAGGCTCTCGGGGCAGAGAACTAATTCGCATCTGCTGAGGTAAGCACGAGGGGCTCTCGGGGAGCAAAGGTTCTGGTGCACATTGTTCTCGGCGGATTAGGGGTGCTTGGCCATCCTCGGGCTGCCCCTGCCCGACTCTCCCGGCGTCCGGCTGTGCCAGGCAGGCCCACCCGCTCCGTGGAAGTTTACGTCTCTTTAATAAAGATTAAGATGTCAGAGGGCCAGCGTTGCACAAAATCCCACTTTTATTAACTTCTCATTACCAGCTGAAGAGCGAAGCCCGCGTCTGAGCTTCTGAAGCAGCGTGTTTTCCCCAGGAAGAAAATCGTTATTAAATATGCATTTATGACGACTGCAGCTCACCGGGTTCTTGCTGACTAAGCGACAGGCCGGCCGCACACCGCCCTGGCTGGACACGAGATGATGGAGACTTCATGGAAAGGGGGGCCAGGTGGCCTCACCAGGCTGGAGGGTGCCCCTCGAGGTGGGGGCTGGGCCTGGCCTCGCCCTCCTGGACCTTATGAGGCGCGTACCAGGGAGCACCAGGGAGCCCTGGGGAGCTGTGGGGAGCCCTGCATGATGGTAAAGGAATCACAGAGAGTGCAGGACCTGGGCACGGCCGAGGCAGGGTCTGGGGCCTCCATGGGTGGTGAAGACAGAATGTGGGGTGCCAGCTGGATAGTGCCTGCCCGGCTGGGGCTCTCTGGGACCTCCTGGTTAACCATGGTCAGCTCCCATCCTCGCCTTCCCAGGGTGAACCCAGGCAGCCCAGGGCAAGAGCCCTGGTCTTGGCTATGATTTCAGGAGTTCCCAGACACAGGAGGGGCCTCTGCGGTCTGCTTCTCCACCTCCTCCCAGGGCAACCCCTTCTCCTCTTCCCATGGACCTCAGATGGGTCCCCTGAGTCACTCGTCCCCGCATCTGCCTCCTCCTGGCAGTGAAAAGCAGGCAGAGCAACTCACCTTCCCACTGGGAAGCCTCCCAGTCTCTCCCCAGACCCCCTCGGGGACCAGATCTCAACCCTCCCCCAGGCCCCCCACATCATCAGCCTCTGACCCGTCAAGCCTCCCCAACAAGCCATGCCCAGCAGCTTAGCCCTTTAGCTTCAGTCCATTTTCAGCCCCTTCCACCCATACCTGCGTTCCTGTCCCCTCCCCCTGCACCCCGAGGCTCCTGTCCCAACCACAGGGACCTGCTTGTGTCAAGCCACGGTCGCAATATCTCCGGACCCAGAGCCCTGCTCTGTCTCCTCATCCCTCTCCATCACCCCCAGTCCCAGGCCTAACAGCCACTCTCCTCCGGGCCTCAGTAGGGAGCTCCAGGGCTGCCAGGTTGCATCCCACCTCCCTGCTGGTCTCAGCTCCCTCCTGGGCCCTGGGTCAGAGAGGGGATGGGGGAGTCAGGGGCTCAGCTCAGGCTTTTCTGTGCTCAGAAATCTGCGTGTGTCTGCCTGCCCCCTTCTCTGATATCCAAGGGGCATCTGAGCTTTAAGATGCCTCAAACCACCGTCTCCATTTCCATCTACCCCGGCCCCGGGCTTCCGGGCTTCCCACCCCTGCCAATGTGCCCATTCCAGCTGTCCTTGGCCCTTTTCCTTAGATTGATCCTTCTCCTTCTGAGATGTCCCAAATATGTCTGTGGTTGTCCCCTGCTCCAACCTTCTCCAAACCCCTCTGCCCTCGGCTCTCTGCAGCCCCCTCCCGTCCGCACCCCAGGGACTCACGCGCATGGGACCTGCAACCCCCCTCCACGCCCCTCCCTCGCCTTCCCTCCTGGCCCTGGGTCCTCTGATGTGCCACTCCCTGCACCTGGAAGGCTCAGCCTCAGGGACTCCCTCAAGGCCCCTCCGCAGAGAGGCCCCAGTCACACAGCGCCCACCTTCACCTCCACAGGCCTTGTTATGGTAACTGCTCACATGGTCCTTCTTTCTCTATGCTTTTGATTCGCTTCCTCCAGGGGATGTGGGCTCCGGGGAAGGGCCTGACTGTCCACAGCCTTGGCCTCGACACCCACCCCAAGTATCTGCCCCCTAAGCTTGCGGGAGGAGACCGCCAGGTGTCTGCTCAGCTGCTCAGTAGCTTTGGGCAAAATCCTGTTTCTCCCTGAGCCCTGGAACCCCCCCATGAAGTGAGGGTCACCGAGAGAGGGCAAGTGCCTGAGAGGCTTTGAGAGATACGTTGACTGGACGAAGAAACGAACAACCAAAGAACAAATGAATGAATGGCTGATGCCGCCGTCCCACCCGCCTGCACCGTCTGATAATCCCGATGCCGCCGTCCCACCCTCCTGCGCCATCTGACCAACCCTGATGCCGTCATCCCACCCGCCTGCGCCGTCTGACAACCCTGATACCGCCGTCCCACCCGCCTGCACCGTCTGATAATCCCGATGCCGCCGTCTCACCCGCGTGCGCCATCTGACCAACCCTGATGCCGCCGTCCCACCCGCCTGCACCATCTGACCAACCCTGATGCTGCCGTCTCACCCGCCTGCGCCGTCTGACCAACCCTGATGCCGCCATCCCACCCGCCTGCACCGTCTGACCAACCCTGATGCTGCCGTCTCACCCGCCTGCGCCGTCTGACCAACCCTGATGCCGCCATCCCACCCGCCTGCGCCGTCTGACCAACCCTGATGCCGCCGTCCCACCCGCCTGCATCGTCTGATCAACCCTGATGCCGCCGTCCCACCCGCCTGCACCGTCTGACTGGGGATCGCTTTTCGAAAGGGGGCAAAAGCTTCTCCTGGTTTCATGTTTCAAGTACTGGATGAAACACTTGCTTTGGTATCAATCCTGCCATCCAGGCAGCCTCCCTGGAGCCACGATCAGGGCTGCGAGGGCCTGGAGGAACCCAGTCAGGTCTGGCATCTGCAGGGCAGCATGGGCAGGAGCCAGCAGAGAGCCATGGGCCGGACAGACGGGCCGTGTGCCTTGGGGCAAGTTCCCCACTGGGAGGGAAGAGCTCAGGGACCCTGGCAGCCTGTGCCACCGTTGGTTTCACTCAGGCTGGGGTCTTCTGGGGTCTCCGTGAGTGAGAGCTGGGTGAGTGGCCAGGACAGATGCCCAAGGACCATGAGGCAGGGCCAGGCTCCCCAGGGTTCCCACCATCAACAGATGGTCCCGTCTAGAGCGGGTCTGCGGGGGGCCCAGCAGGAGAGCAGCACGCCCTGTCTACTTGGGATGGTCCTGGAATTCTGGTCTAGACCTGATGTTTCTGTACCAGGGGCGAGGCCTTCCACAAGCCAGGCGGGATGGGGAGAATCTCAGACACAGTCAGTGTCTGGCTCCCCAGAGCCACGGTCAGGGCTGCGAGAGCCTGGAGGAACCCAGCCTCAGCTCACCGTGTTTTCAGGACAGCCTTCCCTTCCCCGGGTACTCATAGCAACTAAGGATGGAAATGGAAGCAGCTGCTGATGCCTCGGACACCTGCGTGGTGGGAGGGGCCGCCACGCAGGTACAGGGTCTGAGGAGCCCCTGGGGTACACGCTGAGCCATCACCCAGCAGAGACCACGTGCCTGGAGGAGCTGGTGCCCCCACGACGCCCCGCAACCCAGGGCACCTCCATCTGAAACAGACCCTCTGCCTATGGCCCTGGCAGAGGCACGATCGCTCGCTCTCAAGGGTCCAGCGCTTGGCGCCACCCCGCACCTCCCAGCACCGTCACGGCAGCGCCATGGCCGGTGTCACCCCTGGGATCCCTGCCCGGCACATCCTGGTGTCATCTGTGTGTTGTCACTGTCGTCATTACTGCTGTCATCGTCACCAAACTGCTCCCCCCACTAAAGAGCAGGTGTGTGACCTGTGGGATTTTTCTCTGTGGTTTCTTTTCAAGCTGCACCCCTTCCCCACAACCCCCTTGTAAGGGAGCCCATCCCTCCAACTTCATTTTCTGGTTTTGAGGAGTGGCCAGGAACAGCCTGCAACCAGGAGTCGGGGACACAGGGGGAGGGGCTCTGAGCTACCGTGCCTCCCGCCAGGGGCGACACTGTGGACCCCAGGCTCCTTGATGAAGCCGGTTCCTTGTGGGTGCCAGGGCAAGACTCCTGCTCCCTCTGGTTGACTTTTTCCTGCTGGCTGGCTTTGTCTTTGGACGGACTCCTGGCGACTCACAAGTGTGGGGCTGTCCCTTGGATTCCCATGTTACCAGAATAAGGTGGAGTCCTGAGGGAAGGAGGGAGTCCTGGGTCTTCAGAGCCCAGGGACCCAACTGGGTCACAAATGCACATTGATTGATCAAACAGGAGCTCATGCCTGTGTGTGGCACATGGAGCCACAGGGCCTGGGTTCAAAGCCCCTCACAGCTGTGTGATCTTGGCAGGTTACCTAACCTCTCTGTGCCTCATTTCTTCAGCTGTAGAATGGGAACTGCTTGCTAAAAACACAAGGGCCTGAGGGCACATTAGTCAAATAAACAAGCAGGCTGAGTTTTCAGTCCTTCCCTCTGGAAGTTCCCTGTACTGGAAGCTTCCATTCAACTCGAAGGGCAGCAGAGCAGGTGGCTTAGAAAAGGAAAGGTGACAGGGCGCGGGGTGGGATGACGGCTCTTTCTGGTCTCTTCCTACTGCCTCGTGGCTCATGGGAGCAGGAGCTGAGCAGGCTGCAGGCCAGACCCCCATCAACTGGGCAAACCTGGCCCCGGGGGCACGTTTCTGAACGGAGCCAGGATGGAGGGCGGGGACTAGATGGCTTGCCAGGAACGCCAGTTTCTCCAGCCTCTCTCAGGAGGCAGGCCGGGCTGTCACAGGAGGAATGGAGAAGGCCCCTGGGGATCTGGCTCCATGGCTGTCTGGGCAGGTGTCCCCTGGAACCCAGTTAGGTGGGTCTGGTGTGGGGGTGGGCTGGTGGGCAAGCCCTGTGTACAGGTCATCCACCCGGCCTCCGGGCCTGTTTGCTGGAGAGGGTGAAAGGGACTCTCTCCACTGTGTAAACAGACTTTGCAAAGGCCTCGGCTTTCTCACCCCGTCTCCAGCTCTCCAAACTCACACTATGAATTGGCAGGCTTATCGGAAGCCCCGTCTGGCAGTTAAAGGATGTTTCCACGCATTGTGAGGCTGCATGGAAACCAAGTCATCTCGCCCCAAGGACAAAGGAACTCAAGTGTTTGAAATGCAAAAACATTTTGACCTGACTACATCATTTTTCAAAGGAGAAAAGTAATTCGCGGCTCACAATTCACTTGCTATCTCGCAGGAAGTCCTGTATTTCTTATTCACTCCCCAAGGCCTGCTTCTCTGTGTGAGAGGTCACCTAAGAGGACCAGGGTAGAGGGACATTCAAGAGTTTTCTTTCCGCCTCTTCCTGTTTTTTTTTTCTTGTTAATGCCTCATGTTTGTGAAGTATGCTCCGGAGTGCTGCTCCATGCCTTATCTCCTGGGGTCCTCCCCAGCCCAGGAACTTGAGTGGGTCACAGAGTGTCTACCCCGTGTTGCCAAGTCAGAAAACAAGGCCTTGGGTGTCAGTGACTTGCCCCAGGTACACTGGTTGATGACGGAGTCAGAACTGAAGTTCCTCGGGTCTTCTGGTCCCTTGATGTCTGTCCTCTCCAGGACTCTTTGATTCTCCCATGTAATGACTGTGTCTAGATGGGACCTTGAGGCTCATCATGATCATCATCATTATCAATAGTATCAACATAATCATTACTATCCATCATCTCCCTCATCACTGTCACCACCATCATCACCATCACCACCATCACCATCATCACCACCATCACCATCATCACCACCATCACCATCATCACAATCACCACCATCATCATCACCATCATCACCAGCACCACCATTACCAGCACCACCATCACCATCATCACCATCATCATCACCAGCACCACCATCACCATCATCATCACCATCACCATCATCACCATCATCACCATCACCAGCACCACCACCATCATCACCATCATCATCACCATCACCATCATCACCATCATCATCACAATCACCACCATCATCACCATCACCATCATCACCATCATCACCATCATCACCATCACCAGCACCACCACCACCATCACCATCATCATCACCATCATCGTCACCATCACCACCATCATCAACATCATTATCACCATCAACATCACATCACCATCACCACCATCATCGTCACCATCACCGACATCATCATCATCATCAGCCCCATCATAATCAAAGTTACGACGATCATTTCCTTCATCATTAACGTTATCATTACCACCATGGGCACCATCGTCTTCATCTTCATTATCATCCTCATCACCACCATCATCACCCAAACCTTGATCTCACTGAGAGTCTCAAGCAGGTGCCAGGTGCTATTTTAAGTGTGCTTTATACAACTTGTATAATCACCACCATAACTCTGAAGCAAAAGTTATTATTTCCACTTTACAGATGAGGAAATCAAGGTGTCAGTAGGATAAAGGAGTTTCTTACAGAGTCCTTTACCTTCCAGGAAGTTCTTTTCACCACTAAATCTCCCAGGCCCACAGAAAGTGCTTGTGGACAGACCTTCACGGGGGTTCTGGAGCAGCTCAGAAGAGGCTTAGCAGAGAGGCAGCCTGTGGGGTTAGAGCTGAGTAAAACCCCAAAGGCCTGTGGAGCTGCACTTGGGGCCTGTCCCCCAGAACCACAGGAATCCAGACAGCTCAGGAAGCTCTCCCTGCTGGGCCAGGTCGCGGTTACTTGCTTGGGTTTGAACAACGAAAGCTGTTTGAAGAGCAAAGAGAGTTTCTCTTTGAAAGTGGGGTTTCAGAAGGGGGTCCCTGAGGGGTGCACCACAGGGGAGATGCAAGGCTTCCTGGAGTTGTGTGGGGAGGTGTGAAGGAGGTGTCATGCTGGAAAACCAGGGGCCCAGAGAAGTGGCAGGGGGCTTGGAGGATACTCTGGGGAGAGCTTGAAGGCCACAGCTGAGTAGTGGAAGATCCTGGGCGCCCTGTAAGGAAGCCTGGATGAGGGAAGCACAGATGACACCTGCTGCATTAATGGGGGGGGCACAGCTGGGACCCGGCCTGACCATGGAGAGGGGGCAACCCAGGCCCAGGGCAGGGTCCCACCATGGAGGTGAGAGGCACGTCCCAGGCCCAGGGAGGCGGCTCGCGCAGAAATCCCTCACTTGGGGCTGGTTTTGGGGACCACATTCTTTCCAACCTCAGAAACCTGGATGCAGGGCTGCGGGATAGGCTGCAAAACACTTCCCTGGGTCCCCCTTGCCCCCGGCCTCCTGTTCACTAGTTGGTCTGGGTTTCAGGGCATTCTTGGGGGGCCCGATTTGCCACTTACTGGCTGTGTGGCCCTGGGCAGTGAGTTTCTCACAATTAGGTGGAGGGGAAGAAAAGCAGCTGCTCCCAGGGCTGCTGTGTGGCCCCAGCACTCACCAGCTGTGCCTTAAGATCATCTGTTGGTGAGCTGTGGGGGTGGCCTCTGCCACCCAGGCCAAAGCCCAGTGTGGCCTGACTTTGCACATGGAAGGTGCTGCATGGCCCGGCACAGTCATTGTGGTGAGCAAGGCCCAGGCGCTGTGTCCCCCAGCCCCAGCCGCAGCCCTGGAGGGAATCCCCGGGACCTTCTGCTTCAAGCCAGTCTCTTCTCTTGTCCCTCCTCATGGGTGAGCCGAAGGTGACATGTGCCCCCTTGGGCTGGCATGGCCTGCCGGAGGGCTGCGTGTGGGCAGACGCAGGGCAGAGGTGCTGCTCATCCCTGCAGCTCCCCCAACCCAGGGTGCCCGCCGATCCAGACCTTCCTTCCGGCCTCATTTGCTGCCTTCTCCACCTTGCCAGTTCCCTTTTGCTCCCACCTCTGCATTTCTCGTCCAAAACAGAAATACAAAGGGAGGAAAAATCTATTCAAAATTCCTCCTCCTCATTTTATTTTTGCAGCTCTCTGGGGTGCCCAGGCTTCAGATTCTCTTCCAATAATTATCTGCCCTTTCGGGGCCTCAGTAACCCAGAGCCTCGGGTTTGGGAGGCGAGAAGAAAGCCCTGGCCTGGCTTGAGCGGGGAGCCCAGTCTTGGGCAGACGCTGCCGCCGTGCGTGCTCGCCCCTTCCCCTCTGACCCGGCGAGCGTGAGCCGGCCATGGTGGAGGCTTTTTGTCTCCGAATATCTCCGCTTCCTCTCAGCTGATCCGTGATGAACACCAGACCAGACTCCTTTTATGTGATAATTTTCCATCCCAGGCAACACAAACATTTCTGTGTCTAATAATCTGAGTCTTGGCCATTGCTCAGAAATAACAGAGGCGAGGTTCCAGCATAAAATAATACGTCTTGCTTTTTATTACTTAATTTATCAACACTATGCTGGAGAAACATCTTGTTAACTGGGTAAGAAGAAACCGTTCACCAGTGCAGCCCTGGCTGATGGAAGCAGTGTCAGGTGGAATAATGAATCCTGTTAGCATAAAAAGAGGCCAACGCTGAAAGACGGTATTATTCAAAAAGGGAAATATTACTAAATGAGAAAACGGTACACTCACGCGGAATCTGTTACATTAAGAATCCCACTCTTTCTGGCCAAACTCAATTTGTTATCCTCATAATTCCCCCCGTAGATAACAGATGAGAAGAGGAGTTGCTCCAGGAAAGCGACTCCTCGGCATCTGCAAAGTACGGGGCCGCAGCCGAGCCCACCGCAGCAGGACGGGTGCATCTCAGCGCAGAAGGACGGTGGACGCTGGCCCTCCCGACCCCTCCGAGGTCTGGGATGATCTCATTTGGATTCTCACAGCTGGAGCTCTCCAGGGAACTGGGACACCCAAAGTCAAGTCCTAAGAGGTCTTCATGGCAGGTAACTGAAGTCCCAGATGAATTCACACTCCAGGAGGAGTCTGGTGAGCCTGCTGGAATCCAACCTCACGTCTCCAGCACCCAGGACAGCTCCCCACCCACAGTAGGCGCTTCCAGCACCCAGGACAGCTCCCCACCCACAGTAGGCACTTCCTGAACACGGCCAGCCCTTGCGTGGGTGGGGAGACTCGTTCCCACGCACCTCCTACCCCTGGGGGTACCCCAACCCAAGGATGCTCAAGTCTCTTATATAAAACGTCATCACGGTAAATCAGCGCGGGCTTCAATCTGTGGCTGGTTGAATCCCGGCAGCACTATTAAACAAAGGATTTTCAAACGCCAGCCTGCAAGACTCCGAGGCAGGTGTATTTGTTGAATGAATGAATGGGTGAATGAATGAATGAGGGATGTTTTGAAAATGTAGAATTGAATCTAACACAAGGCACACAGTAAGCAGATCAGTCAGGGTGGGCAAGGTTATGCCAACGTAACAAACAGCCTCTAAAACTCAGTGTCTTAACCAAATAACAGTCTTGTTTTTCCTAAATAAATGTGTGACTTCTGTTTTTTTCCTAGGCCCAGTGTGACCTGGCAGGGTGGTGCTGCTGGTGATAAGAAGTTGGGGAGCTCTCTGGGACTCTGGTTGCAGCGTTGGGGGGCAGAAAGCCATGGAGGGACCACATCAGCAGCTGGTGCCCAGCCTAGAGTGGGCAGTGCACATCATCATACCAGCCTGATGTGCCACCCAACCCCAGGTGTGCTGAGAGTCTCGTCCTCCCTCACTCCTGGAAGGCAGAGAGCCAGATACCGGGGTCAACGGTGGTCATGGCACCGACACACATGAAGGGATGACCCACAACCCTGGACCTGGAGGACTTTAGAATCCAAGCAACTAGAGGAGCCATCCATGGACTCCAGGTACCACCCGTGCTCAGGAGCTACCTTTACCACTTGCTGAGCGTTTGCTGCAGGCTGGCATGGCCCTACGTGCTCCACTGAACATATTAACAAGTAAAACAGCCCGTCAGTGTTCACTTAAGAAATCATCCGCTATCTCGCCAATAAGTGATATTACCATTTAAAAGTATTTCCGGCCGGGTTTTTCAGACATGTGTGTCCTGATGCGCGTGCACGTGTTTGCACACAATATGCCACGTCTTGGAAACTCTTTTCTCGTGAATAGACTTTATTTTTTAGAGTAATGTTAGGTGCACAGAAAGACAGGTGGACAGTACATGGTTCCCGTTGACTCCTTCTCTCCCTGACTCAGCAATTCCCCATCTTAGGAGCACCCTACGTTGATATAATGCTCTTGGTACAATGGACGAATGATTAATGGAAGTCCACAGCTGACCTGAGGGGTCCCTGTCACCGCATGAATGTAGAACTGGGGTGAACCCACCCTGGGAGCGCCACACAGAGCTCTGCCCCTGCCCTGAGCCCATGCCCTGCCCACCCATCCCTCCCCGCAGCCCCTAGCAGCCCCTGATGGTTTTGGTCCTTCTACAGCCTTGCTCTGTCCAGAGCACCATGGGGTTGGAGGCGTGGAGCACGCAGGCTTCTCAGACTGGCTGGGTCAGGCCGGTCTGTCTTCTCTTATCCTGACGTCTCCTCTCCTCCCCCTCCTGGCTGTCTTCACTACCAGTAACTCAGTGTCAAGGAAAGCAAGGGGCGGCCTGAGCTGTTCTCGCCTGCCCCAGTCGCAGGCGAGGCACTGCCACCATGCCACGTACCTGCTCTCTGCCACATGTCCCTCCCCCGAGAGTTGGTGCTCATTTCACCCCGTGCTGTTGGTGTGGCCACGGGATTGGCTTTGGGCACAAGTGATGATGGGTCATTTGAGCCAAGGCCTAAGGAGGACGAGGACTATGCATGTCTGCCATCCTCTTCTGCTGCCACCAGGAATATTGCAGGCCCCCAGGTAGCTCCGGCGTCCAAGGAGGGCAGGCAGTCAGGACAAACTGGGCCCAACCGCCAGGGTGGACCAAGCCCTGCCCCCGGCCCACAGCAGCCGAGTCGCACGCGATAAGGAGGGGCGGCTCGTGTTATTTTGAGCCATCGAGTTGGGGGTGGCTTGTCCCCACCCCGCCCTGTGCCACTGCAGCCACAGCCAGACACCGCACCCCCTCCCAGGACTCCGCCCGGTCCGTCTTGCCTCTCTCTGAGCCCCAGTGTGTTGACAGCTCAGTGCCCCTGCGGGCTGAGCTCCTGAGGCTGTTTTCCAGTCCCAGTCCCGTGGGCTGGGCTCCTGAGTCGGGGTGGCCCTGGCTTCATGCTGAGAGCTGTCTGGGAGGTCGCGTGCTGCTGTGTGCTACACGCGACCCTCAGGACCCCAGTCTGCAGGCTGGCATTTGGAAACCATCTCCTGCATTTAAGGGTGCAGTGCCTTATTTTCCGACGTGGCCTGGTCGGGGTGATACTACCTGGATGGCTGGTGTGGGGACAGATATGTGGAGGCTGATGTGGGGATACAGGCAGGAGAATCTCAGAAGCTGTAAAGCACGTGGCGCCTGGCGAGCGCTCCGTAAGCGACAGTGACAAGCCCAGCAGCAGCAGCACGCGGGCTGGAGCCGTCCCTGCACACGCGGCTGAGGTTTGGTAGAGGACAGCCCCGCGTCGGAGCCAGGGAGGGGAGTCCCACATCTCCACGACCACGCCCCCCTGCCTTTCTCCTTCTTTCCTACGTGACCCCCCTTCCCGCCTCCACCCCTCAACAAAGGCCGAACTCACACCGTCTCATGACCCGCCTGGAACCTGCTATGGCATCGAGGCAGGACGGAGAGGCTCGGCACCGCTGCTCACCAGCCCCAGCTAGGACCCCCACGGCCCACAAACCTGTGGGTTCCGTCGGCCCCAGGAAGCCAGTGCCCCCAGCAGAGAAGCTGGCTCGTGGAACACGAACCGGGGGTGCTGGTGGATCTGGAACCTTCTCCGTGGACCTGGCTGTCCCACCCTGTGCCCACCAGCTCCAGCCCCAGGGCAGGTGCTTCCTCTAACAGCGGTTGGCTTCTTAGGTAAGGTGGGAAGACACCGCTTTCCACAAGGGGCCCACCTCCTGCAGAAAATTTCCACCAGCCAGACGGGCCTCAGGAACCCCCAGCACAGCCTCCACTGGGCGTGAGGCCCTTACACTCCCCAGAGCCTTATTCCAGGTCTAGAGTAGGCCTGGGCCCCAAGAAGCCAGAGAAAATCCTCCCTCTACTTGAGAGACTCAGGGCCTGCCTGGGGCCCGGCCTAGACACCACTGGGCACGGCAGCACCTCAGAGTCTGGCCCCCAATGCCCACACGATACTGCTGGGCACAGCAGCACCTCAGAGCCTGGCCCACAATGCCTACACAGTGACACTGCTGGGCACAGCAGCACCTCAGAGCCCGGCCCCCAATGCCCACACAGGGACACTGCTGGGCATGGCAGCACCACAGAGCCTGGCCCCCAATGCCCACACAATACCGCTGGGCACAGCAGCACCTCAGAGCCTGGCCCACAATGCCCACACAATACCACTGGGCACAGCAGCACCTCAGACCCTGGCCCACAATGCCCACACAGGGATACTGCTGGGCACCGCAGGACCTCAGAGCCCGGCTCCCAATGCCCACACAGGGACACTGCTGGGCACGGCAGCACCAGAGCCTGGCCCCCAATGCCCACACGACACCACTGGGCACCGCAGGACCTCAGAGCCCGGCCCCCAATGCCCACACAGGGACACCTCTGGGCATGGCAGCACCACAGAGCCTGGCCCCCAATGCCCACACAGTGACACCGCTGGGCATGGCAGCACCTCAGAGCCTGGCCCACAATGCCCACACGACACTGCTGGGCACAGCAGCACCTCAGAGCCTGGCCCCCAATGCCCACACAGGGACACCGCTGGGCACGGCAGCACCTCAGAGCCTGGCCCCCAATGCCCACACAGGGACACCGCTGGGCATGGCAGCATCTCAGAGCCCGATCCCCAATGCCCACACAGGGACACTGCTGGGCACAGCAGGACCTGAGAGCCTGGCCCCCAATGCCCACACAGGGACACTGCTGGACACAGCAGCACCTCAGAGCCCAGCCCCCAATGCCCACACAGGGACACCGCTGGGCACCACAGGACCTCAGAGCCCCGCCCTCTGAGCCGGGAGCGCTCCACCTGCACCATGAGAGCGAAGTGTGCTGGGGCTGTTGGTCCCCTCACCTTCAGGGAGACAGGGCTCAGGTAGAGGGGGGCACAGCATGTTGTCACAGAAAGTGATGGGCCGGGCCACGGGAGGGGCCCAAGGAGCCCCAGCTCCCAGGAGGGTTGCCCTCTTTTACTCTGGAGGGGAACCCAGCCACCCAGCTCACTAGTGCGCAGACGCCCAGGTGATGAGAACCGGAGTAACAAGGCTTGGCAGGTGACCTGGGAGGGAGGCGGTGTGGCCGGGAGGAAGAGAAGTCCCCGCCCAAACCAATTACCGCATACTTTGCCGAGGTGTGTGTTTGAGCCGGCTCAGAGCTGCTCTGTTTTCTCCCCTAATAGTGCGGCACAATTTAATTAACTCAATATTGCACCCACCTGAAGATTACCGACGGGGTTTATTGACGCCACCATCTGGCTCCTATAAAGCTGGTAATGTAGCCAATAAATCCCGCTTCAGAACCAGGCACTGGCGAGGGGTGCCCTGCTGCAGGCTCTCCCCGTGCGCCCGGCTGCGGGAGCTGCCTAGGTGGCCAGAACCGCGGGGCCGCCCTGGGCACCCTGCAGTGTGGGTTCGGTTGCGGGGAGAGGGTGCTGGTTCCGGGGCGGCACCTGCACACCCTGACCCCTGCAGGGGCCATGATGCCACTTCAGAGGCAGGTGTCTGCCAAGGGGCCCCCTACCCTAGCCGCTGGGTTCCCACCACCGCAGCCGAGCAGGGCCTGACTGGTCCCTTGTTCCACATCTGGTGAAGAGCAGCCTAGGCCTGGTAGCGGGTTCCCAGATGCCGCGTGCCCAGAGCTGTGCCTGACCGCTGCGCTCTCACACCACCCCACCCCCAAGCCCCGCAGCACATGAGACTGTTACCATCCCACAGCAAAGGAGGAAAGCAAATGACAAGGCCCAGAGCTCAAGGCTGGGGGCAGCGCTGTCCTGGCAGAGCCAGGGCCAAAGAGCAGGGGTGGGCGGGGAAGGGGCTCTGGCCTGGGCCAGCTCCTCTGGGTCTCCAAGGTGGGAGACCCCTCTGTTTAACTCGGGGTTAAGGTGAGGTTTCGGTGTGCCCTTCTAAAATTTGTGACGTTTTGTCTGCTACTGGAATGTAAGTTTCAGCATAAAGTGTCAGCACGACAGGTCATTCTCGATGACAGAAGGGTCCCCAGAGCCACCTGTTCTCACGGCCAGCCAGGGACCCCGAGGTGGGGGACGGAGCCCCTGCCCTGCCTGCCAGGCTCCATCCACTCCAGGCTCACTTCCGTGGGGCCTTCTTCCAGGCTGCACGTGAGAAGACCTTCCAGACATTTCCCAGGGATGCTTCAGGGTGAGAAAGAAACCCAGGCTCTTCCTTCACTCACACACAGAAAGGACGAGTTAAACCCTCACA
This sequence comes from Aotus nancymaae, assembly GCF_030222135.1. Taxonomy (NCBI): domain Eukaryota; kingdom Metazoa; phylum Chordata; class Mammalia; order Primates; family Aotidae; genus Aotus; species Aotus nancymaae. The sequence continues at coordinate 420,520 of NW_026988467.1, read as the reverse complement.
TCCCCCATGCACTACTGGACCTAGGCTGCCTGTGTGTGAACAACGCCCCTCCCCAGGCTGAGCCTGAGCCCCCTGCACCCTCAGGCCCTGGGGCCCTGCAGAGCAGAGAGAAGTCACCTCAGATACGCAGGACAGCGCCGCAGTGATAACGACTGCCAGGGAGTTAGATGACTGCACCTCTCCCAGCCTAATCTGACGGCTGCCACTGATTTAAGGGATTCTTCCGTTGAGGTGGGGGTGGGGCAAGTAGAATCAACTCAATTTAGAATGGGGGAGGGCGGCAAAAAGCTTACATTGATAAAGTCGTCACCCAGCCGGGAGCTGCCCAGAACTCACCTTGGGCCACGCTAACGGCACATTAATCACCCTTATCAGCCTGTGAAGGGGCCCCGTGGGACTGCCCTACCCCGGGGGCAAGTTCAGGTGCTGCGAGGTGGTGGCGAGAGGTCAGGGTCCAACCCGGGCCGCTGCCACCTTGGAGGCCCCGGGAGCTGTGCCTTCCGCCCTCCCTCCGGCCTGATTTCTGCCCTGGGGGCGGGAGCCTCGGGAGCAAAGCGGCCTTTCCAGACCAGCTGCAACAGTTGTGGAAACAGGATCCCGGGAGCGGCCGGGGGGGGGGGGGGGCTGGGGAGGGGCGAGAGGATGGAGAGGGCAGAACCTGGGCACCTGGGTTGGTCCCCAGGGACGGCTGACGGTCCCCAGGGTCTTGGCCCAGCGCTGCCTCGGGAAGGGGATGGCGCGGGCAGCGCGCTCCGACTTTCAGAGGCCGAATTACACCTCTCCGCCTGCAGCCTTTGATTCAGCAAAATCAAGGATGCAAACTTCTTAGGAATACTTAGTTTCCATGGCAACCGTAGCTGACCTCCACATTATTGTTCTCAGGACGGGACTGACTTTACTATATGTTCATTCACTGAATTAATGGACTCCCGGTTCTTTTATCAGCAACCCCGGGACAATGGACGGACAGGCATGTCGTCAAAGGGCTTTCAGCCACTGTCCAGCCTTTTGTCCGCGGCTTACGGCAACGAGGCGAGTCTATTCAGCCCGAGATTATCAAAATCAACTCCGGGCTGTCTCCGGGGCAGCTCCACACACTTGGGTTTCATAAAGACATAACTGATCCCACATGCAAATTAATAATTTGGATCGCAGGGTTCTGGGGGCTAGGGACTTTGGTGTGTTTCTCTTCTGGTTTCTTTTCTGGAAATAAAGCGCGCGGGAAGGTAAACTGCAGTCTGCTGACGACGGTGCTCCGGCGGCTTCTGTGCTGCTGGCTGGCCGGTTAGGCAGCAGGGGAAACGGCGGTCTGAGCTCCACTCAGCTTGCGGGCACAGGCCTCAGCAAAACCAAGCTTGGGGCGGCCGCAAAAAGCCTTCAGATCCAGGACACGCCAGAGAGCCTGCTAGTTCCTGCACGAGCCAGCAGAGGAGCCCCACGTGTGCGTCGCAGCGCCTCCTCCTGCAGCCCCGGGTTTGGGGGTCTCGCCATCTCCCCAGCCCATCCCTTCCCTCCCTCCCCACCCACTCCCTTCCTCCCCAGCCCTCCAGCCTCTTTGAGGGGGGAAAGCAATCCAAACGGAGTACAGTAAGCCACAGGACTGGACACTGAACAGCAGTCCCTGGCTGCGTGGTGCTGCGCTGAACGCAGAGAGCCCCTTGCGGCCAGGAACTCTGCGTATCCCGCCTCGCAAACTGCCCGGAGTCAAAGCCTGGTCCCAGCCGCACTTCGACCTCAGGGTGTGTGGCCTCCTCTGGTAATTGCTGCACAAAAGACACTCAGCAGTAGCCGGTCTGTCTCGCTCCCACCTTCCCTGGCTTGGGAGTCATCCTTCATTAGCCTACAGTCCCCACGGGAAGAACCCAGGAGACCTCTGGGCTCCTCGTTACCGGAGGCATTTTGCCCAGGCTAGGCCATAGAAAACGTCCTCACAACAGCCCAGTGGGACAGGCCACGGTGCTAACATCCAAATAATCATTTCACAAATTATCATAATTATCAATCAATCACCCCGTTTGGACAACGCGAGCCTGGGCTATCAGATGGCTTTTATGACCTGTAGCATTTTGTACGTAATAATAATAACGGGGAGAGATTTATGGACCCATCACCGGCCCCTCTTCCGGTGGAATGACTTTATTAGCTCGATTTATTTTTGACCCTCCTCTAAGCCTCTGCGCTCCCGCCCCTCGCCCTGGGGGCTGGCTGGGATGGAAGGTTTTCCCGAAGCTTCTGAAGGGGCATTTTCAGGTCCCCAGGCCTAGCCCTGCCCTGCCAACTCACGGTTTATTTATTTTTGGGAGGAGGGGGTAGAGAAGCGGAGGAGAAGAGAAAATAAAAATCAGAAAAGGTCACTTCCCTTTGTTTCTGTTCCCCGCTCTGTGTTAACACGTCCTTCCTTTTCAAGAGCGGAGAGGAAAGCACGATGAACTGGACAAAGGGAAAGGCTTCGGGGCCATGTTTCCCCTTTCAGATCCCAGAGATTGAATCAAAATTCTCTCAGCTGATAGCATCTCCCGGGTGGACTACACTCTTGTTAACGGATAAATTCAAGCCCTCCAGAAAGTCAAAGAATAAATTTAAGCCTTTTGCCAAATGTCTATCCTATTGGATTTTGATAAGATGGCCATTGAGCCTTAATAATGTCTTCCATCCATTTTCAGCGAGCCCTTAACACGGCTCTTTATTCGTCCCCAAAGCCTCTTCGCCCGGCCTTTTTATTACCGGCTCCGGCGGGCTCTCCAGGGAGCCTCGCGCCCCGAGTGATGGATGGACAACTGGCTAGATTATCTCCCGCAGATGTTTGCTCTCCAGCAGCCCGGGGCTTTCCCTCTAAGTAAACAGAGACTAAAGAGGGACTCTGTGGAGGGAGCGGCCCCAGAGGTCCCTGCACCGCGGCGCAACGCGGCCCGACCCACAGCCAATGTGATTTTTGGGAAGTGCCGATGACGTGCCAAGGGAGCACCAGGTCGGATGCTGGGATGGCGAGGGCAACCAGGGCGAGTGTGGGCCAGCACCAAAGCTCTAGGCTGCGTGGGCACACGGGCTGCAGGGGCCCGGGTGGGGTACAGAGGGGACACGGGAGGCCAGGGTGGGGCCAAAGGGGTGCAGGAGAGGTGGGGGACGACAGTCCCCTGGGCCTGGCAGTGGCTCCACCCTCCTGGGGCAGGGGCGGGGCTGATGGGAGGCAGCTATATACCTCTCACAGGAGCCCTGCCCCCAGTCACAGTCCTGGGTTCGAATCCCAGGCCTCCACACACCCCCGGCCGGCCGCCCTTGCCTGTAAATTCTGAGTAGAGTCATTCCGCATCCAGCCCCTTCAGAGACCTTGCTCTCTTGATACTTAGAATTCCTAACCGAGGCTTCCCCACAAAATAGCCCCTTTTCTGCAGCTCATGTGCCAAGCCGATGACTGAATTAACTTCCTCACATGTCACTGAGGCAGGTAAAGAACAGGAAGCATAATCTTCCCAGAGGTGGATGAACTGAAGGCCAGAGACAGGAGCTGCCCGCCCCCCATCACGCTCCCACAGGAGCTGCCCACAGCCAGGTCACGCAGCCCCGTCACGTTCCCCCATGAGGATTTTAATGCTCCCAACTGCGCCTTTGGGTGACCCAAACTACAAAAGCCATAAACCAGAGTCCTCGTCCGATAACCAGGGATTGCACTGAATTCATCCTCAGCGCAGCACCACGGTGCACAGTCACCTTAGCAATCCGCACGGTGCACCCACGTCCATAGCATTCATCCTCAGCGCAGCACCACGGCGCACAGTCACCTTAGCAATCCGCACGGTGCACCCACGTCCATAGCATTCATCCTCAGCGCAGCACCACGGCGCACAGTCACCTTAGCAATCCGCACGGTGCACCCACGTCCATAGCATTCGTCCTCAGCGCAGCACCACGGCTCAGTCACCTTAGCAATCCGCACGGTGCACCCACGTCCATAGCATTCGTCCTCAGCGCAGCACCACGGCTCAGTCACCTTAGCAATCCGCACGGTGCACCCACGTCCATAGCATTCATCCTCAGCGCAGCACCACGGCGCACAGTCACCTTAGCAATCCGCACGGTGCACCCACGTCCATAGCATTCGTCCTCAGCGCAGCACCACGGCTCAGTCACCTTAGCAATCCGCACGGTGCACCCACGTCCATAGCATTCGTCCTCAGCGCAGCACCACGGCGCACAGTCACCTTAGCAATCCGCACGGTGCACCCACATACATAGCATTCGTCCTCAGCGCAGCACCACGGCTCAGTCACCTTAGCAATCCGCACGGTGCACCCACGTCCATAGCATTCGTCCTCAGCGCAGCACCACGGTGCACAGTCACCTTAGCAATCCTCACGGTGCACCCACGTCCATAGCATTCGTCCTCAGAGCAGCACCACGGCGCACAGTCACCTTAGCAATCCGCACGGTGCACCCACGTCCATAGCATTCGTCCTCAGCGCAGCACCACGGCACAGTCACCTTAGCAATCCGCACGGTGCACCCATGTTCATAGCTCTAAATAGTACATCTGTTCTCAGGGCGGGGCCTTCCGTCTGGACGGAAGGTCACTTGAGGGCTGTGTGTCCTGGTCCTCCTGGCCCCGAGTCTGAAGCCTTTGTCTTCGAATTTTAGCTCACGTCTCTCAGTCTCTCAGCCCTGACCCTCTCCCCTTGCCCTCGCCCCAGAGTGCCTGGGAATGTCACTGAATGGGTCCAGTCTGAGCCCTGGGGTTAGGGATCTGATTTTCCCACAGCATGACCTTGGCAAACATCCCCTGGACGATGATGGTGCTGAGTTTAGTGCAAGGCTGGAAAAACTCCTGGGCAGTGCTGTGGGTGGCCTCGCCCTCCAGTGGACTTGGGTGAGGACGCCTCCTCCAGGCAGCCCCCAGGCCCTCAGACTGGGCCTGCAGAGCAGCGGCAGGGAGGAGCCCTGGGCTGGGGTCAGGAGGCCTGCTTGGACAGGGCCATCACCAACGCCCCCGATGCCGCTCTGTACCCTGCACTGGGCTCCTGTGGCTGCGGTGGTGCCCCGGGGGTTGCGTGTGTTGCGTCTGCTCTGATTCTGTGGGATGGCGGAAGCTCAGGCTCCCAGCCAGCCTTCCCAGGGCCTGCCTCAGAGGGACGCCTGCTGCTCTGGGCACTTGGAAGTAGGAGACCCCCGGCTGGATGGCACCTCACACCCATCCTGGGAGCTGCTCTCAAGAATGACCTTGAGCTACGTCGGGTGAGACCTGATGGCCCCACGTATAAAACAAAAAGGCAAACCCAGCATGGCCCAGAGGCACAGAAGGCCGTGCCCACTTCACCCTCCTGTCTGATTTCATTCTGGTTCGGAAGCAGCCAGCACTTGCCTCCTCCGGCCCTTTAAATGTAGACTTGACCTTTTGACCTTCTGCCTTGACCCCTGTTCCTAGAGCAGGCAACCCATCCTAGCATAAACCGTTCCCAGTCTAACCTCCTGCCAGGCCACCTCCACGAGGCATTCAGGAGAGGTGGGGCCAAGGAGGGCGTCTCGAAAACGTCAGGCGGGTCAGGGACGCGTGGGTGGAAAACACAAGGATTTCAGGCTGATTCGAGAACCCGGGGGATTCGCCCTGACTGCAAGGAAGTGAAAATGCCGCAGTTCTCTGAAACACAGCAGCCCCGCTTACTGCTTCTTGCTCCTCCGTGTCCTTTAAGAAGATGTCAATTCATTTAAACAGGCAGGAAAGGAGAAAGAGAGACAGCGGACAAGGCCAGCACTGGAATTTGGGCCGTGGCGTGGTCAGACACGGGCACAGGAAGGCCTCGGTGGAGACTGAGAGCAGACACCTTGTCCTTGGACAAAAGGACCCCAGGGGGCCAGACGCAGCCCCATGAGCCATGGGGCGGAGCAGGGAAAACAGTTCGTGGGTCGCCAGAGGCCCTTTGGCGGGTCGCCACGGGGCCGAGAAAAGCCTCCACTGCCACGCTTTCTCCAAAATCAGTGTTCTGGGGTTGAACCTGGAGAGAAGGGTCAGGTGCCCCTGTGCCTCTAGGATAGCTCTGCCCAGATGGTGGGTCCCCTGCGCCTCACAGGCAGCTCTGCCCAAATGCCTCGGCTCAGAGACTGCGATATGGCGAAACCAGCACAGCGCTTCCCTTTGACTTTGGGAGAAAACGGCGTATTGATGGCGTGAACCTCAGCTCAGGGGGTGGGGTCAGGCCTTCCTAACCACAAGGCCGACAGTACCCATCCAGCTCCTGTTCTGTTCACGGAACCCAGTTGTAATTTGACGGAATTGTAATGGCACTCAGTAGGCACTGACTCAGCGCTGGCTCACCCGTGCCTGCAGCCCCCATGGTGCCCTGATGCTGTCTGGATGGAGATGTGTGAACGAGACTTGCTAAATTTTATCTTGCTTTGAAGCAAAGATGCCAAGCGAGGGACCGTTACTTTAATTTTACTAGAAGACTCCCCAAAACAGGAGATCAGCCCCCACGCGTGAGTGTGCCTGTGTCTGTGGGTGTCTGCGTGTGTGTGCAGGCAATGCGTACCCCATGGGGGCCGAGCTGTGCTGCTGAACGGGTTCCAGACTTCGGAGCTGCCTTTCCGGCCATTCCTCCTCCTGCAGTGTGCACATCCAGGGACACGTGTGACCATGTGCGCCTCCCCGGGGACCTGCGTGTTTCTCTGTGCACAGTTCTCCCTCTGAATCTGTTGAGCTGATGTTTGTCCCCCAGCCGTCACCCACCACCAGTCAGCAAAGCCGTGGGTAATGCCACGCGGACACTTTTTCTCTCGCCTGGTGGTTTGCTTATTTAAAGCGACGCTTCTCTGGAAGCTGCGAGTGCAGCAAAAGGCTTTGCTGAATCTGCAGCCAAGTCTTCCCCATATCCTTTTCATGAGAGTATCCAGTGAAGACAGTTAAATAAACACAACCTGCGTTTATTTAATTTTCCCGTCCTCTGCGTGGCCCGGAGCTTTCCCACAGGTACAGGGCTCTCCCTCGTGCTTGGGAGTTAGGAGAGTGGCAGACGGCCCCGTACCTGGGACCCTACAGTGACGGGACCCTGCCCTGCCCTCTTACCACACAGTAAAAAGAAGCATCCCTCCTAATTACAGCAAAGCCACCGTCCTGGGCACATATCAGTCCGCACATGACACATCGCTCAGGACCTGACAGCAACACCGAGACTACACGCTTGTTAACTCAGGGATGGCTGGGCTCGCAGTCACCCCACAGGAGCCCCGAGGATGCTGGGAGCAGAGGCGGCGCAGGGGAGCACTCCTACCTTTTTGATGCAGCCTTCCCGGGGCGACACGTCCGCATCAGTCAGTATCTGCTGCAAAACAATTTTGAGAGGGGTTGTTAGTGTCGGATCAAATGCCGTTCTCAAGCCACCCTGGGTTCTAAGCGGTGGGGGGAGACCCGCTGTCTCCTGAAGTCACAGGGGTGGGACCCAGCGGCTTCTCCACAGTAGGAAATGAAGGGCTGCCTTGATTGCAGGGACCTCTTCTTCCAACAGAGGCTCCCCCAATCGCTGAGGACTCCACGCATCCCCCAGGGACCTCACCTCCCTGGAAACCCCGCACTCCAGGGACGGAGCCACACTCTGTCGCTCACTCTGGCCCTTTAGTGGTTGGGTGGGGACCCGGGTCAAGGTGTCCGAAGGTGAGCCATTCACACTATTTCTGAGAGCCATGGGCAGAGCGCACGGAACCTGGATGGTGAACAGGCTCTATTTTTATTTCCTCTGGGTTCTGGCAGCGAATCGCGCCACGTGTATTTACACATAACTTGCCCTATGTTGAGCCAGGCCCTGGAAGGGTGAGGGAAGGGAGATGCAGTCCCTGCCCTCAGGAGGCTTACAGTCCAGCTCAGGAGGCAGCACTCAGTGGGGAGTTGGACTCTGCCCAGCGGTCCCAGGAGACAGCGGTGAGTGGCCGGGGAGAGGGGCAGAGGTCGGCCAGCGCCCTGCAGCAGGGCGGCTTGGTGGGTGCTGGAGGGAGAGGGAGCCGATGCCACTTCTCTGGTTCTCTTTTTTGGCAAATCAGAGGTGGGAACATTTTAACTGGGTCTTCACTCCCGTCCAGATCCCTGGGAGGGGGATGTCCCCATGGCTTTTGGGGAAACTTCTCAAAGAAAATGGAGCTGAGGCAGAAAAGCTGCTGTGCCTAGTGCCACGCAGGGGCCCGGGGGTGGCCACTGAGGACCCCCAGCTGTGGCTTCGGGCCTCACAGGAGCTCCCGCCCCCTCACCCACATGTGGACAGAGGCAGAGGCAGTGAGGCCGGAGTGTGCCAGCGGGCGGCTCATTCTTCCTCCCGGCTCACTTCGGCCCGGAGCGTTCCCTGACTCGGCTCTGGAGAGCATTTCGCCGGGTACCTCCTCTTAAAAGCCAGCAGGTGGGGGGGCGGGGGCGGTGTCTCAGTGACCCATCCCAGAGTGCTCTCTGTGTGAAGCAAACTGACAGATGAGCTCTAGAAATTGGATTTTTCCCTTCTGGACCCAAAGTGGCCGTGCACGGGCGAGTATACGGAAATCACACTGTTGCTTCCACAGAACAGAAACCAAGACTGAAACTGATACTCGAAAAATAACACGAGAAATGACGCTCAAGCCAAAGGTTCTTCTTCCCGCCCCTTCATATCACATGATGGTTTCAGAAATCGTAAAGACAGAGCGCAGAGCGCTCACCAAGGCGCAACTGACAAGCGCAGCCATGCGGGGCCCAGCCCGATAGCCTTCCGGGTCGCCCGGCGCTAATGTGAACGGCAGAGACGCCTGCTAGATTCAGGTACCCAGGTGGGTGGCGTTCGGAAGAGGAGAAAGCGTCAGGAGGGGTGTGACCTGCCCGCGGGGCCGAGGCGAGCTGAAGGCAGAGCTCGAGGCAGTGCTGAGGCGGAATCTCTCCTCACTCTGGATGCTGGAGGAACGTTCGGCTGTCCTAGGTCTGGGGAAGGGATGCCCATCCCAGTGGTGGCCCTGGGGTTCTCAAGAGTAGAGGGACAGTGCCCGCCGTCATGGGCTGCCCCAAGCAGAGAGACTGGATCACGCTGCCAGTTAAAGGGCTGGGCTGAACCAGAACCAGGGCCTGCTTTGTGAGGCAGGTTGAGGAATAAGATGCTTTTTCTGTCTCTCTGGCATTCATGGCCAAGTCACAGGCACCTGTGCAGACACCAGCCCCCAGAGGGTCTTGCCCTCCCCGCCCTGGCCCGCCAGCACCCGCTCACAAACCCACACCCCTGCCAAGAGCCCACAGGGGCCAGGTGTTGGCCTGGGAGCATCTGGTGGCCTCTGGCTGGGCATTTTCAGAGCGGCTCCCTCCTGTTCCCAGTGGGAATGTGCATACCATGGCCAAGGCATTCCCATGCAGGTGCCCAATGCCCCGGGAGGCGCAGTGACACCTCCACCAACACCCCAGGCAGGGTCAGTCCAGGAGCCCCCAGGAACACCAAATCTTCACATCCGGAGGGGGCTAGCATGAGAGCCCTCCAGCTGCCCACAGATGCCAGCCTAGGCTTGCTGTGGCCTCGGATGCATGGCCTTTCAGGTTGGGGCCACCCTCTCTCTGTGCACGCTGCTCTCTGCTGGGTGTGTGCCATTCCTGCTGTGGCCTGATCTTCCTGTCTCCCTAACCTCCGAGTGGCCAGGTGGGATGGGGCACCCCAGGCCCATCCATCACGCCACGCAGGGGCCCTTCTCCGACTTTCTCTTGGAGTCTGACAAGGTCTGTGCCTGGGTGTGGCCAGCACTCCTGCTCCCCAGAGCTTGCCGTCAGGTGGGGATGCAGAGATGGACGTTCCAACCCTGGCCCCAATAGTTTAAGGCACGATGTGTGATGCACCGACCAGAAGGGCCCAGCCATACTGTGTGGCAGCAGGAGGTGGGGCCTGGCCAGCCCCGGGGTGGTGGTGGGGGCAGGTGCCACAGCTGTTGGGCTCCTGGCTGTCTCTCTGCATCCTCTGAGCATGGTGCCTGGGCCCCCTTTGGGCTGAGGGTGTGGGCTGCTGAAGATTGTGGTCACACTGGAGCGCAGTGTGGAACCACGGAAAAACCGCGCAGAGGTGGAGCCCTCCCCGGCTGCCCTGCACCCCCTGAAGAGGAAGACTTCATGGCTACAGAGAAAGCAGCGGCCTCCTGCAGGCGGGGCACCGGGGCCTGAGCCGTGTTCCGGAACCGCCCGCCCCATGTCACAGCCCGCCTTGGCAGGTACGAAGACCATTAAATGTGCCTCTTCACCTGCCGCTGACCTCGGGTGGAAAAACAGCCGGACGCGCTCCCCGGCTCACTCAGCCTTGGCTCCCCGCTCGCCTGAGCCGGTGCTTTGCTGAAAACCCTCTTTATTTCGCCTGCTGGGTCCTCAGCACACGCATCGCTGGCTTCTCGATAGCTGGCAGTGGCCGCAGGGCTCTCAGCCCCTCCGTACCCCGGCAGAAGTATTAGGTGTGTTTGATTAAGCGTTTTAGCCAAAAAAGCGAGGTTTGACCTCTGGCATTAAGCTTCTCTCGCGGGTACCAGCGCCAGAATTTAGCTAAGTGGGGTTGGTCAGAACCTCTTTTTTGACTCTTAAAATAAATACCCTCTGTTCTCCGAAAAGTCAGCAGAGAGGAGCCACGCACACGGGGGCGTCCCGTGCGCTCACAGCTCTGCAGTTCTGGCGTGGCCCCTGGGGGCTCAGCTTGCTGTTGTGTCACAAATGGATCCCAGAAGGTTTCTCTCCCGTCAAAATCATCTGTTATTAAAGTATCTGAAAACCTAACTAGGGAGGAATTCCAGAGCAAGCCCCGGCCACGGAGCTGCTTCCAAACTGGCAGGAGGTGAACAAAGCCCAGCGTGGAGGAGGCCGAGGCCCACGAGGGCCCCAAACACTCCAGTTCACGTGCCCCTTGCTCTTGGCATTGACGGCAAACCTTGTCTCTCTAACATACTTTTATTTGAAACAGGGTGTCTTGCCCGGGCTGGAGTGCAGTGGTGCGATCACGGCTCACTGCAGCCTCAGCCTCCTGAGCTCAAGCGATCCTCTCACCTCAGCTTCCTGAGTAGCTGGGACAATAGGCACATCCCACCCAGCTCATTTGTTTTATTTTTTGTGGAGATGGGGTCTCACTATGTTGCCCAGGCCGGGACTCCTGGACTCCAGCAATCCTCCCGAAGTGTGGGGATTATAGGTGTGAGCCACCATGCCCAGCTCTGCTCTAACCTACTTTTCTTTCTTTCATTTTTTTTTTTTTTTGTGTGTGTGTGTGAGAGAGAGAGGGTCTCGCCGTGTCACCTAGGCTGTAGTGCAGTGGCTCAATCAGCTCACTGCAGCCTTAGTCTCCTGGGATCACGTGATGCTCCCATCTCAGCCTCCCAAGTAGCTGGGATTAGAGGCATGCTCCACCATGTCTGGTTACTTTTTTAAATTTTTTTTGTAGAGATGGGGTCTCACTATGTTGCCCAGGCTGATTTCTAACTCCTGGGCTCAAGCAATTCTCCTGCCTTGGCCTTCCAAAGTGCTGGGATGACAGGTGTGAGCCACTGTGGCTGGTTCTAACCTACTTTTCTCTCTTGTCCATTTCTGAAGTAGCTTCATTGGACCCAAAGATGTGGGTGTGAGTCTAGAACCTGCTAAAAGCTGATTCCAAGGCCTCCTCTCCTTGAAGAAGCCCCTGTGGGTGGGGTCAGGGGGTGAGGGTTATCTGTGCAGGGCACCCAGGGATGTACAAAAGGCTGGGTTGATGGAGCCCTCTACAACTCCTGCATCCCATCCAGGCTCCAAGCCTCGCTCTGCTCACCGCTGGGAGACTGTGGGGTCGAGGGGCTCAGGGTTCTGCTGGAGACACAGTCTGAGCAGGGGTCTTGGTGGTCACTGGCCTCAGGTTCCCACACCCCGTGCTTTCAGTAGGGTTTTATACCCAGCTAAACAGTGCCCCTGGCAGGGCTGGAAGCTGATGACCAGGCCACACTGAGCCTCCACATCTCAGCTCATCTCACTCCTGGAGAGGAATGCCCATGGCCTCCTACTCATCCTTTCTGAGAACATGGAATTTTTAAAGAACAACTGTCATTCTCAATTTTCTTTCCAAATTGAAGCCCTGGTACTGCCAATTTCCCTGGTGTAAATGTTGCATCAACGTGGGAGCAATGGTGATGTCAATCCTAACAGCAGCAGGTCATCTTCTGGGGGCCTGCCGCATGTGGGGGGGCCTGTTCCAGGCACTGCAGACACAGACCTCCTCTTCACAACCGCCTGTGGGAGGCAGGAACCGGCACTGTGCCTGCTGTATAGACGGGAAACAGAGGCTTCAGAGCGGAGGTGACCAGGCAGAGGTGGAAGAGCTGCTCAGGACGACACCTGCACTGGAACCTGGGCCTCCTGACTCCCACAGTGTGCTCCCGAGGGACAGAGGCCTCCGGGTGGATGCCTCGGTGGGAAGAAGCCATACGCCAGGCCCTTCTGCCCAGGACTTGCACCTGAACCCTGGCCAGGACTCTCCCCACGGCCAACCTCCCTCTGCCCGTGTAAGCTCCGGCGGAGCTGGGTGGCTTCCCGTTGGCAGCTCCCGCAAGAACCGTGAAAGGCGGTTAGTCAGCGGCTGTCCCGGCTCTGGCTCCCAGAGCAAAGACTGCGCTGGTGTTGACACAAACCCCTGAGCTCTCAACCGGGAGTGGGGTAATATTTATTTATTTTTTGCATTAAAAAAATCAGCTTGGCCGTGTTTGAGCTACAGAAATGATTTTTTTTCAAGCTCCTTGGACACTGTTTTTAGCTTTTATGCCTAAACAGATACTTCTCAGTTCTTTCAAGTGAGATCTATCCAATGAATGGAGGCTCTCTCTTTACTCCTAAGAAAAATATTTACACAGTCAAGTACGGCACGGAAAAGGACCCTGGGCTCCAGAAAGCCCGTCCCGAAATGCACAGAGGTCTGCATGCCACTGTTTACACTCCCAGCCGCCACCTCCCACCCTCCTGTCCTCCACATCTCCCCAAAGGCCTTCCCAAGCCCCCCGCCTTGGGCCCTGTCATCAGGGGTTGGCCTGGGGTTCCACATGAGACCCCCGAAGGCCTGTGCAGCATGAGGGAGCAGCCCATGCCTTCCAAACTCCCTTTGTTTGGCCAATGAGGGAAGCCAGGCTGCTCTGCTTCCAGGGACCCAAGCGGGGAACAGCACTGGGAGGCAGCGTCTTCGCCCCCAGCCCCACGGGACCCCAGTTCCAGGCGGGCAGCATCTCCTCTGACCTGTCTGGGCTGTGATGGGGCCTCTGCTTTGCTCTGGCCACAAGAACTGCCGTTGGGGCCAGCAGACTTCGATGCACGCCCAGTGATTTCCTCTCGACCTGCTGGGCTGCCCCGCTTGGCCCTGCCCCGCCCAGCCGGCATGGCCTGGAAGACCCGAAATCTGGGCATGGGCTGCTCTCTTTCTGATGTTCCAAGAACACTCTGTCCGCTGGCAGCCCCATCTGTGAGCGCTGCCGCTTGGCCTGGACACGCCACCCGGGCGGGGCTGGCCCCACACATCTCCCCTCCTCCCCGTCCCCTGAGGGCGGGCTCCACCTGCCTTCATGTCCTCATTTCATAAGTGGTATTGCGCACCTTTGGTCTACACTGCCCCATGGAGGGTGCCTTGGAGACATTTAAAAAATCTGGAAGCAGTGTTGAGTCCAGAATTAGCTACTCTGGGGCCAAGACAACAGGTCAGACCCACCCTGCCTTCTGCGGCCACAGCGGCAGAGGAAGAGGGGAGACCTCCAAATCCGAAGCTGAGGTCCTCTTGGGGATGGGGTCCAAAGCAGGGACGGGGGCCCAGGGAGGTGTCAGCAGGGGGCAAATGAGCGCCCCAGAGACGGAAGAGCCTCGGGGTTGGGAGGGCCAGGGGGGCTCGGCTGTGGCCCTCCCTGCTGAGGGATCTGACTCGGGCAGGAGCTCTCAGATAGATGCTGCTGCGGGGAAGAAACAACCGGGGGGGCATGGAGGAGGGATGGTGTGCAGGGCGGTGGCTTCCTGACTGCACGGGTCCTCAAGGGGCCTCCTCGTATCTGCTCAGAGGAGCATGCGGGGGTCTTCCGTGCTGACCCAAGTGTGGGGCCCGCAGTGGGCTCCATCTGACCTATGCTCCCCAGCCTCCCCCATCTGATAGGACCTGTCTAGCTCTCCTCACACAGAGTAGGAGGCTGCCCAGAACAAGAGGGCCTCCGGTGTGAGGCAGACGGCCAAGGGCGGGGTACACTGGGCTCCGCGCTGGGTACTTGGCCCACATTAACGCATCTAAATCTCAAACACACCCACGAGGAAGGCTGTGGCTTCCGGCTCTTTGCAGAAGAGGAAGGTGCTCAGAGAGGTAAAGTAACCTTCGGAATTTGCAGAGCAGAGGAGCATGGACCCGGGCTCACCCTGGATTCACATGGGCCCTGCCAAGATCAAGGTGAGTGGGCCCTGAGGTGGTGCATACCGGGGGCAGGACTGGGCAGCCCCCTTTCCCGGGGAAGCCTGAAGGCACACAGGTGTGGACCAGACCTGACCCCCAGCCCAGGCCAAGCAGGCACCCACCAGAGTGGGGCCTATGGCCATGGCACAGCTCGCTGGTGAAGCACCCCGGAGACCCTGGCTCCCTTCCAGCCTGCAAGCTGCACTGAGGGCTCACGTTCCTCCGCCCACCTCATCACCAATGGGGTGCTCAGACAAGCGCCCCCCAGCCCACTGGCAAGTTTGTGGTCCTCGACCTGGAAGTCACAGGAGCCCCTCAGAGGCCGAGGCTGCTGGGAGCCCTGGGTGGGGGTCCAGTCTCCCACTCCAACCGCTCCAGGCCTGCGAAGCCACGCCCCCAGGTCTCCTTCTCAGCCCTGGGGGCTACGGGAGACAAGGAGGCGCTGTGGGGTCCTCTGGCCTGCCCCCACTGTGACCTTGCTCTGCCCTCTGCCTCTAGCACCTCAGGGCACACGGTAGAGTCAGGGGCAAGGCTACGACTGACCACCTGCCCTGGGCTGCAGTTGCCGGACGGTGGTGCCTGCAGGGACGCATGCTCTCTGGACACCGACCCCCGCCGTGCTGTCCCTTTCCAGAGAAGATAGAGGGCAGGTTAGGCACTTAAGTTTCCCAAGCTTCCGGAATGCTTGGGCCATTCCTGCCACAGCTTTGAATTCTCCACCAAGCCGAAGACGCAGCTCTTCGACCAAAGTCCCCTCCCTGTGCGCGATGAGCTGCTCCAGGCCTCAGAGCCCCGCCCCACACATGCTGGACAGCCCTTTCCAAAAGAGGGGACTGGGGCCAGATCTGACCCAGCCTGGAGATTCCCTGGTGCAGGGCGGGCTTCCAGGGGTCCACATGGCAGGGGCCATCCCCTGTCCTAGACTTAGGGTTGCCCTTCCCTCATGTGAGACTGAGCTGGGGAAGCCCCGCCGTTCCTGGCTTCACCTGAGAGCACCTGCCGATAGAGGCGGGGTCACCAGGGGAGGGGTCGCTGGGGGCGGGGTCACCGGAGGCGGGGGCCGGCAGGAGGCTGGGATGCAGGCGCCAGAGCCCTTTCTCTGCCAGGCAGCGGGGCCAGCCGGAAGGATCTCTGCAGGCCCCTGTCCCCAGCACAGGCGTGTCCAGCATTGCTTCTGGCCCACTGTGGCCATCTTCCTCCTTCTGCTTCCGGAAGATTGATGTCCCCAGGGGAAGGGAATGTAAATCATAAAAGCGGTGACGTGTGGGCCTCTCGATCAATGACTCATGACGAGCTGTCACTTCCAGCATGAGAAGGGGAAGTACTGACAGGTCCAGGAGCCTCCCGTGGCCAGCTCAGGAACTGGACACGCGTGCCCTGGAAACCAGGAGAAAGTTTGTTCCTGGAGCTGGTCCCAGAGCTTCCTTCTGCCTGGGTTCTAGAGGAGGAAAGCCGAGGCTGGAGCAGCCGTGCGGCCTTGCGGGGTCCCAGGCCCTGCAGACAGGGCTCGGTGGGGGGCTCTGGCTCGGACGCAGGTGGGCCATATCCCAGGGACGCCCCCACGCTCTGCGGGTCCTGTGCTGGGAAGGTGGTGTTGAAGCTGATGGTTCCAGGTGGGTGGCAGGTAACCTTGACCCCACCCACTCACACTTTATCTCTCCACCGACTTCGGTCAGAGCCCTGCAGCCTGGAAAGGACGAGCGGTGCTCCCTTCAAAGCCGTGCAGTGGTTACAAGCAGGCCCTCCTCCTCCCTCCTGGATTAGATGCCCCTTTAGGCCAAAGGCGGGGAGTCGGGCACCATCATGGCCGCCCCCCGCCCCCCACAGGAACACAACGTAGGCCCCATGTGGCATTTACCGAGTATTAAATAGTGAGTCAGTGAGTGGAAAATGGGAACTCTCCTTGCAGAATTTACTGGGCTGGTGCATGGACATGACCACCCGGGCTGGGCCCCTAGAAGCAGACGCTGCCCTGTGGTGGGGGTGGGGACGGGACTGGCGTAGTCATGGTGGGGCCTGGCCATCCAGCCTGCGGGGGCTCTGTGCTCTGGGTGGCTCTCTGACTGAGGGGCATACGGAAGCTTCCCCGGCCACCCTGACAGGCTCAGGGCCTCTTGCTGGACCAGGCATCTTGGGCAAGCAGCTGGAAACCAGGCACTTGGGCCCCAAGGTCCGGCTCCCACCTGGCTTTCTTGGCCTGAAAGTGGCCTGGTGGGGGCAGCTTGCAGGGTTGACGATGGACCTGAACTACTGGGGCAGGGACGGCTCCTTTGTGCAGGCTCCGTGTCAGCATCCCGGGGACAAGGGGACCAACCTGTGGCCAGGACTGTCTGGATTTGAGCACGGAAAGCCCCTGTCCTGGGAAGCCCCTCTGCTGGCGACCCGACTGGAGAGGAAGCATCAACACTACCCCAGAGGAAGGCCCCCCCAGAAAAGGGGGGTGATTCAGGGATGACAGCCCCGAAGACAAAGTCCACACAGCACTCCTACGCCTGAGTCTAAGTGCCCAAGCCCTGAGCACACTTCCAGGACATCAGGGTCAACTCAGTTGCAAACCCCAAAAGTCACGTCCAGCGTGGTGGGAGCATCAAGGAGCTGAGGGCTCCCAGCTCAGCCAAGACAGGCGGAGATGGAGGTTCAGGCCCTGGGCCCCTCCAGCAGCCACTCCCACCAGCGAGAGGCCGGCTCAACAGAGCCTCCCGGAGTCTGCAGAATTTCCCTTAAAAAAAAAACCAGTTTATTGCAGTATGATTGGCATATAAAAAGCTGTTGATATTTAATGTAGACAACTTTATGAGCCTGGAGACGTAAGAATGCACCCGAGAAACCCTCGCCACGATCCACGCCATAAACCTATCCATCACCTCCAAAAATCCGCCCTTGCCCTCCTAATTCACTGTTCTTTTATTTTGTGATAGGAAAATCTAACATTGGCTCTCCCGTCTTAGTAAGGTTACTTAGGCAACCCGGAGCCTGCTGAAGGAGGCTCCTCCAGGCCCGCTGGGCAGACAGACGGCCGCGCTCACAGGGGCAGGGAGAAGGATGCTGGCAGAATGTTCTTCCATCTCCCAAAGACCAGTGTCTGTGACAGGCAGGGGACGGTCCACGCTCCGTCCCAGGACAGATTCTGCTCAGGCGAGCGGCAGTGGCAGGAGGGGACCCCAGCTCTGGGGAGCGCTCGGTTCCTTCCCCATCCATTTAAACCAACACCCAGCTCTGCCATTGCAAACCCAGATGTGGCTGTCCCAACTCACATGTGAAAGATGTCCCCTCCCAGGCCCACTGCTGGCCATTTTCCACCCTGCTTCTGAAATGCTGATGGCCCCTTCCCCACACCGATGATGCAGGAGGTGCCAGGCACTGTGCAGCCACCGGCCACCCCCACCCTGGGCAGGGGCACAGCTGCTGGAGGCTCCCCCACTGGCACTCCTCCAGGGCGGCCCGGTGGGCTCTGCACCCGCATCTCCCCAGGGGACTTTGCTTTCCACAGGGAAAATAAATCACAGGATCAATGATTGGTTCTATATAAACATTTATCTTTTATCTCAACCCTTTTTAGTTATAGAAATGACCTGGAAATTGACAGGACCCTATTAATGCACTTCCACTTGACTCTGCTGATTGATCCCTCGTTGATTAAGGTGATTCTTAATAATCGTAAGTGAATAAGAAGGGTCGTAGCTCTCCTGGCAACAGCTCCCGGGTCGCATACGTGTTTGAAAGCCTGGAGACCCAGGACTGGGTGGTGGAATCTGGGCTCTTCTCTGGCCGTGACTTATGATACCACTCTTTGAGGTTTGGGGAAACCTTGAAATATCTGAAAGTGGATCCATACAAGGTAGAATGAACTTTAATTCCTTTAAAAATGTGAGCGGTGCTTTCTGGGGATGGAGGAAGCAGAAGCAGCCGCCCTGTCGCTCACTAACCCCCCTTGGCCCTTCCCCGATCAGACTCAAGTGTTTGTCTCATTCTCACTTGTCATTCCTAGCACTTATTCATCAAGCAAGTATTTGGGGACTCTCGTTTCTGGGTTCCACAAACTTGCAGGCCAAGGAGGCAAGAAGCACAAATTGTTTCCAGTTGTATTTTATTCCTGACTGAAATAAAATAACAGTGATAATAATAACAGCTAATAGGCTAGCTCAGCCAAAGGTGTCATTGCACTATCTTCCTTAATGCCTAAAATAACCCTACAATAATCCCCATTTATGCCTGAGAATGCTGGGGCCCAGAGAGGTTGGGTAAGTTGTCCAATGTCACGGAGGCAGGAAGTGGCAGAGCTGGGATTCGAACTCAGGCCACGTAGCTCCACAGGGTACTATCGGAGCCATTCGCGTCTCTGGTCTCCACAGAACTGGTTCCATTTGGAGAAGTTGGGGAGGTGGATGGGGGAAGGGAGAGGGAGGTGAGGGGCTTTGCTTTCTCTCCCATGAGGAATGTTTCCACTCTGTTGCAGGGACAGCACAGCAGAGGCCCGAGCTGCCTGCGAACCCGAGACCACCGTACGTGGGGGTGGCGGGGGGCAGAGCGCTGCCAAACAGGACTGCACGCTTTCCTGATGGGACCCAGTTAAAGCAGCAGCCACACCGAGGAATTCCGAGCTCATCTGCTGTGAAAACCTGGCTTTCTCTGCAGTCTTGCGGCTCCCGTGCAACTGGGCCCAGGTTTGCTCTTTTGGGGCGGGGAGAGTGGAGAAGCCGGACCAGGGAGGCTTGGCAGGTGAAAGGCTGCCCACTCTGCCCCTGATTTCCAAGTCACCTCCCGGGGTCCCACGTCTGCATTTCCAGGTCGTACTGAGTCCAAGGCCAAGCAGGTCGAAGGTGCCGCTCGAACTCACAGGACTGTCCAGCCTGGCTGAGACGTGGGCAGACCTAAGGCCAAGGCTACCTGCCCTCGAGGATGCCTTCAGGGGCTTCCTGACCAACACGGAATGTTCCTCCAGCCTTCCTTCCTTCTGGTGACTTTCAGAGCGCTGGGAAGGGCTGCAGGAACTGGACAAAGGATCCTGGGCTCCCAGCCAGCGCTTCCCATTCTGAGTCCCAGAAACACTTCTTGGCCCCCGAATACCCTGGCTTGAGCAGTCTCAAGGCCCTCGTCTTGAGGGCAAATGCCGCGGGAGGCGTCCTTGACCGCCATCCATGACGATGGAGACGATGCAAATGGCAACGCGGACTGGCCAATCGCGCCCTTGTTTTGCAGCATGAACACACAGGTCATGATGGCACCCAAGACGTAACCACCTGTTTTCAAGACTGCCACGCCTCACGAACTGAAAGCGTCTTGTAACGATTAACGGAAGTGTTGTCAACAATGACACGTATGGGATGGAGGTCACGTGGGACACAGAAGCCTGAATCATACACGATCTGGCCTTTTACATGGGAGGCACATTGACCCCGGCCCATGGCAGCTACACACAGCTCCAACTAAGAACCTCTCTCCAGGAACGGGAGGCTCCCATAAGCAGAGGCGGCTCGTCTGTCCCTGCCTCCCTTTGCTCACACCTGCTCCCCACACCAAACGGCCAAACCCCAAGCAGAGGAAAGACCACAAGGTCGTCACCTGGAAAGCCTTGCGGTGCCCGAGGCTGCAGTGTGTGGTCCCACCGGGCGGGTACGGGGAAGAGAAGCGCACGGGCGCCGCGCAGCCGGCGAGACAGGCAGGCAGGGTGCTGGGAACACCCGGTCCTGGGACGGCTGTGCCGCCTCGCCCCTATCGGCTCACTCTAGAGCTGAGCCTCCTGCGGGGAAAGACGGTGTGAGACTGGAAGCAGCCCGAAACGGCTCTGTTCCTTTCTATTTTTCTTCTTTCCTTCCTGTTTGTTTTCCAACAAGGAGAGGCATGCAAACTTGCCACAAGGGAAATCGCCAAACTCTCAGCATGTCTATTCCGTCCCCACAACTTCCCTGGATGTTCAGCCTCCTCTGGGATGGGGAGGGGTCTCTTCCCTGGGGCAGGTCTGGTGGCCATGAGTCCGGTGCCGACCGAGCTTCTCGCCTGGGTGGCTTCGGAGGGCAACGACCTCTCACTCCACGCCCACTCCAAGGGCTCCTCCCAGGAGGCTGGGTGTAGAGTCCTAGTGAGGCCTGGTAACACCAGGAATCTAGACTGGCCATCTGGTTGGCAGCCTTACCCGGCCTTGTGGAGAGCCCTTGGTCAGGTCAGGGATGGAGCAGCAGTGGCCAGTGGAGGCCGGTCTGTCTCTCTGGAGGGCCTCAGCTAGGCGGCACGCTGGGGGCCTGAAAGCACCCTCTAGTGCTTGCATCTCACGGGGACCCCAGACGGCTGCGGGGGGACGCGCGTTTTCCCTTGGCCGCAGTGTTGCATCTGAAGCACACGGAATGGTCATGCAGCTAAATGCAGCGCCAGGCAGCCGCTTTGGGTCCTGCCCAGGGTGGCAGTGTGATTTTACACCATCTTTCATTGCTTTCCAACAAGTCAACGAAACGAGGGCAGAGACCCTGCTCTAAGGAAAAGGCGGAACCCGTCTCCCTCCCGCCCGCGCCTGAGCACGGAGCCTGGGCCGGGGCTCTCCTGGGGGCTGCTCCTGCGCTGCCTGTGAGCCTCAGAAGAATGCGTGCCCCTGCTGGCCTCCTTTCTCTCTTTGGCCCTGAAAGAAGAAGAAAGAGGCCCTTACGGGTGCCCTGGTTTGTCTCCAGCTGCAGGAGGTGAGTGTGGACAGCGGGTTCAGCGGCCAGGCTCACGGGCTGTGCGCGGCTGGCTGGGCTGGATCCCTCCTGGATCCCGACGCAGCTCTGCGGTCCTGCCTGCAAAGCTTGGAATGCACATCCCGAGGCTCAGAAGCCCTGACAGGGAAGGTGGGAGGTGGCGACTGATGCTCAGCTGTACCATGTGGCTGTCAACAAACATGACAAGGTCACCATCTGTCTGCAGGACGGACTGAGAAAAATGACCCTTATTAGTGCAGGAGAGAGACGGGAGTGCAACGGGGGTAAATATGCTTCCCAAGCCATCCAGGGGAGGCCAGGTGGGGCCCCGGGCACCGGCAGGTGTGAACACCTCTTGCCGGATCGCACAGTCCTCCCTGACTGCTTCTGGGCTGGCCTGCGGGTAATCAGTGCTCCCAGGGAAACCCGTCCGCCCAGCCCGTGTGTGGGTAACGATGGCCTTGGGGAAATCTCCACCAGTCAACAGCGAAGAGGCGACTTCCTCTCGCCGCGACCACGGGCTCCTCGCTGGCCAGCCCTCTCAGTGGACGCGGAAGGGTTGTGCTCATGGTGGCCTTGGGAGGTGCTCTGTCCAAGTGGCTTTAGAAATGGGCACCTCCTGCCCACAGAACGTTGCCCTGGGAAGGCTCCTCTTGAAGAGCTACAGAAATAGTCTCAGGCACAGTTACTCGAACTTTCTTCTCAGAGCTGGGAGAGCTGTTCTGCAGCATCATTTATCTGCTCCCCCCAAAGACTGAAAAGAGGGGTGAGGTGCCAGCTGCGAACCAGGCAAGGGTGTGGGCAAGCGCTGTGCATGGCAGTGATGGCCCAGCGTGTCCTGTGCAGACAGAGAGAGATGGAGGGAGAGGAAGGAGACCCCGACGGCAGCAGGCCTGGAGAGCTGGGTGGGCGGTGCGGATGGGTGGGCAGAGGTTCTCCCATACAGAACGAGGCGGTACTTAATTTCTGGAGGTGTGGACCCTGGCAAGGAGCCCCCAGCTCACGGGGGACAGTATGTGTGTGCCGAAGCCCTGCCTTCCGCAGCTGGGGCCAGCTGCAACGTCGTCCAAGCAGTGGGGATGGGGCAGGGAGACCACACAGCCCTGTTCAACGTTCTGCCGCCTTGGACTCCTCCGAGCCTGGCACAGAGGCCTTCCTCCCTGGGGCTGGCCCAGAGCTCCTTCTGGGCCACAGATGAACAGCGTACTCAGAAGTGCACAAACACCACTGTCTCTTGATCTCCCTTTCTGTTAGCTTTGTGTAGCCTAAAGTAATTAATTCTGGTGCATTCCGATACTTAACAAACAGAATTTTCTTGGGCTGGGGCTGCCTGGGGTTTGCAGATTCACCTGTGTAAGTTCAAGCAGCAAATGGCAGGGTCCTCGTCCGCTCTCGGCCCACGCGGAAGGCGTTTTGTTCATCGGCAGCAGACACAGGCGCATCCTGTCCTTGGTTCGCTTCTCTTTCCTGGAAAACACTTTGTGCTTTTCCAGGCTTCTATCCCGGAGGGGCATGGACTGGACACATCCCCCGGGGACTGTCTTCAGAAGAGGGAGACCCCCGCACACTCATGAGTGCCACCAACTGGCAGGGACAGCCTCGCCACCAGCAATTCTGTTTTGTCGTAAAGATGTCACATTCCCCGAGCAGAAAAACATTCGCTTGGACGTGACTGGGAAGCTTGGGGTGCTGCGAAGAGCCCACGGGAGGAAGAGTGGACTCGACCCACTCGGGCGCGGGTCACGGTACTGGCGCTTGTCACGATAGAGAGAGAGAGGGAGAGGTAAAGAATGCCAGCCCCAGACCCCTGTCCCCACAGCAGCTCTTGCCCAGGAGCAGGTCCTGCTCGGGAGATCCAGCCACCTGCTGTAAGGACTCTTCACGGCCGCCTCTGTTCTTCCGCTATCTTCACAGGATCTAAAGTGTTAGGCTGGCGCAGAGACGGGGAGCTGGGCAGCCGGCTGGGGATTTGGGTCTTTGCATTTTACCAAACCGGGTCCCAGAGCCGGGCCGTACGTCTCAGGTCCTGAGGGCTGGTTTGGGGCCCACGGGTCATGATTTCCCTTTGGCACTCGCCATCAGTGTGCACGGCAGAGCCTGGCCGCAGCTGCGGCCCCACGCTGGACTGTCATGGCCCCGCCAGCTTTGCGCGCCTGCACTCTGCAGCTCCATGCCCGAGAGACACCACAATCTTTTTACCCAATTTTCCAGCTGAGTTGACGGAGGCCGGTGGAGGTCAAGGAGCTTGCCCGGGGTCACTGAGTAAAACAGCGAAGCCTCTGGCCTCAGGACAAGGATACAGGCCTCTGGTCCCGTCCCTAATCGCTGAGCCAAAGGCTCTTTCATAAATAATAGGAATAACAGGACTTCATTTTTCTTGAGAGGATAAACTCCCCAAACGGCCACCGGGGCTGCGGTCCGTGGGCTGCAGGCCCTCGCCGGGCGGGCGGGAAGGCAAGGTTGAAGCTCCAGCAGCCTGGGGACGAAGGGCTCGGAGCTCAGGCTGGCTCCTGCGAAGGCATTAATTTGTAACAGACGCCCAAAGAGCTGGAAAGCGTGTGGCTGTTCTTTGCACGTGACAGCGGCTGATTATTCATTGCTGACAGTTATTAGCCTATTATTAAACGTATGAATTGCCTCTTTCATTCCACATTGCCTATCCTTAAAGTGCTTTATTAACTAACATTAACCAATCCAATTAGCAAAAGACACTGTATTTGTGTAATTAGTAATTTGAGGCTTTGTTCTGCCTCGGTCTTAAAGAGAGCGGGCATTAGATGTTGATTACCTCGGAGCACTGTACAATTAGAAGAAGTGGTCGGAGATTAGCCGACAGCGAGCTCGTTCCCGGGGTCCCGCGAAGGCGTGCGGGGGTTTATGTCTGTGGCGTTTAAGTGAATCCAATCGCTCCCTCTTGCATCCCAGCTCCTCTCTGAAGCTGGCATGGCCCTCAATGTCAGGAAGGGGAAATATTTATTTTTATTATAAATGCAGAGGCTGGGCAATGAAGAACTTTGTTGTTAAATGCTCCAAGTCTAATTCTGCAGAAAATCTCACAATCCAACTCTGAGTATTAATTGCAAGGTTTTTTTCCTAATCAGATGCCAAAAGGAACATTTCAGGGAAAGATGTTTCAGGGCCGCCTTTGCCAAACAGCATTTCTGTTTATGTCTGAGCGAGCAGAGACGGCCGGGATGGGGCCAGATGCTCGAGATAAGGGGGCAGCTGCGGAGGGATCCGGGGTGCCGGGCGTGGGCTCACTGCACACCCGGATACGGGACAAAGCAGCCCTCAGGTCCTGCCTGAGCGACCCAGCCACAGTATGCTAACGTCCCCGTGTGCCCTGGTGTTCCCCTTCGACAGCCCCACATTTGATTAGTTTGTGTAAGTGCAGAGCAGGCCTCCTGAATCTGAGCACTCCCCACCCCCACCCTCCGTGCTCCTTGGCAGGTTTTACTTCTGAATAGGAAGGAAGTGGGTTGGCTTCACGGGTAGCTGCTCCCAGCCTTACCTGCTGGCACCTGAGCTACCTGGAGGAGGAAGCTGGCGTTTCACCCCAGGGTCCCAGGAGGGCTGCCTGCCTGCTGGGCGAGATGGAGGCCAAGGCTCTGGCCCTGTCCTAAACATGGCCACCACAATGATCTGGGCCCACTAAGGCTGAGGGACGGGTGCAGGAGAATCACCCTCACCCAATCCGATGTGTTCCTGCAGAGGTAAAGAAGACGGCCCGCATGGTCCTGGTCTCCTGCTCTGCCTGTGCAGTGCCCGCACATCTGGCTGCTCCCGCGGCTTGGTCCCCGGGAGCTGTGCCCTGTGAATTGGCACTTCTGGAGGTGGGGCCGAGTGCCCACTTGGAGCCCAGATGTTTGGGCTGGGAGCAGACACCACTGACTTCATTCCAGTGCCTGTTTTAGAGCCTGATTTCAACTCCTTCAAGTAGGATTCTCATGTGTTTTTTTTCCATTCCATGCCAAAATAAAGTTAGAATTCTTGCAGTCCCAAAGCCTCATCCGTTTCTGATCTTCCTTGTGTTTCCTTCCCTCTGCACGCACACGCACACACACACACACCGCACACACACATGCATGCACGCACACCACACACATGCATACACACGCACGCACACACACATACACACACATACACATGCACACATGCACACACACACATGCACACACACGCAGGCACACAAACATGCACTCACACACGCATACAGGCATGCACACACCACACACATGCACACACATACACCACACACATGCATACAGACACACGCACACCACACACATGCATACATACACACACATACACTGCACACACACACCGCACACCACACACATGCATACATATGCACACACACCACACATGCATGCACGCACACACACCACACACATGCATACACACGCACACAGACACATACACACACATACACACGCACACATGCACACACATACACCACGCACACACACGCACACACACACGCACGCACGCACACATATGCACACACACGCATACAGGCATCCACACACCACACATACACATGCACACACGCATGCACACACACATACACTGCACACACATACACACACACGCACGCACTCACACATGCATGCACGCACTCACACATGCATGCACACACCACACACATGCAGACACATGCACACATACCACACACATGCACACACCACACATACACATGCACACATGCACACATACGCACATATACCACACATGCACATACACACATGCACACACATACACACATGAACACGCACACACCACACACATGCACACACACTACACGGACATGCATGACACACCGCACACACATGCACACAAGAACACATACATGCACGTATGAACACATGCATGCACACACGCACACCATACACCACACACGCACACACGTGCACACACATGAACAGATATGCACACATGCATACACATGCATGCACGCACACACATACACACAAGGCCCACACACAAGAACACACACGCACATATACCACACATGCACATACACACATGCACACGCATACACACATGGACGCACACACCACACACATGCACACATACTACACGGACATGCATGACACACACCGCACACACGTGCACACAAGAACACATACATGCACGTATGAACACATGCATGCACACAGCACACCATACACCACACACGTGCACACACGAACACACACATGCACATAGGAACACATGCATGCACATATGCACATGCCACACGCACACCATACACCACACAAGCACACACACGTGCACACACATGAACAGACATGCACACATGCATACACATGCATGCACACACGCACATACACACAAGGCCCACACATGCACACACACAGGCACAGACATGCACGCACACATACGCATACACACAAGCATACACACAAGCACACGTGCACACATGTACACACATGCACACACAGGCAAGCCCCACATCATGAGGTCAGGCTGTGGAAATCCTGCACTTGGGACACAGAGGGCAGTACCCACGTGCTGTGCTGGCCGGACCTGGCCCTCAGAGGCTGACGGGGGCTGGCACACACGGGCACTCACGAAAGGAAGGGCAGCAAGGAGGCCTGGGTGCAAACATTTCAGAAACCTCTTCAAAATATTTGGGTTTGTCAAAATCCCAAACCGCCGTTTGCCAGGCACTTTTCCCGCTAGTGTTTGAGCCCGCGGGTATTTTAAAGGAAATGAGATCCGTGTGTTTCTGATTTATTTATACTTAACTCATCAAAATGCTGTTTTAAAGAGCGATTCTGTGTCCAAAATGCCCTCTACGCTTCTTTTTCCTTCCAAGCTAAAAGCCATGTTTTGCCAAGCATATATGACCTTAAACTCTTAACATTTTCAAGGTTCTTTTGAAAATCAAGTTCATGAAGTCCAAGCAGACCTGAACCATAACCAAGGTGCCCTCACCCCACCCAGGAGCAGCAGAATCAATGGGAAAATGCCCCTCACCCAACCCGGAGGAGCTCAATGAACAGGAAGGTGCCCTCACCCCACCCAGGAGGAGAGGAATAAACAGGAAGATGCCCTCACCCCCCACCCAGGAGGAATGCAGTGAATGGGAAGATGACACCCTCACCCCCAACCCAGGAGGATCGCAGTCAATGGGAAGATGCCCTCACCCCCCGCCCCAGGAGGAGCGCAGTGAATGGGAAGATGACGCCCTCACCCCCGACCCAGGAGGAGCGCAGTGAATGGGAAGATGACGCCCTCACTCCCACCCCAGGAGGAACGCAGTGAATGGGAAGATGACACTCTCACCCCCAACCCAGGAGGAGCGCAGTGAATGGGAAGATTACGCCCTCACCCCCGACCCAGGAGGAGCGCAGTGAATGGGAAGATGACGCCCTCACTCCCACCCCAGGAGGAACGCAGTGAATGGGAAGATGACACTCTCACCCCCAACCCAGGAGGAGCGCAGTGAATGGGAAGATGACACTCTCACCCCCCACCCAGGAGGAACGCAGTCAATGGGAAGATGATGCCCTCACCCCCCCGCCCCAGGAGGAGCGCAGTGAATGGGAAGATGCCCTCACCCCCCACCCAGGAGGAGCGCAGTGAAGGGGAAGATGATGCCCTCACCCCCCACCCAGGAGGAACGCAGTCAATGGGAAGATGACGCCCTTGGCCTCCTTTTGTTCTTTGTCTCTGACCCAAGCACCGAGTCTGTCCCACTGTCCCCGCCAGAGTCCCTGAGATGCGGCACCCACCAGGAAGCAGCAACTTCTCTGGAGACAAAAATCCCCCAAGATGAGGGTGCACAGTCTTTCCCAGAGCTCTTGCTGGAGCAGCTCAGGGTCACCTCGGGACCAGGGTGGCCCCGGAGGGGCATCCTCCTGCCTGGCTTCGCGGTAGGGGGTCCCCGCCTCGTCCTGTGCAGCCCACAGTGTCTTCTATCCAGGCCCTGATTCCTCCACCTCATCGTCCCCTTGGGACCGTCTCATGCGGGAGGCCGGAGGAGAACACAGCTCTACCCCCGGTTTAAGCCAAGTCACACAGGAGCACGTTTCTCTTCTCTAAGGAAAGAAAGAAGGAAGTCAGCAGCCACAGCCCTGAGCGTGTGTGGAAGGGACAGGGAGACCGTGGCACTTGCAAGCTGGTGCCCCAGGGAGAGAGGCACGCCGGGGCCTCCGGACGGAGAAACCGCGGGGACATCGGCAACACGGTGTCCTGACCCAGCACTCGGGACCCAGGTGATACGCATTTGGGTGCGATATTTATCTCTGGCCGATTTCATGCAATGGAGTTCAATTATGAATTTGATTGCTTTTTTGTGCACGATATAAAATCCTTTATCTTCGCAGCATTTAATTGCGTTCCCTGGCAGATTTGGTATTCATCACGGCCCTGCTGTCCCCGGCCCCAAAGATAAACCATCCGCGGGGCAATAAACGTCCACCCTGGTTATTGATGCTTTCAGGGAAATTGATTATCTATTTGAGGGGCAGAGCGGGCTGATGTATGGCCACCTCCTCACCTGACACAATAGCTTCCCCGGAAGAGAAATCCCTTGATTGGGGCCATAGATTTTCTATTATATGTAAAATTTTCAAACATGATACCGTTTATCTCAGTATCTGTAGAAGGAGGAGACGCCTCGGATGGGGTCGGGAAACTGGCTTCGTCATTCGTCCGCTCACAGTATTTGAAGTTGGAAAAGGCCACGGACAGGGTGGGCGACGATGGGAGGCCGCGCCCTGTGCCGGCCCCGCTCTGGCTACTCCCGGTTCTGGCTCCCCGTTCCGCCGATCCGCTCCATCCCTGGGGCTGCTCCCCGCCCTGGTACCGCCTGACCTCTTGCGCCTGGTCTGTGATTTACTGAGAAGTTTGTTCCTGGGGTTGATGTCAGTATGCAGACCCAGTACTCTAATTGATGGTGCTTTCCCCGGCAGCCCTGAGAGGTGGAGCAGGTTTCGGACGAGTTTAGTTTGAGCTCAAGAAAAAAAAATCCACGCAGTGTTGTTCTAGACCCGCCAGCACCTACTTGGACGGGCCCGTCTTTCTCCCTCTTGCCAGTTAAGAGAAAGATGTCTGCATGCAGGGGTGAATGTGGGGTCAGCACACCTGCGTGAGGCGTGACCCTCCTGAGCTCGGGAAGATGCCTGAGCCCAGGAACATTCCAGACAAAAGATGAACTTCGGCTCATCACGATAACAGGCAGCATCGTAAACTCCAGAAACGTTTGCTCCCTACGAAAATCGATGGCAACTCGGTAATCAACACCACGAGGAACCACGCCCCGGTTGAAACTGGCCCAGGGTGTGTTCATTTGATAATTCCCAAACCGCAAAAAGAAGCCTTGATTTTCGGAGGTTGCAGTGAGCTGAGATCGCGCCACTGCGCTGAGTCTGGTGACTGAGCAAGACTCCATCTCAAAAAAAAAAAAAACGGTGGCTCACGCCTGTAATCCCAGCACTTTGGGAGGCCGAGGCGGGCGGATCACGAGGTCAAGAGATCGAGACCATCTTGGTCAACATGGTGAAACCCCGTCTCTACTAAAAATACAAAAAATTAGCTGGGCACGGTGGTGCGTGCCTGTAATCCCAGCTACTCAGGAGGCTGAGGCAGGAGAATTGCCTGAACCCGGGAGGCGGAGGTTGCGGTGAGCCGAGATCGCGCCATTGCACTGCAGCCTGGGTAATGAGTGAAACTCCGTCTCAAAAAAAAAAAAAAAAAAAAAAAAAAAAGAAGCCGTGATTTTGGCCGCAGCGGAGGAGGCAGGGCCTCCCTGACCGTTCCACAGATGCAACTACCAACAGGAGCTTCTGTCAGCAAACGCGGTCCCACGCACGCTCACACCTGGGAGCCTCTGGAGCCGGGGATGCCTGGACCAATCAAAACGCCCCTCAAGCTGGTCTTGGCCCCCCAAGAGCTCTACCCCGGCCTCGAGGGCAAACTGCACACTTTCTCCCGGCCCCTTTGGATGCAAAGTGCCCTCACTTCAGGCTTCAGAAACCCCAAGCCCACGAGTCACAGGTGGGTGTTGTGGGGAAAGACCCCAGCTGCAGCACCGGGAACGGGAGCTGGTCCCCGCTCCACTGAGCACTGCAGACAATCGGGGCCCTGCAGAGCACCCATGCCCGGTCCACCCCAGAGTCTCGTGCTGGGGTGTGGGCTGGACCCAGGTGCCCTGGGATGGGGTGCAGGCCCTCCCTGCGTGGTAGCAGGGCATGAAACACACCAGCACCACTGGTTGGCAGGGGCCCCGCAGGTTCCACCTCCTGAAGCTGACCACAGGCCGAACAAGAGGCTTCCTGGAGGGACGAAAGGCGGGGTTAGTTGATGATGGGTGTGAGAGCCCACCCCTCTTGGTGGAGGGAGGGAGAGACCCTCCCCAGAGAAGAAGAGGAAGCCCCAGCACCCAGGCCCGCTGGAGCCGCAGAAGGCTGGAAAATGCATCCCAGGGCCAGCACCTGGGGCACCGCTCCCTCCTGCGGGGAAGTACGTCTGTCGGCACCAGGGGATGCTGGGCGGGGTGGGTGGGAGGGAACCCACGTGGGCAGCCCTCTGGCCGGTTATTTGCTTTGTCAGGGGGTGGAACCTGAGCTCAAGGTCACAGCACCTGGGGCAGAGGCTGGCCCTGCAGACGCACCTGCAACAGCCCCTCCCTCCCCTTGGGGCTCCCTCACCTCACTTCCTGCCAGCTCGGGCTGCAGGAATCTGTGGGAGAGTGGACACCCTCCAGAGTCCGGGCAGCAGGCGCAAGACGGCTTCGTGAAGTTTACTGCGTCACCGTCCACATTCGTGGCTTTCCTTGCACAGTCCTCCACACCAGGCCAACCCTGAGGGCGGCTCTCAGGTTCTGGGCCTCAAGATGGGAGTGAACTCTCCATGACGAAATCGTATGTGTGTGTGTGGGCGCGCACACCGATGTGCACGTGTTTTGCATGCATGACCGGTGTTTGCGTGTACATGTACGTAGATACGCATGCATGCCCGTCTGTTTGCACACGTGTGTCTGTGCATGTCCATGGGGACATGCATATGTGTCTACATGCTCAGGACAGTCCAGGGCCAGCAGGAAAGGGTCAGAGAGAAGGGGGAAATACAAGGGACCACCCCGCCTCTGCGCCCCGGGAAAGGCGGTAGGCAGTGCTCCTCGGAAGCCGGACTTCTCTGTGACTGATGGCCCAGCCGGCAATGCTGTATTTTGACTAAGGAACAGACAGTGGTTGTGGAGTGGGTGCTGGCAGGACAAAGGGTCTCCCCAGGGATGCCGGACGCACACATAGCACATCCAAGCAGCTCTTGCATGTTCTGGAAAGAAACCCCACATACACGATCCAGTTTGATCATCTCTGTTACACTGAACTGGAGGTCCAGAGGGGCTTGCGACTCTAAGGCCACACAGCAGGCAACTGAAAGCTGGACCGGGAAGGCCAGAGTCGTCTTCCGCTCTCCGTTTAGAGACTGTTTCCATGAAGAGCAGAGCGAGGCAGAGGCTGTGGGGCATGGCCTGTCTTCGTAGGAGCCCGCATGCTGAGCCTGAGGCTAAGCCGGTGTTGGCACAGCCAGCTGGATTGCCAGGGCCCAGCCACCGCCAGCCCGTGACCCTCTCCACCTCCCTGACCATCCTGGGTTGTAAACGTGACTTCTGTTCCCCAGACAGGGTCTCCCTGTCTCGAGTCTGAGCATCAAGTGGTCTGATGGGATGGATTCTGAAATCACTACATGTCAAAGGGCTGGAAGAGGCCGGCTCTGCCGCCGTGGCGCACTCTCTCCTACGGCGGGGTCAGGCTGGCCCTTTCCTCCCGGGCAGCTCATCTCAGCGAGACCAAGGCGAGGAGCTTCGCCATGCAGACTGGAGCAGCCTCCTCCAAGGCGCTGAGCAGCTGCATGAACCCTGCACCCCGGGCTGCCTTCCTCTTCGGGATCTGTGTGGCAGGCCCCTGCACACCTGTCATGGGCGTCAGGGAGCTTCCCCCGGTGACACCCAGGAACTGCCAGGGAGGGGGAGCTGGACCAAGTGGCCTCCTTTCAAGGCAGGGCTCCTCTGGACCGTCCTCTAAGTCAGCCTTCTCTTCCCTTTCAGGCTAAGGAGAGCCACCGCGGCTTGGGGAGGATGGCAAGACTCGAGGCCAGGTGGGCCGGGTGCTACTGGGGCCTGGGCCCACATCTGTGGGCAGGTCTTAGCTTTCTCGGCCCTGCCCACCCAGGGTTGGCCCGGCCTGTCCTGGCCCTGCATGACCAGGCCCCAGGCCCACCGAGCTGTGGAAGGTGGCAGACACGGGGAGGGTGGCAGGTATCTCCTGGACCTGCTCTGGGCATACGTCTGAGCCAGGGCAGATCACAGGACCTGGGGCTCCCCTGGCCGGCCGCTATGAGGCCAGTGATGTGGCTCCACCGTGTTGGGGACCGGTTCTATGCGCGTCGGCTGGGATGCTGGGCGGGCTGTGGAGCCGGAGACGCGTGGAGGAAGGCGCTGCAGACGGAAAGATGGCGTGGGCACAGTGAGAACATGGTGCTTTCATCCTGGCTGGTGTGGGCACGAAACACATGTCTGTTCAAAATGAGGGTCATGTCTGGAGCTGCAGGCAGAGCCGTTCAGAGCGTCTGAGAGCCCACCCGGGGGCTTCGAATGTCTGAGGTTACGTGGTCAATGGTTTTCAGGAGAGGCTCATTATTACTTCAGCGCTAAACATCTGTGGCCAGCACAGCTGCCTTGCCATCTCCCCAGGGAGACTCCACGGGTCTGGGTCGGGAGTCTGCGCGAGCTCCGTGGATCCGAGGAAACTCACACCAGAGGCAGAGCTGGCTTTGCTGAGATACCCTCCTCCGGCTCGCCAGAGTGGGAGGATGGGGCCCGGGAGGCGTGGAGGGGTTTCTCTCGAAGTCAGGGAAGCAGGGCAGGTGGGCTGCTACGGAATCTTGAAATGCAGCATGAGAGATGGCCGCTCCCGCCACGCTCAGCCCTCTCCGGCGGGACATTATCTGCACAGAATCTCCCCGGCGCAAAGCTGTGGCTGGGACCGCGGAGAATGTTATCGTCCTGTTCCCCAGCACTGCAGACAGACCCGGGTAATTATTAACCCGGCTTCTGACTCTCTCTGTTCCCAAAGATGATCCTGCCCTACTGAGGGCCTGCCAGCCCCCTGCCCTCTCCTCCCACGCCGGACCCCTTCCCCCGCCCCAGCTCCGAGGGGAAAGAATGAGAAGGCAGGTCCTCCGGGAGCTGGCACCGCAGACAATGTGTGTCTTGTGTGAGTAATTTAGCACTGTGGCCAGTCAATCTGGTTTCTGGGCCCGCTGCCCTGACCCTCTTTAGAGCTGCTTGCTCTCGCCGACACAGTGTGAAACATTTTCTTTCACTGCGCTGACACTCCGCAGATTGAGACGTCAGCCTGGTCCAACTGCAGCAAATTAGCAATTTTTCTTTTGCTAATTGGAAATAAAAATGTTTGCCGAGGGAGCCGTTTGCCGGCATGCGGTTTTCGGTTTCTGTGCACCGCGGGGCTGGGTGGAAAATGCATCCTGAGGTGCTGCCCACCCTGGGGTGCCCCTCACCACAAACCCTAAAGGGCCTCCTTGCCGCCGTATGCGAAGAACACGCCCCTCCCCTGCGGCTCCCCGCTCGGCTAGGCACTGGACTCAGGACCCCTCCTCCGGGAGAGCTGGGCCCCGGGCTGTGCACTTTCGGAAGGCCATTGGGATTGGCAGGTGGCGAAACTGTCTAGGGTGAGCTGTGAGAAAACGCTTTGCAGGGAAGGGGGAGAACACGTCTCCAGAAATGCCAGCTGGGTTCGGGGATTTCTGAGCGAGAGCGTTTGGGGTTGTCCGCCTCGTCCCCTGAACGTGCACCTGGGAGAGTGGGAGAGGTAGGTCCCAAGGCCGAGCCTCCAGGGGACACCTGGTTTCAGCCACCCCTTGCCACCAAGAGTAGAGAAGACCCCAGCTCATGGGTAGAAGGTGGCAGAGGCACCTGCCAGGGTGGAGAAGTGGAGGAAGCATCCTCTGCTAATTGGAACAAAGAAAGAAAGAGCCAGAAGGAAGCAGAGAACAGCCCTTTCCAGGGAAGGGCCTTGAGATCAGGTGCAGCCTTTCGGAAGCTGGCAACGGGACAGGCCCCATCCGTGCCCGCCTGTGCCTACATGTGCGTCGGGGTGGGTGGGTGTGCCCAGGTGTGTCACGGCCTGTTCCCGTGCACTGAGGTGGCCCCGGCTGCCCCCTGGGGATGTGAGGGGTCTCGGCAGAAGCCAGGGCTGCTGGCCAGCACCTAACGGGTTACTGTGCCCCCCCCTTCTCCAATAAAGCATTTGACAGCCATGCCTAATAATTCTTACTGCTGGGTTTTTTTTCTTGATGTCTTTATGTGAATATGAAGCCGGAATGAAAGGCTTTGGGGGACCCCCATGAGAGAGGGAAAGTGCGAACCAGAGAGGAAGAAAGAGCCCCAGGGCTCCCCGCCGAGAGCCGGGCACCTCCCCCGGCCGTCACGCCAGGCTGCGGAGGCCCTTTGCAAGTGCAAGGACTCTTCTTCAGGCCACGACAATAGTGTTTTGTGGCGAGGGACGGGGTGGGGGAGGCAGCGAGGGGCTCGCCCCGGGGCCTGCAGATGTTGGATGGGGGGTGATTTATCGCTCTGGTGTCTTCCTGCATTTGGCTACCTTCCCAGACCCCAACATCAGTGACGAAGGAGGGAGGGCCGGCGAGAGGGGGAGGAGGATGGTGGCAGCAGGCCAAGGGGGCACCCCAACACCCCGTGTGGGGGGCGGAGTGGGGAGTGAGCGAGGTGGCGCACAGGCGGCATCCCGAATACTTCTAGGCGGAAGAGCAGAGCAGTCATCCCAACCAGCCCAAAATGAAGCTCTCAGGACCTCAAGGAAAACTGGGCCAAGGGCCTCAAGAGCTCTCCCGTGAAGGAAAAAACATCCACCAGGATGCACCACGGGGACCTGTCCCAGGAAGAGCAGGGCCACGGGGGAAGCTCTGCTTCTGGAGACTCAGTCACCGTGGCCTGGAGAAGCCCTCGCCCTCGCCCTGGAGACTCAGCCACCGTGGCCTGGAGAAGCCCTCGCCCTCGCCCTGGAGACTCAGCCACCGTGGCCTGGAGAAGCCCTCGCCCTCGCCCTGGAGACTCAGCCACCGTGGCCTGGAGAAGCCCTCGCCCTCGCCCTGGAGACTCAGCCACCGTGGCCTGGAGAAGCCCTTGCCCTTGCCCTAGACTCAGGCCACAGCAGCCATTGTGTGCATCCAGGCACTCTTGAGATCGACTTTCATCTGGAACGAGGGGCAGGGGAAAGGAGCGGTTTTCCTTTGGGGTTCTGACCTGGCCCAAACCAGAGAAGCCATAAATCCAACTGGGAGAGCTGCTTCCTCTGGACCCCCGCTCCCCATTCCAGACCAAATAAGCTGGGATGAGCTGGGGGCAGCCCAGGAGCTGCCACACCATCCTCTGAACTGAGAGCCTCCAGGCCGCCCCACGCCCACTGCTGTGGCCGCCCATCCCCAGCGCTAACCCAGGCGGAGGAGCTGGCCGCCAGCCGCCCAGGAAGGGTTGCTGGGTCGCTTCCAGGGAAAAGAAATCACTGCCGATCAACTCACGCACGGCCGAGTGCCGGCTTCCCGGTGAAAGGTGCATGGGGAGAAGGCCACCTGGGGCCTTTTATCCTGTTTGGGAACGAGCTTTGGTCACAGAGCCCTGGAGGAAACGCCACACAGAAAGGGCATTCCTAGCCGCACGGCAGGTTGTGTTTCCCCTGCTGCCCTGCACATCGGACAGGGAACGGTGCAAGGCTGAGAGTTTAACTCACAGAGGAACTGCCCGTGATCCCAGGGGGTGGCTTCGGGCTGTCAGAGACAGTGGTGGCTCAGGGAAGGACCAGGGGCCTGGGAGGCTGCGGAAGATGGAGGTGTGGACACTGGACACCCTATCTCTACAGCGGTCACGGAGGACTGGCCACAAGGAAGCTGTACCCTCCAATGCTGTGCTGATGGCCACGGCCCCACCCAGCCCTCTGCAATATCAAGCATGGTTTCAGTATCTCCGGCCTCAGGCACAGGCCTAGACTCTGATTTCATGAGGCCACCCAAAGCCCACGGACAGCGTGGCTCCTGATGCCGCCCAGGTTTGGGGAGACTCTGGGCTGCCCACCAATAGGTCATGGAGTGTGCCCAGGAGCAATGTGACAACTAGGCCTAGTTCAGCCACCAGGGACCCTCTGAACCCCACCCACCCACCCATCAGGGCTGGGATGGGGTGTGTCTGAGCGTGTCTCTCCAGGGCAGGCCGTCTTGTGGGGGGGCCTCAGATTCTCCTTCCCTGTTGGGTTCCAGAGGCTGAGGGACCACGCATGCTCTGTGGGACTCCTTCTCCCTGTGGAGGCCCCTCGGCTTCCCAGCCCCGTGGCACGGATGTCGCCAGAGTGACTGACAACCACTGTGCTTTCTGTGGGCTGGACACTCGGTGAACATGGCTCACTCAGCGTCTCCAGGGCCCGGACACTGCCTCGTCAGCACAAATCTCTCCCCAGCTCCTCGCTGGGATATGTGGAAACATTTTTCCCATGGAAAGAGAGTGTGGCCTTTGTCAGGGGGCCACGGCCAGCCCGAATTACAGTAAAGATTAATCCCAAACAAGAGACAGACACAGAGACAAAGAGCATCATACACTCCGCTTTTCAATGGATGTTTTCATAAATGTATGAATAATTTAAATTATCATTGCCGAGTATTTATTCGAGTGTTTCGGGGGAAAATGCCTCCTCTTTTTTCTCCCTCAATTCTTTTCATTTTTGTCTCATCTCTTTTATGTGCTGCATAGGCCGTTTTCTTGCCATCTGAATCGGCCCCGGGAACAATGGGATGTGTGAGGCCGAGGGGCCGGGAAGAATGCGCTCCTTGTTGCCGACGCCGCGCCTTGACATTGATTAATGAGGGTGCGGACACGGGCAGAATTTGTGAGCGCTGAGGGGAAACCAGAGGACGTGGGGGCACCCGAGGAGGAGGGCAGGGGCTGGCAGGGGAAGGCCACGGCCGTCCCTCCACGCCCAGGAGGAAGGGCCGAGGGAAGGGGTGGCCCGAAGCCATCGTGCAGAGGAACGCTGACTCGACAGGTCCCGGAGGACAGGGGCCCGGGGTGGGGGTCCGGGTGGGTCTGCTGGGTGGGGAGGGTGTGGGGGGCGGGGGTTTTGGCAGGTCCGCCTTCCTTCCCACACAGCCCATCTCCACCCCACGCAAACCACTCCCGCCATCTCCACCGTGACCCACCTGGAGGCCCTGTTCTCCTGGACCCGGCGGGCCTTCCTGTGCCCGGGGCCTGGCCGCACTTCCAGGGTGTGGATGCTTCTCTGACATGGTCCCAGTGGCACCTGCCCGTTGATCGCCCACATTGAGGTTGGATTCCGTTCTGTTCTATGCCATCCATCCTGTTCACTGGATGACTGATTGCTTAGCGGTGGGAATGAACTTCTTGGGGATGACCTTTTGGTTCTGATTGAATCCTCAACCCAGGCTCTCCAGGAGCCCAACACCGACCACCAGGATCAATGGCGGCAGTGAGGAAGTGGACAGGATGGTGTCTTGGATGATGCTCAGAGGAACTGACACCTTGGTCAGCCGACCACGCGATCCCCACACTCAGGCCCCCCTTGATCAGCTGACCACGCGATCCCCACACTGGGGCCACCCTTGGTCAGCCGACCACGCGATCCCCACACTCGGGCCCCCCTTGATCAGCCGACCACGCGATCCCCACACTCGGGCCCACCTTCATCAGCCAACCACGTGATCTCCACACTCGGGCTCCCCTTGATCAGCCGACCACGCGATCCCCACACTCGGGCCCCCTTTGATCAGCCGACCACGCGATCCCCACACTCGGGCCCCCCTTGATCAGCTGACCACGCGATCCCCACACTCGGGCCCTCTGGCCTCAGGTCTGTGGCAGTTGATCTCCAAGATCGGGGGCCCTGGAAAGGTTTGGGGGACGGTGCCCAGGTTATCACACCAGGGTCTCAGGCCCTGCCCCGCCAAAGGGTCTGTGTTAGCCACAGAAGCATCCTGTGGCCACAGCTTCCCAACGGTCAAGGTCAAGGTCATTGTAACCATCTCCCCATCTGTTGGTGTCTCTTGTCTGATGTGGAAAATGTTAGCACAGGGCCAGGCACCCAACAGGGGCCTGACACGCTATTCAGAAGAAGAATCTGTCTCTGAGGATGATACCAATTTAGCTGAGGCTCTCCTCGCCCCTGCAGGATGCAACTGTGCCCATGTCTGCCAAGCCTTGGAGTTCTTATTTATTTTTTTTGAGAGAGAGTCTCCCTCTGTTGCCCAGGCTGGAGTGCGGTGTTGCGATCTCGGCTCACTGCAGCCTCTGTCTCCTGGCCTCAAGCATTTCTCTACCTCGGCCTCCCGAGTAGCTGGGACTACAGGTGTGCGCCCCCACACCCAGCTAACTTTTGTATTTTTAGTAGATACAGGGTTTTGACACATTGGCCAGGCTGGTCTTGAACTCCTGACCTCAGGTGATCCACCCGCCTCAGCCTCCCAAAGTGCTGGGATTGCAAGTGTGAGCCACTGTGCCCAGCCAGGGCTTAGAGTTCTGAGGCCTACAAGTCAGACGGGTCTATCGGGTGGACATCAGCTCTTAAACGCCACCATAGGCCTGGGTCGCCTCGAAGCGTTTGAACTGAGAAAGGCATTATTTTTGCATAGAAAGAGGGAGGTAGGGTTGGAAGTTGCTCAGCGTGTCGGACCCTCCTCAGATCTAGAAGTTTCTGGTTTAGGTCCAGTAGGAGAATGGAATGAAAAGATGCCTGTCTGAAAAGGAAAATCATTTTCTCTGTTAACTATTTTCTCCTCTTTTCTAGTAAATACAGGGAAACATGTTTTTTGCTGGCCAACTGGCGCCCCCCCGGGCCGTCTTGCGTCCTCCAGACAAGGGGCGGGGCCATGGGGGGAGAAGGGCAGCAGATTCCGGCTGAGGCGGACCCAGTGGCCACACGAGGTCAGACATGTGTCTGGGTGCAGCTCGCCTGGCCACTCTGCCTGGTGCCCCGGCCACAGCCCGTCACCCGCGTGCTTCTGAGTTAATGTGCCAGGCGGAGTGACCTTGATAATGATCTGGAATTGCAGGATTAATGGGGGGTGGCAAGGCTTCCTGGGAAGGCGCTGGCTTGGCCTGGGGAGTCCTTGGTCTGCAGCCCTGGCTGACCTTGTTTGTAGGTGACCTGGGATGGACATGGTGTCCCGGAAACCCCGCTTCCTTGCCTGGAAAGAGCAGAACGTCCTGGGACAGAGAGAGTCTCCTGGCGTCCCGGGAAACACTGGGTTAGAACAGGAGGAGCCTGGAGCATCTCGTGGACACAGTGCCACCTCCGTTCAGAACGCCCGCACTGCTCCTGTTCCTCAGAGAACCAGTGAGTTCCAGGTGTCCATGTCCCCAGGGAGGTGACAAAGGACTCTCTGGTGAACCAGCACGGGCACAACCAAACCCAGGGCAGCACCCGCACAGCTGGGGTGACTGCCCAGCTGGTGACAAGCCTGAGCACAAAATTACAGTCCTCCCAATTTTATAATTAAAGACAGCAGTGGCGCTAAGACGCCCAGGACCCGCCATCCTGCACCCACGCCCCTCTTCCCAGCAGAGGAGTCAGGGTGATTTGTGTCAGCAGATTAAGCCGAAATGGTTGTCTCTATGACTTGACGGGCGTGCCATGTTTAATTCATAGAGATTTGGGAAGGCGGTTTCTCCTCCGTTTCCCTTCTCACCGCGGAATGGGTGGTGTTTATTGGCTAATTTGGGGACCCCCAAACCCTTGTCTCTGTTGCTGCCGGCGGCAGCGGCATTTCTGTTTTGGCAGCAGCGGAGCCACAAGCACATGGGATGGGATTTGCCGCGTCTTCCTGAGCTCGGGCTCCCGGGGAAGCGTGCGGCAGGTGGGCGAGCCGACTTGGCTTTCCTTCCTGGGTGACGCCTGTCCCGTGGCCACGAAGGTCCCGCTGACTTCCCTGTGTCCAGCTCTGCTGCCAGCGAGCTCTTAAGGAGACCTGAGGAGGGGCCTCCAGCAACGCAAGGAAGGAAAGGCTCAGGCCTCTGTGCCAGGAGCAGGGAAGAGGCCCCTCACCAGGTGGGTACTTAAAATCTGAGGCCGAGCTGAAGAGAGGGGCAGAGCTGCGGGCGGGGAGGGAGCGGGCAGAGCCAGGCCGAGGTAGCAGTGGAAACACGGGTGCTGGTGGGGGCTGAGAGGATGGGGTCTCCCCATCCACTGTGTGTGAAGTCCACCCATGGTGGCAGAGAGGACCTCCGTGAGGGGCCAGGACGGGGAGCTGGAGCCTCCACTCCACCTTCAGAGACTCTGGGGTGCAGATGTCCAGCCAGGACCTCTGAGAGGTGCCCAGAACATAAGGATGGAGGGACACGCAAGAGGCTGTGAGGAGAGAGGGGCTCCGGCCACCTCTGGGGTCCCTACTGCAGGCCAGCGTCCGGCTGCTTCCAGGCCTGGACTCCCAGAATTCCGAAGTGCCCCCGCTCGGGCCGCCCTGGGCCAGAGGGGTGTCAAGGTCACCTGAAAAGGCAGCCCCTGAGG
Organism: Aotus nancymaae; assembly: GCF_030222135.1. Classification (NCBI taxonomy): domain Eukaryota; kingdom Metazoa; phylum Chordata; class Mammalia; order Primates; family Aotidae; genus Aotus; species Aotus nancymaae. The sequence goes on along the minus strand of NW_026988467.1, from coordinate 379,918 downwards.
GTGACCGGAGCCCCGAGCCGGGCGGGGACAAATGAGGAGCTTAACTCGCACAAGGCCACATGAAAGGGGGCGGGAGAGGAGGGACAAAGCCTCGCCCATGCCTGCTTTCCGGCTTTGTGCACACTGGCCCCTTTCCCAGTGGATCAGGCTCCCGGTGAATGGAGCCCCGCGCCGCGCGGTCCTTCCGAAGCCCTGATGGTTTCACGAGCCGGTGAATGGAGTGCAAATTAGCAGGGTCCCCGGGAGGCTTGTTACTGTCACTCCCAAACTGACGGCCCAAAGGCAGCGCGAGGATTAATCCAGCCGGAGAACTCGCCCATTATCCAGGCAAGGTAGGAAGCTATTTACTGTCCCCTTTCATGTCTCGTCCATGGCGCCCACTGCGGCGAGCCTTTCCAGCAGAAACAGCGGCAGACACACACCCGCTCCTGCCCACACGCTCACGCCGGGCCCGGGCCGCCAGGCGGGATGCACGCACGGCACTCACACGTGTGCACACGCGCACGCTGCAAGGCCTCGGGGCACCGCGTGCGGCTCCGTCCACACTTATGCACATTGATTCTCTCCCGAGGACCCACGCTGGCTTGTCCGTGAAGTGCCGAAGTGAGGGGCCGCGCAGGGCAGGGTGGGCGAGGACAGGCGTCCAGCGCCGGCCCCACTGCTGTGCCCAGTGGCCCGGATGACCAAAGACGAGGCCGGGGCCTTGGGAACAAAGTCCCAGCAATGAGGCAGGGACCTCGCAGCCGAAGGAGCTGGACCCAACCCGTTTTTCAGGCGCGAATCCGCCGCAGCCCCGGACGGGCCCCGAGAGACCCTGTTTTGAGTCTTTCCTTAGGAGCCCACCCACCGCCGCCTCTTCAACTAGGTCAAGCCCGCCGCTTTCCGCACTGCTGGACCGGACACCCACGAGAGACGTTCGGTCACCACCGCGCGTACGTCAGATTTCAGGTGGACGGCGTTGCCCGGAAATGACTTTTACTTATACTCAACCGGTCTACTGAGCAAAAGAAAATCGGCATTGACAACACTTTGACCAAGACAGCTTAGGGAAGATGGGCAGGCGGCTGCGGGCTGCAGGCTCCCAACCGGCCCGTGTGCGATGGCGGGGCCAGTAAGTGTCCCTGAGCAGAGACAGAGCAGCAGATGACTAGTGAGGGAGGAGGCAGCCAGAACCGGACACGTGAGCAAGAAACAGACGCCAGTGAGCGCACTGACCGACACGTGTGCACGAGAGTATAAACAAACCGCTAATAAATGAACGAACACCTGATAAATGCACGAACACATACACGCCTAATGAGCGAATAAACAAATATCTAACGAATGCATGAACAGATTAACATCTAATGAACGAAGGAACGAATGCATACTATGAATGGATAAACAAACGTCTCATAAACGAACGAACAAGTGGATGTATATCTGGGAAATGAATAAACAGCTGTCTGGAGGCTAAGGTGAGCCTGTGACGTCCGCTCAACCTCAGATTCTCTTGGATTCTGATGTCCTCAACTTCGGACATGTGCCTGTTCTTTAGAGCATGTCCTGGGAATATTTGACTTGCCTTTGCATGTGGCTTAAATGGCATCAGGCGTGAAAGTCACACACACGTGCGCTCACACACTCCCATCATGGCCACAGGCTCCGGGCACGGCTGTTTGCAGCTATGGTTCCAGCCAGGAGCCGGGGTCCTGAGCCTGCGTGGCTCCTCCCCGAATCTGATGGGTGTACAGCCTTCCTGGGCCTTGGTTTCCCCATGGGTCCCAGGGAGCATGTTCCCATCCCCACGCTTAGAGCCGGATCAGTATGACGCCTTGATCTGCCTTCACGCCGAATCCTCGTGCAAGGATCTGCAAAGCTCCAGGAGCCACGTGAGAGCCCATGTGCCTGTGAGTGCAGGCTGGACGTCCTAAAAGCCCAGAGTAACACGAAGCCACTGCGGGAATCCGTGTGGCACATAGAGAGCTGGTTTCCAGTATAGTTACAGAATGTGTTTCTGTTCTAGACGTCCATACCTGGGTTTCATGCAATAATAAAATTATAAGAGTAGTCACTGATTTTCTGTAGTTGAGAAAGAAAATGGGCTTTAGTGTGTCAAATACCCTCCTGCCAATGTCTCTAGAAAATGCTAAGATATTTTCCATGTTAAGTAAGAATTACGTGAAAGGGCTAAGACAGGTGTGCCTTTTGGAAGTCCCTGTTAACCTCGGCCGACCAGGAGGCAGATGACTGTCGCTTTATTCCTAGCATGGCCATGTCAGATCCCCGTGTTCTGCCGTTTTGGAAAACACTGGAGACAGTCTTGGCTGCAGTGCTTAGGAGACTACAAGACAGGTCCCTGGCCCTAAACTCAGGGAGGGGGCTCTGGAGGGGGAGGGCTATGAGTCCCGTGGTCATTGCCAACTCAAACCTCCCCAGAAACAGAAGGTGGCATTTGTGGCCAATCGGTCTTGACAGAGGATCCCAAAATGAGGTCCTAGAACATTCCACCGATGCGCTCAGCTTCCACGTGCACCTGCAGGGAGCTTCCTTCAGAACGTACAAGAGGAGAAGGGTGGCCTCCCGGCGAGGCCGTGTCCACCCCAGGCCTGGCCTCCTGCTTCCTGCCTGGCTTTCCCGGGGAATGCAGGCATGCACGTGACCTTCACAGCCCTCCCCAGGACGAAGGGAGCGCAGGCTGGCTGCAGTCTGTCCCCGGTGACTCGGGGCAGGTGCGCCGGTCGGGACTGGCTACGTCAGAGCTGCACACCCTGATGTCGAACGCGCCTAGTTACCGCCGGCGTGACCGTGCTTAGTAAATCCCAATCCGAGATTTATTTCATGTCCTTACCTTCTTGATTCCTTCCTGCTCAGGCATGGGCCTTTACCAGATAAATGATTAATTTTTTTCTTGCCCCGGAACCAAAATGTTCCCATATTTTTGACTAGAATATTCAAAGCCTCCTTCTGTCCACACTACCCTGGGTGAGGTTGGCACAGAGCATTCCTTTCTGAGCTCCTTCCGAATTCCTGCTGCTCTCTTTCCCTAAGCACCCTTGGCTGAGAGCTAAGTCCCAGCCACCTGCTAAGAGGCAGGCAGTGGCCGCATGATGGATGGTACAAGCCACCCCCTTGATGGGGGGACACGTGTTGATGGGAAAAGCCAGGTTTCCTCTGTTTCCCGAGACTTTCCATCCACTCGTGGGGGCCTGGGGGCCTCTGGACAGACACTCAGGGACCAAGAGGCGATGGCTCCAGGGAGCAGAGATGGTTCCAAAGGCCAAACCCTGCAGAGGTGGTGGCCGCCCACAGCTGTGACTAGCGGTTCTCCATCAGGGCGACTCCGCTGCCCAGGCAGACACCTGGCGATGTCTGGAGATGCTTTCAATCGTCGTCAGCACTCGAGGTGGCCTCAGGCACACTAACCATCCCTCAGTGCCTGGCTGGAGAATCACTGCCCACGTGTGAACAGAGCCAGCAGGGAAACGGCTTTAAACAAAGGTCAGAACAAAAGATTTTGGGAAGAAGAGGTGCCCTTGTCAGGGAGGCTCCATGTGGAGTCCTGGGAAGCTTCAAGGACCGCTGTCCTGGCTGGTTGTGTGGCCCCAGGGCTGTAAACCGACCTACTGTGTGGATGCAGAGGTGCCAGGGCAGGTGCCAGTTTGGGCTTTCCCATGCAGAGACCCCCATGATCCCCAGAACAGCCCAGGGAGGCCGGGACCCTCGCAGATGAACAAACCAAGGCACGGGGCGGTGCAGTGACTTCTTCAGGATGCCACATGGACAGGTGGTGGGGCCACAGTGAGAGGCAGCAGGGCCAGGGTCCACGCCTGGGTCCCTCAACCACTGTGCCAGCAGCCTCCTTATGAAGACCCAGCAGGGGTTTGCTCCAAGGGTCCGGGGCTTCCCACCTTCTCCTCTGGTTCCTGAGAATGTTGGCAGCCTTGCTGAGAGACAGCGACTCCATTTCACACTGAAAACTCTGGAGACGGCCTTGGAGTCAGATGAGCGCAATTATCGGGGTAATTCTGATTCTAGAGAGGGAGATGAAAGAGGAGGATCCTGCCTGATTCTTCAAAGTGGAACTCCTTTCCTCAGCTCCCAGGAGACCACAGCAGCACACGGGACCGTCGCCTTCACAGAATGCTGTGCGAGGAGCATTGGCGAATGAGCGAATGCCAGGTGCTCTCTCAGGTGACAGGCATGCAGGGGGCAACGAGAAACCAAGAGGCCAGAGACCCGGGCAAAGGGGTCTCCGGCCACTGCCGCCACGTGGGCGGCTCCAAAGGGCGTCGTCTCCTGCATCAGCACTTGGCCGGTGACTTCATCACAAACGTGCCTCGCTTTCCCTTTAAAACCATCTGTGGAAGCACTCTGGCCTCCAGGGAAGCAAAACTTCCCTTCTCTGCCATAAACGGATGCCAGTGTTCCTGAGATCGTCAAACTCGCCTTTAGCAGGGAACCCGGCTGGGCCAAAGCGTCCGGGGGTGTGCACCGTGGGCAGCTCGGTGGTGGAATTAACCAAATGACCTCGTGTATTGCAGTTGTGAATTTCTTTCCAAGTCATAAAAAGGGGATCAACGGCACTGGGCTAGGAGGTTTGTTCCCTGGGTAGCTCGGAGATGGAAGGGGCGGGGCTGGTGGGTTGGCGCCATGAGAAGGCATCTCCCAAAGCTCCCCCCACCAGGACCCCATCCTTCCTGGCTGCATCACAGCTGCGTCTCCTCTGCCCTGCATCCCTTGGGCCCTTCTCACCTTCCTGGAAACAGGTCCATGCAGGGACACGCGGGCGGCATTGCTGGCCCGTATGTCACCTCTCAGACGGGTCCTCTGGGTGGCCATCTGCCCGCCCTGCTTCCTGGGCCAGCTGCCCCTCCTCCTCCACATCCCAAAGGCGATATTTTCCTCTCTCTCCATCTTTCTACCCCACCCAGCCACACAGGTCCCCGAGGCTGGTGTCAGGCTGTGTCTCCCTCTGCAGAAAACTCGGATTCTTGACCAGCCTTGGGCCAGCTGGTGTCGTGTGACCTTGCCAGGCCCATTTCATCTCATGGCTCACCCCTTGCCATGCCGGCCTCGCTCCGATCCTCCTGCTCAGATGCCACGTCTGGGATGCCGCTGGCCCAGGCACGGGTCCCAAAGCGCTAGGACCCAGCTCACCCCAGGCCACAGGTCTCCTGCGGGTCCTCCATGGAGGGGCTGGTGAGGGGTGTGTGTACAGGAGTGTGGGAAGAAAGGCGTGTGTGTCAGGGCAGGGAGCAGACTCAGGAAGGGCCACATGCCCCTTCAGTTCACTCAGCAACACTTTCTAGGCTGTGTGACAGCGAGGGCATCTATCCAGCACCGGGACCTCACCCTACACTCCAGTCACTTCCCGGCCTGGGAGCAAGTCCCTTACCCCTGCTCAAAGAACCAGAGCTGTGGTCTGCAGAAGCAGCAAGGGGGATGCTGCTGCTTCATGTCACATCCAGGCCTTCGCCCCAGGAGCCTGTGAAGGGCTTCCAGGGGTACCGCCAGGGCTCCGAGAGTGGCAGCCTCAGAGCTGCCTGGAGGTCACCCCTGAGTCAGGGCCGGGGGCTGGGGCCCCCTTTGGTGCTCACATCCCTGGGAGAGGGTTAATTGTGTGGATCCGGAGATCCAGGTGGCTCCACGGAGTCCCTGAGGCTACACAGGCTTCAGGGTTGGGAGGTGGGTGAAGAGGCAGGGGATGCAGCCTGAACATCAGATCAGCTGCCCCTTGGGCAATGACGGAGGCCTGGCCAGGAATCTGGTCCCAGCCTCACCCCCAGAATGCCCAGCCCCCAATCTCACACACACCCCGTCCCCTTTACCTCCACCACGCCCGCCCTCATAACCAGATTCCACTTCCTTCTTAATCCTTATTTTCTTTAAAAAATGGATTAGGAAAATCTCATCTGGAAAATTAATTAACGTATGAATTCAACAAATATTTACTGAGCACAGCACTTCGTTAAGTATTTATTTTCCTCTGTAACCTGCTGTGCCCCCGCCCCCGACTTCTGTTTTTCTGGCCTTTGGTTTTCTGGCCGGTCCACTTTCGTATTTCATGGGTTTTTCTCCTCCTTCCAACACATTCTCTTCTAACTCGGCCATTAGGATACATTTCTTTCCTATGCAGCTGGCCACACAGGCATTTTCCCGGGTATAAGTGGAGTGACCCGATGGCTGATGAGGAGAAGCCTCTCCCCGGCGGGCGCCCTGGTGAACCTGGGGTTGAGGGAGCTCAGACGGTGCCCTGGGGGCTCGGGTGGGTGCCCTATGACTGCGCCGTTCCCGCTGCCCACGGGGGGATTATTTTCAGTGCTCCTTCCCCTTCTGCCTTGGTCCCCGGCTCTAGGTAAGAACATACTCTCAGAGCAGCCCCACCCCCCTCAAACAAAAGTGAGCTTGCCCACCCTCCCTGAGAAGGGACGGAGGCTTTCACGGGCAGTGAATGGGGCCCTCATTTAGGCCGCATTATACCCGGGCCTGCGTTTCCCCTTCCCTTCTTTACCCCATTCAGGGGACTTCTGACTTCAGCTAATTCGATAACAATCCCGAGGGGCCTTCTCAGCTCCCCGTTCCGAGCACATTGTCCCGAGAGGGCCCCCCCGCAACGGGGGTCCCACTCTCCAATTAGCCAACCGCTGGGCCCGGTCCCCTCCACTCCTTTCTGCCTGCCCGACCATTTTTTAACCATTTCGTTTTTGAATTGCCCTCCCAAGGGCCTTCAAGGGCGAGCCTCCCACAGCCTCAGGTCTGCAAACCTGGGGCCGGTTGGGCCGAAGGCAGAGCACACGAACGTGGTCACAGGCTACTTACACGCGGCGTCAAGCGGTCAGCCGGCTTCTGAAAGCCCGCACCGTCCTCAAAGAAGACGTTTAAAATTACAAATAAATGAGCAGCCGGGCTGTCGGCATTCCCAAGCCTCACCCACACGCTGGCTCAGAAACGGAGCCATGGACTCCCCTGGGACAGAGGCAGGGCTGGAAGGAATTCGGAGACTTCCCTGGTGGCCGCTGCTCCTACGGGAGGGTGTGTGTCTCTGGGACGGTCAGTTTCCCTCTCTGGAAACCGTAGGGATCAGGGTGGGATTCCTTCCCTTGCTTTAAAACGTTCACACTCCATCATTTTACCTCCAAACCAGTTTTTTCTCTGCCTGAAAGTTGCAAAAGCTCTCCAGGGAGCAAGCGGGGTCCACGGTCACCCCGATTCCCACTGCCGTCCCCCGACACAGACGCTTCACCTGTTAGAAGTCACCACACCACCCACGTATGCCACGGGGCTACGAGTGAACCAGTGTGTCTGTGAGCGGCCAAGTCCGCTCTGATGTTTACTTTGCTAACATTATCTCCAAATGGAACATACTGGAATTGGCTAAAAACGCTGGCCCTAAAAAGGCATCTTACTGTTAAGACGTGAGTTGGCACCGCCGTTCACATGTCACTGGCCCTAGGTTCCAATCACTCCTGGGCCTCCACGGCTCCCTTCCTAATCCAGGCGTGGTCTCCTTTGAGTCCCGCAAGGAGGCCTGTCTGGGAGTCTCGGGCACCAGCATTTGCTACAGGGGCACGGGATCAGGTGTGCACCGGGCACTGTCTTCTGTCACCTGCTATCCCTGGGAATGCCCAGGCCCAGACAGTTGATGTCTAAGGGGTCTATGTGAATTGTGCCCCTTGAGTTCCCATGTTGAAGCCCTCACCTCCAGGACTGGAGAACGTGGCTTGGGTTGGAAACAGTGTCTCGGCAGATGTGATTGGTTAAGACAGGTAGGCCCGGCGCGGTGGCTCAATCATGCCTGTAATCCCAGCACTTTGGGAGACCGAGGCGGGTGGACCACCCAAGGTCAGGAGTTCAAGACAAGCCTGACCAACATGGTGAAACCCCGTCTCTACTGAAAATACAAAACGTAGCTGGGCACAGTGGTGGGTGCCTGTAGTCCCAGCTACTAGGGAGGCTGAGGCAGGAGAATCACTTGAACCTGGGAGATGGAGATTGCAGTGAGCCAAGATCGTGCCGCCGCACTCCAGCCTGGGCAACAGAGCAAGACCTTGTCTCAAACAAACAAAAAGACAGGTAGGGTGGTCCTAGTCCAGCATGACTAATATCTTTACCCCAAAGAAGACGTGGACGCAGACGCACACGCAGGAAGAGGCCACGTGAAGATAAAGCCAGCGACCTTGAGGGGCTGCGTCTGCAAGCCAAAACATGGGGAACATTTGCAGCAGCCCCCGGCCGCCCGGGACACACAGACACACCCCGCCCCAGAGGCTTCTGCAGGAGCGAGGCTGACACCTCCATTGGGGGCTTCTGGCCTCTGGAGCTGCCATCTCACGGGCAGGCCACATGGCACGCGGCACCTCGTAGCAGCGCCCCCACGGCCCTAACACGGGCTCATAGGGACCTCCCTCTCCGTCCCCTCGGTGTGCCCAGGTGCTTCCCATTCTTCATTCACCTGAGCTGGATTATTAGAACAGCAGCACAGAATGAGGACTCAGAACGCTGTGTGGGTGGGAGGTAACTTTCTCAGGTCATTCACCAAATCCACCTGCAGCGTGGGACGCGACCGTCTCAGGGATGACCGCCAAAAACATGTCCCCACCCACCCACAGCCTAACTTCTTTGAGAAAATCAGCAAAACAACAGAAGACGAGGTTCTCAGAGTGACTTTTCCACGCCAGTCCGGGGTGGTGGGCATGCAATTGCCCGGCTTTATCTTGGTGACCCCACGAGACAGCAGATTCTTCGGAGACAAAGAATGCCAGCCCAGGAATGCACAGCCTCCAGGCTGGGGTGAGGGGACAGCAAGGGGAAAATTATCCACTGTCTTCAGATTCTGTCAAAGAAAACGCCTTCCCCGCCACCAACCCCCCATTCTTCATCTCTGCACCTCTTGGCTATCAGTACTCAGACCACAGGCTGGGGTTGCGTGGGGGCAGCAAGACGCTTCTCTTAGTTCCTCATTTATCAGGTGGGGAAACTGAGGCCCAGAGGCCACGATGGCTTGCTCGAGGTCTCAGCGGCACCTAGGAGCCTGAGTCTGAGCTGCCCTCCTCTTTCTGCGGTGCCGGGGCCCCACCTCTATATGCAGACATCTCAGAAACGTGCACATTGCTTTCTGAAAACCCCACAAAGCTACTGAGGTTGAAAAGGAGCAAACAGGAGCACCCGGAAGGCACACACCGCCCGTCACCTGCAGACCCGTAAGAGGACACGGGCAGCGCAGCCAGAGGGCAGAGACGCAAAAGGCCCACTTAGGCTCCAGCAGGTGTGTGCTCTCCTAGGGTTCTGAAGTCACCTGTGACTAAGGGAACTGAGCGCTGATCCACCCCCGTCTCTCGGTGGAGCCTAATACACAGGGGCCCCACAGGGCAGCGCAGTTCCCCCAGCCTCCCCCAGCCTCCCATAGCCTCCCGTAGTCTCCCCCAGACTCCCCCAGACTCCTGTAGCCTTCACCAGCCTCCCCCAGCCTCCCATAGCCTCCCATAGCCTCCCGCAGTCTCCCCCAGACTCCCCCAGCCAACCCTAGTCTCCCCCAGCCTCCCCCAGCCTCCCCTAGTCTCCTCCAGACTCCTCTAGTCTCCCCCAGACTCCCCCAGACTCCCCCAGACTCCTCCAGCCTCCCATAGCCTCCCGTAGTCTCCCCCAGACTCCCGCAGCCTCCCCTAGTCTCCCCCAGCCTCCCCCAGCCTCCCCTAGTCTCCCCCAGACTCCCCCAGACTCCCCTAGTCTCCCCCAACCTCCCCCAGCCTCCCCCAGCCTCCCCCAGACTCCCCAGTCTCCCCCAGACTCCCCCAGACTCCCCTAGTCTCCCCCAGACTCCCCCAGACTCCCCTAGTCTCCCCCAACCTCCCCCAGCCTCCCCCAGCCTCCCCCAGACTCCCCAGTCTCCCCCAGACTCCCCCAGACTCCTCTAGTCCCCCCCAGACTCCCCCAGACTCCCCTAGTCTCCCCCAGACTCCCCCAGACTCCCGTAGCCTTCACCAGCCTCCCCCAGTCTCCCCCAGCCTCCCCTAGTCTCCCCCAGCCTCCCCTAGTCTCCCCAAGACTCCCCAAGACTCCCCCAGTCTCCCCCAGCCTCCCCTAGTCTCCCCAAGACTCCCCAAGACTCCCCCAGTCTCCCCCAGACTCCCCCAGACTCCCATAGCCTTCACCAGCCTCCGCCAGCATGAAGGATGCACCTGCCTCTGACGATGGGAAGCGGGTGGCCCTCCCGTCTGCAGCTGACACCCGACTCCCAGCTGCTCCATCAGCAGCATCATGTGCTCTTTCCCAGACTCAGTTTCCCCTCATGTAACACCAAGAGGATGAAAGTCTACAATGAGGTCACGCGGGTGAAGGGGCAAGGCCAGGCTGCCCTTTGCACGCCTTCAGGCGCGTCTCCAAGGACGTGGGCACTGCTTCCCGGGTGTGCCTTCCCTCCCTGAGGCAGCGGAAAGCCCTCTGACCCCAGAAGGCAGGAGGGACCTTTCCACGGTGAGGGCGTCCCAGCCTTGTGGACGTGTGTGTGGGACCTACCATGAGGTACGAGCACCAGTCAAGGGAGAGACCCACGGGAGCTGGACCCCATGCTCGAAGGCTCCACTTGGAGGCCCCACCGAGAGCTGGAGAGCCTTCCGAGTCAGCGCCTAAGCTTACGAGGGATCCGGGAAGCCGCTGGCTCAACGGTGGATGCAGAAGAGGGCAGGAGACGCTGATCCGGAGTAGAAACGGAGGCCAGGTGGGAGAGGGCTGCGTGGGAGCAGGGAAGGCATTAAAGAATGTGTCACCAGCGTCCCAGCGCGGAGGTCCTGCCCTGCGGATGCTGCAAGTGGCTGGGGTCCCTGACCTGCCGGGGGTCACTGGGGAAGCGTCAGAGCCGGGGCTCCCTCCCCCAGGGGCACGCTCAGGAGGAGCAAGTCCCTCGGAGGCCAGCTGCCCCGGGTGGTCTTCCGGTCGTCCCCACAGCTGACATCATTCCTGAGGGTCACAAGGGCCCTGGTCTCATGAGGGAATATTCCAGGGGGCTCCCTGCTCCGAGTGGAGCGAGAGGCCGGGGCCTGTGGCGGGAACTTGGGCTCAGGGCAGGGGAGGCTGCCTCCGTGGCTTGGACTACCGGATTTCAAGGCCACCTCTTTGTGGACTGGACACCTGCCTCTGGGTGCTGAGGCTGCGTCTTGTTCATCTCTGTGTGAGCTTCAAATCAGAACAACTGAAGTAACCGCCAGGACAAAGGGAACTTTAGAGGCAAGGGAAATACATTTCCTTCAGCCCAGCAGCTCCTCTGATCTTTGGATGGAGTCTGAAGGCTTTTATCAAACGCAGCACAGACCCCCTTTTCCATCCCCATCCTCAACGCAGTCCATGCTCCTAAAATGCAAGGGTCGTGACATCCTCCTGCCATCACAGGCTGCAGGCATTTGGGGAGCTGGCCTTTCCCGAGACCCCACTCCGGCTGGGGGTGACCCTGGACTCTCAGCCCTCAGCTGTCCTCCTCGTCTTTCCCCTCCTTCCTCCTCCTCTTTCCCCTCCTTCCTCCTGCTCCTCTTCCTCCTCTCCCTCCTCCTTCCTCCTTCCGCTCCTCTTCCTCCTCTGCCCCGGTTCAGCTCTTGTTCTGGTCTTCTCTGCCCTTGGTTGGGTCTGGAGCTCTGCTGGAAGTCCACAGGCAGCATCACGGGGGCCAAGGCCAGGCTGGTGCAGGAGACACCTGCTCCGTGACTCCGAGCCCTGCCCACTCGGTAGAAGGCAGCACAGGCACCACTGTCTGCATTTCCAGGAGGACACGCGCCAGGGATACCTGGGAGTTCTTCAGATCCCACGCAGGACTTCCAGGCTGTTTTAAAATTGACCTTAAGCCTAAAGGAGAGCCCCCGCTGAGGGCCTCCGTGGAGCCTGGGTTTTCTGCGGGTATACAGGCTCCAGCCCATGTCGAAGGCAGCCTCAGCCAAAGGGCCAGACCCCTTCCCCTTCTCCCCAGGCTCTCGACTTGGTCACTGTGAGGAGGGTCTCTGTCCCCTCAGGCCCTGGGCAGTCATCACAGGGCTCTCTTTACTGGAAGGACAGGTGAGCCTCAGCCTCCACAAAGAAGGTTCCATCTTTGACCTCCAGTCTGATGGCTCAGAGTTCACCCGAGTGCACCAGGAGGGTGTGAGGTCCCTTCCCCAGCAAGACCCTGGGCGGCCTGGAACCTCTGCATTCCCTGGGTCGTGGGAGAGAGATGGAAGACAAGGGCCTTCCCATCCCGGGATCCCTGCACAGCTGCCCTGGAGCCCTTGAGGGTCAGGGTCACCTCTGGGAGCTCAGACTGGAGACAGGGTCCACCGTGATCTCTCCGAGAAGACAGTATGGTGCACGTGTCCGTGTGGGCAGGCGTCCCGGGCCAGTAGACTGATGTCCTGCCCTAGAGGGCCACCTGTGGCTTAACTGCAGCTAGGACTCCTGGCCGAGTGAGACGCACTTCTCAGCTCCCAGTGATTCTTCATGCATGAGAGATACTCAACCAAGGCCCATCAGAGGCCCACCCCATGGGACAAGGATGCTCGAGGGGGCCCGGCAGTTCCAGTGCAAACCGAGCCCCAGGAGCCGGGGCAACTGGAACCTTCTCGAAATGGGACTTTGGCTGAGCCAGGAGCCTGAGCAGCCTCTCCTTCCTTCTTTCTGCCTAGGGACCCTTGTTCCTGGGGTGGGCAGGAAGGGGAGGACTGAGCCGGCCAGCCTCCGTGGGTGGAACACGTGAGCTGTCACAGAGAAGCTCAGCACAGACGCCCCGGCGAGCAGCTGTGGAGGCTGCAGGCCGTTTCCTGATGCTGATGTTCACGAATTTCCAGCCCGGTGCCTGCTTTTCACACAAGGCTTCATTTTTGTGCCCCCCGCCCCCCAGGCCCCGAGACGAAGGCCCCAGGCTCTTCGGGGGACAGCTGGCTGCGGCTCCCCGTGCACGGCCGAGCTCCTCCGTGGCACCCCATGGCCGTCGGCAGCTTCGGTCCCGCGGATCCAGAGGTGCCTGTTGAAACTGGGAGCAACCGAGCGTCCTAATCCCCCCGCCCCGCCCCGCACAGCGCTCTCTCCTGCCTCCGCCGAGCGCCGGGGCTGAAACCAAGGCTGATAAATTAGTCTGGAGGGAAACAAGGCCGCTTCTACTTGTAAAAGGTCATTTCGACTTTGTTCTGGGTGAGGGTTTATCTCAGCTGCTGCCGAGACAGACAATGCCTGGGGCCTAAATGGCAGAAATCTTAGCTCTGCTTGTGAAATTACGGTGCTGATAAGCCGGAATGGACTTTAGAGAGATCTAAATGGGAACGGAGTGGACGCAGGTATTTTTGAACATGATTGAACAGAGACGACACAATGGGATGTACAATTAAACCGGGCATTAGCCCAGAAGGAAGGAACTCTGCCGAAAGCCAGACAAAGGGGGTTCCCGCAGCCTGCGTGTGGCTGGTAATCCCTGCCCAGCCCCGTGCAAGAGGCGAGGCCGGGACCGGAGGACCAGAGGGGACGCACGAGCGCTCCTGGGCGGCTACTGCTGGAGGCTGGTGCCCTTCCTCAAGCGGCGGGGGAGAGCGGGGCCTGCGCACCAAGCCAGCTCCCTGGAAAGCACGACCCACGCTTCTCAGGAGGCCACGGCCCAGTGCCATGCCAAGCACTCTAGGTGGGCCTGGAGCTACAACAGCAAGAAGGGACCATGCTCCCGGCACAGCGGGCACGCCCGCCACATCCTGGCATCGGAGGGAGAATAGTCACTTCCAGGCCATTCCAGTCACAGGAAAGGCCCGGCCAGGCCGTGCAGAACGAACCCTCCATGCAGGCAAGGACGCGGCTTCCAGCCATTCCACAAAGGGGCTTCACTTAGACACTCAGACCAACTCCTCACCCCGGAGAGATGCCGCCCTGGGCTGACCCGGCCCCTCAAGGCAGGTGCCTTCCACGGCAGCAACCTGGCCACACTGCAGCGCGGGGTCCAGAGAACGCATGGGCGTCCCGCCCCAACTCTGAGCAGATTCTACCCTCGTGCCGCAGGCAGCAGAGACAGGCAGCCGCAGGGGTGGCCCTCAGGTCCTGCCCCTCAGTGTGCCCGTGAGCAGCTGGGTCACCCTCTTCTCTGGCTGAGGCCAAGGTGGCCCGTACCACCCTGAGAGCACATTCCTACCAGAGCTGGCGACCCGGCCCATGAGAATTCCCGTCACAGGAGAAGCTCCGACCAGCCGGCCAGGAGGGTGGTGGGACGGGACCCGAGGGCGCTGCCTCCTGAGGAGATCGAGGTTCGTGCCCTCACCCACTGACCCTCGTCCCTGACCCAGGGAGACCTCTGTGGCCTGGAACTCGTGGGACCCGCGTCTGACCCAGGGGAGGGAGGGACGCCCAGGAGCTGGCCCACAGGCCTCAGGGAGGCTTCCCAGGGAGCTGCCAGGCCACAGCCGCCCACCCTCAGGAGGGGCTGCCCTCCCCACCCATCCTGCTCCCTGTGAAGCCTGCTGCTGGGAAGTTACTCTCAATTAAAAGATCTCAAGTGCAAACGGCCTGTACTGTGGATTCTTCAGTCTTAGTGGTCTAGCTGCTTCCTGCTGGCCTCAGAGGCCACCGCCTGGCAGCGCAAAGCTCCCTTGCAGGGACCTCACTGTGAGTACATGTGCCAGAGGCGAGTGAGCTGCTTCTCAGGCCTGTGCCAGCCCTGCCTGGCTCATGGGGCTCACTCCTCCAGGATGCCAAGGCCACAGGATCACCCAAGGGACATTCAGACTGAGTGCCCACGACGGGCTGGGGCTGCTGTGCTGGGTGGGGGCACACAGGAGGGAGGGGCCTTCCCTGCTCACCACCATCGTCCAGTAGCTGCAGGAGCAGAAAGGGCCTGCCGGGGGGAGGGACCCTGGGCTCTTGTCCTGGGTGTACCCATTCCATGTTCCCACCTGACTCTTTCCCTCCCCGGGGCCCGGGTTCGCCCCTACGCCGGGAGCGGGAGGAGACGGTGATGCCCCATGTAGGACTCAGGTACGACAAGGAGCCCCTCCAACTTCAGCCGTCACTCCAAGCCCTGGGGGCGCATGGCTGGTCGGCTTCTGGGGCCACCCTGTGCAGCTATGGCCAGGGATGGCAGCCATACTGATGGGCCAGTGGTGTGGAACCCACCCCCACTGCCTCAGCTGCTGCACAGAACCCCCTGGGCAACAGTGGGGTCCCCCAGCAGCCCCTGGTGCCCTCCTGCCCTCTCCACCTGCCCTGCTGAGGCCTGTGGTCAGGAAAGGCTCTGCTGCCACCCGCCAGCTGCCGCACCTTCAGGAAGAGCCTCTCTGGGCTCCCGGGGGTAGAGGAGGAAGTTAGTTCAGGAGAAACCCCTTTCCCAGGGCCTCCTCCCTGGGCTGGAGTCCTCCAAGTGCCCCCCGACCATGATTGCTTCTTAAAATGCAGATTCCTGGGACCTACTCCAGGAGCTCTAGGCCAGTGGGTAGAGGACAGAGCCTGGAATTGGGTGGAGGTCTCACAGGCTGACTGTCTGGGTCAGGACCACACGGTTCCTGGCTGAATCCACCCCTTTCTTCTGCAGGTCCCTGAGCCAGCCAGACCTTGGGCACCCTGGGGCCACTGCAGACCCCGACTTCAGGCAGGGCACCCTGTGATGAGCCTCATTCACTGCCAGGTCCCCCAGCACTCTCAGACCCACGGGGGCCCACGGGGCTGGGTTCTGGACCTGCTTTCAAACAAGGGAACGGCAGCTCCTCAGAGACAGTGGGGCTGAGGTCACAGTTATGACACAGAATTCCCCCCACCCCAGAGGGAGGCATCGGCTGTCCTGAAGTCAAGTGCCAGGGCTCGGCTGGGTCAGGGGCCCACAGAGGACAGGGCCACGTTCAGGCAGGGCCAGGCAGGGGCTGGACCCAGGCGGCCGGCCTGCGAGGCACAGAGCTGAGACTCCCCTCACCTGCATGCTGTTAGTGTAGGCAGGAACGGGGTCTGGGCCCAGTCCTGCCCCTGCTGGAGCCCCTCATACCTCTCCCTGGCTGCCCCCAGAGAGCTTCTGCCGCGGTCACTGAGTGGGGTCCTCCCCCGCCTCGGGGTCCCTGCGTGGACAGACATGGGGGCCGGGAGCTATTTCTTCCTTTTCAACCCCGGGTTCCCCTGTCAGAGCGAGGGTGGCATGTCCTAATCACAGCACAGCTGGAAGGGGCCCGGTGTGGACAGAGCTCCACACAGACCAGGGCACAGAGCAGGTGTGCGCCTGGCCACACAGAGGCCACACGCCTCTGTTACACTACGTTCACGCCCAATCCTTATCTTCCCTAAGGAAGAAAGAAGGGGAGGAGGGAAAGGCAGCAGGCTCCAGAGCACCCCGTTCTCACAGGGAGCCTTGGGGAGCCCGGGGAGGCCAGCCACGTCCCCACGTTCCTGCTTCTGGAACCCCCGATGATGTTTTCAGGTTTCTGGGTATAAGTTCCTGAGGAAGGGTGGGCTCTGAGAGTCACTGGGGAGGGGGGCGTGAGTGATGCGATTGGCAAAACACTATTTAAGAAGTTGGTATTCACAGATGTCTCGAATATGAAAAGAAAATATTTATTTCCTTTTTCGCTTGTGAATCAGAATGCTCTATTTAAAGAAAGTCCCCTCTGCTGGGCTGCCGTGGAGTTATTACCCCTTAAGGAAGTAAAGGAGAGCCATCGGGGAGGTATTCTTAGTCATTCTGTCTCCTTTTTTCTAAAATTCCTTATATACCCGTGCCTCCGAGCCGGGCCGAAGATAGTGCAGGATTTCGTGGCATTCTTGGGCTAAAAACGTCTTGGGCTGATGTCACAGTGCAGGGGAAATGGGAGGTCTGTGCTGTGATTCCTCCACGGCACTGCCAGCCGCTGCTGGAGCCACACTGGGGACCGTGGGGTTCTCTGCACGCCTGTCCCCACTGTGGCCTCACGCTCCGCACTGTAGCACAGGGCCCTGTCTCTCTCCAAATCCAGATGCCATGTGCCCCGAGAGCTGCCGGGTGCCGGCTCCACAGGAACGCTCCTCAGAGCATTCGCCGAGCGGCTCACCTCACGGTTTCAGATGTGCCACGTTAGGCCTCCATAGAAACATCCAGAAGCTCCTGTGTGGGGATGCACCACGGCAAAGCTTCCTGGCCTCACACAGAACTCCCCACGCAGAGTGGAGCAGCCTGGCCGCCATGCAGAGGTGCCCAGAACCAGGCCAGGTGCCCAGGCCGAGCCCACTCGGCCGTGGGGGTGGCGTGGGCAGTGGAGTGTGCATCCAGGCACCTTGGAGAGAAAGGGCGGGCCAGGAACGAGTCTCAGCGTTTAGATGATAAAACGCAGGACTAAGAATACCAAGCCCTAACGTGGGGCGATTGGACAGACGGTGACCAGACGCTGCAGAGCCCAGCCTTGATATTTTCAGACTGGCCCCGGCCTCGGCCTCCCTCCCTGAGACTCCAGCCCGTGCCAAGGCCCCCAACACCTGCCGTGGTCTGCCCCTTCCCCTCCGCTGGAATTTAAAGGATAAAGCGTAATAGGGTGATCTGAGAGCCGAGCCCATGAGCACCGTCTGCCCCCACAGCAGGCCAGCAGGGCTCACGGCGGGCTCAGCTCCGGGGTGACACAGGCATGGGAGAGATAGAAGGAAGCCCCCCGCGCTGTGACGTGCCAGTCAGTGCCTCTGCGGGCCGGAGGCGAGCCAGTCGAGGCAGCAGCATCGTCTGTTGAGAGACCAAATGTCCTCAACACTATGCTAGGTGGCCCCTCAGTGTGCACTGAACATGCCGGAAGGCGGGAAGCCCCTCGGGGAGCACTGAACATGCCGGAAGGCAGGAAGCCCCTCGGGGAGCACTGAACATGCCGGAAGGCGGGAAGCCCCTCGGGGAGCACTGAACATGTCGGAAGGCGGGAAGCCCCTCAGGGAGCACTGAACATGCCGGAAGGCGGGACAAGTGATTTGGGAGCCTGGTGCAGGTGCCGGACACCGGGCGGGCTCTCTGCACCTCCCGTCTAGTAGCTGTGCTGGGCCCAGGCCGTAAACTAGGGTTTCCTGGTAGCTTTCACATGATGCTCAGAGGGTTTTGCTGGGACTTTGGGTCTGACACTAGGACGCTCCGGGGCAAACAGGGAGGTTGGCCGCCCTCCCTGGCCGTGGTCCAGCCTCTCCGAGGCAGGCTGGGCACCTGCACTTCCCATGCTCCCAGGCAACACCAACACGCACTGAAGGGGCCCGCACAGCCCCTGGCCTCTGCCCTCGGGTCTCCGGTACCCGGGAAAGACTTGGGAGCTTCCCTGACCACCTCCCTCCTCCAGTACAGACCGACGTGTGTTGGGGGGGCACTAACTCACATTTTTCTCTGCCACAGCGGACAGTGTTGGGGGGTGGGGCTTGCACCTCCTCCCAGGCCGGGCGGCCGCACTTCTCAGAGGGTGTCTGACCCGTAGGAGCTCACTGGGTTGGGCCTTCCTTGCCTGCCAGCTGGGGCCGTGGGTCCCCCAGAGCCAGATTGGGTGGAAGGTGCAGAGGTCCATGGCTGTGGAAGCTCCAGGGGGCAGAGGGAGCATGCTGCCTGCTGAGCAGAGGGCACTGGACACACAAGCTCTGCCTCTGCAGAGGAGGGCTACGTCAAACACTTCGGGGTTCTAACCAGTGCCGGTGGCTGGGGGATGCCCCTCCTTCCTGAATCCCAGAGCCACGGGGCAGCCTGGAGACCTCCTAGGAATGGCTAGACCTGGCACTGGTGGGCGCTGCTGCCCCATCCCCTTGGGGGCCAGGAAGGAGCCAGAAAGCTCGGGAGGTCAGCCCCGGAGGCGGGGTGGGTGTGAGGGCAGCACATCCTTCCACAGCTGCAGGGAACACTGGTGACTCTCCCGATGCCTACAGCACATCCAGAGCTGCCCCCTCGTAAGCCGCTGTGTCTGCTGGGCGCTCGCTACCTGGTGGGTCCTTCCTAAACTCTGCTGTGCACAAGAACCGCCAGCGATTCGCTCGATTGCTTGCGGGGACTCGGCGCGTCTGGGAGCGGGCAGGGCTCTGCGTTTCTGACAAGCCTGCAGGGAGGCCGCCACCGCGGGCTCAGGGACCGCACCTTGAGCACCAAGGGTCTTGACGGCCGCAGGGCAGCCACATGTGTGTGTCTCTGTGCTGATCTTGTTCTCCTGTTTGCTCAAGAGGCCACAGGGACTGAGAGGAACTGAAGCAGGGTCCCAGGAGCCTCAGGAAGCCATCCTGAGCCAGAGCTGGGGCTTGGTTCTAACAGGGTCACTTCCGCCTGAGCTCAGACCCACGGCCAAGCTAACCTCGGTTCCGCAGCGCGGGGCCCACGGAGGGGTCTAAGTCCAGCTCCCGCACCAGCACCAAGCCCCGCCTGCTGCCGTGAAAACAGCAGAAAGGGGGAGCCTCCAATAGCACCTCCTACTTCCCCAGCCCTGAACCCACCTTCCTCCTGAAGAGATTGCCCAGTCGGAACATGAGCGGGCCAGAGCATGTCTGGATGGAGGTGCTGACACCTTAGGGTCTAACACCCTGAGCCCAGCCATGAATCCAGAACCTGGAATTGTCTCTCCAGGACCTTCCAGCTCAAAATCCAGTCGGAACTCCCAGAGAAGCAAAACCCGCAGGCACCCGACCCGCATACCCCAAGACAGGCAGCTCCGAAAGCTGCCGAGTCCAGACGGGCTGGCGACACAGGTGACCCCCATCCTGAGAGGCTAAGGCCCTGTCTAGGACTTTAGGTAAAAACTAAGCAGTGGAGGGGGGTGGCATTTGTGTGTGCAAGCTCACACACAATCTCCTGCAGTGAGTCATGTTAATATTTGCTGGAGAGGATGTTCAGGAGGAAGGGAGAAGGGGTGGGGTTTATGTGTGGCAAGGGGTGGCCTATGTGATTCCCTACCCTACCTTGTGGACCTGGCCACGTCGCAGGAACTCTGGAGCAAATTTGCCATTGTCCCTCCTGCCATCAAATTGAACTGGGTCTCAGCACGTGGGACCCTCCAGTGCTCCCTGGTACATGGGGAAGCTGGCTCTGGGAGGTGCGTTTTTATGCCGGCCTCATGGTGCCTTTAAAAGCCCATCATGGACATTTGTGCTGTTATGTCAGAGACTGACTTCCTACAGCACTGTCACTCCCGCTGTCCCGGGGAGCCAGATGCCTGGCTGGGCTGCCCCCACCCCCCTTCATCATCATCCTATCACTCGGGACTAAAATGGACCTGCAAATGGGCTTCTCATTTCTCCCACTCAGGAAGAGAAGAGCATCCTATCCCAAACACGCGCAGGTGGACAGGCCTGTGTGCACAGAAGAGGTTTTGCTTCCTCACAAAGCCTGGGCGTTTTGGATAATAATTCCATATTACGCATGTGGACACCTGAGACTGCCAGCTGGGCTTGCTCTCACCCATCTCTGGCTGATGCGTAGCTCATGGTCCACGGGGGAGACTGGCAGGTCCTGGCCCTGCCAAAGACCCGCAGTGGGCCCCGAGGACCCAGGAGGCACCAGCCTGGGGGGCCCGTGGTGGTAGTGCCGGACAGTCGGTGCAGCCCGAGGCCTCTGGGCTGGTTCCCCTGTGACCCCAGAGCTTCCCACAGGCCCTGGCTGACACAGTGCATTTGTTGATTGAACAAATAAACGAACGTTAATATTCAGTAACTAACGCCGGGGGTGAGGTCGTCCACTTGAGTACATTCTTCAAATAATTGAAACCCCATCAATTCACATTAACATTTTTCACCTGGCCTCTTCAGCAGAGGCGACGCACTTACTCATCAGCGTTCTGATTACGGGCGGGGCCATGATGCCATTGAGAGCCTTTCTGGGGAGACACAGTCAACAAAGAAACAAACAGACCTTGGGTGGGAGACAGCGGCCGATTTGGGGAGAAAAGTGCCCTCCGTGCCTCCCTGGGGTCCTGCATGACCCCACCCCCCCGGCCCTGAGGCCCCCGTGCCGAGGCCACACAGCTACAGGCTGGGCTGGGGCAGGTGGCCTCCCCAGCACCTCTCCCACGGCCTCCTCCCTCGGGGCTGTCACCCGGCTGCTACCTCTTAATTAGCAAAATAAACAGCACGATGATAAATGTTATGATTACTCAGGGCGATGAAATGCCTTCACACGGTGATCTACTCCGGGCGGGCGGGCTTCAGTGGAGGCAGGCGGGCGTGAGATTTGGGAAGAGACCGAACCTGGCTGCATCCAGATGGAGGGGCCCAGGAATTTCAGGTGCCCTTCCCGACAAACCTCCCTCCCTGAGATGAAGCCCAGGGGGGTTTCCACACACCCGGAGCACACGCACAGCCATGCACAGAGTGAGCCCCCAGGTTGGGGTGGGGCATCTGGCTCAGGGCACATCCCAGGGTTCCCCACAGCACCCAGGAACAAAGCGGGCTTAGTCAGCGACTATTCCTAATACACGGGAGGGAGGGAGGAGGGGGCGGCCTTCCCCGGTCAGCGTCAGCCTCAGTGTAGGAGTGCGGGCTTCGAACCGGCAATCGAGGCAGAGGAAAGTCAGCTCCCAACCCCGCCCCCTTCCTGCTTTGCGGACGGAAAGCTCCCGCGAGCTTGAACCCGAAGCTTGTGGGTGCCTCATGTGCTGCCCGCCCCATTCCTCGTCCCCAGGGGGTCATGGTGTCGTCCACATCGGCCCCATGTCAGAGAAAGAAGAGCCCCGACTCTCCCCAGTCAGTCCGAAACCAGGTGTGACCTGGCACCGTGTCTCTTGCTATAAAAAGAGAAAAGGAAACAAGACCTTCTCATTTTACGTCAATTGATTTGTCCAGAACAAGAACTTTATTCTCAGAGAAGAAAACTTCCATGGTGCCCCACAATGACAGTGAGAATAATCTATGTGACTTTTGTTTCAAATTTGTCCTTGGAGAGACGCACGCCTGTGCCTGCGGGGCCACCACCTGGTGAGGTCCCTTCGCTCACGCCACTCCCAGACCCCCCTCCACCAGGGGAACCCGCTTCCGTGCTCAGAGTGGCCATGACACCACACTGCTGGCCCCACCTGGGGAGGCCAAATGACACCAATCCTTCTCAGATTTTGTCATCGTCGCCAAAATGTCATTACTTGTTCTTTTTCAGTCAATGAATACCATGGAGATTACAGTAAAATCAAGCACTGATTCACCACACTTAGTTACCGGTGTGAAGGTGGACAATTATACACATGAAACTCGGGTGGACAACATGCAAGCGTGGGCCGTCCCAGGCCTGACCCGGGATCCCGCTGCTGTGACCCTGGCACCCGAGTTTCTCCTGTCCCAGGCCTGACCCGGGATCCCGCTGCTGTGACCCTGGCACCCGAGTTTCTCCTGTCCCAGGCCTGACCCGGGATCCCGCTGCTGTGACCCTGGCACCCGAGTTTCTCCTGTCCCAGGCCTGACCCGGGATCCCGCTGCTGTGACCCTGGCACCCGAGTTTCTCCTGTCCCAGGCCTGACCCGGGATCCCGCTGCTGTGACCCTGGCACCCGAGTTTCTCCTGTCCCAGGCCTGACCCGGGATCCCGCTGCTGTGACCCTGGCACCCGAGTTTCTCCTGTTCCAGGCCTGACCTGGGATCCCACTGGTGTAATGCTGGCACCCATGTTTTTCTCTATCCTGGGCCTGCCCTGCAGGAGTGTGGAGGGAAGGGCTGGCAGAGCCGCCTTGCTGGTGTGAGTGGCGTGGGAAGGGGACTTAGCAGAAGGTCCCTCTCCTGCCTGGAACTACAGGGGGATCCCAGCCCTGAAGCCTGGTTTCCCGTCCCATCTCAGGCCCCTATTCACGGCACTCAGAGAGGGGCCAGGCAGTCGGTAAAAGGAGGAAGTCCACAGGGAAACAGGCACCTGCGACTCACTCCTCCAGGCCCACCTCAGGGAAGGCACAGCCAAAGGGAAACAGCAGTTAGCTCTCTCGGGACACGTGGCAAATTCTGGGAGGCCGCTGAAGGGGAAGACATCACTTTCCTGCCCAAAGGCCCCAAGTGAGATGGCTGGAGGCGGGGAGAACCCTCCTTGAATGACGGACATCGCTCATCTTGGGCAGACCCGGGTGCGGCCTGATTCCGGACCCCGCTTCCTCCTCTCGCTCCTTTACCGGGAGGTGGTGGCTTCCTGCCCTGTTCCGAGGTCAGCTCCCGAAGGCACCGACGCACACGGCTGCCCCCTGCCCCATCTGATGGAAAGGAGTTGGCGCCCGGACTCGCAAGGAAACCAAGGTGGCAGAGCCCCTGCCGGGCACGTAGGGAGCCCCGTCAGAGGGTGTCGGGGGCAGGGAGTAAATGATTTTAAGCGCCACCGTGGAACAAAGGCCTCGGCAGAAGCAGAAGGCGCCCCGTGGCGAGAGCGCGTCCCCTCACGTACACACACCCAGGACAAACACGCTGCAGAGTCAACAGGCAGCCCCGCAGCCTGCGCGGGACCTGGCACCGTGCGGACCCCGTGATACGGGCCATTTCTTTTACAAAAAGCAAACAGAAACTTGTATCAGAGTAGGCAAGAACAAAGTCACCTGAAGGTCATCCAAAGCGCTACCTGCGGGGGCCCTGGCCCTCTCACATCCACAAGCCACCTCCTAGTTAAACAGTCCCGACCTTTCTAAGTGTGATGGGCAAACACCCTTGAATTCCTCTCCCACACGCCAGGCGGGGCAGGGCGGGACGGGCCGCGTCTGCCAAAGCCACTTCCATTACGCAGCCAAAGACCAGTGTTGCTGGAAAAATGCTCTCCTCGGTCCCGTGAGGGGCCTGTAGAGCTGTGAGGCCAGGCACATCTCCACTGAGGCCTCGACTCCAAACTCTCCCCTTCCTGTCTCACCGGGACCCCTGGCTCCTGGCCAGTCACTCCTGAAGGTGACCCGACCTTGGGCCACACAGTGTCCTCTGCCTCTTGGAGGGGGGATGTGCCCGGTCCACAGGTACCACCCCACTGGGCAGCCTCGGACTCTGCCAGGAGCATTTCCTCAGGCACCGGTACCCCCACAGTTCTGTAAAGGGCAGGGGCGCTTTAAGCTGACACTCAGAGAACAGTTCCTGAGTCCCCTTGTGTCTGTGGCAAGGAGCCACGTGGGACTCTGTGAGCTACTGAGGACCACACCTGCCTGCTGGGAGCTGCCGAGGTGCCCTGGTCTCCTTGCCCAGGGAGGATGCCCTCAGCTCTGCAGGGTGCAGGCAGCCCCTGGCCCCCAGGCCGTCAGTCTCCTTACAAATGGCCCTTAGTGCCACCACCCCTGGGGAGGCGCTCAAGGGCTGCCGGGGGCCACAGGAGCCTCCCCAGGGCTGATCTGAGTTGGGCAGACCAGAGAGTGTGGCATGGAGCTGGCTGGGGACGTCTCCAGAGCCAAGAGCGGCCAGGATGGGAGGTGGGCAAGACCGAAGACCCTGCCCCCACCCCGTCTCAGGGTCCTCTGTCCTGCTTGGGCCATTTGCCCACGAGGACTCCACCTCCCTCAGGGCACTTCGGAGGCTGGGAGGCACAGGGGGAATCCAATCACTGTTCCCACCTTCTGCCCAGGCCGGAGCCCTGCCTAAAACACCAACAACAACTGGCTGTGTGGAGCCAGCAGAGAAGCCAGGACCTGCCAGGAAGCACACTTTGTTGGGGACGGGGAGGGGGCTCTCAGCCCCATGGGACCATCGAGGCCCCCAACAAGGGCCTAGTGTCCCTCACAGCCGGGGCAGCACGCTCTGGGTGCTCCCTGCTCAGAGCTGTCCCAGGGACGCCCTCTCTCCTGACCCCTGCAGCAGGTCCACCAGGCCAGCCCCAGACCCTCAAGGCCGGTCACGCTGTGGTGGGAAAATTTAAACAGCCAGCCGTCCCTCCTGGCAGGACGAGGCCTGTGCCCTGGGATTGGAGAAGCTGCGCTGCTCTTAGGCCGCTGGCTGACCGGGGCAGGCGGGGCAGGCAGCGTCTGGGGCAGCGCGGCCACCAGGTGTGATTTGTGAGCTGCCCCACCCTGCTCCGCCCGCAAGGAAGCCCCCAAGTGCCGCCGCCTGTTCTGGGACATTCAATCAACCTCCCTTCCCCTCCGCAATGGCAGCGAGGACCGGCGGGAAGCAGGGGATGTTTTAAGACATGAGCTCATGAAAGACACATTTCCGGGAGAGAGTGGGCGTGGCCTACAGGGCTGACGGGCGCCACGAGGACCACTGATGCTTTCTGAGTCGCGTCATGGAGCTTCGGGATAAAACGGGCCTGGGAAACGTGACAAGCGAACGCTCTCTCCGGCCGCGCCTCCCGCCTCGGGCAGCGGCGGCTCAGCCCGGCTTTATAAATAGATTGAACGCAAGATAAATGGCCGTGATCAATCATGCTCAGGCGCGATCACTCACCTCCCATCCGAAGTCTGCCTCCTTCGCCTCAGCCGCCTGGGGCGCCACCACGCAGGGCCCCAGCCTCTCCCCGGCCTCCATCTTCCTCTTGGCCCAGACCCCCAGGCCGGCCCCCGGGATGGAGGACTCTCGCAGCTCGAAGTCCGGTGGGATTGGAATGTCTTCAGGAATGTAGACCGGGGCCTCGTAGGGTGAGCCCTCCTTTGGGGTGAAGTCCTCGCTGGTGGGGAAGGGGGACGGCGGCCCCACGGGGATGGGCGACATGGCACTGTCCTCGGCCTCGTCTTCCGCGCTGTGGCCGGCCAGCAGGTCCCGGTCAGGCTCATACATGTTATTTACGACGTCACCGTCACCTAAAGGAGACAACATGGCGTGAACCTCTGCAGGACACGCCCCGCCCGTGCGTACGGCTCAGGGAATGCCGGGGACAAGGGTGCTCAGGGGCACAGAGGGCCTGGCTGCCACCCCTGCCCGGGAGACGCCGCCTCTGCTCCACCCTGAGCCAAGCCGCCATCACTCGACGGCAGAGGCTCCAGAGGACGGGATCCTCCCAGGCTCCCTTGGGGCCAACGTTTCTGATGGGATGGCATGGCCCAGTGTGCCCTGTCTCCCCGACCCCGGCCCCCGCGACCACCTGAGGACACGCCGGCTGGACCTGCCCCAGGGGAACTGCCTGCCTCACAAGCTTGGGGACAGCTGGGGAAGCCGTCGCACGTGGCAGCTGACCCAGGGCTGGCTAATGGTGAAATATTTGCTCCAGAACATTCTGAATTTCCTCTTGGAAATCGGGGACAGCAGAAGTCCTAAGTCCCTGAGAGGACTCAGAATCTGGGTGACTGTGAAATGTGCTCAGAGCTGCTGCCCTGCACTTAGGCCGCCCTGGACACCCACTGGGTCCTGGGGAGGTTCCTGGAAGCTCCTGATGATCTCGATGCAGGCTGGAAACAGGCCTGCTGAGGTCCCGGATATCGGAGTCATGGGGCCCTGACTGAGCAATCACAGGGTGCCCAGCTTGTCTGTCTGGGGTGGGCCTTTGGGGTCCGTCCTAAGAGAGGGCGGGTGCCGAGATGGTGTGTGTGTGTGGCCTGAAACTCTACCAGAGGGCAACTTGAGGCATGGGGGAGATGGGGAGGGCCATAAGGGGTCCCCAAGGCTACTCCACCCTCCACCCAGTGCAGCCAAACCAGGACTCAGGCGGGTGAATGTTCACAGTCGCCAGGAGGCAGGAACAGCCCAAATGTCTGTCCGCAGAGAGTGAGGGAACGGATGAGTGGACGGCGTCATCCCTCCCCGAGGAAGGCGGCCCTGACAGGCGGCACTCCGTGCAGGAAGCCGATGCAGAGGCTCACACCTGCCCGGCGGCATTGAGACCACCCACCCAGCACAGGCCTCCAGAGACAGACGAAGATGGGAGGCTTTGGGGACTGGGGTGGGGGAGGGCGGGCGACCCAGGTCTCCTTTTGGGGTGCTGAGGTGTCTGGGAACTAGAGAGAGGGGCACTGCACGACTCAGTGAACAGCTCGGTGACGCCGAATCGCCCCCTTTACAGCAGTTGAACTGCACCTCGATAACATAAATAAGACAGGTGCAAGGGTTAGGTGGGGAGCAGGGGGAAGGGGCAGGAGGCGGGGCGAGCTCCGTCACTCTGACCTGCTCTAGATCTTTCCACGCCTTTGTGGCTGTCCCTCCTTCTGTGGCTGCCTCGAAGACCCACGAAAACGACTGGGTCCCGGTCCCGCTGGCCCTCGCCCCTCGGCCCCCGGCCCGCGCCCTGACGTTGGCTGGGGAAACCAGAGCCTCTCGGGAGACCAGAACTTTTAAATGCAGGAAAAATGACTTCAGATTCCTCACACTGGTTGTAAACATATCAGCACAAGGAGTAACAAAATGTTTTCTTTCAAAAGAAACCAAGGTCTTGGGGGAAAAAGTCGAGAGGAAAACACTTATTTAATTTATCAGCATTCAGAGAAGTAATTACTGTGTTTTAAGTGTCCAACGGGTCCTTTCTAATTGCCGAGGCGGATGCTTTCAGAGGCGCAGCCACAGAGTTCCTCCGCCCTAAAGACCTGAAGTCGTTTAGGTTTGAAAGAACACCCCCACCCCCCGCCACCGGCTGTGTGCAGCACGAAGGTAAATTAGAGGGGGGTAATTAACATGCCATCTTATTATTTGGAACTGGTAACTGCTGGGAGCTCGTAGCTCGCAAACAAAGTCGGGTTTGGAAGCCAGAGCTCCCCGCGCACTCGCTCCTTGACTCCTTTCCGGCGTGGGCGCTCCTGCCCGAAGGCCAAGTAGGAATTAGAGCCCCGGGTGTCTCCTGAGCTCTGCGGGAGCGCAGAGAGGGGCAGCGTCCCCGTCAAGTGCGTGTCCGTGGCAGGGCTCCGTTCAAAACATGACTTTGGCTGTTTGAATTCTACTTCCCAAAACCCCTGACCTACCGGAGGAAAATCAGCGCTTTCAGGGCATGTTTAATTTACTGGCCAAGCAAACAGCTCAGGAGAGAAAGGTAGTGTTTCCTGCTGATTAAAGGCAGGTCTGTGCCTCGGGCCCCCTGGCCTCCCGTCCCCGGCGGTCACAGGGGTTAAGCGATTGCCCACAGCCTTCAGGAAAAACCCGTCTCATTTTGCCGTCCCTGTTGCCGGGGGACAGGGAGCTCTTCTTTCAAGGGTGAGTGAGAGGAGGGCTGATTAGTGTACAGAAAACATTTTGAGAAAACGATGTGCAGAGAACTGTCTGGAAAGCCGAGAGAAGGCAGACAGCCTGTGGGGAGGCCTCGGCGGGCCAGGCACACATCGCTCCCTCTCCGGGGTCTCCGGGGCAGCCAGAGACCGGAGATCAGGCTCAGCGCTCCTCAGCCCTGGGCTCCAGTCAGGATGCCCCGTGAGAGGGTCAGCCCAGGTCAGGAGCCTGCCTGGCCCTCTGCCCCGCTGGACAGGCTTGTTCTGAATATGGGCGTCTTTTCACTGAGGTCCCCAGACCCGACCACCGAGGCCTCCACGACAGGGGCAGGCATTCCTGGCCGGCACTCTCGCAGGTCAGCGTGCGGGGCCAGGAGGTGTGGGCTAGGTAACGGCAGGCGACAACTCGCCCGGAGACCTGACATCCTTTATCTGGGTTTTGCCGTGCTCTCGTTCCAGGGTCCCAAGGCCATCATTCCTAGAACTTCTATGAGGAGACCTACAGAATTATGAAAGCAGGGAGGGGAATGGGGTGCAGGGAGCTCAGGAGGGGACAGAGGCCGACTTGGCCGGCCAGGAGCTGAGCGACCCTGCGTCGGGGGCAAGGCCGTCCCTGCCTGCCCGTGAAGCACCTGCCAAGCTGCCAGTTCCAGCCATCTGTGTTCTCGGGGAACTTCAAGGAGAGGCCCTGCTTTGAGTCTCGTCACAGACACGTAGGAGCAATCGTCATTTGATCTCATAATACAAGTCAGAGAGGTGACGAAACCCTGCTGCTCTCCCGGGCCGGGACGGACACGGAGCCGGCTGTGAGTCCACGGTGACCTCAGCCTTCACGCTGCCCCCGGGCTCCACCGTGATCCTTGGTTTAGGGCTGAGGCTTTCAGCCTCACAGTGGGAGTCTTCTGCTCCCCTCACCCAGCCTAGGAAAGCAGCCCAGCACACAGGCTGCCCCCACCATCTCCCAAAAGAGCCATGTCTACGACGCAAAGCTGTGGCCAGGGTTTCAGGGTCTGGAGAGAGAGGAGGCCGCAGATCAGGACCACGGTACTAAGCCAGCCAGGACAGGAGCCCAACAGCCCACAGGGGGTCCCTCGCCGTCGCCCGCCCGGGGCTGGCCCTGGCCACATGAGCAGTGCCCTCGGAGGGTGATTATCAACACGACAAACCCTTCCCTGAAGCCTGCGCTCTGGGCAGCTCTGTGGCAGGGACAGGCAGATTTCAGCCTAGATTCTTGGCCAGAGGGAGTGGAGGGGATTTTTCAGAGTTGGCATCTGCCTGGCTGCACTCCCTCCTTCACCGTATGGCAGGGTTTTAAGGAGAAGCCATGAGGCCCACAGGCCCCACTGGGCAGGAAAGAGGCAGCGTGCAGAGGCTGGCAGGGAAGGGCAGCCCGGGAGTGTGTGCACGTGAGCATCTGTGCGCACCTGTGTGAAAACGTGACTGTGTGGAAGTGTGCGACTGGGTGTGTGAGCATGTGACTGTGTGGAAGCATGTGACTGTGTGTGTAAGGGTGTGATTATGTGTAAGAGTGTGACTGCGTGTGGAAGAATATGACTGTGTGTGTAAGGGTGTGACTGTAAGAGTGTGACTGCGTGTGGAAGCATGTGAAGTGTGACTGCGTGTGGAAGCATGTGACTGTGTGTAAGGGTGTGACTGTGTGTGTAAGGGTGTGATTGTGTGTGTGTAAGTGTGCGTGTGGAAGCATGTGACTGTGTGTAAGGGTGTGACTGTGTAAGGGTGTGATTGTGTGTGTGTGCGTGTGTGGAAGCATGTGACTGTGTGTAAGGGTGTGATGGTGTGTGTGTAAGACTGTGTGCGTGTGGAAGCATGTGACTGTGTGTGTAAGGGTGTGACTGTAAGAGTGTGACTGCGTGTGGAAACATATGACTGTGTGTGTAAGTGTGTGATTGTGTGTAAGAGTGTGACTGTGTGTAAGGGTGTGACTGCATGTGGAAAAGTGTGACTGTGTATGTAACATATGACCACGTGTGGAAGCACATGACTTCATATGTGAGCATGTGACTGCAGTGGAAGCATGTGACTGTGTGTAAGGGTGTGACTGTGTAAGGGTGTGATTGTGTGTGTGTGCGTGTGTGGAAGCATGTGACTGTGTGTAAGGGTGTGATGGTGTGTGTGTAAGACTGTGTGCGTGTGGAAGCATGTGACTGTGTGTAAGGGTGTGACTGTAAGAGTGTGACTGCGTGTGGAAACATATGACTGTGTGTGTAAGGGTGTGATTGTGTGTAAGAGTGTGACTGTGTGTAAGGGTGTGACTGCATGTGGAAAAGTGTGACTGTGTATGTAACATATGACCACGTGTGGAAGCACATGACTTCATATGTGAGCATGTGACTGCAGTGGAAGCATGTGACTGTGTGTAAGCATGTGACTGCATGTGGAAGCAGAAGTCTCCGGGCGGGAACCTGCAAAGATGTCCAGAGCGACCTCAGCCACCCCTGCCCCATGCAGCCTCTGGGTATCCAGCCATTGTCTTCTGTCTGGAGACTTGTCAGGAGGAAGGGTCTCCCGTCTGCTGGGTGAGGCTAGAGTTTGGGCCCCCTTCCATCCCTCCCTCAAGGGCAAGGCGGCAGATGGCAGCCACCCCTGCCCCTGCTGCCCTCGTCCAGGCCCCACACGGGTTCCCTGGGGGCCTCTTGATGCCAGCCTGAGTCTTCACATCTGCGGCCCATGGGCCCAGTGGGGACTCGGTCCTGCCCAGCTGCACACCTCTCTGTGGGGCCAAGATGTGGTCCTGGAGATGCCCAAAATGTGACCCATGGTGGGGAATTGCGCCAAGGGCAGGCTGGGTCTCTATGTGGCATGAGCAGCTACGTGATTTTGAGGAACATCTCAGTGAAAAGGGTCCAAAAATCCATGGTTCTGTCCTCACCTGTGTGCACATGGGTGTGTGATTCCTTCCGCTCTGTGAGTTTAGAGCAGAACATACCCAGCTCTGACTCCTGCCCAGCTCAGAGATACCTTGTCTTGGCCTGGGGATGGGAGGAGCTGCTTTAAAAAAAAAACAGAAACTACAGAAAGCATTGTGGAGGTGGCAGAGTGCTCCTGATCCAGCTGAGAAGCACAAGGGGACCCTTGCGGTGTAGCTCCCTAAAATGTCGATTTCAGAAAACCTAAGGTCAAAAGTATTAGAGGGAAGGAACCAGAAAGGTCGGGGGACGATTCTGTGCGGCAGACACCAAGAACCTTGTCATTTGCTCATTTCTTCATGATGATGGAGCAAACAAACCCGGTGGCGCCCCGGGGTGGGTCCATGTGATGCGAAGGGGACCCGGGAAAGCGGGGGTAGCCCCCACCCCCATCCCGAATTCCTGCAGGTCCACTCAGGCCATGGCTGGCTGGGCTTTGGGAACCGTCTCTGTAACCAGAAAAGGTTGCGCGAGATCACTTGGGGCCAGATGACCTTGGACTCTTCCACACCCCGCAAGGAGGCCAGCGCCTGGTGACCAGGGCAAGGGGGAGGCCAGCGAGGCCCCCGGATGCAGGTGCCCGACCTCGAGAGCAGACAGCCCCTTCAATCTGCACCACAGTGGTGCGCTGGGCTGCCCCGCGTCCAGGCTGGCAGCCGGGTGGGTGCTCGGGGCCCTTTTCTCTCCCTCATGCTGCCCGACGGATCTGCAACCCCACAGAGCTTCTCAGCCTGTTTCCGGGTGTCAGGACAGACGTGGCGTCAATCTCTCAGGTGCCCGGACCCAGCCATGTGGACCAAAGAGTGACTGGCTCCGGGGGGAGGTTGTGCTCCTTCGTCGGGGAGCTGCCCATGTACAGTTGGGGAAACAGAGGCACGGGGGGTAAAGGAGCCTGTCATCCCCAGTGAGGGGCCGGGCCGAGGGCTGGAGCCACACCCGCTCCCAAGTTCAGTCTCCCTGCCCCCAGCACCCAGCCTGGCTGTGCCCTGGGGCACCAGCGCTTGGACCCAGCCCTGGCCCTGCCACACGGCCCCTCTACCTCACTCTTGTCCAGACAGACCCCCTTATTTCGGTTGGGGTCTGCTACGCGTCCCCTACAACCATCAGGCAGAGGAGTGCGGGGCACAGGGCATGTGTGCGGTGGGCGCCCCGTCGGCAATTTCAAAACGAGGGAGAGCCCCGGATGGGATTTGTCTGAGATCCTCCAAGCCCCGACGGTAACATCAGGCCTCAAGGTCCGTAAAAGGCCATGCTTCTGTAACACGGGCCCAGCGCCACCCAGGGGGAGGGCTGGAGAAGGTGTGCAGGGCGTGGAAGGACCGGAAGGTTTTAGTGGACCCTGCTGTGGGTGTCACTCCCTGTAGCAGGAGTCTGAGTGGAGTCCCAGGCCCTCAGGCCCCACTGGAGTCTCTAGAGCTGCAATTCATGGGCCCACCCAGGCCGCTGACCCGGGGGCGGGGCGTGTGCTGTAGCAAAGTCTCCAGGAGGGTGCCCTCGGGCAGGGCCCTTGAGTTTGGGAACCAATCCATGGCTTGAGCAAGTGGGGGGTGGGGACAGATAGGGAAGTGCCGAGTGACAGCGGTGCGTCCCTGGGAAATTGGGTTTAACACAGAGGGAACTAGGACTTCCAGAAACGTCCAAGGATCACCCCGAAAATCTGGACTGAAAGCCGTATTGACACTGAGGTTTTTCAAATAAGTCCACACATTGGCCGCTTGGCCGGAGAATGGCACCCACAGCCTCGGGGAGCCCCGGCCTCCGTTAGCGCAGCAATGCACTTCCCCACCCGAAGCATTCCCGGGGAGACGTGGCTGACCAACCACCTCCCTGCAGAGCTCGGTTCTGGTTGGGATCTGTTCTGCAAACCTGGCCGGGGCTGTGCGGTGAGGGCGGCAGACAGAGGCCGGTGGGAGGGAGGGGAGATTCGCCAAGAATTTCAGAAGGACTGTGTCCGAGCCGCCCCTCGCCTGTCTGTGGAGATGCGGCCTCTAAAGGCTTGAGGTCTAAACCGCCCCACAACTGCTTTCTCTCCTGAAAGGCATTTTTATTGGATGTGAGCGGATCAAACCCTTGCTGCGCCCTCCTCACCTTCTTCTCCCCAGCATCGCTGGCGGGGGGAGGAGCCACCCCCAGCAAACCGAACGCCAGGTCATGGCTCCTGTAAAACTCAGCCTCGGCCGGGCCTTGCAAGTCTGTTTTTAACTGCAGCTTCCTGCCCAGAAGCAGCCAGACACCATGGCCTGGCATCTGCTGGAAGGGCCTTCCTGCTCCAAGGAGCTGTGCCACCCTGCTCTGAAAGAGGCAGGACCCAGCACAAGGCAGCTCCTCCTCCCCAAAGGCCACCTTGAGGTGCGAAGGACTCAGGTTGCATTTGATCTCACCTGGCCCATCCAAAGCAGTATCTAGGCTAACTGATCAGTTCAGGCCAATGTATCGATGTGATTACAAACGGAGGCAAAGCTTTCAGGGCAGAGAATGCCTCCATCACACCGACTGTGAGGAAACATGGTCCCCGGCTGACCACACAGCTGTTCGAGTCTCGAACGATTCCAGGAGCGACTTTGCAGCTGTCAGCCTCTAATGAGACGCTAGAGCACTGACGTTGGCTCGCTCCCCTGGGGACTGGCTGGCGGCTGGACATTGACTGGGCCACAGAGCACACAGCCGGCACCGTGGTCCAGCTCATTCTCGCAGCAGCCCTAGAGGGAAGGCAGAGCTGTGACCTCACCCGGTTTATACATCAAAGAAGAGAAGCCCGGATAGTGAGCGACTTGCTCAAGGCCACACGGCGAGTCAGGAACAAGCTGGGAGCTGTTCGGTCTTGGTTTCAAAGTTCTCGACTGCCACTCTAAGACCTCGTGTTCTCCCTACAATGACAGAACACCTGAAGGAGTTTCCTGGCACTCAGGAATGCCCCTCGTCACGTCCAGCAGGAGAGGTATGGGTGTG
Source organism: Aotus nancymaae (assembly GCF_030222135.1). NCBI lineage: Eukaryota > Metazoa > Chordata > Mammalia > Primates > Aotidae > Aotus > Aotus nancymaae. The sequence goes on along the minus strand of NW_026988467.1, from coordinate 346,138 downwards.
ACAGATAGAGGAGAGGTAAATAGATGAATGGATGGGGAGGTGGGTGGATGGATTTATGAATGGATGGAAAATTGATGGATGGGTGAATAGTAAATGGATGAGTTGATGGATGGGTAGATGAACGGACAGATGGTGGATGGATACACAGATAAGTGATGAATGGTAAGTGGATGGACACGAGTGGGTGGATAGGTTAATGGATGGATGGATGAGGGCACGGATGGATGAGTAGGTGGAAGGAAAAGTGGATGGATGAGTGCTTAGATGGGTTAATGGATGGATGGATGAATGAATGGGTGCGTGAATGAAGGATGGATGGGTGGGTGGAAGGATGGATGGAAGAAAGAATGGATAGATGAATGAGTGTATGATGGGTTAATGAATGAATGGATGGGTGGGTGAATCAGTGGGTGAATGAGTGGGGGATGGATGGGTGGATGGATTCATAAGGGGATGGAGGGATGGAGGGATGGATAGAAGAATAGATGGAGGATGGATGGAAGAATAGATGGAGGATGGATGGATGGACTGATGAATAGATGGGCAGATGGATGGATGGGGGATGGACTGGTGGATGGATTTATAAGGGGATGGAGGGATGGATGGAAGCATAGATGGAAGGTGGATGGATGCACAGACAGATGGATAGACAGTCAGATGGATGAATGGATGGATGGATGGATGGATGGACAGACAGTGGATGAATGCATAGATAGATGGATGAATGGCTGGGTGGATGGATGAGGGGATAGATGGGAAAATGGTTGACTGGATAGATGAATGGATGGGTAGATGGATGGATGGATGGATGATGGATGGGTGGAAGGAAGGATGGGTAGATGAATGGATGCACTGATGGCTCAATGAATGAATGGATGAATAAGTGGGTGGGTGAATCAACGGGTGGATGGATGGATGGGTGGATGATGGATGGATGGGTGGATGGATGGATGGGTGGATGGATGGATGGATGGATGATGGATGGGTGGATGGATGGATGGATGGATGGGTGGGTGGGTGGATGGATGGATGGATGGATGGGTGGATGGATGGATGGGTGGATGGGTGGATAGGGTGAGGGGAACCCGGAGGGCAGTTCTTAACAGAACAGATGGAAGGCAGGACCCTCACTCCCACTTCTGACTTTCTTTCCCTGGTGAAGCACCGTTAACACAGCTCTGACTCCTCTCTGTCCTTGACCCTGATGGGCTCATCTGAGAGGAATATCTGGCCTTTCTCAGCCAGAACCCATCTCTGAAAAAGGGCTGGTTTCTCTGCTGCTTCCTCAGGGCTGACTACCTGCCACCCTCCCTCTGGTCCTTCTCAGAGCCAAACAAGAGGAGTGCTGTGTCTTGGGTCAGACACCTGGAGAAAGTTCCCCTATGCGGGTGCCTGTGAGTCCCCCTGAGCTGTGAAGGGTCATCCTGGCCCCTGCACAAAACAGGGAGAGGGAGCGGCAGAGCATCATGCAGGCTGCGACTGTGGGAGCTGATCAGGGAGGGCAGACACGCACGGGGGCAACTTCTAGAGAAAAAATACGGTGTTCTCACTCCTCACAGGGGATTCTGTAAACCTACATCTCTGTGGAGTGTGACCCGGCGAGCAGAAGGCCCCTCTTCCGTGGGAGGGCTCCTGGAGCGGCAGGGTCATCCTGAAGATCCCCTTCCCAAAAATAGTTTGCTAGAAAAAGAAACGTGGGAACCGACGGAGTTGTATCTTCTTCTGTCTTTAAAACCACGCGCTGCAGGCGGTAGCTTCTCCCCTCGCCCTGGATGTTGGCTTCGAGACAAGAACAAAGCTGTCGTAACTCCAGGAAACGGTGCTACTACGAGGAGCCTTGGCCACTGGTCCCACCTCCCGACCAGCCGGGGCCGAGGCCGCCCTGCAGCGCTGGGACTCATTGTCATTCCCTTCCCTAGCGTCTGCGCCCAGAACGCAGAGGCCGCTCTTAACGAGGCAGGTTAATAGCACTGAGAAAGCTGTTTCTGCAAACATGCTAAATATTAATAACGATCAATCGCCGTTTCTATCCCAAACCTGCACCCGGGACCTGGCCCACGGGGACTGGGGAACGCTGACCCCAGCTGCAGGGCTGATGAACTGAATTGTCATAAAGGCCTGGGAGAGCCTGAGACGGCAGGACCCTGGCCTCGGAGACAGGCTCCCAGCTCTCTCGGAGACACCAAGGCACAGAAACCCCCTCAACAAAGGTGGGGCTTCTGGCCTTGTCTCCCCAGTCCTGACCAGATGCAGCCCCCTGGCCTGGCTACCTTCACACACACTCGCCTTTGTCACAGATGCGGAGGGAGGCAGAGACAGTCCACAGCGTGGCCTCCACTTTAGAGATGAAGGAGGTGGACTGAGAACCACTCCAGGGCCTGTCCGGGCCACAGCGTGGGTGAGTGCAGACCCTGGCCTTCTGACTCGGGAGCCTCCACCAGCCCCCACTGCCACCCAGGCTGGCCAGCGGCTCCCAAGACTGTAACAGTTGAATGATGTCACCCCAAAAGGTGTGTTCGGGTCCTCACTCCGGGGACTCAGAATGTGACCGATTTGGAAATAAGGACTGTCCTCGCAATCGAGTTAAGGTGAGGTCACTAGGGTGGGCCCCAATTCAGTGAGACCGGGGTCCTTACAGGACGAGGAGGACACAGAGACAGGCACAGGTGACACCGTATGACGACAGAGGCAGAGATTTGCTGAGAGCCAGGGAACGCCTGGAGCCACCGGAAGCTGGGAGAGGCTAGCAGGGACTCTTCCCTGAGAGCTCCGGGGCAGCAAGGCCCTGTCGGCAGCCGGGCTCTGTGCTCTGGCCTCGGGAGTGGGAGCGTGCCCTTCGTTTGCTCCAGTCCACCCAGTTTGTGCTCTTTTGTTAAAACAAATCCGAGACACTCACACGAAGACCAAGGCGACCACAGCTCGGGCCTGGCCGAGACCACACGACCCTCCCTGCCAGCCCTGTGGCCCTAGCCGGCCCCCCAGGGAGCTGAAGCCGGCTGTTGGGCCCCCATCTCACAGAGGAAGAAACGAAGGCTCACACCAGGAAGAGGAACTGCCCTGAGGAGCCGTGTTGCTGAGCATGGAGCCTCGGCCCCATCGCAGGCTGGAGGGTGCCCGACCGCTGCTCCCCTCCCCAGGGGCCGGCCCTGCAGCTCAGAGAGAAGCGCATCCGTGGACCAGGGAAGGGCGAGCAGCCCCAGCCTCTGCGCAGCCCATGTCTTGGGGGCAGGCAGGTAGGCCTGGGTGTGCTGCACGGGCCGTCACAGAGTCCCACTGGGGTCCGTGAAGCCACTGCCCGCGAACACCACTCCCAGCCCCTGGAATCTCCCCAGACCAGACCAACTGAGCCTGGCCCTCGCACAGGGCCACGGAGGCCTGTGACGGGCAGCTCAGGCCACCTGGCCCTACTTAAAGCCGGTGCATTATTCTAAGACGATTATTTATCCGTGCAGTGCTCCGGGGACGGCGGCGTGCCTATTTCAGACCCCCATCCTCTATTTCCTCACCGCCTCCATCGCCCCGGGCAGGCACTGAATGACTCGCGATGCCACTGTAATTTTTATCAAGCCTTGTTCCTGGTAAAAAGCCTCTTTGTTTCAGAGAGATGTGATTTGGCCTTTTTTCTTCCTCTCCTTTATTCCTTGGTTAATATAGCACTTCCCCGAGCCCCGGGGGCAGCAAGGTAGCCCACGGATTGCTCAAATCTCGCTGTTTCCCTCCTGAATCGCAGCGAGGCTCCCTGGCCCTGCACTGAGCAGCATCTGGGCGACCGCAGAGTGGGGTGCCTCTCCTTAACCCTTCACTGCCCGTGCTGTTCACGCACTGGACCCCTCACATGCCAGGGGTGTTGGCTCCGAGCGTCAGCTCCACGGCTAAGACCTGGCAATGTGACACTGTGGGCAAATACATACACATAAAATGTAGCCCTTCAGTCATTTTCCGTGCACGCTCCGTGTCATGAAGCACATTCACAGTGTGAGCTGCCATCCATCACCACGCCCATGCCCAGAGCGCCCGCAGCTTCCCAGGGAGAAAGTCTGTCCCGTCGGACACTCACTCTCCCTCCCCGCACAGTCCCGGGCACCCACCACGCATCTCCAGACCGCCCGCAGCTCCCCATGGAGAAAGTCTACCCCGTCGGACATTCACTCTCCACCCCCCCGGCCCCAGCCCCTGGCACCCATCATTCCACTTCCTGTCCCTATGCATTTCATGACTCTAGGGACCTCCCGTAAGTGGGATCATGCAGTATTCACCCTTTCACACCCGGCTGACTCAGCACCGGCCCTCAAGAGTCCTCCAGGTGGTGGCGTGCGTCGTCATTTCCTTCCTTTTGAGGGTTGAGTAATATTCCGTGCAGGTGCAGCCGCCTGTGACCTATCTCTTCATCTGCGGATGGACACTCGGGTGTCTCCACATTTTAGCTATTGCGACGCACATGCCAGTGAACATGCATGTACCGTCTGAATCTACGGTGTACTCTCAGCATCAGCAAAGACCACAGGCTATTCCTCCAAGTGGGACGAGGCTCTCAGCAGCCCCACTGCCCTGATCTCTGGTTCTCCGGAAAGCAGGTGAGACTGACCTCCCCTCCACCCTGGTTGACTCTCGGTCCTATAGGCAAGGGTGGGGGCTCCTTCCAGCCTGTGTACTGTGGGACTGGGGTGAAGCCTCTGATACCTTCTGGACCTCAGCCTCCTCCTCTGTGAAACAGGCACACATCCAACCTGGAGGACTCTGGGGGATGTTGAAAGCCACAAGCCCTGCCCCTCACCTGCACGTGAGTGGGTGATACTGTCCTCAACCCCATCGCTACCCTAATCGCCAGGCGGCCCCACACCTCGGGCAGCTGGCATGGCAGGACAGGGCCCACAGCAGCATAAGGGCATCACAGGGGCATCGAGCACCTCACAGCCTCCTGCTGGGCCCAGGGATGCTCCTCCCACAACGGGGACCCCATTCTATGGGACCGCAGCTCCCCCATCAGGGTGGAGGCGGGGGCTTGCTCCTAGGGCTGGGGTCGCTGCTCCAGGACTTTGTGTCCAGGAGGGCCCTGATCCCAACAGGGCTGCAAGAGGGTCTGGCTGGTGGAGGACCCGGGCAGCCATGGAGACTAGGGTCACGTCTCACTTGGAGGCTTCCTCAGGCTTCTCCTGGAGGCTCAGCCAGGTGCTTAGGTGTTCTGGAGTCCGGGGGTCCTTCCAGAAAGAGGAAGGAAAGGCCCCATGGAGCCAACCAGAACCCAGAAGGGACCTGTGCTAGCCAGCCCAAGGAGGGCAGGACAGGAGGCAGCTCAGCTTGTGGCCAGAGCGGATTTGGGGAAGGGCCCCCCAACACACGCAGCTGTGTTTCTGCAAACTCGGAAGCTTCAAGTGGGATACTGAGGGCCGAGGGAGGGACGGCCACATCTGCCTGCTGCAGGATCAGCTGGGGCACTGAGGGTTTGGAGGCGGATGCAACCCGCAGGCCAGGCCCCCCGAAGACGAAGTGCACTCAGCTGGGGCTCGCTCAGAAAACAAAACACACTCGGAGACTTCTGTTCTCTGCTTCCCTTTCCCTGGCTCTGCCCGGACAACGGGGACGAGGAACAAGGGGTTAAATGCTGAGCAAGCGCCGTGACGGCCGACCGCCACCGAACTATTTATAGACTTATTTATCTCTTTAGTTCCTACCAACTGGGCCTGTGGCCGCCATGCACAGGCCAGAGCAAGACACGCCACAAATAAACAAACATGGCCCTGAAATAAAAATCGGGAGGGAGCAAGGGGAGAGAGGCTCCCGAGGGCCACCCATCAGTGCGAAGGTGCAGGTCTCCCTGGTCCCACTGGGACGGAGTGCCCCTGCCCCAGGCTTCTCTTAGGGGCTGCAGTGAGGCTGTGGGGGCTCTCTAGCCAGGGTAGGCTGGGGAGGACGCCTCGCCTGGGCCGGCGCCATCAGCCCTAGCTCTGGGAGCTGAAACACACGTTTCTTTGGGGCCCACCTCCACCGTGGCCACTGCAGACAGAGCAGGCTGTGGACTCCCCACAGCCCTGGCTGCTGGGATGAGAACTGGGGGTATCCATCGGGGTGGGGCTGGGGGTGGGAAGGGCACTGTCTGTGTCCCTGTGCTTCCAGCCCTGGCGAAGGGGGTGGCTGGGACAGCTTTGTTGCCAGTGGTGGGTGTGGGCCCTCCCTTCCCGTGCACCCCTGGGCCCCACCTCCTTTGGGCACAGAGGCGGGCTGGCTCGCTGCCCTGGCCTGGCCTCCCACCAGAGTGGGGGTGGGGAGCTGCTGAGGCTGAGGTCTTTGAGGCCTGACTCCCCGCCCCTCGCAGCCAGGGTGGGGGCCGGGGGCCACCCAGATGCTCCTAGGGACACTGGTGTCACTGTGGGCTCTGGCTCTTGGGGCCAGGAGGACCCTCCCTGGATAAACGCATTGCCCACCACCTGGTCCTAATCCACTTGGCTCTGCTCCCTAATTCCTGCCTACACGGTAGAGGGGCTGTAGTGGAGAGACGGGGAGAGCCATCAAGCTGCCCTACCACCCTCGGGCCAGAGAGCCAGGGCAGCTGCAGCCCCACCCCGGAAGGGCCCGCAGACACTCCTGGGGGAAGCAGCCAGGCTGCAGGTGCAAGGCCACCCTGGCCCGCTGGCCGCGCCCGCCCTGATGAAGACGTCCATAGTTTTAACCATCGAATCAAGCACTTAACTCCTCCCAGCCCATCCGCGCTCAGCCGCCCTGCAGGTTCATTTAGCAGGCCAGCGGCGAGGAGAAAAAAGAAAGAAAGAAAGAAAAAAATTCATTAATTTTTATTAACAGGGAGAGCCATTTGTTCCCTGTGACAATATTTGACTTGTCGAAATGATTTTCACCTCTGCCACGAGGTGTGCGCGGGCCGCATACATCACCCGATTACTCGGAGCGCGCAGGCCGCAGTCATTAGGCAGTGAATTAACGACAGTCCCTCCGCTATTAATCACCCTGACAAAGGCTTTAGCTCACCGCTGACCCGAGCGCGGCCCGTGGACACGGCGGCCAGGGGAGAGCGCCCGAGGCTCGCAGGGGAACCAGGGGCTGTGGGGCGCCCGGCCTTTCCTGCCTGCCCCCCAAAACCATGACGGCGCGCGGAAGCCCGGGGACGGTGGAAGTGCTGCAGGCTGCAGGTGCTGGGGGGCCCCGGGGCCCGGGCTCCATTTCTTTTCTTTGTTTTCCTCTGTCACCCTCTTTGTCGGGGAGGTGACAGGGATAATCTGCTCCTCAGCACACAGTCGTGGGGCCAGGTCTGTTATTATATCAGGAAACTGAGGCACAGAGAAGCCAGGACCTGCCCCAGGTTATGCACGGACGAGGGTGTCGCTGGATTCAAACCCGGGGCCCAGGAGCTCCTCTGTCTCCTGACCCCAGGCCTCAGGAGACCCGCGGGGGACTGGGATCCATGGCAACCATGGGTGTTCCCTGAGCTCCGGGGCAGCCAGGAGTGCTTCCTAACCCTACGTGTTCAGAACGGTGGGGGCCGAATGGAAAGCTCTTAGAAATCAACTTTTTATGAGGTTAGTTTCTTCCTGAGGTTCCACACCATGGGTTTTGTTGAAAAGAAACAGCAGAAAATCCACGCAGCACCTCCAGGGCCCCATTTAGCATCTGAGCTGAGGCTCAGAAAGTGTCGGAGGCCACGCACTGGATGGGTCACAAGCCTTCCAAGCAGAGGCTGCAGCACCCAGCAGCTGCACGCCTCAGGGTCTTGGGACGTCCATCTTACAGGGGTGGGGATGTCTCTGTTTGACTCATCGGCCTACAGGCTACAGCCCCACGTCCCCCTCGCACTGGTCCTGAACCCGCATCCTGGGCTTGGCCACGGGGTCAGCGCAGGTGGGAGGGGTGTGGGCAGCAACCCCCCGGCCCCAGGCCAGGGCTTCTCACCTGCAGACACAGAATGACAGTGGCCACCTGGCAGGGTCCTTCTGAGCATCCCGGGAAATGACGTTGGCAGAGCACGTCCCACGGGCCTGGCAGGTGGCAGGTGACCCAGGAACCTGGCCCCCACTCCCTCCTCATTCCCTGACACACTTTAACCATTTTTTGCACATTAATCCAATTAATCACCTCTACATTTTAAAGCAATTTCTTTGCATTAACCCAGGCGTCAGATCTGTATTTGGGTCGGGTCTAAACCAGGGTTTGAAAGGGCGAGGGGTGGGGGTGGGGCGGGAACAGCTACGGCTCCATTTGTCTGTTCTCCGGACTTCTCATTTTTTATGCCTCAGCAAATTTCCTAATTTTCCTCATTAGCAACTAATTTACAAGTCTCGACAATCTTTCCACCTGTTCCTTCCACCGTGGGTGTTGCGAGATTGGAAGTAGCCACTTGCTCACTTGTGGGACGCTGGTACGGGGGGTTCCAGAAAACCAGGCTAGGGGGGGCGGGGGGGAGGGTGGCTGCGCAGGAGCAGGGGCGGCGCCACAGCCGAGCTGGGAGGGGGCACGGGGTGGCGCCTTCTTCGCCGGTGGCAGGATTCTTGACTGGGAGGCCCTTGGCCCCAGTCGCACCTGAGCCCAAACGTGACCCTGGTGACAAGCATGGGGACCTCCTCCAGCCCCAGCTTTTCCTAACCCTGAGGCGCTCCCTTGCAGGCCTGAATCCCCAGAAAATTGGGAGCAGCTTTGAGTTCTGCTGATGACGGATTTCAGGACTGGCTTTTAACAGGGTCGTTTTCAGAAATTCCTCTCACGTAAAGGGCAACTGCTGGGCTTTGTGTACAGCCAGGCCCGAGAGGGATGGGGGCCTTCACCCTGGCTCCTCCTCCTCTATTTTTCTCTTTATCATATTGTTGGAAAAATCGCTTTCTCAGGCTCCCCGGTGGTAGTAGCAGCAGCAGTGTAGACCAGCCCCAGCTGAGCCTTCCCTGCTGCCAGGTGCAATCTGGGTCATCCCTGCGTTCGCTCCCTGCACCTCCCTGGAGTCCTGGAGATGGAGGGCATTTGGAGGGTGCGTGTTCAACCTTACTGGACGGTGTCCACGGTGCATACTCAACCAAGTGCCTTGAGGTCTCTGGGCCTTGTGGCAACAGCAGCTGCTTCACAGGCTGTCATGAGGACAGAGCAATTGAACTGGTGCACGGCCAGCACCTGACACAGGTAGCTTCGCAGCAATTCCAGTTTACCCATGAGAACCGTGGGGCCGCTCAGAGAGGCAAAGAACCTCTCCCGGGCCGGTCCTCCGGCTTCTCCCTGCCTGTGCCAGGCCCCAGGTCTCGCTGTGCTTCGCTTTCCCAGACATCATCCCGGGGTGATGGGAGGCGGGCATTCGGCTCAACCTCGTGGGTCGGGGAGCCAGGGCCCGTGTGCAGGTGAGAGTAGCCACGGTTACTGCTGGTGCGAGGGACTGTCCCCTTCATGAGCACTTTCTTTTTAAGGCCGGTGAAATGTGTTCCCCGGGGCTGCATTCCTGAAAAGGCCTCATTTAAAGGGCTCCCCCAAACCACGTGGGCTTAGCGAAAGCGGCTCGTCACCTGGCAGCACATGGGAGCCTCGCCCGGATGGGCCTCGGCGCTTGGCTCTCCTTGCCAGAATTGTCCGCACGCACCGTGGCAAACCTCCGAGGGCACCTGGCGCCTGGCCAGTGGCACCTGGTGGGGACCCCTCATGGGTGTCGGAGCCGCCTCCGCAGAACGCCCACCGTCAGACAGCCCCGCGCTTGAGCGAACTCTTTGGGAGCTGTTTCTCGTTACCTGCTTGCCTCCATTTGATTTTCTCTGGTAAGCAAAAGGCTATGGAAAAAGCTGTGCTTGGAAATCCATGATTTCCCGGCAGTTAATGAATTTCAGCCAAGCAGAAAGCAAGGTGAGGTTCCCATGCGCCACTCAGACCCGAGCACGGGAAAGACCAGGGGCTAGGAGGGGTTCGCCCGCCATCCCGGCCCCCGACATGCCCCAGGGAGCCCCTTCCAAGCACTTGCTCACCGTGCACTTTGGTGGGTGTCCACAACAAAACGGAGTGGCCACTGGGAAAAAAGACTGGGCCTCCGTCCCCAAGCACGGGTGAGTGAGTCCCTGTCCCTGAGCCCAAGTGAGTTCATGCCCCTGAGGCAAGGTGAGCCCATGCCCCTAAACCCCAGTGAGCCCCTGTCCCTGAGCCCAGGTGCCTCCTTGTCCCTGGACCTAGGTGAGCCCCACTCCTAGCCTAGGGGTGCTCATGCCAGAAGACTGCCTGCCTGGCTGCTGAGTCCCTCCACGAAAGGCCAGGCAGAGGGGGCCCTGGAGCTCCTGTGATTGGCCCAACAGGCTGTGCCCAGGCATCTCCCAAGCGCTGGGCTACCTGGCATAGAGAGGCGCCAGCCTACCACTGGAACACAACTGATCTCCAGGATGGCGGGAGGCCTGTGCAGGGCGAAGGTCACGGCTTGCACCTCTGGGGAGCAGGTGCAGGGCCCATCTGGCTCCCCATGGTGGCGACGGCCCTCCCACCGCATCTCCCGAGGAGCTGGGGCCGGCGGAGAGTGGAGGCAGGCGGGGCGGTGGCAGAGCTCTACGACCCGGTTTCCCAACAGCCCTACCCCCCACCCCCAACACACACACAGCCCCTCCCCCGCACTGCTGCCGGGACGCCTGACCCCATGGTCACACAGGAGCCCGGCCTCATTTCTCTCGCAGGTCGCCTCACTCGACCTTGCAGCCCTTCACCTGCCGTCCGCGTTTAGCGAGCAATTCCTCACGCCTCCGACCCTGCTTTCCAGAGCGAGTTGCACACGGGAAAGTTTTCTGTCCGCTCAGCACAGCCGTCGGATTGCTCACGGGATTGAGGTTAGCCGAGGGAGGCCGGGTGCGGGTTTCCAATTGAAGACTGGAAGCCGTCCTCACTCTGCACGTGGCCACAGCCCTCTGTGCCCTCCCCTCGGGGTCCCCGCCTGGGTCCGAGCAAGCTGGGAAATCATTCCCAGAAGCTGTCGGCCCAACCTCATGGCTGACATCTATCATGTTTCTAAAAATTAGAAACAAGGAGGCAGAACCTTCCAGTTGAAAAACTTTGCCTTCTCAAATTGCCTATTACACCGTTCGCCAACCCCAGGACAACCTAAAATTATTTTAAATCGCTTTTCAGACCTCACAAAACCACGACACGGAATGCTCTCCTCTGTTCTCACACTTTACACTCAAGCCGCTGCCGGACATCTGCGTGGTGTGTAATTCACGAGGTGGCGGCCTCTGGAAGTTGGCGGATGAGACAGGCTTCAGGGCGCGGCGGGCCAGTGCCCAGCCTCAGAACGACCTGCTTTAGAGGGAGGGGAGGCTGGCCGGACAGGGGTCGCGGAGCATCCCAGCAGGGCCTTGCTGGCAGCAGCGTCCCCTGCACCCCAGGGCTCCCTAGGAAAGAGGGTCCGCAGGAGTCGGAGAGGGTTAGTTATCCGTATTCGTGGGCTGCAGTCCTAGCCACCATCATTTGGAAGAAGGGTCCGTGACGGGTTGAGACAGCTCACCAAGTTGGGGGGTAGGGATCCCTCTTCCAAATGACTGTGCCCTCATAAAATGGAGCTTTGGACGTGAACACGCGTGGGGTAGCATCCAATGTGCACGCAAAGGCAGAGGCCGGCTGATGCATCTACAAACGAGGGAACCCCAAAGATGGCGGCCACCCCTGGGAGGCCGGGACGAGGTCCTCAGAGCCTCGGAAGAGCCGCCCCGCCCACAGCTGGATCCCAGACCTCTGCCCTGAGGACCCTGGGAGAAGATGTGTCTGTTGTTTCAGCCACTTGGGCTGGGGCCCCCAGTTAGGACGACCCCAGGAAGCTCACGCCACGTGGATTTTACTGGCTGGCGCTGCTTGATCAGTGTCACTCAGCACCGACTCTGGGCCGGACACTCAGAGGTGCTCACTCAGGCCCCGGGCTGCCCACGCCTGGGAGATCCACGTCCTCCACCTGACTCAGGCCCCGGGCTGCCCACGCCTGGGAGATCCACGTCCTCCACCTGACTCAGGCCCCGGGCTGCCCACGCCTGAGAGATCCACATCCTCCACCTGAATCTGAGCTTAGAACCTGACGGTTGTGCTGAGGGACACATCAGAAGAGGGCCCTGCCAGGCGCTTCTGCACGCACCCCTCTCCCAAAGCACTTAGATCCGGGGCGCGGACGCCACCTGCCCCGTGCTGCTTAGACCCTGGACCCTTGACCTCCCTGGCTGCCTGCATGGCCTCGATGGTCACACAGGGGTCATGAGGTCCCTGCCGCACGGGAGGACTGAGGGTGAAGGCGTGGCTGCTCCGAGTTTTCCACGTCACTCATCTGCCCGATCCGCTTCCATCAGCGCAGGCTTCCTCCCGCGGGCTCGCCGCTGTCAATCCTAAATTATTCACTTCCCGGGAGCAGGCCATTTTCCGGACCAGACCTCTCACAACGCCGGGGAAAGGGGGTTAATAAATCCGTAATGACGACCCCGGCCGGGGGAAGGGGCAGGCGTGGGCTCCGTTGGGGCTGCTGCCGCCGAGGCTCTCCCGGGAGTTGCCAGCGTGTGCTTCCCTGGGACGAGCTTTTCCATCTTAGACACACGAGCCCGCGGATCCACGGAGGCGGAAAGCAGAGCCCAGGCTTGAGGGCTGCGGGAGGAGGGAGGCAGAGCCACTGTTTACGGGCACAGGGTTTTCGTGGCGGTTGATGAGAGCGTCCTGGGCACAGAGAGGGGTGATGTTTCTGCAGCGACCCAGGTGTACTGAATGAACTGAAGGGCACACGCTCGGGTGGTTATAATGACCGAGATTACATCTGTACATTTACCACCATGCGCCCATGTGTGCGTTTGGGGTCTCGGAGGGTCGGGGGTACAGGAAGGGGTGGCAGCCCCCTGAGAGGTGGTGTGGAGGCCCCGCGTGGAGGGGCCGAGCCGCCCTGGTGACGTCCCACCAAGTGCCCCGAGTGCAGCCCTTGGACAGTGGGGACACAAGGGGTGATTTCAAGCTGAATTGTCTCCATTGCTTTTGTTAAACATCTTCAGGGAAGCCTGGGAGAGCTGCTCGGCCGAGCGTGGTCCCAATCCGCGTGGAGACAGCGCGCCAGATCCTGCGCCCAGGAGCCAGGCCGCCACCGGCGTGGGCCCGCCCGGAACCGCTCAGGTGCCGCAAAAATCCCTCCTCCGGCCTCTGATATTTCAAGAAAAAGGATCTCGAGGCTCCCGTGGCCGGGCCTGCTGGGGCTGGAGCCCTCTCTGCTGACCGGCCTCTCCGCGCCGGGCGGGCAGGGGACATTTAATTGTGGAGCTGGTGCTGGCAAGAAGCCCTGCCTGGTCCAGCGGGCACCCAGCATGATAATGAGACAGTTTCTATGGAAATGAGCTTATAACTATTCATTTTCTCCCCATTCCCGACCCATCCACAAAGAGGTTTTCCAAAATGACCCCCATTTTCCTACCCCCAGCATCTCCTCACGCCATTGCCCGACCCGCTAATCAGCTCGAGGAGAAAGGAGAGAGGAAATGCTTTCCTTTGACAAGATGTGGGAAAGCACCTCAGCTTGTACTCGGTGGGGCTGTGACCAGCAAACAAAGAACCCTCCCCGGCTCCGCGGCCAAGTTTCCAATAAACTTTTCCCTGAGCACTTTCGAGCGGCTGTGTGTGTGTTTGCTGCTGGGAGCTGAGGCGCTCCTTCGCCGTCTTTTGAGAAGCTCTGAAAACCGCCTGTTCTGCCGGAACTTTCCGCGCTGGCCCCTTCCTGCTCGCCTCCCTCACCTGTCAGCTGTCCTCGGCCGAGCCCCTTCTTTCTTGGGAGAGGAGAGGACCCAGGCAGGGAGTGGGGGCAGCAAAACGTCCCCTCCCGGCCGCTGCCTGCAGGCTTGGTGGGGTTACCACTGTCCCCCCCTTTTCTCCCCTTTTTCGCGTCTCCAAATAGACGGACACAGCATAGTCAAGGGAGTAGAGAGAAATAAAGAAACGAAAGTCGCCGGCTGGATCCTGCCCGAAAAACAGCTCAGGGCTCCCACCAGGCTCAGCCTCCTGCTGGCTGTGTGGCTTGGAAGGTGCTTGGCCTCTCTGAGCCCAGCTACCCCGTCTGGAAGCGCGAGTGGAAACAGTGCCCCGTCCATGAAGCTGGAGCGGTCCCGCGGCGCCCACCGCACAGCACCTGAGGCAAATCTGCCTGGAGCCAAGGGTCCCCATCGTCGGCAGGGTCTCCACGTCAGCCCCCCGGAGCCAAGGGTCCCCATCGTCGGCAGGGTCTCCACGTCAGCCCCCCGGAGCCAAGGGTCCCCATCGTCGGCAGGGTCTCCACGTCAGCCCCCCGGAGCCAAGGGTCCCCATCGTCGGCAGGGTCTCCACGTCAGCCCCCCGCAGGGCTCTAGGACAGGGACTGGGACGGCCCTTCTCACCTGTCTTGTGTGTGCTTCCCTGGGATGAGCTTTCCAAATCTGTTTCTGTATTTTCTGTGATGAGCAGTCATTATTTTTACCCTTTGTAATTTTGTGATTTTTGTAACATATCTCTCCCATGTCAGAGGAGTCCAGAGGCTCCCCCTGCACCTCGGGGCAGGAAAGAGGAGCCCGTTTTGTTCTCTGCAGCCCAGGCCACCCTGTCCCATCCCCTCGTGTTGCCCTTACCCTGGACAAGGGGGAGGGCACTCCGTGAGGGTCCTCGTCCTTCCCATCCTCCACAGTGTCACCGTGGCACCCACGAATGACTGGTGAGTTCATTATGAGGATGATGTGGCAGCTCAGCCAACACCCCCGCTGCCAGCCAGGGCTGACGCTCGCTGTGCGCCAGGGACAGAGAGCAGCAGGCGTGGGGTCTGTGGAGGCCGTGGTGGCCACGCAAAGGCTCCAGCACCAGCCAGGGGCTCATCCTCCCTCCAGCACATCCTGCCTGCCCAGCCCATGCAGCAGCACAGGGGCAGGAGCCTCACCTCACCATGGGTCCCCGGGGGCTGGCCCCTGCAGGGACCACCCAACTCTGTGCACCAAGAGCAAGGCCTTCAGCTGCAGGAGCTCGGAAATGCCCAGCTGCCCATGTACCCACGGCCGGCGCCTCCCGTGAACGCGTGCCTGACACTGGGTGTGTGACTTGCAGCCCGGCACAGCTGGGTTGGGAAATAAAAATACAGAACACCGAGTCAGTTTTGCATTTCAGATCCACGGTGGATGACTTGTTTGTATAAGAATGCCCCGTGAAATATTTGGGACATACTTAGAGTACAGAAGTGTTCGTGGTTGATCTGAAATGTAAGGTTAACTGGGTGTCCGGCATTTTCTCTGGCACTCTCAGCCCGGACACTCCTTTCACCTGAGCCCACTTCGATGGGGTAGGTGCTGCTCGTGCACCTGGAGCCCCCGCTAACCCCTTGGCAAGCGTTAGACCTTGACGAAACCTGTCCCAGGACAGGGTCCGGATCAGGCCACCTGGACTCCCACCCAACTTCTTCCTCCCACACGCCGGCCATCACCCACCCATGCCGGCTGACTGCGCCCTCCCAAGTTCACATCTCGAAGTCTCAATCCCCAGGATATCAGAATGGGACTGGATTTGGAGAGGAAGTCTTTAAAGAGGTCACTAAGGTAAAGCGAGGTCACCAGGGTGGGCCCTGATCCAATCTGACTGGTGTCCTTGTATGAAGGGAGGTGAGGACACACACACACAGGGACAGCCCTGTGAGGACCCGATGGGGAGACTCCATCTGCGAGCCAAGGAGAGAGCCCTCAGGAGGAGCCAGCTGCCTGCAGACACCGCGACCTCGGGCCGCTGGTCTCCAGAACCGTGGAGGGAAAGTCCTGCTGCGTAAGCCCCGCAGTCTGTGAGGCTGCCGGGTGCGCGGCGATGGCGGTCCTGGCCGCAGTCTGTGAGGCTGCCGGGCGCGCGGCGATGGCGGTCCTGGCCGGCGAATGCAGCTGTGCTTCCGCATGTGGCCTGGTGCCGCATCCACACACACAGCTCAGGTGCCAGGACGGCCAACCGGCTTTAGTTGTCATGACCCCGCCACGTGCCTCCAGCCTCCCTGTCTGCCTCGGGGTCCTCCAGCCCAAGGTCTCAGGGCTATCACTGGCGGGATGCCGATCAGGGGCTCACACTCTATACTTCCTAAAGAGAAATTTCGGCCGGGCACGGTGGTACATGCCTGTAATTCCAGCACTTTGGTAGGCCGAGATGGGGAGATCGCCTGAGTCCAGGAGTTCAAGACCAGCCTGGCCAACACGGGAAAACCCCATCTCTACTAAAAAGTATAAAAATTAGCCAGGCGTGGTGGTGTGCACCTGTAATTCCAGCTCCTTAGGAGGCTGAGGCAGGGAGAATTGTTTGAACCTGGGAGGTGGAGGTTGCAGTGAGCCGACTGGGGCACTGTGCTGCAGCCTGAGCAACAGAGCTAGACTCTGTCTCAAAAAAAAAAAGAGAAAAATCTCAAACAAACCCGTCAGCTCAGTCTCCTCTTTCCCGCCATAGCAGCTGGTCAAGCCCGTTGCCATGAGATTGCAAAGTCATCGTGCCTTCTTGGCATGTCAACAAAAATTGAATTTTAATTCAAATGACTCAGCAAAAATATTGAAATATCAGTGACTTAGGTATAGGCGAGAAAGATATGTCTTAAAAATGTTTTAATTAGATTTTTATTTTGTTTTAAAATTATTTTAGATTTAATTACATTTAAATTTTAAATTTAAATTTAAATACCTCAAATAAAAATGCTCACAGTACATTTTCAGCAGAAGACAAGTTTTAAAATTCAGCTGAGCCTGGCTCCCCCTTTGGGAAAGTAACCCCCTTGAGGGCAGGACCCGGGTTTGAGCTAGACGAGCCCTCTTCCCCTCTGCAGGGCTGCCCCTCTAGAATGTCTGCAGGAGAGGCTCGGTCGAATGAGAGGATCCCTGTCCCCGCGACGGAGATGGTGGCCAGCGGCGTGCTTGCCGATACAGAACGCACACAACCTTGAGCGGTGTACTCCACACCAGAAACCACTTGTGTGTGTGTGTGAGCGTGTGTCTATCTACACGATATGTGCAAGACTGAAAAAATGTACCAGATATTATCTCGAGATGAAGAGAGGCAAGATTTTCCACTTCCAAATGTGTTTCTGTATTTTCTGCGATGAGCAGTCATTGTTTTTACCCTTTGTAATTTCGTGGTTTTCGTAATATATCTGTCCTATGTCAAAGAGAGGTGTAAGTGTGAGGAAGATGGTGTTCTGGGTGCTGGGGGAGGCCAGGTGGCCTCGGTGACCCTGGGTGTATCCCCAGCCTCAGCCAGCCGCCACGCTCCGCCCATCTGGGTGCTGTCTCTGGGGCCATCTCTGCCGGTGGCCAAACACGGGCTCCTACGGGTATCTGCCGAGACATCGCCCTGCCCAGCAGGTGCGAATCTGGGAACTGTCCAGGGAGGTGTGTTCAGGCCCCACCATCCCATCTATGAACAGTCCCTACAGGCCCATCTTCCCCTGTAATTCACCCCCCAGGCTTCTCTGTAACCTGCAGTCTCCTTTCTCTCTCACCTACCATCTCTTTTCTGCCCGTAAGGACCTTATCCTACCAAACAGCTGGATCTGGCCCACGTCTGTTTTCAAGGGGCAATCAACCCTTGCCCCCCAACAAAGGTTTTCTTTTTCAAATGGGGTCGTGAAAGGCTGGGAGCCTGGGGGCAGGGCCCCAGATCAAACGCTGTAAATTCAACCAATGAATAGCATAAATGCGGTAAACACAACAAAATGCAGGCTGTCTCTGGGACGGACTTGTGTGCTGTGTATCTGAAATTCAAATTGAACTGGGTGTCCTGGATTTCATCTGCCGGATCTGGCCAGGCTCCCTGAGGGCCTGAGCTCTCGAGAGGGCTCAGTGGTCATCACGTGGCCCTCCTCTTCCAGGTCCCGCCCTGTGAGCCAGCAGGCTGAGCCCGGCAGGTGCTGACACCCTCTGCCCTGGGACCACCATCTGGGCCACTGGGCAGCCACGCCGGTTCTGGCTGGCAGTCACCTCTTGGCCCTCACGCTCAGCCCCAGCCCAGCCTCTAACCGACGCTCACTGGTGAACAGCTTGCACCACACACAGACTCCACAGTGCTACAGCTCCCTCCGTCCCGACGCACTGGGAGACCCCGTGTCCCCACCGAGACAGCTGGAGGCCGCCCCGGAGCTGACGCCCACACCTGCTTCTCTCAAGTCACACGGTTGGGGCAGAGGCTCAGATAGAAGCCACTCCCTCTGCTTCCCCAACCAGCTAAACGCAAGCCTACTCGGGCCCTGGGGCTGTGGCTGGAGCTGTGGCCGCTGCTTGAGCTGGGCAGGGCCTGGGTGGTGAGCCCTGCCCTGGGGCTGAAGGACGGAGCCTTCTCCAAACAGGTCCAACTCTGTCTGGTCTGGAGAAAAAATTCCCAAAGCAGATTTGTTTCCCTCCTCCTTCCCAGTTCCTGCCAGTTAAGAATCATCTAGACAGAGAGAGACCCCCAAATGCACAGCCCCTGCCTTTATCAGGAGGAGGGGTGCCAGCTAACAAATCCCTCCAAACTCGAAAACGCTTTATCTTTCTTTCCAGGGCATAGACTTGGGTTTGGATCCATTCTTCCTTTTAAGGATAGCCATCGACTTAAATCCAGCCACAAAAATAGAAGCAATAGCTACTTTTTCCTCTGCAGAGACAGAGGGTTTGCTGCAGAAATCATCTCTGACCATTTCCCTCCAAGAATCATTTCCCCCAAAGTCATCTAAGATCAAACCGATCACCATTAAAATTCAAAGTGGCCACAACCAAACGCATTGAAAGTGTCCCGGCGCCCGGGAGCCCTGCAGACAGCCCC
This sequence comes from Aotus nancymaae, assembly GCF_030222135.1. Lineage (NCBI taxonomy): Eukaryota > Metazoa > Chordata > Mammalia > Primates > Aotidae > Aotus > Aotus nancymaae. The sequence goes on along the minus strand of NW_026988467.1, from coordinate 327,412 downwards.
ATCTGTTGCTCGGGGCAGCCCGGGACCCTCATTCTATCACGGCTCAAAGTAGGTTATCTAAATAAACGGGAGAGGAAATCAACGAGATATATGAGCACGGCGGGGTATCTGTCATCTCCGCTGTCTTTCCTTCCCCAGGAATATCGGTGATGAATTTGCAAATGGTCCTGGATTGTGACAGAGCTGTTTTCTCTCTTCATTATTTATCCCTTCTCTGAGCACCTCGATTAGAGACCACAGTGACAAATGCATGAATAAAAGGCAAAGACAATATTTTAGCAATGTGTTGTAAATCTCCCTCTACGCATTATTAATTTAAAGAAATCCATTACGCCAAGCGGCTCTGAAGAGGAAGACAAGGGTAAGGCGGGGGTGCGGCTGCTCTGAAGGGTCAGGGAACGGAAAAGCAAAATCAGCTGCGCCCCCGAGCCGATTTTGCCGGGCTGGTCTCTCGCCGAATCCCCGAAGCCTCGCCACCACCTAGATTTTCTTTAAATAAAAGACGAAACATTTGCTCCCCCAAACGCAGGCACATTTTGCAAAGTGGAGAACGGCGCCGTTGGAAATGATCTCATTCTTCAGGGGCTGCGAAGGCGGCCCGCGGCCGTGCTGAGCCTTCGGCCCTCCCTCCCCGGGTGACACGAGGCAGTGCTGCTGCACCAGGAGGAAGGAAGAAGGAAAACAGATGGAAGGGGCTGGTCGCGGAGCAAGCGCACGGGGAACAACGGAGGGGCCCCTTTTCTGCTCCCTCCGAGAACGCACGGTGCAAATCTGTGTACAGCGATACCACCGACCACGCGGACGGCAGGGCAGTGACGCCGTGAACCTGAACCGAAGCCCTCTCGGAGGCCGTGCTAATCGGGCAAAGCCACACGGTGGCCGCGGCCAAGCCCTGCAGCCTGGATTTTCTTTCTCCTGCTTTATTTCCTTTCAAAACCCTCCAAGAAAGGAGCCATGGCCCCGGGTCCCACCGCCTGCCTCGGCTGATGATTGAGCCAGCTCAGGACGCCTCCCTCTCCCAGGGCCCTTCCTGGAGATGTCAGCGGGACCACAACCTCCCTCCAACCTGGGGTCCCTAAGGAGGACTCCGGAGCCCCTGAGAGGTCGGGGGATGCCAGGCCGGCCCCCAGAGCTCGGCACCCATGTGGTGCCCGCTCCTGGAGTTTGATGTAAGGCCTCAGGGCCCACAGGTGGGCTTTGGAGTCGGGGAAGAAACAGTCTGTTTCTACCAGGGATGGCCCAGGGGCCGGTTCACACAAAGCCTCCATTCACCCGAGGGAACCAGAGACTTGCTTTGCTGTCTTGCTTTGTTTCTTAAGACAGAATTTGAGTTTCTTTTCATTTGCTTAGACTGATGATCTCCCTCCTTATGAAGCAAAGGGATTTTTTCCAGCAGTTCTTATACTTCTTACCCACTGCCCTCTGACCAGGGGTTCCTGGTAGCAAGGGTGGCAGCGGCCTGGGGGTCAGCAGGGGTTGGCGCACATCTCAGCCAGGGCTCCATGCCCTCTTCCACCGCCACCAGTAGCAAGGTCTCCCGGCCAGCGCAAGTTGCCCAGCCGACAGTGTGAAGCCGGAATGGGTGCCCGTGCCGGGCCTTAGGAACACCGGGGAATCCCGTTTGGGCCATGGGGGCCGAGGGGAAGAGGGAAGGGCCACGGGGGCAGAAGGCCTGCGGGATGAGCAGGAAGGCCGGTCCTGGAGCTGGGAGGGTACGCTACCCACAGTTCTGTGCTGCAGCTCCCGGGCAGCCCTTGCCTGATCTGACAATGGCTCCACCTGGCCTCCCTCTCCTTGAAGTTTCAAGCCGTTCCCATAGAATGTGCAGGACGGCCACAGCTACAGGCAGCTCCGTCCCCTCCTGTAACCGCCCACCCCGTGGGGATGCGAGTGCCTCCTCGAAAGCGTCCGTCCCCTGAAATCCCCCCTACACGCAGGGAGAGTGTGCCAGCCCGTGGTGACAGCACCCGTCCGTCCACATAGGGACACGGCGGTGGCTCGCCATGGCAGATCCTAACGACGCGTCACCGGCATGGCCGTGGCAGGTCCCGGTGAGAGTCACAGTGGTGCACAAGGAAAGCAGCAGCAGGGCCCAGTGGGACCCGGCGGCTCTAAAATCAGAAACTCACAGACAAAGGGCCCCAGATCGGGAGAGTGCACTGGAAGGGGAGCGCCGTCCCCACGCCGATTTCACTGCATTCTCCTGCGTCAGCCTAATTGCTTCAGAAGCTGCGGCTTTCTTTAAAGTGCAGCTCGCAAAGGAAGCCTCCCTGGTAACGTGTGAAATCAAAAGTTGGATCTCTACGTAGATATATGTGCACATATTAATTTGAATTTTGTAAGACAAGTGCTGCGTGTTATTAATATAATTACCGGTTATAGAAACTGTGTATTTACTGCGTTTTCTGTATTACTTCGCGTTCCACGCTTCTCAATGGTGCGGGTTTGATATTCAGCTGGTGTTTACTTAGCATATGACTGTTAATCAGTGTAAATTAAATGTGTACTTGAAACCCCCACTTAAAGCCCAGCTAATTATTTTTTGATCCAAACAGGACTGCCTTTTCCGGAAGGGTGAATCAGGGCTCTCTGGGACCAACTCGTAGTGAGAGAAACTGTTGCCAGCATTGAGGACCGGCCTCCAAAAGACGCCCGGCGACCCTCCTCGCCCCGTTTCTCCTGCAGCCAAAGATGGGTTGTTTCCAGGGGAGCCCTGCTCTGTCCCAGCCTGGGGGCTGCACCGTGGGGAGCTTCTCTCCCCGGGGAACCGCCCTGGAATCCCAGCTGCATGTGGCTTCTGTACTGGCTCAGACACACGTGCACACACATACAAGCACACGTGGGTATATGCCCAGCCTGGAGCTCCAGGGGCCTGCTGTGGCTCCCCACGCCCATGGTCCTCACCCCTTCCAGACCCTGCCTGGTCCCGAGCTCACCTCTCCAGAGCTGCTGCCTGAGGACACAGAGCACAGCGGCGAGGAGGGCTGCAGATCCCTCGGGCGGCGGCGGGGTGGGGGGGGGTCCACAGCACCAAACAGGGAGGCCAGGTGGGGGCAGCCCCTCCCCCGCTCAGAAGAAAGGAGGAGCAGATTTGAGACCCGCTGGACCTAGAGCCGGCTCTGGCCTGGCTGGCCCCGGCCTCAGGCTGACTGACTCATTCCTCTGGGCTGGCGATTCCTGGGCCCCTCCCTGACTAGGGGGTCCTTTAGAAATGACCCCTGTTGGTTTGCTCTCCTGGGAGCTGTCCTCAGAGCCCGTCTTCTGGCCTGGGCTTAGCAGAGGAGGGCACAGTGGGAAAGTAGGCACCAAGGAGGACGGGCCTGAACCTCTGGGCAAAGCCCCTCCTGCCCGAGGATGGGCACCTCCTGGGGCTCAGGCCGTGGCCTCGTGCATCTCTAAAGCCAAGGGCCTACGCTATGGCTGAGCCCCTGCAGCCTCCCCAGGGGGCCTGACTCAGCCACCGTCAGGAGGCAGAGGGACAGCAGCACAGCACGGTCCTGAAGAGCCACTGGCCCTTGCTCTTAGAGACCCCACGGGGAAGCACAGCTCCCGACGAGGCAGCACCGAGGCCCAGCGCTATCTCTAGAAAACAGGCCGTAACTCCTCTGAGCCTCCAATGCTTTAGTGGGAGATGGGATCTCATTTACAGTGTCTGCTCAGAGGATTCAGAAGCCAGAGCATGGCCACTGCCTGGCAGGTTAAGGCACCCAGTGTATCTCCATGGGCAGATGGATGGACCGATGAATGGATGGATGGATGGATGGATGGATGGATGGGTGGATGGGTGGGTGGATAGATGGTTGAATAAATGAATGGATGAATGGATAAATGGATGAATGGATGGATGGGTAGATAGATGGATGGATGAATGGGTGGGTGGATAGATGGATGGGTGGATAGATGGATGGGTGGATGGATGGATGGGTGGATGGGTGGGTGGATAGATGGATGGGTGGATAGATAGATGGGTGGATGGATGGGTGGGTGGATAGATGGATGGGTGGATAGATGGATGGGTGGATGGATGGATGGGTGGATGGGTGGGTGGATAGATGGATGGGTGGATAGATAGATGGGTGGATGGATGGGTGGGTGGATAGATGGATGGGTGGATAGATGGATGGGTGGATGGATGGATGGGTGGATGGGTGGATGGATGAGTGGATAGATGGATGGGTGGATAGATGGATGGATGGGTGGATGGGTGGATGGATGGGTGGATGGGTGGATGGATGGGTGGATAGATGGATGGGTGGATAGATGGATGGATGGGTGGATGGGTGGATGGATGGGTGGGTGGATGGATGGATGGGTGGACGGGTGGATGGGTGGATGAATGGATAGATGGGTGGATAGATGGATGGATGGATAAATGGATGGATGGATGGATGGATACATGGATGAAAGGAGTGATAAACGGTTGGATGAATAAAAATTGCCTCAAAGCTCAGGAGTCTCCTTTGCTAGTTTCCAAATGGGGCCTCACCTGGCATTGCCCCACATTCTGAAACAGGAATTCTCAGAAACCCCTGCCTTTCCCCACTTCACTGTCACAGCAGCAGCGACAGTAGGACACCCTCAGAGCCACAGCAGGGACTCCAGTCATGTCCACACTCTGCCTGTTCTGGTCCTCTTTTGATCCTGTACGAATCTCAGTGAGGATGAGGCCATTCTCTGAGCAACATGCCACGGGGCTGGATGGTGACCGCACAGCTTCAGGAAGCGCAAAGCAGAGGACAGAGCAGACTCCCACCCACCCAGAACCCTGCTCTGTCTGAGAGTGGGGGGGTCTCGGCCCAAAGGCATGTTCTCATTTCTAAGCTTTAAAAGCCACAGTTGGCTGGAAGGTGCCCAGGAAACAGCGGGCACGGCCAGAGGCGGTTCTGCTGATGACTTCCCACAGCCCCACGGTGAAGGCTGAGAGGGGCTTCAGCTGTCTGTGCAGGTGGTCCAGACGGACCCTGCCGGCCCACAGCGGGCTCTTTCTCCTGGAGTGAAGGAGGTAGTGAGCTGTGGCGAAGCTGAGCTCTTGTCTAACCAGGCCTGGCTGCTCAGACACTGGCAGAAACGGGTGCTGTGGGCAGCCCGCAGAACAGCAGTGGTGCTCCCACCTCACCTCCTGATTAGCTGGGACTACAGGCATGGGTCACCACGCCTGGCTAATTTTTGTTTTGTTTTTTCAGTAGAGATGGAGTTTCACCATGTTGGCCAGGCTGGTCTCGAACTCCTGACCTCAAGTGATCTGCCTGACTTAGCCTCCGAAAATGCTGGGATTACAGGTGTGACCCACCACGCCCAGCCCCAAACCTCAATTAGGTAGCCAAGCACCACGTGTCAGACCCAAAAGGTTACACGGCTCTCCCAAAGCCATCCCCCTACGTAGCGCAAGGCTGGTAAAGCTGGAGTGTGCGTTCTGGCGGATTCCAGCAGATTCAGGGAGTCATGTCTGTGCCCTGTCCTGGTGTCCAGAGTGACCTGTGTCCTCTCCTTGGGGCAGGAACCATGGCAGGAGATGGACATGCCCTGGCCGCAGTGTCCACTTGTCCTGGCCTCTTAGTCCCTCGGTGGCAGCAGCAGAGCCTGGAGAATCCTGGGGCTCCTGCCTCCTCGAGGCCGGTCCAGGCCCAGCAGGAACTAAGCAGCTCCGAAAGTGACAGTGGGATACGCACGTCTCAGAAAACACACATCCCTGGCCTTGAGCTTGGATGAGCAGGGCGGGCCCAGGAGCCTCCCTCCCTCTTGAGCGGTGAAGGTGGACGGAAGTGGTAATTAGCAAGGGGACTGGCCAGTGCTCTCTTCCTAATGAAATAAAATTCGGCACCATCTTGGCATAGAAGGGCGTTCCCTGACTGTGGGCCAGCGGCTGCCTGGGGCTTTGCAAATGCCAGCCTGGCTCACTGAGTGGTAAACCCAGGAAGGCCCAGAGGGGTGTGGATGCTCACGTATGCACCCTTGCGTAGACTGAGTCACAGTGGGCTCCTGGGCCGGCTGCCCCACCCGGGGCTCTGTTTTCTCTTCCCGGCTCCGTTCTCTCTGCCCGGCTCCGGCTCCCGCCATCCTGGATTTGGGAATCTCAGAGTCACTGGTAGCCATCCTGCCACCCTTGACCTGCTGGCTTTGTCTTCTCCAGGAGGAAGGAGCTGTGGGTTTGGGGCTCTCCTTCTCACCCATGTTCTCCGTCCCCCACAGCTGCTCCTGCCACGTCTCATCCAGGCTCTTCTCCCAGGCCTCATGCCCCCAACCCCAAGGCTCGCTGTGGCTCTTGCCCCCTGCCCCCACTGTTTCCACCTCTCCCAGCTTCCCAGTGCCCTTGCAATGAGGAATCCGCAGAGGCAGCGGACCTGGGGGAGTGGTAGCAGAGCAGGGGACAGAAGCTGTGGTGGCTGAAGCCGGAGGGGTTCAGGGACGGGGGGCTCCCGTGACCCCCCTGATGCCAGCAGAGCGGGGCCCCAGCACTTCCCCACGGCCCCTCCTCCAACATTTCCTCCACAACATGTTGATCTTAAAAACAGATTAACAAACACCCCGGCTTTCTAGAAGGACTTTCAACATGTGCTAAGTAAGGGGGGATGGATTTGGGGATTTTGGTGAGATGTTGTGGTCCCAAGCAGTGCCCAGATTCACCACCCTCCGGCTTTGGGCAGCTGCTCTGATGCAAACTGGACTTCCAGAAGGACTGGGCTGGCTTGGCCAGGACACCTCACAGCCTACCTGAGACGGGATCCGAGCCCCGTGAGTGTGGAGGAGATCCCAGCAAGGAGCTGACATCTGGACTGTAAAATCCAGACGCCGCTCCCCAGGGCTGGGCCACCACTATGGGCATCTGCCCCCTCGGGAGTGCGGAAGGTAAAGCACGGGTTCCGCCTGCTGGGGGCTGGCGGGGTGCTCCCGATCCCTGACGCGCAGCCCAGCCCAGCCCTGCACAACCGCTCCTTCCTCGCCTCGGGCCTCCTGCAGCTCCTGGCTCTTGGGTTTGCAGGTCCGCCTGGTGAGGGACACCCCTAGAGGAGACCCCTGGGCGGCACCCGCCCTGCTCCCACCAGAGTATGAGATTGCGCCCAGCTTCCTCACTCCCCTGGGGGCTCCTTCTCGCCCCTCAGCCCGGCCCCTCCCACGAAGTCGTCCTGATGCCCGCCCGCACCCCACCCCGCCACCTGCAGCTGACAGAGGGCCTTGGAGACAAGACGCCAAAGGCTGAACTTGAATCTGGACATATCTCTGTATTGCCAGTGTTGCCCTCAAAAGGTGAGCACAAGACAGGGTTTGCCGCAGGACGGGGTTTGCAGCAGGACGGGGTTCACGGGATGGGGTTCACACAACGGGGTCAATGTAGAATCAGAGACTGTCGGTGCAGCGAGGGGCTTTCCATACAACCTGGCCCAGTGCATCTGAACCCCCCTGCTCTGGCTGGGGCAAGGAGGCCTGCATCAGCCCCTCAGCCTGCCCCACGGCCTGGAGGAAACTCAAATTCGCCTTTAGCTGCCTCCTCTCCTGGCCCAAGCCCCAGGCTTACAGATGAGAAGCAACCCTGAGGGATGGCCTGAGTGAGGCCCCCAGGGCGGGGATAACCTGCCGGACAGGAGCCCAGGTCTCGGGTGCCCAGAACCTGGCTCGGGACCAGTGTTGTGTGTGATGCGGAACCAAAATGTACCTGGGCCTCCCCAAAGAGCCCAAGGCCAAGATTCAGGGTCTCTTTCTTCACAAAGACCCTGCAGGGCAATGGTGACAGTTTCTAGGCACTGGAGACCCCGTTCCTCAGAGCAAAGACAGCAGAAACAGCCGCAGTGTGACGGAGCCCACGGCCGGACGTCTCAGCCCAGGCGGGCAGCACTGATACACTGCCCAGGGCGCCTGGCCAGAGGCCCGGGTCTCCTTGTGGATGTCAGAGCTCTGCCTGGGGATGATTTGCCGGGGAAAGGGACAGGGACAGGAGCAGGCTCGGGTGCCTCACGTCACACAGTCCAGGCCCCGAGGCTTTCTTTTCCTTCCAGGTCCAAAATTATCCGGCCCTGATGATGCTGCCTCACGCCCCAGCTTAGAGGTGAACACACACACGTGCACACACACCCCACACCTTTGACAGCAGACGGAAGGCGGCACGATGGTTTTAAAGCAGATCGTTTTTATGAGCTGCTTCTGGTTGGATTTGGGAATGGTTTATGCGGTTATCCCCATGCACAGTTTATCTTTTTCAAAGAGAGCGTGGCTGCTAGTGGAGGGCTCCCCTCGGATGAAGTCGGCGAATGTCCGTTGGTCAGTGGACTCAGTTTCCACCCTTGGAGGGAAGGGAGTTGGGGTGAGGTGCAGAGGAACATCCGAAATGTGCGGGGCTGGAGAGTCTGCGGTGCAGCAGAGTCCCGGTGCCCACGTATGCCGGGTGGGTGTGCGCTTCTAAGTGTTTTCCTGCTCGGTCAAACCCTCTGTCACACAGAAAACAGGGCTCCGTTGCATCCTGAACGGGGCTCAGGAGGCCCGATCCCCACGGTGAGGCAGGTAAGTCCGAGGTGCTGCTCATACCTTACGGGTTTCTGTGACCTGGGGGGCACTGGGGGCCTCTCCAGGACGGCAGCCTGACCCCGGGCTGACTGGGCTACCCACCTGCTGGGCCGAGAGGGAGCCAGGGCTCACTCAGACAAATTAGATAATTAAATGGACCCAGCTAGATAAATTGCACTTTCTTAATGAGGTTATCGGGAGCCTCAGTGGGCAGGCATGACCTCACTGCCTGCATAGCCATCAGCCAGCCAGAGTGCTTTCTGCAGGGGTGGAGGTGAGAGACAGAGCGGGCGGGTGAAGCCCCTCCTGACTTGGTACGGACCTCATAGGACACAGGTCTGTGGGAGGTTCACGGCTCTGCTATGGAATTTCACTGCTACACCACGCAGAGAGGGACCAACGCCTGGAGGTGGCTGGGTCAGGGGACTCTCGGGACAAGCCTCCTGGGGTGGCTAGGAGCTTCCCCTGGGGACTGCCTAGCCCAGGATACCATCCAAGGCACGTTCCAGGGATGCGGAGGCAAGGCTGGGGGACACCCAGAAGCACAGTGTGGCCACCTGTCCTGGAGCATCAGAGGTCACTGGCCAGTGGGCTGGGGCCAGTCACCAGCTCCAGGCCCCTGTGATTCATGGGCTGACAGGTGCTTTGAGGAGGTGACACGGTGCCACACGCGCCCTCGCCATCCACACGTGGACATTCCTAGAGAGCAACCAGGAGCTCAAGCCCAGAGGGGGCTGCGGGTGGCTTCTTGCTGACACCAGGCATACGGCTCCTGAGAAGCTGCTGGGTGGCATGGAGAGTCAGCTGCCAGGCCAGCCCGTGTGGGGCCCACTGGGGTTGGTTCCACGGACATCCGAGCACAGGGATGTCTAAGGCATTCCTTCCAAGACGATGAGAGGAGGGCTAAGGCGCTGCAGGCACTTCTCATTCAGGGCAGGGGCTCCCGACGCCCTGGGGACGTGCTCCGAGGTGGAAGGACGGAGTGAGGACCCTTGGGTTTACCTGACTACCAGCCCCACCCTCACCTGGTGGTCAAGAGCAGAAGGGACCCCTGACCCAAGGTGACTGAGACACATGTATATCTCTGCCTTCTGGTCTCAGGGCATTCTTGAGGCTCCCAAATTTAGGGGCAAGAAAGGGCCCTTTGCTGGGATGACCACGTGCAGGGCCTGAGCTGAGTGGCTGGGTGCAAAGCCCGTCTGTGGCCTGAACAACCGTGTGGAGCCGCTGTGCGGCCACGGTTTCCTCATCTGAACATGGCACACAGAGCAGTGTCTCGCAGGGTGCTGGGGGGCTCACAGGTACAGAGAGTGGGGGCCTCACACAGCTCACAGATGCCCCCTTCCCCACCCACCTCTAGTTCATCCTCCTCAGAGTACAGCTGGGAAGGCAGAGGCTGGGTCAGCCCTGGACACCTGGAAACGCCCTGCCTAGGCCTGGCCAAGTGGGAATGACCTGGCCCTTTTGAGGGAACTGTAGCATCCGTGAGGCGGGGACTGTCAGCCCCTCTCTGCAGCCAGGGCAGCTGGGATGGGGAGGAGCCTTTCCCAAAGTCACTTGGGCTGTCTGCATCCATCCCGAGGGATGTCCAGCGCCTGTCTCCCTCCCAGGGACCCAGGTTGCCCACGCACCAGGGCTCGGTCCCCGTGGGGCCAGGCCCCCATCGGGGACAGTAACGGTGCCCACAGCCCCAGAGCCTTCCTGGGGCAGTGGTAGCCGGGGCTCTGTGGCTGGTCACAAGGTCTCCATCCCATAGTGCTGGGCCCAGGTGGTAGATGGGTCCCTCCGTCTAGGGCTGGAGTCTGGAGAGGCCAGGTGAGCAAGCAGCTGTCCCCACAGGTGGCAGAGAGGACCCGTCAGCGTCCTCCCTCCACCTCAAATGTGCTTGTGAAGCCTTCACTGTGACAGACACACGGACAAGATGCCCCAGGGACCCCAAGCTTACCAGCCCCTCCTCCTCCCTCTACAGGCAGGCCTCAGCTCCCCAGGGCTGCGGACCACACGCGTGGGACGCATGCCTGCCCTCTGGGCCTTACTCTTTAGAAAAAAAAGAATAGGTCAAGCACGGTGGCTCACGCCTGTAATCCCAGCACTTTGGGAGGCTGAGGCGGGTGGATCACCTGAGGCCAGGAGTTCCGGAGCAGCCTGGCCAACATGGTGAAACCCCGTCTCCACTAAAAATGCGAAAATTAGCCAGGCGTGGTGGTACACGCCCCTTGGAAGTAAATGCCACATCTTAACATCCTAATACCTCATCTGAAAAATCCCAGCTACTTGTGAGGCTGAGGCAGGAGAATCGCTTGAAACCGGGAGGCGGAGGCTGCAGTGAGCAGAGATCTCACCACTGCATTCCAGCCTGGGTGACAGAGCGAGGCTCCGTCTGAAAAAGAAAATAAGAATAATAAAAAAAGAGTTTCAAGTGCTGTCATTTGCTTTGCTAAGAAGAAAGAGAAACAAGCGGGGAGGAACTGAACCCAGCTTGAGAGGGGAGACCGCCTGCAGGGACGGGCGAGGGGCGGGTGCTTGGAGCCCTACTGCCCGACGGTCCTGCTGCCCCGAGTCCTGACACCCAGTGAAGCCCTCAGCCCAGACCCACATCCACACTGCCCGGCACCATCCCGCACACCCAGGGGTCCCTGCGTCTCAGCAGAGCAGGAACGCTTAGCCGTCGAGGGGCTGCCAATCAGCGATGCCCCCCTGCCAGCGTGGCCGTGGCCACCCGTTCTCCCTTCTTATTTTCGTTTAAAATGAAAGGCGACCAAAAAGGCAGAGCTTGGGCTTCAGCGGGCACCTGTGGTGCAAATTCCCCGGCCCCCATGTGATCTCATCAGCAGTGCAGCCCGAATCCTGCATCCCAGCAAACGTGACGGATTCCCTCACGGAAAAGCTGCTGTCAAGAGACCAGCCTCCCACCTGGGGTGCCACTGAGGGGGCCCTGGCTGCGGGGGGCCAGAGATGCGGTGGCAGCTTAGGGTCCGGCCAGCCATGTGGGTCCCTTGCCCAGGTTACCCTCTGCAGCCTGTAACACCAAGTTCCTGGCCAAAGCTGCCGATCAATTTCCACCCCTGGACCCCTTTCCCCCTTCCAGATGCTGCCCCTCACAGCTTGGCGGACAGGGAATTCTGTAAACGCCTGGGCTTCCGGTTAATACGGTCCACCTCCAGGTCATTACCCGCTCTCAGGGGAGCACAAGGCTTGGGAATCCCAGATGTGCCACTGCCTGTGAGCACCCCGGGGCTGCACGTGGGGAACACACATGGCAGAGGCGGGCTGCTTTCCCTGAAGCCTCGGATGCTCTTCAACGCCTGGGCACCACATGCCTGTGGATGCCACCACAGGTGGGGAGGATCCCTGCGCTTCTGTGAGTCCCGTCCGACGGCGCCTGCCCTGAGACCCAGGAGCAATGCCAAAGGTCAACGAAGGCTTTGATGGAGCAGATGAGGGCCACGCTGTCGGGCCACGTGCAGGAGGGCCCCGCTCGGGTCTCTGGCAGGAGCCGGGGAGGGCCAGTCCCCACCCGCTCCCCCGGTCGGGGCTCCCCGCGTTCAGCCAGGCTGCCGGTTGTTAGCCCAGCCAGATGTTTTCACTCGATTTTGCAAATCTGCTCCAGGTCTAAGACATCGCTGTTTGTTCTAGAAATCAAAAGGTCTTGGCTGGCTGTGAAAGACGCTTGACTGACAGCTGCCCCCAGCCCTGCCCCAACCTCTTCTTGGAGGACCAGACCCCGGAAATGCCCCTGGAGGCGGGGAGCTCCGTTTCTCACGAGCCTGGTTTTCAAATGCGCTCCCAGCTCCTGCAGGGTGGATGGGCGTGCTTGGCACGGGCCGCAGAGCGTGACCCCGTGGCTGACAAGTGCACATTTTCAGAAACCCCATGCGCCATGAGTGTCTTACCCCAGTCGGGCCCGAAGGCCACTGGCTCCTGAGGACCAGGAAAGGTAAAGTCCCCTTCTGTGGGTGGCGCAGGCTTCTGTGCAGGACGGGTCAGGCAGCGTTTTCTCCTGTGGTCCATCCGACCAACCCCGACCCTGACTCAGACAGTGAGGACGGATCTGTGCTTCCGGAAAGTTCTGAATCTGTCCCACCTCCTCCGTCTTTCTATTTCTCTCTGTTTCCCTCTCTGCTTCAAATGTCAAGACTAGCAATGCACAACAGAAGGCGCCGTTTATTTCCGCAAAATTTATCATCTCCTTAACGGGCCGTTGTGGCCACGTGTGATTAACGCCCCCACGCCGGGGTCCGCCCTGGGCTTTCTGACGCCCATCCTCACAGCTGGGGCAGCCCGGGAGGGTCTGGGCAGAGGCCAGGCCAGGCTTTGATACCTCACTGATAACGTATTGTACAATTAGATCAATTTGACAATTTCCATTATGGCTGATAAAATATTTATTGAGCCTTGGAGATGATGTCTGATCTCTGAGCCATTTGTTCTGCTAATGGGGGGAGACCGAGGAGGCTGCAGACAGAGCTCGAGCTGGCTCCCCCGTCCCTCCTCCCCATTAGGTTTGCAAATTGCAGGCACCAGTCATAAATTACCGCCCAGCCCAGCGAGATTGATGCCGAGCTGACAGGGCAGGTAGGTGACTTGTGATGACATTGTTTCATAGGAGCATGAATCACTGTAGAAAGAGAAAATTCCTCAAATTGGCCCATAAGTCTAAATACCAGGGATGAGAAGCGGCGGACGGAGGATGGTTTTACCGAGAGCTGGAAATTGGGGAATGAAAAACATTTTCTATTATTTAACAAATCATCTTAATAATTTCCAGTGTTTTCCCCCAGAGCTCTGGGAGCCAGGAGAGCAAGGACCCACCTTGCCTGCACCCTCTTGCCGTGGGTGACGTTGGCTAAAACCTGGGGGACCTGGCCTCCGGGGCCGCCGCTAGCTCTGTTTCCATGCCGAGGGAAAGGGATTTGCATTGGAAGAGCCCCCTGCTCTGGCCGCCTGCTTCTCCAGGGGCACCCTCACCAGCTCCGGCTTTTCTTCCGGAGGATGACGGTTTTGCCGAAGAAGGCCCATCCATCGGACCATGGAACGCAGGATACAGAAACAGAGGCGGGACCCGCATGGGCTGGGAGGCCAGGCAGCCCACGCGACCCCGACACGCCTTCTCGGAGCTGCCGGGTGGCTACGCTGTCTCGGTTTTTTCAGCCCTGAGCTGGCTCTGCGGGTAAAATATCGCTGCAAAAGATAAATGGCCCTTAATGAATTGCCCTGAGTTAGAGAGCCAACGTGGTTTTAATGGCAAATGAAAAATAAACACGTCAATGAAGAGTGGAAACCGTGGTCCGGCCGCTGTTCTGCAGAGGCAGGCAAGGGGTGGGGTCGGAGAGCTCGGGCTCCTCACCTGCCCCTGCTCACAGGAAAACACCTCCGTGGCCCTGGTAAGGCCTTGGCGCTCATCCTGAGTTGGGGACCCTACGTGAGACCCCAGTAGCCACATCTCGGCTCAGAAGGTACAGTGCAGAGTAATTAGATCAAATTGATGCTGTCCCTGTGTTGAGGCCACCCTTGATTTAAGGCCAGAAAGGGAAGTAATTACATTTAATAAAAACCAGGTTCCTAAACAAAGATTCGAGGCAGTGGCCATCCGGGGGCCGCATCCGCCGGGGAGCGGGGACCACGCAGAGAGCTGCTGATGGCGGGCTAAAAGTGAAAGGAACAACCGCCTCCCAGAGCCGCGTTTCTAACATGCTGCTTTAAAACGCCAGTCTCGCGCGTGACTTTGTCAAAATCCAGATCCTGCAGTCCCTTCTCGGAGGGAGATGCTTTTTCGGGGCCGGCCATGGGAACTCCACGCTGCCACGTTTGTCTGGCAGGCATAATTAAGAGGGATCTGTCAGGGCTCAAGGTGCACGGCCCCCAGCCGGAGGCCTTCAAGGGGACAGCTCTGAGCCAGGGAGGAGGGAAAGATGTGGCTGGGCGTCTTAGGACCATCTTCCACCTACCGCTGCCCCACACCAACCACTCTCAGCCTGAAGCTCCTCCCCTTTGACGGGAGCAGCTCCCTTTCCTTCTACCAAGACGAGGGTCACGTGCACGGGCTTCCGAGGTGGGGCTCTCCCGGCCAGCAGGCCGCAGCTCTGACAAAGTTCTCTGCACAGAGATGAGAAAAACAATCACAGCCCGGGCCTGGAGAACAGGAACCGGCAACCCACAGATGTGATGACAATGCCCGGCATTATTCACCATGGCATTCGTGGCGACAGAGAGCGGGCCGTGCCCGGGCACCCCGGACGCGGCGCTGCTGGGCTGAGTTCTTGGGTCTGCCACCCTCAGGGACCCCGCCCCTGCCAGCAGCTCTGTCCCATCTGCTTTCCCGCAGGTGCCCAGCACCCACAAAAGCAAGTCACCTGCTGGGTGACTGGGGCCCGCCTGGGGCCAAGGGGCACGTGATTTGTTATTAGGCCTCCGTCTCTGCACCCCAAAGTTCCCAAGGGCGGCGCCGGCCCAGCTCTTCCCACGGGTCCCATCCACAGGCCTCGGCTCCTGGAGGGAGGAAGGCAGGTGTGGTGCCAGCGAGATGGTGGAAGGATCCCTGGGTGCCGCGTTCCGACACTCTCAGCTCCACATAGGGGAGGCCCGGTGGCACCAAGTGGGGCAAAAACGTGGGTCCCCCTCACCACGATGCAGCTACTGTCCCCTCTGAAACGAGAACCCGAGAACCGCAAATGTGTCTGCGTTTACATTTGTCGACAAGGGTAAGTCACGGCAACAAACTGGATCCCTGCAGACGAGGCCCCGAGCCCCCACTGAGGCCTCTCCCAAGAACACAAGTCCCATTATCTTATCCCAAAGGTCAAAGTTGAACGCCCACAGCACACAGGAAAACTGGCCGAGGGGGAGGTGAGAGGCCCCGCCTCCCTCTTACTGAAGTATCCAGAAAGCAGCAACACACTCGATTTCATGGCAAGATGGCAGCTGCGCCAAGCCCGGGGAGAGCCGGCTCTGTGCCTGCACTCGGCGGTGCCTGACTCCCTCAGAGGCCCCCTCCTCACACAATGACCAGTGTGACCCTGAACATGGCTGGAATACCTGAGTGTTGGCACCCACTGGCCTGAGCAGGAAAGCCTCTGGAACTCCCCCTCCCTGGAACTTTCTGGAACCCCAATCCCAAGGTGCTGGCACCATATATGGAAAGGAAGGAGTTCTGACAAGATGGCAGGCTCCCTCTGTTGCCTTCCAGCCCAATTTTGCCCACCTCTCCCAAACACCTCCAAGTACCAGATGAGGGCAGGTGTGTCGCTGGCAGCGGAAGGCGAGGGTACCGCCCCCGCATGAAGACTTAACTCACAAGCCCAGGAAAGTGAAACCTCAGATACTGGACACAGACCCCAGCGCTGGCTCCGGGGGCACAGCCATGACAGCACAGGGACGCAGGGTGCTGGGGACAGCTCAGACGCCTCCCAGCTGGGGCTCCCTGAGTCTCAGCTCTGGTATTCACCGCGTGGGTGCTGCCTTCTGCTGTCTGAGTGGTGGATGCAAAAAGGCCTGCATCAGCCACTGCGGCGCTGGAGGCAGACCCTTTCCTTTCTACACAGAGCCACGCCCGGGGGTTGCGCTGGGAGGGATTCGGCCTCTCCCCAGGAGGACAGGACGGGGACAGAGAGAAATGGCGAGGGAAGCAGGAAGTTCTCTGCGAAAGGGCTGGGCCCCCCCCACGGTTTCTTGTCCCAAGAATCATGAGTTGGGTTTGCCGGCTGGAGCCCTTCACGGGGGGAGCTTAGGCGGGACTCTGACTCCCAGCAGGATGCCCCTGCCTGGCCAGCTCTGCACACAGGCCCCTCAGCCCCTCACCCAGGGACAGACCCTCCAGCCACAGTCCAAGGACTGCCAGCCTCAAACTCATCCTGGAACATTTAGCACAAATGGGTGCTGGGCCCTGGAAAATGGCCGGCGTCAGCGAGGGAGGACAGTGGGGCCTAGCCGGCGAAGTCAGGGACTTCTGGACAAGTGAGGTCCTGGCCACAGAGGCTGCGGCCTCCCCTGGCTGGTGCGGTGCTCCTGTGGAGGAGAGTGAGAAAGGCGCCCTGTGAAGAGCAGGCAAGCCCCCCCGCTGTCGGGAATTTCATCAACATGCTGGTAGGAAACCTGACTCCCTCCTTCGTGGGATGGCGTCTGCCACAGGGAAGGAAGCCTGCCAGTGCTGCTTCCGGGAGCCTCCACCCTCCTCCATCCACACGAGGCCGCCTCCTCCAGGTGGTCCTCCTAGATGGCCCTTTGGGACCTTGCAGCGTCGTCCAACACCCCGCGCCTCCCCTGCAGCAGACCTCGAGTGTCCAGGGAGGGGAGCTGCTGCTGGAATGTTCTGGGCCCCTAGGGAGAAGCAGGCAAAGGACATCGTGTCCCCCAGCAGCCACCACTGTCCCCAGCCTCTCTCTCACACCCATGATGAGGCTTTGCAGGAAGGAGGGAGACGCCACATTCCTTGCTCTGAGTGACAGGCTCGAGTCTAAATCTGTACCGTGTGACCCACCTCACATGCCTGTCCCCGGGCCAGTGGCGGCCAGGTCAGCATGGGGAGAAGAGCCCGGTTGCCCAAGCTGCTGAGGCAGGAATGGCCCTGACCTTGGTCCCCTGGAAACCTGGGCTGAGGAGGGGATGCCGGAAGCGGCCAGGGTCACCCTTCCTGGTGGCAGTGGCTCCAGGCTGGGCCTGGACTCCCGCCTCGCGCACTGCCCGTCTCTGACTCAGGTTCCTCGCCTGTGAAATGGGATGACTCCTTCCCAGGCCCTCCCACCCATTCCATGTGTCTGGTGATGGAAGCCTGGGGGTGAGAACCCCAGGGCCCAGCCCTGCCCTGCACCAGCCCCTCCCCAGCCTAGAGCCAGGGACTGCAGGAGAAACGTCACTGTTTATAACTCCAAGTTCCAGGGGGCATCTTGGCCAGTGGGGGCCGTAAACCAGGTCAGTTGCCAGCATCCTGGAGCCCTGGCTGCTACAGTCACCCAGCGTGGGACAGGAGGAAGCACTGATTAGGGCTGTTGGAAGGAGGGGTTTGTATGGAATGGGAGGAGCCTGCAGCCATCGGCGGACCAAGAGTGTGAGAAAGAAAGAGGGGAGAAGCAGGGGTGGGGGGCCAGGACGCCTGATAAGCCCACCCCCCATCCACCCCAGCAGCCAGAGTGGAGGGCAAGAGAAATGTCCTGTCCTTTGTGGCCTCAGAAAGCAAGGGAGGCCCTGCCCACTTAGAGTCCTTGGTGCTGGCCCAGAACACCTGTAGACCAGGGACTTGGGGGATCATTGTGCCCCCAAACTAGAAACTGGCTTCTCCCCGCTCTGTAATTCAGCAAAACACCGTGATGCGGGGGGCCCTGGTGGGGTTCAGGCGTGGGTCCCGGCCCCAGCCCAGCCACTCTGAGGAGGGGACTGTTGGTCCGTCCATCTCCCAGGGCCTCCACTGCCTCGTCTGTAAAACGGACGATACCAGAGCTGCCCCGGACAGGGGGTCTGAGGACTCAGTGCCCGGCGTGCCCAGCGGAGACCCTGGAGTCGCGTGGGGCTGGCCAGCAGGTTCCACTTTAGCTACGCAGCAGCCCCAGGCCCCCAACCCGTCCACGGGGCAGCATCGCCTCTGTCATGAAGGCCCAAAGCCCGTGGTCCCAAACCGAGGCCGCCCGAGACCCCTTTCCCTCCCCAGCAGCTGCTGGGCCGAGGGAGAAGCGATCTGCCCCAGACCCACCAGCCCGGTGTCCTGTGGCTCCCAGACAAAGATCCAGACAGTCTCCTCGCACCTGGGCTTTGCTTTCAACTGCTGGAAAAGAAGGGAGACACCCAGGCTGTCCCCAGCCAGGCTCCCAGGCCACCAAGAGGCCCCCGCCCCACTCTGCAGCCCCGGGCTCTCTGGGCTGGGGCAACAAGGGGCATGGAAGAGGAGCCTGGGGGGAGGGCACAGGGAGACCCAGGCTAGGGAGCCACAGGGAAGGGCCGGCCGGCCGGCCTGGGGACGGCGGGAGTCCAGCTCCTCGGACATGAACAATGTGAATACCTGTCTCTTGGGGTAACCCGACCCTATAATTACGCCTCAGCCCCAGCAGGGAACGCAGGCCCCACAATGCCAGTGCCCGGAAGCTGGCTGGAGAGACCCTTCAATTGTCATTGCCACGCCAGGGGCGGCGCAGTGTGTCAGGTGGGCTCAGGTTACCCAGGCTCACAGCTGGCGTGTCACCTGCGGGCCATGGAGGGGGAGGGCTTGGTCGGGCCGAGGCACAGAACCAGCACCCGCCTGCAGGCCCGTGCTGGCCTTGGCAGCGGCCGCCGAGAGCTCCTGGCACGTCGAACTCACTGAGAAACCCCTTCCCAGGATGCCTGGAGCTCACTGTTTACCTCAGATAAGAAATGTGGGCTCTTGTGTTTTCTTTTCTTGGGAAAATGTCGGGCCCCTGGTCGGTGTCTGCAAGGCAGGAAGAGCCGGGTATGCTGAAGGGTCTCGCACTGCCCGCCCTGCCCCCACCGCGCACTGCCCGCCCTGCCCCCACCGCAGACCCCCCGAGGCCCCCACCCTGCTCATGGGGCCACTGTGGCCCATCCACTCCAAGCTAAGGGGCTGCAGTGGGCCTGGGGCCAATGGGCTGACTCAGGTTCACTGGTAAGGACCTGGCCAGATTCTGGGAGCTGCCTTGCTGTTTCCTGGGGTGCTCTGCAGCCCCCCAAATAAAGAACAAGCTCCCGAGGAAAGTGTCCTTCCTTCCAGAAGCCCCTGACCCGGGGGCAGTAGCACGAGGACCAGGAGGGCCTCCCAGGCCCGGCCTGCGGGTGGCCGGCCGCTCCCCTACCATGCCAGCAGCGCGGCCGGCTAATCCCGGCTAATACCCGGCCGGATCCCCTTGCCGGGCTCTCGGGAGGTGGGTTCCCGGGTGTCCCACGCGGGCGCGGGTGATCAGGCCCCTCTGCCAGACAAAAGGCCGCCTGTTTGCCGCCTCTGCCTCATGGAGGCTTAAGGACATTTTTGTCATTTTTGACCAGCTAATGTCTTGAAAAAGAAAAATAAGTTGTCTAATCGCTTTAAGTTTAATCTTCACTTTTTTTGAACACTCTAGGTGCCGATGTTGACTTTCCTGGACCAATTAGGTCAAGGTCCTTCGAGCCGCCACGGTAACTCACGAGCTTTTCACGGCTCTTTTTCCTATTTCCCCCTTCCAGGGGAGGCGGGCTCCACGGGCCCCCAGGGTTGGTCTCAGCAGGACGGGGCTTCCCAGGAGCGCGCAAGGGCGTGGGTTCTGATGCCAGAGGCTGCGTGGAAGGGGAGGGGAGGAGGGGGTGGTTAGCATGAGTGTGGCCCCTCAGCCCTGACCTCGGGGCATCTTCCCAGTGCCCCCGCCCAGCCCATGCCCAAGCCGTGCCTGCTGCCTGGGTGTCCGTCCCTGGGGCTGAGTCTCCGCTGCTGTCCACATCATCTCTTTAAGAACCAAGCTGGGCGCCGTGTTCCAGGGAAGCTCTGTCCCCAGCTGGATGCCTCTCTGGCCTCCTCCACACAATCCTCACTCTGTGCAGAAGCTTCTTCTTCCCACAGATGTCGACGCTGGGAGGTGCTGACCTCTGAGGCCCCAGCGTGAGCCCCGGGATGGTCCCGAGCCCAGGTCCCCACTCTCGACACAACTGGACGTGCTCCCTGAACTGGAGGTGCTCCCTGTTTTTCCCCAGTCCTCTGCAGCCTTGAGGGAGGAAAGTAAAACCCTGGCCTTCTTCTCACGTGTGTGTGCTTTGGGGCTGCTCTCAGACGGCCCCGTGTTTGTTTTGAACAAGGCGAGGTCCAGCTTCCTGGAGGCCGATCATTTCTCCTGGGGGAAGGGAGGGACTGACTTATGTCAAATAATTGTGCACAAATTCCCCCAATGCAAGGCCCCTTGCCGCCACACCCTTGGCTCCCAGCAGGCAGCGCCGGCCACTTCATGGCGCTTTCTCCCTCAAATGTAGGGGAGATGGGGGAGCAGGCTCTGGCCAGGCGTTGCCAGCCCTAGCTGAGCCATTTCAGAGTCTTGACCTCTGCAAAATGGAGTGAACAACTTCCACGTGGCTTTCTGTAGAAGTCAGGCGGGATTGCGTGCAATGGCACGGCCCCTGCTAAGGTGGATCTTGATAAGGGGAACGGAAGGTCACTGGGCATCGCTTCCATCGGGGGCAGCCGCTGGGCAGCAGTTCTGGGCAGACTCCACCCTCCTCTCGCCACCGTGCAGCACAGGCTAGAGCCTGGGTGTCATCTCCAGGTGGTTCCAGGGACATGGTTTCAAGAGGCCAAGCCCCATGGCTCTGCCCTCTGCTGGGAAGAGCCCCTCTGAAAATGGTCTTACAGGAACCTCCCCCAGGCCCATGGCCCCGAGGTGCCTCCCTTGCCCTGGGAGAGTCTGACTTGTGGTGGGAAAAGCAGCCTGGGCTTTCCTGTAGAAGCCTCCAGAAGGGACATGGGCAGAGACCTCTCTGGCCTTCCCGCCGCTCCTGCCCTGGAACCTGAGTCTCCAGGGCATCAGGGCATCTGACCAGCCGCTCTCCACTTCCAGAAGCCGGTGACCACCTCCTTCAGGCTTTGTCCTGGAGGCTGCGGGGTTGGAGTGGACCACTCACGTCCAGCGGTGACCAACACCCAGTCCGAGGCACGGCACGGCGCACCTGCTGCAGGGATGCCATCTGACCGCTTGGAGACATGGCGCAGTGTTTCCCGAAGACATGTGCCATCCCATGGTGGTTAAATGCAGCACACAGGTAATTACAGGTCCATCTTCCCTAACACTGGGACAGATTCACAGTGTCTGTGTTTGCCCAAGGCTGGGGTTCCGGGTGAGTGGACCGGCTGCATGGCCCTGCCCAGCCACCCTGATGGGGGCTTTCCCTTTGACCCCACCCCGCCCAGCCTGGGGAATTCCTATTCAGACCTGTTCAAAAACTGCTGAATCAAATAAGGGTCACTTCACCTCCAACATAATTTCCATTTTAAATGAATCATCTATTCTCTCTCTCAGGAGGCAGAAGTGTTGATGTGTCAGGCAACAGTATGAACAGGGTGGCTCCAGAACGTTCTGGACCTCATGGGGGACTCCAGGGCTGTCAGAGAGGCCCCTCGGCCCAGGAAGGAAGGCAAGGGGGTTGCGGAGGAGGAGAACCACCTGCAGCAGTTGAGGAGCTCCCTCTGCGTTCCAGGGTCTCAGGCGAGGAACTGTCCATGGTGAGACCACGCCCTGCAGCCCATCTGCCTGGCCGGCCATGTGTGCCCCTCTGGAAAGTTCTAGAAAGTCCTGGAAGGCTCAGGCCTCCCAAGGGCCCAAGGCACTGCTCCCTTGTCCCATCCACCCTCCACCCAGCAGGCTCCTCTCCTTTGCCCACCGGACACAGAATCAGTTGGGCAGGGACCAGGGACCACGTCCAGGTCCTGACGCTTCATAAACACCATTCAGATAATAAGACGCTGGAATGGCAAAGTCTTCCTCTCCGCGGCGGCCATGTAGCACTTCATCCTGCTTTCAAAGTCGCCTGCAAGGCCCGGAAGGCAGAATGCAAACCCCAAACTCCGATAAATAGGCCTCAACCTTTAAAAAGTGCCCCTAATGCCCCATTGAGCCCTGATCGCTCATTGCCCTGCTATATAATTAGCACATAAAGAACTCTCTCCTTCGAATTAAATAGCAGTAATTGGGTTTTTTTTTTTTAAAAAAAAAACTAATTTAAATCCTAAACCCTTTGGAAAAAAATTGTCATTGTTTACATATGAAACAGACTAGCATTTTAAGTATTATGGGGCTAATTTAACAGGCTTATCTAGGACACAGGCCCGGGAGGGAGGAGGAGGAAGGCTTGGTGGAGGGGTGGATCCGAGGGGCCGAGTCACTGCGGGACATAGCTGGGGCTACGGCCTCCCCTGTGAGGTTTGCGAGGCCAGAGCTGCACCTGCACCCGGTGGCCTGCACCATCACCGGTACCTCAAATGGGGGTGTCCCAGCTTCTCCCGATGCAGCACAGGCCGGAGGCGTGGCCAGCCCTGGCTTTTCCAGTGGCATGAGTGGAAATACGCACTCACGGTCACTAAAGCTGCCTCATTGTTATGACTTTCTGCAGTGGAGGCACTGGAGGAGTGTACGAGTTTTAATTATTTCCACTTGATTTTTTTTCTTTCTTTTTTTTTTTTTTTTACTTTCTGGCTAAAAATTCTTTTGAAGTAAAACCCAGTGAGAAACGGGTCGCCACGCTGTGAATGGAGCTGCGAACTGTGAGTGAAAGCCATTTTGTTAGGAGTCTTGAGAAATGGACAGCCCTCTCATGCTCCTTCGCAGGAAGGATTCAGGGTTGTAAAGCGTCCAGCCCCCGACTCAAACACAGAAACCTAACAATAGGGCAAAATCAGCCTTTTTCAACGGAAAGAAATTGACTCCACAGCTTTTCTCAAAGGCAAAATAAATACATAAAACTGGACAATGACGAGAAACGCCTGCGAGAGAAAGCCGGCTTTGCTTTTCTAGGAGTTTAAGTGTTTGACACGGGTCACAAGGATGATGAAAAAAACCTAAAATGACCGAACGCCGCGGCCGCGGCACAGCTCGGAGGAAGCCGAGGGCAGAGCCAGCCACACACCGTGGCGTGGCCGGAATACCAGGGCTGGGGCTCCTGCGCACCGGGTCCCAGTGTCCCTCCCGCGGGCCGCACCTCAGGATAACACGGGCGGGTCAGGTTCTCCTCCACCCCACGAACTCAGAAGATGCTGGAACGCACCTAATGTGAACACGGCACAACTTGCAGAAGGAAACGGAGGCTTTCCAGCCCGGAGTGCGGAACGGGCGGCGGGTCTGACGTTGCAAAACCCCGAACCGTGTGCCGACAGCAGAAACAAGAAACCGCCCCCGACCCAGGAAAAGGGCGCACAGCTCACACCGAACAGGGCAACAGTATTTGACGGAAGGGAGGTGACGTCCATCTGTAACGGGCTCTTGGAAATTAAGAAACTGAAGACAATGTCCCCAAAGAGAAGACGGCAAGTGACAGAGAGCGCAGAGCTGTGCGCGGGACCCGAACGTCGGCCCTTCCCTGAAATCCCAGCGTGTGAAGTAAAATTGCAGTGATGTCTCAGCGAGGAAACCCTTAGAGACGGCGCAGCCCTGGGCTGCCGGGCGGGCTCTGGGGACGGGCTCTGGGGGCAGCTCAGCCTCCATGTGCTTCCAAAGCCGCAGGAAGGGCCCACCCCGGGTGTGTCTGCTCCTTATCCTGGCCTCCCGCAGCGGCTGGCGTTGTGTTTGGTCTGGGTTTGTAGTTTGCAAAGGACACGCTGGGATGTGGGGCACAGTGGTGGCTTTGGACCACAGCCTGGGAGCCCCCAGCTTCTCCCCAGAACCCCAAGGACCACACTGCCTGCCCCGGGCTCCGGGAAACCCTCTGGCACTCGGCCTCCAGGACTGGCTGGGCCTGTGCAGGTGAGGGCCAGGGGCTCTGCTGGCTTCTCACTGACACCCACGGCCTCCTCACTCAGCTGTCCCCAAGCCCCTGACCCTGGGCACTGAGCAAGCAGCCCAGGACCTGTGAGGGGAGCAGGAGACTGACCAGGGGCCGTCCACCACCCTCTGGGGTGCTTGGGCCTCCCTGTTCTGGAGCAAGCCCACAGCACTGCTCACCCAGCCCAGCTGGTGGCCTTGGCCCATCAACCCTTCCGGATGCCCTTGGTGGGTACAAATGGCTGAACGCCTCCTGGGGCCCTAGGGAGAGGGATGCAGAGGCCGGAAGCAGGGCAGACAGAGTGAGCGGGGAGAGGATCACACAGACAACAGCTCCTGTTGGGGCAGAGCAAGGCTTTCCTTGGGAAAAGCGGTTTCGAAACCCCAATTCTCTTTTCTCTTCCAGGGATATCTGCTCCGTACAGGGACTGGGCAGTGCCGGAGGAGCACCTGGCCCCTACTTGTGGCACTGAGAGCCCTTGGACTCTCCCACACGATTGCAGAGGACCCCAGAGAACCTGCTTCAAGGCCCCGGGTCCCCGTGCGGTCCTGGCCCTCAGCTTCAAGCACCTGGCAGGGAGGATCTGCCCCGGCTCCTTCCCTAGGGGCCCTCAGCAGTCCTGGGCAACACTCCGGCAGTTAAGCCTGTGTTGTGGGTGCACAGGCAGGACACACACACGTGTACACACCCCCCCCCACACACATGCACATGTACCCACACACCAGGGAGGACACACACAGGTGCACACACCCACACACACACAAGCCAGACAGGACATACACACACAAGCCAGACAGGACATGCACACATGTGCACACCTGACCACACATGTGCACACCCGACCACACACGTGCACACCCAACCACACACACACGCCAGGTAGG
This sequence comes from Aotus nancymaae, assembly GCF_030222135.1. Taxonomy (NCBI): domain Eukaryota; kingdom Metazoa; phylum Chordata; class Mammalia; order Primates; family Aotidae; genus Aotus; species Aotus nancymaae. The sequence goes on along the minus strand of NW_026988467.1, from coordinate 302,621 downwards.
ACACACACACGTGCACATCAGGCAGGACACACGCACACGGTACGCATGGGCACACACACGCTAGGCAGGACATGCACACACGTGCACAGGCTCCCTCCTGGTTTCCCGCTAGGGGAGGAAGAAGCGGGCAGCAGCAACCACTCCCCCGGCCTCCCCAGGGCCACCCTCCTTATCTCATCTGCATGGCCGCTCCCACTCTCCAGATGAGGAAACTGAGGCTGCCAGCTACAGCTATGCACCTCCACCCAGGGCCAGGGCAGGCTCCCCAGGGCTGGAGTCAGTCAGGGCCCAGCAGATCCAGCTCCCAGCAGGGCACTCACTGGGCTGTGGACAGCTGTCCACTCTCCAGGCCGCACCCAAGGAGTCCAGCGAGGGAACCAGGCCAGTGGAGCATTGCCACTGCTGGAAAACACCCACCAACATGGGTGGCACGGTCTCCAGCGGCACGGTGGGAGGGACCGGACGGTCCACAGAGGGTTGGACACTTCCTTCCACAGCTTGCTGGCCGGTCACCGTGGCCGATCACCCTCTGGGTTCCCGAGCCAGAGTCCTCGGCCCTCGTGCCCTGAGCCTGCAGGTCACCTTGTGGGAGAGGATGTAACCAGGACAGAGCCACCCCAGGGTCCTGGGGCTCGGAGGGCGAGCGGAGGGACTGTTTCTAAATGCCCCTGTCACTGTGGGCTTCGTTTCCCAGAGCCGTGCATGGGACGTCGTGATCAGAAAAAGGCAGGACAGAAGCAACTCCCAAGTATCATAAACCCCACTTTAATTGGGATAAAATAGGGAATCAAAGTAGATCCTGCAACCCCCAAACTTTCCAGGACAAGGCCCCAGTGTTGAAAGTGACCAGCAGATTCCCACGCTGCCTCTCTGCCCCCGTCAAGTGTGATGTCTTTGTTTACCTCTGGGGCATGGGCAGGGAACCGCACCCAGAGCTAGCCTTCAATTTCAAACACACGGAAGGACTGTCACTCTCCAGTGAGGGGTGGAGTCAATCCCTCCAGAGCGGGGCTGACAGGGGTGAGATTTTCATACAAGCGCCTTCTAAAGTGGATGGAAGCACTCTGGCCCTTTTCTCAGGAATTGGCCGCTAAGGAGAAAGCTGGAGGATGCGCTCCCAGATGCCGGGAGGCTGAGATGGGAGCCCCTCCTCCACCGCCACAGCACCCGGCCTTCTGCCCCGGGAACCCAGGGCTTGTGGCTTGCCCGCCTCCCACTGTCCCCCGCTCCGTGGGGACGCTCTACCTTCACAGGCCGGGTGTCAGGCCTTCACACTCACATAGGCAAACTGGCCTCTCGCTCAGAGGTGCAGGCCAGGCCTCTGCACCCACCGCACGGGGGACGTGGCCCAGGGTGGCCCGCCTCACCCTCATCCCACTGTCCTGGGCGCCGGGGAACACAGTGGCCCTGAGCATCTGTATTGGTTTACAGGCGGGATGGATCTGCTTAGCAGCCAGTGTTCCAAAATGAAACCAGAAACCAGGTCTAATCATTTGAGCTCGATAAAGATTCCCCAAGTGCCGGGGGAAGCGGGGCTGCGGCTCACTGGGACTCCTTCGCTTTCTCTGCAGACACACAGATCATGCAAGCAATAAAACGAAATACGTTGGCTGCACCCACAAAGTGAAGGGGTGGGGGATCTATCTCACGAGGGCATCGTCTGGGTAAGATGATATCAGATGTAGCAAACAAGAACAGCAAGGTTTATGAAACCAACATATATCAGCTTTTGGCAAGGCCTGTGCACCGCCGTTGTGCATTTGAAATAACTGGATGCCAAGTCGTAACAGGCTCTCCTTGCCAGAAACCGTGAGAGGTCAAGCGAGGATCGCGGAAGAGTACAAAGATTTGTCTTTAAAAAGCACAGTGCTGAAATCTATTTTGAGTTTTGCAAAACAAGAGACCGTCTGGGCCTCTCTCTCTTTTCCTCGGCCTTTCCCTTTTCATTTTAAAACTAATATTAAGTCTTGTCCCCACGGCCAGCCTCCAGCTCGGAGCCCAGGCTGGGCTGAGCCAGAGTGTGAGGACAGGACCTCGGCCATTGTGTCCAGGACCGACGGCGACCCCGCCCTGCTCCCGGGCTCCAGGGGCTCCCAGCTGAGTCCAGGGTTACCCCCTAAAGTTTGCCGGAACAGACGGTGAGCCCGGGCCTGATGCCAGAGCAGCCGTGCTCCACCTACACCGCACGTGCACAGAAACAGAAGCCCTTCTGGAACATTCCTTGCACCTTCCTGTTTCTGCCTTTTCGAGGTGCTGTGGCCATCACTGACGATGTGCACCTCATGGTCCCAGGCTCAGCGGGGAGCCCACCTCCAGGACTGGCTCCTGTCTGCTCCTCCCTCACTCCAGAAGCACCAGCCCTACAGGGTGGGGTCCCCGCCAGAGCTCAGGGCTAGAGGCCTCCCATCCAGTCCCCAGCCCTCCGCCCACCACAGAGCTCATGCATGGAAGGGCACTGCTTGGCATGGGCACAGATCCCTGGGTTTTCAAAGGTCATCCAGGGATTCCAGGAACCACGGCAGGGTCAGGGACCACTTGTGTCTGAAGGAGCCTGATCTGGCCTGACTTCCCCTCGCTGAGGACTGTCTGGACCCTGGGTGCTGCCGTGGGTAGCCAGGCCTGCCCCTCCCTGGCAGCTGCAGCCAGCTCCTCTGGCCTCGCCGCGTCCACCTGCGTGGTGGACTGAGCCCCCGGGGCCTGGGAGAGACCTGGGGAGAGGGATGGCATTGGCACCTGTGGCTGGGCTGGCCTGGGGCCGGACTGGCCGACACGGTTCCCAGGCACAGCCGGACTGGCCTCGTGCGGCGGTGGTGAGAGGGGTGCGGGGACCCGCTGTGCCTCTACAAGCCTAGAGGAGCTGGGCCGGGAAGAGCGGCCAGCGGCGCCCAGGCCCACAATGGCTCCTTTCTCCCCGCGTGTATTGAGACAGTTCGGTTTGGAATAGTTAAACAGTTGTATATTCACAGATTGCAAGAGGGAGAGGATTACCTAAGGACGAGCCCAGCGCGATCAATGCATAATCAGATAACTGCCCGGCTCTCCACAAGGTTTTACGGGAAGATCCGCCACTCAAACGCTAATTCCTCCTGCTAATTAAGCAGCCTGTTAATTGCTCTCAGGCCTCTAATGCCCCTGTCATTATGCCTGTAACAGCCCCGTGACAGCAATGGGCCTGGAGCTGGGGCCCACAAAGGAGCCGGTCCTTAATGAATCGGCCAGCACAGGGACTGCGCCACCGCTTTGCCTCGCCTGCGCCGTGCTCGGCTCCGAGGGGCCGGCGTAGCGGGGTCAGGGCCCCTCGAGCAGACCAAACTCGTTACAGATGCCCCAATCTGCCGTCACCGACAGCAGACACGGCTGAGCTCCGGGGAGAGCCACTGGGAGCAGCTTTCCTTTCTTCCCTTAAAGAAATAAAAGCGGAGCTCGGTCCAGGGACCTGCGCCGCTGCTCCCTAAACTCACTGCTCCTCCCGAGCCGCGGCGAGCACCCGCCAGGCCGGCCCCCCGGACGCCTGTGCTTCGAGTGTGTGTCCCGCTGAGCTGGCTACTCTGCCCTTCACAACAGCCAGGCAGCCCTGAGTGGGGGCCTCAGTTTCTCCGTGTGCCCCGGTGGTGACAGTGGCTACTCTGGAGGGTCGGAGGAGACCTGTGCTGAACCGAGGCCCACACCCAGAGAGGACGAGGAGGGTGCCCCGTGCCGGGACTGTCCTCTGCCCATCCACATCAGCAGGCACTGGGCCAGCCTCCTCTGTCAGCTCTGTGTCCCCTCCGGCCCAGACCCCAGGGGCTGGGCTATCTGGTAAGAAGCCAGCCTCAGCTGGAGCGATTCAGGTGTGGGAAGTGCTGGCTGGGGAAGCCCAGATGTTCTCGAGGAGGCGCTGCTGCGGGGCACGCACACCGTCCACCCCGGGCTGCTGACCGCGCCTTAGCAAGGCAGATGTCACAGCTTCAGGCAGAGAAACTCGGCAGAACGGTGTTTGCTTTGGGTGAGCTGAGCAGATTTTCAGAGATATGGAAGAGCCCAGAGAGCCCCCGGGGACTCCTGAGGAGACGACAGGAACCTGAGCACTGCAGAAGCTGGCACCCAGGACCACGGGGGGGGGCCACAATGCAGCTGCCCGCTTTCAGCACCCCCAAGGCCAGGGGCTCCTTCTCCAGCCTACTTCCTGCATGGCTGCCCTGATGGGAGCAGGGAGGAGGCTGTGGATCGAGACCTGGGCCCTAGAGCCAGTGTGATCCCACACCGATCCCTCCTGTCAGCCACCAAGGGCATGGACGTCCCCCGCCCTGCCGGAGTCTGCCTCAGGTGGAGGGGGACCTCAAGGGGCTGCCAGCAGGGTGATAGGGACGCGACCCCAGATATATCTGACCCCCGCCTCATTCTTCCTCCAAGGCCTGGCAGGACCGCAGATGTGGCTCCACACACCAGGCCTGGGACACGGCAGGTGGCTCTCTCCCAGTGGAAGGGTCAGGGTCGGCCAAGGGGCCCAGCTGATCCGAGCATTGGCGGTATAGTCGTAAGCACAGCTCCCTCCAAAGGGCCGGGCCGGGGCTGTCACCTCTGTCCTGGCCACGGTCAGTCACTGGACAGTGGGTCACATTTAGAGGTCACGAGGGCAGAGGGCCATGGGTGAAAGTCATAGATCAGCCCAGCCAGGCCAAGAGCCACTCAGGGAAGCCAGTCGGAGCTCAGACGGGGTCTTGCACAACAGGAGACTGTCTGGGCCTCTCCCTCGCTCTCTTTTTCTCTCTCTCTTTTGCCTGGCCTTTCTCTTTTCATTTTAAAACTGACATCTAAATCTTGTCCCCACTTCCGGCCTCCAGCTCGGGGCCTGGGCTGGGCTGAGCCAGAGTGTGAGGACAGGCCCCCCAGGACTCCAGGAGCCACTGCGGCCGGCTCCACGGCCCTCTCCACCTCCGCCGACCCTTCCCTCCTAAGCGCACAGGGCCCAACAGTTCTTGGGGGTTCTCACAGGTGGGGGCACATCTAATGCCGGGCACCAAAGCAGCCTCAGAGAGAGAAGTCATTCCCCACAGAGCCGGGAGGAGGGGCCGACCCGGACGCCCACCATACGGGGTGGGGCGGGGACCTGGGAAGGCTGACAGCCGCTGAACCGCTGAACCGCCCCACCCCGGCCCAGGCGCTCAGAGGCAGGGCCTCATTTAACCTGGACAAGGACACAGTCTCTGTCTTGTCCCCAGTTGAGGGGAGACAACTGACCTGCCCCAGAGCCCACAGCACATCCGCTCAGAGCTTGGACTCAGCGTGTGGCCGCTGAGCAGAGCCCTGGGGTGCCCACTGAGCACCCTGCCTCTCCGGCCATCTGAGAGGCAAATTAGAAGAAAATGCTGCGGCCGCCCTCCCAGCCACACCTCCTGAGTCTCGCTTCGCCACAGCTTGGCCTTCAGCGTGCCAAGGAAGGGGGCGTGGGATGGGCCACCCGCCCCAAGTTCCAGCAGCACCTGTCACGTCCGAGAAAACTCGGGCCCTTCACTGGGGAGTGGGATTCTGTGACCTGTGCTGAAAGGGTGAACCAGGTGGGGCAGGCGTTTGCATCACCGAAGGACCGCCCCCTCCTCCAGGAAGGCCAGTGGTGCCACGCTGCTGTGGGCAGACACCCTCCACCCGTGCCTGGGCATTGATCTCAGCTGCCCACACCCCACGCTTCACGGTGCCACACTTGGGGGTTTATAAGCTTGTCAGAGACCTGGAGGTACATTGCTTTGAACCCCTCAGCCCAGGACAGTCACCTGTTAGGGTCCTGTCCATTTTCCTGCGGGACTCTCTGCCACGGAGACAGACACATTTCTGGGAACCCGATATCGAGGCAGCCTTCGGCCCCAGTCCCCTGCACGAGGGCCTGGCTTTGGCATGATGGCAAAGGAGGGGTGTGCTGAAGGCCCAGGCCGCTGTCCCGTGTAAGAGGTTTGAGCATGCAGCCGGCACGACAGCCTCACTTCCAGCCCTCGGGGCTCCACTTGACACCAAAGGATGCTGACATCTCACCCAGGACACAGTGAGATCAAGATGGCTTCTTCCCACCCACCTTGGCCCTTTGCACCCTGCTGCTCTGAGCACCAAGCCCCCTGAGCCGCCCCCGGCCTCGGGCTCCTGCGCGGCTCTCCAGTCCTGGTTTGAATTTGCGAGGCTGGGCTGGTTCTCATTCCCAGCCGCCGCCTCCCCAAAGCCCTACAGGAAGATTCAACCTGTTCAAAGTAGAAATAAAATAAAATAAAATCCAACAGCATCTCCCACCCCTTATTAAATTAAACATTCTGGCCAGTTAGGGAAACCCTAAATTTGATTTCCTTTCCTGGGCTGTTTTTAGTGTGGGGGGCGGGAGGGTGTCTGGAAGGAGGGCAGGGCTGCGGTATTTGCTGAGTCCAGAGGGTTCACTTTTTTCACTCATATAATGATCCCTTCTTCCCCTGGCAGGCGCTTGAGCTTTGTTTGTTCTGCTTAAGCCCGAAACACCTCCACACGGCCACCTGGAGCCACCAGGTGGGCCCCTGGGCAGGCCAGTCACCTTCAAGGGGTCCATTTGCTTCGGGGGCAGAGCTTTTAAGAGACATTGCTTCAGGTTTGCGGTAGACGCGACTCCTTAGAGGCACGACCCCTCTGGGGGGATCTACAGAGACTTGCTCTTTCTGGGGTAGGTCACTCGGGGGGTTCCTCGCCCCGGGAGCCGTGTTTGAATGTTTGAGAGACAAGACAGGGCTGCAACCGGATAGAGGATGGGTTCACAGAGAGCGTGGGGGCCCCACATCTCAGGGTCCATTAGAAACTGAAAGGGACGCCCCGATTTTCCCCAGCACTGCCCAGGAGGCGGGAGCACAGTGCAGGCGGAAGCTTCCAGCAGGCATCGTGTGCCTCAGGCCCGCCACGGCCGGACGTGCCCGCCTGACCCCCACAGACACCGTGCGCAGGAAAGGGGCTCACGGTGAGGCCGGCTCCCTAATCAGATCCATATTCTGCCGGGTGCGCATTTCATGGAAAAGATCTGGCGATACCAACCGCCCTCGCCCGCCACTCCCGTCCAACTGAAAGGCCTTTGTTCGGGGAGATTAGAGTGGGATTTGCTTTCATTTTTCATGATGTTTCACTCACTGCATCACCAGGGTACCGACGGGGCTGCGGCCCTTCTGCCTCCACTTCCCACCCAGGCGTGCATTCCGGGGTCCTCAGCCGCCTGGGGAGGGGGTGCTGGCTGGAGGGAGGCCTGGCCAGCCCGGCGAGGAGGGCCAGCAGCGGGTGTCCGAGGCGTAGGGCCGCTGTCCCCCACGGCCGCCAGCGGCACTCGGCCCTGCCCCGATCCCCTCATCAGCTGGCTCCCTGTCCTTCCCTCCCAGGCACAGGCTCACATCTGTTTCTCGGCATTCGGAAGCCCATTCATTTCTCGCCGCCGCCCTTTGCCCCGCACTTCCAGGCTGGGCCCAGGCCGGGAGCCACTCGGGGGCAGGCAGCGGGCCTTACAGGCGGCGGGCGACGCGCGGGAGTTTCCACAGAAACGGCTCGTTCCTGCTGGGGGCCTCTGAGCTACCTGGGGCTCGTTCTCACTGTGTTTGGTTTTAAACAGGAGCTGATCTTTTCTGAGCTCGGTCCTGAAGACAGCTCCAGGTTGCTTTCTCCAGGACAGGCTTTTAAAAGAAAAGCTGGTTTTAAAAACAAGTATCTCATTCTCCCACTTGTGCCCTGCCCTAAACCAGTGCCATTTCAGGGCCTGATGCTAGGTCCGGAGGCACCACGGCCCAGGCCCCGCTGGGAGGGAGGGTTGGCTCCTGGGGCCTGTGGGCGCCGTGACAGGCAAGCTGCCCTGTGGCCTCCACGCCGGGCGCTAACTACAGCGTTTTCGTGCACGACAGAAAGGCGGAGGAAGCACCCGCTCACGTGGTCCCGGCACAGGGTCCTAACGGCTAACACGCTGATCCTATCCTATTTCCAATCCAAACCCAGAACCAGCTCCCTGCATCTTGGCCGGCTTGGCGCTGCCATCTGGGTCCCCACACTCCACCCGGCAGGGGTCACTCCCGTGAGGCCTGCCGCTTCCAGACCCCTCCTCACTGACCATCCACCCTGCCTTTCGCCGAGAGGCGTCCGAAGCTCCAGCGCTGAGACTCAAGGGCAGGGGGCCTCCCGATCTCAGGGGCTGCCAGGGATGGGGGCAGGGACGGGGGCAGGGGTCTCCAGAGGTCCTTTCTAGTTTCCTGGGTGTCTCTTTCTCCAGCTTTGAGAGGGTGGTGGCAGACACTTTGGGGTCACTAAAAAGAAGTGACCAGGTGCACACGTGAAGGGTCTTTTTGTATGTGACGACCCCTGGGTTCAGGAGCAAAGCCCCTCCTCCCCTCCCAGCCACTCTGAAGCTCCTGTTTGTCACTGAGCCTTAGGCCAAACCCCAAAACTCCCTCCTGTGGTGGCGACCTCAACCAGGCTGAAGCCCACCAGACACATCCCTGGAATCTTCCAGGGCCCTGGGAGGGGAGGCCGCCAGACTGGGGGCAGGGAGGACACACGATCTTTTCAGAACAATGTGATAGGGGCCAGCATGGAGACATCCCACAGGTTTAATCCATCGCCTTAATTACTTGGATTTCAAGCTGCGAGCTGATAACTCCACTGGCGGCGAGGGTCGGCCCCTCCATCCCCCACGGAAACTCAGGACCACCTGTAGAATGAGGGCTGGTGGGCAGACTGGCCACTTCTACCTGCCTGTGAGCAAGGAGGCACCAGCACCCAGTCTCTCGCCTGGGCCTCTTCATCCCTGGGGGAGGAACCTGCAGCCCCGGCCGCCAAGCAGGGCTCCCGAGCCAGGGCAAGCAGGCAGGGCTGCAGCCTGGGTGCTCCTCCCTCTCTCCCCTCCAAGAACCAGCCTCCAGACAGGGAAGGGGCCCTGGGGCCACAGGGATCCCGGGGGCCGCCCCTCTGCAGGCTTCGCTCTCCCTGAAGCACTGCAGATGGGCCATGTCAGCTGCTGAGCAAGGGACAATCCGGCGTGACAGGGGCAGGCCTTTCTCAACATCTGCAGCAATTCCAAACACTTAACTCCACGGCTTACGTGAAGAAAAAGGATCAGTCATAAAAATCTCTTTGTACAGAACAGAGCACCCCCAGCCACTCTCCCACGTTCCCGGGCCGAGGCCCTCGGTTTCCTATCTGCCTCGATTGGCCATGGCCAGACTTCTAGAACCCTCTCCTGAGCCCGGTCACTATTAGCAGCCTGATTCAGAGAGAAAGCACCCAGACTCACTCCTCTGCCCTGGATGCCAGGCACAGACAGCACCTGAGTCCCCATCCGGGGGACCTGAGGCTGTGGAGTGACCCAAGGCCACACAGGAAAACTCAGCCCCCACATCCCCCAATCTGGCCCAGGCTGCTGTGGAGGCCAGGGCCGGGTGGGGAGCCCTCCTCCTAACATCCTCTCAAGGAAATGACTTTCCACGCCAGCGTCTGGAGAGAGGTAATTAACCAGACCCCAGAGGGCCAGCCTGTAGCGGGTCACCCGCCTTGCCGCACAAAGCACACCCAGGGCACCGGCCGAGGCACCAGCCCTCCACCAGTGCCTGGAAAGGAAGCCCCGCTGTGGCCGCCGGGGCAGGCTGCTCCTGAAAGCAAACGGCCAGGCTCTGCCAGGCAGGGGCCATCCAGCTGTGGGTTGATGGCTGTGCAGCTGGAAGTCACCAGGCCAGCGAGTTCCGCTACAAAGGCCCTTGGCCTGAAGAAGGCACTGGGAGCAGAGAGAGCCATACCGTTCCCCCACCTCCCGGCCACCCGCAGCTCTGCAGGGAGGCCCCTCTGTGCCTATTTTGGGGTCAAGCAACCCTGTGGGCCAGGGTTTCAGTCCTCAACCAGGGTCTCTTCTTGCCAAAGTGCCTTAGAAGGTCAGGTGGGGGCTCCCACAGGCCTTTCTCTGATGGGAGTCTTCAGTCCCGCCTGGGCACAGCAGTGCCTCGGACCCTGGGGACATACACCTGCCAGTGCACACGCAAGGGATGCATGAGCACACGCGCTCACACACAGATGTGTGCACGCCCACACACAGACGTGTGCACGCACGCCCTGGCTCACCAGCTGCCTGGGTCTCCCTGGACTCACTCCCTCCATGTGGCCACCAGGCTGAGATCAAGTCCACTCTGGGGGTCCCTGACAACTCCTGACTGCCAGTCCTGGAGAAACGGCCACATGTCACAGAGCACCTGAGCACATGGGGAAAGCCGCACAGACACCCTTCTGCTTCTCTCCCGGCTTCGCCTCCCCTGCCCTGGCAGTGCTCTGACGATCTTCATAGACACCTGGCCATGAGCTGAGGGCAGATGCCATCGTGCCGGGGAAGGCCCCTGGCCACACCACCCGGCATCCGACCTCCTCTAGTTCCCAAAGCTGCCCCCTCACCAACTCTGGCCCTGGGTAGGGGTGTCCAGGCACATCCAGGAGCCCCTCCCCATGGCTGCCACATTTCTAAGGGGCCAGGAGGGTGCAGGAGTGTGAATGCCATCCGGGCCACCAGGCCTCCACACTGTTTCCTTCTGGATGGCTCCGTTTCCCGCCCTCTGAGTAGGTCTAGACCAGCCTTCTGGGGATATGTGTTTTCACAGGGATGGGGAAACGGCTCTGTGCGTGCGTGTGTGGGTGGGTGTGCACACTCTCAGGCACATGTCATCTTTCCAAACACGCACACACAGCATGAGCATGCATTTGGACCCACATGCATGTACACACATACATACACACACGCACACACACACGCACACACACATGCACGCACGCACACATGTGAACACATGCACGCACACACACATGTGAACACACGCACACATGCACACGCACGCACACATGTGAACACATGCACAAACACATGCATGCACACGCGCACCCATGTGAACATGCATGCACACATGAACACACACATGCACACACGCAAACCCACACATGCACACACACATGCAAACACACACACACGCACACACGCAGAGTTTTCATGGATTTCTGGCACCTCTTGGAGCCTGTGAATCTGCGGCTCTACCTGGAGCCTCCGTCCTGCATTCCAAGGGGAAACGTGAATGTGTGTGGGCCTCGCAAAGACCAGCGGGCCCGGGGTCTGCCATCCATGGAGAGCCAGCACCCAACAGCTGGATTACAAGGACCAGGCGGCCTGGGCCTGTGGCTCAGCCCAGCGGTCAGCAGGAGGCCCGGCGGACCTGACCCTGGACTAGGCTGGGGTGCCGGGCTCCCTCCAGAGGTGGGACCTGGCCTGCTCCTCACCCTGGGGATGGACCTTGGGGAGGCAGAGTCCTTTTCTGCTCTGGACAACTCAGTGAATCAACCGGAAAGAAGCCGGGGTGGGGGCAGCACAGGCGAGGCCTGGGTGGTAGCCAGAGGCGAGGGGGCATGGCGAGGTCCCCAGGCCCCAGACCACTCCCCAGACACGCATCTCACAGGCTCTCCAGGGCAGGAAGGGTGTTCCTTCCCACCGAGTCCTCACCCGCCAGCCCCCAGCCGCCGCTGCAGAGACCCCCCCGGACCCCTGGTTTCAATCGGCCCCATCCCTGCACGGTCTAATCCAATTTCCGACTCCTAAGGAAGGCCCAGTCCGTGACCACCGGGATGCTGGGGCCAGCACTCCCGGCCCCCACTTGCCATATTTGTATTTAAAATGCCTGCAAGCCTGGGTCAGCCTGAGGCGGTGCTCACAGAGGAGACGAGAAGCCAGGAATGAATGGCCCCGGGCCGCTGGGAGCTGAAGCAGCTGGAGCAGAAGGGCCCGCAGGAGGGGCTCCTCCCACCCGGAAAACAGCCCCCGACAGGAGCCCCAAGTCCAGCTCTTCCCATGGGTGCTGGGGGCAGCTGTGCACACCTGTCACCCCACTCCGGGCTGACGTTTTTGGGGGCCACTCCTGGTCTGCCATTCAGACTCACTGCACTTGCAGGACGGGAGAAGACCGGAAGTCCTGACCCATGCCCGGTGTGAGTGCCGTGGAGGGAGGGAGGTCGGGCCCTGGCTGCGTCCAGGCTGTGCTGCAGGGAGTGCCAGGCAGGGGGTTTGTCCAGGTCCTGACTGGGAGCAGGCGTGGAGAGTGGGGCACACGGAGCTCCAGGCCCTCCACCAAGTCACCAGCGGGGCCAGAGCCACGGGGCAGCTAGGCCTGCGGGGGCGAGGGTTTCATGGCCACAACAGCCAGGCTGTGGCAAGGCGTGGCCTCCGACCTTCGAGGTCAGCCTGACCGTCGCCTGCCCAGAGCTCCGGTGCAGACCTGCGCGGACGGGCCACGCCGAGTCTGCCATTGGAGCCGGAGCCATCGGCCCGTAGGGCAGCCTCTGTCCTGGGCAGGGAGAGAGGAAGGGCTGAGCAGAGCGAGCAGGCCCTGCCCCAGCCAGGGAAAGACAAGCAGCTGCGTCCCCCAGGGACCGAGCCCAGAGCAGGGCCTGCGGCTTGGGAAAGGGGTCTGGGCATCCAGGCTGGGCTGCCATCTTGAGGGCAAAATTCCCACAGGAAGGGACCAGGGAGGTAGGGAGCCAGTCCTCCTTCAGGCCGCCCACCCGTGAACCTGCGTCGCCCCCGCCGTTGACCCTGGCTCTCGGTTCTCAGGCCGTGGGTATTCAGCACGCACCGTGGAGTGCGCACACCGGCGCAGGGCAGCCAGGGAGCTCTGCCGCTGTCTACCTGTGAGAAGGACGTGCTGCAGAGACGCGAGCGCCGTGGGGTCTGCACCCGTCCCTTCCTGCCACCTGCTCTCGCTGGTAAGGAACAATTCGATGGCCACCAGTGCTGCCCCTGAGATGACCACACACGCAGGCCTGGCCTTGACCTCCCTGAACCCCAAGGACACAGCCTGACACCGCCATGTGAGGGCATCCGCCACAGTGGTCTGCATTTAGGACCTGCCATTGAACCCCGCCCCCTGGAGAGCTGCAGACTCCGGGAGGGGCTGCTTTGGAGTCCTCGGGGAGGCTTGGACATGCACAGCCTAGATAGCAGCCCCCAGGTGCTGGACGCGGGGTGGGGGCTGCAGTGCTGGACTCCTGACACTCCAGACTTTGCAGCATGGGCCCCAGGGGAGGCCAGAGAAGAGGTGGGCAAAGCCAGGTAGAGCAGAAGCAGCTTTTGGGAAGACAGCACCCTGGCATTGGCCATCAGCAGACCGAGGGTACCCTCAGCATGCCAACCTTCAGCCATAGGAGACGCCATGCCATGGTCAGGACTGCAGGCCAAGGGCTGGACGCCCAGGGCAGCGGCAATCTTCCGTCAGCCTGGCCTCTGCCCTCATCACCCAGGGGATGCCAAGACCCTCGGTGGCCCCCGTCCCCTCTCGGCCTCACTCCGGCTGACAGCGGAGGCCGGCGCCAGGGGCAGTGTGCACAGACTATCGCCAAGCTCGCCTTTGTCCACATAAACGCCACTTGCAGGCCCGGCGCCCCCTGCCTGATGGAATATTGATCCTCAGAGTGCAAAGTCCGCGTGCCATTAGTCCAATCTCTCTCAAGCTGACACAATCCCATCATTTGTCATCTTCCCGTCCCGCTGGGTTTGCTCAGGAGCTGGCGTATTTGCTCTCTCTGCCACTTTCCCGGCCCCCTGCACGCCCTTCCTGACGGGCGCTGATGGGGCCGTCACGTTCTCACAGCCCCTCTGCCCCCACCGATGGGACATCTGGGGCTGTCTGGGGGCTGAAGCCTTCACAGGAGGGTCTCGTGAACCCAGGAGGGGTGGGGTCACAAGGTGATGGGTGCCATCCCATAGTGAGTGCCCCCCAACCACTCACCGAGGAATCTGATGGTCTGGGATGAAGGAGCAGGGTGCAGAAGGGTGGAGCACTCAGGCTCATGAGGTTGGCCAGGTCCACGCTGTGGCTGAAAACCAAATGTGTCACCCTGTGTGCCAGACTCCAGCGGCTACACCCAGAGGTCACTAGCCAGGCTTGGGGTGGGCCCAGGGGCGAGATCAGAGGAGCAGGGGACCTCGGCCAGGTGTGCAGGGAGGTGCCTCCCCTCACCTGGGGGCTGAGTGTGAGTCCTGCAGGCCTGCCAGGGCCTCCTCCTCCCTTCCCCCAACACCTGGGGCTCCAGAGATCACCCGCAGGGCCGGCCTGGGATGGCTTGGGCAGGTCTGGAGTAGTGGCTAGTTGGTGAGATTCAGGAGCCCCCCATCTGGGGCCGCACCCCACCGTCTAACCAGCTACAGGAGGGTGGCTTGCCTCTGTGCATGCGTGTGCCCAGGTGCATGTGCGCCTGTGTGTTTGTGTGTCTGTGCACGTGTGCATGTTTGCACATGTGTTATGTGTGTCTGTGCACCAGTGTTTTCACATGTATTCGTGTGTCTGCACACATGTGCATGTGTTTGCACGTGTGTTTGCACGTATGTTCATGTGTCTCTGCATGTGTGTGTGTTTGTGCATGTGTTTGCATGTGTTTGTGTGTGCCTTGCATTCTTGTGTGTTTGCACGTGTTTGTGTGTGCCTGTGCACACATGCATGTTTACATGTGTGTGAACCTGTGCATGGGTGTGCATGTGTTTGCACGTGTGTGTTTGTGTGTGCCTGTGTGTTTGCGTGTATGTTCATGCGTGTTTGTGCATGTGTGTTTGTGTGTGTGTGCGTGCCTGTGCATGGGTGTGTATTCGTGTGTGCCTCTGCATGTGTGTTTGCACGTGTTTGTGTGTCTATGCATGCATGTGTGTTTGTGTGTTGTGTGCCTGTGCACACGTGTGCATGTGTTTGTGCATGTGTGCCTGTGAGCGTGTGGGCATGTGTTTACATGTGTGTTCGTGCATGACTGTGCACGTGTGTGCATATTTGCATGTCTGCACATGTGTTTGTGTGCATGTGTGTGCGTGTTACTGTGCACACGTGTCTGTGTGTTTACATGTGTGTGCCTGTGTATGGGTGTGTTTGCACATGTGTGTTCGTGTGTGCCTGTGCACACATGTGCATGTTTGTGCGTGTGTGTGTTTGCATGGGTACATGCTGCTGTCTTAATGCAACATCGCGCCATCACAAATGAATATCTAAATGCAAATCTACACTTTAAAACTTGGCGACTTTGTTCCTGAAACTCCTCCACACATGACTAGTGGGTTTAAAAACAAAACCGAAGAAAACATTGGCAGCAGAGGCGCCTCTCCAGTGTTTGTCCTTCACATCCCGAGTGGGAAAAAGTTCTTCCTCAAAACAAAACAGAAAATGTTCTCAAGGAAAAGCATGTAACTCCTTCGATTCCAGAGCCTCTGAGCCCAGAGCCGGCTTGAGGGGAGCAGACGCAGGGGTGCCTTCGAGGGAGCCTGGGCCACCCAGCCAGGATGCAGCCTCCGCCTCTGGACCAGGGCCCTGGCCGAGGGTTCTGTCTTGGGGCATGTGGCCACGTCTGGAGACGTGTCTGGTGGTCAGCTCTGTGGGGAGCCACCCGCGTCTGGTGGGTGGGGGCCAGGAACACTGCTCAGGGCCCTGCAGAGCCCAGGACAAACCGCAGGACGAGGGATTATTCAGAGCAAAGTGTCAGAGATGCCGCGGCCAACCATGGACGCAGGCCCCTCCCCCCGGCTCAGGCCTTGGCCTTGGTCATGACGTGTCTGTCTCGTCCACCTCCCTCCCTTCTCCGAGCCTTCCTCTCCAGGCACCTCTGCTAAGCACCTAGTATGCACCCTCCCTGCCCAGCTGAGGACTGAGTCACACTCAGGCTGCGACCTGGGGTGGAGGAGCCACTGAGTTCCAGGGTCGCAATCCCCTGGCTGTGCTGTCCCCTCCCGGGCCCTGTCCTTGCCTCCCCTCCCTTCCACTCCCCTGCACCTGATGGTTCCTCCAGCAAGGCCGCCGCAGATGGGCTGACCGGCGCTTGACGGAGAACGTTGCAGTGTGTACAGCACGGGTTCCAGCCTCCTCTGTAGAGTCCAGACTCCCCGACCCCACCCCGGGTTTGGGGGTGTCCCTGTGGCCCAGTAGTATCTCAGACCTGCTGGAGCCACACAGGCCACAGCTCCCGCCACGCAAGGCCCCCAGTATCGCTGAGGCGGGCCGTCCCCTGGCTCTGCTTCCAGTCAGCCTCCAGGTACCTCAGGCCCTAGTCTGGGAAGACCTCCCGGGCATAGGGAGCACACCCAGTCCTTGTCACCGTCAGCTGAGCCCTTTGCACATATGACCTCAGTGAGTCCCCACAGGCTCTGCCCCCAAGAAGGCCGGCCTGGGACCCTGTTCCACAGGAGGATGATGGGCTGGAGCCCAGGCTGACCCTTGGGGCTGCCCACCCCGTCACGTCCCTGAGCAACTCAAATGAGGGGAGTGTAGACCCCAGACAGACCTGCCAATGTGAGGGCGACTGTCCCCTTAGCTAGCAGAAACCCTTGCTGGGGGGCGGCTGCCTGACTGCGGGACGGGGGTGTCCACGCACGTGGGAAGGCCCTGCCCATAGGAATGTGGCCGGGTGGGGGCACCAGCGATGGCGCACAGGCCCGGGAGACGCACCCTCCACCGGCGGCGTGGGTGGGAGCTGCAGGTCGCTGGAGTCGGGCCCCGTGGAGGAGGCCTGGGAACACGCCCTGAGCATTTGCCCACAAACTGCCTCCCACACGCCGGGAGTGTGAGCGTGGGGCTCTTTACTTGAGAAAAACGTTTACGGCACCCGGATAACGCTTATGACTAAACAGAAGCAGAACGAGAGGCCGGGAGGTCGGTCCGTGGGGCCCACAGTGGAGGCCCAGCCCTGAGTTTTCAACATTTCGCATGAGTGGGAATTTGGGAACAAAGCCGCGTCCTTCTGTTTCCTCTGCCCTTTGTCACCACGGGGGAAACGCCGAGGCTCCTCCGAGTCTGTTGAATCCTTGAGCGATGCCTGAAACCAACTTTTCCTTCACTAAGCCCTCTTTATCATTCCCTTCTGAATTCACCCCCAAAAATAAAGGGAGAAAAGGAACTTCCCAAGTTGGTGAGCGTGGATGGGGCAGGAGTTCTCTTCAGTTCTTTGCTGTTTACTTCCCACCTAGATCAGATCTTAATCACAGCGCCCCAATTATCCGCACTGACATTTATCAAGGCCGGTCCTCCCTCGCCGCCGCGCCGGCCGGCAGCCTTTCTTCCTGCCCTCCCTCTCAATGGAAGTTAATTTCGAGGACATGATTTATCTTGCTGGGGCGCAGCGCAGAGGCGGCCCACCTTTTCAAAGGGCGGGCTGGGGAGTGAATTATCGCGGCGCTGTCCAGTGATTGGGTTCCGCGGGGAAGGAGAATAGGCAGCCCTGTGTCGTCTGATGCGGCGCTGGGCCTTTTCAGCCGCGAAGAAAAAAAGATTAGGCCTCTGACAGAGGGGCTGACAGGCGAGCCCAGGGCAGCAGACAAAAGGCCGGTACCTGAAAGCCGGCCTGCGCCCCCGCCCCAGGGGGCCTGCACCCCTGGCCCACGCCTCCTTTCGGTGAGCTGGGCTCCCCCAACCTTGCTCGGCGCCCTCGTTCTTCCTCCCCTTCCTCCTCCCCCTCTTCCTCTTCCCACCTCGTTCCCTCCCTTCTCCCCTCCCCCTCCCCCTCCTCCTTTGGTCGTCCCTCCTCCCTCCTCCGCCCTCCTCCCCCCTCCTCCCCACGGAAGTCCTCGTGGCACTGGGTCCACACAGGTGCCTGGCCTGGCTCTCCACCCCTTGACGAGTGTCCTGCCTCCCCGTGTGGACCCCCCCCAGCAGCACCGCCTTCAGGAGGGAGACTTGTCCACCCTGCCTCCCCCACTACCCGGCACAGGACCACACAGAGGCCGGTGCCACCCGCACCCCACTGAGGTGATGGCCAAGGGCAAACCCCTTTCCCTTCTCTCCAAGTCTCCCGGAGGCCTTGCTTGGCACAGGCAGGCTGTGACGTGGGCACAGGGGCCCAGCAGCAGCCAGGAAGGCCAGGGGCCGGGTGTGGATAGGGGCCTCAGGGGCCGCCCTGGGAATCCCTGCACCCCTGCACATGAGCCAGCATGGAGCTTCCCCCTCAGATTCCCCATCCCACACTCAGCAGGCTCAGGGCCCAGCAATTCCTCAAGACATCTGTGCCACGTCCTCACCAGCCCACCAAGCTCAGCTGGTACTGGCTCCCCCACCGTCTTGCCCAGACCTGGGCAATCTCTGGCCTCCTTCGATTTAGACCCATCCCCCACCCCGCCCCAGGGCCTCAGATGGCAAGGACCCAGCAACTGTTCTAATCCCAAAAGTGGCCCTGGCCCCAAGCATGTGCCCCTCACACGCGGCCTCCATCCCTCCCACGTTCCGTTAGACGGAGGCTGAGCCGGAACGTTCTTTCTAGGACCACAGGAAGCCCACGACTCAGAGATGCCGCGTCAGGACAGGAAAGCTCACACCAGGCTGATCTCGACACCCTAACGTTCTCCTTTAGATGACGATTTGCATGAATATTTGAGAAAACACCCACATTAGGTCCAACTTCAATCACTAAAATACGTTCTCCAGGACATGGGGGAGCCAGGGGTGCTGTGTCCCCACAGCCAGGACATGGGGGAGCCATGGGCACTGTGTCCCCACAGCCAGGACATGGGGGAGCCAGGAGTGCTGTGTCCCCACAGCCAGGACATGGGGGAGACAGGGGCACTGTGTCCCCACAGCCAGGACATGGGGGAGCCAGGAGTGCTGTGTCCCCACAGCCAGGACATGGGGGAGCCATGGGCACTGTGTCCCCACAGCCAGGACATGGGGGAGCCGTGGGCACTGTGTCCCCACAGCCAGGACATGGGGGAGCCGTGGGCACTGTGTCCCCACAGCCAGGACATGGGGGAGCCAGGAGTGCTGTGTCCCCACAGCCAGGACATGGGGGAGCCATGGGCACTGTGTCCCCACAGCCAGGACATGGGGGAGACAGGGGCACTGTGTCCCCACAGCCAGGACATGGGGGAGCCAGGAGTGCTGTGTCCCCACAGCCAGGACATGGGGGAGCCAGGAGTGCTGTGTCCCCACAGCCAGGACATGGGGGAGCCATGGGCACTGTGTCCCCACAGCCAGGACATGGGGGAGCTGCTCTTTGTGTCTGTGTCTGGAAAGGGGCAATGCCACCTGAGCCCATCTCCAACACAAATGAGCTTCCCTAAAAAATCACAGCAATCATTCGTCCAATCTCTCTATGGGCCATTCACATGGTATTTGGGGGGAAACTTGGCTTGAGACCCCGTGGTAGCTCCCAGACTCCTTTGCTCAAGCACACAGACGGGATGGAAATTCCCCAGCCGCACTCCCCGGGATGAACCTGATGCTTTCCTGGAGGAGTTCGGATTCTTGCCCAGATGCGAAGCCCAAAGGGCCGCTCAATTAGTCCTCAGCAGAAGCCCCAGTCTAATGGTTTGCGATGCTTCACTAGGGCCTCCCAGGACCATTTAACATTAGACAGTTATTAAAAGGCAGTTGACTTCTGGGATCGGTGGGGAGGAATCACTTTAGTGTCTGTTTAGGGAGCTAGCCTGATTGTCTGCAGGAGGAGGGAGAGCAGCCTGCATCCCGGGGGCTTCGCAGATGGGGATGCAGCTGCCTCCCCAGGCTGGTGCTGCCCCTTGGTGAAGGGTAAAGTCATCATAGTGATAATAATACTGAATACAAGCTAGAATCCACAGCATTCGGTCCAGTCGAAGGAGCTGCTGGCAGCTCACCACCTGCAAAATGTGGACCAGATCAGTGCATTTAGCCCCAAGACAAGGAAAACCTGAGATGCAGGAAGAAGGTGAAGGACCCCAGCGCCTTTAGGGTACTACACAGCACACAGCTGTTTTTCAAAATATGTGATTTTGTTTAACATGATTATTATCATTATCATTTAGATGGAGTCTTGCTCTGTCACCCCGGCTGGAGTGCAGTGGTGAGATCTAGGCTCACTGGAACCTCCACCTCCCAAGTTCAAGCAATTCTCATACCTCAGCCTCCTAAGTAGCTGGAATTAGAAGCACCCACTACCACGCCCAGCTTATTTTTGTATTTTTTTTTTTAGTAGAGATGGGGTTTCACCATGTTGGCCACGCTGTTTTACATTATTTTTTAAAATTTGCCAGCACCCTTTGGGACAATCTGTTGGCATCCTGAGCACCAAGGAACCACTGCCTCTGAAGATCCTGCTCAGACAGTCTCCTCCTGGTGGGATAGGAAGGGAACAGACATCTGGCACCAGCTCCCAGCTCAGGGCCACCTGGCCCTCTCAACATGCTTTGACCTGGAGCAGCTGCCCAGGGGCACCATCTCTCTGTGCCCTGGTTTCCTCCACCCTTGCTAAAACAGAGGTCAGCACCTGGCAGGGTGCCCATCCCTAGCACATGGCAATCACTCCAATAACTGTGTCAGGCATTATAGCATTGCCCAGGCATAGACCAACTGATGATTGGGAAGAGATGGGAAACCCAGAGACAGACCCTCACTGGGACAGAACTTTGACTGTCACACAGGTAATATTGCAGGTTACTTGGTAACATTTCAAATACCAGAGATGAATACGTCCCCTACATAGACCAGGCTGGGATGGTGCTTACCCATCAGCTGCATGAAGGAAAAGTGAGATCCCTACCTCACACCATAACATAAAAATTCACTATCAGTGGGTTGAAGGGCTTCATGATGGAAAGTAAAACTTCACAAAAGAATTCAAGGAGAATGTGGATTCAGAATACGGAATGATTTATTTCTAAAGAAAGCAAAAGGACTAAGGACAGAGGGCAAGACCGATGGTCCCTTGCTAGACGTGCTCTCCCCATCCTACGAATATAAGATTTCACACTCTGTGCTGTGGCCACATCTCCCAGGCTGTGAAATTGAAATAAGAGCTCCCAACTCAAGGTCCAGCTGGAGAAAGGAATCAGTTTGAATGTCCCAGGGCTACTGCTGCCTTGCTGTTCCCTGACAATGCAACCCCGCTCCCAGGCAGGGGCCACGTGGCATTTAGCTTAGGACAGCCCAGGAAAGCCAGGCCCCAGGCTAGACACATGGCATGGCCATCCAGGGCCAGAGCTTGGCTGGCAGCTGCCTGAACAAGGCCTGGAGCAGGGAGTGAGTGGGGCTGCCTGGGGCCAGGGCCAGCACTATGGGGAGGCGATTGGGATTTGGCCAGCAGAGGTCCCAAGGAACGTGTGTGTCTCTCACAAGGAAAGGTGGTTTTGAGGCACTGGTCCAGCAGGGAGGACAAAACGGAATGGAAATCCAACCAGGATGCCTTCCGTGATGATTGTGACACCTTCACGGGGTTTAGCACAAACGCCTGCCATCAGAGAAATGGGTTGAGACAGAGAAGTTAAGCGGCAGCCATCCTGGAATGAGGTTGGCGGTAAGGAGACCCGCAGGCTCCCTGTGGAGCATTAAGTGACATATACTTAAAGGATTGCTCTATTTACTTTAGAATTAGTTGTGCAGACTGACACCAAGGAACTGCTGGCTTCCAAATCCCGAGCCCGGTAATCCCTCCCTAAGCCTCACACGCTAAACCACCTGGGCGCAAAATCAATGGCTCTCCTGGACCAGCCAGCACTGCAGAACCACCTGCTCCCAGCTCTGCCTCAGCCCAAAAGCCTCTCTGAGCCACAGCCGTCCGGAATCCACCAGACTGGTCCCCAAGACCAGCAGTGTGGGGACACAGGCAGGGTGAGGTTCAAGGTGAGCAGCTTTGCTCTTGGAGACACTTGGCTCTGGGAGATGGCAGCCCTGCTTCCTGGGCCCTCGGCTTCCTCCCCTGAGCCCAGAGCAGCAGCGGACGGCAACATTCCTGGGCACCTACCAGCCCCACCCTGATGAGATATGAGCTGCCCCTGCTGGGTTTAATCCCAGGACATCTGGCCCTAGGGCCTGGCCGCTGGCCATGCTGCCATCCTGGCTTCTGGTGGAGCAGTGGAGAGAAAGGCTGGCCCCCCTCCTTCCAGCCGGCTGGGTGGTAGGGCTCCGTTGACCCAGGGGCAGTTGTCATCAGGCCACATCTGCCCGCTAGAGAACAGGTGCCACTACTCAGTCACCAGGGCCAGCCCTATCAGCCCTGTGGGCACAGCCTTCTGCCCTTGCCCTCTGGTGCCAGCCCAGCAATGGGCAGCACTGCCTCACTGGTGCCACGTGGGCCCTCAGGCAGCCCTCCAGGATCTGCTCCTCCCCACATTGGCCTGGCTAAAGGCCACCACTGGTCTGGGTACTCGGGACAGAAATCTGGGGGTACCTTCCCTTTCCCAAGCCCCACATGTAATCCATTGCCAGTTCCTGCCAGCTCCACCACCCAGCGCGCCCACACCCCCCTGCCCATCCCCCACCTTGTCAAGGCTTGGCCCAGTGACCACTTCCCAGGCCCTGGCGGGAGCCCCCTCCCTACCTCCACCCAGGTACCCACTGTGTGAGCTGGGCAAAACCATTCACCTCACGCCGGCCCATGGGCCCCTGGGCCACTTCTTACCCTCCAGGCCCCTCAGGCCCCGGCGGAGCCAGCACCCAGTCCTGAAGCACTAGGCTCTCACCACCCTCAGGCCCAGAACCCCGGCCCCTCTGCCCAGCGAGCTCCCTCCCTCCCGGCCTGTGTCTCTCCTTCTGCTTCCAGATGGGACACCCCTGTCGTATCCAAACAGCTGCCTGCAGGGTGTTCTCTGTGGGCCTGGCCACCTGCCCCTGGGGCTGGTCCACCTGGAGGACAAGCTTCCCCAGGGACTTCACCTGCACCCCGCCTGCCCTGCCAGGCCTCCATCCATCCACATGCGGTAGATGGGGATCTGGGCTGGCATCCCTTGAGGCCAAGGGCGAGATGGGCCCCAGCCTGGCCCCTTCTCAGCCCTGAGCCCTGCACCCAGGAAGCTTCGATGGGAAGCTGGGGCTGGAGGACAGGGCAGAGCTCTGGGGACACGTCCCACCCCCACCGACTAAGCCAGGAGCACAGGTTGGCCCTGGGGCGCACTGAGGACGGCCGTGGCAGATGGCTCTGGGTCACTCCTCCCTGGAAGACCCTCCGCAGCCGGCCTGGCCTGGCTGCCCTGGCCTCTCGCCCGTTTCCTGTCCTGTCTGGGGCGCCGCGGGGGAAGGGGCTTCAGGCAGCAGTGGCCTCTGCGAGCCCGGTTCTCAGGGCGGGAGGCGAGGCCGGCGCGGCGCTAATTAGCATGCTGCTTGTGGGCCGAGTTGGGAATGTAATTACTGCGGGAGGCAGAGCCTGCCCGAGGAATGCATTTTGAAGGTTACCATAGGAATCCGCGCTGGCCTATTCATCCCGCAATACTAATCACAGTCATGAGGAAGGGATTGGGGACAGCACTAGGCTCACATCTGAGGATATGCCCGGAACAAAGCGCACACTTGCTCCTTAACCCTTTGGGGTCCAGACGGGTGACCGTCCGAGAGGTCCCTTCCCTGCAGCCAGGCCCGGGCCTCAGGTGCAAGGCTGTGCTCTGGAAGAGCCTGCGGACTGGCCCCTGGCCCGTAGACGGTCCTGACCAGACCACGGGCCCACGCACAGCACCCTTCCACCTCTGGACCCACAGGGGAGAGGGCGCTGCAGTGCAGTCCGGGGCCTCTGCTCTGGGCCAGGTGCCTGGAGGAAGCTGGGTGCCAGAGCTGTGAGCAGGCTGTGCTGGCCCTCAAGGCTGGGCCCAGGGAGGCTGGCGGTCAGGACACTGGTTTCTCCAGGTCTAGGCCCGCAGGACACGGGGTGGGCAGCGAACGCTCCTGCTCCCCAGTGAGTAGCCCATGGCTGTTTCGGGGAGGGCTCGATACTTGAGGGGATGGCCCTGCCTTTCCTCCTGCCCAGGCACTCCTGACAGCTTCTTCCAGCACCTTCCCCCACAGCAAGTGCCTTCCAGCACCTTCCACTCCCCCAGCTCCTTCTAGCACTTTCCACCCCCCAAGCTCCTTCCAGCACCTTCCACCCCCCACCCCAGCTCCTTCTGGCACCTTCCAGCAAAGACAGCAGGTCCTCCCATGACCCCTGCTCCGGGACAGTCCACCCTGCCTCTTCCCCATGCGCTGAGGGACTGCCCTCGGAGGCCACCTCACCTCCGGGTGGCATTCACCACTCATGCATGTGTTCCGTGAGCTTTTGTGAAATGGCCACTGGGTGCCAGATGCCGCCAGGAGCCGGAGGAGCAAGAGAAGCACCCCTGACCTTCAGGGGTCACGTCTGTGGGCGGGGTGGCCACAGCCTAGGAACGCACAGCTAGGGCGGGTGAGGTGGGGAGCGGGGGGCTCCCAAGAAGACATCACCAGGGGTTTGTAGCCCGTAGGGGCCTGCCAGGGTGACGAGGTGGCCGCAGCTCTGAATGAAGGTGGCAGTAAGGGTGTGGGGAAAGGGCGGCGGCTCGCGCTCCTGCATGTGTGGGCAGGGCCCGCAGCACCAGCTCCCAGAACTTGGCGGCCACAGCTCCGCGGGTCTCACCTGGTGGGGGCTTGCTTATCTCTGAGCCCCTGTCCCTGGCTGGACTGAGGGCTTCCTGAGGGCTGGCTGGGGTGCCCACCCTTGTG
Source organism: Aotus nancymaae (assembly GCF_030222135.1). NCBI lineage: Eukaryota > Metazoa > Chordata > Mammalia > Primates > Aotidae > Aotus > Aotus nancymaae. Next base: position 278,220 of record NW_026988467.1, on the reverse strand, counting down.
AACGCTGGGGCAGACACTGCTGTGGGCTCCACCCGCTGGAGATGCTCAGCACGCTGCCCCTCCCGGGGCGGCCTCTGCCTGCTCACTGGAGCTTCTAGAACAGCAAGGCCCTGTGCACAGAGGCACCTGCCTTCCTGCCCCTCCCAGCTCCTTCTAGCACCTTCCAGTGAGGACAGCAGGTCCTGGGCTGCTTCTGCAAAGCCCTGACTTCCCTTCGGGAGGCTGCCTTCCGGGTCCCCACAGTGCCACCTGGGAGCCAGAGTCCTGAAAAGGCTGGAAGGGGGAGGGAACATGCTGGCTCCTGAGCCACACTGTTCTCATCAGACCTCGGGGGACCCTGTCTCCGTGGGACTTCGCCATTCACTGGCGGCCCAAGGAGCTGTGTGTTATCAACACGCCTTTACCCGGCCAAGGAGCAGTGACTTTGGTGGCGGCGGAGGAAGGCAATTTGTTTGTGAATTTTGCCCTTTGTTATGGAAAGCTGCTGGGTTTTAAAAAATTGTATAGGTTGGAACTGTTAACTCCCAGGGTAGTCCTGCGCTGCGGATGGGGAAGTTTGTGGATCCGCTTACTTATTTTTTTTAAAAACATACAGAATTGATGTTAAGTAGCCGTATGCAAATTCCCTGGGGCCTGTGGATTTTATTCTCTTGAAATCGTATTGAAAAGGCTCAACCCCACAAAAATGGGCAAGATTGTGCTCTCCAGAGCAGCCCTGATTTCCAGGGACGCCTCTCAGCTTTGAGGCCTCTCTTTAAGCTCGTGTGGTCGCTCGGAACGGTGCATGCATGCCAATTACAGAACTCTCATGCCCTCCTGCCCTGCACACCTGCTCAAGGAGATGCCCAGTGGCCTGGGCACCCCCACAGGTGTTTCTGCGCCATCCCTCAGGGCTGGCGTTTTTGGCGGTGACCTGGCTTATCGCTAACAGTGATGCCAAGAGACCCAGAACCAGAGCCACTGCCGGGCCTCATGGCATTGCCAGGAAGGGTGTTGGGTCCCCTCAAATTCACAGGGCAAAGCGCTGACCCCAGGAGCTCAGAATGTATTTGGAGAGACGGTCTTTAAAGAGGGTATGAAGCTGAAGGGAGGCCATTAGGACGAGCCCTGATCTGATAGGACGGCGGCCGCAGATGCAGAGGGATGAACACCTGAGGGTACAGGCAGAAGACAGAGCCCAGTAGGGGCCTCAGGAGCGACCAGCACCACGGGGACACTTGGTTTTGAGAAAACGAAGTCCTGCTGTCTAAGCTGCCCAGTCTGTGGTCCAAGGTACTTGGTTCCAGCTGCCCCAGCTCACCAGGACAGGTGCGGTGGTCAGAGGGACTGATGCCCATCTCTCCTGACACTGGGCCCACCGTGGCCCCAGGTTCAGTAGGATTACGGGAGGACCCTGTGAACCTATTCGCACCCCACACTGGGAGGAAGCTGACTTCCTGTGAATACCTCTGTGCACACAAAATCACATCTTCTAGTTTTAGGGAGAAGAAGGTGGAAATAACACATTCAGACTCACATCACCGGGTTGCTGGGTGGCCCTGAGGTTGGGCTGCTCTGACCTCCAAAGCGGTGGGGCTACCTCCCACCTGAGCATCTGCTCTGGAGGAGGAAGGGGAGGAGCCACATGTGGGGCAGGGAGCAGATGGTGTCAACCCATTCAGTCCCTTCTGCAGGGGCCCCAGCAGGCAGGTGGTTTTGCTCACTGAGAGTCTGGTAACACAAACAGGTCTCCTTGTTCGAGCAATGGTTTGGGTTCTTCAGAGGAGCAGCTGGAGATGGCTGCAAAGCCAGAAAGGGCCACAGAAGCATATTAAAGCCGGCCATGCGGGCAAACTTCAGGAACCGTGCAGAAAACCCCCCAGAGCACTTCCCCAAATGCCCAGAGACGAAAATGGAGGGCGCCACAGATCCAACCGTCCAGGCCGCGATGCCGGAGGGGTCCCACCCGCTGGTCAGGGATGGGGATGGGGTTCTGATTCACAGCTGAAGCTTTCAGCTAAGATCCACCAGCCGGCCCCACCCAGAACGACCCAGAGGTGGCTTCCTGTGAGAGGCTTGATTCCGGGCCTCCATGCTGGGTCACTGCTGTAGCAGTCTGGCCTGAGCTGAGAGGCCCCAGAGAAACCAGAGGCGACAGCTAGGAGGTGGCGGGTGCTGGCGAGCCCTCCCCCACCGAGTCCCCTCGCATCCCCGCTGGGAGGCCTGGCTGGCGGCGCCGGCTCCACGTGACTCCCTGTGTGGCCTGGACTTGCTGCATACCCTCTCTGAGCTTTGGGCTCTCCACTGTGAAATGGGGCTCCCGGGAGCATTGAACGAGGCTGCGTGGGACGTTGCTGTGGCCGGGTGTCCTCCCCAGCTCGGCCTTCATTGCTTTTGTGAATTAGGACCCCACACAAGGTCGGGTTAGAAAGAAGTCCTGTTGCTGAGCGTGCTGAAAAACCGCCGTGTAAACTTCCTTGAAGCGGCTGTGCTGTCGGAGGCCCCCAGGCACAGACTGTGTCCCCGCCCAGGGCTCCAGCACTAGGTCCGGCTGGAATTGGGGGTCTCAGGGGTCGGGGACAGGAATGGGTGGCTTTCCCAGTCTTGCTCTAACATGGACATCACCATGCATAGAAAGTTGTGGATCACTCATGCTGAGCTGGGCTGGCATTGCTTCTCATCCTCAAGCTGCCCTGAGGGTGTGTGCCATCCTTACCCGCTCCTGGCTGGCCCTCTGACCTTGCCAACTTCCGTTCCCTCACTTGGTGGCTTTGGCGCTGCCAGGCCCGGAGCAAAGACCCCCACGGGTCCTCCAGCTCCACCACACGCAGTGCCCAGGGAGCAGACAGACAGAGCCCAGGCCGAGCGTGCCCTCCTGTGCCAGGATCCTGTGGCCTCTCTAGGCCCCGTGTGCCCTTCCCTGACAGCCGCCGCTCCCCAGACTGTCCCAGAGGTGCTGGGACGTCCGCTCACGCTGGTGGTGCGACCGCCCATTCAGGACAGATAAGCCCCTTTAGAAAACGAGGGGGAATTTAATTCAGTGCCTGAGTGACAGCGCGAAGATTTATCCCCTGGCCAGACAATACGGCCCTGGGGCTTTAATCTCCCCGAAACAATGTGCTGCCTCTCGGCCTCATCTCAGGCTTTTCCCACGATGGCTGGTGATTAGCCGAGGTGCGTTGGATGGGAGCCACTATCTCTCGGGAAGAGTGTTTGCTCGGCCGCCGGGGCCAGCGGGAGGAGGAGCAGGAGGATTGCTGAGCTCATCGTGGCCAAGTCTGTTCCCCAGACCAAGGGGGCACAGCGAGGAGGCTTCCTGAGAGGTCCTGTGGTGCCAGCGGGCGAGATGGGGACATGCCTGGGGCCCCGCAGCCTCTGCTCCCCCTGAGGGTATCCCCCACGAGGGAGTGGCCCCTGTCCTCAGCTGGACACCTGCCCCCACCAATGCCCCCTCCTCGGGCCCCTGGACAGAATGTCAGGCAGCAGCCACGTGACAGAGTGCCACCCGTCACCCTGAGCAAGCTCCTCCCTGGGGGCTTTGGCACAGCCGTCGCGGGTACTTGTGGCACCTCCCCTTCCGGGGCCACGTTTACCTCTCACCCTCCACTCTCACGGCCCCACAGCTGGATCTGGCTGTGCCGAGTCAGCTCAGGTCCTCCTGCCCCACCTGCGCTGCCACCCCACAGGACACACAAGCCCTCACAGGGCGTGCGTGGATGCATTTATCTTCCTCACCGGAACCTCACCCAGGGCAGCCTCCTCCCCGGGTAACGTGGCTGAATCTGTTTTCCTCATGGGAACTGCACCCAGGCACCCTCCTCCCTGGACAAACAGGGCACATGGTGGGGGCGCTCCAGCAGCGGCGGCAGACACCCTTGGGAACTGGGGGTGCTTGGGAGGATCCTGGGTTCTGCCTGGAGATCGCTTCTCCAGGCCTGTGGGATGCCTCGGGAAGCCCTGTCCACTGAGGGCTGGGAGCGGAGGTTCTGCAGGGGCTCCACAGAGAACACTTCACCTGCCCCGGAGGCCAGCCATCACATCCTAAAGACCCATCCCTGGCCCAGGCCACCACCCACGGCCAGGGCTGGTCACTGGAAGAGGGGACCCCGTAGAGGACGTGGAGACAGAAGCTACAGCAGCGGGAAGTCACTCTGCATTTTATGACGACCGAACGGGTCCGGGATGTGGGGCTGCTGCTACAGGCGTCCATCTGCCTGTTCCCAGGAGAGTGAGCGGGGGGCCACGTCACAGAGCGGGCAGGGGCAAGCCCTGCTCCTGTCCCCACCTCTCTAGCCAGGGAGGAAGACCAAAGGCCCCGGGGGAGGGCAGGCCCTTCCTTCCCACAGATGCCAGGGGACAGCCACCTGTTGGAGACCCGCAGGGCCATGCCAGGCTGCCCCACAGCCCGTGAGGACAGGGTTTACAGGAGGAGCGGGCATCCTCTAAGGCTGCCTCGCCTGGGCTCCCCAGCCCAGTGGCCTCAATCTCACAGGTGGCTCCTGGGGGCAGCCTGTGCTTGCCACCCGACCCCGATCCCTGAGAGTTTGTGACAGCCTCCAGGTCCTCTGTAACTGAGCTAGAAGTAGGTGGAGAAGGAGAGGGCCCCACCTGACCCCCTCCCCATGGCCAGTCACTCTTCAGCGCCTTCATTTCCCTCCATGCAGAGGGACACCGGGAGTTTTTTCTCTTAAACGATCTCTGACGCACATCTGACGTGCCTGCCACAGCAGCCCTGTGGGTGACCCCGGTCACAGTGGTGAGCCTGCCCCCGGGTTCCTAGTGAGCCCATGCTTGTCTCTGTGCCTCTCTACACTCAGTGGGTGCTGGCGGGCCTGGGGTCGGGGAGCACCTCGCTCTGTGATGTGCCCGGAATGTTTCTGAGCACCCCAAATCATCCACAGCCCAGCACCAGCCAGTCCCCAGGAACGGCCTACAGGACGCCAGGAACCTTGCCCCCCACCGGCCTTGGCTAATGCTCAGCTAGTCCTTTACCAATGACGTGGGGACCCTGTGCCAAGCATCCGGGGTTCCGTGGCCTCTGTGAGGCTGGTTATTGGCGAAGCTGAAGCCGCACATGACTGTGTGCACGGTTCTCCCGGGCACTTAGCCCTGGGCGGTGGGCGGCACTGTCTGTATGCCACCGTGAGTTCTGAGCAGTTTGGGGACTCATTCAGGGGTCCCTCAGTGGGAGGCGGTGGAGCCAGGGTTAGAACTGGTTGGTCAGACGCCCCGTCCACAGCTGAAGAGCTGACCGAGCTGCCCCCACCCTGCGCCCAGCACCCAGGGGCCAAGAGCGGAGCCCCTGGGAAGTTGATTTGGGAGTCCCCGTTGCAAGCAGCCTGGATTCCCAGAGAAGCTTGCCTCTCAGTGCTCCCTCTGTGCTCCCACCCCCACCCCCCACCATCCTGGGTCCCCTTGACAGGGCTCGTAGGAGTGGGTGGGCCTGACCCTCCTCCTCAGCCGGGGCTGGGCCAGTTCCTTTTCTCGCCCCACTCAGTGAGGCCGCTCAGCCAGTCAACGGGTCCTTAGTGGGGAGATGGAGGTGGCACCACAGATGGGACACAGCCCGGCCTGCAGGACCACGCGGCTGGTAGCTAAGGCCAGCGGGTGTGCAGTACCAGGGCTGGGGCAGCAAAAGGGCATCAGAGAGAAGCCCCCTGGCCTGCCCAGGAGACTGAAAACCCCCTGTTCCTCTAAACTAACAGCACCCCTTGTAGACCTCAGGAGAAGCAGTTCATCCCCAAGAGAAACTAAGGCATTTTAGAAGGCAGGGGTCCAGCACCACGGCCACGCTCCCCAGGGCACCCCGCTTTTGCGGCTCTGCCTGGGGTCTCGAATCCCGGGGCGGCCAGGCCCTGGGTCGGACCTTCACCCCAGGGAAACCTTTCTGGTTTGGGGGCATCCTTCTGCCTAGCTGGATGAGAGTCTGGGGAAGGCCCCTGGGTGGAGGTGTGAGTCGGGAAGGCCCCTGGGTGGAGGGGTGAGTGGGGAAGGCCCCTGGGTGGAGGGGTGAGTGGGGAAGGCCCCTGGGTGGAGGGGTGAGTGGGGAAGGCCCCTGGGTGGAGGGGTGAGTGGGGAAGGCCCCTGGGTAGAGGGGTGAGTGGGGAAGGCCCCTGGGTGGAGGGGTGAGTGGGGAAGGCCCCTGGGTGGAGGGGTGAGTGGGGAAGACGAGTGGGTCCCTGGGCCTTTCTCGACTAGCGGGCCCCACCACCAGCCCGTGGGTCCACAGCCCCCGGAGGGCAGCGAGGGTGACCTCACCCAAGAGGTGACACCTCAGGTGCAGGAAGCAGGGAGCAGGCCCCGAGGAAACCCGCTGAGCTGAGGCTGGGGCAGGGCACAGCCTAGGAGAAGAATTTTCCAGACCCAGGGTCTCCAGCCTTGTTCGGGGAACCGAATCCAGCCCCATGACCCTGGAGGGACTCACAGGACACTTGTCTGGGAGCCGCTCTCCCGAAGAGGGTCCTGCACAGCTCAGCAAAGGCCCAGCCCCCAGCACATTCACAGGAGGCCTCAGTGCCCTTCACAGGCTGGGAAGGACTCGCACCAGAGCCGGCAAGGAGGGAGAGAGGCAGAAGCAGTTTCCGGCCCTGCCAGAGGAGCACAGCTGGACACCCGGACTGTTGCAGACAGGGGCTGTGCCTCAGGTCACAGGATGGGACAGAGAAGCAGGGACCGGTGGGGGCAGCCGGCATGGCAGCATGTCTGTCTCCCGAGTCTTTCCTGTACCCTGCGCCTCCTCCAGCCCAGGGACGTCTGTGGCACCTGCCCTCGATCCTTCGTGGCCCCCACTGGGGTCTCTACATGAGGCCAAGCAGGAGGAGCTGCCTCCTACCCCCTCGCACCTGGCTTCTGGAGAGGAGCCTTCCCAGGCCTCGGGGAGACCCCGTGGCCGCTCCGTCTCTGCCTCCCTCCAGAACGGCGGAAGAGTAGCTGCTGAGGCCAAGACCCCCAGAGGGGCTGTGGGGTGGGAATCTCTGGGCTGGAGATGGGAGGGCAGGGCCAGGAGGGGTCACTGGAAGTAGGAGTGGAGAAGAAGGCATTTTTAAGTTCATCACTTGTGTGATGTCGGCTGGTGCCAGCTTCTGGCTTCTATGGAAAGAGGGGACCCTGACAGCACCTGCAATGGTTCCCCTGCGGGAGACGCCGGGTCAGGGCACAGGGGCGGCGGCCTGGACGCTGTAATCATGCTGAGCGACTCTGCTTACAGTGGCCCAGAATGTGCTGGGCACCCCTGGCCCTTTGGAGACGTGGCCTTCGGCAGCCCTGCCAGGCAGATGTCAGCATGTCCTCTCTGTACTGGGAGAAATTGGTAAATCTGTCCAAGGCAGGTCACACGGACAGCAGATGACCCGTCAGAGACCAGAGCTTTTCAGACGCAGCTGAACCTCATGCAGCTGGGGGCGGAGAGTGTCTCCCCAGCTCTGCCCCTAACCTTGCCCATGACCTTGGCTACAAGAGCAGCTTCTCGGCACCGCTTTCCCTAGAATCCCCACCGGGAAATGCGCCGTCTGACCCAGCCCCGGCCAAAGGGTCCCCCAGGAGCACACGCACCCCACACACCCATGGCTGCGGCAGGGGGCCCCAGAGGGAGCTGAGATTCTACAGGAATGCCTGGGAGAGGAGGGGCGCAGAGAGCAGCCTTGGCGTGGTTTTAAAAGGGCACAGAATCACCTGCTTGGTTCCACGGGTGGCCTCTTCCTAGAAGCCACAGCACTGTCTCACCTGGTGGTGGATGGAAGCCGCCCAGGCTCCCGTCCTGGCACAAGGAAAGATGGGCACTGGGGAAACTGAGGAAGATGGGGGCCACAGCACACCCCCTCCGAACGGCCCACTCACCATCCACCCCTGCTCTGGAAGCCTCGGAGGGCTCAACAGCCCTGGGACGGGGCCGTCTTCCTCGCTGGTCCAGGGACAGGAGAGGGAGTCCCTGTCGTCCCGCTCTCACGACCTTTCGAAGCACAGGCAGCAAGGTGCTGTGGGAGGGAAGGTGCCCGCCAGCAAAAGAGGAAGAGGCCAGGCACAGAGGGGAAGCTCGGGGGTGACAAGTGGTTTCCAGCCTCAGCCACGAGGCGTGGACTCGAAACACAGACCCTCTCCCTCAGTGCTCAGGCCCGGCTGCCTCTCCTCCCGTGACCCCATTCCTTCCCCCACGGCTCCAACTCGGCCAAGGGAGAGCGTGGACACGGGACGGCACACAGAGGCTCCTGGGGTACCCGTGGGTGGGAGGCGTGAGGAAGGGTGTGTGGGGCTCTGGGGCTGGAGAGGACTGGACCGCGAGGAGGCTGCCTCGGGGGAACTGCCGTGAGCAGGGAGATTTGAGAACCCAGGGAGAGGCAGGAGAAACAGGAGCAGGAAAGCCAGGTCCTGCCCACCTGGGGGTTCTGAGTGCCGGAGCCTTCCTGGGGTCCAGGACATTCCAAGCATGGGGTGCACACCCTGCACCCCAAATAGACAAGCAGCAGGGCACTGGGGGTGACAGGCAGCAGGACGGTGCAGGGCAAGTCCCGAGGGCTTTGTGGGGTGTCCCAGCCAGGGCCCACCAAGCCGTTTGGAGGAGGGGAGACAGGGAAGGAGAGAGTGTGAGCGTCCACCGGCCCCAGGCCCCTCTCACATGCCGAGGGGGCCTCATCCACGCTGCAGGCAGAGGCCACCCCCTGTGCCTGAGGACCCACACAGCGAGCTATGACATGAGGCTCCCTGGAGTACCCCAAGCAGCCCCCCAGGGCATTCCAAGGGTCAGATGGACCCCCACATACATCATCCCTGACTCCACAGAATCGTCTCCCACACTGACCCCTGACCCCCTCAAACCTTCCCTCCTGGTCGGGGCCAGAGGCAGCCCTCAGCATAAACCATGTGGCCATGTCTTAGGGGTGCCCGTGTCCCCAGGGTGTCTGGAGGAGGAGACTGTCCTGTCAACCCCGCAAATTGTGGAAGCCGAGTCCAGGGGCACCAGGCAAGACCAGCAGCCCAGTCGGCCCCCATCCGTCCCCTCCAGTCCTTGGTCTCGCCCGGAAACAGCTACACAGGGCTGTGCTCCAGACCCTGTGGGTTCTCGCCTTAGGAGTGTCCCCCAGCCCAGGAGGGGGACACCACTGTCCATATGACCCGTGAGGGCAGGCCTGAGCCCAGGACATCTGACACCCCAGCGGCACACGGCACCCCACCCAGAACCACTGGAGATACACCGCACTGTTAGCTACACCACTTTCTCTGCAGCCCTCTTCCAAGCTGCCTCCCGGGACAGCCCTGAGCCACCTCAACGCAGCCGCGGGGCTGCAGGAGGAGGCCTGGTCACCAGGTGCCAGCGTGGTTTGGGCTGGCGGTCGGGAAGGCAGGGCTCCAGGCCGGCTTTTCATGCACTGAGCTGGAGAGGGGCCTTCTCAGCACAGGCAAGTGGGCAGGGCCCTGGGAGACCCCTGGCTGCTGGCCTGGGCCAGGGCCTGTCAGGACAAGCCACGGGACCCTGGGCCATCATCTCCCCAGGCGGGGAGTAGGCCAGAGCAGCAGAGCCATGCCCTCCTGCTGGCTTCATCTCGCCCAGCACCGGCAGGCAATGCCCCCACGCGGCTGCACGAAGTTCTCGGTCACCAGCACCAGGGGGTCCAGGCTCTGTGGCTCCATCCACATCGGAGAAGACCAGGAAGGAAAACCCACCTGGCACTCCTGCAGACCCCCTCCTTCCCACCGGAGTCCCGCGGTGACCGCAGCGGGGACAAGGCCCCGCCTTCCCAGCTGCAGTGCATCCAGGGAGGCCAGGAAGCACCCCAGGTTCTCGCTCATTTAAGCAGGAACGGCGCAGCCACTGACACTCCCTGCCACCCGGTGCTCAGGGGACGCCTGCGTGTTCTGCGAAACAAGTCTGTTCATACCAATAAGCAAAGTGTGCTCCTGGTCATCAGCGTGGAAGTCACCTTCTCATCACAGCTCACCAGGGCCCAGCAAAAGTGACAGCCAGGCCTCACAGCATCCCGGCCGTGGCTCGGAACCTGCCGGGGGCTGAGAAGGCCAGCCACGGCTGCACTCCTGTGCCCAAACTGCCCTCCAACCGACCGGATCCTGATGCCAAGCTAATGGCTGCCAGGCCGGCATGAGCAGGCCTGAGACGGGCTGGGGCCGGTGGCCAGCACGGACCTTGGGGCCCACGTCTCTGCAGGGTAACGTGGCTGTATTAACTCAAGTTTACTTTTAAGTCATTCAACTCTGACAATTCCGTGGCCACCGAGGGGTGCTCAGGAGCCACACGGGAGCTGTGGAGGCAGGATGGGGACAGCGGGTGCCTGCCGCCCGGGCACCCCCACGCCACCTGCCACCCGTCTCTTCCACAGCTCTAGGCCTTGGCGGCGAGCGTTCCCCTTCTCCTCCCCAGCTCTGTCCTGCGTGCCCCGGCCTGCCTCCTGCCCTGCACACTCAGGTGTTCGTTTCTGGGTCACCAGCAGCCACAGACCACACCGGCTGCGGCCACCACTTTCCCCAGACCACACTGCTGGCCGGCGTCGCCACTTCTGCTTACACTTCCTGAAACCCGGCAGCCTGACCACAGAATCACAGGAGCCCACGCACACGTGGCAACTTCTAAAACATTCTCTGGCCTCAGGGAAATTTGCCAGGAACTCCTTCCTTGTCTCACCTGCTCTCCGCTCAGGCGGGTTGGGGTGCACAGGCCTGGCCCACAGACCCGGCACGCTCCCCATCCTTCCCTGCACTTTGGGGCTGGGCCACAACAGCCATTCCTCAGCCAGGTGGGAGCGGGCGTCTGCCCTGAGCTCTGGCAGGCTAGCCTCACGCGGTCCATGCTCCACTGTGGGGGTCCCTCTCTGCCCAGTTTTCACCCCTTTCCTAGGGCTGGCTCCTCCTCACCATGACCACAGCATGCAGCCTCCGAGAACTCCTGTGAACCCCACAATCTAACGGGCCCCCTGGCACTGCGCATGACCAGGCACACAGTGGAGACGCTGGGGGTCTCGGGGCGCCCAGAGGCAGAGAGCACACGACCTGCTGCATCGGGCTCTCGTTCCCCACTTGATTCCAGTGCCCCCAAACTCTGAGAAACAGTCAGTTGATTCTGGAGAGGGACTCATGGGCAGATGGCTTCTGACTGAGCCTCAACTGCTCCCCAGCCTGACTGTGCAGAAGTGTGGAGGCCACTGGGCATCTGCCCTGGTGCTTCCAAACCCCAGTGCTGGACAGTACCAGGCTCAGCCTGGAGCCTGGGGCATGGCGCTCGCCTGGCCTCTGTCCGGACATGGAGCTCGGCTGGGCTATGCTCTGACACTGGGCTAGCCTGGGCTGTCTCTGAAATAGGGGTGGGCTGGGCTCTCCTAACATCAGCCAGCTTGGGCCCTTCAAGAGATTTGGGTGAGGAAAACAGTGTGAAGGGGTGAGAATTCCTCTTCTCACCACTTCTCACTTCTCAGGCAGGTCAGGAGAAGCGGTCAGCTCGGGGAAGTCTCTGTTGAGGGCGGTCAGCCAGGGCCAGCCCCACGTTTCCTGGCTATACAGGAGCCGGACGGTGACTCCAGGGTGGGCCACCGCCTCTGTCCCTGCAGCAGGGCCCACTTGGCCAGAGGCAGCTGCCCCAACTGCCCTCTTGCTCTGCCTATGTCAGAGTTGTGGAAAGGGGCCACAGCTACAAATCTTCCCCTTCACCCCTGGGGTTAGATTTTGCCTTGAGACTTCATGGCCCCCCCGAGACAGTCCCTGACCCCAGCCCCAGCCCAGGTTGCCACCCTGGAGCTGCTGGAAGACCCCAAAGCACACCAGCTCCCAGCTTGTGGTTCAGAGCCCAGACGGTGGGGCGCCCAGCCAGAGGGAAGAGGCTTCCCACACCCAGGCGGCACCCAGCACGAGGCTGTGCAGACCAGGCTGTGCCGCCCCGCCGCCCGATGGTTTTCAGGGTGCGCCTCCCACTCATTTCCCACGTGCTGACCAGAAATGGCAAGCGTTGGATGTAACGTTTTCTCACTAAATGATACATTTTGCACCGGAAGTGAAAAGACAGCTCCCAGCGTGTGCAACGTCACCATGTCCCGGTCCTGAGACCTCCGTGCTGGGGGCACTCAGTGCCTGCAGGGCACGGTCACTTGTGAGGAGAAGTCTTTACGGAAGAGCAGTGGGGCAGGACTGGGTGCCTGTGCCCTGGTGGCCGACATCTCGGGAGCACACAGTAGCCTCCTCCTCCGCCTCATGAACAGCAGCCCTCGTGCCTGGCACCTCCCTGCAGAACCGCCTCTCCGAGTCCCTGGGGTTGGGCACCGCTGTGGAGTCATACCCTGACACCCACTGCTCGGGGCCTTGGGCGCAGTCACAGTGCTCTCTGAGCCTGGTGTCCGTGTCTACGAGCAGGCGACACCATGAGCAGCACCCTGCCTGGTCCACCCTTGTCCGCAGCTGGCTCCAACGTGCCCTCTACAAGGGGAACCATATCCCCTCCCACGAAGCCGTCCTGGGGCTAACGCGACCCTCCCAAACCCAGCAGCCCTCACAGCCCCATTGATTTTCCTGGCAGGTTCTACGATGTCAATTATCTCGCATCTGACCGCTTGCCATCTGTCCATCACCCCGGTTAGAGGGCGACCCTCTGGGGACAGGCCCTTTCTGTCCAGGCTGGCTCCTAACCCGGTCTCTGGGGCTCACAGAGTTGGGGTGAGTGGGGGCCCCTCCATCCACCTGAGTCCACTGGGAGCAGCTGGCTCCACCCGGGGCTGTGGGGTGATCATGGAAGGTCAGCACAGCTGCCATAGGGGTGGGTGAGGCACCTGCGGCCCTGCCCAGGGCCTCCTGGAGCCTCTCTCTGTGGGCAGAGGTGCCCTCCGCCGCAAGGACCCTCGCCTCCCTCAGACTCTCCCACGGGAACAAGGAGTGCGTGGGGAAATGTGGCACCGAGGCGGGTGGGAGAGGAGCCGGGACAAGGAGTGGGTGCGGCCCAGCCCCGGCCCTTCTCACAGGCTCCCCCTGCACCTGAGCCCCTCTGAAAAGCTGAGTGTTACCAACCTGTGCATTGCCGGGAAGATGGGCCTCGTCTCGGGGTGGACCTGGCAGCACTCGCTTGAGTCAAGTCTAGCACTGGCGCCATCTCAGGGTGACCTCCACTCCCAACCGGCCTCTCCCTGGGCCTCAGTTTCCCCATCCACACACCCTGGATTTCAGAAAGCCTGTCTGGCTCAGACAGGTCACGTCTGATGGAAGCGCCCGTGCGGCTCAAGCTGCTGTTGGGACGGGACTGGGTCTCCCCGTCGGCGGCCATGACTGTCTTTCTTCGGTACAGGGTTTGGTCTCCCCATCAGAGGTCATGATACCCTTTCCACGGGACGGGACTCGACCTCCCGGTTACGCTCGTCACGCTGTTTCCACGGGACGGGACTCGACCTCCCGGTTACGCTCGTCACGCTGTTTCCACGGGACGGGACTCGACCTCCCGGTTACGCTCGTCACTCTGTTTCCACGGGACAGGACTCGACCCCCCGGTCACGCTCACTACTCTGTTTCCACGGGACAGGACTGGGTCTTTCCGTCCGCGGTCATCGCTGTCTTTCCACTTGTGACTCCTCATGGCGCCTTGGCATTTGGCGGAGAAGAAGCCCTCGTCCTGAGCCAGAGCTCGGGGTTTCAGGGAGAGTTTGCAGCTGCGGTCTCCGGGTAGACTTGAGGGGAGCGACATGACTTCCTGAGCCAGACCCCGAGCTCTGCACACTGGCTAAGCCCTCCCTTCCTCTCCACAGCGAATCTATGCATAAAGGACGGGCTGCCTGGCGGCCACTGCAGACATGTGCCCCCTGAAATGCCCCAGCCTGGCAAGCTCGGGAGCTGGGGGCTGGTGGGAGAGGCCGTCAAGGCTCCTCACAGAACACACACAAGGACAGCTGGCCCTGTGCACCCCGAAGCAGGTCCTGGAGATGCTGCTTTCGTCTGGGAGCCTGAGGGTCCCGTCTCCCCACCCTGCAGGAGTGCCAGCTGCTGCTTCTGGGAACCTACATTAGAAGCCTGGCATGATCTTCAGGAGCCGGTGCCTCGGCAAAGACCTGGCCCCTTTCAATCTGAGCTCAGGCGGTGATGCAGCCAAGTTCAAAGTCGGAGGCACTGGGGCTCTGACGGGACCTGTTGGTGTCAGGCTGGGGCACAGCCCAGCTGTGCGGCTGGGTCTGCCCAGGGACAGAGTCAGGCGAGAAGGCACCCAATCCACCTCCCTGCAAGACCCATCCCGGGAGAGGGCACAGGGAGCCCAGCCTTTGCTTCAATTTGGGTGAAAATGGCCTGAGGAATGTCCATGTTTCATGGGTGACCTCAGGAGAGCCAGATGCCCAGCCTGTGGGACCAGCCCCAGCTGTGTGCAGAGGCTCGGAGGAGCTCCAGCAGGCCTGCCGGACGGCGGCCGCCACCCCCCACCCAGCCTCAGGGGCACCTGGCGCTTCTCACGGGGCCAGCTCCAGCACCCGAGTCTCCCAGCTGGACGCCTCGGAAGTGGACGGCAGCTCCTCGGGAAAGCGGCAGCCTTGGTGTCACACCCCGTCTGCTGGACAGTCCCAGGCCAGGTCTGGACGCTCCATGTCCTGTTGGGGAGCAGCCCCGCGGTGGCATTTGGGGGGCATCTGGGCGTCAAGAAGCTTGCTGGCAATCTCTTCTCCAGCCCCCATGTCACGTATGAGCACACAGGCCCACCCTACCTTTGAACGGCAGTTAACTTTGCGGGGGTTGTATCTCATTTGCCGGGTGAAGCTATGAGCAAGTACGAGGCTGGAACGGAGCTTCTTAGAGCTTTGGGAGGTGCAGAGTGGGGCCACCCGTAAAAAGCCGTGGAACTGCTGCGGAATGAATAAACGAGTGGCTTTTAGACGCTGGGTCAGTCACAGTGGTTCCGAGAAGCCTTCTCTGTAGCTGGGGTGGGTCGGCCAGGGGAAGTTGGAGCAAGTCACTCGCTTGGCGTCCCCATTTTCGTCAAACCAAATGAAACATCCCTGGTGCGGGAGGGAGATCGGCCCTGGGATGAATGGCCTGGATCGGCTCGGCCCGGAGGAGACACGCAGTGACAGGGGAATTTGACAGTGCCCGGCCGGAGGGTCCCCAAGCTTCCCCGGCAGTGGCCGCTGCCCCAGAGCGAGCCACACGGGGAGCCCCTCACCAGCAGGGGCATTTCTGTTTAAATTAGGAAATGCTGTTGTAGAAAAGGCCCGAATGAACAATATCGGTTTTATGGCCTGGAGATGCTTGGCGGGGATTTTATTTTCCCTGTATGAGAAGGCCGCTGTACTCTGAGGAGTTTCCACCCGCTTCCGCCTCCTGAGAACCAGCTCTCACGGCCTCCCTCAGCTGCGATTCACAAACCACAGAGAGTGCAGCCAGGTGGAGGCTGCTAAGGTGCCCGTGGCCGAAGCGCCGGTGGGCGGGAGTGGGGCAGGTCCCAGGGGTCCCTACACCTCTTAGAAATGAGGCTCAGCCTGGGCTACCAGCGGGCCCCAGGGTGCGGGAGCTGAGTGCAAGGGATTTCGGGGTCCACACCCATTCTCCAGGCAGGGGCCGGGGCTGTCGCAGGCACCACCTCCATCCATACGTCAAGTGGGAGGGGCCCAGGCCCGTGAAACACCGTCACCCCGGAGGACAGGTGGCTGACCAGCGACCAGGTGCAGGAAACTCCTTGAATCTCCCAGCACGTGGGGAGAGGGGTCGTTGTGAGTGGGCCTGGGTCTGAACCAGAAGCTGGTCTCACTCTAATCAGGGAAAGGCAGGAGATAGGAGGGGCCGGGGGAGGTCCAGCCACAGCCTCGTGCCCCCACCCTAGCTGCAAGTCCAGGGCTTGGGAACCTGGGAACCAGCGTGCAGGTGTCGCTGAGTAGGGCCTCTGCCTCTTCCAGGCAAAAACATCCCCTGGGCCATCCTTCTCCAGAGGAAGGGTGGGGTGGGGCCAGAACACAGAGAAAGTTCTGGAAATGCATCTGATCCCTGTCCACCCATCACAGCCAAGGGTCCAGGGTTGAGTTTATTCAAACACATAAGAACATGCCAGGGGAGAGCCTGCTGGGGGGGGGCTCTTATTGGTTTCTGGATTGTTCTCAGTGGCTAGAGCCCCCAGCTCCCTGATTGAATGTGACGGCCACTCCGAGGCTGGCCTGCGTCCTCCACGAGGCGCTTTCTCAAACAGAAGTCCTGCCTGTGCAGCCTGCAGCAGCCGCCGTGGCCAAGGTCAGGCGACGGAGCAGCACCGGGAGAATGTAGAAAACAGACAATCCTGTTGGAAGTTTCGACCTCATAAATCTCCGCAGGTTGCTGGCCGACTATAGAAGGTGGGAGCAACAGCAGGGCGATGAGAGGGCAGGGCCCAGAGCAGGGCCGTCCTGGGGACCGAGGGAAACGCGGCTCCCTGAGAAACGTCGTCTGATCTTTGCTCAGCCACAAACAGGAGGCCAGACCCCGGCGCACACACAGAAACGCGCCTCCCTCCCCGGAAAATCGACTTGTCAATAACCAGAGACTCGTCCGAAGGCATCTCAAGTGGTTAAAAAAGACTGCAAATGGAAGCGACGGGGCGCCGGCAGGCACAGTCAAGAACCGATGTTTGGACAGAGTGACCCCGGCACTGCCATCCCCAGATTGATCATCTGGAAATGCCATTCCTTGGTCACGCCCAAGGAAACGGGGTGCATCAGGCGTTTTTGACTAAGAATGCATCTGCAGATAGAGAAATCAAAGTTGCTTTGAGTCTCCTCCTGTGATCTAAAAACTCCCTCCCACAGACCCAGAAAATGTGAATTTCCTCTTTTGGGGCTGAGTAGCCTGCCACAGGCAAGGAAGGACCCTAACCTGACCTGACCCCAAAGCGGGAGCAGCTTCCGGCCAGTCGATCCAGAGGTGGTCCAGGACTCCTAGCCCACCTCCTCTCACCTTCCTCGGCCCACTGTCTGGGGTGCACGGAGTGCTAAGATTGCGGGGTCTCGTGCTGCTGCGGAACGGATGTGAAGGTGGGAGGCCCTGGCTTGCTCACAAGCTAGGCTGCGCTCAGGTGAGGCTGGTCTCAGGTGAGGCTGGTCTCAGGTGAGGCTGGTCTCAGGTGGGGCTGCGCTCAGGCGAGGCTGGTCTCAGGTAGGGTGGTCACAGGTGAGGCTGGTCCCACAGGTGGGGCTGGTCACGGGGGTGGTCACAGGTGAGGCTGGTCTCAGGTGAGGCTGGTCTCAGGTGAGGCTGGTCTCAGGTGGGGGTTAACAGCACATGGTGAGGCTCCCCCTTCTGAAAGAATCCTCACGTTAACCCTTCACCTCCAAATGAACAGGCACTTCCAAGAAGCTGGTCTCTGGGAGCACGTGCAGAGTTTCCACACGAGCGTGTCGGTGTTGGCCTAACTCTGGTCACTTGAATTTCAGCTTTTCTCTTTCTTTCTTTTTCTCTTTCACTCTTTTCTTTTTCTAACTTTCATTGGAGGTGAGTGATACCTTGTTTAGACTGCGGAATTCCATCGCTTAATTGCTTCACTACTGGAAATTTCAGGAGGGTTCTCATTTTTCACTGAAATCTCCAGGCGTGAGCACATTTCTGCAGATCTTTTGCCTAATTAACGGCGTGCGCAATAAAAAAAAATAGAGAGATGAAGACGGCAATCCCCGGCAGACAACGCCGAGAACCACTCGTTAGCTCCGAAAGGCAGCGGCAGCGTAACTTGGGAAAATCTCCATCCAAACAGTCTCCGGTGGGGGACGTCACGGGCCACCTGAGCGCTGCAGCTTGGGGAGAGGAGCCCCGGCCTCCCGGCCCTTCTGCTTCCAGACAGGACCCAGAAGCATCCAAACGAAAAGGCAGCCTGGCGGGAGGAGGCCGGGAGTTTTCCAGCCCCGCTCTGAGGCCAGGCACAAGGGTGGCAGCCCCGGAGCAGCTTTCCTGTCTGAGAAAGAGCCCGTCCCTGCATCACGTGATGGGGGCAGGGGATCTTGGCCTGCAGCACAGACTGTAGGCAGAGAGGACCCTGAGCCTGGGGGTCAGAGCAGGTGCCCCCAGGGGCAGAGCCAGGCTCAGCCACCCTGACTGTCACAGCCGGGCAAGCGTACGGTTTTTCAGGCCTCGTGCACCCATGAGCTCACCCCGAGCAGCTTCACGTTCCCCATCTGTCCTGCCCTGAGGGGAGGGCACGTGGAGTGTGTAGGCAGGAACCGGGCCTGCAGGGGACCTCTGTCCAGCCGCCCAGGCCACGGTGACCTTCAGCAGATATCTGCGCACCTGCAACTGTGGACGCATTCTGAGACCCCACTGACTTAGGCCAAAGGAAGATGCTGGGCCTATGGGCCAGACCACGGCAGCCCCTGCCCCTCCCGTCCGTCAGTGTGAACCCACGTGAGTGGAGCACCAACTCTCAGGGCAGGGAGCCCTGCTGGGCCCCAAGCAGCTCTGGGGAGATGAGGCCTGGGTAAGCTGTGCCCACCTGGGGCCCTGCAGCCTGGCTGCCCACCTGCCCTGTGACCCAGAAGGTCAACCCAGGCCACAGGAAGAGACGTGGCATGGCCACCCTGTGTGCAGTCTACCGTGGCCTCCAGGGGGACACACACATGGGCAGGAGGCTGGGGGTCCTCAAGGGACTAACCATCTCGATGACACCACGGCCCCACAAGGATGGATCATCCTGCTCGGCAAATGGGAACACTGAGCTCAGAGATGCCCGGGAGGAGCTGGGGTCACTCAGCTTTCAAACAGTGGGTGCCAGGATTCAATCGAAGCTGGCCTGAGCCAAAGCCTGCCCTGTCCACTACCAGCCAGTCCAAGAGACCAGACACCACCAGGATGGGGAGCCACAGGGGGCCCTGCTGCCCGGGCCAGGTCCCAGCACTTTGCAGCTGTGTTCAGTGAGGGGACTCCCAGCCTCTGCGGTGCCCCAGGTCCTCCTGGGTATCGAGCTGCACCTTGGTTCTTGGTGGCGGGATGATCCCAGCCTAGCAAGGTGAAGTCCCCCACGGCTGTGGCGCCAGGTCACTCTGAGACCCTCCCAGCACCCACCGGGCTTCGGAGGCCTTGGCCACACAGGTCTTCCCAAGGCTGCACTGTCCCTGCCTGTGGTAGTGTCCAGATTCCACCTGCACAGACGTTCTAAGTCAGGGTGGGTCCTGGGGCAGTGGGAAGTCCCCATTCTGCTGCCTAGGCTGTCCACTGATACAGAGGGGTGCAGCTGGGGACCAAAGGGTGCAGGAAAGGGGGCTGGATGCTGAGCAGAAACCATCCCGGCTGCCAGGAACAAACCCCAAGCACCCACCTGCCTGCAGCACCCAAGCGCCTCTCCACCTGGCAACTGCCCCAGACCCACAGGCTGCCCCAAGTCAGCCCCGGGTGGGCACCCGGGAGCTACCGGCCCAAAGAATCACTTCCCTGGGCTGCCCCCACCCCTACAGTCTGCAGGGCTCGGCGTTCGTGATCCAAGGAGGATGCCTGAGAACGGCCAGGCTGGGAGGGAAGGTGCCGCCTGCGCCTCTCTGGACGTTTTTCTGCCCACTTTGCTTTTGAAGCGGGCGGGAGCCCTCGGTATAGGCACTGGCAGATGTGGCCTCGACTCAGATTCTCAAGGACAAGTGTAGAATGGATGGTGCCTCCCTGGCTCAAATGTCCCGGGCACAGCGGCCTCCACTCTGGGGCTGCACCTCGAATTTCGGCAACAGAGCAATTGCAGAAAGCAGCCACGTTATCGGGGGACCACGTGAGCTCTATATAGCCGTGGCCCCTCGCCCCCAGCATTCCATGCCTCCCAGGAGGGCAATAATCCCACAAAGGGCCTCGTGCCAGAGCAGGGACTGCGGAGAGGCTGTCCCCGGCCGCGGGCGCCTTTGCCCCTCCGTGCTGCCCTCCGTGGAATCTTCTTACTGGGCCCCACGCTTCAGATCGAATGTCCCTTTGAAAGGGCCAGAGGCAGCCCCCGTGCCCTGCTTCTGGGGCTGCCTGACACCAGATCCAGGGGATTCCAGCCCCACCTGCCCCACCCGAGGGGGACAGGCCCTCAGACGCCCCAGGGCCCGCCAGGACCGCAGTCCCAGGCAAGGAGAGGACTGAAAGGCCTGCATTCTGGCCCAGCGGACACCAAGGCCCTTTCTCCCCCAGGGAGCCCACGGCGGTGCTGGGATCCAGTTTTTTCCCTCCACTGGCTTGTGCGGCTGCCAAGACCCAGGGACATCTTCCCTAGCAAGGCTCCTGCTCTCTTCTCTCACGAGCAGTGTCTCCCAACCTGACCTCTGTGTAAGCCTCCACAGCAGTCCAACACTCAAGCCAGTGCGGCTCATGGAATCAAATCTGTGTCAACAATGTGCTCTGTGCATGTGTGCCTGTGTGTGTGCATGTGTGTGTGTGGGCATGTGCATGTGTGCAGACACGTGCATGTGTGTGTAGGTGTGCGTATGTGTGGGTGTGTGCATGTGTGCAGACACGTGTGTGGGTGTGCATATGTGTAGGTGTGTGCATGTGTGTGCATGCATGTGTGGGTGTGGATATGTGCAAGCATGTGTGGGCATGTGCATGTGTGTGCCGGTGTGTGATATGTGTGGGCGGATGTGTGCGTATGTGTAGGCGTGTACGTGTGTAGGCACGTGCATGCGTATGTGGGTGTTTATAAGCATGTGGGTGTGTGCATGTCTGTGCATGCAAGTGTGGGTATGTGCAAGCATGTGTGGGCATGTGCATGTGTGTGGGTGTGTGCATCTCTGGGTGTGTGCATGTGTATGCATGCATGTGTGGGTGTGTGCAAGCATGTGTGGGCATGTGCATGTGTGGGCATGTGCATGTGTGTGGGCATGTGCATATCTGGGCATGTGCATGTGTGTGCATGCATGTGTGGGTGTGTGCATGCATGCACTGATTACAGTGAAGGCCCTCTGTCCTGCACTTCCTGGGCAAGGCCAAAGGGTGCCACCTCGAAGACATCACAGACACAATCCCAGCAGTCGGAACGTGAACTGGATGATGGCAGGGTGAGGAGGAACGGCCCTTCCCCTTTCAGCTGTGGAAACTGCACTCTGATAAACAGCAGCCCCAACCCCCTGGAACGAAGCTAACAGGAGACCCCCCTCCCCCGAGGGCAGGGTCCGGCTCAAGTGCATACCCTCCCCATCCAGCATGGAGCTGATGCCCGCCACCCCTCCGAGCGGGTGCTGTGTCCTGACCTGCAGGGCACCCCTCAGCAGCGGGCTGGCAACATTCCTCGGTTCTGCTCTTCATGGAAGCGATGAAGAAGCCCAGGCTGCGGATGAAACCCCTAGTCCTAGAAAGGTGTCTGCCTGGGCCATAAAAGCAGCACAGCTCCCAGGTCAGCCCCAGGACAATCTGCCCCCGGCACACAGTAGGCCCCTCCAGCGCCAGGCCCAGCCTAGACAGCCAAACTGCCTTGAAATCAGTGCACCACCCGCCCCAGGCCGGGGCTGTGATGGGGAGGGATGTGCAGTCCCAGGGCCCAGCAACTAGGAGACCCAGCTGTGCGTCTCCCAGCCGTTGGCACTCAGCTCATCCAGTGGTCTCAGACAAGGTGTTTTCTTTTTTTGAGACGGAGTTTTGCTTTTGTTACCCAGGATGGAGTGCAATGGCATGATCTCGGCTCACCGCAACCTCCGCCTCCTGGGTTCAAGCAATTCTCCTGCCCCAGCCTCCCGAGTAGCTGGGACTACAGGCTCGTGCCACCATGCCAGATAATTTTTGTATTTTTAGTAGAGACGGGGTTTCACCATGTTGACCAGGATGGTCTCGATCTCTTGACCTTGTGATCCACCCGCCTCGGCTTCCCAAAGTGCTGGGATTACAGGCGTGAGTCACCGCGCCCGGCCTCAGACAAGGTTTTTAATCTGCAGGTCGCGTCCAGAGGAGCCTGCCCAGCCCTGCTCTCTCACATACAAACCTGTCTTTGGCCAGAGAAAGTTCCAGAAACCCCAAAATAGCTGCTGACACTGACTGCCTGGATCCTAAGGACAGTAATAGCAGTAGTCACAGCAGCAGGCGAGCGTTCTGGCCTCTTCTCTGTGTCTTCTCTGTGTCTCATCTGCCCTGTCCAGAAGTGTCGGAGGGGGTTGCTGGGCACTGGGCACTGGGCCCCAGCCCCGGCTCTGTCCTGACCCAGCTGAGGCATGGACGCCGGCCCGGGAGTCCAGGAGCAACTGTCAGAGCCGCAGTCCTAGCCTCGCATCTGGCTGGCGTGAGGGCGGCTTCCTCAAGCCCCATCTCTGAAAACTGAATCCCGCTCAGCCCAGCCCAGGGCCTCCTGGGAACGGTCCCCAGACCCTGCGGGCTGAAGTTCTTCGCCCTGGGTTTCCTGCCACGTGGCCCCTCTCCTGTCCATAGCCTGTGGCCACAGCTGAGCCTGACCGCAGGTGGGCCGTTACCCTCTGACACTGGCTGGGCCGGCCCCAAGGTGCCCTCCTGGATCCACAGGGCCGCCTGCCTGTCCTTACAGAAACCAAGGAACAGAAAACTTCCCCTCAGGGAAGACCACACGGGCCTGACAGCAGAGGGCCTGGCCTTCCCGGTCACCCCGGGGCCCCGGGCCAGCCTCCTGCCCATCAACTTCCCATGGTTTGCTCCAAGGTCATCCAACACAGTGGAGCCTCACTTGGAATTTGGGACGTGAAAGCCAGGCGCTGTCCCTGAGGCTGGCGGCTGGCGGTGCTTAACTCTGAGGCGTCAAGGGAATTTCAGAGGCCTCCACACATCAGGGTTGCAGGGCTTGGGGTGGGGCTCACGAGGGCTTCACCGCCGCCTTGAGGGGCCGTGGCTCCATCTGCCCGTCCTGCCTGCTGGCCCTGAGGGCCTCTGCCTCTGGGTCTGTCAGGGGAGCAAGGGCTGGTGGGGCAGCAAGGAGGGGGTCTTCCCGGCCTCCCACATGTGCCTGTCATGAGGGCCTCCCAAGTGCCCTGTGGCCAGGCTCTACCTGCTCTCGAGTGACCCACGTCCAGGGTGGGAAGCAGCTGTGTGGCCAGGAAGTCCAGCTGTCCTGGCCCGTCCACAGCAGGGCTTCCTGGAACCACCCACTGGTCACCCCCCTGCTCACACGCAAAAACAACCCTCCCAACGCCACCCCTGCAGGGTCTGCAGAGAGAGTTGGGGACTCTGTCATAAAATGCAAGGTGGCACTCTCCCTGCCTCGGCCTTGCTCCGCGCATGGCCATGCTTGGTCTGGTGGGACAAGGAGGGGGCTCTCCAGGAGCCGGCCGAGAAATGGGCCAGGCTGCAGGAATGGGCCTCTCACCCCACCAGGGCCACCAGTCCCCCTTCCCTTTCAAGGAGGGTCGCCTGTCAGGAGCAGAGGCAACCCAAAACCCTCTGTGCAGAGCTTGGAATGACCCCTTATCGGAGCCAGCACAGGGGACTCGGGGTGCAGCCTCGAGGGGCCTCGAACCCAAGCCCCGCCGCACTCATTAGCAGATGAGATTCAGTAACAAACAGCAGCTTTTAGCAGCTTTATCTAACCTCGGGAAGGTAAGATTAACACCTTTGGCGGAGGGAAAGTTAAGACTCCGGGGCCTCTGCCCTGCGGTTCCCATTCCCCGCCGTGAAACCAGAGAGCCCCTCGTGGCCCTGCTGTCTGCACCCCGATTCTCTGAGCTCCCTCACGCTTATGCTTTCTCTTAGGCCTTTTGTTCATGGGGACACTGGGCGGAATGTGCAGGCCCCCCCACCCCCCGCCACCCCTCTCCCCACACCACACACACACTCCCGCAGGCACACGCACGCTCTGGGAAGCGCTGGGTGCTCCGGCCGGGATTCCACGGCTCACGCGGGCTCACGGGCAGAGACGCGGCGTCTCCGGGGCTCTGAGATATTAACAATCTCCCATCGTCGCGGATTCACTTGTGGCTGCTCAGATTTCCCCGGCCCGGAAGAAGCTGCCCCACGTGCGCCTCAGAACAGAAATCCAGGAGAAGTCGCCCGGTCGGAGGGGAGAGCAAGCTGGCCTGGCTCAAGTTTGCGTTTTCTTAGGCTGCAGGCTTAGGGCCTGGGCCTCCCGTTTTTGCAAAATGAATTGTCAGCCGAGTGGATGCAACAAAATTTGGAGGTTCAGAGGACACCACCCCATGTATCTCAGTCAGTCTTATTTTTAAAGTCGTGTCAAATCACTTCCAGGGAAAAAAATCGATCTGTCTCTGACAGCTTTTCCTCCTGCTAATGTGATAAATAAATAATTAGCCACATTGTCGGGCTGTTTCATTAAAGAAAAGGATGGCTGGATGGGCCGGGCAGAGAGACCGAGTGGAAAGCGAGGGTCGGCCGTAAATCCCGGCGCTCCGCGGCACCATTTGTATTCCGTCAGTCACTCGCTGTTCGCTCAGCCTGGGCTGGGAACTGAATACCCCATTCAGAGAGGCACTCGCACGGCGTGTTATTGCAATTTAATATTTTCACACACAGACACATCATTATCTCGGAACCCGACCCCGGCAGCATAATTCTGTAATTTTTCAAGAGGGCCTAATTTTTCTAACGCAGGCACCAGGGCCCGGGATTATCTAAACAGCCCCGTTTCCTCTTTGTTTCTTCTCAGGGGTTACAGGCGTGCGGAGAGGTGCTCAGGAGCACTGCCGCCTCTCCACCTTTGAACTTTTCCGGTCTATTCTCCCACCACGACCAGCTGCAGAACGGCTTTGGGCCGGGTGGGCACGAGCCGCTGAGGCGGCCGGCTCTGGCGCCACGGAGGCCTAAGGGCCGCACTGCAGCCAGGGCAAGTGGCTCTCTCGAGGCACAAGAGGGCAGGAAGCTGGGTGATGTTGCCGAGCCACAGAAGCAGGCAGCTTGGCGGGCGCTCTTGGGCCGCCGTCAGAAGCACGCTTGCCTGCAGGTGTGCAAGTGCGCAGAGGACACGCACGTGTGCACGCTCCCTGGAGACAACCTCGACATCCAGCCAGAGGAAGGGGTGCGTGAGGGGCCACTGCTCCCTGAAGCAGCGTCAGCTCTGGCCAAGAAAACCCCCTCCGGTTTTCAAGTAGTTCAGAAATGCATCCGCTTTCCCAGGAATAAGAAGCTGCAGGTGATGTGTGAGGCTAGAAATCTCCCGGGGATCCAGCTCCTGTGGAGGAGCAGGTGGCAAGGGACGGTGGCACAACCCTGGGGCCAGGCCGCTCCACGATGCTGGCTGCTGCCTGAAGCAGCGATACTGTCACCGAGTCAACAGACACACTCTGAATTACAGGCTTCCCTCCAAAAGGACCCCGGGACCTCCGGACAGCCCCCTGACGGGCCTGCAGCCGCACCCCGAGGGAGCCCTGTGCACACACAGGGGTGGCTAAGCCTGCCAGGCAGTGCGTGGGAGAGGGTTGACAGCAGCCCCTCTGATGTGGGGCTGGAAGGCGCTGGAAGGGGCTGGAAGGGCTCTCGGGCCAACCCTGCCCAGAGATGCTGACAGAGCCGAGACCTCTCCTCCCCATCATGAGCCTTCACTCTGAGGGAAACAGGCCCGGGCAGCGGCAGAGACTCCCGGACCCGGCTCCATCAGGGGAGGCATGGGCAGCAGGGAGTGAAATAAGGATTAATGCCCGGAGCCATTGGAGACAGTCACGCCGCCATCCTGTTTGCCCGGGACGGCCGCAGCCACCCTGCGGTCACCATTTGGGCTCCTCCGGTGAGCATCATTTTTGGTCTTTGTTTAAATGCTTTACAGACTGATGCGGCCGGCCTCTCCGACGAGGCCGTGACAGCCCGGTGGCCAGGCAGAAATGCCTGGGCGTTTTTCAACACATTCCCCTTTCCCTGGGAGACCCGGCCACAGGAGCCACGGCGGAGTCTATCGTTGAAAGCCATAGTCACTGGAGCACCGGCTGGCAGGTCTGGATGCAGACGCAGGGATTCAACCGTGCCACAGGCAAGAGTTCCTGGGCACATCAGAGCCCCCTCTTCATGCAGGCACCCCGTCATCCCGCCCCTGTGCTAAAACTCTGGCCGTGTCCTGCCTGCCACAGGTACTAGAGAAGTGAATTTCATTCGAACCACCAAATTAAAAAGAGAGAGACAGAGGCTCACGGCCCCAAAGAAAATGACATAACCCTCCTCTCTGGCTGCCTCCCTCCCTCCCTCTCTTCTGGGCCTTTCTAATTTGAACCAGGGCTGGGAACAGGCACCACCACCCCAGTGCAAACAGGAGCCTCTGAGCCGCGTGTCTCTAGTGGCAGGGGCTGGGATGAGCTGCTGGTCAGATTCTGGCGTTCCTGCCATCTTGGACACCGATGTCCGGACCCCGGGGCAAGGGCCTGCTCCCCAGTGAGGACGGAGTCTGGTGTGGAACTGCTGAGTCCCTGACCTGCCACGGCAGGAGGCAGCCTGTACCCCCGAGAGCTCAGGGACCCTGTCTCCCTCCGGGTGGGCCCTGGCATGCATCCTGCAGCTGGAGAGGTCCTCTGCCCCCCAACATGCCCATCTCGGAGCCCAGCACACTGGAGTCCCACCACACCACGCTTGGCACCGAGGGAGATGATGGACCGATGGGCATGGAACACGAAGAAGCACCCGACCCCTGCGGGAACTGGGAGGCCTCTGATAAGCAAAGAAATGGCGCGTGCCAGCGGCTGCTTCCAACCAGGACAGAGGCATGGACGGAAGGGACCCAGTGAGGCGAGGGCCGGAGAGGCTCCCACTGCGCGTAGAAGGGGCCGGAACAGATCCCGGCACCTGTGCTTCCTAGCTGGAAATGAGGAGCCAACAATCGCTGCACATTTCACGGCAGGGCTGGGTTACAAGGCAGGAGTCAAAGGGGTTCTTTTGCTGCAGCAGAGGGAAGACCCCAGGGTGGTTGGTCTCATGCTGCGGCCCGGGCTCTGCTTCAGCAATGCCTCGGGGCTGGTGGTCCACACTCGGGGCCTGGTCTGTGAGCCCCTGCATCCTGCACACCCCTGCACACCCGCCCCCCACAACCCCCACAAAAGCTGGGGCTGAGGACTGACCCATCAGCTTCCCAAACAGGCCAAGGAGATCAAAGCCAAACTCCCCACCTGGCTGCCTGGCTGATTGGAGGAGACGCCGCAAAGCACCCCAGCCTGGCTCCAGGACCCAGGAAAAAAGCACCCACTAAACACCCTGGTGGACCTTCCAGATCCTTCCGTGCAGACCCCCTGCTGGAGGAGCAGGTTCACACATGTGTGGACACCTCAGCACCTCGACCAAGTTCAAACTCACTTTTATTCTCCGAAGCGTCTCACCTTTACCTGGATTCACAAAGAGGAGGGTCAGCGTGCGGCCAGGGACCCCGGGAGAGCGGGCGCACACAGCGCAGTGTGAGGGTGAATGGAGCCCGGGTTTCTGGGGCTGCTGTGGGAAGCTGAGCCTGTGTCATGGGGCAGGGCCAGGCCCCACCGGAGACCTTGCCGCCAGCCTCCAGGAGGCCTGTGGACCAGGACTTGACACTAGCCCCAAGCATCCAGCTTTGTTATTTGTCTAAAGTGGGAAAGGGGACAGAGCTCCTGATTGCCCGACTCCAAAGCACACCGAATGGAAAGCCGGCTGCAGGCCTGCGGACCTCCCCGGCGGGGGTCACTTCAACGCGGACGGGACCCAGAGCCAGAGGTTTGGGGAGAGTCATCCAAGACACAGAGCAGCCCCTCTGAGAAGCAAGAAGGGGCTTCAGACCCAGAGTCGTGTCCCCCGAAAACACCCACCATCACCCCATGTTGAAATCCATTATAGAATATAAATTTGGTGTCAGAGGAGAACACCAAATCTAATGAAATCCATCCACATAAGTCAGAAGGCTAAGGAGGAGGGACAGGGAATAGTCCTTCATGTGCCCAAGAAAGCTGAGTAAGTTTCCGGGAATTACCTAAGAAACCCCGGTAAAGCCTGGAAAACCCTGTCATCCTCACACCCAAGGGAAGGCAGCCCTGGTCCCTGGCCTGCAACGAAGCCCCTGAGCCCATTCCTTCCTGTTCATGCCCCTGGCACTACCTGCGGGCAAGGAAGGAGACAGACACCCTCGGATCCTTGGAGAAGCCCCAGGCTCCAGTGCTTCTGCCAGGAGACGCCGAGAGCAGACAGAGGCCGAGCCCATGTGCCCCTGCTCTGGGACGCACAGACACCTTCCCCAAGCCACTCCACTTGGGGAACAGCCGGCAGCCACTCGCAAAGACTTCCGTGGCACAACTCAGCTTCCTCACAGCGTCTCGGAAGCAGAAGCAAACCCTTCCCTTGTCTCCTCTGCCCTGACAGATCCTCTGAGGGCCCTAGGTCTACACCAGCCAGACAGGGAGCAAGCACCCCACACCCTCCCTGCATCCGCTGCAGAGTCGGTGCAGATGTGGCCAGGGCTGCATCAGATCGTAACACACATGCACACTGGGGCACACACACACACACATGCTTGGACACACCCCTTCACACACCCACGCTTGACGGAGCGTGGTCTGGAGCTACACAGTGCGCTGGGAAGCGTGTTATCTCAAGAGGAGCGTGGGTCTGGTGGGTTTCCTCACAGCGGGCTCAGAAAGCCGCTCTGCCAAGCAGGGTTGGAGGTGGGCAGGGCAGAGGCTGCTCCTGCTTCTGCACGTTTGAAGCGGGGACCCTGCGCTTGGGGCTTGGCTCATTCCTGGTCAAGCCTGGTGTGCGCCGCCTCCTCCCCCAGGAGGTGGACAGAGGGTGGCAGCTGGGGAGGGTTCTGCAGCCCTGGCCTCTGGGTCCCCTCTGGCCCGAGGCGGATGGCAAATGAGCCTGCCACCGCACCCGCCACTCCGCCTCAAGAGTGGGGTTCAGGCCAGCATGAAAAAGTGACCCCTCCTCACCGGGTTCGTTTAAACACAGCCTCCACCATCTCCACCCAGAGAGGTGCGTGTGCAGGCTTGGAAGCGGAAAACACGCGTGGGACGGCAGAGCCTTGTGCCGAGGAGATGAAACAGTCCCCAGGACCCAGCCATGTTTTAAAATGATTATAAATTATTTTAACAGTGCATTTGCAAAGGGTTATAAAAACAGCCATAATATATTTTTTTCCTTAGATTCTAGAATTACCAGTGTGACAGCTAATGCAATAATGATTTGTTTCAAATGCCAGTGTTTAAGCTGTATAAAGCTGATTTTATACATTTTTCCAGTAGGCCGCATTGTAGTTAATGAAATTAAACACACCAATCGCATTTGTCCCCAGGGGACGAGGAACTGAACACACCACTGGTTTATTTTTTTATTAAAATAAATTGCAGCCGGCAAGATGGACTAATTGCATACAGAATTGAAAAAGAAACATTCCATTGATATAATTAAGCCAATTTTCATGGACAGAAATAGTTATAGTGGATATAAAATAAGCAAAACCTTCACCAGAATCTGACTTCCCTCCTTTTTTGCCCAAAATGTTAAGTATTAAACAAATATGGCGGTGGAGCTGCCGTATCTTCAGGCCCCGGGGCACCGCTCCCGCGGCTTGGGAGAGGCCGGCCAGGCGGGCCAGGCCAGGCACCTCCAGAGTGTGGAGGATTTGATGGTAAAGCCCAGGAGTGAAGTGGTCACAGCAGGCAGAGGCCTCCCCTCCCCTGCGCTGGGCCCACCAGAGCTTGGGAGCCCTCCTGGCCCAGAATGGCCACCGGGGCCCTGGCTGCAGCCTAGGAAGTGCCCAGGCTTGAGGAGCAGCGGCCTATGCCAGGCTGGACCAGGGACGTCAGCTGCCAGCCCCTTCCGCCCTGTAGCTCAGACCAGCAGGGCAGGAAAAGCCCCACCTCCCCCTGCCTGCTGGGGCGGGGGTGAATATTTCCCTCCAGATCCGTGGGGTGCTGAAGGGCACGTCCTGCCCCTTCTGGGCCAACCCAAGCCTCTTGCACTGTTCCTGGCGAAGGCAGTAAGCGAGGGGGTGTGGAAGGTGCAGGCCAGGCCGCCCGACTAAGGCTTCTGCTTGTCTGTGCCTGCCCTTGGGGAGAGGACACCCACAGCAGGGGCAGGAGGGGTGGGGGACAGAGCCAGCAGGAGTCCAGACCCATCGAAGCAGGAATCCAGCCTGCAGGTGCGAGGCCACTCCCACGCTGGGCGCACGTGACGCCCCGCCGGCTTTTTAAGAACAGACCTGATACAAGTTGAGCACTGGCCTTGAGAAGATGCTTAAACCCAGACACATTAAAAAAAAAAAAAAAAAAAAAACACCCTACTGAATTCACGGCAGCCTGCGGTGCCCCGTGGGGGAGGGGAGTGCTGCGTTAGAAACCCTAGAGGTCTTCATTTCTCCGAATTTCAGCCGAGCCCTCACTTGGCTGTGTGGCCTCCCAAAAGTAACTCCACCTCTCTGAGCCTGGGGTTTCTCACTCCCAAAAGTGGTGCCTGCTCCTCCGCACTCCATCCTCCCAGTGTCATAGAAGGGAGGAGGGGTCCGGTCCCCCAGGTGCACTGGGACATCTTTAAAAAGTCCTGCGTGTCCCCGAGGGAGCCGGGGCTGCGGATCAGACTGGATCTACCTTCTCCGCGACGCTGTGCAGGCGGGTCTGCCCTCGAAATCCGGGCTCCCGCCCTCTGCCTCGGTTTCTCTGCACCGTCTTCCCTCCCCACACAGCTCCTACCTGAACCCAAGCGGCGCGCGCTCCAGGGTCTCTCGGGGCGCAGGTCGGGGATGCCACAGGGAAGCGGCGCGAGCGGGGGCCTGGCGCCCACGGGGTCTCGCATGAGGCCGAGGGTCCGGGGTTCGGGACGCAGAGGCCGCCCTTCTCCGCCAGGGAGGCCAGGAGGAGGGGACCCTGGGGTTCAAGCTGGGGCTCTAGAGGGGCGGGCGCCGCTCCCGCCGGGCCAGGGTCTGGGGCGCCGGCTGCGCGGTGGAGAGGCGGGCGCTGCTCGCGCGGCGCGATAGTTGGCCGCGACTTTGTGCGCGGGGAGCGGGAAGTCGGCTGCGACCACCGGCCGGCCCGGGGCCCCAGGCCCCGCTCCCCGACCCGGCCCGCGCAGTCTGAGGTCCTCGGCCGCCCGAGTCTGCGCCCGCGGCCGCCGCTGCACCACGGCGAGGCCCCAGCCAGCTGGCTTCGCTGCGAAGTTTCTTTCCCGCACGGGGAAGTCGCCCGAGCTGCTCCCGGTCCTCCCGCGCCGGCGACGGGAGCTGCAGCTTCCAAGACTCGTTACACGGGTTTGATTCAAAACCTGATAAATTGTATTTAACGCTATTTGAAATTTTTAAAACGAAATTATTCAAAAGATTTTTAATCCTGGATAATTTTTGTTGAAACTCTAATTATACATCACCTTAATTACCAGCCCCAGCCCCCCAAGGATCCCTAATTGCCTCCTAATTGAATAAAACAGGGGGCTAATCGGGCCCTCCGCGGCCCAGCGAGCTGCCACCAGCCTGGCCTCCCCTGAGGGGCCTGGTGGGGGGAGCCCCTGGCTGCCCAGCCACCGTCACCCAGCCTCCCGGCAGAAACGGCAGACCTGGTCCCCTGCCCTGCGCACTGCCCAGAGGAGGACTCAGGAGCCGAGGAAACCTTGGGGCCAGGAGGGGCCAGGAGGCTGAGCGCCACCTGCTCTGGAGAGCTGCTCGCAGGACAAGGAGGGAGGCCCTGGGTGGGAGTCTGGTGGTCGGTGAGCCCAGGGCAAGGCCAGCGCCTGTCCCCAGGAAGCCCACCCAGCAGTTACTCCACAAGCCAGCTTGGCAAGCCCCCTCCTGCCAGCTTCCCAGCCGCAGCACACCTGCCCACCGGGAGCAGAGGGAGGGCCCGTGGCGACACAGTCCACTGCAGCGGGGCACCAGGCCCTGGCGGCCAGCCCTGCACTCCACCCCTCCACTCTCCACCGCAGCCTCTGTGTTTTCGTCCGAAGCGGGGCAAGACGCTGGACTCCCGCCGGACGCTTCCTGGCGCTGCTGCCCTCACCGGCCTCCTGACAGAAGGCAGACATCCTGGCTCTGGGGAGGGGACTGGTGTAAGGGGCTAATTTCCCCAGGGAGGGTGGGAGAAGGGAGGGCCCAGCCAGCCTGGCCTGTTTCTGCAAGAAGGAAGGAGGCTGTGAGCTGGGCCTCCAGCCCCGCTCACCTCTACCCTGTCTCAAGCACACCTTCCACACACAGCACCCTCAAACACAAGCAAGACACTCGCAGTCCCCACAGTGGGGCTGCTGCTCCCCCACCCCAGGGGCTAGATGGCAGTTGCGGAGCGGACATTCCCCCAGCCCTGGGGTATGCGGCGTCTAGGACCGGGTCTGTCACCTAGATGGGGCTCAGGCCTCAAGGGGCAGCTCTGATGGGGGCGCTGGCTGCGACCCTCTCCCAGGCCACATCTTCCACCTGCACAGGGGGGGTGACAGTCGGGAGGGCACCCTGGCGGTGCTAACACCCCACCTGCCCACCTGAATCGTAACAGCCCTGGAAACAATGAGCTTTTGTTAGGCATTTAGTTTGTAAATGTGGGGCCACCGCTGCCACTTCCCCACCGGCCTGCAGGGAGCTGGCTTCAGTAGGGAGTATCCTGTCCCTTGAACTGTCCTTATTCTGTTCCTGGCCCCCAGGCTCAGGTGGAGGAGGCTGTGGATTTCCCGTCAGCTGAGACGCAGCCTCGGCCTGAGTACTCCGGTGGCCACCTCTGTCCTTGGAAAGCTCCGCTGGGAGCCCTGGTCACCCCCAGAGCTGCTACCATTCAGCCCCTCACAGGACCAGGAGGAGCGACCCACTTGAGCTGAAGCCTGGATGGGGTCTCCAGAGAAACACAAACGAAATTACAGCCCCAGATGCACACGCGGGGGTGGCCCCTGAAACGGTGGGTCATGGGGTCACCGCCACTAGCCTGGTTGTTTTCCTGTGCCCAGCCTGAACACCAGCCTGGTAACCGTGACCTTGCCCCTGCCCCACCCCGCAGTCCCCTGACCGGGTCTGTATTGTGGGGAGGGGAGGACCGGCTGGCCGGAGTGCTGGCCCTACTGCCTCCAATTCAGGTAATAGTGACTGTGGTCCCCGGGGAAGTTAACATCTGCTTAAAATATCGCCTGATGAAATGAAATTCTTCAGCGGATCCTGCCTTGCTCAGGGCAGGCAGTGTGATCCTGAACCTGCCTCAGCCACCTTGGGGGGGCCTGGGGACAGCGGTCCCAGCTGTGGAGCCCGGAAGGAGGGGTTCCCAGCGCTCAGCCAAGTGTGGATGCAGGGCCGAGGCCTGGCAGTCACCTCCCATGGGGTTTTCCTCACTAAAGACTCTCGGGAAAAGGAAGCCAGCGCTCGGCGCTCCCGCTGGGCCCCGCTCTCCGGCCTCCGGGCCAGGCAACCAGACAGCCGCCAGGCACCAGTTCTGGTCCTGAGCAGACCCGGTCCCCGGCAACCTTCCCCACCTGGCAGAGGTGGGGCGGGCGGGGAGCTGGGGCCAGGCGGGCGCCCGGCGCGCAGGGGCCTCTCGGAAGTTTCCGGGGCCGCGCGGGTGCACCGAGTCGGCCTCTCGCTTGCAGCGAAGGCCCGGCGACAGCACAGCGGCTTTCCACTTTCTCGCTCCAGCTTTGGGCCCTGCCGGGGCGAGGGCCTGACCTGGCGGCCTGCACGCAGCCCGGTGGTCCAGACTCTGAGAAGGTCCGCGGTGCACACGCAGAACCGAACCCGAACACGCACACGCACACCCCACGCGCAGAGGGCCCGCAGCGCCCTGCACAGACAGCCCCTGCGCGTCGGCCGCGAAACGCCCGGCCTTGTTCGCACCAAGAGGGGTCAGAGGTCACGGGAGGCCGAGGCCAAGGGCACCCGGCGGCGGAGCCCGGCGGGGAGGGGGCGCCTCACTGAGGGGCCGCGCGCAGCCGACCGCGGAGCGCAGGGGCGTCCGGAACGACTCGGAGCTGCTTTTCCCAGCGCGCCGAGCGCGGGGCCTACGGCTGCAGGGCCGCTGTTGGGACGAGCCGGGCGGGTCCCGAGCCGAGGGAGCGGAGCTTCGGGAAACCGCCGCCAGCCCCGCACTCACCCCGGCTCACGCTTGGGGGTTCGGCCCCGGGTGGCCGCGAGGCCGGCCTGGCGGGACCCGGCCCCAGAGGCGCGGACGGAACGGCGTGGGTCGGGCGGGGACCTCGAGGGGAGCGGCCCGGGCGCCTCTGCCGCGGGTGGGCGGGCGGCCTGCGGAGGAGGGGGCGGCGGGAGCGGGCGGCGCGAGCGGGCGGCGCCGATGCCGCTCCGCGCGGCGCTGGCCGCTTCGCTGCAGCCGGGGCATCGGCGGGGCTGCGGGAGCCGCGCTCGCCGGCCCGCGGCGCCGCCCGCCCCCACCTGCCCGCCTCGGCGGCCGCAGTCCCCAGGCCCACGGGCCCACAGCGGATGGCGCCGGCGGCCGGGGCGCGGGATGCGCGCGGGCTGCTCGGAGGCGCGGCGGCGGCGGGCGAGGGCGAGGGCGCGGGCGGCGGGAGCACCCGGCTCGCGGGAGGGACCGGCTGGCGGCAGGCAGGGCGCGCGGAGCCCGGGACTCGGCCGAGACGGAGCGAAAGAGAAAGTAAGACCGAGGACCGGGCGGTGCGGCCGGCGACAGTCGCCGCCGGGCCGGGCTGTGCCAGGCGAGCGGGTGCGGAGGGCTCCGCGCGGGCCTGAGGGCGACCGCGCCGGGTCGGGAGGTGGCGGGTGGGGACCCTCCTGTCGGAGGCACGGCCACCTCGGCTGCCCGCGCGGGCTGCCCGCCTCCCCGAGGAGCGCCCTCCACCACCACGCGGGGCAACGCCGGGACATAAACTTCACGGCCGCAGTTCCCAGCCCGGGCAAAAGTCTCCATTTTGCTCCCCAAGCGGCCGCGGCCGTTTCTGCCGTCGCCGCCCCTGCCCCTGCGCCCGCGGAGCCGGGTGGGCGCCGGCCCGCGCCCCCTCCTCCGCCCCTCCCCGGCTCGGGGTCTCCCTCCTCTGCGCCCGGCTGGCGGACGCCAAAGGCGGTGCTCTAGCGCCCACTATTTCAAAAGCCCGGAATATGATTTGACCAGGACTGAGAGCCACTGGGAGAGAGAGAGGGAGAGAGAGCGAGCGGGGAGGAAAAAGTTGCTCTCCCCTTTCGTCAACTTTTCGCTAACTTTCGCTTTTCGCTCCCCTCCACCCCCGGCCCTCCCCCTCCGCCCCCCTCCCCGGCCCCCACCGCGCGCCTCGGGTTCCCGGGCCCGAGCGCCTGACACTGTTGGGGGGGGAGGGGGTTCGGCGGGGAGGGGGCCGGCGCCTTCGGGGAGCGCGCGGCCCGGGCGCCCCGAGCCTCCGCGCCGGGCCCGGTCGCCCCGGAGCGCGGGAGGCGGAGCAGCCCCCCGGGCCGCGCGGCCGAGCCGGGGGCCCCGAGCCGCAGGCGCGCGGGCCGCGCCCCGACGCGCACCCCTGGCCCGGGCGCCCCGGCCCGGCGGCCCGGGCCCGGCGGCGCAGAGCGGCCGAGCGCGGGAGACTTACTTTTGGCTAGCTTCCTCGCCCTCGCCTTGGATCGCATGGTGTCGGCTCGCGGAATCCCTCTCCTCCTCCTTGAGTCCAGAAGCAGCCACACACTATCTTCATCTCCCCAGCATTGTCAGTTTGGACACCTTCGCACATGCGCACAGAGCACTCAATCTGACACCCCTCGCCGGGGCCAAAAAAACTTTGCAATGTATTCATCATCCTCATCGTCGCGCCGCCGCCGCCGCCGCCGCCGCCTCGGCGCGGGATTGGGGGGCTCTCCTCGGCCTTCCTGGTCTCCGTCTCACTTCTCTCTCCCCCCTCTCCCCCCCCTTTTCAGCGCAGCTCGTAACTGGCCCTTTAAGAAAACATTCTGTGCTGGGCGCTCCCGCCCGGGGCCCGCACCCCGGACACTTTAAAAGGACCCAGGTGGCCCCGGAGGCGAGGTGACTATCCCCCCACCCTGCCCCTGCCTCGCGTCGCGTCGCGCTGCGGCTCCCGCCCCAGCCGGGGCCGAAGACGGAGCCGAAGACGGGGTGGCGGCTGCGACTTCCTCGGATCTCGGGGCACGCGCGCCGAGAGTTCGGACGCGGGTCCGGGCGGGTTTTGCTGCGTTTTACTGCATTTTATGACTAATTAAAAAGCTTGGCGTTCCCCGTCGCCCCGGCCCGCTTTTCTCCCGTCCTTTCCCTCCCCTCGGCCCCGGTCCCCGCCCCGCGATCGCCGGAGGGGGCGTCGGGGTTCCCGCGCCAGAACCCGGCTCCTCCGAAGCCCCCTCCGGGCCCCGCCGCCCCCCTCGGGCCTCCCGGGCCCCCGCCTCCTCCCCTTCGCCCCCACCCAACGGCTGCTGCTTCGGGCTTCGCGGCTCAAAAACAACAGCGGAGGCGCCGCCAGCTCCGCGCTCCGCCACTGCCCAGGCCGGCGGGCGGCCCTCGGACCCGCCGCCCTCGGTCCTGCGCGGAGCTGCGGAGGCCAACACGCCCCGCGCGGGGGCACAGCGCGGGGGCGGCGGTCCGAACACCGGGCGTCCTCGGCGGATCGTCCCCGCCCGCGCGCTCCTGCCGCTGCACCCCCGCCGGGCTCCGCCGCGCCCCCAGGTGAGTGACTGACTGCGCGAGCGCCCGAGCTGGGCCACTTTCGGGGACCCGGGCCTCTGGGAACGCTCCCCTCTGGGCTCTCGGGCCCAGGTGCGTAGGGGGCGGAAGGGCAGGCTGCGCAGGTGGAGCAGCGCGGGCGGGAGCGGAGCAGGCGCTTCCTCTGCCCCTGCAGCCCCCAAACTCCGAGACGCCGCGGAGGAGGGGCCGGGCTGGGTGCAGGCAGGGTGGCCCCGGCCCAGGAGCCTGGCGGCCTCAGTGCGATTTCTCATCTGAGAATCTGGGAATCGAGAATGAACTGGAAGGAAACCAAGGCGCTGCCCTGGCCCAGTCGCTCCCCCGCGCGCCCTCTTGGAGCACCGAAGTGCTGCCCGGCCACGGGACCGGGAGCTGCCGCAGCGTCAGCCTCAGCCCGGAGCAGGGGTTGCGCCCGCGGTGCGGGGGGTCTCTCCGCGGCCCCGCGAGGCTCCTGCCGTGCCCTCCCTGCCCTTTGTTGTGTAATGAGACCTGTGGCGGCTCCACTGAGACCCACACGTGCAACTCCACGCCTCTGCGTTAAAGGAGGTGAAACGCAGCGGCCCTGAGAACCCCCGAGACCCCGGTGTCTTAGCAGAGGCGCCCCGGATGGGGAGGGGCGCGGGGCCGGCGCTACCCCAGAGGAAAAGCCCAGCGGAGCCGGGCTTGGCCGCAGCCGGCAGCGGCGGTGCGCTGGGCCTTCTGCCGTGGATCCTCCGCAGTCGGCACCGCTTGCCCTCTCGGATTCGAACCCCGATGCGGCTCCCACGGGTCCAGGGTGCCCAGTCCTGCAGCCAGCTAGCCGCCGGAGCCCCTGCCGGAGGAAGCGCTCCCTAGCTGCCGCCGCGGCTGTTTCTGGCGTAAGGTGAGTGTCGTCCAGAGAAGGGCCGTCAGCAATGGCACAGCCCTGGTCCCTGCCATCCTTCCGAGGGTCTGTCGACCTCCCCACACCCTGACCGTCTTTCAGCAGGGGCTGGACCACAGAACAGCTGTGTTTACCGCCCGCCCCAGCTCTGGAGGTCTCGCTCTGCCTCTCAGGCTGGGGCACCACTGTAGCCCTGGATGGCCAAGGCGGGCTCTGAACCTGCTCACTCGAGTACAGGGGAGGTGCTCGAGCCCAGGGACACAGGCACTGTCCTGCCTAAACCCCGCCAAGGGCAGGCTTCCAGCCGTGGGCCCAGCCTGGCTGCAGCTGCTGGCTACAAAGGACGCAAGGTCACTCCCACACTCTGCACCCCAGGTCCCTGCCTGCTCCTGCCTGAAGCCTCAGAGGGCTCCGGAGGAGGCCTGGGGTAGTTACTATGGTGCCTGCGAAGCACTCCCACCTGCAGAGAGGGGCTCTACCCCACCCTCACCCTGCAGCCCAGCAAAGGCCTCCTTTTCCCCTGCCCTGGAGGTTGCCAACAGATGCCAAGGTTGCGTATCCCTGGTGCTCTCAGGGTGCCCCAGCTCTCTCGGTCCCTCTCGCTGCCCCTTCCTCCAGCTCAGGAGGTGATTCTCAGAACCCTGGCCAGCCTAGGGCAGAACAGCCATCCCTGGCACTGTTGCCAGGGCCTAGGGAAGAAGGGCTGGAGGTTGGGAGCAAGCTGGTCTGTGCCGTCTGGTCCCCTCTGCTCTCCGCCAGGCTGTGGGGTAGGGATGGGGTCACTGCTTCTCTGATTCTGCCAGGGGAGGGGTAGCTGCTGGTCAAGGCTGGCCAGGGAGATGGCCGAGCTGCCCACCCGCAAGATGCCCAAGCAGCCCTGGCTCCAGAGTCTCCCAGTCTGCTGGAGGAGCCCCGGCAGGCTGTTCCCAAGGCCATGGCCCTGACTGAGGTTTTGTCCTGGCCTGACCAGGCCCTGCCCCCGCGTGGCCACACTTAGAAGCGGAGAGCAGGTCAGGCGTTGAGGAGTCCCGTGGGGAGAAAGGGTGAAGCAGGGAAGGGCAGATGCAGGTCCTCCCAGGGGCGCAGTTCCGTGTCCCTGCCTGGCAAGGGCTTTGGGGGGCTTGGGGGACAAGCAGGGCAGCTGGAGGCCCAGCAGGGAAAAGGCTGATATGAAAAGGCTTGAGGGCAGTTTTCAAACCAAGTCTAGCTCTGCAGAGCCCTGGGCTGGTGCCAGGTCCTGGGACCCCTGTGCTGGGACTGTAAGTGCTGGGAGCTCATTCCCAATGACCTCCTCGGCTTGTCCACGGACAGTGAGTGTGGGTTGGCCACATAGAGGCTCCTACACTGGACAACTGCATGCTGCTGTCAAGTTCCAAAACCAACTTCATAGCTGGGGTCTAGGAGGCTAGAGAGGGGCTTTTACCTCCGACTTCTGCTGGGGGCTGGGCAGAGAGGGAGCCCATGGAAACTCCGTTTACCCATGAGCCCTGCAGACTCCCAGTGCTTCCAGTGCCCGGAGACCCATGAGCAGGTGAATTCCTTAGGGAAAAGGCCAGGCTTGAAAGCCAGAAATGCTGGTCCTGCAGTGCTGGAGGAAGTGTCTTACTAGACAGCGTGTAGGAGGGCCCCAAGCCCCAGGGGCTCCCCAGAAACCCACTGAGTAGCAAAACTACCACGAGGGCCCACCCTGCACTCCGAGTCTACAAATGCTTTCAGGGCTCCCTGGCTCGGCCAGGCTTTGTGCCCCGTGAACTGGCAGGGTCAGAGCGGCCCCAGCCGCCCCCCCAGCCCCTCAGGCCCCGGGGAGCGGTGCTTTGGGCTGTGTGTGCACGGTGGACTGACCTTGTCCGTTCTCACCGCTTTCCCCTCCCGGTCCTCTGTGCTTTTTGAACTTGGCTGTGGTCTTTCAGACACTTGGCCTCAGGCTCTGTTGAATTCCAGGGCAAGTTTTACTCACTCCCCACCCCCACCTTGTTCCTTTATGAAAAACTCCTGGTAGCAAAGAAGCACATATCCTCTAGTTTACCAACTGGGTTTCCTGGGAGATTGGAAACGCCCCAGGAGGGATCCAGATGGCCAGCACTCACCCCACCCCCAACACCTGGGCCACTGAGTCAGGCCAGGATGAGGCTACGGCTCTCTCAGCATGTTCCCCGCCCCGCTTCCTTGGTGGGAATGTCTCCCAGACTTGAGCAGCAGGAGGCAGGAGACCACAGGGGCCCTTGGGGATGGCCAACTTGGCTCCCACAAACAGAAGGGACGTGGAGGAGGGCTGCTGGACCCCACACCTAGCAGGGGACTCGGGGGCTGAGTGCTGGAAGGAGCCTGTGCTTGGTCTAGAATGGTGGGTGTGTGGGAGAGAACAGGCCATCGGAAAGTCCATTTCTTCCCTATTCAGGCCTCTGGATCGACCCCAAGCGAGCGCTTTCTCCAGCATCATGCCTCAGCCACACACTAGGGCCACAGGAATCCCCCCAGACCCTAGGGTCAATATTTCAGGGCTCCTTTTCACCTTCCTCCCACCCCAGGCCTGGGAAAGCTTCCTGTGCACCAGAGTTCTTGGAGAGGACAGGGCACAGTTCCCAGTTCTGGCCCAGCGGCGGCAGGGCTTGGTTCCCTGTGCGGCTCAGAGGTGGGGGCCTCCCAAAGCCGATACCTGATTCCGGTTCCCAGAGTGGGGAACTGGGAGGAGTGGACTTGCCAGGAATGTGAGCCGTGTCCCTGATTTCCAACAAACCCCAGATGTGTGGAAACGACATCTTCTGAGTGCAGATGGGCTGCTTCCGGGGACCGCCCGGCCGTGGCAGGCACCATGCTGTGGCCACCCCAGTGGAGTCCCTTTGCCCGCTTCGTGTCCCGGCATCCCCGCTAGGTGCCTGGCTCTCCTGTGCAGATGTCGGGGTGTCTGGAGCCCCGGAGTTTTTTGTTTTGTTTTGTTCAAGAGGTGGAGATGGTGAAGCTGAACTCCCTGGGTCTCCTCCCGTTGGGGCAGGAGGGAGCCTAAGCCAGGCTTAACCGGGCTCACTGAGAAGGTGCAGGAAGCGCCGAACGACTCCTGCCCGTGCGCGGCCCACAGTGGGCCGGGGCGCTGGTGTCTGAAACTGGGAGCGTCCCGGCCGCTGGGAGGACACAGGGAATCGGTTTCCCACGCTTTCCCTGTTGATCTCGGAACCTTTAAAAAGCCGCCAACGAATGCCGTTGCCCGGATGCGCTGCGTGTGCCCTGAGCCGTGTGTTCACGCGCGCCC
Organism: Aotus nancymaae; assembly: GCF_030222135.1. NCBI lineage: Eukaryota > Metazoa > Chordata > Mammalia > Primates > Aotidae > Aotus > Aotus nancymaae. The sequence goes on along the minus strand of NW_026988467.1, from coordinate 237,800 downwards.
GCAGCCGTGGAGCGGGTCCCGTCCTGCCGCCCGCCGCCCCGGGGCCGCCGGCCTGCGCTCGCCCGGGAGGAGCAACTTCGTTACCTACAGCGCCCGCGTCCTGCGGCAGGAGGAGGTGGCACGGACCCGCTCCAGAACGCTGCCTGCGTGGACGCGGCCGCTGCCTTCAGCTCCCAGTTCTGGCCGCGCGGGCAGCAACGAAATAGCGAGCCTCGCAGCCTTCCGGGCCCGGCGGCCGCATTCCGGGAGTCGCCAGGTGGGATCCCGCCTTCCGCGTCCCCAAACGCCCAGAGCCTGGGACGGCGCCGGCGGCCGGGTCACCGAGAGGGTTTCCCGAATCGGCTGGCTCTGGAATCCACATTCGCTTTGCAAGGCCCCCTCCTCCCGTCCCTCCGCTGCGCTCCCTGCCCCACTCTGCCCGCCCTCTTAGCTTGAAAACCAAATTTTGCCTTTGACCCTGCGAGATTAATACCCCACAGGTGAAACCGTGGAGACGGAGCTGCGGCGGATTTCTTCCCCACGCCTCGGTTTCCCCGTCTGTGAAATGGGGCCCGGCGCGCCTGCCTCCTCCAGGGGGTTAGTGCAGGGCTGGCTGGGGAGAGTGGCTGGGTGGAAGCCGCCAGGCGGAGGCCTAAGGCCGCCCACCCCGTGGGCTTCGTTTGCTCGGCGGGGTCAAAGGCGTGCGGGACAGGGCGCGCCCCACCTCGGCTCCAGAGCAGGCCCGCGGGTCTGGGTCTCCTCCCCTCACTCCTCCTCCCCCGCCCCTCCCGGCCCCACTCCTCCGCCCCGGTCTCCATCCTCCTACCCCCCCGCAGAGTCTGGCCCACCCTGGGCTTTCCTCTCAGGTCCCTTAGGGTCTCCAGAAGCCCGGAGGTTTCACGCAGACCCGAACCTGATATGGTACCACCCAGCATCCCAAGTCCTGCAGAGGGTGGAGGAGATTTGGAGAAGAGGCAGGGGCCTGCCAGGGACCTGCGGGGGTGGAAGCAGGTGGGGGAGGGGTGATGACCCAGGCCGGAGCCCCAGACACGACGCAGCTGGCGGAAGGGAATACGCCACCCCTCTGCCCACCTCTGAGGACTAGGTCTTTTGGCACCGGTGGCAGCTAAATCCCCACACATCTGGGCAGGGCCTGTGGCATGGCCTGGGGAGCTGAGGCTTAGGATCCGAACAAACTACCCCTCTAGGTGTAGACAGAGCGGGTGGGGTGGTAGAAGCAGGGGGCGGTGGTCTGAGAAGACTTTCCCTGCCTCCCATCTCCGCGGGCAGGACCTAGGGGAAGGAGGGGAGGGGAGTGGGGTGGCCAAGGGGACACCCAAGGCTCTACCCCTCCGTGCTTTGCTTTCTACTAATCCAGTAGTCGCGGTGGCGGTGGAGACACGGCTCAAAGAGCCGGCAAGAATAGAGCGGAGACCAGGATCGCCCCAGGCAGGGAAAAATGACCAGTTCTTTAGTGTCCCGAAGGTGATGGAATCAGTCGGGCGTCCTCCCGGGACAGGGCTGCCTGCCCTGCCGCCAGAACCCCGGCGCTCATGCCCCCGGGGCTGGAGAGAGCAGCCGGGCATAGGTAACCCAGGGACTCCAGTCCCTCACCGGATGCCGAGCTGTGGGGAGCCCTCACCCCTACACCTTGGGTCCCTAGGCCCCCTCATCAAGGCAGGGGCCCTGAGTGGCAGGGGCACCCCTGTGTGAAGAATAGTGCTCCCCGCAGCCCCCACAAGTCACCTTTTTGAGGACCTAGGGGTCCTGCCCTGGGGACTGGGGTAAACAGGGCAGGTCCAGCCTTCAGCAGCCTCTCCCTGGAGGGGGAGACACCCCTCCCCCATGGCGTCAGTGGAATTACAAGGGGAACACCCAGGTGGTATTCAGCAGAGGGAAGAGGGGAGGGCTTCCAGGGTCCACAGACAGCTCGGGAAGTGGGGAGACAGGAAGGGCTCAAGCTCAGCTTCTGCCTCCTGGCCCCTGGGATCCTCGGGCAGCCCCTCCGGCTTCCTGGGAGTCCAGTTTCCCGGGAGTCCAGTTTCCCAAGGTAAAATGGGCGGCAGCAGAGCCTGGCCCCATGGTGGGCACAGCGCCCAGGCCAGTGGCTTGCAGTTCCCGGAGCCCTGCAGGTCCCCAGAGAGGCAAGAGCCCTTCTCCCTCCCACCTGCCCTCTTGCAGAACCCAGGGCTGCTCCCAGAGGCTGTGAGCTGGAGCCCTGGAAGGTAACCACCTCCTGACTGGGCACACAGAGGGCAAGTCGGGGCCAGGCATGAGGACAGATGCCTCAGGAGCCACCTGCTCTGCTCATCCACAGAGGCCTTAACTGGCTCAGGGGCCCCTGAACTCCCAGTCAAGCCTCGCCCTCCTGACCTTGTCCTGCCCTGGTGCTGCCAGTGGGGTGGCAGGTGGCGGTGGGTGTCCGAGGGCCAGCTGGTCTCCTGGCAACTGCAGCCCGAGCTTGGCTTCCATTCACCCGTTCCTTCCTTCGCTCTCGCAGGAGGCACTGCGAGGCTCAGAGCTCCTGGAGCTTCCAGTCTATGGCGTGAGGAAAGCAGGAGGGCGTCTCCTCCATCAGACCTGGAGCTTCCAGCTCACTTTCTCCAAAGCTCCAGAACCTGGCCCAAGGCTGGGCTGTGCTCTGTCCTTAGGGAAAGAATGGACGAGTCACAACTGAATGAAGAGAGCTGAGACAGTAGGTTTCCCTTAGGGCTCCACAGGCGGTTTCAGCCCAGGGGAAGACCCAGGGAGATGAAGGCGACCTTGCAGGCTGTGGTGGGTGAGGAGGCAGCAGCCCGGGGCAGGGACTGTGCTGAGTGCCTGAGGCTGAGCCACCCTTCTGTAGCCTCCGTCATCCATCAGGTCTCAGAGGGCTGCCCTGTGTTCAGTAAGCCAATGCCAGCACCATGTGACGAGACACAGCAGTGAGCAGCTGCCCAGCCCCCTTGCACTGTATTTGAAAAAGGAAGCTGGCTTGTTCAGGGGTTCCCAGCAGGATGGGGGCGGGGGCAGGGACCATGGCAGAGTGAGAGTTCTAGAAGAGAAGCTGGTCCTTCCACAGGCTCCCTGGCCTGGGTGCTGTGCCAGACAGGGTGCTGGGCGTTGCCCTGGATTTCCCACCCCTGGGTTGCAGCTGGGAACTGTGTGGCCTTCACAGTCCTGTGAGCTGGGTGCTGTGCTGTGCCCACCTTACAGATGAGAAAACTGATGCTCAGAGGCTTGAGTGACCTAGTCAAGGACCTGTCCTTGCAGGCAGATTCGGGACTCAGGGAAGAGCTCCCTGACCACAAAGCCCCAGGTGACTCACGCTGCAGGGATGCTGCACTCCAAGGTACGCAGGGTGGCAGAGATTCGTCTGCAGAGACAGCTCTGCCTGGGACCCTTTCCTGGGGCTCCTAAGGGGCTAGGAGTGTGAGCGCCATGAGAGCCCACTGCAGTCATGCCACCCAGAGGGTACTCTGGCCTCTCGGTCACCTATGTGCTTCTGACAGTGACCAATACGCTTACCTGCCAGGGTCCAGAATGACTCCGCCATTGGAGTCTGTGTTTCCTGAGTCCGCCTCTCACTGGCAGGTCCTGAGCCCCCTTCCTTCCCAGCACCCACTCTTGGAGCAGTTACCCAGGACTGTGCTGCGGCTGCTGGGGCCAGGGAGAGACTCTGCGCTCCGGCCAGGGGCTTTGGGGACTTGGTTAGGACTAACGCACCAAGCGAGTTGTGCTGAGTGTCGAGACTTCTTCTGGGAAGGTATTTTCAATCACTAAATGTGCCATTAAAAAAATACGTGTCAGTTACGTGTGCACTAAGCCTGGACCACATGGGACATTGTCGTTCCAATAAACACGAATAAGCCAGTTTTCACATTAGAGAAATAACAGTTTCTTGTAGAAATGTGGTGCTTTTAAAAAGAGGTTAATTAATAAACAGCAGGTAATTGTTCGTGGCACATTGTGGTAGAGGGTAATTTTCATTTTAGAGGATGGAAGGGCTAAATACCCCTCCCCACTTAGCATTTTTCTGTAATAATCACCTCGGCTTCACCTCCGCCTTTCATTTTTACAGCTGGAGCTGCTTATCATCGCTCCAACTTTCACTAAAAAGGAAAAACTATCATTTAAACAAAGCTATCGAAAACCCAGCATCATATGTGGACTTTTTAACATAAATAAATCATACAAACTAAGATTTATGTTCATGGAATGATGTCATTCATTGAAGGCCGCCTTCCCAGTCAAATCCATGTCCAGCGGTTTTGCTTTGATGGGGTATGCTTTTTGCTAAGTAGGAAAAACCCGTTCAGCCATCCTTGCTGCTATCTTTCCTCACTCTGGCCCAGGACATCCGAAAGGTTTCTCCCTGCGCCAGTCCACAGAGCCAAGTCCAAATGGTGAAAATGGTTTTAACTCCATAGACTGCTTGTGAACCGTAAGTCTGAGATTAAGACTGTTAAACCTTCCCTAAGAATTTGTGCGAGCCTCAGCGGAAGCTTATTGTCCTCCCAGGTCTCCCAGAAGCTAGAGTGAGTCTCGCTGCAGAGTAACGCATCTGCAGAACCTTCACCAAATTGAAATGAGTGAGGAGCATTAAAATCAGCACACGCGGCATATCCGTGCAATGGAATATTATGTCACCATGGAAAGGAATGAAGGTCTGACACTTGCTACATGAATGAACCTTGGAAACATGATGCTCCATGAAAGAAGTCAGTCATAAAAGGTCACACATTGTGTGATTCCATTTCTGTGAGATGTCCAGGATGGGCCAAGCCATAGAGACTGAGGCAGGTTAGTGGTTGCCTGGCTGTGGCAGTAGAGGCAGTGGCACCCTGGGCCAATGAAGACACCAGAACAGATGGGCCACACCGGAGTCCAGCTCCAACCCGCCAGGCATTGGCAGGAGACCATTAGCTGGAAGCCAGTGGGACGTCAGGCTTACTAATAGGGGCAGGTGTTCACCAGGCTGCAGCGAAGCTTCCGTTTGTCCACGCAACACGCCGCGTGCTTGCTGTGTGCCAGGGACAGCCATAGGCCCTGAGGCTGCTGCAGTGATGGAGACGGATGCTGCTCCCATCAAGCTCATGTTTTCATAAGGGTCTGATGTGCCAGGCTGGATGATTCCAGTGCAATGGACACAAGAGAGGTAAAAAGGCACAAATTTCAATCAGTTGTTCGAGAAAGGCCTCACTGAGGTGGTGACATTTGGGCAGAGACATGAGGGAGTGATGAGGGAGCCACCCAGTGTCTGGGGGAAGAGCAGTGGGGCAGAGGGAACAGCCAGTGCGAAGGCCCTGAGGCTCCAGTGACCAGTGTGGCCGATGCAGAAGGACAGGGAGGGGAGGAGGTGAAACCGCATAGAGTGGCAGTGGGAGGACAAATTAAGGAATTAAAGTTGCGCGCTCTGCTGATTTTAAAGTAGGGAGATGATTCTGGATTATCTGAGTGGGCTTAATGTCCTGACTCTCCTGCCTCCCTCTTCCACTTTTAAGGGTCACAAGGATCCAAAAGTAGAAGAGGGAGACAGGAGAGTCAAGGTCAGGATGGAGAGGAGAAATGTGAGAATACAAGGAAGATTCCTCTGGCTGTGCTGGCTCTGAAGACAGAGGAAGGGTCCGTGAGCCACAGTATGTGAATACAGACTCTAGAAGCTAAAAAAGGCAAAGAAATGGATTTTAGAGCCTCCAGCAAGGGAGGCAGTGCTGCCCATGCCTCGGCTTTAGGACACTGAGATCCATTTTAGACTTCTGACACACAAAACCAAAATCTAGTAAGTACGTGCTATTCGAAGCTGCTAAGTTTGTAGTAATTTGTTAGAGCAGCCACCAGAAATTTATATGGGGAGGAAATGGGGATTTCATCTGTCCATGGTCAAGACATTCCGGGTGTGGTAAGAATCTGAGCCCACCTCACCTACATGAGAATGAGAGAGTGATGACCACAGAATAGTGGTGATGGCCGTCCACATATCTGGCTCCTTAGCCACTCATGCCAATATGGACTGGCTGCCTTCTATGTGCTGCCCATGGCCATTCTCTAGGGAAATTCCTTTGCATCTTCTGCTACCTTTACAGACTACATATCTTGTTGGATTACTTTCTCATTTTCATGAAGCATATCTTCTGGTAACTTCTGATAAAAGATGCATAGGAGATACATATTTTAGGACTTGCGCAGTACCGGAAGGATAGTTGAGCTGGGTATAGAAGTGCTTTGTTACTGGTTCCTACTCTCTGTTTTCTTTCTTCTTTATTTTTGGAACTTGATCCTTATATGAGCTTTCTTCTGCCCATTTAATCTGTGTGTCCTCCAATTGGCTTTGTTCTATCTGTTTCAATATGTCTTTCCTGAGGCATCTGCTGATCCTATGCTTTCTGCCCATGATGAGGAGCTGACTGGAAGATCTGACAGGATCTTCCTGGGGTACATTGTCCTTGAGACTTGTGGATGGGGGTGATCCTGAGAACCTTGGATGCCAGTTATCTTTAGGAACTGACCTGATTCCCAGAGAAGTTACCCAAAGAGTGAGGGAGGGATATGGTTGCCAGTCTTCTTGGAGTCAATGTGGAGTTGAAGGCAGGGGTCTTTGCAGTCAGCTGCCTGAATTCTGGGAAATAAACTTCTGGACTTTTGCTGGTGTTGGGGAGGAGTGGTCGCTCGGGGAAGATAAGGAGGGGACAGGAATCTAACTGGGTCATAGGCCCCTTTCACTCTAGCCTTCCTGATCATAGCCACCCTTGCACCCCAAGTCCTAGAGGTACTCTTACACCCAGTCCTCAGTGTTGGAGTTCCCCTTGGTTACAAAGCTGGTAAAATATCACCTTCCTGCTCTCTAGTCAGGACTTTCTCTTGTCTCTAACCCAGTTGCCACAGGTCCAGGTCCATCAGCAATTCAGCTTTCAGAAAGGAGGCCCACCCTCACGTGCCTTTTAAAATATCTTTATTGTGGTTGAAGTGGGGCTTACAGAGGGGACAGCATTGAATGGGTGTGTGTTCAATTTGCCATCTTAACCCAGAGGCTTTTGTAGCTATTTTAGAAACACTATGTCCATTCTTAGGTCCAGGCCTGATGCCACACCCGGTGTCCATACGCAGGGTCTCTGACTCCACAGCGTCGTTCTTTGGGTGCTGATCAGTGATCTTTCCAGAGCCTCACCCATGACCTGCTTCTGGCCACAAAAACAGCTAACAAATGCAATTTGTGTTTCCTACAAAGGAATGTTGTGTAGGCAGTGAACATAGTGACAAGAATGCATGCTTATCACCGTACTGACAGGTCCACCTTTAAAAATGTCAGCTGACATATTAACAGTGGTTTTCCCTGGGTGATGAAATCTGAGAATATTAAAACTTTTTTTCTGTTATGTTTCTCTGTATTTTAATTTTTGTCCACTGACTATATATTAGTGGTAGAAGTGTTACAATGTTTAAAAATGAAAACATCAAGAAATTAGCCCACCATGGTGGTGGCATGTTCCTGTGGTCCCAGTTACTCAGGAGGCTGAGGCAGGAGGATCTCTTGAGCTCAGGAGGTAGAGGTTGCAGTGAGCCAAGATCTCACCACTGCACCCCAGCCTGGGTGACAGAGTGAGATCTTATCTCAAAACATAAAAATAAACATGAGAAGAAAATCCTATCTGTCCTTCAAGAACCAGCTCAGCCTCGGCTACTTCCCAGGAGCATTCCATATTCCCACTGTTGGGAATGCTTTCTGCACCACATTAAATAAACTGCATTTTCTAAATATCACTTTGATTTCTGAGTTTGTCTCTCTTCTGCTGGGGTGTGGACAGCTGGGCATATGCTGTCAGCACATCGTATGTTTGGAAGGGAGAGGCACGGGCGTCTGGCCCCAGGCTCCCAGCCCCGATGGGTGGGCGGGTGGTGGGTGCACAGGTTCTGGAGTGACCCTGGCTGCATCATGGCCTCGCTCTGGGATGGAGCTGGTCACAGCGCTTTTGGCCTCAGTCCCGCCTCTGTAGATGTGACCACCGTAAAGGAGAGGGTCGTTGCATGTAGGGCTAGGGCCACGCTCCATGCACAGTGCACAGCCCAAAGGTTGGGTCTTTGTAAATAGGTCAAATACAATTTAACATCTTAACCATTTTTAAGTGTAGCATTCAGTAACATTGGGCACATTCACTCAGCTGTGCAGCCGTCGGCACCCGCATCTCCAGTACTCCTCATTGCCCCTCCCCAGCCCCTGGCACCCCCTATTCTGCATTCAGTCTCCATGGACTTGGCCATTCCAGGGACCTCACAGAAGTGCAGTCACTCAGGATTTGTTTTTTTGTGACTGTCTGATCTCACTGACTGGCTCATGTCCTCAAGGTTCAGCCATGTTGTTGTCACACATATCAGAATTTCCCTCCTTTTTAAGACTGAGCCGTCCCACATCACGTGACTGGCACTCTGGTCACTCCCATGCAGACTCAGCCTACCATGCACCTTTGGTGCCCTTCCTGGCCTGGACACACGGATTCCCAATCTTCTCCAGGGCAGGGGTGTGGCTGCTCCACAGTCCTGGGAATCCACAGGGGCCTGAACACCTCCTGATTCCTTTCAGGCTAGAGCAGCCAGCACAGGCTCCTCCTCCCACACACCCTGCAATGAGCTGGCTCTGCTCCCACACCCCATGCCCCTCTGCCTCCTTGAGAGGGGTGGCCTGGAAGGGCCCGGACACAGGCCTTAATCCCCACAGGAGGGACAGCTCCTCTGTCTAGGGCAGTTGCTGCCTTCTCATCCACTGCCCTCACCTCTTCCCATGCTTGTCACCTCAAAGTCTTCTTGGTGGTCCCGGAACCTCCCCACCCAACACAACTCTGAGGGTGTCACCCAGAGGGGGGCTTCTTGCCTGTTTTGTTTTTCTTTATTTCCCAGTGCATAGAGAAGAGCGTGGCACACATGAGATGATCAATAAATGATTGTGGGATGGATGGATGGAAGATGAGTGAAAAGTGGATGGATGGATGGAGGTTGGATGTATGAAGAATGGGGTGTGGATTGGTGGATGAATGAATGGATGGATAATGGGTGTGTGTGTGGAGGGATGCATGGATGGGTGAGTGGAATAATGAATGGATGGGTGGATGGGTGGGTGGGTGGGGTTTGTGAGTGGATGGAGGATGGGTGGATAATGGTTGTGTGTGATGGGTGGGTAGGTGCAGGGTGGATGGGTGGATAGATGAGTGGATGGATGATGGGTGGGTGGGTTGGTGGATGGATGGGTGAGTGGATGGATGGATGGATCGGTGGGTGGGTGTTGGGTGGATGGGTGGATGTGTGGATGGGTGGGTGGGGTGGGTGAGTGGATGAAGGATGGATGGATGGATGGGCGAGTTGGTGGATGGATGAATGAATGGATGGGTGGGTGGGTGGGTGTTGGGTGGATGGGTGGGTAGGTGGGTATTGGTTGGATGGGTGGATAGATGGATTAGTGGATGGGTGAGCGGGTTGGTGGATGGATGGGTGAGTGGGTGGGTGTTGGGTGGATGGGTGGGTGTGTGGATGGGTGGATGGAGTGGGTGAGTGGATGGAGGATGGATGGATAGATGGATGGGTGAGTTGGTGAATGGATGGATGGGTGGGTGTGTGGATGGATAGATAGATGGGTGAATGGGTGGGTGGGTGGAGTGGATATATGGACAGATATATGGGCAGGTGTTGGGTGGATGAATGAGTGAATGTGTAGGTGGGTGGGTGGATGGGTGGATGGATGGATGGGTGGTGGGTGGATGTGTAGGTGCATGGGTTGGTGGGTGCTGGGTCGGTGGGTGGGTGTTGGGTGGATGGATGAATGGATGGATGAGTGAATGGTTAGGTGGTTGGGTGGGTGAGTGTGTGAATGGATGGGTGGGCAGGTGTTGGGTGGATGGGTGAGCTGGTGGATGAGTGGGTTGGTGGGTGGGTGGATGGATGGTGGGTGGACGTAGGGTGGATGGATGAGTGGATGGGTAGATGGATGGATGGGTGGATGGGTGGAGGGATGAGTGGATGGTGGGTGACTGCAGGTGGGCGGATGGATGATGGATGGGTGGTTGGATGAATGGATGGGTGAATAGGTGGGCAGATGAATGGGTGGGTGGATAGATGGATGGGTAGATGCATAGGTACATAGATGGATGGACGAATCCCTCCACTCAATGAGCTGATTGTAAAACTGACGCCGAGTAGGAGAATGGCATCTGCTTCAAGGCACAGGGCACTCTGGCCACAGAACTGCCTTGAGACCCCAGACCTCTGTTCTTGTGCCCAGCTGTGTGTAGTGGTAAGTTTCACCTTGACAAGCAGGTCTGATTCATGTCTTCTGTTGACCCAGGGTGGAGTGCTCCAGGGATAGACACTTGATCCTCCTCATCTCCATTTATTGCACCTGTAGGTTCAAGTACAGTCCCCAGTCTGTCACTCCCAGGCCTGTGATCCTGGGCATAGGACCCAAGAAAGAGAGGTGATACCCACCTCTCAGGATTGCTGCCTGGAACAAATAAAGCGATGGGCTTTATAGAAACAGGTGAGTGGCAGGCAGATGGCATCCATGCCCTCACCCTGCCAGACACTCTGCCCACTGTCCCTCATTCTGCTGAAACGGCTCCCCAGGGTCCCCAGAGATGTCTGAATGGCCCTGCCATCTCTGTTTTCCTGGGCCCCCTGCAACACACTTGTGCAACTCATTCCTGAAAATGAACACACACCTCATGGCTTTCCTGAGGGCCCTCTCTGCAGCAGGGTCTTGCCAGGATCCTACGTCAGAAAAAGGTTTGAGTCTGGGATGTTCCAAGGAGGATGGGAAACCCTGGAAGCTGCTTGGAGTGGGAGGGTCTTTCCTGTAACCCCCTTTTGTGCTCCACCCTCCCACTGCCCCAACACACAGACAGCCACACACTTCATGTGAGGTCAGGCACAGCCAGAGCCAATTCTCCCCGGCCCTGCCCATCTCCCTTGGCTGAGTCCCTGAGCCAACACAGCAGGGCCCAGCTAAGCCCCTGACCTCACCCCCACGAGGAAGCAGTGGCCCTTCCTGGACTCTCCCTGGGTAGGCATCTTGGGGCCACCCCTGAGGCTCACAGGCTGCCATGCCAGCAGGTGTGATGGGCACTGTGGTGGGGGCTGGGGCTGTTCTTGGCTGTGGCCTCTGATGAGGGCGGCACAGGTACCCCCAGGGTCTTTGGCCAAACAAGCAACTTTGCGACCCAACACGGTCCCCTGTGGGGAGGCACTGGACTCTCTGAAATGAGGCACTGCAGGAATAACTGCCCTGTGCTCCAGGGTTTTTATGAGTTTGCCTTAAAGATTTTATTTCCAGAAAAAACCGAAAGCAATTAATCCAAATTACAGAGTAGTCATTTGCAATAATATTTGCTTTAAATATATGTATTTTTTAAAACCCCTAAGCTGTGGACCTCGAGTGAGTTCGAGGTGAAGGACACCTTGAAATAATTACATTTTTTGCTCATTTTATGTTGTGAAAATGGCTTAGTTGATTTGGGGAAGAATTGTAAAATGTTCAGCTGACTCCCTTATAAAGGCGACATTATTTTTTTTTCTCATTTTTGCCAGCGTAACCACGCTGTGATCATTTACCCTCTTTCTTGGAAGGTGGATTCCTTCCAGAAGACGCCCTAAGCATTGATCCAGCTGCCTCTCAGCCCGACCCTGACCAGCCGTGGGGAGCCATGCCCATCCCAGAGGCTTGCCTGCTGGGTGGCCCTGGGGGCCGAGGACGACTTGGATCTGCTGGGGTCCACATGCTGGCAGAGGAGCCAGCTGCTCCTCGGGTTGGGACCAAGGAGGGGAACCAAGGTTTATCTGCCTGCTTTGCCTCAGTGATGGCCAGAACCATGCCCATTGGGATGGCTGTGGCCCAGAGAGAGGGCATCCCATCCAACCAGGCCCCTCTGCCAATGAATATGCCTGTGAGAGGCTTAGGAGCTTGGGAAAAGGGACTGTATTTAAAAATCAAATGGTTCTCAGTGTAACATCAGCACACGGGGCCGTGCTGAGGTAGGGGGCCTGAGGGAGTGAGGACCTCAGGCAGGACTCTCTTTCCATGTTCCAGACACGGTACCACCCAGCACCTCCTTCCTCAGACTGATGAAAGTTTGTGAATATATCCTCCTAGCATTTGACTTGCCTTGTCATTTTCTTAACACTCTCTTTTGAAGAACCAACATTTAAATTTTAGCAACATCCTATTTTTTTTTCATTTATAATTTGTGCTTTTGTTTTTGCCTTGTTTAAAAAACCCTTTGCCTCGCTCAAGGTCACCAAGATTTTCTGCTACGTTTTCTTCATTGTTTTGTGTATTTATACTTTTAGTTCTTATATTTAGATATAGGATCTATTTCAAGTTAGTTTTTTTTTTTTTTGAGACGGAGTTTCGCTCTTGATACCCAGGCTGGAGCGCAATGACGCGATCTCGGCTCACCGCAATCTCCGCCTCCTGGGTTCAGGCAATTCTCCTGCCTCAGCCTCCTGAGTAGCTGGGATTACAGGCACGCGCCACCGTGCCCAGCTAATTTTTTTTTTTGTATTAGTAGAGACGGGGTTTCACCATGTTGACCAGGATGGTCTCGATCTCTTGACCTCGTGATCCACCCGCCTCGGCCTCCCAAAGTGCTGGGATTACAGGCTTGAGCCACCGCGCCCGGCCTCAAGTTAGTTTTTTTATGTGGTGTGAGGTAAGGGTTGACGTTAATTTCTTTGCATTTAAGTATCCAATTGTTGCAGCACTGTGTGTTGAGAAGTTTATGACGTTCCCATTGAATTGCCTTGGCAACCTCGTCAAAAAGTAACTGCCCGTATATGTGCAGGTCTATTTGTAGACTCCGCTCCATCGATCTGTGTGTCTCTGCTTTTGCCAATTCCACACTGTCTTGATCACTACGGCTTTATTACAGCCATGAGTTACAGTGTAAGTCCTCCAACTTTTGTCTTGTTTTTCAATTACGTTTCAGGCCATTTTAGGTCCTTTGCGTCTCCACATAAACATTAAAACTAACTTGTCAATTTCTTAAAAAAAAAAAAAAAGCACTCTGGGATATTTTTATTGGTATTGCCTTGAATTTATAGATCAATTTCAGGAGAAATGACATTCTAGCAATATTGAGCATTCCAATCCATGAACATGTTATATCTCTCCATGTCAGTAACTTTAATTTGCCTCAGAAATATTTGGTAGTTTACAGTGTATGACATGAGCTTTACACATTTTTTAATGTTAAATTGATCACTAAGTATGTCATATTTTTATTCTATAATTTTTAAAAATTTTAATTTCCAGTTGTTCATTGCGAGGATTTAAAAGTCCAATTAATTTTGATACACTGACCTTCTATCTTGTGACCTTGCTAAGCTCACTAATTCTTGTAGCGTTTTTGTAGTTTCGTTTGGATTTCCTACATCGTGAATATGTTATCTGCACCTATTTCTCTCTGAGTGAGCATTAGTGGTTTGTGTCTTTTGGAAGCTTATCCCCTTCATATTAGTTTTTTAATTTATTGGCATAAGGTTGTCCGTAATGCCTTCATATTACCCTTTCACTGCTCGAGGGCTTACTAGTGACGTCCCTTCTTTCGCTTCCGACACTGGCCATTCGTGTCTCCCTCTTTTCTTACAGATCAGTCTGGCTAGAGGTTTCTCCCTTTTAAGAGGTAGCTTTGGGGTTTATGAATTTTTCTCTATTGTTTTTCCATTTTATTTATTGTTGTTATTTTCTTTAATATTTCCTTCTGCTTACTTTGGGCTTAAATCATTCTTCATTCTATAGTTTTCAAAGAAGGGAGTACAGGTTACTACCTGGAAATGTTTCCCTTTTTCCAACGTAAGAACTTCATGTTACAAGGTTTTCTCTAAGCACTGCTTAACTACATCCCAAAAGTTTTGAAATATTATGTTTTCATTTTTATTTGGGTCAAAGTATTTTTAAATTCCGTTTGTGACTTAATTTTTGACCCATTAGTTTTTTAGGAGTGTATTGGTTAGTTTCCAAATAATCTGGGATTTTCACACATCATTCTGTTGTTGATGTCCAGTCTTTTAAGTGATTTCAATCTTTCTAAATGCATTGGGAGTTATGGGTCAGGATGCGGCCTCTCTTGGTGATAGTTCTGTGTATACCCGGAAGGGCCGTGCCCTTTACCGTCCTTAGGTGCCTATACATTGGGGATCCCTACGTTCTCTCGAATGATTGAACCTTTTATTATGATGAGATGTCCTTCTTTATCCATGCGAATATATCCTATTCTCAAATCAACCTTTATTGATGTTAGCATAGCAGTTTCAGCTTCTTTTGTTGATGTTTGCATGGTGTATCTTTTCTCACCTTTTAACTTTTAATCTACTTTGTGTTCGTCTTGAAAGTGAGTGTCTTGTAGACAGCATATAGCTGGGTCTTGATTTTCTGAAATCCATCTGACAATTTCTGCCTTTTAATTGTAAAGTTTTGGCCGTTTACATTTAATGTGATTATAGATATGAGTGAGCTTTGGGCTTAGGAGCTGTACCTTTTACCTTTAGTGGTTGTTCTAGAACGCATAGAATACATCTCACTGTAACAATGTGCCTTCAGATAATGTTAAACCACCTCACACAGGGTGTGAGAGCCTTGGGATCGTGTGGCGGCTCCCACCTCCCTCTTCTGTTCTTTTTTTTTGTGCTGTTGTCATATATTTTTACTTCCTCACATATTGTAAATTTTAATATATTATTTTTTCCTTTGAGAAGGTGTGTTTGACATTTACAAAATTAATTTAACTGCTTTTATTTGTCATTTCCAGTTTTCCTCACTTCTCTGTGTAGGTCTATGTTTTTGCTCGTGTAATTTCTTTCTTTATGAAGAAAGTTATTTAACACTTGTAGTGCTGTCTGCTGACCATAAATTCTCTCAACTTTTACTTGACTGAAAAATTATTTATTTGCTTTCATTTTTGAAAGATATTCTTTATTAGGTGTAGAATTCTAAGTCGATCTTTTTGTCGTTCAGAGCGTTAGAGAAGTCGGCACTGTCTTCTGGCTCACACAGTTTCTGTGAGAAATCCACTTACCCAGGTATTTTTGTTCACTTGTACATAGCATGACTTTTATTCTCTGCTTATTTGTAAGATTTTCCTTCTGTCATCTTAACGATTTGATTAGGATATGCTTGGGAATGGTTTTCTTTGATGGAATTCTTTTTTCCTGCTTGGGGTTCGTTGAGATTCTTAATCTGTGCGTTTACAGTCTTTAATCACATTTTGAAAACTTTGAGCAAGCACTCCTCCAGCTCTCCTACTGTCCTGCCTCTCTTTCCTGCGCCTCGCAAAGCCCAGTACACGCATATCAGACTGCGTGCCATTACTCCACTGATCACTGCTGCTCTCTCCGCTTTTTCAGTCATTTTCTCTTCGTGGATCATTTTAGATCATTTCTGTTGCTACCTTAAGCCCAGGTCTTTCTTTCCTTCTCTTTGTTTATTAAATGTTTTTAATTTAAAAATTTTCAGAGCCAGGGTCTTGCTATGTTGCCAAGGCTGGTTTCAAATTCCTGGCCTCAAGCAATCCTCCCTGCTCAGCCTCCTGCCTTACTGGGGTTACAGGCGTGAGCCACCGCGCCTGGCCCAGGGCCTTTCCTTAATGCCCACTAGATACTGTCAGGTACAGATATTCAAGGAAGAATATGAGCTACAATGGGTGCATTTCTAGAAAAATGCCAGGTGCCCAAGAAGGAGTGCAGGCAGGCTCCACTTCACTGCACTTCACCGCACTTCACAGATACCACAGTTTTTTTTTTTTTAAAAAACTGAAGGTTTGTGGCAGCCCCAAGTCAAAGAAGCTCATCAACACCATATTCCCAACAGCACGTGCCCACTTTGGGTCTCTGTCACATTTTGCTAATTCTCCCAATATTTCAGCCATCTCGTTATTCTGGCTGTTATGGTGATCTGTGATCAGTGGCCTCTGATGTTACTATTGTACGTGTTTGGGGTGCCATGAGCCACAGCAATAGAAGGCAGTGAACTGAACTGACAAATTCTGGATGTGTCTGACCGAGGCACCTCCTGGCCATTCCCTACCCCCCGCCCCCGACCCCCGACCGCAGTCTCTCTCCCTTTCCTTGGGCATCCTGTTTCCTGAGACACAAAAATGTTTGAATTAGGCCAGTTAATAGCCCTCTAGAGGGCTCTAAGTGTTCAAGTGAAAGGAAGAGGCTCACGTCTGTGAATCGGAAGCTGGAAAGGATGAAGCGGAGTGAGGAAGGCAAGTTGGAAGCTGAGGCAGGCGGAACACTAGGCCTCTGTGCCAGCTAGCCAAGCTGTGAAGGCAAAAGAGACGTCCTTGAAGGAAATGAAAACTGCTCGTGCAGTGAACACATGAATGGCAAGAAACCGAAGCAACCTCACTGCTGATACGGAGAAAGCTTCGGGGTCGAGATAGATCAAACCAGACTCAACATTCTCTTAAGTGAAGGCCTCACTGAGAGCAAGGCCCCGACTCTCCTTCGTTCTATGAAGACTGAGCGGTGAGGAAGCTGCAGAGGAAAAGTTGGAAGTTCGCAGAGGTCGGTTCACGAGGCTGAAGGAAAGGCGCCGTCTCCGTCACGTGAGAGTTGGAGGTGAAGCAGCAGGAGCTGATGGAGAAGCTGCAGCCGCGTCTCCAGGAGATCCGGCTGAGATCACTGATGAACAGTGGATCTGCAGTGCAGGCAGAACGCCTTCCATTTAAAGATGTCATCTAGGACTTTCAGAGCTAGAGAGAAGTCACTGCATGGCTTCAAAGCTTCAACGAATAAGCGAACTCTCTTTTTCTGGCCAATGCAGCTGGTCACTGGAAGCTGAACCCAATGCACATTTGCCATTCTGAAAATCCTAGGGCCCTTAGGACTTGTTCTAAACCGACTGGGCCTGTGCTCTAGAAGTGCAACAAAGCCTGGGCAGCAGCACAAGTGTTGACAGCGTGGGTTCCTGAATATTTTAAGCTCACTGTTGAGAACTGCTCCTCAGAAGAGATTGCTTTCAAAATCTGACTGCTCACGGGCAGTGCACCTGTTTGCACAGGAGCTGTGACGGAGATGTACAAGGACATGCGTTTCATGCCTGCTCCCACCACGTCCATTCTGCAACCCGCGGATCAAGGAGTCATTTCAACTTTCAAATCTTATTATTGAAGAAATACATTTCACTGTGGTCCATTTATACCATGGAATACCACACAGCCACCCAGAATGAGATCATGTCCTTTACAGGAACATGGATGGGGCTGGCGGCCATAATCCTGAGTGAAGTAACATGGGAACAGAAAACCAAATACCACCGAGCACGGTGGCTCACGCCTGTAATCCCAGCACTTTGGGAGGCCGAGGCGGGTGGATCACGAGGTCAGGAGTTCAAGACCAGCCTGACCAACATGGTGAAACCCCGTCTGTACTAAAAACACAAGAATCAGCCAGGCAAGATGGCACGCCTCTGTAGTTCCAGCTACTTGGGAGACTGAGGCAGGAGAATACATGGAACCCAGGAGACGGAGGTTGCAGTGAGCCAAGATCGTGCCACCGCACTCCAGCTGGGCGACAGAGCGAGACTCCATCTCAAAAGCAACAACAACCACCAGAAACCCCCCACATTCTTGCTTATAAGTGGGCGCTAAACCCTGAGTACACGTGGAGACACAGCAGGGAGCAGCAGACACCAGGGCCTGCTTGAAGGTGGAGGGTGGGAGGAGGGAGCGGACGGAAAACTGTGTTTCAGGTACCATCCTCATTACCTGAGTGATGAAATCGCCTGAGACACACAATTTCCATATATAACAAACCTGTACAGCTACCCTGAACCTAAAATCAAAGTAAAAAATAAAGTACATTTCACAAGCCCACAGCTGCCGAAGACAGAGGTCGTTCTGCTGGATCTGGGAAAAGTCAGCTGGGAACTTCCTGGAAAGGAGTCGCCCTTCTAGATGCCATGAAGAACCAGCCTATGGGATTCATGGGAGGAGGTCAGAATATTAACAGGAACAGGAGTGTGGGAGAGGTGGATTCCACCCCTCAGCGTGGCTCGGAGGAGTCAGAGATGTTGACAGGGGCGGTAACTGCAGATGGGGTGGAGACAGCGGGAGAACTGGACTAGAGGTGCAGCCTGAAGCCGGGGCTGAACCGCCGCAGCCTCGTGAGGAAACTGGGACGAGGAGGACTTGCTTTTCGTGGCTGAGCAAAGAAAGTGGCTTCTGGAGACAGACTCTACTGCAGTGATGCTGTAGACAGTGGTGAAATGAAACGAAACTTTAGAATACTCCGTATGATTTTTTTTTTTTTGAAATGGAGTCTTGCTCTGTCGGCCAGGCTGGAGTGCAGTGGCGTGATCTCGGCTCACTGCAGTCTCCGCTTCCTGGGTTCAAGCGATCCTCCTGCTTCAGCCTCCTGAGTCGCTGGAACTACAGGCACATGCCGCCACGCCCGGCTAACGTTTTTGTATGTTTTGTATGTTTAGTAGAGACGTGGTTTCACCGTGTTTGTTGGCCAGGCTGGTCTCGAACTCCTGACCTCATGATCCGCCCACCTCAGTCTCTAAAAGTGCTGGGATTGCAGGTGTAGGCCACCGCACCCAGCCTCCATATGGAGGCCACCTGCAATCCCAGCACTTTTAGAGACTGAGGTGGGCAGATCATGAGGTCAGGAGTTTGAGACCAGCCTGGCCAACAAACATGGTGAATATATGAATATATATATATGTGTGTGTATATATATACGTATGTATATATACACATGTATAAAAATATACATATATATGTGTATATATACATATATATACGTATATATATATATTTTTTTCAGGGTCACCCAGTCTGGAGTGCAGTGGTGTGATCTCAGTTCATGGCAACCTCCATCTGCTGGGCTTAAGCCAACCTCCCACCTCAGCCTCCCAAGTAGCTGGGACTACAGGCGCGTGCCACCTGCCCAGCTAATTTTTGTACTTTTTTGTTGAGGCAGGGTCTCACCACATTGTTCAAGCTGATCTTGACCTCCTGAGCTCAAGCCATCCACTCCCTTAGCCTCCCACAGCTTTGGGGCTACATGTGTGAGCGACTGCCCCCAGACGTGTTCCATAAACTTCATTGACAAAGCAGCAGCAGGGTGGGAGAGGACTGACTCCAGTTTCGAAAGAAGTTCTTTTGTGGGTGACATGCTATCAAACAGCACTGCGTGCTACACAGGAATCCTCCACAAAAGAAGGTCCATGGGTGCAGCAACTTCACTGTTGCCTTATTTTAAAAACTTGCCGCGGCCACCCCGGCCTCCAGCAACCACTGCGCTGATCAGCCGGCAGCGCCAACACGGAGTTGAGACCCTCACCCGCAAGCAGGTGGGCACGCACTGCAGGCCGGTGAGCATTAGCGTTAACAGTAACGGGCACCCGCAAGCAGGTGGGCACTCGCTGCAGGCCGGTGAGCGTTAGCGTTAACAGTAACGGGCACCCGCAAGCAGGTGGGCACTCGCTGCAGGCCGGTGAGCGTTAGCATTAACAGTAACGGGCACCCGCAAGCAGGTGGGCACGCGCTGCAGG
This sequence comes from Aotus nancymaae, assembly GCF_030222135.1. Classification (NCBI taxonomy): domain Eukaryota; kingdom Metazoa; phylum Chordata; class Mammalia; order Primates; family Aotidae; genus Aotus; species Aotus nancymaae. The sequence goes on along the minus strand of NW_026988467.1, from coordinate 218,302 downwards.
CCGGTGAGTGTTAGCGTTGTTTAACAGTAACGGGTGTGTTTGTGTGTTTGTCTGTACTTTTTTTTTTTTTGACAGCGTTTAGCTCTTTTTGCCTCGGCCGTGTAATACAATGGCGCGATCTCGGCTCACTGCAACCTCTGCCTCTCAGGTTCAAGTGATTCTTCTGCCTCAGCCTCCCAAGTAGCTAGGATTATAGGCGACCGCCACTACGCCCAGCTAATATTTTATTTTTAGTAGAGACAGCGGTTTGCCATGTTGGCCAGGCTGGTTTCAAACTCCCAACCTCAGGTGATCCACCCGCCTCAGCCTCCCAAAGTGTTAGGATTACAGGCGTGAGCCACTGCACCCGGCCAGTGGTAAGGTATTTCAGAATTAGGATATGTATGTTGCTTTTTCAGACATGATTCCACGGCATGTTTAATAGAACAACATTTCTGTGACTCACCTGATTGTGGAAGTCTGGAGCTGAACCCACAGCATCTCCAAGGTGCCCGTGGGAAACGTCAATAGGTCGAAAGTGGGAGTCAAAGACCCCGCCCTTCTCAGAAAAGAGTCGTGTACCAGGACATTTTACAAGTGTTATTTCAAGGGACAGATAGATCTGTCTTATTAGAAAACTTATACACGTTTTTCTAGAAAATAATAACATAGGTAAAGCAGCCCGTGTCATCTGAACAGACCGGTGTCAGTTTGCTTTCATACCCGGATAACAGCAACAAACAGAAAGAAAAGAACATTCAGGCCGATTGTTCTGATGAACACTTCAAATAAAATATGAAATGCTGCCATCCAACCGTGTATTTTAACACACACACTCACGAAAGCAGCCATGGTTCAAAGACTGAAAACCCAGGCTGAGTGTGGCGGCTCACGCCTGTGATCCCCACGCTTTGGGAGGCTGAGGTGAGCGGATCTCTGGAGCCCAGGAGTTCCAGACCAGCCTGGGCAACATAGCAAGATCCTGCCCCTACAAAAAAATACAAAAATTAGCTGGGTGTGGTGGTGCGCCTGCGGTCCCAGCTGAGGGGCTGAGGTCCACCACTTACTTGGAAATGCGTTAAAAAAGATGAATGTATGGAAGGATAGGAAGGTGGATGAACAGATGAATATGTGATCAAGCATTTTGGTAAAATATTCCTGTAACAGTATCAAATAGTAATAACTATCATTAGTAATACGTTAATCTGAACAGCGGTATATGCAGAAGTGTTCACTGTAAAATGAGTATTGAAAATTTTCGTGATAAACTGTTGAGAAAAGACACATAATAATCAAATAGGTTTCGTACCAGGAATGCAAAGATGGCTTAAATTCAGAAAACTGGGGGCTGGGCGTGGTGGCTCGCACCTGTAATCCCAGAACTTTGGGAGGCCAAGAAGGGTGGATCATTTGAGGTCAAGAGTTCGAGACCAGCCTGACCAACATGGTGAAACCTCGTCTCTACTAAAAATACAAAAAAAATTAGCCAGGTGTGGTGATGGGTGCCTGTAGTTCCAGCTACTCGGGAGGCTGAGGGAGGAGAATTTCTTGAACCCAGGAGGTAGAGGTTGCAGTGAGCTGAGATAACACCACTGCACTCCAGCCTGGGCAACAGAGCACTTAGAAACAAAACAAGAAAATTGGAGAATTCATGTTAGTAGACTACAAAGGTGATTAATACCTACAAAAAATAATTTGACAAAGCTCAGCCCTCAGCCCAGTTTAGAAATTCTCTCTCTAAAGTTTTTCAGAAAACTAGGAATAAGAATCTTTCTTAATCCGATGAAGGTGATCTCAGAACCCCTACAGCAGACATCACGCTCGCCAGCGTTTTGAAGCATTCTCTTTGAGGTCCTGTAGAAGACAAGGCTACCGGCCACCCACACAATCGTTCAACAGAGACGGTCACCCTCGTCCCCTCAGTCGGACACAAACTAGAAGGAAGGGCACAAAGGGCTGAAAGGAAGGAACGCACCCAGCATTTTTTGCAAAGTATTGTCATCTGTGTAAAAACCCTAAATGTAAGTGGCAGAGGTCAGTGAGCATCTAGATAAAGGAACGACTCTCGAAGACGCTAGAACTCCTCTGTGGTGACCGTCGTCAATTAGAAAAGCGATTTTTTAAAAAGCTGCTATTCACGTTTGCAGCAAAGTCTGTCAAGTACCTCAAAATCAATCTAACAAAGAATTAATGCGGCCTTTCCAGAGAGCGCTTAACCTCTGTTAAAGAGATAGACCGAGATGAAAAGGCGAGCTGGAGTGCTGAGGGATGGACAGCTTCACCTGACTTTATTTCTACGTAAAGCTTGAACGTATTTCGGGGGGCGCGCGGTATTTTGATACATGCGTGGATTGTGTAACCATCAAACCAGGGTGGTGAGAGTACCTAACACCTCGAATAGTTATCATTTCTCTGTGTTGGAAACATTTCAAAGCTTCTCTTTTAGCTGTTTAGAAATATACCATGTAATATTGTCAACTGTAGTCATTTTAAAGACAGCAGTTCTTCCTATTACAGAGTCCCTTTCACTTCAATCAAAATTTCATCAGAGCTTTTAAAGGATCGAATTAACTTACTCTAACGTTTGCAGGGCTGAACAAAGGTCACTAAATAGCTAAGAAATATTTGAACAAGAAGAGTCAGGCTGAGACATCTTCGAAGCCATGGCAAGAAAAGGAACCCGTGTGGTGTAGCTGTGGGACAGGCACAGAGGCACACGGGCAGGAGGGGCTGAGAAGGAGGCCCCGGGAGCGGCGGAGGCTTTGTCTCTGGAAAAAAGGTAGATGGTTCGGTGCCTATGTTTGGAAGAGTGGCTTGATGGATAAAAACAGTCAATTCCTACCCACGTGAACTCAGATTGCTGCAGTCCCAGGTGTGAGTGTTAAAACTACCCCAATTCTGTCAAGAAAAGAAAATGTGAGAAAGCATCTTTGTTGCCGTCTGGTCAGAGAAGAGCGCGGTAGAGAAAAGCAGCCGAGAGAGGGTAGCTGCCGAAGCTACGGGGTGATCGATGCTGCAGATGAAAGGAAACCCGACAGCTACACACATTCAGAGGACGGGAGGCCGCGGTGGCCCGGGAGCACACGGGGACTTTCCGCCTCAATCATCCTTGCAGAAATGCAAATCTCAGAAGTGATTTTCTAGCTCACACCCAACCAATTTGCAAACATTTGAAAGTCAGATAATTCCAAGTGTTGGTGAGTGTGTGGAGTGTGTGGGAAATGGAATCCCTCCTCCTCTAAAGGGACCTGGCGGAGCTCAGGGAAATTCTGGAGTTTTGCTGCCCAGGGCAGGCTTGGGGCAGCCCCAGCCCTGTTTGTGCAGGTGCAGAGCTGGGGTCGGCCTGCGGGGAGGTGGGAAGGAGAGGGTGGGCCCCATGCAGCACCGAGGAGTCAAGGCCTCGGTGCCGGCACTGCTGAGCGGATGGGTCTGCACAGACACTCTGTTCAGTGACAAACACATGCAACAGAGTGAAGCCAGCAGCACGGGAGCAAACCAGACACATCATTAGACACACAACACGCAACACCCACACATAGGACGTGTGCGTACACAGCACAGCACGGGAGCAAACCAGACACATCATTAGTCACACAACACGCAACACCCACACATAGGACGTGTGCGTACACAGCACAGCATGGGAGCAAACCAGACACATGCAGACACACCATTAGACACACAACACGCAACACCAACACATAGGATGTGTGCATACACAGCACATACACAGAACACACATGCAACATATACACATAACACACACACACTACATATGCACACACCATTATACACGCAACACACCACACCCACACTCAGGACATGTGCACATGCAACATATACACAGAACACATGTGCAACATATACACACAACATATATGCACACAGCCCACATGCACACAGTACCTATACACACACCATTATACACACAACACACAACACCCACACACAGAACGTGTGCACACACAGCACATGTACACAGAACACATGTGCACATATACACACAACATATATACACACAGCTCACATGCACACAGTACCTATACACACACCATTATACACACAACACACAACACCCACACACAGAACATGTGCACACACAGCACATGTACACAGAACACATGTGCACATATACACACAACATATATATACACAGCTCACATGCACACAGTACATATACACACACCATTATACACACAACACAACACCCACACACAGAACGTGTGCACACACAGCACATATACACAGAACACATGTGCAACATATACACACAACATATATACACACAGCCCACATGCACACAGTACCTATACACACACCATTATACACGCAACACACCACACCCACACTCAGGACATGTGCACATGCAACATATACACAGAACACATGTGCAACATATACACACAACATATATACACACAGCCCACATGCACACAGTACCTATACACACACCATTATACACACCACACACAACACCCACACACAGAACATGTGCACACACAGCACATGTACACAGAACACATGTGCACATATACACACAACATATATACACACAGCCCACATGCACACAGTACCTATACACACACCATTATACACGCAACACACCACACCCACACTCAGGACATGTGCACATGCAACATATACACAGAACACGTGCACATATACACACAACATATATACACACAGCCCACATGCACACAGTACCTATACACACACCATTATACACACAACACACAACACCCACACACAGAACGTGTGCACACACAGCACATGTACACAGAACACATGTGCAACATATACACACAACATATATACACACAGCCCACATGCACACAGTACCTATACACACACCATTATACACACAACACACCACACCCACACTCAGGACATGTGCACATGCAACATATACACAGAACACATGTGCAACATATACACACAACATATATACACACAGTCCACATGCACACAGTACCTATACACACACCATTATACACACAACACACAACACCCACACACAGAACGTGTGCACACACAGCACATGTACACAGAACACATGTGCACATATACACACAACATATATACACACAGCCCACATGCACACAGTACCTATACACACACCATTATACACACAACACACCACACCCACACACAGAACGTGTGCACACACAGCACATGTACACAGAACACATGTGCACATATACACACAACATATATACACACAGCCCACATGCACACAGTACCTATACACACACCATTATACACACAACACACAACACCCACACACAGAACGTGTGCACACACAGCACATATACACAGAACACATGTGCACATACACACACAACATATATATACACAGCTCACATGCACACAGTACCTATACACACACCATTATACACACAACACACAACACCTATACACAGAACACATATGCATCATATATGCACAACATATATGTACACAACACATATACACACAATGCATATGCACACACCATTATACACACAACATGCAACACCTATACCCAGAATGTTGTACACACAGCACATACGCAGAACACATGTGCAACATATACATGTGTGATGTGTGTATATATAACATACACAAGCACAGCACGTATACACACAAACAGCCCACACATACACAGAACATATACGCAGCATATACATGCAACATGTCTACACACAGCACATACACAGGGAGCATACGTGTGAGACGTATACACACAGCATACACAGAAGTGCACACACCCCACCACGCCCTCCAAGGCGAGCAGTCACCCCTTGTTCTTTCCAGAGCGGCAGCTCATGTCCTAGAGCCGGGGAGAGGAGCGTGAGGAGAAAAGCGTGAACATGCAATCGAAGAAGGTGCTGTGAACCCGAGACATGAGAAAGGGAGGAGAGGGAGGGGAAGGGGAGGGGAGGGGAAGGGGGAGGGGACGGGGAGGCAAGTGCCCAGGCCTTGGCCCAGCCTGCCCGCCCCACTGTGAGCGCCAGGGGTGCAGTGGTGCCCGATGCCTCTCTGCTCTGCCCCTTCCCTGGCTGGCCAGTGGCCTCTGTCATCACATCTGTCCCTTCCTCTGGCCAGGACTGCTCAGGCAGGGAGTGAGGAAGGACAGGCTCCAGGAGAGAGCTGCTGCGGCCGCAGGGGGATGTGGCCGCAGGGGGATGTGGCCGCAGAGGGATGTGGCCGCAGGGGGACGTGGCCACAGGGGGTCCTGGCGGGAGGGCACAGGGCTGCCTCTTCTTTCTCCCCCAGAGCCTGAGCCGGACAGAGGTGGCCTTCTGGGTGGTCCACAAGGCCCCTGTTGGCACCACCTAGGGGGGCTTGATGTCCTCCACTGAGTGTGGCCTTCCAGGTGGCTGTCAGCAAGGGGAGGGCAGCCCCCAGCCCTGCTCCTGGAGCCCTGAAAATGGCGCCATTCCCAGCCCCAGGCTGCAGGATCCGGGGGCCTGAGCACGGCTGGCTGCGGCGGGCTTGTCTCTGGGGGCGCAGAGCTCAGAAGCAGGTGCAGTGCGAAAAGCGCCAGCTGGTCCCAGCTGCGGCTCAGCGGGCTCAGCCCAGGACGCAGACCGTGAGAAGGGCCTCCTGCAGCCTCCAGCCCCCGCCCCGCCGCAACTCCCCGCGGGCCCGGTGTCCCGGCTACCGACTGCCACGGTCTCCTTGTGGCTGGCCTGGGGTGCAGGGACCACACGGCACCCCCACTCCCAGACGGTGCAGGTATAAGGCGGGCTCCTACCCACCCTCCCGTGGGCGGTTCCAGCAGGTGAACCGGGGGCGGCGGGGCTGTGAAGGAGGCCAGGTGGCGCGGCCGAGTGCCCGCTTCTGTGGGCCATAAGCTTCTACCTCCACCCCACCCGCCCGACCCCTTTGAGGGCCTTCAGCAGCTTCCTGAGCAGCAGGGCTTTTCGGGTTCCCTCTGTGTGTGCCGAGCGAGGAGGCGGAGTCAGAGCCCAGGTCACCGCCCGAGGCCCAGCACTGGGCCACGTCTGAGCCGAGCCTGGATCCGAGGCTGGCTGTCCCACGCACAGTTCGCAGCCACTGTCCTCGGCCGCCTGGCACAGGCAGAGGAAATGGGTGAGGAGACTCGGGGGCTCCAGGAGCAAGGTCACCTGACAGGCGTCGGGGCGGTGTCACTGACGTGCAGAGGAGGTGGGGAGCCCCCCGCCAGACTCCAGGCCAGGCTGCTGGGCGGGAAGGGGCCTGGCTGGGACTCCAGGACTGCCCCTGCTCTCCCTCCCCTTCCTCCAAGCCACCCCGGCTCGTCCTGCAGATCCCAGCTCCATGGTGGACCCTGCCCTGGGGAGCCTCCGAGGGTCGCCCCCGAGGGGAGTTAAAGTGTAATCTTTTCAGGAGGAAAATCACGACTTTAAGACAAACACACAATAATGATGTCAACAATTCCACCTAGTTCATCCATTTAAGAGGCACTGATCAGATGCAAAAAACTGGGTTAAAGGACAATCCAGAGTCCAGAACACCCCCAGCTGCACAGGTGGCGCGGGGTGCAGAGGACTCCGCTGCAGACGAGACCCGGGGGCGGATCCCTGCCATCCTCTCCTCGCTCTGGGTGGGATGGGCGGCACCTGCTCCCCGCAGCGTCCCTTGGCCTCTCTCCAGGAAGGGGTCCTCTGCGTGACTCTCCACGTTCCCCCGGGCACAGGGCTCTAGGACAGCCCAGCGTCTAGGAGAGGCACGGAGCTCGTAATTCCGGTGAGCCGGGAGGGCCCGTCTGCCGGGCAGCGTCGCGGGAAGGACGGCCAGTGAGTGTTGCCTGTTTCAATGCTGGGTTTTGCCTGATGGCATCAAATGCTGCCTCTGCCTCTCCCCCGCACACCTGCCACGTCGGCCGCTACCCTTGGGGACCTTTGGTCGTGGTCTCCTTCCTCAGCAGACAGTAAGCCCAGGAGTGTGGGGACCTATGTTCCTTCCCATCTCACCCTCACTCAGGCACACCTCGGGCAGCGCTCCCCTGGGGCCGCGGTCAGAGGCAAACTCCAAACAGCTTCTCCATCACCACCGTCCCCACCAGCTGGGGCTGCGCTGCGAGGGCAGGGTGGGATCTGAGCCCACAGGCCGGCCTCTGAGTCGGGGCTCCTACCTCCCCACCCCAGTGCCTCCTGCAAGGTGAGGGAGGGGCCGAGTGAAGGGCAGGCCCTGGGAAGGGCGGTGAGGAGCCTCCTCCTTGGTAGGGTGAAGACTTCCCAGGACGGCCTCTACCGCACATTCCCAGCTGCGCTCAGGGGAGCCGGAGGCAGACCCTGCCTCACATGGAAGGTCGGGGGGGCACTGTCGGGTCCGGGGTTCTGGGCACAGGTCAGCAGGAGCTGGCAGATATCACTGAGCAGCTGCATAGGCAGAGCTCAGCACTGCTCAGAACACAGCCAGGCCCCCAGACCCTGCGGGCAGCCGGCGGGCAGGGGACGGAGCCCGCAAAACACTGATTTGGGGTCAAGGGTGAGGGTTCTTGTAAACTGTCTCAGCGGGGTTCTTGCTAAAACTGGACTTGGCAGTCCAAGGAGAGTGGCCAAGGCCAAACCAAGGTCAAGGCTTCGTCAGAGGAGGGCTCCGAGCAGCCGCTGAGGTCAAGGAGGGAGCCCTTGTCAGGGGTGGGGCTCCCTTCCTGTCCATGGGCCTGGGGCACCCACAGAAGCCAGGCTCAGGGTCCCCTTCATGTGTCCTCCCCACCTGCTGAGACCTGGAGTGACTGGGCTGGCTGCGGTGACCTTCCCCGCCCCCCTCCACAGGCAGCCCTCACCACCGGCCCAGGTGTGTGGCCCTGGGGTGGGCACTGGGAAAGGTTTCACATCCCTCCCCAAGAGCCCGGACATCATTTGCCCCTCCTCACTCCAGGGGCCCACCGGGCTGCTGGGCTCAAGCACCGCTGGAGTCAGGAGGGCCAGCGATGCCTCGCCAAGCTCCCAGGCCATGAGGCGGGCCACCTCCACGGCCGCCAGCGAGCGCCGCTGGTCGTTAAGGGCCTGGACGCTCTCCCACGCTCATGTTTTCCAAATATTCTCCATGCTTCTGCTTCCTGGACATGGCCACAGCATCCCCAAGGCACACATTGGCACGTAGGATGTGTCCTGCATGCGGCAGGGCAGAAGGCATGAACTCTCACAGCTCATCAGTGGGCAGGCGGCCCCAGCTCCTTTCCAAGGCCGAGTGGGGATCGCGCGGGGGCCAGGCTGTGCCGGGGCTGGGGGCGATCCTCATGGGGAGACCAGCGCTCAGGGTCCCCTCCTCCTGCAGACGGCGAGTCGGCCTTTCACAGTCCCCCTTGGCTGGATTCCGTGGCACAGCCTCTGTCCCTGCTGGCCGAGGGCTTGGGGCAGAAGGTCTCACTCCTTCTCCCGGGAACAGAGAGAGAAACATTGAGAATGAAAGTGACTGTGTAATCCTTGTGGAAAGAATGATTTGGGTTGCATGTAATCCCCGGCAGGAAAGCTGGAGTCATTTCAGACTCTGGCTGTGTAGGAGCTGCGCTGGGGAGGGGCCAGCTGGACCGAGCTGCGCGTGCGGGAATCCCCCCGGACCCTGCACGAGAAGCTCAGCTACAAGGTCGTTCCATAGAGCTGAGCTGCCTTTCTTTCCATCTGCACACGTGGCTTCTGGAAGGGGGTCTCTCGGGCCCCCGGGGACAGCTCGGTCGCAGCTGCTTGGCTCCTAGCATGCGTTAGACCCCGGGAAGGAGGCTGGGCTCCGGCCCCTCTGTGGCCCGACACCAGCGCCCCTGACGGTGAGCAGGGGCCACCCAGGAAGGACCTCTTCGGGAGGGAGGGACGTACCTTTTCAGATCCTTGGCGGAGAAGCCAGACGGGGTGCCCCAGGCTCCCCAGGGTCAGAACCAATATCCCTCCTGAGACCTGATGCCCCCAACACTTTGACATTCTGCTCCAAGCACCGCTCCCCGGGTAAATCTGGGTTTACTCAAAGCAAAGCATGCAGCTCACTTCTCTTCCCACCACTCTGCTGCCTGGCTGGGCCCAGGGGTGCTGCTTCCGGCTCGAGGAGCCCAAGCTCCTGACAGGTAGGCCCTGGACTTGAGGTCCTCCCAACCCCGTGCCTGCCTCCACCCTCTCAGCAAGTCACCGTCCTGAGGATGAAGTACTCGAGCCTGCTGCTCCGGAAGATACCTGGGTCCTGGCTTCCCTGAGCGTCTCCTGCACCCGCCTGGGTCGTGGACACAGCTGCCCTGTGCACCTCCTCCCAACACCTCCCCTCCCAGGATCTCCAGGCCTGGGGCAGACTCCTGGGTGGGGACACTCGGTCAGGTCTGAACACTGACTGCTTTGTGGTTCTGTGGGTGACTACTCTGGAGGTGTGGGGGACAAAGGGGGGCCCCTCCCAGCCTGGTCAACAAACCCAGCAGGGCAGGATGTCATGCTTCCTCCTCCAGGGATCCTCTCCACTCCAGGCTTGTCCAGGAAAGCCTGCTTCTGCAGGACTGGATCAGACGGAGGACTTCATGTGTTCAGCATCCCTGGAGGGTCACCCCGAGTCTTCCCTGAGGGTCTCTGGCACTTAATTTGCACAGCAGGGAGCGGCCGTCCTGAGGCCCGGTGGGGTCAGGGACTGACCTGGACATGACCTGATGATCGTTTCTCCTCCTTCAGTGCCAGTGTGTGCATGGCTGCACACCTATACATGTGTGCACACGTGTGTGTACTCACATGCGAGCGTACATATCCACGTGTGTGTGCACGCACGTGTGTCTACCCACAGCCTGCTGTGCAATACGGAGGACCCCCAGGCTGCAGGTGGCTGACCCAGGGTAGGACCAGGACTCAGGGTCGGGAGCCTGCCTGACACCCCACAGCCCCAAGGGCCAGTGTCGCAGCCGTGGGCTCAGTTGCCCAGGATTCGTCTGCAGAGGAGTCACCGGCTTCTCTTAACCAGCCGGGGGTGTGCAGCAGCTCACACTGTGTGGACCGCTTTCTTTTCTGTTCTTCCTGGACCTGGCCTTTGCTGTGGCTTTAATTTTAAATTTGTATTTGCATTCAGAAGGGATTTGTATCCGGAAAGGCTTCCTGCTCTTCTTCACCAGCGTTCAGAAAAGTCAGCCAGTTTTCTAGCGTCCTGCAAAAGCGGCAGCCGCTTGGTGTGTCTGCAGTGAGCCCTGCTGTGAACTTGGGCTTAGGGACAGGGGCACCGTCCATCCCCCATCCGTGCGCAGCCCCGCCTCTCGCACGGACGCCTCAGTGTCCCCGGCTGAGTGGCACCTCCCTGTGTTCCACATCCAGGCGCAGGGGCGAGAGCACTCAGAGCTTTGTGTGCAAATGGGAGGAATTTTGCCAAAGCTGGCAAACCGGACGGCATGTCAAAAATGCTCACAGCGGAACTGTGAGCAGCCGGAAGTGCAGAGCGGCGCTGGCACCACACGCTGTGTGAGGTCTTCCTCTCCGAGGGGACCCCGAGTGGACGGGCGGCATGAGTGTCCATCCCAAGGCCAGCGAGCCGCTGCCCGGCTCTGCGCAGTCAGGCCTTGGGCCCCCCCAGGCTCTCACGTAGCACCCCTGCACCATCGGAAGTGCTTGGAAGCAAGGGGCCTTTTGAGCAGATGGCATGTTGCATTCAGCATGTGCATTAAACGTCATAAACGTCTTCCATCTCTGTCCCCCTGTGGGCGAGGGTTCTTCAGAGAAACAGAACCGACAGGATGAGTGCTAGAATCTGTACTTGTGTGTGTGTTGGAAGGGAGTATTTTAAGGAACCGGCTCCGGTGACTGTGGGGGCGCTGGCAGCCCTGACAGGCTGGGTCTAGGAAGAGTGGATGGCGCGGTTTGGGTCTGAGGGCAGGACCCCTTCCTCGGGAACCCGTCTCTTCCTCTGAAGGCTTGCCTCTCGATTGGATGAGGCCCCTCACACTGGAAGGGTCACCTGCATGACCCGCAGATGTCGGGCTGCCCACATCTGAAACATCTTCACCTGGTGAAGTTGGGTGAAGGTGGCCCAGCCACAGTGACGCGCACACTTACCCACTCCCCACGCCTACACACGCGACAAAGCCGTGGGCGGCTCGTGGCCCCCGCCCCTCCCGGCCCAGAGACACGCCCCCACTGCCTCCAGCGTGGCCCAGGCTCCTCCTCCACGACAGACGCAGCCAGTGCCTCAGACCTTCCTCCAGCCTCATCTTTGCTTTTCTGACTCCTGTGTCGGGAATGGGCTTTATGGGAACCATCTCCCAGGCTCCCAGAGATCAGAGACGTGCCCCGCGCCTGGCCACACTGCCCCTCACTCTGCTCGTGGTTTCCACCAGGCTCCACTTCCTGCCCTAGCTGCCTCCCACGTGGCCTGGCACCTTCACAGCTGTGGAGGGTCGGCCTCCTCCGGCACCGGCTCCGGGCCAGCCGTGTCCTGTTCGCTGGGCTCCAGCCTGGGGTGCCCAGGGGGCAGCGTGTCCCCTCACCTCCTCTCGGGGCAGGCGGTGCCTCTTGCTGCATTTGACTGGCCCTGGAGATGGTTGGTGAGAAAGAGGAGTGTGTCCTCTACAGAACGCGGAACGCCACGTCAGGATAATGCACCTCCTTGTGTGTGTCTGCCCTCCCCAGGCGGTCCCCAACATCAAGTCACCCCAAAGCCTTGGAGGCGCCCTCAGGGCCACCGGTGCAGCCTGCATGGTCCTTTCTTCCCTCAGTATGTAGAGGGCGTTCACTCCACCCCAGGCCCTGCCCCTGCCTTCCCTGAGTTGACGCTGGCTCCTGCCCCTGCACAGTGAATTCCCGGGAACAGCCAAGCCTGGGCTCCTGTCGGAATCTCCGGGACCCAGCAGAGCTCATGTCCCACCGTGGACCTGCCTCCAGGGCTCCCGAGGCAGAAAAAGGGAGCAAGAGCGTCTCTGGCTGTCCCCCCATCTCGCGCCGTGTTTGTGTGTGAAATGTCCCAGTCAAACTGGGGGAAAGGGGAGAAAGCTGTGGACGCCTCCCCCTGTCCTCCCCAGGGTGCCCGGTGGCAGCAGGGCCAGACCTCCGCAGGGTGGGTGAGGCCTCACAGCCTGCAGCCTTCCCAGGAAGGCCGTGCCCTGCGTCCAGCCCCCAGCCAGCTCCCCAAGCTCCCTTTAATTGGGCCTGACGATTTCACACTCTGGAGCCGGACGGTGCTTGTTTTGGCTGGCCGGGCTGCGCGCCCATCCTCGCCGGCCCGGGTTGCATAACTGTGAGGTATCCTCTTACCCTGGCCGCCGCCTCTCAGTGAGGCCTGAAGCCACCACGGCGGGTGGAGCGGGCTCCGCGCTCCCTCTCCGGGAGGCGGCCCAGCCCTGCCAGGCTTGGGGTGGGGGCTCTCATGTCCCATGACCCTGAGGGCAGGCTGGCAAAGGTGCATGGAGCCTCCAGCCTGTGGGAGCCAGGAGTGGCCACCTCTGGCCAGAGTTGGCATGTGAGGGTGGTGGCAGGCGGGCGAGCTCTGCCCTCTGCTCACATCTCCCCCAGGCAGTGTCCCTGCGGCCCCTGCCAGAGCACTGCAGGCCTCGGGTCCAGAGACAGTGGTGGGGAGGGTGGGAATGGATCCAGGAGTCGCCTGCTGGGCGTCCTTGTCGCTGGCTGCCCCCCCTCCCCACCGAGGCACCCCGAGGAGCGGTGCCCGGCTCCCTGGCCCCCGTGGACCCTGGACACCATCCAGCTAGCCTGAGTAGGATGACGCCCCGGGGCCCTGGGTTCCAGCACGGCCACTCTCTCCTTCCGCTGCTGCTGCCACCCAAAGGTGGGGTGAGAGAGAAAGAGATTTGAATGACGGGAGAAAAGGACGACGTGGTGGCGGGCTGGAGCCCGGCCCTGGCCCTGTGGGCGTGATAACTGGGATGTCTCACATTTCCCCGCGCTGAGCCAGGGCTGGCTGCGACAATATCCACATTGTTTCCCGAGCCGGGCGTTGTCACCAGAGGACGCTGCCCCAGGCACCCAGGCCACGGACGCCCACTAGGAAGCCGAAAGTGTGGCTGGATGTGAAAGCAAATGTGGAGGGAAGCTTGCTACTCCCGGCTTTGCACCATGGCCTGGTGACAGTTTTGCCAAGAGCGGGGACACAGCCCTGGGCCGGCGGGGGCTGCCTGTGGGATGCAGAGATTTTCAATCCTAGTGAAACCATGAGGCCGGAGCTGCTCTGGCTTCCTCGCCAGGGCCTGGGTGAGGGGCTGGCTCTTGCTGGCCGTGGGGCCCCGTCCTGCCTAAGGAGGGCTCCTCTCAGGACAAGAGCAGGCCTGATGGCCGGGTCCTGCCCTGAAGGAATGAGAAGGTAGATCTTCCCTGGTACCCATCCCACACCACCATACCAGGTCCCCTTAGCGACCCGGGCATTCCCTTGTCCCAGCAGCCCAGGTGCCCCTCGCCATTCCTGGGGTAGCCCCACCTCACAGAAATTCTCTAAAGACTGGTCCCAATGACGAATGCCAAGCTAGCAAAACTGAGCACATCCGTCCCACCGTGGCCCTGCCTCCCTCTGCCCCCGCGTGGGGCTCCAGCCCACCGTGGCCCTCCCTCCGTCTGCCCCCGCGTGGGGCTCCAGCCCACCGTGGCCCTCCCTCCCTCTGCCCCCGCGTGGGGCTCCAGCCCACCGTGGCCCTCCCTCCCTCTGCCCCCGTGTGGGGCTCCAGCCCACCGTGGCCCTCCCTCCCTCTGCCCCTGCGTGGGGCTCCAGCCCACCGTGGCCCTCCCTCCGCTCCTGTGTTGTGCTCTGGGTGGGGTGGGAGCCTTGAGAGCAGGGAGTCCATCTCAGAGTCTTTACTGTGTCCGCCCTGAGCCCTGACCTCAGCCCATCACAGCTTCAGACATCCTTGCGCATCCTAGGACAGGGCCTGCCAACTCTGCCTGGGACCTGGCACAGACCTGCCCAGAGGCCGGGCCTGCAGGAAGACCCACTGCTCCTGGAGCACCTGCCACGCAAATGACCTGAGATCTGGCCTGGTTGGTGACTCCAGGCCCATCCCGGCCTTGGCCAGACCTTCTGGCTTCTGACTGGTGCTGAACTGTAGGACCTTCCTGCCCCCGGGACCACAGGTGTGGACTTCACCTTCCGGGAGGACCGGGGTCTGCGCAGTCCTTGTGGCATTGCCGGGAGCCTCGGCTTGTGGGGTGCTGAAGGCTCCTGGCCTGGAAGGTGGGAAGGGAGCAGCACGGCCCCTGCGTGGCACAGGGGCACCCCACCCCACCCCAGCGAGCATCACCATCCATTGGAGCCTCAGGAGCTAGGGTCACACTCACGTGCCTGCATCCCAGGGGCTGGAAGCCAGCGCACTGGGGACCCACAGCAATCCCTTCTTCATGGGGCCTGTGAGCAGAGCGGGAGTCAGACTTCTTCCTCCCGGGGGCTGGTCTCCTCTGCCTGCAGGTGCCTGCCCAGCCCCCAGGACCACGAGTCCCCCCTGCAGCCGGCCCGTCTCAGGACAGCATCTCCCCCGTCTTCCACAAGGAAGGGAGCCGCCTCCACATTGGGACGCAGGGGGCATGGGGGAGCCGGGATGAAGCCACCCTGTGGGGAGGGTCCTGGCTTTGTGAGCCGGTCCCTGGGGTCCTCTCCCAGGTGGCGGGGGCTCGACCAGCAGCGGCACCGCACTCCGTATCCGCGCTGCATCACTGGGAACGCGCTTGAACTCCCGAGACCGTAGATCCCCTCTCACCTGGAAGCCGGCAAACCGCACGGCACTTAAACTGTCGACGGTCGCACCTCACTTGTTTACAAGCTTCCTGCTCTGGCTCAGGGGGACTCACATCCCTGCCTCGGGGTTCCTGGGCACCCTCGGGGAGGCCCGGTCCTGCCCTTGCCATCCCAGGGGCAGAGGAGCCCGTCCCACACTCGGGAAGGAAGACGGGCGTCGGGGGACGTGGATCCAGGACCCAAATCCTCCCCAGACCACTGGCTCGAGGGGAGCGAGGCAAAGGGGGCTGAGAGTTCTGTCCCTGCCGTGGGCCACCCCACTCTGGCCTCCCAAGCTGGGGCCTGGGTCCCCACAAAAGGAGAGAGTGAGTGCAGTGGTCGGGCCGTTTATCCAGGTTCGGCTCTGTGCCTGGACGCACACGGAGGGGCTGGGGCCCAGGGATGGGGTCGGGGTGACAGAGGCTCTCTGCAAGCCCCCGAAAGCCTGGGAGTGGCAGGGCCCTGTGTGCTCAACCCCTGCTGGCTGGGTGGAGGGGGCTAGGGCCTTGGAGAACCTCAGCATGGAAACTGTGGACCCCAGGTGCAGTGGGTGTGAGCACAAGGCTGGGGGCTCCTTCCCGGGGTGCTGCCCACACAGCCAAGGTCCACGCCCAGGGCCGCCTGGTGGCTGCTCCAGGCAGAGGGCAATGGCTGTGGCAGAGGCCGGAGCTTTGCCAAGCTTTGCCTCACCTGTGAGGGCCGGCGCCTGCCTCAGAGGAGTGTGTGTACCGAGCTCCCTGTAGGTGAGACGGGTGACCCCTGCCACCTGGGAAGGCTGAGCGCAGCTGAGCAGAGTGACATCCCAACACTCCAAGTAGGGGCAGCCCCGTGGCGCCTCTGGGGCGAAGGGTGGAGCCGCCTGTGGGGGCCCCATTCCTCGGCAGACGTTTGAGGCTTTGAGGGTTGGTCTCTTGCTGTGTGGATTCCTGGCTGCACTCGGCCCCTCCATTAGGCCCAGCTGTGGATTCCTGGACCCTTGACCCAGGCCTTGACCACATCGAGAGGGTCTAGGGCCTAGAAGGGCCAGACTCTGCCCGATGGCGTGGCCACTGGGGAGGACAGAGTCACGTCTGTCTTCCTCAGACCCTCCCGAATCCTCTGCCAGGGTCTGGTGGGAGCCTCTTCCCAGGGTCCTGCCCCACCTCACCTTCAGCCCAGATCACAGAGGGTCCTGCTGTCACGGGAGCTGGGCCGGGCAGCAGGCAATGTCTTGCCCTCTGGCTGGAGCCATGCCAGGGGGCAGGCAGCTGCCCTCAGGACTGTGTGCCGTCTCTCCCGGTTGAAATGAGGCTGCAGAGTTATAGGACCCTGGAGCACCAGGTCCCTCAGAAAACATCATCATGGTGGCACCATTCAACAAGGGATCATGGCATCTCCATCGGGGCACAGGCCTCTGGAGCCCCTGGTGGCAGAGGTGCCCTGAGATAGCCTCCCTGATGTCCCAGGGGGTGACCATGCCGTGAAGCATGGGGCGCCTGAGTGTGGGGATGCCCTCCAGGCCCGAGCCTCCCCGCTGTGGTGCTTTTCGTGTCTGATCACCGCCGTGGATGGGTTTCTGGGCTCTCATGGAACCTGCTCCCGAGGGTCCGTAATGGAGGCCAGGGCTGGAGGTCAGTGGAGGAGAGGATGGAGGCAGGGGCACTGAGCGTGATGTGGCCCTGAGTGCCCTCCACCTGCGGACAAAGTGGTCACTTCTGAGAGGCCCCCAGGGTGAGGGGCAGGAGCTGACAGCTCCTGAGCCCCACCAGAGTCACTGTGTGGTCAGTTTCATGAAGAACCAGGCCACACGCTCTGTGCTCTGCTCCCACATTCTCTCTTCTTTCAGCCACTTTTGAACCAGAACCCCCTCCTGCAGAGCCCCCAGATGCAGCATCCAAACTGCACTTCACAGAAAGATCTTGTTTAGGGCCAAAGCAAGGAGCTGGGTGGGGCTCGTGGAGTCCTCGGACAGAGCCGGGGCAGTGGGAATACATATGTCCCAGATAGGGAAACAGGCTCAAGCCGGCTCCTGTGGACACCTGCTAGGCAAGGCCAAACAGTTCAAAGCCAGAGGGAGCTTCTCTCTCCTCCTCCAGGGCTTAGCCCAGCCCATCCCCTGGCCCTGGCCCTTCACTTTCGACAGCTCCAGGCTGAAGCAGGGTCAAGCCTCAGATGTGAAGGCTGACCTCACAGCTCCTCCCGCTTCTCCGCCCTCCCTAGCAGCAGCCTTGTCTGCCTGACGTTCTCCTGGGCCTTCCATCCCTCTCAAGGAAGCCAGAGCTAAAAGCCAGCTGGGTTACAATGCTCCTTCTAGAAACTCCATCAGGGCCTTGGGGGACTGCCTACCATCTATTCACTGCAGTACCCCAGGAAGAGCATAGTTCAGAACTAGAGGTTGGAAAACCACCATCACTATTTTCACCACAGTCATCTTGGCTGTGGTCATCATCACCATCATCGCCACCATCATCATCATCATTATTCTTGTCACCATCACTGTTAGCACCATCGTCACCACCACCAGCACCATCATCACCGTCACCATCATCACCATCACCAGCCTCACCATCATCATGATTACCACCACATCACTACCATCATCACCATCATCACCATCATCACCATCATCATCACCATCATCATCACCATCATCACCACTGTCACCATCCTCACCATCATCATGATTACCACGTCACTATCATCACTGTCACCATCATCACCATCATCACCACCATCATCACCACTGTCACCATCATCACCACGTCATTGCCATCACCACCACCACCATCATCATCACTATCATTACCATCCTCACTATCATCATCACCACCACCACCATCCTCACCATCATAACCACCATCATCATCATCACCACCATCATCTCCATTATCATCACCACTATCATCACCACCACCACCATGTCATCGCCATCATCACCATCATCACCATCATCATCACCATCACCATCACCATTATCACCACCATCACCACCATTATCACCACACCATCACATTCCTACCATCATACCAATAGCAGCAGTAGCAGAAGCCGTTAGAGGAGAGGCAGGGTATCTTGAATAGAAGAGGGTTTTCTTCCAGTTCTATTTTATGCATGGCGTAGTTTAGTAACATGTGGACCATCTGGAGTGGAGAAGGATCTAGAAGGATCTAGAAGGAGTACACAAAGGAGAAAGAGCCATGGTCCGAGACTCTGGGCTGAGCTCTGCTCTCAGCTCCCTGTGTGGCCTCAGAAAGTTGCAGCTTCTGAGCCTTGACATTCTCACCTGTAAAATGGGGTGACCCCGACAGGAAGGGCTTTGACGGCGGAGGCCATGAGCCCTCACTACATTTCCTTATAACCTTCAGGTACCATGGGAAGAAATAAAAACCTCATCCAAGGGCCCCTTTCTTCACAGGTCTTCTTACAAGGCTGGATGTAACACAGCAAACAAACATAGAAAGCCTGGCAGGTGGAAGGTGGGCAGGGACCTTGGGACTGGGGCTCCCAGGCTTCCTGACTGTCTCCCACGGTGTCAACAGGGTGCTCAGAAGCCTCCGACCCAAATCTCCAACAGGCACAGACACAAAAAGCTCCCAGAAAAGCCTCTTCCCACTGGGAGCAGGGTGACCCAGCAGAACAGCTTTTTGGTAAAGCTTCCTTACTTCAGCCCCATGCCGATGAAAACAGCACACCCCACCTTCGTGTTTCAGCGGGAAGAGCCGGGAGTTGATCTAGCATCCCACCCGCACCTCGCCCCACCCGACTCCATCCCCATCGCCATCTCACCCCCATCCTGTCCCCTCCTCTCCACGCCCCACGCCACCGCCCCCAGCAGCAGTGAGCCAGGCGGTGCGAACCAGTCTTATCGGCACCACATCAGCCTGACCCCTGGGGTCAGTGGCCTCCCCGCAGGAAGGTGAACCCCCAGCATTCATGAGGTGGGAAAAGGTGGTGGGACAAACCCAAAGGAACCCACCCCAAGATCCAGCAACATGAAACTCCTGAAATCTAGAGACGGTGAAAACTCTGAAGCAGTCACGGTGATCTGACCCACGGCCTGGGGGAGCCCAGCGAATCACAGAGGATGCCCCATCTGAAACCAGGCGGCCGGGAGCCCGCGTGCTGGAGGAAGCGGGGACCTGCAGAGCCTCCATGCAGTGGACACGCCCTTCAGGGAGGAGGGAGAAGGAAGGCAGGACTCTGCTGCCAGCATCCTGTCCTGGCAGAATGGCTGCAGGACGCTCTCTAAACACAGGAGGAACAACAGCAGAGTGAGTCTTGGGCTCCAGATAGGACAAAGGAACACCAGACCGGGTGAAAGTAGGGGTCAATAGATTCGACTTGACGAGCCTCTTAAATCATATTTGATGGTCGAGGAAAAATCCCAGTGCCCTCTGATGTTGCATTCGGCGCACGCACGGGAGACAAAACAGCTGCGCTTTAGAGGGGACGGGGGACGGGTCCCGGAGAGCAGAAGGTCTTACAGTTCCTCTGAGGGCACCACATCAATGCCTGCAGCCTGCGGTGTCATATACATCCCCGCACGTGCGGCGTCACACCCAGGGTGGCCGCTAAGAAACCTGCAAAAGCAAGGTGCTCTAAACACGCTAATAAATCAAGACACAACCCCGAACAGGCTCCAGCAACCCAGAGCGAGGTCAGAGGAAACGGGAACGAGAAGCGGACGGCACGGTGGAGAAGCGGGGTGGCGGACGTCGGGTCCCGCACGTGACGGGCTACCAGGCGGGTGGTCTGCATACGCCAGTTAAAGGCGGAGACTGACGGGGTGGACGAGGAGCTGACCCAGCTACACGCTGTCTTCAGACGGCCGCCTGCTCACTCCCAGTACGGCGTAGGTCCGTGGAACGTGAAATGACGGGAAAAGACGCACCACGGGAAGACTGAAAGGCACACCTCAGGGAAATGCGTTCGTCTCCTTCAGGCTGAGTTTCCTGAGCCCTTTCTTCTCCCTTCTGCTCTCCTCCTGCGTCGCCTTTCCCTCCCTCCTCCCCCGGCCACGTGCCGGAAGCCACGGTGCGTGCACTTGATGGTGACCACGCAGAGCACAGGCACGTGTCCATGCAAAGGCCGGACACAGACGGAGACATGGGGAAGGGGCGCTGCTTGCTTTTCCCAGGAAAAAAACCGAGGGAAGGGCTGCTTTATAAGAGTTATCTGTATTTTCCACCTCTCTCCAATAACATTCTGGGTTAATTCCGCCACATCCAGGTGGAAAAACTCCCTCCGTGCGTAACTTACTCCACCGTTAAGGCTGGGGATGGCCGTTAACTTTGTTTCCAAGATTCTGCCCCCAAACAGTGATGCTGTAAACATCCTTGAAAGTAAAAACCAACAGAAGCATCACGCTCGCTGAACAGAAGTGCTGATGCTTCCTCTGGGCGCAGGACCCCTGAGTGCAGAGGGCCCTAAACAGGCAGTGACTTCTGCTCCCGTCTGCTCCCGTCTGTTGAGAACCACAGCTCTGCCTGTCCAGCCACCCGGCCTCCCCCGAGCGCAGCCGGGACCTACATGGGTGGGGGTTTCTTGCTGAGGCCTCAGAACCAGGTGGCACCTGCTAGTCCCCACCCTCCCTGCCCACTCCCTCTGCCCACCTAAGACCCTCGTTAAGAGTACAGACTCCGGGGCCCTTCTGACCTGAGGCCCGGGGCCCTAGTGACCTGAGGCCCGGGGCCCTGCTGACCTGAGGCCCGGGGCCCTGCTTTCAGAACAAACTGCGGACAGAGCGGCCTGGACTCAGCCCGGGCTTTGTAGGAAGCGAAGGTGAGGGGCGTGGACCGACACCACAGATTCACCGCCAGGGCCAGAAACTACACTGCCACCCCCAAGGAGGAACTGAGCCGAGTAGCCAGACGTGCCGGCATCTGTCCTTTATTGAACGTTTCCCAAAGCCGTGCCCCGAGAGCAGCGCCCCTCAGAAGCATCTTCTCTGCACCACTGAGGGCCCAAACTCCTTGAATTCTGCGTCAGTGACCCACATCTGCTTGAAGCTGCTCAGAGAGGTGACGATGGAGGCTCCAATCCAGGTGGAGAACCACCGGTCGGGGGCAGCCATGATCTTGATGGGGGTCCCCTTGGAGGCCAGCTGCTCCAGCTCCTTGAGAAGCCGGTCGTCCAGCCCGTGGAGCAGGGTGGTGCCCCCCGACAGCACGATCTCCCCGAAGAGCATCTTCTGGATGCTGGCATCACACTTGGTGATGCTGGAGGACACCATCCTTGGGAGCCCGGGGCTCTGGCCGCCCAGCTGCTCCGGCGCGAACAGGACCTCGGGCGCCTGGTACAGCGGGTCCCCGAGGCTAACAATGTGCCCGTCAGGGAGCCTGTACTCCCTCAGGCCCTCCTCCGGCCTCCGGGCAAGCTCCTTCTCGGGCTCCAAGGCCACGTAGCATAGCTTGTTTTTCATGTCGGCCACAAGGCCCCTGTCCAGCACGCAGGGGAAGGTGCGGCCGCTGGCCAGGAGCAGCCGCATGAGGAGCTCCGTGATGTCCCTGCCCGCCACGTGGAGTTTGGTGACCGCGTGGGGCAGGGAGTAGCCCTCGAAGATGGGGACGGTGCAGGTGACCCCGTCCCCGCTGTCCACCACTAGGCCCGTGACGCAGGCCGAGGTGTAGAGAGCCAGCACGGCCTGGTCCGACAGGTAGAAGGCGGGGACGCCGAACGCCTCAAACATGACTTCCGCCATCTTCTCGCGGTTCTCCCTGGGGTTCAGGGAGGGCTCCGTGGTGAGCAGGGGCTGGTCGCTGGGCTTCACGCCCAGCTCCCACTCGAAGAGATGCTTCCAGAGTCTCTCCATGTCGTCCCACCCCGTGATCAGGCCACGCTCGATGGGGGCGTGCAGCTGCAGGACCTCGTGCTTGCACAGGGCCTCCTCCCCCACGAAGTACTTCTTCCGGTGGGCTCCTGCCGAGGACATCTGGAATTTGGGGTGTCCCACCATGGAGCTGATGATGTGCCGGGGTCCAAACTCCCCGGACAGGCCCGCTTTGCAGAGCCCCGAGCCATTGTCGAAAATCACGGCGGGGGAGTCTAAGGCGTGCGGGTTCAACATGCCGCCGCGTTCCCTTCTCAGCCTCATCCGATCAAGACCCGCCCTCCAGTGCCGCTTTGTGACGCTGACGGGGATCCTCTGCTCTCAGGGCGTCCGGCAGGCAGGGCTGGCACCGGGCCCCGGAGCCCTCCGTCCTCAGCCAGGTCCGGCCTGCTGAGGCCTCTTCCAGGGCGGAGTCTCTGAGGTAACAATCCAGCCCAGGCAACGATTGTCCTGAGCCTCAGGGGCCCTGGGGAGGGTGGGGCTGAGCCCCCATCCTGCCCAGGGTGAGGCACTCAAGAGCGGGAGGCCAGTGCATCCTAGGGCGGTGCTGATAAGCCTGTGAGCTGAGGCAGAGGCTTAGCCTTAGAGTGAGAAGCAGCCCAGCCTGGGTGCACCCAGAAAACCAGCTTCTCTGGCCCCAGAGTTGCTGCCTCTGGGTTGACAACACTTCGCTTTGCTAAGGGGAGGAAACAAGCACCAGGCAGGAGGGGTGTTGAAAGCAGTTCTGTCCCAACAGACACTCAGAATGTGCTTCTGAATGGCGACTCCTCCAGGAAGCTCTCAGGGATTTCTCCTCCCTCCATCCCATTAGCCCCAGCTCTCTGTCCCACTAGGTGGGCCCTATTCAAAGTCCTCTGGGCTGCTGACCCTTTGTCCAGGAATACACCACTGCTGTGGCTTGAGGCCAGGGCCCCTCATTCCTCTCTGCAGACTCTGAAGTGCCAGCACAGAGCTAAGTCCAGTGGCCCATACAGTTGGGAACCCCAGCAGCCCTGAAGACGTGGCTTCTGGTTTCACGCAGGCAGCTGGGACTGCAGCCTGTGACATCTCTATGTGTCTAGGGGCTGTGACACAGTCAGGCCACGCCCAAGAGGAATGCTCAGAGATGGCCGGCCGCTAAGGCTCAAGGCCTGAGCATGACCAGGAATGCGGCGCTGGGCCAGGCCAAGGGCACCGGTTCCAGACTCTCGGAGGACCCACAGCAGTGCCCGCCTGGCACTCAGACCCCTGCTTGGTCTTCAGCTTGGGGAGAAAGTGGGAGGGGATTGAACTTGGGAGCCAGCTTCACGTCCTTCCTGAGGCAGGCAGAGGTGGCCTTAGAGAATGTGAGGTTCATTCGCCCTCTCCTGTCGAGTCCACAGTCACCCTTGAGCCCAGCTCAGTCCCCCAGAGTTCTCCCAGAGGACGCCCCCCAGGGTCACTCCCTCCCAGGGCCCCTCAGCTCCTGCTAGTGGCCCCCTCTGTGTGTCTTGCAGACCCTGCTGACCCAGCAGGCTGTGTAGACACATGTTGTAGTCGGGCAGTCTAGACACGTGCTGCAGACCTGTGGTGTAGATACAAAATACGGACAGGCATGGATGTGCCGTACAGATGCGTGGGATAGGTGGGTGGTGTAGACGCGCGGTGTACACTCATCGTTGGTGTGCGGTACAGACGAGTCTTGTTGACATGCGGCTGAGTGGGCAGCACGAACCCCTGGGTGGGAGTCAACACGAACTTGATAACTATTGAAGGATTTTCCCAAAGGGCATCCCCAGAGGGAAACTGAGTCAAACGCAGGCTGGGGCTGATGTGGCTTTTAAATCTCCATTTCTCTGGAAACTGTGGCCAGCCACCGACCGCACGGCTAGCTTGCAGTCATCTCAGGGACCCCGGGCTCCGCGGGGCGGTAGATGTGGATGGAAGCGCTGATCCGTGGGTGTGGCCTGGGCCCTGAGGCCCCCTTCGAAACCTGCTGACCCAGGCCATGGCGCTCCTCCCTGCCCACATCAAGGTCACTCCATAGGTCCTGCTGGAGGTCACCTGAGGCCTGGCCGGTGCTGGGGGACAGGGAGAGCGGCCTGGGGCGGGGGCAGGCGCCATCCCAGCCCTGTTCCTATTAGACAGTGTTAGCGGGCAGAGGGTGTCCCCTCTTGAGTGCCGTCTTCCAGGCGGGTCCCAGGCTGTGAGATGAGGATCCCTTTCTGGCTCTCCTGTGCAGCCACACTTACAGCAGAAGGACCACCCTGCACAGCAAGGGTTCCCTCCAGGCAGAATTGGGAGACCACAGGCACCAGTCCTGGGAGGTGGAAGTGGACCCGCCCCTGCTGACCTGCACCGCCTGGGGTCCTGGCTGAGGTGCGGCTGTCCACGGGGCAGCCCTTTGAAGACCCAGGATGAGATCCGGGCAGCTCTCTCTGGCTCTGCAGAGGGGCGAGGACCCCTCAGTCATATGCCCTGGCTCTTTCTGGCTCTGCAGAGGGGCGAGGACCCCTCAGTCACGTGCCCTGGCTCTTTCTGGCTCTGCAGAGGGGCGAGGACCCCTCAGTCACGTGCCCTGGCTCTTTCTGGCTCTGCAGAGGGGCGAGGACCCCTCAGTCACGTGCCCTGGCTCTTTCTGGCTCTGCAGAGGGGCGAGGACCCCTCAGTCACGTGCCCTGGCTCTTTCTGGCTCTGCAGAGGGGCGAGGATCCCTCAGTCACGTGCCCTGGCTCTTTCTGGCTCTGCAGAGGGGCGAGGACCCCTCAGTCACGTGCCCTGGCTCTTTCTGGCTCTGCAGAGGGGTGAGGACCCCTCAGTCACGTGCCGTGCTGAGCACTGGCTCAGTGTCAGCCAATGCTACCAGAGATGGCCCCGGACAGGGACCAGGTTGACCCAGGAGGGCGAGGGAGGGCCACTCAGGGATGGTTCGTGTCCCCTGGGCCCACCGCCTCCAGCTAAGCCCTCTCCACCCAATGCCTGGCAAGGTGGCCTTGGCCTGGGAAGGTCCCCCACAGCTGGGATGACTGAGCTGGCTGTGTGGTCTCCCAGACCCCGGCTCTGCACAGCCAGATCCACCATCAGCTGCAAGGGTTGCTAAGGTTTCGAGTCTCATGTTTTGGGGAGAGATTCCCTGGGGTTTTGCGTCTTGGGGTTCCAGCTGCAGCCATCACAGAGGAGCTGCATCCTCGGTTCTCAGGTGTGGCTGGAAGTGCCTCAGTGTCACCTGACACTCACTGCCGAGCCAGGAGGAACGTGCTCTGACACTGTCTAGATTTTGGCTCTGCCGGTGGCCACAGCAGGAGGCAGTGACGATGCTGGGTGGGGAGGGCTCTCGGGTCAGGTGCACAGACGCTTGGAGGTGGCCCAGGGCGGGCCGGGGCCTTGGGCATTTGTAGGCGGGACAGAGGAGGAGGCGGACGCCGCTAAGCCCGGGCTGTGAGCTCCTGGAGGGTGTTGTGGGGCTGCCGAGGTTCCTCCGTGCCCTGCTGCTGTGGCAAGGCACAGCCACGGCATCCCGGGCGCAGCCTCTTACCCTGGTACACATCCTGCAGAAACACACGAGCCCCTGTCCCTGCCCTCCCAGGCCCGGCTGCTTCCCCGGCCTCCACGTTAGATCTGCGCCTTCCCACCTGTTTCCAGCTCTTCTGGGTCCCTCCGTGACCCCGGCCAGTCTCGCTTTGCAGGAGACAGGGCCCTACCCCCAAGTGTGCAGCTGGGAAACCGCGGCACGGGTGGAGCCTTGACCCTGGGCCGGGTCCCTTTTTTCCTAAATGTTTTCATGCTCCCTGCTGAGCCTGGGAGAAGCGAAGCCCTTGGCGCTGGGTCTGGTGCCCTGAGCCATCCTGGGAGCCCACGTGCCCGGCAGAGCAGGCCCTGGGAGGCCCACCACGTTGATGTTTGGCCACTTGGGGGAAGCAATTCGCAGGCAGGGTCGCCCTTCCCCAGTTGCCATCGGGACTCTTGGACACCCAGGGCCACCGTCACATCTGGGTTAGCTGTTGAAGCCGAGAAGCTCAGGGGTAAGGCCCAGCTCAGGGCCCGGCCGCGGCTCGGCAGACCCTCCATCCTGGCTGCACGGTGTCTCTCGGGCTGAAAAGTTGCCCACCACATGGGCAGGGCCAGAACAAGCAGGAAGGACCCTGAGGACTCTGGCACCGAGGCCCCCGGCCCCTGTCTGTGGCTGGCACCACGTGGCACTGAGATCGCGCGGGTTTATGAGCCGCAGCCTACGTGATGCCATGCTGGTTTCCAGCTGCCTCTGGGGCAGGAATTCCTCCCTGCGGTCGGTTCTCAGGTGCCTGGGAACGTCCACCTCCTCCATCCATCCACGGTGGGAGACGCTGTGCATGCCATCCAGGGGGAAGCACCTTCCACCCTCTGACTACATGGATCTGCACCTCTGGGGCCTGTGTGAGACCCACGGGGGTCCTTGTCACCTGGGGGGATTTGACTCCAACTGGACGGAAACCCCAGTAGCTGAGCGGACTTGGGGCTCCTGGCGAGCATTTGTGGTGAAGGACATCCTCCTTCCCTGCTCCAATCAGAGGCCGCGGCTCCACCTTGGCCTACCCCCACCCGCGCAGGCCAAGCCTCATAAATCGCTAGGACAAGTTTATGGGTGAGCTGGCCGCACCTCCGTCCCCTCCAGGGCAGGCCTGACCCTGAGAGGATTCTGGGTCCATCGTGTCCGTGCCGCCCAGGAAGCCTCAATCTTCTTTCTGCTGGAGTAGTCGCGCCCAGCACAGGCCCCTCCCTCTCCCCCAGCACCCCCCACCCACCTCCCATCCCCGTGGGGGGCCCTGAGACTGGAGCGGGAGGTGGACGGACATGGGTGTCCCAGGGAGCTTCCAGGCATCTGAGCTTAGAGTGGGCAGCCTGGCATCTGCTGAGCAGCCCCTGCCCTCACTGCCCTGGCCCGGGGTGTCCGGGTCACCCAAACCCTGGGCGAGGGGTCTCTCTGTCAGTCCCATCATCCCTGGTTCCATCTGTCACTGGTGGCCTCAGCCCGTTAGTGACCAGTGGTCTGGGCTTATTAGTGCCGGCCCACATCTGGCGGCCAGATCGTGCAGGCTGAGGGTCCCACGTGGGTGTCTGTAGCAAAGGAACAGGGCGACCCTCAGATGGCAGGAGGTACACTGTCCTTGAAAGAGTGAGGGGGTGTGGGGAGCACAGGGCTCACAGTGGCCTGGGAGTCCTGGGAGGCTGTTCCTGTACCCCTCTGCCCATCACCCCAGAAGGGCCCAAGCCCCAGCGTTCTTCCCCACTGCTCAGCCCTTGAGTCCCTCCACCCGTCTACCCACCCAGTATCCATCATTCCGGCCAACCCTTCCTCCCTCCCTTCTCTCCCTCCCCTCCCTCCCCTCCTCCCTCTCCTCCCTCATCCTTCTATCCCTCCCTCCCTCCTGCCCTTCCTCTCCCCTTTCTCCTTCCCATCCTGCCTCCTTCCTCCCTCCCGCTTGCCCTCCCTCTCTCCTTCCTTCCTTCTTCCCTTCCTCCTTCCTTCCCTTTTTCTCTTCCTCCTTCCTACTTCCCTCCCTCCTCTTCCTCCCTCCCTCTTTCCTTTCTCCTTCTGTCCCTCTCCTGTTCCAATCCTCCCCCCCTTCCCTCCTCCCTCCCTCCATCCCTCCTTCCCTTTCTCTCTCTCCTCCCTCCACCCCTTTTTCCTTCTGTGGTTCCCAGAGCCTCAGCCAACCAGTGGCCAGCAGGGTGGCTTCGGGGGAGTGGGGACTCCAGCTTCCCCAGCAGGGGATGAGCCCTGCCTGGGCACACACTGGGTGCAGAAGTGGCCTCTCACCTGGGACAGGTGTGGTGGGAACCTGAGAGGGAGGTTTGGGGATACTGTGTTCTGGAGGCTGAAAGGACAAGGGCCCTCCCTGAGGCAGCGTCCGGGCTCTGTGACCTCCTCCCCGACTGCAGCCCGAGCTGGAAGACGCAGCTCCCTCGGGGGTGTCGGGAAGGTGCTAGCCATGAGGGTGGCCTAAGCCCCGGCACCCAAGCCCACACGTCAGCGGCATTATCCACACACAGCCAGAGGCGGGTGGACAGTGCCGTGTGGTGCCCAGAGATGGGCTGCTGCCCCTAGGGCATCCTCACAAAACCCACAGCCTGGGGCTCCGACGGCAGCCCCTGACCTCTCACGGCTCTGAGCCTGGGAGTCTGAGATCAGGTGCCAGCGCGGCGGGGGTCTGTGAGGGCGTCTCTGACTGTGTCCTCAGTGGCGGCCCGGGAAGAGGCTCCCCTCTCACTCTCTCCTCACAGGGGCCCTGATCGCCTCCCAAAGGCCCCATCTCCTGACCCCAGCACGCTGGGCGTTTACCGGCTTCACAGAGGACTCTGCGGGGCAGCGTTCGGTCCACAGGGGCCTGGAGTGGGGCTCATGGGTGAGGTCGCCAGGGCTCAGGGGCCACGCAGCCCGCAAAGCTCTCACAAGTGTGCACGTCCTCGGGTTGGCTCTGCTCGGTCATCTGTGTCGTGAGGACTGTAGTTACTTTCAAATCCAGGGCCTCGCCTCCCCTGGCCAGGACTCAGTGCCTCACTGCAGGGCCGGGGCGGTGGGGAGCACCTGGCCCTGGTGCAGGGAGGGGGAGAGTGAGCCCAGACATGGCCAAGCTGCCGGGCACCTCTGCCCTGGAGGAACAGAGCAGGGGACGGCGGAGGACCGGGTGGCAGGAAGTCGGGGCTGGGCAGTGCTTTTGCCGGCCTGCCGGGGACAGGGTGGCCTCTCTCCTCCGGACTTGGAAACCTTTTGCTCCAGGCACTCATGTGGTGGGGGCTGTGGGGACCGGGCCCCTCCTGTGCCCCATCCACAGCAGGTGAGGCTGGGGCAGGCCTGAGGTCGGCTGGGCAAGGTCATAGGCACGGGGGGCTGAGGCATGAGAACAGACCCAGCCCACGCCCGCCTCCCCCGGGAGCTCTGCTCACATTTGTGTGATGACTTTCAGGGGTGTGTCCTGGGCTTTGACC
This sequence comes from Aotus nancymaae, assembly GCF_030222135.1. NCBI lineage: Eukaryota > Metazoa > Chordata > Mammalia > Primates > Aotidae > Aotus > Aotus nancymaae. The sequence goes on along the minus strand of NW_026988467.1, from coordinate 188,964 downwards.
TGGAGTCTGGCTGGCATTCAGGAGAAGCTGCTGCATGGGGTGCAGGGCAGGCGGTGCCATGGTCCTCCCCGGCCGGGTGAGGACTGACTCCACGGTCCAGCAGCTTGAGACACGTGTTTATCATCTCACGTTTCTGAGGGCCAGGAACCTGGGCACGGCCTGTGTGGGTGACTTTGGCTCTCGGGTCCTGACCAGGCTGCAGCTGAGCTGTGGGCAGGGGCTTCGGCCTCATCTGAAGCCTCAGTGGGGAGTGAGAGGGGATTTTGGCCTCTGAGCTCTCACACGGCCGTCGTCCAGCCTCTGTCCCTCGCCACACGGACCTCTCCAGGCGGCTTCACACATGGCATCAGCTTCCCTTGGGGCAACCAAACTGAGAGAGAGACAGAGAGAGAGAGAAAGACAGACAGAGAGAGACACAGAGACAGAGAGAGGAGGAGAGAGACAGACAGAGAGAGACACAGAGATAGAGGAGAGAGACAGAGAGAGACACAGAGACAGAGAGAAGAGGAGAGAGACAGACAGAGAGAGACACAGAGATAGAGGAGAGAGACAGAGAGAGACACAGAGACAGAGAGAGGAGAGAGAGACAGAGACAGAGAGAGACACAGACAGAAAGACAGAGACAGAGAGAGACAGAGATAGAGAGAGGAGGGAGAGAGACAGAGAGAGACACAGAGACAGAGAGAGGAGAGAGACAGAGACAGAGAGAGAGACAGAGACAGAGGAGGGAGAGAGACAGAGACAGAGAGAGACACAGAGATAGAGAGACAGAGACAGAGAGAGAGACAGAGAGAGACACAGAGACAGAGAGAAAGACAGAGACAGAGACAAAGAGAGACAGAGAGAGAGGAGGGAGAGAGACAGAGAGAGACACAGAGATAGAGAGAGGAGGGAGAGAGACAGAGAGAGACACAGAGATAGAGAGAGGAGGGAGAGAGACAGAGAGAGACACAGAGATAGAGAGAGGAGGGAGAGAGACAGAGAGAGACACAGAGATAGAGAGAGAGACAGAGACAGAGAGAGACAGAGACAGAGAGAGACACAGAGACAGAGAGGAGAGAGAGACAGAGACAGAGAGAGACACAGAGACAGAGAGAGAGACAGAGACAGAGACAGAGATAGAGAGGAGGGAGAGAGGCAGAGAGAGACACAGAGACAGAGAGAGGAGAGAGACAGACAGAGAGAGACACAGAGATAGAGAGAGGAGGGAGAGACAGAGACAGAGAGAGACACAGAGACATAGAGAAAGACAGAGACAGAGAGAAAGAGACAGAGAGAGGAGGGAGAGAGACAGAGAGAGACACAGAGACAGAGAGAGAGACAGAGACAGAAAGAGATACAGAAACAGAGAGGAGGAGGGAGAGAGAGAGACAGAGAGAGACACAGAGACAGAGAGAGGAGAGAGACAGAGACAGAGAGAGACACAGAGACAGAGAGAGGAGAGAGACAGAGAGAGACACAGAGACAGAAAGAGATACAGAAACAGAGAGGAGGAGGGAGAGAGAGAGACAGAGAGAGAAGAGGGGAGAGAGAGAAGGAGGAGCCAGCGCGGAGGCCAGGGCCTCTCCGGGACCTCCCTGGGAAGTGGCCTGGCCCGTGCAGCTCTCCACCCATCAGAAGCGCGCCAGTCAGCCCAGTTGAGGGGAGAGGTCACCGAGGGAAAGGGCACACCGAGGGCCATCCTGGAGGCCCCCCCACCAGACAGGGCATAGGCAAAGGCCCCAGGATTGGGGCACAGAGTCACCGCCAGGAGCTCCCACCCAGTCCCAGCCGTTCCAGCCGTTTCCTCGGCTGTCAGCAGGGACAGTGAGTCGGCCCGCGTCGGGGCAGGGCTGGGGGCTGATCCCACCACACACGGCCTTTTGGGGAGTGTGCCCCAGTGGCACAGGGCAGGTGGCAGGGGCACCCAGCAGGGGTCCTGAGAGATTGGGGGTTGCTCTCCCAGGCTGCCCCTGCTTCAAACCACAACCCCCACCCAGTTCCTCCTTCTTCAGCATCGCAGGTCCTGACGTGTGACCTCCGGAAGGAACCAGGTCTTCGTCTGCCCTCGCATCTGGGGAGAAGCCTGGCTCCCTGTCCCAGGAGCCCAGGCGCAGGCCGGCCCCGAGGGAGCACCGCGTGGGGCCCTCAAAAGAGAGGTTTTCTCGCCCCCTGCCGGCGGGCGGGGGGACTGCCACGGGCCTGGGGAGGCGGCGGGGTCGGGGGACAAAGGTGGCTTGTTAATTTCACAGAGAGCCAGGACCACGGGGAGGGAATAAAAATCAATGTTTGCTAAATAAGGGGGAAAAATCGCCCTGCCGCGGCGGGGAAGAGGTTTATTTTCAAGTGTATTAAAGTGATTACCCAGAGGAAAGCCAGGCGGAATGAGTCTGTGCAGGGCCCCGCGCCCGTTCTCCCAGCGCGGCCTGCAAACCCACCTCCTCCGACTGGACACGGCCGAGCTTTTGGTTTTAAATAGTTTATAACATTTCAGATGCAGCTCCTAAGCCAGCAGTCCCCGGAGACGCCGAACAGGCTTCTACACTTAGCCCGTGATAAATAACTGGGCGAACACAGGGCTCAGAAGGGCCCAGATTTAATTCAAAGAGTTTAAAGTCGAATGTGGAAAGAGCGCTTTGCATTCATGAGGCGTGCTCGCTTCCAGCTGGAGAAGAAAAGGCTTTGTGTTCCGGGAGAGGTGGGAGCGCTAACCTTTCTACCGTGTTCCTGCCGCTTCCAGCCGGCCCGCCGACATTTCTCATCTGCAAATGGCAGGCGTCGTTTCTGGAAGCCGACACGTGGGGAGATTTATCATCTCCGTGGAGTTTCGGCTCCAGGTGGAAGGATTTTCCTCCACGGCGAGGTTGCCGCCTCGCCAGCCCTGGTGGGGAGCTGAGGGCCTGCCCCTTCTCTGTGGACACGCTTCTGGTTTCCAGATGGAAGTGGTCGCAGCAGAAGCCGTCGGCCGCCGCAGGCCCTGGGCTGTGTCCTGGATGACGGTGCGCATGCTGCCAGCTCGGCCGCCCCGCCCCTGTCATGCATGGGGACATCAGGGGCCGGGTGGCCGTCCCAACACGCCCCGCACAGCCAAGGCCAGCTGAGGAGGAGGCTCCCGGAAGAACTGACCCCTCCCCGCCTGCTGCTTCCCCTCATTCCAGACGTCAGGACCATGGCTGGGGCCCAGGATACTGGAATTGCGGCTCAGTCAGGCCTGAGAACCCACGTTCAGTTTTGAAGGATCCGTGCGCCTGCATGTACTGGGTGAACGACGTCCACCTGGAACCTTTAGAATGACTTTGTTTGGAAATAGAGTCTTTGCAGATGTAACCAGGTAAGTCGAAATGAGGCCATGCTGGATTAGGCTGGGCCCTAAACCCGATGACTCGTGTCCCAGAAGAGACACACAGAGAGAGAATACCACGTGATAGAGAGACGCAGATGGCGGCGAAGCCCAGACACGCCGGGGATGGCCGGCCACAAGCCGGAGGAAGCAAGGACCAACTCTATCCTGAGTCTCAGAGGCGGCAGGGCCCTGACCACACTGCAGCTTTGGAAGTCTGGTCTCCAGGTCCTGAGAGCACAATGACATGGAAACCCCGTCCGTGTCAGGCTTGTGTTTCTCAAATCCCGTTTTAAACAGCCATAGAAAACGAATGACGCGTGCCCATCAGAGTGACAGATTGATCGTCAGAACTTCCCTTAGGCTGCGAAGCTGCGACGCGCTCCACCTCTCTGCTGGGTCCCTACTTGATGTGGTCTGGCTGTGTCCCCACCCAAATCTCATCTTGAATTGTAGCTCTCATCGCTCCCATGTGTTGCGGCAGGACCGGTGGGAGGTAACTGAATCATGGGGGCGGGTCTTTCCTGTGCTATTCTTGTGAATAAGTTTCATGGGATCTGATGGTTTTACAAAGCGGGGATCCCCTGCACACGCGCTCTCTTGCCGGCCGTCATGAAAGACATGACTTTCTCCTGCATTGCCTTCCGCCATGATTGTGAGGTTTCCTCAGCCATGTGGAACTGTGAGTCCATTAAGCCTCCTTTTTTGTTCTTTTACTTTTTTTTTTCCCCCAGACTGGGATGCAATGGCATGATCTTGGCTCACCGCAGACTCTGCCTCCTGGGTTCAAGCAATTCTCCTGCCTCAGCCTCCAGAGTGGCTGGGATTACAGGTGTGTGCCACCAAGTCCAGCTAATTTAGTGGAGACAGAGTTTCACCATGTTGGCCAGGCTGATCTTGAACTCCTGACCTGAGGTGATCTGCCCACCTCTGCCACCCAAAGTCCTGGGATTACAGGTGTGAGCCACTGCGCCCGGTCTTCTTTCTTTATAAATCACCCAGTCTCAAATACGTCTTCACTAGCAGCATGAAAACAGGCGAATTTACTGCTCTTCCCCAGTTCTGTTCTGCTGTGGGCCTCGCGTGCTCTGAACCCCACAGATCCCCTTCGTCAGTCAGCTTTCCCCGTGAGCCCCCACTATCCACTGTCCACAGAGAGAAAACCACACTTGCCAGCGTGCCTTTCAGAAATTACCCACTTTCCGTCTTGCTGGCTGTTACTTTTTCTTTTTAGGAGGACCCACAGGGCCTTTGAGCGGAAGGCACCACAAGGCAAATTCCAGTCTCATACTTCATTCCCAGCTTGGACGATGGCGGCCTTGGAGAGCCTCCGGGGAGAAGTGGGGGCTGGGGCTTGGGGGGTGCTGGGAGCTGAAAAGGGGGACTCCCCACAAGAGCAGGTCTCAGCCTCACACTGCAGCTCGGTATCTCTCCCCGGAGAGATCTCAGTGGAAAGCCCATCCGTGTCAGGCTTGTATTTTCAGGTTCTAGGCAACTGGCAGCAGCTTTAGGATTTTAGGAGGTGAGGATAAAGATTCTCCAGAAACAAACACATCACTGACCTTATCAAGTGGCAAGAGACAGTTCAGGCTCCCCACGCGGCTTCTGAGGATCTGCCGTTGCCAGACTATGCTTCCACCTCCAGAGGGGAAGCAGCCCCAGCAGGGCCACGTTTGGGGACTCTGTGACAGATGAGGTGGCCATTCTGTCAGAGGGGATAAAAGAATGCTGCTCTGAGGAAGAGCCACACGAGAGCAAAGCTGAGCCACTCCAAGGAGCCGGCGTTGCCTTGTGTCACCCTCCCTTCTTGCCCCTGGGTTCAGGGCTCTGGGCCTCCTATGTGAGCAGTCCGTAGCTACCTTTCCCTTGGGGAACTCCGCCAATAACAGCTGTGGAGTAGCTGGTCCAGCTCCATCATCCCACAGGAGGTGGGCAGGGAAGGCTGTGCCAGGACACACCTGCTCCACATGCTGGGTCTGCATACTCGGCTCCACGGGGTCACTCAGAGCCCAGGGGATGGGCACCATCATGTTGTCCGCGAGATAGATGTGGGAGGACCCTGACTCTGTCAAAGTGACGCATGTCACTTCTGTTCACACCTTATCAGTCAGGACCAGTCAGATGGCCAATCCCACCTGCACAGGCACCAGGAAGTGTGGGCAAGCAGCGATCTTAATGCTCCAAAATAATTTCCTTTGACTCCATGTCCCACATTGAGGACACACTGGTGCAAGGGGTGGGCCCTTAAGGCCCTGGGGAGCTCCACCCCTGTGGCTTTGCAGGGTACAGTCCCACAGCTGCTTGCACAGGTCGTTGAGCGCCTGTGGCTTTTCTAGGTGTAGGGTGCAAGCTGTCAGTGGGTCTACCACTCTAGAGTCTGGAAGAGGATGGCTTCCTTCTCATAGTTCCACTAAGTAGTGCCCCATTGGAGACTGTGTGTGGCGCAATCCCAGATTTCCCCTTGGCACTGGCCTAGTAGAGGTTCTCTGTGAGGGCTCCACCCCTGCAGAAGGCTTCTGCATGGACATCCAGGCTTTTCCATACATCCTCTGAAATCTAGGCTGCCAAGCCTCAACTCTCGCACTCTGTGCACCTGCAAGCTTAACACCACATGGAAAGCTTATGGTTTGCACCCTCTGGAGCTGCAGCCTGAGCTATGCCTGGGCCCCTTTGAGCCCAGGCTGGACCCAGAGCCTCCAGGATGCAGAAAGCTGTGTCCTGAGGCTGCACAGGGTAGCAGAGTCCTGGGCCTGACCCACAAAATCATTTAGTACTCATAGGCCTCAGGGCCTGTGATGGGAGTGGAGACTAGGAAGATCTCTGAAATGCCCTCAAGGCCTTTCTTTCGTTGTCTTGGATATTAGCACTTGGCTCCTTTTCACTCATGCGAATTTCTTTAGCAAGTGGTTTCTCTGCAGCTGCTTGAATTCTTCTGTTGAAAAAGCTTTTTTCTTTCTTTGCTACATGGTCAGGCTGCAAATTTTCCAAGCTTTTATGCTCTGCTTCCCTTTTAATATAATCCCAACCTTAAGTTATTCATTTGCTTCTGCATCTGAGCAGAGGCTGTTAGAAGCAGCCAGGCCACATCTCAAACACTTCGCTGCTTAGAAGTTTATCCTACCAGCTCCCCTAAACCATCACTATGACGTTCAAACTTCCACAGATCCCTGGGGCAGGAACAGAAGGCAGCAGCCAAGCTCTTTGCTAAGGCGTAACATGTGTAATCTTTGCTGCGTTTCCTAACAAGTTTCTCATTTCCATCTGAGACCTTCGCAGCCTAGACTTCAGTGTTTATATTGCTATCAACATTTTGGTCACAACCATTTTACCAGTCTCTAAGAAGTTCCAAACTTTCTTTCATCTTCCTGTCTTCTTCTGAGCCCTCAAAACTCTTTCAGCTTGTCCCCATTACTCAGTTTCAGAGTTGCTTCCATATTTTCAGGTATCTTTATAGCAACACCCCACTCCTGGTACCAAGTTTCTGTATTTGGCAGGCTGTGCATCGCTCTAAAGAAGTATCCGAGACCAGGTAATTTATAAAGAAGAGTTTTAATTGGCTCATGGTTCTGCAGGGTGTGCAGGAAGCATGATGCTGGCATCTGCTTGGCTTCTAGGGAGGTCTAAGGAAGCTTACAGTCATGGTGGAAGGTAAAGGGGGAGTAGGCATGTCACATGGCCAGAGCAAGAACAAGAGACAGAGTATAATGGGGAGAGGTGCCACCTACTCTTAGACGACCAGATCTCATGTGACTCAGAACAAGAGCTCACTCATCACCAAGGGGATGGCCCAAGCTATTCATGAAGCACCCACCCCTATGATCTAAACACTGCCCACCAGGCCCCAGCTCTAAGATTGAGGATTATATTTCAACGTGGAATTTGGGCAGGGACATGCATTCATACTGTATCACTGGGCATCCAGTGGTGCTCAACTTGGCTGTGCTACTTATATGGCCAGACTTCCAGTGATAAATTGCCATCTCTTAAGTATGCAGTGATTGATATGCACAGAGCTGGAGTTTTCCAAATATGGGCCTTTAAATACAGAGAAACCTTTAATCAAATCAATCAGAATGCAGTTGTGACTGTCCCCACCTGCCTAGGGCTGAAGGAAATATTCAAGGAAGAACTTGGGGAGATGCGGGCTGAGCCGCCCTGCGGGAGTGGTGCCCCACCCTGTTCTGCATCCTTGCCTAAGACAGGCAGGACACCTTCCAAAAGGGAATTCAACCTAAAAATGGAGGCTGACCTCTTTCTCTCGCTCCCCTCCCTGGCCCTGCCTTCCCAGACTCCCAGGAGAGGCCGACTGGAAAATGTGGTGGCAGAACCTGGCAACATCCTCACTGCACTGCAATTCTCAGGAGAGCACGGCAGTAGAGATTACTCAGGCGTGAGCCTTCACCCAGTTCCTGAGGTATCCATGAGATCATTTAGCCAGTGCAGCCCAGCGCAGGGACAGGAGGGTGCAGGGCACTAGGGCAGGGGTCTGCCCTGCTGGGGGAAGAGCAGTGGTTCTCATTTGCCCAACAAAACAGGACATAAAGCACAAAACCCCCTTCCTTGGCTGTTTCCTCCAGGGCTGAATCTTGAGGATGCTGTGTAAGTGATTTAGTGTGGACGAGGCCAGGGTCCTCACCTTGTCCCAGGTGCCCCTGCACCCTCACAGCTCCTTCCCCACCCACTCCTCCATCCTCCATCCCAGGTGAGAGCTGCCATCTCACCACTGGGCACCGTACCCTGTGTGTCTGAGCCTCCGTGCAGGCACTGAGACTCTGGGGACGAGGTCAGGATACCCGCCGAGTCATTGGCCTGCAGTCGAGAGCAGGAGGTGGGGTGAGGGAGGTGTCAGCAAATTCGAAACAAGATGGTTCTGAAGTGGGATACGCGCCATGAAGAAAATGAGACGTCGGAGGACAGACTGAGCTGAGAGTGAGTTAAACAGGGTGGGCCGGCGGAGGGTGCCATGGGAGACCAGGAAGCAGCGTGTTCCTGCACAGGGAAAGAACACCCGGGCAGAGCCCTGGGCAGGAGCAGCGTCAGCCCTTCCTGGTTCTCAGCTCATCCCAAGTCCCGCCTCTGTGTTTCTCAGCTAGCCTTGACCTGGTACACGAGAGGGTCCTGGAGGGGAAGGGCCACACAATCCCAGCTGCAGGCAGCCCCGCTTGGCGGGCGCAGGTCCCCTGGTGCCAGCCCCTTCCCCGGCGGCCTGTGGATGCAGCTGCAGCAAGGGTCCTAGCCCCGAGAATGTGGGAGGCTCCAGAGAAAAGCTTCAGTCCCAGGGGCTCTGTCCGTGCCTGCCAATCAGCTCTGCCTAGAGGTTCCTGTGTCCTGGCTTGGGCTCAGTCTGGTGGGCAGGAGCAGGGCTTGTGAGCCTTGGGGATCTCTTCCCACAGCCAGAGGGCCAGGCTGAGCCAGAGCAGGCACACAGCACATCCCTAGGAGGAATCGCTCCCGTGGACCGACGACAGCCCTGGCGGTGTGACGTGACTGTGCAGCTTTCTGTGAGTGGGATTCATCACGATGACCAGTTTCACGTGTGACAAGCAGTGGCAGCCAGGGCTGCAGTGACACCTGTGATGGGACATCCTGGCATGCGGCGTCCCCAGCTCTGCAGGGCAAGTCCTGGGGTGAGATTTACGGGTTAGATGCTCCCTCAGGCACCTTCATGCTGCCGACTGGCAGTGCTGCTCGGCACTCTCCGTTCCCTGGTGACGCACAGGGCTCAGCATGCCAGGGGCTGCCACTCATGGCTCACAGCCTCCTCTGCGCTCTAATTCCCACCATTCCCCACGACCTTTTCTGCCGTTTTCACTTTGCTCTCTGGGCCTGAGCAGCCCTGAGGGCAGTGTCCATGGCCTCCACGTGGCCACTCCTGCTAGAACAGATCACCCTCTGCGGCTGAGCGACCAGGGCGAGGGTTTCGCCAGTTCTTCAGTTTGTCCATTCCAGTTCAGAAACAGATGACAGGACCCCCCGCTCAAGCCCTGTCACAGCACTAGCGAAGTCACCAGTATGGCCCCCAGGATGCTGGATGAGCTGTGGTCATGGAGAGCTGGCCGCAGTCACAGCCGAGCAACAGCATAGGTGCAGCCCCGAGGCCGGAGGGACGTGGCACTTGAGGGGTGCACACAGCCCCAGCTACAGGCTTTGGGGCTGCCCATCTGTGAACGAATGCCTTTCCGTTCACCCATCCGTCCACCTGTCCACCCGCCCAGCCGTCCGCCCACCTGCCCATCTGTCCACCTGTCCATCCCACAGTGAGGCTTGGAGGTGTCCACGTGCACATGGCCCGGCTCCCGTGAGCTCCCCCGGCCACGCCCTGCGGCTCTGTGGATCTTTCTGCCCCTTGACAATCATGAGAAGGAAGGGAGGCATCAGAACCACCTGGACGTGGCCCAGGCCCCAAGGGTGGCTCCCTACACTGAAGCCGGCATGGAGATGGAGCTGGGAACTCACCGGGGGTGTGCACCTGAGGGGGTTCAGGGTGGGGAAATTGAAAGCTGAGGCTAGGATGGGGCCCGTCAGGACTGGGATCGGAGCCTGCGCCAGGTGAGGGCCTGCTTCTCCTCATGCACCACAGCCAGGAGCCAGATTCACTAACAAAGGGTCCCCGGACACGTGGCTGATGACCACAGGACCCCCTGGTGTCAGAGGGAGGAAGGGGCTGGGGCCACACAACCATGGCCCTCCTGGTCCCATCACGGACCTCCTTGCAGAACTGGCTAGGCTGACGGGGACAGGATGTCCTTCCACAAGCCACCCAGGCTGGCTCGGAGAGGACGCCTGAGGATGTGGGCACTGCCCGTTAGCTTGCAGGATACTTCTTGAGCCAGTGCCGGTGACACGGTGCCGTGTCCATGACACCATGTCCCAGAATGTGTGGGTCTGAGAGCCAAGGCGTGGACACACGGGGAGTTCCCCTTGCTGTTGTCCCACAGGGCTCACTGTGGAAACATGGGCTTGATGCCCTCACCCCCGGTCTGTGGCTGCCGGAAGGGTACACTTCCACCAGGGCCACAGAATGAGTCCCCCCGGATTGAGAAGGCGGCGCTATCTGGTCACTGTGCCCGGCACAGGAAAGAGTCCTGGCAGGGGTCCCGGCCCGATCCTGAGGGGTGGGAGTGGGGACGGGGCTGCTGCTCTGGGACGGGGTGGGGATGCGCCTAGTGTCCATGTGACCCACGGGACACCTCCCGCTGCCCCAGTGCCCAGCAAGCACACTAACCACAGTCTCGTTAAGGCAGCTGGGCTCAGACTCCCAGCAGATCCTTCACCCACCAGGCCTGCTAGATGAGGTGGAGGCGCCTAGAGTTCCAGGCAGGTCAAGGGCTGGGTGAGGGTCAGTGACAGCCTGGAGACCCCGGGGGACTGGAGTTCAGGTGCCAGCCCTCTGCTGGTGAGCTTCCCAGGAACTGAGCTGCAGAAGCGTGGCCAGCCTGTGCCTTGCACGGACACGGTGAACTCACGGGTCTGAACGCAGCAGGGGACTGCTGGCTGGCCAGGGCAGACTGTCGCGGGTGCCATCAGGGCCCTCAAGGACCCCACCTCGAGGCTGCTGGAATGCGGGGTGCAGATGGCTTGCATCCCCTGTCTCGGGAGAACGGCTTTCTACCGACCGAGCCGTCTTGCCCCGGAAGTGGCGAACCCCCCGGAGAGGTCCACGGCCAGTGACCGGCTGTTCAGGTGCTGTCAGATAGTTGCTTTCTCTCTGCGGTGCAGTTCATGGTCCAGAGACGCTTGGAGACCTGGTGATCGGCTCGTGACCCTCCCCTCCCCTGCTCCAGCACCGCCCTCGCAGCCCCTCCTGGAGAAACGACACACACCCAGATTCCCACATCCAGGGAGCCTGACTCAGGGAGGACCCCCTGCGGGTCCTCATTGCTGGCTCGCTGGATGCCTGGAACTCCCCCTTCAAAAAAGAATGTTCGGGATAAGCTGCGACAGTTAAGAACATGGACTCTAGGGAGAGAAAGCTTCCGGGTTCAAACCCCAGGTCTTCACCTTAGCGGCTCTGCAGCCGCGAGCAGCTGGCTCCCCCAGCCTCTCTGGGTCTCTTTCTCTTTGTTTGTTTTTTAACAAAGGAGAGAGAATGATGAGCAGGAAGCCCAGGTGGCTGGAAGGCTGAAGGGACGCGGTGCCCACGAAGCTCTGAGGACCTGCGTGTGAGGAAGAGCCGGGAAGGGACAGCCGCTGATGTAAGATGACGCAGAGGAAGGACAGGCGTTCCACACTCCACGGCCCACGCCCCACACCCCACGCTCTCACCAACCTTTCTAACAGCTGAATCTCAGTCTAAAGGGGCCCAGCCTCCTCAACTCCGGGAGCTCAGTCCCAGCCCGCTGCTGCCAAGTCTGCAGCCGATGAAATCACTGAGTGTTTGGGAAGCAGGGGAAGAAGGGACAGCAGACCCCGGGCCACACAGGCACATCTAGGTGTGAGGCCTGCAAGTTGGGAGGGGGTGTGGGGGCATCCTGACAGCCGGGACACTGGGAGGGGGTGTGGGGGCATCCTGACGGCCGGGACACTGGGAGGGGGTGTGGGGGCATCCTGACGGCCAGGACGCTGGGAGTGGGTGTGGGGGCATCCTGACGGCTGGGACACTGGGAGGGGGTGTGGGGGCATCCTGACGGCCGGGACGCTGGGAGGGGGTGTGGGGGCATCCTGATGGCTGGGATGCTGGGAGGGGGTGTGGGGGCATCCTGGGATGCTGGGAGGGGGTGTGGGGGCATCCTGATGGCTGGGACGCTGGGAGGGGGTGTGGGGTAATCCTGATGGCCGGGACGCTGGGAGGGGGTGTGGGGTCATCCTGATGGCTGGGACGCCGGGAGGGGGTGTGGGGGCATCCTGGGACACTGGGAGGGGGTGTGGGGGCATCCTGACAGCTGGGACGCTGGGAGGGGGTGTGGGGGCATCCTGACGGCCGGGACGCTGGGAGGGGGTGTGGGGCATCCTGACGGCCGGGACGCTGGGAGGGGGTGTGGGGGCATCCTGATGGTTGGGACGCTGGGAGGGGGTGTGGGAGCATCCCGACGGCTGGGACACTGGGAGGGGGAGTGGGGGCATCTTGACAGCTGGGATGCTGGGAGGGGGCATGGGGTAATCCTGATGGCTGGGATGCTGGGAGGAGGTGTGGGGGCATCCTGGGACGCTGGGAGGGGGTGTGGGGGCATCCTGGGATGCTGGGAGGGGGTGTGGGGGCATCCTGATGGTCGGGACGCTGGGAGGGGGTGTGGGGGCATCCTGACGGTCGGGACGCTGGGAGGGGGTGTGGGGGCATCCTGATGGTCGGGATGCTGGGAGGGGGTGTGGGGGCATCCCGAAGGCCAGGAAGAAACCACAGCCCTTGGAAGCCTCTCCCACCTGTGTGTCCTTGGCTCACCTGGGGAGTTTGAACCCCACTGGATAGATGCACGTCTTCCTCCCACACCTGGCACCTGCTGTCCTGGACCTTGGGCCTGTGGACCTGCCACTTTCTCCAAGCGCTGGAGGGGGCACTTCTGCAAGTGTCACTCAAGGGCCTAATGATAATCCCAGGGGTTCTGGACCACCGCCCACGAACAGCAGGTCCGGTGCGGACGGGCAGAGGCTCTGGGCTGCGGGAGGCTCCCTTAGTCCTGCTGCTGGCAGTCCAGACACCTCGCTCTGTGTCACTAAATGCCTCCAGTGAGGACTGTACGGGAGGAGGGGGGCCTGAAGACCCCCAGGCCCAGGCCAGCCCATCTCACCTGTCTTCGTGCGAGAAGCCCCCACGCACGCCCGAGGCATGGCTGACATTCCTGCTTCTGCGTGTTGCACTTGGCCACTTGTGGTATGTATTTCTGTGGGTTTTAAAACTTAGAGAACTGCCTTTTCCAGGGAGAATTCTGATAAAGATAACCCAAGATTCCTCCTTTTTTTTTTAAGTAACTTAGAACTGTCAGGTAAAATAGGATACACATGCTTTAAATGGAAAACTGAGCTTGCAAAAGAGTAATGGAAATTCAAAGAGGCCCCAAAATGAATAACATGACCCAAAACACTAATCATGGCGACCTAATGCTGGGGCTGCCTGGGGTGGTTCCCAGAGGCCGCTCTTGACATCAGGGAGCTTGCAGTGGGCTCCCAGGACAGTGAATGAAGCCCTTAGATCCCAAAGAGGCAGGAATCAGAATGGAAACTTCTGTGCAGAGCCACGCTCCCTGCTACAACCTGAGTGAAAGGAATGGGTACAGCAAACCCACCCACCAGCACGGGAATCTTAGTACAGAGAAGCACGTCTGTCTTGGTCTGGACTGACCTTTTTGCAAGTCTGTCCTGAAGAGAAGCATTTCCAGAATAGTGGAAGAAGGACCCGCATGTTCCACCCCTCCATCAAAGCAAGGAGAATCCTAGCAAACAAAATAGTCAAAATCAACTTCTTAGACACCCTGGAAGTTCACCAGGGTCGGGGACATCCTCTTGGGGGCGGAGCTCTGGGCTGTGCACCTGGACATCCGTCTTGAGTGGAGAGAAGAGGCGGGGGGTGAGGAAGGACAAAGACGCGAGGCAGTGCTGAGTGGCTCTGACACGGCTTGGATCTGTGACCCCGCCAAGTCTCAGATGCGAGGCAGTGCTGAGCGGCTCTGACACGGCTTGGATCCCTGTCCCCGCCAAGTCTCAGACGCGAGGCAGTGCTGAGCGGCTCTGATACGGCTTGGATCCCTGTCCCTGCCAAGTCTCAGATGCGAGGCAGTGCTGAGCGGCTCTGATACGGCTTGGATCCCTGTCCCCGCCAAGCCTCACACTGAACTGTAATCCACAGTGCTAGAGGTGGGCCTATGGGAGGTAAGTTCTCATGAAAGGTTAGCACTGTCCCCACACTGGCTGCTGCATAGTGCTCGAGTTCTCGCAGGATCTGGTTGTTTAAAAGTGCATGACGCCTCCCTGCCCCTCCTGCCCTGGCTGTGTGAAGTGCTCACTCCCCATTTGCCTTCTGCCATGTAAGTGTTCTGAGGCCTCCCCAGAAACCAGGCTGATGCTGCCACACTTCCTGCACAGCTTGCAGAACCATGAACTAGTGAAACCTCATTTCTTTAAAATTTACCGATTCTCGGGTATTTTGTTGCAATCCGAGAGCAGACTGACATAGCCTCCAACGATTTGAAGAGCATGTGTTTAAAAAAAAAAGATTGAATCTTGGTAAAAACAGGGAGCTCTGAGATGTTACGACATGTCCTGTTTCATCTCCCTCTCCCCAGCTGTGCAGTGGCCTGGAGCATCAACAATCTGTCAGTCACGACAGCTGTGACAAATGGCAGCCTAACAGCTACTGGAGGGGGAAACGTCAAAATATTCTTGAGAATCTAGAGGGCCACACTGCATGTGTCATGCTGTGCACACACCCAGGGAAGACCTGGGGAGGCCCTGGCCTCCCACCTCCAGCTGTCCTTGAAACTCTGCACTAGTAGGAAGTGAGAGCTAAGGCAGAGCTGTGGCCTGCATGCTGGAGAACTGAAGTCCTCATCCACAAAACCAACGAGACTTATTGCTGCAAGGCATGGAGGAAATCTTTCCCCAACCATTAACTGACCGCTAAGCAAAATGAACAGAGACCTCAGTGGCTCTACACGAAAAGAATACAGACTTTACAGACTTAATTCAGGAAAGTCACTAAATAAATGAATGGCAGCAAAAGCAACTCTGTGTGGAGAGGAGCCTGATTTCCAGAGTCACTGCACTGCATTATTTAATTAATGTCTGCTTTTCAACAAAAAATTATGAAACATGAAAAGAACCCAGGCAGTGTAGCCCATACATTGGATAGAAAATCAGTCAATAAAAACTGTCCCATGAGGAAGCCCAGGTGTTGGACTTACTAGACAAAGGCTTTAAATCAGTTGTTACAAATACGTTCAAAGAACTGAAGAAAACCATATCTAAAGAACTAACACGAAGCATGAGAATGATGTGTCACCACGTGGAGAATATGAATAAAGCAATAGGAATTATTTTTAAAAACAAATAGAAATTCTGGAGTTGAAAAGTACAAGAAGTGAAATGAAATATCCACTAAATGGCTCAACAGCAGATGTTAGCTGGCAGAAGAATTAGTGAACTTGAAGCTAAGTAAACTGAGATAATCCAGTCTGAAGAACGGAAAGAAAAATTAATAGTGGTCTGGGCATGGTGGCTCATGCCTGTAATCCCAGCACTTTGGGAGGCCAAGGCAGGTGGATTGCTTGAAGTCAGGAGTTCAAGACCAGCCTGACAAACATAGTGAAACTCTGACTCTTCTAAAAACACAAAAATTATCCAGGCGTGGTGGTGGATGTCTATAATTCCAGCAAATCAGGAGGCTGAGGCAGGAGAATTGCTTGAATCCAGGAGGCGGAGGCTGCAGTGAGCCAATATCGCACCATTGCACTCTGTTGCTGTACTCCATCACACACACACACAAAAAAAAGAATAGTACCTCCAAGGTCTGTGGGGACACTATAAAGTGTAGCAACATATGTACAATGGAAGTCTCAGAATGAAAGGAGAGAAAGGGCAAGAAAGACATGTGAAGAAATAATGGCCCCAAACTTCCCAAATTTGGTGAAATCATTGATTTACACATTCAGGGAGCTCCATGAAGTCTAAGCAGAATAGACTCGAAGGGGATGCACACTAAACTTGTCATAGTCAAGCTGTCAAAGACAGAGACAGAGACAAAAACAGAACTCATTCTATGAAGTCAGCATCATCCTGATATCAAAACTAGGCAAAGACATTCCAAGAAAATGACAAACCAAAATCCCTTATGAATATCAATGCAAAAATCCTCAAAAAATACTAGCAATTCAAATTCAACAGCATATAAAAAGCTTACATACAATGACAAGTGAAATTTATTCTAAGATTGTCAGACCTGCTCTGCATATAAAAACAAATTAATCTAATATACGATATTGGTAGAATAAAGAACAAAAATATGATGATCACCTTAATAGATGCAGAAAAAGCATTTTGACAAAATCCAACCCCTTTAATGATAACACTCACCAAACTTAGAAAGAAACCCCCTCAATCTGATAAGGGACATCTATGATAAACCTACAGCTAATATACTTAGTGATGACACACTGAAAACTTTCTTCTTAAGATCAGGAGCAAGACAAGTGTGTCTGTTCTCATAACTTTTCAACATTGGACTTGAGATTCTAGCCAGGGTAACTAGGCAAGAAAAAGAATTAAAAGGCATCCAGACTGGAGAAGAAGCAAAACCATACCTATTCACAGATTACATAACCTTGTATGCAGGAAATCCTAAGGATTAAAAAAAAACTGTTAGAACTAACAAACAAATTCATCAAGGTTTCAGGATACAAGATCAATATATGAGAAGTAATTATATTTCTATACTTTAGCAATGAACTATCTGAAAATGAAATTAAGAAAACAATTCCACTTATAACTGCTTCAAGAAGAATGAAAACCTTCTTCTTTCACTTTCAACTCTCACTAGCTGAAGCTGGGACAATTTGAGTAATAAAATAAAAATAATAGTATTGGACTAAAATCCAGAAAAGAAAAATATTCACAGATTCATAAATAAATGATGAATAAATGAGTAAATATGAGATAATTGGAAACTCTTCCTTAGGGAAACATTTCAATTCATAAATGTAAAATGAATTAGTACAAATTTTAAAAATCACCCATAGAAAACCACAGTAATAATTGTTATTGGCGAGGTCCACTGATTAATACTAAAATTACTGGGTAAAAGTTAAAGAAGGAACAGGATGTCTGTGCAGTCTCAAAGCATTTCCTATCAGATATTTATTAATTACAAATGTAAAATAGTAACTTTACAGTAGAAAAACCTGGCAGACCTCTCCTTGGCCAAAGGCTTACATTTAACATTGCCGGTATAAGGTGACATCACATGCCCCCAATATGATGCACTGAGGAATTTTTCCCTAAATCCACAACCTTGGTTTTGTTAGAAGACAAAACACCATCAGGTTTATGAACATTTTTCAAAATACTGACCTATATTCTTCAAAAGTGCCAATGTCTACGAAAAAGAAAAGACTGAAGAACTGTCACAGATTGGAGGAGACTGAGAGGACATGATAACTAAATACAAGGTAGACTCTAGATTGTATACTGGAAAAAAAAAGTACATTGGGGAAAAATTATGAAATTCAAATGAAGACTGTAATTTAAAGAAAACCCGACTATAAGAGAAATATAAATATCTGTGATATAAATATCACGTCATTATTTGAGCATTAAGGATAATTTGAAATATACCCATAAAATACCCCATTAGAATCAGAGAAATTAGAGTAGTCTCCAAAATATTCTGTAATGTCTCAATTCTAAAAAATGGCTTCAGAGGATATAAAGAAGAAAATGACCCATCAAACCATTTAATGATGCTAAAATTCCTTTGATATTCAGGATCAGAGAAGCTCAATGTAAGAAGGAGGAATTACAGGTAAATTCACTTACAAACGCTGATTTTTTAAAAAAGTAGTAACATTGCTAAAAATTGAATCCAGCAATGTGAAACATGCAAATATAAATTAAAAAACAAAGTATCATGACCAAATGGGATTTATCAGAGGAATGCAAGGATGGTTTAACATTGGAGAGTCTAATTCAAGTCAGTTTCCATGAGTATTAATGAGGCTTAGGTTTGAAGGCATTTGAGCAGGGGAAATGTCAAACATGCAGTGGTTTAAACACACAAGTTTTCATTCTCCCTCACCTAATATGGAAAGGTCATTCAACACTGGTATCATGGCCCCATTTTAGGAGGTCATTGGATGAATTACACTCCAAATTTGTTCTCAGCACTGTAGGGTATAACCCTCAGCTTTCTGCTGCAAGATGATTAAACACTGCAATCATACGTCAATACCTAGGACAGAAGTGACAAGAAGGGTCAGAACACCTGTAAGAATGCAGTCAAGAAATTATGCATAGCACTCCCACTCCAATTAGTCAGATTGCCAGCACGGTGACAACTGGCTGCAAGGCAGGCTGGCTGTGGGACTTATTCTGGGCAGTCACATGCTGAGCTCACAATCAGGAATTGTATTTCCATGTTGTTATTGTGCTGTCTCAGGGCCCAGGGTCTCCCAATAATGACGGCTCCTCTCCCAGGTCTGGAACTGACTCCCCAGAGACCAGCAGAAGACAAGCCATCGACTCCCAGCACACCCAACACCCAGCAGTGGGGAGAGGAACAGACGGGGTTCGCAGAGGAAGTTAAGGTGGCAAACCTGTCATGAGGGAGATTACCCTGGTTGAGCCTTGCCTAATCAGATGAGCACTCAAAAAGGGGCAGGGTTCTTTTGGCAGAAGCGATGGAAAGCATCGAGAGATTAAACAGCTGGGATGCTCTTGGCTGCTGGCTTTGAAGGTGGAGAGGCCACATGGCAAGGGCTTCAGAGAAGATTCTAAGAGCTGAGAACAGACCCTGGCTGACAGCCAGCAAGAAAATGAGGACCTTAGTTCTACTCTTGCAAGGAACTGCTTCTGCCAAAAACCTCATGAGCTTGAAAGAGGAAAGTGAACCTCAGAGATCCGGCTGATGCCTTAATCCCAGCCTTGTGAAATCCTGAGCCATGCACACAGCCACGCTGTCCGTGACTCCTGTCCCACCGAGCCCGTGAGATGACAAACCAGCAGTGTTCTGAGCCACGGGGCTTTCACTGTGTTGTCACGCACATAGAAATCGAAGCCGCCTTCTCTCTCTGTTTATTACTGACAAGCTCCATCCCGATTCGATTCTCATCCTTACAGATTCCTGGAGCAGGATGCAGTCCGGAAACAGGTGCACACTTGCCTGGGCTCTGACAAACGTGGTAAATCAATTCTGCACAGGTGGGTGTTCAAAACAGTGGGACGGCCTGTAATCCCAGCACTTTGGGAGGCCGAGGCAGGCAGATCACGATGTCAAGAGATCGAGATCATCCTGGCAAACATAGTGAAATCCTGTCTCTACTGAAAATACAAAAATTAGCCGGGCGTGGTGGCATGTGCCTGTAGTCCCAGCTACTCGGGAGGCTGAGGCAGGAGAATTGCTTGAACTCGGGAGGCAGAGGTTCTGGGAGGCAGAGGTT
The DNA here is from genome assembly GCF_030222135.1 of Aotus nancymaae. Classification (NCBI taxonomy): domain Eukaryota; kingdom Metazoa; phylum Chordata; class Mammalia; order Primates; family Aotidae; genus Aotus; species Aotus nancymaae. Next base: position 169,566 of record NW_026988467.1, on the reverse strand, counting down.
GCGGTGAGCCAAGATCACGCCACTGTACTTCACAGCCTGGGTGATAGAGCAAGACTCCGTCTCAAAAATATATATATACGGTGGGGAAAGGATGACATTTTAAAAACTTTTATTTGAGGTTCAAGGGCACATGTGCAGGACGTGCAGGTTTGTGACACAGGTAAACGTGTGTCATGGGGTCTGTCGTACAGATAATTTCATCACCCAGGTATTAAGCCTAGCACCCATTAGCTGCTTTCCCTGATCCACTGCCCCCCACCCTCCTCCCTCCACAGGCCCCAGTGTGGGTTGTTTCCCTCTATGTGACCGTGTGCTCTCATCACGTAGCTCCCACTTATACATGAGAACATGTGGTATTTGGTTTTCTGTTCCTCTGTTAGTTTGCTGACGATGACGGCCTCCAGCTCCATCCATGTTCCTGCAAAAGACCTGGTCTCATTCCTTTTTACGGCTGGATGGTATTCCATGGTGTGTATGAACCACATCTTCTCCAGCCTATCAGTGATGGGCATTGGTCGATTCCATGTCTTTGCTGTTTTGAATAGTGCTGCGGTGAACATACGTGTGCATGGGTCGTATAATAGATGATTTCTGTCCCTTTGGGTGTATGCCCAGTAATGGGATTGCTGTGCTGAATGGTATTTCTGCCTCTAGGTCTTTGAGGACAAGGATGGCATTTTTAATAAATGATGCTGGGTTAACCAGATAGTTGTACAGGAAAAAATGAAACGTGTACACCTTACAGCATACAGACAATATATTCCCAGTGGGCCGTAGCTCAAATGTGGAAGGAAAACACTTTTAGAGGGTAACGCGGAACATCCCTGTGACCTTAGGCAGCTCCTGGTCACAAGATTCTGATCTTGGACAAGATTTAAACAGAAGCTCTGAAACACTCACCATGAGATGAAGATGAACGCTCTGAACTGTGTGAAAATGAAGGCCTTGCACCTGTTACTATCAGAGTGAAACACAGGAAGCAGCCCAGGACGGACGCTGGCATCAGATCACTGCCACACAGGCAGGGCCCCCGGGCCAGTGAGAAGACCACAGGCCATCTACTATGAGCCTGGGCAAACGTCTCCAACAGGCTGTTTATGGCAAAGGAGCAGCTAATGGCCGATAAACATTTAAGAATTCCCAGCCTCAGCCATCAGGAAAATGCAGATTCTGAGCCCAGGAGCTGCCAGCACAGACCTGCACCTTGGCTGAATTTGAAGGGCCAGGAAGCCCAGTGCTGGCCGGAACAGGGAGCCGCAGGACCTCCCCACAGCGCACGGAGGCGTCCGTGGGGGCAGTCGCTTTGCGAGCCTGTCCGCAAGTCCCCCCAGACCAGAACACGTGCCCCGGCCCAGGAATTCCACCCCAGGTTCAAACTCGAGCAGTGGCGCAGGTGCAAATCAAAAGGCGTTTACAAGAACGTCAGTAAGACTTTTCGGCAAAATAGTCTAAAACTGGAAACTTGTTAAAAGTCCATCAATGTTAGAATGGATAAATAAATAGACATTGAAACGAGGGGGTACTGCAGGGGAACGAGAGTGATTTCTCCCTGCGATGACGCAGTGCGTCCCACAAACACGGGCCGTGCACAGAAGTCGGACCTGAAAGAGAGTCCGCTGCGTGATTCCGCTTAGGTAAAGTGCAGGTGGTGGGAGGAATCCACGCTGCCTCCTGCTGCCTTTGGAGTGGAAGCTGGGAGTGGTGGGAGGAGCCCCTGGGGCACCTGGGGTCCGGGCTGCTGTTTCTGGACCTGGTTGCTGAATACATGGGTATGTCCACTTTGTGAAGATTCAACCACTTGCTCACTTACTTTGCATTTTCCCTGTATGTATGTTGTCTTTTAATAAAATGTTCATTAGGCCGGGCACGGTGGCACACACTTCTAATCCCAGCTGCTCGGGAGGCTGAGGCAGGAGAATCACTTGTACCCAGGTGGCGGAGGTTGCAGTGAGCCGAGATTGCGCCACTGCACTCCCGCCTGGGCGACAGAAGGAGCCTCTGTCTCAAAAAACAGACAAGCAAAATATATAAAATAAAATAAGATAAAGAAAATAAAATTGTTCATTAAAAAATAAACCACAGTAAGCCAGGTGTGGTGACTTACACCTGTAATCCCAGTGCTTTGGGAAGCTGAGGCAGGAGGATCACTTGAGCCCAGGAGTTCAAGACCAGCCTGGGCAACATGGTGAGATCCTGTCTGTACAAGAAATACAAAAATTAGCCAAGTGTGGTGAGTTGCGCCTGTGGTCCCAGCAATTGCTTGAGCCCAGGAGGTCAAGGCTGCAGTGAGTCAATATCACAGCACTGCACTCCAGCCTGGGTGACAGAGTGAGAATCCGTCTCAAAAGATAAAACAAGGCCAGAAGCAGTGATGATCATGAGGTCTGGAGTTCAAGACCAGCCAGACCAACACGGTGAAACCCCGTCTCTACTAAAAACACAAAAAACTTGGCCGGGCGTGGCGGCGCGTGCCTGTATACCCCGCCACTCAGGAGGCTGAGGCAAGAGAATTGCTGAGTCACTTGAACTGGGGAGGTGGAGGTTGCAGCGAGCTGAGATCGCGCCACTGCACTCCAACCCGGGCAACAGAGCAAGACTCCATCTCAAAAAATAAAATAAAATAAAAATAAACCACAAGAAGAAAAGCTAGAAATGACCACACAGTCCGATGGGCACGGGCTGTAAAGGGCCGTTTTACAGCGGCGGAGAGGCAAACGCCGCGCACCTGGGCAGAAACGCTCGTCGCCGGTCACCAGGGAGACGCTGGTTGAGGAGGAGTGACCGCCCATCTCACAGGCCTCAGTGGGCACAACCAGAGTTGCTCCCGTACCAGGCGCTGATGGCCTCACTGTGGGCCACAGTGACACAGAGCACTGTGGCCACTTCTCAAGGCGCCTGGAAGCCCCCCAGGCCGGCATGTGGATTACCGAAGGGAAGAGTGAAAGCCCGGTGTGGGAGTGACACGCGCCACACGCGAGGGCCCCGGGTGGGAACAGGACACCCGGCCGGCCACACAACTGCTGAGAGTCCAGGGAGTTCCACCTGCTGCTCTCACACTTCTCAATGATTGAAAGATACCACGGTTCTAAAACGCCCCTCCCAGGAGGCCACAGAAACAGAAACTCAGGTGACCTCCGGACGCTCTGCAGGGCGTGTCTCTGTCCCTGCACGCCTCCCTGGCCCTGAGCGAGCCCCACGTCTCCCGGCGCAGCCGCCCCCTCCGGCCTCGCCCATCTGCTTCACCCTCAGCCACAGCCGCCGCCACGATGCAGTCACTCACATTTCTCCCACACGGATGGGGGCGTGGGTCCATCTTCCTAAGGGGTTTCTCAGGTCCTGAGAGGCACAGACCTCAGTTCTGGTCCACTGGCTTTCTGCAAATTCCCCAGTTCCTCTCACTTGCCACTGCCTGGAGGACCCCACACAGCCAGGCATGCAGAGGGCGTGGCCCTTGCTGGTCGCTGACCCCACCCTCTGCCACCTGCAGTGGAGAGCTGATGACCTGAAGGGCTGAGAGCTTGGGATCTCGTTCAGCTGAACTGAGAGCCAGGCTGCCTGGTTCTGCTTCTGGCTGCCACTGGCAGTGCCTGCCAGGAAACTGGACATCTTCTCTGCTGCTGCCACCAAGGAGGGGCCTGGCAGAGAACATTGAGGGTCTTGGAATGCTGGCCCAGGTCCAGCAGCGGAGACCACAGATAGGGGTCATGGGAGGGTCACCTCCACACCTCCACCCTCATCTTGGCCAGGGCGCTGGCAAAGGGCAGGGGGCATACCTGGTCACCCACGGGAAGGCATGGAGGGCAGGCTGGCCCCCAGTTAATGGCCCCTGACTCTCACTTCCACAGTGTTAAGCTCCCCTTTCTCTGCTCGCTAATCATTCAAAGGTTTTTCAGACCTTGTGCTCAAGGAGGGGTTTCTTGGGGGAATTTGGGTTGAGGAGGGAGAGGCTTTTTGTGGGAATGAAACCCTGCAGGTGCGAGGCAGAGGCGTAGACTGACGACCCATCCTTCACCCAGCCTCTGCAGGGGCAAAGTTTACTCATGGACTTCCCTGCCCTTCCAGCTTCTACTACCTGCCCCAGTTCCCTCAGCCTCCCCCAGAGTTCCTCCGGCAGCCACAAAAGCATGTGCAGTGTACATGAGGTGGGGAAGGGAGGAGTCCGCACACTGGCTGGCACGTATCAAGGCCAGGTATTTATCGGATGGGTGGATGAGTGGATGATGGATGGACAAATGGATGGAAGATGGATGATGGATGGTTGGAGGATGAATGGATGGATGAATGAATGGAGGATGGATGGATGGATGAATGGACAGATGAATGGATGGATAGATTGATGGCAAGTGGATGATGGACAATTGATGGATGGATGGAGGATAGATGGATGGAGGATGGATGAGTGGAAGATGAATGGAGTGGAGGATGGATGGATGGGTGGAGGATGGACGATAGATGGATGAGGTAGGTGGATTGAGGATGGATAAGTGGATGGATGGATGACTAGATGATGGATAAATGGATGATGGATAGATGGAGGAGAGAGGATGGACGAATGGATGGAGGATGGAGAATGGATAGATGAGTGGATGATGGATGGATGATGGATGGATGAGTAGATGAGTGGGATGATGAATAGATGGAAGATGGATGAATGGATGAATGATGGATGAATGGAGGATGGATGGAGGATGGATGGATGGATGGAAGATGAATGGATGGATGGATGGAAGATGAATGGATGGATGGATGGAGGATGGATGGATGAATGGATGGATGGAGGATGGATGGATGGATGGAGGATGAATGGATGGATGGATGGAGGATGGATAGATGGAGGATGAATGGATGATGGATGGAGGATGAATGCATGGATGGAGGATGGATGGATGGAGGATGGATGGATGATGGATGGAGGATGAATGGATGGATGGATGGATGGAGGATGGATGGATGGGTGGATGAATGGATGGATGGAGAATGAATGGATGGATGGAGGATGGATGGATGGATGGATGGATGGAGGATGGATAGATGGAGGATGAATGGATGATGGATGGAGGATGAATGCATGGATGGAGGATGGATGGATGGAGGATGGATGGATGATGGATGGAGGATGAATGGATGGATGGAGGATGGATGGATGGGTGGATGAATGGATGGATGGAGAATGAATGGATGGATGGAGGATGGATGGATGGATGGAGGATGGATGGATGGATGGATGGATGGATAGATGGAGGATGAATGGATGATGGATGGAGGATGAATGCATGGATGGAGGATGGATGGATGGAAGATGGATGGAGGATGGATGGAGGATGAATGGATGGATGGATGGATGGAGGATGGATGGATGGGTGGATGAATGGATGGATGGAGAACGAATGGATGGATGGATGGATGGAGAATGAATGGATGGATGGAGGATGGATGGATGGATGGATGAATGGAGGATGGATGGATGGATGGATGTAGGATGAATGGATGATGGATAGAGAATGAATGCATGATGGATGGAGGATGAATGGATGGATGGAGGATGAATGGATGGATGGATGGAGGATGGATGGATGGATGGAGGATGAATGGATGGATGGAGGATGGATGGATGGATGGATGGAGGATGAATGGATGATGGGTGGAGGATGGATGGATGGAGGATGGATGAATGGATGGATGGATGGAGGATGGATGGATGGGTGGATGAATGGATGGATGGAGGATGGATGGATGGATGGAGGATGAATGGATGGATGGATGGAGGATGGATAGATGGAGGATGAATGGATGATGGATGGAGGATGAATGGATGGATGGAGGATGGATGGATGGGTGGATGAATGGATGGATGGAGGATGGATGGATGGATGGAGGATGAATGGATGGATGGATGGAGGATGGATGGATGGAGGATGAATGGATGGATGGAGGATGGAGGGATGGATGGATGGAGGATGAATGGATGATGGGTGGAGGATGGATGGATGGAGGATGGATGAATGGATGGAGGATAGAAGATGGATGAATGCAGGATGGATGGATGGAGGATAGAGGATGGGTGGATGGAGGATGGAGGATGGATGGAGGATGGATGGATGGATGGAGGATGGAGGGATGGATGGATGGAGGATGGATGGATGCTGGATGGAGGATGGATGGATGGAGGATAGAGGATGGATTGATGGAGGATAGAGGATGGATGGATGGAGGATGGAGGATGGATGGAGGACGGATGGATGGATGGATGGAGGATGAATGGATGATGGATGGAGGATGGATGGATGGAGGATGGAGGATGGATGGATAGATGGACAGACTGCAGGTATTGTAGCCTTGGACTCTACCTGAAGCCAAGGTTCCCTTCTGAGGCATTTTTTCAGATAAATCCCAGCAACAGCTCTCTTGGGGGTTCAGTTCTTCCAGCAAATGGGAGTCCTCACTGGCGAGGAAGCTGTACCTATTTTAACTTTTGTGACGAAAACAATGTCCTGAGATACCAGAAGCAGCTTCCAGGCCTGGGTACAAAAGTTCCAGCAGCAACAGCTTCAGTTGGCTTAAGGGAAACGGGTTTGGATTGGGCAAAGCTGCTTCGGAGCCTCCCTAGCTCTGAAAAGGTGGAAGGTAAGGGAAAAAGTCCCTTCGGCTAGTCCGTTCTAGTCCGTTCAGCTCAGCAACAGACTAGAAGCTGTGTGTAAAACACAGCCAGCCCCTGACTTCCGGGGGTCTCCTGGATTGGAAGACTCGGTGAATATATTCAAAATAGGAGTAAACCGCCAAAAGCTGCAGCTTTAGAGCAAAATGCAGGAGTCTGCGGTCAGGGTGGTGGCACAGCAGCAGGGAAGGGAGTGGGCGGTGTCCGGAGGCTGGAGGCTCTCTGGCCAGGGAAGGCCAAGGCCACAAAGACTGGCAGGGCAGCTGCCGAGCACTGAGGGTGTTCGATGCTGAGGTCTAACAGTTCTGGCGGCGGTTCTAGAAAGGCCACAAAAGCTTCGACCCGGGGGAGAGGAGAGACCGGCGTCCATGAGGAAGCAGCTTGCCAAATGGCCAGGCACCTTTTTATTGTCACCCAAACAACGGCCACAGAGCTCCACAGGCCTCGCGCCCATGGAACTTTTCTAAGAGACCCGTCACCGGTCTGCTGTGCAGAGTATTAGTGAGTTTTGTACATGCCAATAAAAAAATAAAAGCTGCTATTAAAAGTGAAGTCCTGGCACATACCTGGTTCAGGTCGCATGGGAGCTGGCCTTTTGCACTGGAATTTGCAGCATCTGTTCCAATTAAGCCTTGTTTTTTAGCTTAAAGATATTAGCCGGATCACTAGTGTGCTGTGTGGGACATGAATAGCGCATTGTTCTGCCCGGAGCAGCCCTGCAGACGCGGCAGACACCATTAAACGGCTTTGCGGCCCAATTAGAAGTGGAGGTGGGCTGGCAGTGGGGGCGGGGACTGACCACCGGGGCACAGGCTTTATGGCTGCAGTCAGTGGGGGCGACCAACCTGGGCCACGTGGAGCCAGGGCGGCCCGGCATGTGCGGCCCCCGCTCCACCACAGGCAAAGACCAGGCACGTCCCTCCCGAGGGGCCGCTGTGGAGCTGTGCTGGGCAGGCAGGGGCAGCTGCCCGTGGGACCATGGGAATGATGCGGAGAGGCAAGGCCAAGGCTCTGTGATGGGAGGAGGCCAGGTGGGGCCTCTCCTCTCTGCGGCAGCACACACCCTGAGGCTCACACCACCCTCATGCCCCCGCTCACATGCATACACATGGCCACACACACACACACACACACACACACACACGAAACTGCAGGTGCCATGCCACCCCGATACGACCCGCCTTTGTTCTGCGTTCATGCCACATCTAGATACAGGCCCTGGCATGGTCAAAGGCCTGGCCGGCCGGGATCCACTCACCACTCTCTTTGCTGGGGGAAAGGATTTCATCCTGTGGAACCAGAGCATACCATTTCCTGACAAGGGAGCCTCAGCCTCGTGGGCATCACGCAGAAGCAGCACCCCCCAGCGTATCTGCCCATGGACGGAGGGAGGCCGCCCCGCGCCTTCCTGGGATCCACTCGGAGAAGGAAACGGCTGGGTTCTGGGGACTGTTTTCCAAGCCATCTATGTGGCCTGGCACCTTTCTCCGTGTCTATTCTATGCCACCAGATTTGCACAAAGTGCCCGGCCCGTGTAACAGGCCACGCTGAGCATTTCATTTATAGCCAAAGCTTCTCTGCCTCCCCAGCTTGGCAGGTCACCCCTGGGAATGGGGGAGCCCCTGGCTCTGCCCTCCTTCCCCATGTAGCCATGGTTCTGACCCCTCTGAGTCGGGAAGAAGAACGAGGGTGGGGAGAGCTCTCTATGAGTCCATGTGAGGTGGCCCCGGCCTGGTCTGGTCTAGAGCCAACCTTCTCACCTGGAGACAGCTGTATTTATATCTCATTTCACCGCAGAGCAAGCAGAGGCCCCGAGAGCTTCAGTCGCTGGCCCAGGACTGCACAGCAGGGAGTGGCAAAGTGGGAGTCCCCTGCTGTGAGCCTCTGGGGCCCCAGGCTGCTCTGAAGGTGTCTTGTCATTCATTATTACATTGTCTGACCTGTTGCTGTGACCCAAGGTGGACATGGCACTCACTCAAGCCACTTGCTGTGAAACACAGGCTGCTCTATGGGGGTGACCGGCACACACTCCTCCCGCCTCTGCCCTGTGCCCCGCCTGAGGGGGCAGCCTTGCACACCGCTGACCAGCTGAGTCCCTCCACACCCACCGTGCTGCCAGACAGGTGTTTCCTGAAGCGTCTTCGTGACAAAAGGTTCTCAAACAAATTGTCATAGGAATGTTGTTAAGGGGCAGCAGCCAGTTGCAAAAGGCTCAGGATGGTTGACAGGTAGATTCTTCCAGATAAAAAAGGATCATGAGAACAGACGATCAACGTTTCACACATTGAATATCAGCAATTCCATGTGGTTCGATGTGAGAGATCACTGGCTGGCTGGCTGGATGGATGATGGATGGATGGATGGTGAATGGATGGATGGATGGATGGATGAAGGATGGATGGTGAATGGATGGATGATGAATGGATGGTGGATGGATAGTGGATGGATGGATGGATGGATGGATGATGGATGATGGATGGATGGATAGAGGATGGATGGATGATGAATGGATGGTGGATGGATGATGGATGGATGGATGGATGATGGATGGATGGATGATGGATGGATGGATGGATGGATGGAGGATGGATGGATGATGAATGGATGGTGGATGGATGGTGGATGGATGAGTGGATGGTGGATGGATGGATGGATGGATGATGGATGGATGGTGGATAGATGGATGGTGAATGGATGGTGGATGGATGGATGGACGGTGGATAGATGGATGATGAATGGATGGTGGATGGATGATGGATGGATGGATGGATGATGGATGGATGATGAATGGATGGTGGATGGATGGTGGATGGATGGATGGATGATGGATGGATGGATGGATGATGGATGGATGATGAATGGATGGTGGATGGATGGTGGATGGATGGATGGATGATGGATGGATGGATGATGGATGGATGGATGGATGGATGATGGATGATGGATGGATGGATGATGGATGGATGGTGGATGGATGATGGATGGATGGATGATGGATGGATGATGGATGGATGGATGGATGGAGGATGGATGGATGATGAATGGATGGTGGATGGATGGTGGATGGATGAGTGGATGGTGGATGGATGGATGGATGGATGATGGATGGATGGTGGATAGATGGATGGTGAATGGATGGTGGATGGATGGATGGATGGTGGATGGGTGGATGATGGAAGGATGGATGGATGGTGAATGGATGGATGATGAATGGATGGTGGATGGATGGTGGATGGATGGATGGATGGATGATGGATGATGGATGGATGGATAGAGGATGGATGGATGATGAATGGATGGTGGATGGATGATGGATGGATGGATGGATGATGGATGGATGGATGGATGGAGGATGGATGGTGGATGGATGGATGGATGGTGGATAGATGGATGATGAATGGATGGTGGATGGATGATGGATGGATGGATGGATGGATGATGGATGGATGGTGGATAGATGGATGATGAATGGATGGTGGATGGATGGTGGGTGGATGGATGGATGATGGATGGATGATGGATGATGGATGGATGGATGATGGATGGATGATGAAAGGATGGTGGATGGATGGTGGATGGATGAGTGGATGGTGGATGGATGGACAGATGGATGAAGGATGGATGGTGAATGGGTGGTGAATGGATGGTGGATGGATGGATGGATGGAGGATGGATGGTGGATGGATGGATGGATGGTGGATAGATGGATGATGAATGGATGGTGGATGGATGGTGGATGATGGATGGATGGATGATGGATGGATGGATGGATGATGGATGGATGGATGGATGGATGGAGGATGGATGGATGATGAATGGATGGTGGATGGATGGTGGATGGATGGATGGATGATGGATGATGGATGGATGGATGATGGACGGATGGATGGAGGATGGATGGTGGATGGATGGATGGATGGTGGATAGATGGATGATGAATGGATGGTGAATGGATGGATGGACAGATGGATGAAGGATGGATGGTGAATGGGTGGTGAATGGATGGTGGATAGATGGATGGTGAATGGATGGTGGTTGGATGGATGGATGGTGGATGGGTGGATGATGGAAGGATGGATGGATGGTGAATGGATGGTGGATGGATGGTGGATGGTGGATGGATGGATGGATGATGGATGGATGATGGATGGATGGATGGATGGATGAAGGATGGATGGTGGATGGATGGTGGATCGATGGATGGATGATGGATGGATGATGGATGGATGGATGGATGGATGGAGGATGGATGGTGGATGGATGGATGGATGGTGGGTAGATGGATGATGAATGGATGGTGGGTGGATGGATGGATAATGGATGAATTGATGGATGAATGGACAGACGCATGGATAGATTGATGGACAGATGGATGGATGGAATGAAGTCTCAATGGATCAATGAGCTGGTGAGTGGGTAAGTAGAGGTATGTGATGGAAACAAGAAAATATGTTGAAGTAAGATTTGGACATTTTCTATTTCTTCCACTGTAGAGTAAGCACATATAGCTTTCAAAATCTGAAGAAAGAAACCTCAAAGGCTTCAGCACTCCTCTCATTTCTGAAGCTAAGGTCGGGGGAGAAATTCCAGTGCCCAAGAAGCTGGTCTGTCCTGGCCCATGGATTTGAAACAGAGGGGCCTCTTTCTTCCCAGCTCCGGCTGGCGGCCGCTATGACATCATCCCTGCGGCGTGTAACTCGAGAAGCATGTTGGGAAGTGTTGGGACTGATTGATCACGCGTGCTGGTGTCCTCTCCCCAGAGGCTGAGGGGCCGGGCTAAGGCGGCAGCTGGCTGTGTCTCTCACCAGCACTCAGGGTGGGGGGCCCCATCGTCATATTCCACCAGGCAGCATTGGGGAAAGGTCCTCGTGAGGCCTCATTTCTGGATGAGTACACTGGGGCCCGCTGCCAGGCGCTACAGCAACAGGGTCAGGGTCCCTTCCAGGGTCTCCCCCGGCCCCACCTCTCCCCTTGCCCCTCACTCTCTGCCCCCGCCCGGCTCCCTGGGTGGCCTGCTGTCATGACCCCTTCTCCACAGAGGAGAAGACGGAGGTGGAGAGGGCTGGGGGATGCCACCCAAGGCATCCGGCTGTGGGCAGTGTGTCTGCACTGGTGGGCATGGAGGAGGACGAGCCCCAGGCTGCCGGCCGATGCCGCGGACACGGGAGAAACGGTAGCTTTGTTTTCTGTCATTTTGTGGTCCGAGGCTGGATGCAGCTGAGCGGCCAGGCCAGGTGTGCGGCAGACCCAAGGAGCTTCTCAGCCCAGCTCTACCTGCTGCCCGGGGGCTGCAGCTGCTGAATGCATGGAAGCCTCGGTGTTGCAGGCTGTGAAATGGGAAAGCATGCAAGCCCGAAGTGTGGCTGCAGGAACGAATGGATGATGCACTTGACGGCTGGACCCAGAGAGCGACTGGCCAGTGGTCTTGCCTGCTCACCCGGAACAGGACTGAGCCTCTGTCTCTGTTAGGTTTTGGGGATCACACAGATCTCCCACGCCTGGCCACGGGACCCCCAGCAGGATGGCCGTGGTCGGTCATCCTCCTCCCCCATCTCCTCCAGCAGGTGAAGCGCGGGGCCGGTCTCAGCCCCAGGAGGAGCGCCTCTGGTATGGGAGGGGTGGTTCTCCACGGCCCTTTTACCTTCTTGGTATATGTGCTCTCAGGACACACGTCTCTGGGCTAGAGTGCCCCGGACACCTTGCTGCTGAGAGCCCATTGCTCCAGAGCCTGCGAGGTGGAACAGAGGTGCCGGTCCCGTGCAGTCCCGGTGCGCGGTGATGCCTGGGCAGACAAGGCCCCTCACTGTCCAGAGCCCCCTGACTTCATGACCTCTGGCTCTCCGAGGGGATTGGCTGGCTGGGTCCAGGACGCAGCATCTGCGTGGGCGAGGAGGGACAAGATGCCTCGTGTTCCCAGCTGGCCAGGGAGCATCCAGGACCCCCCTGCAGAGCCCCGTGAGTGCCCTGGTTGGGGGGGGGCTCTGAGCCACTGTGCTCCAGGCTGGCCAGGGAGCATCCAGGACCCTCTGCAGAGCCCTGTGAGTGCCCTGGTTTGGGGGGGGCTCTGAGCCACCGTGCTGGAGACTGGCCCTACTGCCTTGCAGAAAGGTCGAGGACAGACCAGCTGCATTTTCTAAGCCTTACAAGACTCTGTGAGCCAGAAACTGTCAAATCTCCTGTTCTCACGTCATCCCTGAGGAAACTGGGGCTCAGAGAGGTGAAACTGAGTCCCAAGTCACACAGCTTCTCGGTGGAGCTGGATTTTGAGCTGGTGTTTCTCTGGCTGCAAAGGCCCGGCTCCTTCTGTGTAGCTAATAGCCTGGCGGGAGTCAGGTCCAATGGCCCAGGCCCCTGGGCCGCCTAGTGGGCTAGCCTGGGGCGCACATTAGCTAATGTGGTGCACACAGGGGTGGTGGGGAAAGACCAGGTTGGAGTGAAGCTGACCATCTATTTTGGGGCAAAACAATTACTTTTATGTTCAAGAGAAACAGGCAGAAAGCACTTATTTAAATTGCTGTCTTATAACTACCCGAGGAGCTATTTTCAGAAACCATTCAAATGCTTTTCCTTCCTCTCCTGGAGAAATCCGCTTCCACTCCTCCCGTGCGGGCCGGCTCAGGCTCTGGATGGCAAAGTCTGCGAACCCCCAGCCCCCTGCCCCAGGTGCCCGCGCGGGGTGAGGCCGCCCCTCCAGGGCCCGGGCCAGCCGGACGCCTCGAGGCCTTTCCAAAGCTACTGAAAAAATGAACTTTTGAGACCTCGAAGAGAACGTTGCCTTTTTACCAGGGAGGGGGATGGGGAGGAGACAGGTCAGGCCCCCCTCGCCGAGGCAGTTAAAAAAGTGCACACAGCCCCCAAATCACATTAAATATATTAAGCAAACACGAGGCAGGCGGCGTGGATATTAGGTCATTTCTCATAAATATTAATACCGGCGTTTTCCAACGGGCGAAATTAAAGAAACAAAGACGCCTCTTCACTTACTGCAGCCCTGGAAGCGGCCCAGCGGAGCGGGGAAATAGCAAGTGAACTCGGCCCCAGAAAGCCTTCCCCGCGCTCTCACCGGAGCTGCCAGTTGTGGTTGGCAGGAGGGTGAACTTTCCCCAGACCGGCCCTGGCCCTGGCAGAGGCAGTGACATGTCAGTTGAGGGCCGGGACTCCAGCAGGGCTGAGCCTCCCCGCCTTGGGGCTGCCCCTCGCCGGGGCGTAGAACTCCTTCCCCCAGTCCCCGTGGTCCCACCCGGAGCTCATAACCAGCCAGAAAGTCTGGGAAGATCCCGTCCCAGCAGGCCCACGTGGTGCTCTTTTGCAGAGGCCTGCTCCCCAGAGCCCCAGGCCGCCCCCCTGGGGCAGGACCCGGCGTGTGCCCCAGGCTAGCTGACCCTCCCGAAGTTCCCGGCGAGGAAGCTGGAGCCCCAGGTCCCCTGACAGCACCGAACACTGGTGTCTCCCTTGCCGGGGTCTAGTTTCCGCCCTGCACCTGCCAGATCTCAAGGCACAGGCACCGGCCCCACAGGAGCAGGTGCAGCTGAGCATGCAGCCCTGCACTTGGGTGAGAGGACGGAGCTGGTCAGGCCTGACCCACAGGCTACCCTACCGGGGGTGGCCCAGGCACCCTGTTCACCCCGACAGCCGTGGCCTGTCCCTCAGCCCACTGGCCCCAGCGAGGCCCCAGCAGAGGCTTTCTTCTAAACCACCTGATCAGGCCGGGGCCCCACCCCGATGGCGCAAGGAAAGGACACGGAGGGAGGGAAATGTCACTGTAAAAACGGAAATGTGTCCGCACGTCACTTGCCACTCGGGGGGCTGAGGACCCCCCAGACCCCCCTCTGTAGACGGGGTGTGGACACATTTGCAGGGACCTCTCTGCCCACAGTGGGGTCGACCCGGGGCCCCAGCAGCTCCCTCACCGAACGCGCCAGGGGTGGGCCTGGGTCCTCAGAGCCTGCGTCCCTACCCAGGACCCCCGCACACTGGCCGGCCTGGCACAGTCCACCCAGGCGACAGAGCAGCTGTGGGTGTGGGCTCTGGAGTGAGGTGGATGTGGCCCAGATTCCGACGCCCAGTGACCCTGGAAAAGCCACCTCACTTTCCAGGCCTCATTTATTTTTTTAACCTGAAAGAGAGGCTGTGGGGGTCAATGTTTTAACCTGGGGGAAGAGAATGTGTTCGTTATAAAGCTGCCCAAAGCCGAGGCCCAGGACACGATCACAGCATCAGAGAAGGAAGAGGGGCTGCTTACGGAGGGGGGCGAAGGCTTCTCGGGAGGAGGCAGCGGGATGGCAGCTTTATCCTGAGAAGGAACAAACCCCACACACCGGAACCCGTGGGTTTACAATTCCACACCCGGCGAAAACCTACTCCAAATGCCAAGTGAAATGAAGACTTACTCGAATGAACACAGAAAGCAGGAAGAATTCCTCAGCAGCGGCTCACACCGCGAGGAGTAGCCGAGGGCCTCGGCCCTGACAGACGCTGCAACACGACCAGCCACCGAAAGACCACCCGAGAAAAAGAAGAGAAAGGAGACAGGAGCGTGCGCGGTCCCACTCCGGTGAGACTCGGAAACCCAACGGGTCTGCAGCGAGGGGCAGCAGTTCCACGGTCACCTGGGGACAGGGCAGCAAGACGGAGAGCCGGCAGAGGCGCAGGGGAGACTTCTGGGGGCAGGGGAGAGTCTCGTGACCCTGATTGTGGGGAACGTTTCCCAGACTCACACCTGTGCTGAAATTCATCACACTGCATGCTTTAGACGGGGTCGTTTCTTGTAAGACAACTGTCCCCCAAAAAAGCTATTAAAGAAGATCTTAGACACTTACTGCCTGACTTGTGAGGGCGCACAGCGGATAATCCCAATAAACAGGAGCCTTAAGAGTGAGCCTTTAAGACAGGGCTTGAGTGGGGCGAATAGTGGAGCCTCAGCCGGCACCTCCTGGGGCCCATTTTACAGGCAAAGCCAAAGTGGCCTGAGGCGTACCCACCAGAGCCCACCCTACCCACCGGAGCCCTCCCTGCCCCCTGGAGCCCACCCTGCCCGCTGGATCCCTCCCCACCCCCCAGAGCCCTCCCCGCCCCCCAGAGCCCACCCTGCCCACCGGAGCCCTCCCCGCCCCCCGGAGCCCTCCCCGCCCCCCGGAGCCCTCCCCGCCCCCCGGAGCCCTCCCCACCTGCCAGAGCCCTCCCTGCCCACCAGAGCCCACCCTACCTGCTACAGCCCACCCTGCCCCCATCCCCCAGCTGCCCCCACCTGGCCAGCCCCGGACCTGCTCGCCCCAGGCTCCCTTAGAGGTACCCCCTAGTCGAAGCTCCACTGCTTGGCACAGCCTCCTGGGAACCTTGCGATTGCGAGGTTATTTTTGGAAGCTGTTAATGATTCTGTTTGCATTTCCAATGACCTCAAACGTTCCACTGCCTGGACCCCTCCCCCACCACCGCGGTCCCAGCTGCCCCGATTCCCTCCCTTGGAGCTCAGACCCACGGGCAGGGGGCTTAGGACCTTGGCTCCCCCCCACAGGTCAGGCTGTTCCCAAGTGCCCGAGCGACACCTGTGACAGCAGGAAGGGTGATAGGGGCCGCGTGCCTGGTGAGTAGGGCAGCCCTGCCGCTGACCGCTCAGCCCACCTGGGCGACTCCTGCTGCCTGTGCGGCGGGGGCAGTCTCCCAGCATCGCTGACATGGCTGACAGTCATGAGGAACAGACAATCATGTGCAGGTCCGCGCCGAGGCACTGGCATCGTACTGGCAGTGTCGGGGTTGTGGGGACGGGCAGGGCGTGCACCTGCGTGGACCTGTGTCTACACCGTCTGAGCTGGGAACCGGGGCCAGGAGCAGGGTGAGAGCCGGCCCGGGTCGTGGCCTGGGCTGGCTCAGCTGGGTTCAGCGGGGAGTCCGGGGCCGAGGACCTGCCAGCCACCTTCCCTCACACTTGCAGGGAAAGCATACACAGCGTTTTATGGCCCCAAAGCCGCTTTCCCCTTGATTTCCAAACCCACGTGTATTTATAAAGGAAATTTAATCGGGTTGTTTTTAATTCTCTCACACTTAACTCATCAAAATGCTATTTGGTGAGAGTGGGACCAGACCCAGGGTGCCTGCCAAGTCCGCCCGCGCAGGGCTGAGCGGGGCTCGCCGGACACAGCCAGGTCCACCAGGGAGGGACGCGCCGCGGCTGGGACAGCTCCGCTCCGAGGAGCTCCTCCTCCCCGTGGGCTCTGCCGGGCCGGGTCCCACATGACGGAGCCTGTGCCCTCCTTGGCCGCTGGGGTCCCTCTTCCCACCGAGAATCTCGGGGACCCGGGATCGTGGACCCTGCGCCCCAGTGTAGGCCACGTCTGGCCCAGCTCTTTGCTCCTGAGGAGAGGTGGCCAAGGCCGAGCACACAGAGGTAGAAGCGGGAGGCTAGCCCTGTCCCTGATGCCCGAGACCTCCTGGAGATAGGAGCTGTTCTCAGGAAGGAGGCAGGAGGGCCGTGTCCGCAGAGGCCCAACACGCAGCGCCTCCTCAGGCCGGCAGACACAGCCGGGGTGGACGTCTCTGCTGGCCCCCAATGGCCAGGGCAGGTCTAGCCATGATGGAAGGGATGCAGCAGGTGGGGCAGCAGCACACCCCATGCCAAAGGAGCTGCCCTGCCGTTAGAAATGAGGTTCGAAGTGGCTGTGTGCACAGGGCCAGCAACCAGGGGCCAAGAGGCCTTTGAGACACCGCGTGTGGGCGTGGGGTGGGGGGGACTGCTGCCAGACCCCCACAGCAGCGCCCTGATGGGCAGTGGAAAGGCAGGCGGGCAGGGGCTGCAACCTTGGCTCCTGAACACAGCCAGACATGGAGGCACTGCCACAGGGGCAGGAGTGGACGGTGCCAGGCTCCGCGCAAGGCACACACCCTAGCACACACAGTGTGGCCTGGGACCCCTGCCTGCCTCCTTGCGGTCCCATCCAGGCCTGCAGGCCAGGTGTGTGATAGGGGTGTGGGTGCCCCACCTCCCCAACCCCCCAGGAGGCTCCCAGTCACCCTGCATCCACTCCTGGGCCACCCTCCTCCTTCACTATCCTCTCACCACGGGGAGGAATGAGAGGGTGCAGGGGACACTGGGTGGGGACAGCCCCTGAGGAGGATGCGTGCGGTGGGTGCCCGGACAGGCTCTGCCC
Organism: Aotus nancymaae; assembly: GCF_030222135.1. Classification (NCBI taxonomy): domain Eukaryota; kingdom Metazoa; phylum Chordata; class Mammalia; order Primates; family Aotidae; genus Aotus; species Aotus nancymaae. Next base: position 151,767 of record NW_026988467.1, on the reverse strand, counting down.
TTTCTCCAACTGGGGAGTTGGCCCTGGGACTGCAGAGCTAGGGTCTGGGGACCCTGGTAAGCCTCTCAGAGGAGGCCGGCGTGGACGGCCCTGGCCCCACGCCCCCGATGTCCACCTTTCCCTCAGCTGCACCTGCGGGTCTTTCCTGCCCAGCCCTGCTTGTCAGCCCTGTGCCCCTTGCTGCTGGTGGCTTCGCTGGCATGTAGGGGTGGATGAGGGATGCCCTGGGCATGGCCAGGTTGCCTGCCCCCCTCAGAGATGCCAGGCTCAGGCCAGAGGCGGCCTTGACCCAGGTACCCTCAGGTGGGGGGACCTTCCAGCCTGGCACAAGGGGCTGCCAGCTAGGCTGGGGAGGGCCCCGTCCTTGCTCCCCAGCCCCCTAACCCCTCCTGTCCATGTGCCCTCCTCTGGAGAGCATCCCTCCAGCCCCTCACCTCCCCTTGGGCCTAGCTTGCTCAGGCCTGGGGTTCCCTTGGTAACCTCTGGGGCAGGGATCTCAGTCCAGTGGGGAGGTGACCAGCAGTCAGGCAGTCACAGTGCTGTGCGGCAGGGGCCAGGGTGGGGAGGAAGAGGTGCCCCACCCCAGTGGAGCCTGGCAGTGAGGAAAGGACGCAGGAACGCATTGGTGGCCAGCCCCCTCAGCGAACAAAATCCCTGGGCCTGGGCAGATGCACCGGAACGCAGATGTCACCCTCAGGCAGGGGCAGCCCCTGAGCCGCAAGTGGAGCCTGATGCGGAGGGGCAGAGAGAGCCAAGGAGCCCCCACACACACTCGGAAACCAAGAACCTCCCAGAGCAAGGAATGGGCCCGCCCAGGCTCCTGGCTCTCTGCTCCCGGCTGTCGCCATCTTTTTTCCCATTACTTATGGGGGGCCCTTTGTATGGAACACCAGCTCCCAGGAATAATCCGGGAGGCACCAGAGGCCGCAGCTGAGCCACCGTGTTGGAGGGGAGAAAAGGAAAACCCATGCGGACCGCCCAGGCTGTCCACCCAGACCCGCACCCTCATAGCCCCAGGGGACACCAGGCCCAGGTGGACACCAGGCTCCAGGTGGACATCAGGCCCAGATGGACATCAGACCACAGGTGGACATCAGGCCCAGGTGGACCCAGGCCCCAGGTGGACAGCCAGGGCCCAGGTGGACATCAGGCCCAGGTGGACCCAGGCCCCAGGTGGACAGCCAGGGCCCAGGTGGACATCAGGCCCAGGTGGACACAGGCCCAAGGTGGACAGCCAGGGCCCAGGTGGACATCAGGCCCCAGGTGGACATCAGGCCCAAGTGGACCCAGGCCCCAGGTGGACATCAGGCCCCAGGTGGACATCATGCCCAGGTGGACATCAGGCCCCAGGTGGACATCAGGCCCAGGTGGACCCAGGCCCCAGGTGGACAGCCAGGGCCCAGGTGGACATCAGGCCCAGGTGGACATCAGGCCCCAGGTGGACATCAGGCCCAGGTAGACACCAGGCCCCAGTGGACATCAGGCCCCAGGTGGACATCATGCCCAGGTGGACATCAGGCCCCAGTGGACATCAGGCCCAAGTGGACATCAGGCCCCAGGTAGACATCAGGCCCAGGTGGACATCAGGCCCCAGGTAGACACCAGGCCCAGGTGGACATCAGGCCCCAGGTGGACATCAGGCCCAGGTGGACAGCCAGGGCCCGTGTCCAGTCTCCTTAGAGCTGGGTGGGCAGCCTTCTGGGCACAGGGGCTGGGCCCTGCCAGGTCTCATTGTGTGGCTGACACACTCAGAGGGCGTGCACGGAGGTGCCTGAGAGGGCACAGTCAATGGCCTTTTCATTTCCTTCTATTTCACCTCCATGGAGTGCTCGCTCCCGCTCTCCCTAATAGAATTACTCTTATCTGCAAGTGATTTAAAGTCGAAGGTTTACTGAAGATTTAAAGAGTGTGAACACAGTTGGAATGTTTTAAACTAACAGTACAAGTTGCATTTTAAGAAAATAATTAACTCCCAGGGGAGGTGCGGGTTTTGGAGCAATGGCAGATTTTCAAGGTTGCTTTCCGTATATGGAGTTTCCAAATAATAAAATATCTTTGATTCCCTGCTGATGTCAGACGAGAACCTGTGAGTGTGCAGGCAGACTGTCATTTTTTAAAGAGGGCCCATTAGTGTCTTAAAGACGCAGAGCCGAGTCCGCAGGCGGAGGGCGAGGGGTGGAGAGCGGCCTCAGATCGTGCCGGCCGGCCTGTCCATCGGGCACCCTCCCCGCTGGGTGCCCAGGCCCCTCCTAAGGTGCACCCCCCCTGCAGGGCCACACAGGCCCTAGTGTTCCCCTGTGAGGTCATCTCCAGGTACAGCAGCAAAACGCTCACTGTCCAGGCCCAGGCTGGGATGCGGGGGTCTCCAGGAGGGGCCTGGCCCAGTGTCGGGGGTGGGGGTGGCCTCTGGGACCTGGACATGGGGGCAGCCCCAGGGGGACTCACACCTGGCTTTACGGGTAGTGCCAGTCAAGGCATTTTAACTGTATTTCATTTGCTGTTCACATACCTCCAAGGGGGCATCTTCCCCCATTTCACAGATGGGAACGACAAGGTTTAATGAGGTTGAGGAAGTTACTGAGGGTCCAGCGCTGGTCAGGAGCTCGGCCCCTGAGTCTGCAGACCCCAGCCTGTGAGCCTCTGTGGTCCCAGGGCCGTCTCTCTCCGGATTTGGGTTCCCAGCACGTCCTGGCCTTTCTGCCGGGTCTGTGGCTCCGAGGAGCAGTGAGAGGGCTGCCGGTCAGCAGCTGCGTGGAGACTCAGAGCGTGGAGCTGCTGGAGCCCAGCGCTCAGCCACGGCAGGAAGCAGTAATGCTGGCCACACCACTCTCTGGGCAGCCGAGGCTGGGGTGGAAAATCGAGGAGGGCCGGGGCTGCCGGGGTCAGAGGGAGGCGGGTGAGAAAGGGCGTGAGGGAGGGGTTCCCAGGGCAGCTTTCTCAGGGCCATTTCCACCTTCTAGGTGGCATTTCAGGGCGGCTCGCACAGTCTACCCACCGGCCAGTCCCTGGGGTCACGGTCCCCAGAGTCTGTCCAACTTGGCGCTGGGTCCATACAGGCGCCTGTGTGCAAGCCCCACAGGTAAGCCTGGTGCGTTCTGGCCTTCCTCAGCCCAGGGCACTGCCACTGTCCTTTCTGGCCAGGGTCAAAGCTTTGGGGACCACCTTCAAAGACAGAGTGGCCAGCTGGCCCTCAGAGAGCCAGTCATTCCAGGTGACATCCCTCGGCTCTCCAGGCCAGGTGAGGGTTGGTGAGGTGGCCCACAAGCCAGCTCTCCTCTCCCGCCTTGGGGACGCGTCCTGTGCCCTGGGTAAAGGGAAGAACCCCCCATGCCGAAACTGCCACCCTCATCCTCCAGGCAGAGCGTGCCCTGGGCTGGCTGGAATGCAGATCAGCCTGGACCATCCACCTGGAGGAGGCACGGGCCCAGGGCATGCCCTCATCCTGCTGGCTTCTGCCTCCGGGATTCTGGGGACCCCATCTGCCCAGCTCCAGCCCTTCTCCGGGGGAAGAGGACAGCTCTCCTCTAGCCAACTCACTAGTGGGGGTTCCAGCTCACTCTGGGGGAGAGGGCTGCCTCTACAGGGCAAGACAGTTCAGAGCCCGTGCCCTGCACTGGCCATGACCTGACCACCCTCCGAGGGGGATGGAGAGGGTCCCTTCTGTCTAGCACCAGCTGTGGGAGGCGTTCTAGGAGCTCTGGCATCCGTGCTGCCCTGGGCCCTCTCTCCGAGGAAGCGGCTCCCGCAGCGGGGAGGTTTGGGGGGCCACCGCCCCTTCTGTCCCGCTTCATCCCGCTCTCAGAAGCCAGCCTGCCTGGCCCCGGCCCGCCCGGCCCTCTGCCTGGGAAGCACGGAGGGTGGAAAGCAGCGTTCGCCAGTTGTCCATTTTTCTAACACCTTCCTCCAAATGTCTGCCTCTCAGGAATAATTCTTTCTGGTAATTTACTTGCAAAACATTTGGCCATTAACACCCAGCCAAGAGTGGATGGCAGGTCACAGACTATTAAAACTCTCCACACCTGGGCCCTCCATCGCCTGCTGAACCACTCACTGCCCTGGGCCGGGGCGTCCCCCCAAGAGCTGTGCCTGTGGCCGGGCTGGGGCGCCCCTTTCTCCCTCCTCCCTCTGCCCCCCCACACAGCCTCATCCTCTGGCAGGGGCTGCGGACTCATGCAGGAGGGGTCCCCTGAGACAGCTGAAGTGGGTGAGTGCTCACAGTGCTGGCCGGCTCCCGCGAGGGCTGGGCATCCCAGCTCCGCCCAGGGACCGCTCACGCTGTGGATACGAGCGCACAGCAGATGGACAGAGGACGCCTCCTCGAACAGAGGCTCCCCAGCTGCGTCTGTCCCTCAGGGCACTGTGTCCTGAGCCCTCCGCTGTGCTGACCAGGGTCCTCCCAGAGGGTCCCTTCTCCTGCAGGGTAGGGGAGGACCCCAGGGCCTACTGAGAGTCCCTTTGGGTGTCAGGTGCTGAGACATGGCCTGAGTTGATCTTTCTGGAAGGACAGTGGATGGGGATGCCGTAAAACCCTCTCCTTAGCAAGAAGGTCTGCATAGCAGGAGCTCAGCACATCCAGCCCGTTCTGCCCGCGCAGGTGAAGTCACTTACTCCTCCACGCCACTCAACAGGCCGGGAAACGGGGGCACAAGAGGCAGAGCTCTCGGGGCGAGGGGACGGGTGCTGAGCCCGGCCCGGACTTTGCTTTCCCTGTGCCAGTCAGGGCTGGGGCCCCTAGACCTCCATCCTCAGCAGTTTCTGGAAGGCAACCTCCTTGGGGTCCTGCCTTGGCCCCTGTCGAGGGAGGCTTTCCTGCTGCTCCGCTGATCCAAGCCCAGAGCTCCTGTGTGGGAGGCAGCAGTGAAGTGTGTGCTGAGCCCGCAGCATGGACGGGACCCCGGCAGCCCAGGAGCCCAGCCCCCACCCAGCCGGGAAGGCATCAGACACGTCTCAGCCCCAGGGAAGTCTGCAGCCCTGTCAAGCCCCCTCCCAGCTGGCTGCTTGTGACTGTGGGTCCCAGAGCCCGAGTCTCTTGGGGCCCGGCGAGCCTGGGCCCTGGGGCTTGGTGGGCAGCCTTAATTTCCAGGTGTCCAAAGGAGAAGATGCTGACGGGGACTTCTAAGGGGGACCCGTGTGGGCAGGAGCCTGGGCGGTGCCGCAGGGGCCAGGACCGAGGGGAGGAGGAAGGGCTGCAGCATCGCCAGGCGCGTCTTCTCCGTCCCAAAGCCCCAGGATGGAGCCTTACCATCTGCGCACCCCATGTGGCTGGCCTGCCCTGGGCATGGGGTGTGAATTATTCTCTCTCCCAGCCCCCAGAGCCCTCAGCCCCAGGCCCACCCAGGAGGATGGGAGCAAGACCCGGGCACCACCCGGACCCCAGAGGGGCCCTGTCCCCTGTGCTAGGGGATCTACCTCACTGGTGTGAAAACCAAGGACTTCAGTAGCCAGAGACCCCCAACACCCCCTCCCCAGGTGAGGAGGAGGCAGGGCGGGGGCGGGGGCCCCAGGGTTCCAAGAAGCTATGAGTGGCCACTGGTTTCCCCTCCTCCTTCGCTGTCTTGACATCCATCTCAGCTCCACTGGCAGCAAGAAGGCGGCCGGCCTCAGCCCCTCGCCCCCCGACCCCCGCCCCTCACCCAGGCTTCAGGCCTCAAAGGGCATCAAAAGACCTGGCGGATCTCATGGGCCAGCTGGGGAATCACAGGGGCTATCGCTTCTGCCTGGTCCAGGTCTATGCCTTGGAGGTGGAGCTGGGGCCAGCTACCTCGACAGGAGGGGCCGGGGACAGAGAGGGCCGCCTGCTCAGAGGGGACAGGAGGGCCACCGGGCCTGTCTCAGGACGGGGAAGGAGGCTGGGAGGCTGGAAGGTTGTGTCCACCTGAAGTCACCATCTGGGAGGCCCAGCCCTTCTGCCTCCCAAGCCAAAAGCCTGGCCACGGACCCTCCTGTCTTCCACTCTCCAAAACCCCTAAAACACAAATGCCACTGAGACCAGGCCCACATGAGGGTGCTGGGCACAGGCCTCGGGGACCCAATGCACCTGCTCAGCAAGGCTTGGGTCCTCAGATGGAAAGGACCAGAGCCCTGGAAGGAGGGCTGGGAATCACCACCCAGATGCGTGGCCACGACACGGTGCAGCTATTGCCCCGGGACTGGATCTCCACACTCCAGGAGAAGAGACTGGATCTCCATGGTCCTGAGGGACTGGATCTCCATGGTCCTGAGGGACTGGATCTCCATGGTCCTGAGGGACTGGATCTCCACGCTCCTGAGAGACTAGATCTCCACGCTCCTGAGAGACTGGATCTCCGTGCTCCAGGTGAGCCCTTCCCAAGTGGGGCACTGGGGCCATATCCACCCTGGGCCGGCTGCAATCAGCCCTGAGGATTTTCTGAGCCCTCCTCACACCGAGCCCCATGGACATGCGCTGAGGGCCAAGAGGAGGCTCTGGTCGGTCCCCAGGCCCCCATGCCCCCCGCCCAGCACAGGGCCAGTGCTCTGCATGCCTTGGCCAGATCACCCAGTGGCCGGCCACAGGGTCCCTCTGAAGATGCTTCTGCCCAGACTTCAGATGGGAAAGTGCAAGGCGCCCGCCTGGCCACTGAGGAGAAGTGGCCAAGGACGGGGAGGGGTGAAGTGGGCGCCCAGCTCTCGGCCCCCAGAAAGGCCATTTGCAGACGCCCACCCTGCCCTGCCCTCATCGCCATCACACTCCCGCAACGCCAAAGGGGTTTATAAGGAACTGTTCGGCGCACCAGAGAGAACACCGCCGTCATTAAGGGATTTAACGACAGCTCTGCCCGATTCTGGGATTTGCTCTGCCCTCATTACACACAGTAACAAGCGTTTCTCTGAGACACAGCCCTGCGCCCAGGGCCGCCCTCCTGTGCTGTGTGTGACTTTCATTAGAAGGCATTTTATGAAACCACCGATCACAGACGCGCGTCTGACCCGAGGCCGCGGCAGCTGCTGCTCACCGGCCTGGCGTCCTGTGCTGGGTGGCTGGTCCCATGCCCTCGGGCCTGTCCTGCGCTGGGTAGGGCCAGTGTGTGCCCATGGGCCTGTCCTGCGCTGGGTGGGGCCTGTGTGCACCCATGGGTCTGTCCTGTGCTGGGTGGGGCCTGTGTGTGCCCGTGGGCCTGTCCTGCGCTGGGTGGGGCCTGTGTGCGCCCATGGGTCTGTCCTGTGCTTGGTGGGGCCTGTGTGTGCCCGTGGGCCTGTCCTGTGCTGGGTGGGGCCTGTGTGTGCCCACGGGCCTGTCCTGTGTTGGGTGGCCTGTGTGCACCCGCGGGCCTGTCCTGTGTTGGGTGGGGCCTGTGTGCGCCTGTGGGCCTGTCCTGCGCTGGGTGGGGCCTGTGTGCGCCCATGGGTCTGTCCTGTGCTGGGTGGGGCCTGTGTGTGCCCATGGGCCTGTCCTGTGTTGGGTGGCCTGTGTGCACCCGCGGACCTGTCCTGTGTTGGGTGGGGCCTGTGTGCGCCTGTGGGCCTGTCCTGCGCTGGGTGGGGCCTGTGTGCGCCCATGGGTCTGTCCTGTGCTGGGTGGGGCCTGTGTGTGCCCACGGGCCTGTCCTGTGTTGGGTGGCCTGTGTGCACCTGTGGGCCTGTCCTGCACTGGGTGGGGCCTGTGTGCGCCCGTGGGCCTGTCCTGCGCTGGGTGGGGCCTGTGTGCGCCCATGGGCCTGTCCTGTGCTGGGTGGGGCCTGTGTGTGCCCACGGGCCTGTCCTGTGTTGGGTGGCCTGTGTGCACCTGCGGGCCTGTCCTGCACTGAGTGGGGCCTGTGTGCGCCCGTGGGCCTGTCCTGCGCTGGGTGGGGCCTGTGTGCGCCCGTGGGCCTGTCTTGTGCTGGGTGGCCTGTGTGTGCCCTCGGGCCTGTCTGCCACCCCAAGTATGCAGAGAAGCATCTATTACAATGGTTGTCTCTGCAGCCAGAGCCTGCCCCTCCCTGACACCCTGAGCCAGGGCTGGCGTCGGGGACTGAAGGTCGACACCTGTCCACACTGCTGTGGGTCGAGCTGAGCCAGGGCCCTCTCTGGCCGGAGTCCCCGTGTCTGCAGACACGTGCCATTCACCTTATTTTAGCAGCTGGAGTATTTTCCCACAAACCATTAAATGGTGTAAAACCCAAGTCAAAGAGGTGAAGCTGGTTCTGTCGGCGCACGATGGCCATCCCGTGCCTCGCTCCACTCCCACCCAAGGAGCCCCTGGGACAGCCCAAACTCCTGGGAGTCTTTGGAACCATGCAGTGACTGTGGCCTGGGAGTCCCCCCAGCTCAGCACCTTGAGGTCCTAACGATGAGTGTGGCTGAGCGGGCAGCAGCCCTGCCCCGAGAGGCAGCCTGGGGCACCTGGGTTGCACCACCCGTGGTCAAGGGGCACAGCAGGCCAGGGCCCAGGCCCCAGTGCCCAGCAGGAGGAGTGGCTGACTCCGAAGCTGAAATCCAGGACTTTGGAGAGGTACACTCCCCTATCCAAGGTGTCTGCTGAGTCCCCATCCCCAAGCAGCCTTCCCGGCCCTCCGAGTGCCTGCTTGGCCAGGGACACTCTCAGCAGACCCATGTTTATAAGACGAGGAAGGCAGGAACGAGTCTCCCCAGAGGAAGAGCTGCCGAGAAACTTCCCGACAAGCAAGCTTTGCAGCTGGAAGGCCCCAGGTGAAGCAGGCGCTGGTGGCCGGGCTCTGTCCCTCAGGTCCTCAGGCCCTGGCCACGGACCTTCCGCCCTCCACCCAGACCAGCCACCCTAGGCCGGGATGGAAGCAGCCTCCCCAGGTGCCACCCAGACTGCAGGGTCCCTCTCTGGGATCCGTGAGCCCCTTCTTCACCATGCCTGGGAGGGGCAGAGATGGGTGGTCTCAGGCTCCCCAGGCCCAGCCCCGTGCAGGGCTCTGAAGCTCTGTCTGTGAACAGTTGCGGCTCTGCCTCTTGACCAGCAAAGAAGCTCAAAGGAGTGAGAGCCACGGCCCAGGTGAGGGGAAGCGGAGTGGAGGGGAGGTGGGACGTGCAGGCGGAAGGAGCACCCATGGCTTCTCCGAGGCCACCTCGGTCCTGCCCCGCTTTCCCAGACAGATGCTCACAAGACGCGGGCCTGGTGAGGCCTGGGAGAGAGAGTGCAGCAGAGAGGAGTCGGCAGCTCGCTGCGCAGCTGGGCCAAGCGCACCCCGCCCCCCAGAAACAGCCCATGAATAAGTCAATAACAAGCCCTGCGATCTGGCTCTGCCCTCGCACGGGCCGGGCCAGGGCGGCGATTGACAATACCGTGCATTCATTACGCTCCTTAAAAACAGTGTTGTGTGTCTGGAGAACAGGAAGTGGCCGTAAGTCCCCCGTGTAAAAGCCATCTGAAGCCACGGACCAGGTATGTTCCCAATCAGGAAGCAGGCAGTAAATAAACATTGATGTCCCGCGGCCGCGCACCCGCCGGCCCCCAGGCTGCAGGGGGCACAGAGAGCGGAAATTTGTTTAGTCCTATAAAAGCGCAGGCCGTATATCAATAGATGATTAAAAATGGAAACGGTGCTGGCTAATGGATGGTATTGATTTTAATAAGCGTTAAGTACATGGGTTCAAAGATAAGAACCGCACGGCCATCTCTTCACGCTCGGAGAAAGTGGCTCCTGCCAAGAAGAAGGAAAAAAAACCTCTTTTCCAAATGGAAACTTTCACCCATCTTACTGGGGGAGTGGCTTCCAGATCAGCTTTCATTTCAGAGGGCAGAGTGTGGCCCGAGTGATACCTTCAGCCACTCCTGCGATGAGGTGGGCACGCTGCCCTGGCAGTAGGAGCAGCACAGGCACGGGAGCCTTCTGTGTCCACGAGCCTGCCTGGGTGCCACGGGTGTGGCCACGAGCGCTGTGTGGCTGTCACGGGCGTGGCCAGTGTCCACTCACCCCGGGCAGTGCTGATGTGTCCAGGGTCAGGACTCACCCCGTCTGCTCCCTGGTCAGGGAATCACCGATTCTGGATTTCAGGCTTCCCGAACACGACCGCACTCAACCAAACTGAGCTTTTTAAAAATTTTTTGAGACAAGGTCTCGCTTCATCTTCGAAGCTGGGGTGCAGTGACAGACTCACAGCTCACAGCAGCTGCCACCTCCCCAGGCTCAGGAGATCCTCCCCCCTGAGCCTCCTGAGTAGCTGGGATGTCTTCACCTGAAATGGGAGAGCAGCCTGGACCCTCGGGGGGTTCTAGAGTTGACCTTGCCCTTCGGTTGAGTTCAGTGGGTGTCTGGGCTCCTTTTAGGCAGGTGGGGGCATACGACTGAGCTGGCCATGCCCTGGGTCAGTGCACAGGGCCCCAGAACAAGGCTCCACCTCCCAGACCCAGAGACAGTCACCCTGTGCGGCCGCTGGCCCGACGCAGGTCCCGTGCTCCAGCCTCAGTCACTCGGCCGGTGGGGGTTGCTACTGCTTGGGGAGCCCCCGTGCCACGTGTCTGTTACAGCCTGGGTGGGAGAGGCTGGGTGCCCCTGGGCATCCATCACCCGATGGCCCCGCTGCCCCGTGGGTACAGCTGGACTTCCTCCAGCACCGTTCCAGGCTCCCCTGGCTCCCACGAGGAGGGCCACTTGCTCGGCTTGTTAACTCAGCGTTCTTCTCACCATCCTCTGGCCTCCCTGCCTGCCGGATTCCTCGGGACACTGGGCCCTGAGAGGCAGGAACAGTGAACCCAAAATTCACCCATCAGGTGTGTGGTTGGAAGCGCCAGGTCCTCCCAGAGACGATGCTTCGGGGCGGCAGGGGCAGCAGCAGCTCTGAGACAATGACAACGTGCTGGCTGCCCATCCGCCCGGCTCTGAGCCCAGTCACCGCCAGGCACCGGCTGCCAAGGCAGCGCCCCACCCCCCACTCCCCAGCGCCTGCCCCAGCTGGGAAAAGCCCGCACCGCGCCACGGTCTAACCATTGCAGACGGTCACTGGGAATTTTCTGATAAATTATTTTGTCTAGCCTGCTTTCCAGGCCAACCTCTCTGGCCTCCACAGCTCTTATAAATCATCTCCCATTGAGTGGGAAACTGAATTCTGCCCAAGTCTCAGCTTCAAAGTGGGTGGGGTTTCTTTGTTTAGACATTTCCTATTTTTATAGGCGATAAAGAGACCCCACCCTCATCGGGCCGCACCAGCTGGTCAGGGCGCGAGCTGGCCGGCTTGGTGTCCTCCCTGGCTGTGAGCTGTGAAAGGAGAAGCCACGGGTTCAAGATGGAGAGTGGGCTGAGGGGAGAGCCTTGCTTGTTTGGAATAAACAAAGTACCCAGCTGTACATTCTACAGCACCTACTGTGCACGCCAGTTCGGGTGCTGGGCTCCCCACAGAGCTGTGGTTCAGGCCTAAGATGGGATGAGGAGTGGATGAAAATGCCAGCCTTGCTCCGGGGTTGCTGTATCCCGGGCACATGGCAAGGAACGCGCCAGCCAGAGCCCTGCAGCTGTGAGGCGGGAGGCCGGCCGGCGGGGGGATGTGCCGGCCTCCTGGCTGCTCTAAGAGTCGGCATCAGTGGAGCGCTAAACTTCTCCACACAATACAAGTTTATTCTTTCACAGTTCTGGAGGCCAGGAGCACACAGTTAAGGTGTGAATGGGGCTGTGGTCCCTCCAGAGGGCTTAGGGAAGGACCCTCTTCCCCTTCCAGCTTCTGTGGCCCCGGAAATACTTGGCTTGTAGAAGCATGACTCTGACTTCTGCCTCCTCTTTATAGAGCCTTTCCTCTGTGGCTCCTCCGTTGGCTCCTCTGCAGCTCATCTGTGGCTCCTCTGTGGCTCCTCTGTGACTCCTCTGTGTCTCCTCCAAGGCTCCTCTGTGTCTCCTTTGTGGCTCCTCCGTGGGTCCTCCGTGTCTCCTCTGAGGCTCCTCTGTGGCTCCTCCGTGGGTCCTCTGTGGGTCCTCTGAGGCTCCTCTGTGTCTCCTCTGAGGCTCCTCTGTGGCTTCTCCGTGGGTCCTCCGTGTCTCCTCTGAGGCTCCTCTGTGTCTCCTCTGAGGCTCCTCTGAGGCTCCTCTGAGGCTCCTCTGTGGCTCCTCCGTGGGTCCTCCGTGTCTCCTCTGAGGCTCCTCTGTGTCTCCTCTGAGGCTCCTCTGTGGTTCCTCTGTGGCTCCTCCGTGGGTCCTCCATGTCTCCTCTGAGGCTCCTCTGAGGCTCCTCTGTGGTTCCTCTGTGGTTCCTCTGTGGGTCCTCCGTGTCTCTTCTGAGGCTCCCCTGTGTCTCCTCTGTGGCTCCTCTGTGTCTCCTCTGTGTCTCCTCTGAGGCTCCTCTGTGGTTCCTCTGTGTCTCCTCCGTGGGTCCTCCATGTCTCCTCTGAGGCTCCTCTGTCTCCTCTGTGTCTCCTCCGTGGGTCCTCCATGTCTCCTCTGAGGCTCCTCTGTGGCTCTTCTGTGTGTCTGAATTTTCCTCGTCTTATAAGGACACGAGTCATTAGGTTTGGGATCCACCCTCATCCGGTATGATCTCATCTTGACTTGCTCACATCAATGAAGACCATACTTCCAAGTAAGGTCACATTCACAGGCTCCAGTGGATGTGGATCTTGAGGTGCCCCATTCCACCCAGCACAGATGATCCATACAGTCTCCCAAGGAGCCACGCCTGACACCCTCCACTCCCCAGAAGTGCTGGGTCTGTCCTTCTGTGGGGGCTTTGAGCACAAGGCACTGTCATTATGCCCTTTCCAAGCCCCTAACCCTAGGGCAAGCTTACTCCAGCCTTGGGAGTCTCACCTTTAATATCATTTTACTTGCCAGCTGCAGGTCTTAGCTTAACTTCCCCTTCTCAGAGAGTCCTCTTCCCATTTAACCTCCAGGACAACTTATTTTTCTCTGCTTTTTCCGTCATGATCTGTAATGATAAATTAAGCTGTTCCTGTTCCCACAAGACTGTGGACTCCACAAAGGCACAGACTTATCTGTTCACCACCATATCTCTGAACTGGCACAGCACTTAGCAAAAGGCCACCTGGGAAACAGTCATTGAATGAATGGGTGGAAGGATGGGTGGATGGATGGATGGATGATAGTAGATGGTAAGACAGATGGTGGGTGGTTGGATGGACGGATGAGTGGATGAATGGATGGATGGATGAGTGGATGAATGGATGGATGGATGAGTAGTAGATGGTAAGACAGATGGTGGGTGGTTGGATGGACGGATGAGTGGATGAATGGATAGATGGATGAGTGGATGAATGGATGGATGGATGAGTAGTAGATGGTAAGACAGATGGTGGGTGGTTGGATGGACGGATGAGTGGATGAATGGATGGATGGATGAGTAGTAGATGGTAAGACAGATGGTGGGTGGTTGGATGGACGGATGAGTGGATGAATGGATGGATGGATGAGTAGTAGATGGTAAGACAGATGGTGGGTGGTTGGATGGACGGATGAGTGAATGAATGGATGGATGGATGAGTAGTAGATGGTAAGACAGATGGTGGGTGGCTGGATGGATGGATGAGTGGATGAATGGATGGATGGATGAGTAGTAGATGGTAAGACAGATGGTGGGTGGATGGATGGATGGATGAGTGGATGAATGGATGGATGGATGAGTAGTAGATGGTAAGACAGATGGTGGGTGGTTGGATGGACGGATGAGTGGATGAATGGATGGGTGGATGAATGGATGTATGGATGAGTAGTAGTTGGTAAGATGGATGGATTACAGATGGATGAACAGATGAGTAGAGGGATTGTGGGATGGATGGATGAATTGTGATAATGTGTAGGTGGATAGATAAATGGATAGATGGGGATAGATGGAAAGATGAATGTGGGTGGGTGAATAGATGGATGGGGGAATAGAAAGATTGATGAGTGGATGGAAAGACTGATGGATAGGTGGGTGGATGGATGGATGGATGGGCAGATGGTGGGATAGATGTACATACATAGTGGATGGATGGATGGATGGAGGCACAGAGGAATGGTAGGATGAATGGATAGATGAGTGCTTGGGTGGGTGAATGGATGAATGAATTGTGAGTATATAGAAAAGTTGATGGGTAGGTAGAGAGATGGATGGCTGAAAAGATGAGTGTGTGGATGACTGGATGGGAGATGGATGGATGGATGGATGGATAAAAGGGTAGCTGGGAAGACTGGTGGATGGGTGAACGGCAGGATGAATGGGAAGATTGATGGATGGGTGGACAGATGGATGACCATTTCGTTCAATGTTGTATCTTTATGTTCAACACAAGACGCCGTGCATGGAAGATATTCAGGGAACGGGAGTCTTGGGGACATGCGGGAAGGAAGAAACAGAGTAGGGAAGCAGGGCGAACTTGGGTCCTGAAGTCAAGGTGATGGAAAGGGGCCCTCCCCTACAAATAAGCGCGGGGTAGAATCTTTCGCTTCCTTGTGCTGGGGCAGGCGGGTTCTCACAGACCCGGGCGTGTAGGAGGCATCAAACGCTGGCTGCCTGAGCAGGTGTGTGAAATACGCCTGCAAGCCTGTTTCACTTTGCCCCAGGGTCGCAGTGCAGCTGCGCTCCACACTGTGTGAGGGGACCCCTTTTGTTTTTTGCACTAAGACTGTCTCTTCTTGAGGGGACAGTGGGCTTCTGCTAGGCAGGTCCAGAAGGTAAACAGTTAGCGCTGCGTGGGCCTGAACCGCTCAGCTCTGCTGACGGAACCTGAGAGCAGGCATGGATAGCGCAGAGCAAATGGGCGCGTGGCTGCGTTCCAGTGCAGCTTCACTCATGGACACTGACACTGGAATTTCATCTGAAGTTCATGTGTCACAAGATTCTATTCTTCCTTGATTTTCTTTTCCAACCACTGAAAAAATGTAAAAACCATTTTTAGCTCATGGGCCATTCAGAAACGTGGCGGGTTGCTGAGGCCTGCGGGCGCTCATCTGCTGACTGGAGACGACCTCTCCCTTCTTCACCCAGCGCGTCACCATCTGACGAATGAATGTGAGCTCATGCTATCTCTTTCTTTCTAGAGACAGGGTCTTGCTCTGTTGTCCAGGCTGCGATGGAGATTCCAGCCTCAGACTCCTGGCCTCAAGCCACCCTCCCATCTCAGCCCCCCAAGTAGTTGGGACCACAGGTGTACGCCACCACGCCTGGCTAATTTTTGTATCTTTTGTAGAGACGGGGTCTCACCGTATTGCCCAGGCTGGTCTCAAACTGCTGGGCTTATGCGGTTCTCCTGCCTTGGCCTCCTAAAGTGCTGGGATTTCAGGCGTGAGCCACCATGCCTAGCCCCGTGTGCACTCATTCTATAAGCGACTTTCAGGGTTTGATGAGGTCATATTCCCCTCACGTTTCTCCTTTCCTGGCTGAGATGAACATCATTTGTGGGTGGGGTTTCTTCAGCAATGACACATCACAAAGCTCCCCGGGTCGGTGCCTCCCAGCCGCAGGCCTGCCCCCGACCCCCACGGGCCAGCAGTGGGCTCAGCTTAGGCTGGGCTTAGGCTCACGGCTGCCCCAGGTCTGTGCGTTCGGGGGCCTGGGCTGCAGGACAGTAGCCGACCCCGGGCACGCTTTTGTCAGGACGTGTCCCCAGCAGGCAGGAGGCCAACATCCCTCAGCCAGAGAAATTGCCCAAAGTCCACAATGGGGAGGTCACCCCGCCTCACCGCGAGCGGGGCGGCGGGGGTGGTATTTGCTGAGCAACAATCGGAACCATCACATGTGTTCTCATCAGTTTCTCTAAGTGACTGTTAATTTCCTTAATAGCCCAGAGGCTCTTCGAGGCTGGGAGCTGTGTTTATGTCGTTCACCTTTAGAAAGCAATGAGCAAATATTTGTTTGACCAGAGAGTGACACCCGCATGTCTGGGATCCCAGTTACACAATGTAATTGCCCCCCGCCCCTCCCAGCAGCTGTGTGGGAGGCTCCACACCAGGACACCTTCGGGCTGGTCCCACCCTGGAAGCTGCAAAGGCCTGGAAAAGGTGCCGCAGACTCTGGGCGCTCGAACAGCGGATGTCCGTGGTCTCACGGTTCCCAGAGGCTGGAAATCCAAGGTCGGGGTGTGGGCAGGGTGGTTGGTTCTGAGGCCTCTCCAGGGTGTGCAGAAAGCGTGCCTGTGTCCTATCACCTCCGCTTCTAAGCACCCTGAGTCACGCTGGATGAGGGCCCACCCGAATGGTCCCGTGCTCACGGACTCAGCTCCCTGGAAAGCTCATCTCTGAACATAGCCGCACACGGAGGTCTTGGGAGCTGGGACTTCAACGCATGAATTTTGGGGGAGGCACAGCTTGGTCCATCTCACAGAGGCTTGCAAAGAGGTCGGCTCTGCTCCCAGAGGGCATTGGGGGGTCTCAGAGCATCGACCTGCTTCTACCTTTCACTGCCAAAGAGTTGCAAATCCAGCCGGGCCTCCACACCCCACAGCGCACGCAGTCCTGCAGAGGAGAGGCGCCCGGGCGCCTGTCTGGGGAGGTGGGTGCCGGCCACCTCACGAGCCCTTCACACCACCCCTTAGTCACTTGCACAGACACTGGCATGTGTGTGGCTCTTCCTCCTCATCTTGGGAGCTGCCACGACAGGCTGACTGTTCAGGACAACGGAGCCACCCCTGCCTGCCCCTCAGCCACATAGATGTCAGTGATGAATTTGGCCTTCAGTCCCCAGAACCCAGCATCCTTCTCCACCCACATCTCCATCCCAGTAGTGACGACGCCTTGACCAGGGACAGCGCGAATTGCATCTGGGATGGAGCTGAAAGTGGCCGTGAGGCACTCCCCAGCAGACATGCTCTATGCTGCTGTCTGTGGACCCTGCCTGACCATTTCTCCAAGTGCCCTAGACTCCCATGGAGGAGGAGCACACTGTCCCCCAGACCTCTCAAGGAGGAGGAGCACACTGTCCCCCAGACCTCTCAAGGAGGAGGAGCACACTGTCCCCCAGACCTCTCACGGAGGAGGAGCACACTGTCCCCCAGACCTCTCATGGAAGAGGAGCACACTGTCCCCCAGACCTCCCATGGGGGAGGAGCACAGTGTCCCCCAGACCTCCCATGGGGGAGGAGCACACTGTCCCCAGACCTCCCACGGGGGAGGAGCACACTGTCCCCAGACCTCCCAAGGAGGAGGAGCACACTGTCCCCAGACCTCCCACGGAGGAGGGGCACACTGTCCCCCAGACCTCTCACGGAGGAGGAGCACACTGTCCCCCAGACCTCCCAAGGAGGAGGAGCACACTGTCCCCAGACCTCCCAAGGAGGAGGAGCACACTGTCCCCAGACCTCCCACGGAGGAGGAGCACACTGTCCCCAGACCTCCCACGGAGGAGGAGCGCACTGTCCCCAGACCTCCCAAGGAGGAGGAGCGCACTGTCCCCAGACCTCCCACGGAGGAGGAGCACACAGTCCCCAGACCTCCCACGGAGGAGGAGCGCACTGTCCCCAGACCTCTCACGGAGGAGGAGCACACTGTCCCCAGACCTCCCAAGGAGGAGGAGCACACTGTCCCCAGACCTCTCACGGAGGAGGAGCACACTGTCCCCAGACCTCTCACGGAGGAGGAGCACACTGTCCCCCAGACCTCCCAAGGAGGAGGAGCACACTGTCCCCCAGATCTCCCACGGAGGAGGAGCACACTGTCCCCAGATCTCTCAGCCAGGCCCAGGTCCGGAGGATGCACCCACCTCCCGTCATCAGAGACACAGCTGTTTGTAGCAGTCCTCTCCAGCAGACAGGCCGACGCCAGCCAAGGGTCTGGCAGAGGTGCCGCTGCTAATTCCCCGCTCGCGGGCTGCCAATAGGTTGTGCTTCTTCCCGGCAGGCTTAAGCCCACAGGGTTGCTTCAGGATCAGCAGGGAGTAGCGTGACGCTGCATCATCAAATGCAGCCTGGGGACGCAAGCTCTGATCCAGGCAGAGGCCACTTTCCTCACCAGGACGCAGGGCCCATGGCTGTGCCATGCATCTAAAGTCCACACTTGGGTCGGAAGCGGTGGCACGCCTGTAATCCCAGCACTTTGGGAGGTCGAGGAGGGCGGATCACTTGAGGTCAGTAGTTCCAGACCAGCCTGGCCAACATGGTGAAGCCTCATCTCTACTAAAAATACCAAAAAATTAGCCAAACATGGTGGCACACACCTGTAGTCCCAGCTACTCGGGAGGCTGAGGCATGACACTTGTTTGAACCCAGGAGCCAGAGGTTGCAGTGAGTGGAGATCACACCACTGCACTCCAGCCTGGGTGACAGAGTGAGACTCTGTCTCAAGAACAAAAAACAAGCAAACAAAAAAAGTCTACACTCGGGTAGCCGCTTCTCTGCTCTGGCCTTTGTCCATGTGTCTATCCTGGAGCCAAAACCAGCTGCCCTAACGCCTGCAGATGTGAGACTCATTTCTATCTGTGGGGCACAAACTCCCTTTTTGGTTTTCAAGAGTGAATTGGCCCCTCCAAATGTGTTGATTTTTCACATAACTTTAAAAATTAACCTGTAAGTTTTCACAGAAAACCACATAGGATTTTGATTAGGATTGCATTCACTCTACAGATCAATCTGTAAAGGACTGACATCTTTACCAAATTGGGTTTTCCAATCAATAAATATGGTATTCCTTACTTCACTTCTGTTTTCTTTAATGTCTCTGAAGGTTCGTGTTTTTCTGTGATGAGGTTTTCCCTGCCTTTCACAAGATTCATTACTCAATATTTGATATTTCGGATGCTACTATAAATAATTAAAGTTTTTTAAGTTTGTTGCTATATAGAGAAATACTTACAGGGCCAGTCATGATAGTTCACACCTGTAATCCCAGCACTTTGAGAGGCCAAGGCAGGTGGATTACCTGAGGTCAGGAGTTCAAGACCAACCTGGCCAACATGGCAAAACCCCATATCTACAAAAATACAAAAATTAGCTGGGCACGGTGGTGCACAGTTGTAATCCCCGCTACTTGGGAGGCTGAGGTGGGAGAATCACCCAAACTAGGAGGCAGAGGTTACTGTGAGCCAAGATTGTGCCACTGCACTGCAGCCTGGATGGCAGAGTGAGATTCTGTGTCAAAAAAAAGGAGAGAGAGAAATAATTGATAATCTTATTACTTTTAATAATAGATCTGCAGGCTCTTTTTGGTTTTTTAATTACCTAATCATATCATCTGCAAATTATGACAATAGTATTTCTTTCTTTCTAATAGTTACAATTTTATTACTTTTTCTTGCCTTATTGCACCATCCAGGATCTCTAGTCCAGGGTTGAATGCAGTGTACAGTAGCAGACATTCTTGTCTCGTTTCCAATCTCAGAGAGCTTTCAACACTTCACCATCATGGATGACATTTGCTGTCAGTTTTGTTTATTTACTTTGTCAGATTAAGGAAGCTGCTATCTATTCTGAGTTTATAAATTGATGGTAAGTATCATCAAGTTCTTTTCCTGAATCTGTTGAGATTGTCATAGGATTTTCTTCTCTATTCTATGTATGTGCTTAATTACATTCATTAATTTTAAGAATGTTAATCCAATCTTTTTATCTTTCTCTCTGGTCATGCTTTTTGCCTTGGAGTTTATCTGGTCTCATTGTAGCTACTACAGCTTTGTAACGTTAGCCTTTCCCAGCACATCTTTTTTCAATCTTTTATTTCAATTTGTCTGGATTCTTATATTTAGATTGTAGGTTTTATAAACAATATATACTTGGATTTTGTTCATGTAGCTTTTATAAGCAAAGTATAGTTGGATTTTATTTTTAGTTAAACATGACAACCTTTGTCTTTTAATCAGACCATTTAACCAATTTATATTTAATGCAATTAGTGATATACTTGGGCTTAAATATATCTTTCCATTTGTATGGAGTAGTCTATGTTCCTTTTAATGTCTTTCCTTGCTTCATTTGAATAATTCCATCTTTAAATTACCCCATTCCCATTATTTATAAATATTGGTTGTTTCTATTTGTTTGGAGGCTACCCAAGAGATTACAGTATGCATTCTTGCCTTACCAAAGTATCATATTGTTGACACTTTTGCTCTCTTCTGAGACAATGCAAAGATTTTAGAATACCTTAATTCCATTTTATTTCTCCAACTTTTATGTTATCCATATTATATATCTTGATTGTATATGCTTGTTATTTTTGTTTTACAGTCAGCACTCATGTAAATGGAACCACATATTTATCATTTGTCGTGCTCTTTATTCCTTCCTGCATCTCTGACTTTCCATATGAAGGTCTTTTTCTTTGTATTGAACCTTTCAATGTTTCCTATTTAGTGAGCATCTGCTGCTCACAATTTCTAAGATTTTGTTTGTCTAGAAATGTCTTTTTCTGACCTTTTTTTGAGATGTACTTTTGCTGTCTGTAGAATTCTAGATAGATAGTTACTGATATAGTTTGGCTGTGTCCTCACCCAAATCTCATCGTGAGTTGTAGTTCCCATAATCCCCACATGTCATGGGAGGGACCTGGTGGGAGGTGATTACATAATGGGGGCGGTTACTTACATGCTGCTGTTCTCCTGACAGTGAGTTCTCACAAGGTCTGATGATTTTATAAGGGGCTTCCCCCTTTTCTCAGCACTCATTCTTCCCTTTCCTGCCACTATGAGAAGGATGCGTTTGTTTCCCCTTCTGCCTTGATTATAAGTTTCCTCAGGCCTCCCCATCCCTGCAAAACTGTGATTCAATTAAACTTCTTTCCTTTATAAATTGTCCAGTCTCCGGTAGTTCTTTATAGCAGCATGAGAACAGACTAATACAGTAAGTAAGTACCAGGAGTGGGGTGCTGCTATAAAGATATCCAAAAAATGTAGAAGTGACTTTGCAACTGGGTAATAGCAGAGATTGAAACAGTTTGGAGGGCTCAGAAGACAGGAAAATGTGGGAAAGTTTGGAACTTCCTAAAGACTTATTGAATGGCTTTGACCAAAATACTCATAGTAATATGGACAGTCCAAGCTGAGGTGGTCTCAGATGGAGATAAGGAACTTCTTGGGAACTGAAATAAAGGTGATTCTTGCTATGCTTTAGCAAAGAGACTGACAGCATATTGCCCCTGCCCTAGAGATCTGGAGAACTCTTAACTTGAGAGAGATGATTTAGGGTGACTGGTGGAAGAAATTTCGAAGCAGCAAGGCATTCAAGAGGTGACAGAGCATTCAAGAGATGACAGAGGTAAAAGTTTGGAAATCTTGCAGCCCAATGATGTGATAGAAAAAAAACAAAAAACAGCATTTTCTGGGGAGAAACTCAAGCCAGCTGCAGAAATTTGCAGAAGTAACAAGGAGCCAAATGTTAATAACCAAGACAATGGAGAAAATGTCTCCAGGGCACTTCAGAGACCTTCATGGCAGTTCCTCTCATAGGCCCAGATGCCTAGAAGGGAAAAATGGTTTCCTGGGCTGGGCCCAGGGCCCCACCACTGTGTGCAGCCTTAGGACTTGGTGCCCTGTGTCCCAATCACTCCACCCATGGCAAAAGCAGGCCAAGGTACAGCTCAGGTCATGGCTTCAGAAAGTGCAAGCACCAAGCCTTGGCAGCTTCCATGTGGTGCACAGAAGTCAAGAACTGAGGTTTGGGAACCTCCGCCTAGATTTCAGAGGATGTATGGAAACTCCTGGATGTCTAAGAAGAAGTTTGCTGCAAAGCGGGGCCCTCATAGAGAACCTCTGCTGGAGCAATGCAGAAGAGAAATGTGGGGTTGGAGTCCCCTGCACAGAGTCCCCACTGGGTCACTGCCTAGTGGAGCTGTGAGAAGAGGGCCACCGTCCTCCAGACCCCAAAATGGTAGATCCACTGACGGCTTGCACCGTGCACCTGGAAAAGCCACACTCAGTGCCAGCCCATGAAAGCAGCTGGCGGGGGCCTGTACCCTGCAAAGCTCACAGGGGTGGAACTGCCCCATGCCATAAGAGCCCACCTCTGGCATCAGTGTGACATGGATGTGAGACATGGAATCAAAGGAGATTATTTCAGAGCTTTAAGATTTAATTACAGCCTTGTTGGACTTTGGACTTGCATGAGACCTTTGTTTTGGCCAGTTTCTCCCGTTAGGAACCCGTGTATTTACCCAATGCGGGTACCTCCATTGCATCTGGGAAGTTACTAACTTGATTTGATTTTACAGGCATGTAGATGGAGGGGACTCGCCTTGTCTCAGATGAGACTTTGGACTTGGACTTTTGGGTTAATGCTGGAATGAGTTAAGACTTTGTGGGACTGTTGGAAAGGCATGATTGTGTTTTGAAGTATGAGGACATGAGATTTGGGAAGGGTCAGGGGAGGAATTATATGGCTTGGCTGTGTCCCCAACAAATCTCATCTTGAATTGTGGTTCCCATAAGCCCCACGTGCTGTGGGAAGAACGCAGTGGGAGGTAGTTGAATCCTTGGGGTGGTTACCCCATGCTACTGTTCTAGTGATAGTGAGTGAGTTCTCACGAGATCTGGTGGTTTTATAATGGGCTTCCCCCTTTGCTTGGCACTCATCCTGCCAAGAGAAACAGGATGTGTTGGCTTCTCCTTACACCATGATTGTAAGTCTCCTGAGGCCTCCCCAGCCCTGACTCACAGAAACTGTGAGTCAACTAAGCCTCTTTCCTTTATAAATTACCAATTCTCCAGGCAGTTCTTTATAGCAGCAGGAGAATGGACTAACACAGTTACTTTATTTCAAAAATTTAAGTCATAATTTCATTGTCTTTGGGCTTCAATTGTGTCTGTTACCTAGCTTTTGGTCTAGCTATAGCTTCTTTGAAAGTAATATGCCTTACACTTTTGGGGTTTTTTTTTTTGAGTTTCTCTTGTTCTCTGGTTTTGAGCAGACAGGAAAGACAGAGGTGGGTAGAGATACGGAGAAAGACAGCATTTGCCCAGTGAAATTGGGTGCTACACGGTCCTCAGCCTGATACTTACTCCTTCTGTCTTTCCGTAGGCCACCCCATATTTGCAGCGCCAACTTTCATAGACCTGTTTGGGGTTTGTAGTACTTCTTAAATCTGTGGCTAGATGTGTTATGCGGTTTTAGAAAAATTATAGCCACTATCTATGCAAACATTGCTTCTTCTCTGTTCTTTCTGTCTTCTTTCTTCCTCTTGTATCTAATTAGAAGTCTATAGAATTTTTCCCTTTATCTTTTGTGAGTCTTAAACTGTCTTCTGTATTTTCTATAGTTTGTATTCTTCATGCTTTAGTCTGGATTTTATTTCCCCCATCAATCTCCAAGTTCTTTAATTATCTCTCTGTGCGTGTCTAATTTATTTTTCACCCTATCCTCTACGTTCCTAATTTTGATTATTGAATTTTTCAGTCCTTGATTTTTTAATTTGGTTCGTTTTTACAGTTTCCAGTTTTCTGTTGAAATTCTAACTTTGTGTTACTTCCTTGAATAAGCACAGATGTTTTCATGTTCGTGTCTGATAAGTCCAGTATTTGGGGTTCCCGCAGGCCTCTTCGTATCTCCTCTCGTTTTCCTGGTTTTCGTTTACGTAGTCTTATCTTCCTGTATACCTAGTTATTTTCTGTCAAGTGCCAGTTATATTTCTTTTTAAACTACAAAAGGAATATAAGCCTAAGAGTTATGTTTTCATCCTCTAAAGAGAATGTATGTTTGTTTCTGGCAGAAAACTAGTTAGAAGCTCGTTAGTAAATAGTTTCTACTAAATAGTTACTAAATATTTCTAGATAGAAACACTAGTAATCCAAGATCACTTTAGTCCAATGTCAGGCATCGAGATGACGAGTCTCCAAGCCACGTCTTCTGAAATTGGTAGAAGTCCCTGGTGAAAAGCCATCCTAAATGGTAGGTTCCCTTCTCTGGATGTTGATATTCTCTTGGCTCTTATTTTTCTATAAGCCGTTACTGCCTTGTCCACTCTAATTCAAGCTGGCTTTCCTGTCTTTCCTAGTCATCCACCATAAGGATTGGCCTGAATTATCTAATCTGTCATTAGTGGACACAGAAACCTTTTTCCTGCCCGTGTTTTACTTTCTGAGGCGCAGGTACAAACCTTCTGCAGCCCAGAGCATTGTGCGATGGCCAGCAATGAGACTAGAGGATGAAGGAGGATGATCAGGCAGCATGAGAACCGCCGGGAAGGGTCGGGTGGCCAGGGGTCGGCAGCAGAGTGGAATCCAGCTGTGTGTTTGGGTTTGCAAGGATTCCTATGGCAAGAAACGCTAAATGCCAGAGAGCTTCAGGTCGGCCCCGGGTAGCTCTGTCTCTGCCTGTCCAGCCTGCTGCCACAGCAGCTTTCCTGGCTGACCAGAACCACCTGATCACTGACAGATACCTTCCGACCAAACCTCTGAGCATCATGGCTACAAGGAAGAGAGAGAGGTGGCGAGAAGGGGAGAGTGAGAGAGAGAGGGGCGGGCTGGGAATGGGAGAGGGAGGAGGCGGGCAAAGGCACAGAAGCAGAGGGTGGAGAGGAGATGGGGCAGGTCAGGGGAGCAGAGCGAGGAGGCAGGAGAAGCTTAGAGTCGGGGAGGTGCGGGCAGAGCACAGAGGCCTGAGGAAGAGGCTGAGAGAAGGGAAAGGCTGCGTGCACACCAGGCCCTTGGATGGGGCCGACTCCTGACATCTGCACTCTCGGCTTTCCCAACACATCTTCTTTCTACCCGTCACAGTATCCCGGCTTCATTGACAAGGCCTTGCCTCCTGGGGCCCTGGGCTGGGAGATGCCTCTCCTTTGAGACCCGGTCTCTATCCAGGCATGGCCTTGACTCTGGGCTTTGTTGGGGCTGCAAACCAGCCTCAGTTTCCTGCAGCAACCATCCTCCACACCATCCTAGCTTCCCTGCCTGGGACACTGGAGCCCCAGGGACACTGGGGCCCTGGCATAGCTTCCCTGCCTGGGACACTGGGGCCCCGGCCTAGCTTCCCTGGCCTAGGGATCACCTCCACAGGGGATGTGATGCAGCCACCTTCTCAGTTGCTTTGGACATTCTTGACCATGGAGCTCATTCCTGATGCTCCGGAGGGTGGAAGGCAGTGGACGCGTCCTGCGAGCTTTAGCGTGGAGCTCGGGAGATCCTCCTCCACACAGGGAGTGAGCATCTGAGTGGGGCTGTTTTATTTCCCAGCCCCTCACCTCTGCTGAAGGTGGGCTCTGCCCAGCCACACTCCCGTCCTGCCCCGGCGGGTTTGATCTTGGCCGAGGCCGGCAGCAGGCACCTTAGAGGAGGAAGGGAGAGCCGGCCAAGCATTTCCCCCCACTGCCCACAGCTTCTTTGGAACGTTTCTGATCTCAGATGGCACTTCTGGACCGTCCGCTTCTCCCAGCTCTGGAATTCCAGCCGCGCCGTTACTGGGACCTGTCTTCCTCACTTCTCACTAAGGGCCTGTGCAGCCACCGATGCCTGCCCCTTCCGCCCACCCCGCCCGGGCCACAGGGCTTGTTTCCACTCCAAGTGTGCCTTTGAAGAGGGCATCAAATGCCTCGCCAAGAGCCTTTTATCATCCCAGAAGCATTTTCAGCTCGGATGTTACCCAAAATAGATCTTGGAAGGCTCCATTTACCTCGAAGCAAAGACGGGGTCACCGGTTTGAATGAAATCAAAACCAACCTCAGGCATTGCCCCAAACAAAGCAGGGCATTTACTGAGATTTGGGGGAATCCCTTGGGCTCAGAGGGGAGTGCACGGCCGTGCACTTTAGAGGTAATGAGAGCCAGGGCCCTGGAGTGGGTGGTGGGGGCGCTCTTGGATGGGAGGATGGTGGGAGTCCCTGGTGCCCGCTGCTGGGCTCCCTCTCCCCAGGCTCTCCTTGGATGCCGAGGGCCACTCAACAAACCCAGAACACAGAGGGACTCAGACAGGTCCCTCTATGGCTGCTGCTGCCCCCGCAAATGTCCCCCCTAGCCGGCCCCTCTGCATCTCCTGTTCCTTCCCAAGAACAAACTCACGCACTCTGCCTGACAACTAGTCCAGGCTCCAGACTGTCGAAACGCTGAAGCCCAGGGAACCTGTGGCACAGACGAAACCCCCACAGCCCGGCCCTCCTCAGCAGCCTGGGTCTCCAGCACCTGCCACAGCACCCTCGGGAGAATGGCAGAGGCAGGCAGGGCCACCCGCAAGGGGTTTGAGGCCACGTGGCCAGTTCTGCAGGCTCCTATTGCCTCCTTTCTAAAAATGACACCAGCAATTCCTGAGCTGGACGATGGCACCGGGCTCTGCCATGAGTGTCTTCATGGAGCTGGCCGGGGTGCCCAGCAACCTGAAGGCAAGCCGGGGAGCTGGGGCCGAGGCCAGGGCAGGCAGCCACTCTGTCCTGAACTGGCAGCAGGGTCTGTGCTGGTCACGCTGTCCTAGGATCCAGGCCAACCCTCACCAGGCACAAGGGAACGGCAGGATAGACACAGTGGGTTCTGCTTGAAGATGCGGGGAGACTGTCTGCTTCTCTTCTGCAATAAAACACGGGGACATGTTTACATAGAGTCCAACAGGCGTGAGAACCCGAGACGCGGAACGTACAGAGAGAATCTGTTTGGAGCCACGACCGCTCCCTCGCCCCTTCCAGCTCCTGGGGCCCCGACAGTCCCTGGCGTTGCTGGGCTGGCAGCCGCATCCCCCCGCCGCCGTCTCTGCCATGCTGGTCACCTGTGGTTTTCCACCTATGCGCCTCTCTGGCCTCTCATCACAGGGACTCCAGTCACTGGACTGGGGCCCACCGGACCAGTCTTCATTCCAGCCCTCATCTTAACATGTTACATTTGCAAAACCTAATTTCCACATAAGATCACGTTCTGAGGTTTGGGTGGACATGCGTTTTGCGGGACACTGTTCACCCACTGGAGAAGCCCCCTGCCCCGGCCCTGCTCCAGCTACGCCTGCCCACCTGCATTTGGGGATCCTGGGAGCCCAGCCTTCTGACGACTCTAGGGCTCTGGGCCAGAGAAACAGTGATCTGACGTCGTGGGTGAGAGGGTCGGCTCAGGAAAGAAATGAAGGGCGTGGAAGAAGGAGGACGGGCCGCCCGGCTCGTAGGCACCGGGGATGCTGCGGGGGTGCCTGGCAGGAAGGGACACTGGTGACTCCTTCCCCCTGGCTGCCAGCATGCATGTGCGGCCAAGCAGAGCCGTGGTGGCAGCTTCTGAAGCCAGCCCTGGGGCCTACGGGGATTCTGGAACGGTCCCCTCAGCACACGCCCGGCTCTCTCCCGTGCCTGCCGCACCCGGCCCGCGTGGAGCCAGCCCAGCCCTGTAGCCCGGCACCGCCACAGAGCCGCCAGCACCACCCCGGCCGTACAAAGACAGCCTTGTTGCTCCTTTCAAACGTGCGGCATGCAGCTGTCACAGCAGGCTGACCTGAGCGGGCGTGGGGAGAAACCCATAAACCGGGTGGCTAGATGCCGGGGCCCGAACAGCTCCAGGTACTGATAATTGCTCAAACCACTGAACGCCCACGAGTTAGCTGACTCCACAGGCTAACAGGTAGGCACACAGCTGGAAGGAGGCTTCTCGGAAGCGCTGATCGCCGTCATTGACCGCAGCGATTTTCTCTCCAATGGCCCCATTCAGGGCCCCATTGCCTGGAGACGGTGAATTATTGCGGTGAGCAGATGCTCTTCAGGGCGCCCTTCTGCAACCAAGGACGCCTCTTCCTCTCGAGAGTCGGGCAGGAGGAGGTCACCCACCGTGTCTCCAGCAGAGCCTCCTGGGAGGCCGTTCCTGCTGGCCCTGGAGGCAGCTGGGCCTGAGGTCTCCAAGGAAGGTCACGGTCCCAGCTCCCCGACACCTGCTTCTTGCCCCCCTCCTTCCAGCTGTTTATGCTCACTTCCTTTGGGCTTGAGGTCTCAGCAGAAATGCCCTCGCCTCAGAGAGGAGACCCGCGCCCTCCAGGCCAGGGACTCCGCGAGGACCCCATCTAGTGACCTGCTTGTTTTCACCATCGCACAGAACCACAAGCTGCAGGCCTGGGCTCTCCAGCTGTTTGCCATCCACCACCCACTGTGGGAGGGCAGGCCCCGTCCACTCCCCCTCCCTGGCTGGCCCTGGCTGAAGTAGCAGAGGACACAGGCAGGAGGCTGCGGGCTCCTGGGGCTGCTTTGCTATGAGGACCTGTCCCCTTGCCCCGGCTTTCCTGTGAGCCAGGCTCTGCTCAAAGTCTCCGCGGGGTTCCCTCCCCCAAGAGTACCACAGCCAGGCCTGGGGGCCGGGGGAGGTCACCACTTGAGACCTGAGGAGGGATCCTCACTCAAAAGGGGCCTAGCCTGAGCTTTAAAATGCTCCGTCTTCACCGTCTTGAAATTCTTGCCGTTCTGGCTTTGAACTTGTGCTATATAAACGCAGTCCCACGGGACAACGGAGCATGCACAGGGCTTGCAGCCTCAGCCCCCACAGTCCCACCTCCCGCCTGCTGGGTGGATGGATCCCCACTTCTGCCTCCAAGCTCGAAACCCCCACATTCACAGGAGTAGGTCCTCAGTAGTGAGGAGTAGCCGTGGAGGAGGGGAAGGGACACTCCTCCCCAGAGGGAACAGCCCAGAGGGCAAGGGGGGCAGTCCCCACGCACCTCGAGTGGCAGGGGGTGCCGTGGAGCCACAGGCCTGTGCGGCTGTCCTGGGTCTGCTAGAAACCGGGAGGGCGCCCGGGGCCCTTTACAGGACGCTGGGCTGGTCTTGCCGGGCACCATTCATTCTTCTGTTTCCATAAAGTCACTTCAGCGGCAACGGGCCTTGAAATTGATCCCCTGATTGGAGGCAGGTTGGAAGACATATTGAATCAATGGTGCAGCTGGGGCCGCTGTGCCTCAAACCGTTTTAACAGCAACAGTGGGAGGGAAGGGGGTGGGGTGGGCTGGAGGGAGGGGACCTTCCAATGAAAGAGGTTGGGTCCATGTTTTGTTTTGCTAATATTTGAATTTTACCTAAGATTACTTTTTCTCCCCTATTTAATATATTGTTTTAAATAAAAAATCCTAATAAATCTTGAGAGAAATATGTCATAGCAGAGCTTAAAAACCGTGGTGCAATATATAACAGTTCATAAAATATTCTATCCAAATAGCCAAAATCGCAGGGCGTTTGGACCAGAAGTAGTTAACTCCGGGAACGGCCTCTTACTAGCTACTAAAATTAAGACAGGGCAGCGCTGTTTCACAGCCAGATAATTAAGTACCGTTTTCTCTTTTTTAATTCTATAAAATTAAACTTCCTGTTTTAAAGGTCTGGAGGGCCCTGGGCAGAGGGAGCTCGGATGAGCCCTGAGGGCAGAGGCAGGAAACCAGCCCGGCGCTCGGGTGCGCCCAGGACTTTAAGACCCAGGGCTTGGAAAAAACATGCCGCAGTCAGCAAAAAAATTGCAGGTCATAAATCAGATTCATTTTTTCACATCATTTTAACTGATCCATTCAATCGCGGTGCCCAGGGCTCTATCAGAAACATAAGCTGCAGCTGTCCAGCACCTACACAGCCTGGTGTCCAAACGCCGTGAGCAGTGACCCGGGTCCCAGCACCTACACTGCCTGGTGTCCAAACGCCGTGAGCAGTGACCCGGGTCCCAGCACCTACACCGCCTGGTGTCCAAATGCCGTGAGCAGTGACCCGGGTCCCAGCACCTACACTGCCTGGTGTCCAAACGCCGTGAGCAGTGACCCGGGTCCCAGCACCTACACTGCCTGGTGTCCAAACGCCGTGAGCGGTGACCCGGGTCCCAGCACCCACACTACCTGGTGTCCAAATGCCGTGAGCAGTGACCCGGGTCCCAGCACCCACACCGCCTGGTGTCCAAACGCCGTGAGCGGTGACCCGGGTCCCAGCACCTACACTGCCTGGTGTCCAAACGCCGTGAGCAGTGACCCGGGTCCCAGCACCTACACCGCCTGGTGTCCAAATGCCGTGAGCAGTGACCCGGGCCCATTAAACCAGGACCCAGCACCCACACCGCCTGGTGTTCAAATGCCGTGAGCGGTGACCCGGGTCCCAGCACCTACACTGCCTGGTGTCCAAACGCCGTGAGCGGTGACCCGGGTCCCAGCACCTACACCGCCTGGTGTCCAAACGCCGTGAGCAGTGACCCGGGTCCCAGCACCCACACCGCCTGGTGTCCAAACGCCGTGAGCGGTGACCCGGGTCCCAGCACCCACACCGCCTGGTGTCCAAACGCCGTGAGCGGTGACCCGGGTCCCAGCACCCACACCGCCTGGTGTCCAAACGCCGTGAGCGGTGACCCGGGTCCCAGCACCTACACCTCCTGGTGTCCAAACGCCGTGAGCGGTGACCCGGGCCCATTAAACCAGGACCCAGCACCCACACCGCCTGGTGTTCAAATGCCGTGAGCGGTGACCCGGGCCCATTAAACCAGGACCCAGCACCCACACCGCCTGGTGTTCAAATGCCGTGAGCGGTGACCCGGGTCCCAGCACCTACACTGCCTGGTGTCCAAACGCCGTGAGCGGTGACCCGGGTCCCAGCACCTACACTGCCTGGTGTCCAAACGCCGTGAGCAGTGACCCGGGTCCCAGCACCCACACCGCCTGGTGTTCAAATGCCGTGAGCGGTGACCCGGGTCCCAGCACCTACACCGCCTGGTGTCCAAATGCCGTGAGCGGTGACCCGGGTCCCAGCACCTACACTGCCTGGTGTCCAAACGCCGTGAGCGGTGACCCGGGTCCCAGCACCCACACCGCCTGGTGTTCAAATGCCGTGAGCGGTGACCCGGGTCCCAGCACCTACACCGCCTGGTGTCCAAACGCCGTGAGCGGTGACCCGGGTCCCAGCACCTACACTGCCTGGTGTCCAAACGCCGAGAGCAGTGACCCGGGTCCCAGCACCCACACCGCCTGGTGTTCAAATGCCGTGAGCGGTGACCCGGGTCCCAGCACCCACACCGCCTGGTGTTAAAATGCCGTGAGCGGTGACCCGGGTCCCAGCACCTACACCGCCTGGTGTCCAAATGCCGTGAGCGGTGACCCGGGTCCCAGCACCTACACCGCCTGGTGTTCAAATGCCGTGAGCGGTGACCCGGGTCCCAGCACCTACACCGCCTGGTGTCCAAACGCCGTGAGCGGTGACCCGGGTCCCAGCACCTACACCGCCTGGTGTCCAAACGCCGTGAGCGGTGACCCGGGTCCCAGCACCTACACCGCCTGGTGTCCAAATGCCGTGAGCGGTGACCCGGGTCCCAGCACCCACACTGCCTGGTGTCCAAACGCCGTGAGCGGTGACCCGGGTCCCAGCACCCACACCGCCTGGTGTCCAAACGCCGTGAGCGGTGACCCGGGTCCCAGCACCTACACTGCCTGGTGTCCAAACGCCGTGAGCGGTGACCCGGGTCCCAGCACCCACACCGCCTGGTGTTCAAATGCTGTGAGCGGTGACCCGGGTCCCAGCACCTACACCTCCTGGTGTCCAAACGCCATGAGCAGTGACCCAGGTCCTTTAAACCAGGACCCAGCACCCACACCGCCTGGTGTTCAAACGCCGTGAGCAGTGACCCGGGTCCCAGCACCCACACCGCCTGGTGTCCAAACGCCGTGAGCAGTGACCCGGGTCCCAGCACCCACACTGCCTGGTGTCCAAACGCCGTGAGCAGTGACCCAGGTCCCAGCACCCACACTGCCTGGTGTCCAAACGCCGTGAGCAGTGACCCGGGTCCATTAAACCAGGTCCCAGCACCTACACTGCCTGGTGTCCAAAAGCCGTGAGCAGTGACCCGGGTCCTTTAAACCAGGACCCAGCACCCACACCGCCTGGTGTTCAAACGCCGTGAGCAGTGACCCGGGTCCCAGCACCCACACCGCCTGGTGTCCAAACGCCGTGAGCAGTGACCCGGGTCCCAGCACCCACACTGCCTGGTGTCCAAACGCCGTGAGCAGTGACCCAGGTCCAGCACCCACACTGCCTGGTGTCCAAACGTCGTGAGCAGTGACCCGGGTCCATTAAACCAGGTCCCAGCACCTACACTGCCTGGTGTCCAAAAGCCGTGAGCAGTGACCCGGGTCCTTTAAACCAGGACCCAGCACCCACACCGCCTGGTGTTCAAACGCCGTGAGCAGTGACCCGGGTCCCAGCACCTACACTGCCTGGTGTCCAAACGCCGTGTGCAGTGACCCGGGTCCCAGCACCCACACCGCCTGGTGTCCAAACGCCGTGAGCAGTGACCCGGGCCCATTAAACCAGGTCCCAGCACCCACACTGCCTGGTGTCCAAACGCCGTGAACAGTGACCCGGGCCCTTTAAACCAGGTCCCAGCACCCACACCTCCTGGTGTGGTTCAAATGCCGTGAGCAATGACCCAGGTCCCAGCACCCACACCTCCTGGTGTGGTTCAAATGCTGTGAGCAATGACCCGGGCCCATTAAACCAGGTCCCAGCACCCACACCAAGATGTGTTGGAACGCTGTGAGCAGTGATTCGAGCCATCAAACCAGGTCCCTGGAGCAGTGGCTGGGCCCTGCTGGACCCCCGTCACCCACTCCCAGCTCTGTGGGCAGCAAAGACAGGGCAGTGTCTTGTCCACTAAGAGTGCCACTTTAATCGCTGGGTGAGAGGACCCACGTCAGGGAACTGAGGGTCCTGAGGCTGCAGCCTTGCCCGGGAACCAGCCCCTCCTTCATTTCCTCAGGTCTCTTACTGGTTCTGGCCGAGGAAATGAACGACTTAGACGGTCCTGGGAGAGGCAAGAACCCCCCTCCCTGGGGTGGGGGGCAGGTTTTGTGGCCTCCAGTACATGCAATTTGGGAACCCCCTTTAAGAAAAAGACTAGAAAACAGCTTCGTTTTGAAAATATTACAGAAACACGTGCGCATAAGCACCGGTGCCTAGCGGACGCACCGGGGCTGTTCGGGGGCGGCGCCTGAGCTTTCTCTTGTTTAATTTCACTTCACTTTGCTTCTCCGTTTGGGGGCCCTTTTGTCACAAGTGTAGGCAAATTCTTAATGAACTCAATTTTTAAAACATTCTCACACAGCCAGGCGGGTTGCTCTGTGGTCAGAGACTTAGGACGAGGTGACCCAGGGGCCTCTGTCACTGTCCCTTGGCCGTGCGGTTCCTGAGACAGGATGGACAGACCCGGGGGCTGACTGGACGAGGACGGGAGCTGTGGCTCACTGCCCACCACGTGGAGGTGCAGCGCCGGGTCCGGGCTCAATCCATCCTCCTCGATTTACGAAACAGGTCTTCCTGGGAAAAGGACACCGGGCTGCCAGCCACGGAACCTGAGTCCCGGCGTCTCCCATCCCTCCAGCTCTTCCCTCACCGTGACCATGCAGCGGCATGTCTGGGGCTGTCCAGCCTCATCCACAGGGGCCTGGGGGAAAGGGGCTACACCCAACCTGGAGCCCGATGGAGGGCGCGTGTGTCTGCTGGTCTGGAGGAGTAGCAGGGCAGGGCCAGGGCTGTGGGGCCTGGGGCTGGGGGCACGGTGGGGCTGGGGGCACGGTGGGGCTGGGGGCACGGTGGGGCTGGGGACACGGTGGGGGTGGGGGCACGGTGGGGCTGGGGACACGGTGGGGGTGGGGGCACGGTGGGGCTGGGGGCACGGTGGGGCTGGGGGCACGGTGGGGGTGGGGACACGGTGGGGCTGGGGGCACGGTGGGGCTGGGGGCACGGTGGGGCTGGGGACACGGTGGGGCTGGGGGCACGGTGGGGGTGGGGGCACGGTGGGGGTGGGGGCACGGTGGGGCTGGGGGCACGGTGGGGGTGGGGGCACGGTGGGGGTGGGGGCACGGTGGGGGTGGGGGCACGGTGGGGCTGGGGACACGGTGGGGGTGGGGGCACGGTGGGGCTGGGGACACGGTGGGGGTGGGGCACGGTGGGGCTGGGGCACGGTGGGGCTGGGGCACGGTGGGGGTGGGGGCACGGTGGGGCTGGGGACACGGTGGGGGTGGGGGCACCGTGGGGCTGGGGGCACAGTGGGGCTGGGGGCACCGTGGGGCTGGGGGCACGGTGAAGCTAGGGGCACGGTGGGGCTGGGGCACGGTGGGGCTGGGGCACGGTGGGGGTGGGGACACGGTGGGGGTGGGGACACGGTGGGGCTGGGGACACGGTGGGGGTGGGGGCACGGTGGGGGTGGGGGCACGGTGGGGGTGGGGGCACGGTGGGGCTGGGGACACGGTGGGGCTGGGGACACGGTGGGGGTGGGGGCACCGTGGGGCTGGGGGCACAGTGGGGCTGGGGGCACCGTGGGGCTGGGGGCACAGTGAAGCTAGGGGCACGGTGGGGCTGGGGCACGGTGGGGCTGGGGACACGGTGGGGGTGGGGGTGCGGTGGGGCTGGGGCATGGTGGGGCTGGGGGCTGAGGCACCGCTCACTGCAATGCTGAGGAACCCAGTGCTGTGTCTCTGTGGGCAGTGTAAGGCCGGCTGCCTCACTGGGAGCTCGGACGCACACACCCCCCTGCCTTTTTTCCAAAAGCTCGGACATGCTCGGGTTGTTCCCTTCTCCCTTTCTCACACAGCCTGGCTTTCCCTTAAAGAACCCAGTATGTAAGCGGGGTCTTGTGATTCTAGCCAATAGCAGCCGAGTAATTCTAACCAATAGCAGCCAAGTCCTGTATGCAAACAAAGGCTTGTAACCTTACCCAATAGCAGTCCTGCTCTCCCACAACCAATTGAGTTCCTTCACTCCCTATAAAACCCCACGTCTGAGAGGAGTCCGTGCGACTTCTCCGGCCCCTCCTGTCGGACCGCAGAACCTCGCCCGGGAGCCTGAATTAAACTCTTCATATTGGATCTCCTTGTGTTGGCCTCAGTTTCTTTCCTTTTTAAACCCAGCAAGAACAAACCTCACAGGCAGGGCTAGCATCTCCCCCTCCATGTGTCATCCCTGCGGCTCCTCGTGCTGGGTGAGGTGAGAACGCCCGGTGCGCTGTGTGTCCCCCTCCCCGTGCATGGGAGGCTCCCCCTAGTGCAGAGCATATGCCTTTCTGGGGGGCCTCTAGGGGTGAGTGGTTCAGGTCCACCAGGAAGCTTTGACTCTGCACGGGATGCAGGTGGGGGCGCAGCACCCCTCGCCAGCAGAATCTGTGAGGAGTTGGCCACCTGGGTCCCTAGGCCTCCCCACACCCTGGCCTCCCAACACCCCAGGCTCCCGGGTCTCCCCACACCCCAGGCCAGCTCTGACCCGCTGCACATGGGAGCCAAGAAGGCCGGGGAAAACTCAACCCTGTTGTTCATTTATGGAAAAGCGTGACCACATTTTCCTAGCAAAATACTTGCTAAATCTTAAGATAAATATGAAAAGCCTTTCCTGTGGCCGTTCAGTTTTTGGCCAGGCCAGGTGATCAGATTTCAGGCACCTCCTGGTGGGGGGTGCAGCTCAGCTTCCTCCTGACAGGAGCTGCGGCAGGGAATCCTCGGTGAAGCCACGAGGCATGTCTGTGCCAGGAGGGGTCCCCAGGAAAAGCCAGGGGCCACTGTACACTGGTGTGTGTGCCCACACTAACACACACATAGATGTGTGTCCACACACACACACACTGATGTGTGCCCACACTCACACATATGCACACACTCATGCGTGCACCCACACACACTGATGTGTGCCCACACTCACACATACGCACACACTCATGTGTGCACCCACACTCGCACACACACACTGATGTGTGCACCCACACACACTGATGTGTGCCCACACTAACACACCCAGACATGCACACACACATGGACAGACTCACACTGATAAATATGCACACTGACATGCACACACACACTGACACACAAGCACACAGACATGCACACACACAGGGACACACACTAACACACATGTGCACTGACACATACATAGGGACACACATGCACACCTGGCCCACTCACTTGCACACATGCACATGGACACACTCACACACACACACACTGTCTGTTCACACACAGCACAGACACACAGTTTTGTTTCCACCAAGTGAGGACACAGGGAGAAGTGGCCCTGGGCGACTGGGCGGCAGCCCTCACCTGAGCCCAGCCCTGATCTCAGGCTTCCAGCCTCCAGCACTGTGAGCAACGAGCCAGAAGACACAACCAGAAAACGGACACGCACACACATGCTCACACACACGGACATACACACACACACATGCTCACACACACGGACATACACACACATGCACACACCCGTGTTTGGACACACGCAAACATGCTCACACACACGGACACACGTGCACACACCTGTGTTTGGACATGCACATACATGCTCACACATGCACACACAGCCATGTTTGGACACGTGCATACATGCTCACACACACGGACACACGCGCACACACACCCATGTTTGGACAGCACACACATGCTCACATACACAGACACACACGCGCACACACACCCGTGTTTGGACACGCACACACATGCTCACACATGGACATACACACGTGCACACACCCGTGTTTGGACACACTCACACATGCTCACACACGGACATACACACATACACACACCTGTGTTTGGACATACACACACGTGCTCACACACATGGACATACGCGCGTGCACACACCCGTGTTTGGGCACACGCACACATGCTCACACACACAGATATACACACACACACACCCGTGTGTGGAAGAGACTGGAGAATCCTGCAGAGATGCAAGTTGGTCGTCCTGTCCAGCTCAGCCCCCCATTCTCCAAGCCCCTCAGCTGTTCTGGTTGCTGGGGCAGGCCATGCGGTCCTGGGCACTCTGACATGGCCCTGGTCCCAGGATGCCATGCAGGGCAGGCAGCCAGCTTGAGGCAGGACACAGGGAAGCCTGTCCAGAGTGGCCAGCAGCCTGGGGTCTGCTCTCCTCAGGGGGTCAGTGGAGGACAGGGCATCTGAGGGGTCCCTCTAGAAGGACCCTGTGGGGGACACCCCTTCTCCTGGTTGTGAATAAAGTTCCCCTTGATGCTGTCATGTGAGAGAGCAAGGAGGGGGACTCAGGCATCAGCAAGGAGGGGAGTCCTGCGGCCCCACAGCAGGCCCCAGCACGGGCCCCACAGCCAGGGATCCCCTCAAATCAGAGGAGGGACCATCTCTCCTGAAAGACAGGGCTGAACATGGGACTGGACGGGCATGGCCATGGGTTTCGGGGGCCCCTATGCTGGAGGCTGATCCCACATAGCTCACCTCTCCACAGGGGCCATTGTCAACCAAAGGGGACAGGTGCCTGACAGAGAGCGGATTTCCTGATGTGTGGATTTGTTCGTGAAAACCCACATTGAATTTTTTTTAAATAACAGGCATTTACCTATTTAATGGGTCACTACAAAAAAGAAACGCTAAGGTTTGGCATGTGCGGCGGCTCACACCTGTAACATCTGGGAGGCTGAGGTGGGAGGATTGCTTGAGCTCAGGACTACCAAAACTCAATAAAGTTAGCTGGGCATGGTCCATTTCTGTAGTCCCAGCTACTCAGGAGGCTGAAGTGGGAGGATCACTTGAACCCAGGAGATTGAGGCTGCTGTGAGCCATATTAGGCCACTGCCAGCCTGGGCAACAGAGCAAGACCCTGTCTCAGAAAAACAAAGTAGGGTTGCGGGAACCCGAGGCGGGTGTGGGGAGGCCCGAGGTGCCTGTGTGGCGGGTGGTCTTTGCCAGGAAGCCCAGCCCAGCACCAGCTGAGAGACGCCGAGTGGCACCGAGAGCCCTAGAAGGGCTGGAGAGGGTGTGGCAGCCACCACGAGCCCGTGGAGCTGCCGGGTCCTTCTCGTGGCTTCCTGTGGGTGCGGGCCGTGGTCTCATGAGTGTGCATATGCACATGGATGTGCCCTCCCACATGGATTACACTTTTCCCCAAGGTTGGAATTGTGCCACCAAATCAAAATTGGTGGTTTCCCCCGCTGGTGTCCTGAAGGGGGTGAAGGTGGAAGTCCAGGATAGATTGCGGCATCGTAGGTGGCGTCCAGGCCAGCGAGTGCCCACTGGTGATAGACACCCAGCCTCTGACCAGCCAGGCACTTCCTGTCAGAGCCTACGTCGCTCCTTCCTGCTGGCCCCTGGAGGCCAATGGTTCCCTGGAGGAGGCCCCCAAGTCCACACCCACTGCTCCGTGGCCCACTCGGCACTGTGGCTGGTCCGGTTCCAAACTGCAGTCCCAGAGCCAGGCAGGGAGGCCAAGCTGGACCGTGAGAGCCAGTGCCCTTCAGGGTTGTAACCAGCAACAGCCAGCAGGCACGTCCACATCGGCAGGTTGTTTTGGGAACTATGAACCTGAGAGTTTCAAGGCTGGCGCCTGGCCAAGGCAGAGGGAGGGACCAAGCACGTGAGCGGCCACAGTGGCCAGCGTCTGGGGTGGCAGGACAGGAGAGAAATAGAGTAGATCTGCCTCCAAGGAGAATTTGCAGTCAGCTTGGGACTGAAAGCTCATGAGGAAGGAACGCGCCTCGGGGAGATGAATGTCTACATGGAGGTGCCTGTGGCTGGGAACATGGACCCAAGTGTCCCTAATCCAGGAGCGGAGGTGAGAGGCCTCCAGGATCGGCAAGTCCAGGCCTCTCCTGTATAAGTGCGAGAAACTGAGGCCAGCAGGAAAATGACAAACTCAGCAGCCCGAGGACTAGAACGCAGCCCCTGGCCCTGTTTCCCACCCGCCATGGCACGTGGGCATGGGAGCCCAGGCAGAGGCATGCCCATGAGGAGTCTGGCGAGTGCGGCTCCTCGAAAGGGGAGCTTGGTGGCAGGGCGGTGCCTGGGTGACCTGGGAGTGTGGATCGGCCTGGGCAGCCCCTGCAGGAACGGGAGCCACCAAGTGGGCTTTCCGTGCATGCCCAGTGGCGAGCAGTGACCATGAGGACAGAGCCCCCCCGACCCCCTCCAGAGCGTCTCTCCGCTGCAGCCTTCTTAAAGCCCAGATGCTGGTGAGGAAACTGCTTTAAAGGAGACCCATTAAAATCAGCAGCAGCAACAGCAGCCCCACTCCTCCAAGAGCTCCCTGAGGAAAACCCCGCCCACTAAGCCCATTTTACAGATGGAAAATGGAGGCAAAAGGAGTTGAAAGAACTTGCTGAAGATCCTACCAGGAGCGTGTGTGGCAGCACTGAGGTCCGACCCGGGAGCCCACCCTCTCCCCAGGCACGCTGCCCCGCCCCCGTGAGAGCATTGAAATGGGAAACAATGGGAAGACAGATTCGGGAGCCCCGTGGCTGACCAGGAGGGGAGAGCAAAGAAAACTGAGAAAGAGCCCAGGAGTACTCAGCCTAAGGAGTGAGAATTTATCCACGTCAGGACAAAACACCACGGGAGGTGCACTTGACAGCTTCCAGAGAGGAAACAAAGCAGGTCCTATACAAAGGGCCAGAACTAAAAATGGCTTCAGACAAACGTGCTGACAACGAAGCAACACCTTTAAAATGCAGAGGGGGAGATAATTTCCTATCTAGAATTTAGTGTTCAAACACACCATCAACAGTGTCCGTGGAATACAGATGATTTCAAAGATTACAACGTTTCAAAAATTTACCTCCCATGAGCCCTTTCTCAGAAAGCTACTGAAGGATGTACCCCAGAAAATCAAGGGCATAAACCAAAGGAGAAACCAGGACAAAGGAAATGCAAACCTGAAAAGCTGAGGAACCCCCAGGGTAATGGCAAAAGCAAGCCCCAAGACAGCCACTGCCCCAGTGGGCTACAGATGGGGTGACAGTCAGTCCTGATTCCTGCCCACTTCTCAGTGGAACTCTTAATACTTAATAATACCTCTTTCATTCCCTCATGCATCCTGATTAGCATAAGAACAAGGAAAAAACCAGAACATCATGGGGAAAAAACAAAGATGCCTCCAAGAAAAATAAGTAAATTAAACAGACAGAACCCTAAAGTTTCTAGAAACTGACGCAAATGAAAATATAAGGCAATCGTTAATGCAGGCCAAGAACAAGTTTCCTTAAGAAAGAAAATGAATCTTATCCATGCATTCATAAGAACAAAGGCTCCGAAAACTGATGTAACAAAGGTTGTGTACTAACTGAATCAGCAAGTGTGTGTTAAAAAGGTTAAATTTCTGCTCTTCAACAGCAGTCAATAGAAATTCCTTAAAATTTAAACACTATATGTCATATAAGTTACAGATAAAACTCTGAAACCACTGAAAATGGCTGCTTCTGGGGCAGAAATCAGAAAATCAGTGAGAAGTGAGAGGTCACCTGCTATTCTTTCTTAAGGAACCTTTTCCATGCCCTGATTTTTCCCTTGGTTTATGCCCTCGATTTGCTGGGATACATCCTCCAGTAGCTTTTTGAGAAAAGGTTCACAGGAGGTAAATTTTTGAAAGGTTTTCATCTTTGAAATTGCCTGTATTCCTCATAAGCCCTGAACTATACACATATATCACTTTGACAAAATATTGACAGGTGTAATTCTGATAGGAAATAAACTTTAATTGGAAAAAGGAGAAAGTGGAAACACATGGACTTGTTCTTCATTTCAGGGTGGTTGCAGAGTCCCCATTGGTTCCAGCACCTCAGGGGTGGGTGGCCTTGTGCATTTCCTTGTGGGCCAAGACCTCTCTAGTGATCCTGAGCCGTCCCCACCTGGAGGTGCTCAGAATTGCATCCTCAGCGAGGCACGGATGCTGCAAAAGAAACTGATTTCCATCCTCCATTTGGGAGCTGCTGCTGCCAGCAGACGCCTCTGGACAAATAGGCGAAGGAGGTCAGAAAGTGGGGAACTGGGACACACCGTCCGTGCAGGGTGTCAGCGGACAAAAGGTTCAAACGGCCCGGGGACAGCCGCTGAGGCGCAAAGCAAGACCTGCCTCTGTCCCCAGGCCCACCTTCCACATGGCTGAGATCTTAGCGCAGGCCCCTGATTTCAGATTTCAGCCCTTGAAATTAACACTCCTCCCTCGCTGCCTAGGACACAGCCCTGCCATCCGACTCGGAGCCCACGTTGGCTCAAGCTCCAATGTAAACTCCAGAGAGTGATCGAGGGGGCCTCTGTGTAAGGTGAGGCCTTCCCAAGACACCAGCGGCCAGGCCACAGCCTGCAGGAAGCCAGGGAAACTGGCTTCCGTCTGGGTAACTGCACCCCTCGCAAGCCCAGCCATGGTCCCCACAGGCCCTCGGCCTCACCACGAGCACTGCTGATGTCAGATGTTCCTTTCTGCCCCTTCTTGGAAGCCTTCTATGTGTGCCTGCAGCAGAGGTGACCGTGGTTCCACCATGTGCAACCCTGCCCCTCTGACGGCAGCAGGGCTCTGTGGGGATGGATGGGGACAGTGGTCACGGGCCAGCCTGTAAGGACAGGCATGCTCGGGCGTGTCTGCCCAGTGCTCTCCCTCCGTGTGCAGCCCGGGGCAGTGCCTGTGCAGTCTCCCTCTGCTCCTGACCCTGGAGGGGCTGCTCAGCCTGCAACAGGGCTTGAGCCCTGCAAGAAGGGGGCCTGCGGCAGTAGGAAATTCCACCGCCCTGGCTGACGCCAAAGGAGGGTGTGGACACACGGAGGCAGGGGCTCGTGGCATCCTGGTCTCATCTCAGCGAGGGATCCTTCTCCCCAACTGCCAGGAAAATCTGAGTCTGACCTGTCCTCACTCTCAGGCCCATATGGGTCACCCCTCCACCTTCCAACCTGGACACAGGTCCCCAGGGCGTCCAGCCAGGATCCAACCTCGACACCAAAAGGCCGTGGCAAGCCAACCATGGCACCTCTGCACAAGGCCCCAGAGAGCCGTGGTCACACTCACGGGCTCTGTAGCACAGCAATGGATGCCACAGGAGAGCTGGCTCCATGCTGGGTGCCCAGGGGCATAGCCAGATCCTTGCGGGAGCACCAGCCTTGCCAGCAGCCCAGCCCCACACAGCAGGTGCCCGGGAACACCTGACCTCAGCAGGGCTCATGGTGAGGCTGAGGGTCTGTGGGGGCCATGGCTGGGCTTGGGAGGGGTGCAGCTGCCCAGGCAGAGCCTTTGGGCTGGTGTCCACAGGTCCTCTCCCACAGCCCGTTGGCGGCCTGACCCCCAGCCCCGGATCCTCCCCTCCCGGGATTCATATCAATTTCCTTCCTTCCATAGCAACAGTGTCCCCTCTAGGAGAGGCTGGTCCTCCTGCTGAAGGAGTGAGTGTGTGCACACACAAGTGCACATGTTTGTGTGTATATGTGTATGTGTGTACATATGTGCATGAATGTGTATGTACAGGCACAAGTGTGCTTCTCTGTATGTGTGTGCACGTGTGGGGGGCTTGGGTGTGTGTGTGCACACATGTGTATGTGTGTATATGCATGGGTGTGCTTGTCTGTGTGTGCATGTGTGTGCATACATGTGTATATGCATGAGTGTGCTTGTCTGTGTGTGCACGTGTGTGGGGCCTTCTGTGTGCATGTTTGTGTGCACATATGTGTATGTGTGTACATGTCTGTGGATGTGTACATGCATGAGTGTGCTTGTCTGTGTGTGTATGTGTGGAGGCTTGTGTGTGCATGTTTGTGTGTGCACATATGTGTATGTGTGTACATGTGTGTGGGTGTGTACATGCATAAGTGTGCTTGTCTGTGTATGTGTGGAGGTTTGTGTGTGCATGTTTGTGTGTGTACATGTGTGTGGGTGTGTACATGCATGAGTGTGCTTGTCTGTGTGTGTATGTGTGGAGGCTTGTGTGTGCATGTTTGTGTGTGCACATATGTGTATGTGTGTACGTGTGTGGGTGTGTACATGCATGAGTGTGCTTGTCTGTGTGTGTGCACGTGTGCATGTGTGTGCCTGTGGACATGCACAAGTACAGACGTGTGTATTCAGTCTGCCCACAGGTGCTGACTGGGGTGTCAAGAAACGGGCAGAAACGGTAAAATGACAATACAAAGAACTGATGTCAGTCCTCATCGTCAAATGGTGCCATCAGCATGACGTTAAAGTCCAGTGGCGTTGGGAAAGGCCACCCGGGCCCTCCTGTGCTCAGTGCCCCTGCTGGGGCCTCAGCCTGACCTCCAGCTTCTACCCAGAAGACAGGCCCCAGAACCTTCCCCACTCCAGCCAAACATGGGGAACCCAGGCTTTCCCCCTTTGTCCACGTATTAGTGATGGACAGGAGACTCTGACCTTCTTAAAGCCAAACCCAACGAAATCATTGAAACCAGGGAGCTGTGAGTAAAGCCCCAGAGGTGACCTGCTCCATGACCACAGAGGCTGTGGCCCGAAGGAGCCAGGAGGGCAGGATGTCACCAACCAGGAGTCTGGCTTTGTGAGTCTTTACTGTCTAAGACCCAAGAAGCTGAGCTGGGCCCTGCCTGGCCGCTGGGGCTGAGCCTCTCCAGAGGCCACCACCTCCCCTCCACGAGTTCCCTCGAAGGGAGCCGCACTCGGCCTGGGCTGTCTGACTGGGCAGGGCCCGGCCTTCCTCCCTCTCCTCCACACACTTCCGACGGCACGGGCGTTGCTGGGTAGGCCCACATTCCAGTATCGCCAGCCTGTACCTGGTGTTGAAAGAGGGCAAAAATGATGAATTGAATGAGAGAGAAATGGCTAAGGGCCACTATTCATAACCCGGAGTCGAAGGGTGCCAGGGCCATGAATCTCCCAGGCGAGGCTGCCGCGCTCATAAAGGTGTGATTCACGCCCAGGAGGGGCCGGCCCTGTGGACACGCTGGTCGGGATTTACCCCACGGTGGCTGGGGGAGGCCAGGAGGCTCGGTCTGTGGCAAGGACCCGACAGGAACACACGTGGACTCGCCTGGCCTGTTTTCCAAAGGAGGTTCCCCTCCCCCACCTCCCACACAAACAAGAGGGGCCTGCCCACCCGCAAGACCCCCGCCTCTCTCCGGCCTCCCGGCCCTCTCTGGAATTCCCCGGCCCAGGTGTACAGAGAATGACTGATTGTAAAAGCGCGTGGGCCAGGTGCGTGCTCCTGCGTGAACATTTCACGGGGTGTGGACTCGAGAGCGAGGGAGATGCTGGCGCGGGTTCCGGGGGAAGGGGGGGCCCTGCCTCCCCTCAACACGCGGCTCGCGGCTGAGTCTCCTGAGCTCGAGGCAGCCATCTGCGGTTCTGCTCGGATGCGGAGTCCGTGGCTCTTCACCCCCGACACCCGTAGGAACAGCCGCAGATCATCGGGCGTGAGGGGCCCAGGCCAGGAGGCACCAGGTGAGCAGAGCTGTCACTCTGTCTTTCCGCGGGGACTTCCGCTCGTTCAATCTCAGTTGTGGAAAGATCTGGTCATTTCAGAGTTAGGGTCAGTCCATTCAGGACTGGCCTCTCCTTCCTAAGCCCCGAGGTGACGTCTGCAGTCTGGTGTAGGGGGAGCCAGACTGTCGGTCGAGGTGGTGGGGACGGCGGGCTGGTCCCTCGCCCGGCTTTCGCTGAGAAGGGCGTCATCCGGTGGCTCTTGGGTGCCTGTGCCTGTGGCAGGTCCCGCTTCCCGATGCCTCCTTGGAGTTGAAGTCCACCTTGGGCCCGCTGGCAGCGTCCCTTCCCATCCGCTGACTCGCCCTCTCTTTCCTGCGATCCAGACTCTTCTGCGTCCCTTCTGGCTTCTGGACCGTGGGGCTATCCAGGCCTCCTCCGTCCATCCGTCCTTACCTGCCCCACGTCTGACGGCACAGAGCGCCCGCCAAGACCCAGGCCGCTGTGGCCCTGTGGGGAGTGGGGCAGGCCCACTGGGGCGGGTCCGTCTCCCTCCCTGTGCCCGCCCCAGGAAGCAGGGCTGAGGCTGGCCCTCTCCCCCTCCCTCCTCCCAAACCTGCCCAACAGCCAGCCCAAGGGGGTGGCGGCAGGTGGAGCCCGCCGGGTCCCGGCCAAGAGTTTGCTGCTTTGAGTCTGCAGTCTCGTCACCACCACGCCTCCATGCCACGAGTTCCTGCCCATCACCCACGTGGGATGAGGACTGGGGAGGAGGGAGAGTCTGGAGGCCCCATCAGCTCTTCACCCCCGAATTCCAGTCACTCACCTGTCCGTAAAGCCCAGGCCCCAGGACAAAGTGTGGAG
The DNA here is from genome assembly GCF_030222135.1 of Aotus nancymaae. Taxonomy (NCBI): domain Eukaryota; kingdom Metazoa; phylum Chordata; class Mammalia; order Primates; family Aotidae; genus Aotus; species Aotus nancymaae. The sequence continues at coordinate 107,048 of NW_026988467.1, read as the reverse complement.
TAAAAGGAGGCAAAATATCAGCCCCATAATAACCCCGGCCTGGGTTTGCAGCCCAGGGAGTAGAGGAAAAGGCCACCCGGGGTCACTGGCAGAGGCTGGGCAGGGCAGGGTGAGCAGGGGCCAGTGCGTCCAGGCCTCAGGGCTCCTCCCGTGAGCGCCTTCCAGAAAGGGCAGGAGGCCTCCCTAGACCCAGAGCTGGGAGAAGGGCAGGAGACTACGGCAGAGGCCCCCAGGGAGGCCCGGAGACCGCAGTCACCCGCGTGGTCCAGCAGGAAGGAGCTGGGGCCTCAGACCTGCCGCTCGGAGCTTCCCCAGCCTCTTGTTGTCGGATCCCCTCAGCGCCCCCCGCAGACAGACACGGGAACAGCAGGGGAAGGCTACTTCACGGGGCCCGAGGGCCACCCTTGGGCAGGCGGAGGGTGCTTGGTGGGTCTGGAGGGCACAGAGCACCCCCGTTCGCCTTTCCAAGAGCGCTTCTCTTTCCACAAGGCAGGATGTTTCCTGGTCCCCTGCCTGGAAGCTGCAGGCTGACGGGTGGGGGTGGGGCCCACTCAAGAGGAAAGCAGGGTCCTGAGCCACATGGCTGCCGGGCGCCTCAAGTGGGGCAAACTCGCCGGCCATGCCAGGCGCTCCCACACCCCAGGTGTGGGGCGCTTCTCCCAGAGCAGGCCCCAAACACGCCCAGAGGCTCTGCATCATGTGCTCAGGGCAGGCACCCAGCAAGGCCACCACAGGGCCCCACAGACGGGGGCTTAAGCAGCAGAAACCCCCTCCCGCGGTGCTGGGGTCTGAAGGCCGGAGATGCAGGGGCCACAGGGAGGCCCCTCCAAGGCTGAGCGCCTCCTCCCAGCCTCCGGTCCGGGATTCCTGGCCAGTCTCTGCTTCACCCGCACAGCTCCCCGAGTGTCTCCTGTGTGGAGGTTCCTCTGTTCACAGGACACCAGTCATCTCAGGGCAGGGCTACCCTGATGGCCGAGTCTGAACTTGACTGTCTGCAATCAGCCTGTTTCCAAATATGGTCACATTTCAAGATGTCTGGGGTTGGGACTTCAACATGTGCATCTTGGGGGACACGATTCTACCCGTGACACAAGCCGAGGGCACCCCCGAGGCACGGACAGCCCTGCTCACCCCGCAAGGTCCCCCGCTTTCCACGTCAGTGGCCAAGAAGGGCTCAGGGCCGGATGAGAGGCCCGGGACCAGCTGCCTTTCAATCCAAGAGGTCCCGGTGACAGCCCCATCCCCACCCCGAAAGCCCCAAGGCTTTTGCGAAGCCGGCAGCTGCTCCCGAAGACCCTCGTGGGCGCAGGACCTGAGCCAGCCTCAGCGAGCTCATCCCACCAGGGGCCACCGTGGGATTCCGCTGCTCCGAGCCCTAATAGCCAAATTTGTCTGGACTTTCAATTATCCCGACAACATGGAAAACACGCCGGCGCGGCCGGCATTGGGTTACGATCGCAGATTCCGACTTCAAGTGCGGCCATAAAACAGAGCCCCCAAGCATGTTTTTCGCTTTTTTTCCAACATTAGCAACTCATCCGATACTTAATCGGAGGCTCTGGTTTCCTGAAAGCTGAGGACACGTTAGAGCCGGCTGGCGGGGGCAGGCCGTGGGTAATGAGCGTGTGCAGGCGCGGCCGGGAGCCGGGATCACAGGTGCAGATGCGTCGCCCCGGCCGTAACTTTCTTTCATTACCCTCCGTATTAGCTTGATCCTTGTTTTCTACCTGAAAATCTTCAGGCGTCAAAGATGAAGAGAGTGCTCTCCCAGGCCTGCCACGGCTTAACCTCCCTCCCGAAGGTCAAGCGCAGAGCACAGTCTCCGAGGCACAGAGAATCCATAAACGGGACCGGGACCCCAGTCCTGCTCGTGGGAGGAGGAGGACGCCACCCCCACTTGAGCTTCCGAGGGGCTTCTGCGTTTCAAGTGGCCTCTTTGGAGCGTGGATCGCTTCCCCAGCATGGCCTACCCTGGCTCCCAGAGGGGCAAGCTCCATGTGAAGGCGGGGATTTCTGCATTGAAAGGCAGATGATGGGATGGGAGGAAGGGACGTCCTCCCTTCCCCCGGCACCCTCTGCTCTCTGCCTGGCTTTATTTTTCGCCCATTTTATCCTCATCACCCTGCAAGCCGTATAGGAGGACGCTGAGCCTCAGGGAAGCAGAGAACTTCCGAGGCCCTCGGGCTGGGGTGTGGCAGTCGAGGGGCACAGCAGGCCTCCCCAGGTCCTCTCCCCTGTCTCCTGAACCCCCGAGGCCGCAGAGGGCAGGGGCAGTCTGGGTAAATGCAGGGGTGGGCGAGGGTGTGCCCCAGAGAGCTGGCCTCATGGGCTCCACCACGCAGAGACCCCTGCATTTCCTTCCATCCCAGCCTGGGGCTCAGGTGCCTGGAGGGAGGGTGGTGGTTGTCACAGGCAAGGACGCCTGTGGGTGTGCGGGTGGTGCCACGCCTGTGCCAAATGAATGCAAGCGCAGAGTGGGCCTCGGGGAGCTCTAGGCTTTGGGGGTCTGCAGCACGGCGCACAGAGAGAGGGGAGTTCCCGCACCTGCAGCTGCTGGGCCCAGCGCTGGGCTCTGTGCCTCAGTCTCCTCTTCTGCAAAGGGCAACTCCGGCACCTTCCCTGCAGTGGGTGGGGATTAGATGAGGAAACTGACGCGTGGGAGCTGCCGGTTGACTGTGTCCCAACAGCCGGCAAGCTCCATGGGGACACTGCTGCCTGTCTCCTTGGAGCTGCGTCCTCTGGTCCCCATCCTGTGTCCCCTGACCCATGGCCTGTGTCCTCAGTCTCCATCTTGGATCCTGTGTCCCTGTCCTGGCCCTGGCCAGTGTCCTGTGTCTCCTCATCTCTATTCCATGTCCCCTGGTCTCTGTCCCGTGTCTCTGGGTGTCTATCTCATGTCCCCCGGCCTCTATGCCATGTCCCCTGGTCTCTATCCCATGTCCCCTGGTGTCCATCCTGTGTCCCTTGGTCTCCATCCCATGTCCCCCAGTCTCTATCTTGTGTCCTCCGGTCTCTGTCCCGTGCCCCCTGGTCTCTTGCCCCTGGTCTCCATCCCATGTCCCCCGGTCTCTATCCTGTGTCCCCTAGTCTCTGTCCCATGTCCTTCAGTCTCTGTGCCGTGTCCCCCGGCCTCTGTCCCATGTCCCCCGGTCTCTATCCTGTGTCCCCCAGTCTCTGTCCCATGTCCCCTGGTCTCTGTCCTGCGCCCCCTGGTCCCTGTCCCTGTCCCTGATACTCCGCTCTGAGCTGTGTCCTGTGTCCGTCCCTTCCAGCCTGTCCGTAGCCTGCTGAGGTTGCATGAATGTACACACTCCACTGTGTCTGAGGGGACGCCTGCCTCACTGGGCCTCTCTTCTGCTCTTAGGGGGAGCTATGCAGTCCAGAGCTTTCTCTGGGGTTTCTCCATGGCACACCGTGTCTTTGGGCTGAGGAGTGTCCAGAGATGATGGAGACCCACACTCAGCCCCCAGGGAAAGGAGAGCACAGAAACAAAGATGGATGCCTGTGCCCAAACGACTCTCTAGGCGCCCAGGTCACCAAGAGGGAACAAGGATTTTTGCTTGGGGTGAGGAGGGCTCAGGGACAAGCAGGAGCCACAGTGACGCCTCACCCCGCCTGGCAGCAGTGAACAGAGTGAAGTCCAGGCCTTTCCACAAGACGGGGGGCTGCCCCCTCCCTTGCTTCCTCCTGCCCCTTATCCCAGCATCGGGGGCCCTGTGCCTCCCCAAACCCTCCATGCCCTTCACACCCAAGCATCTTCACTATGCTCTGTCCATGCCTGGACAATGGCCACTCACCCTTCCAATCCCAGCCCTGTCCGTGTCCCCTCTTCCTCCGTGAGGTCTGGACCGGCCCCAGGACAGCATCACCCGTCCTGGGGCTGCTCCATGAACCTCACACTGTCTGCACCTTCCGGAAGGCCAGGGTGCACGCGACCTGCGCACCACCGCGCCCCAGCCCCTAGCACTGACGCGACACAGCGGCTCATGCAGACATCTGCTGAGCAAAGGCTACAGCAAGCGCTGCTGCTCCCGTAGGCCTGCTCCCGGTGCCCACGCTGCCAGGAAGGTGTAAGCCGCCCACACCTGCCCTGCTGGCCTCTCTGCTTCCCAAAGAGTCCCAGTGGGGGCAGGGTGGACCCTTGAGCTGGAGCCAAAAGCTACATGGATGTGGCCGATGTCCCCACTCTACGCCTGCATAAAAGCCGAAGGGACCACCCCAGCTCCGCGCACAGCAGCCCGATGGCCATACACGCTTCTCATCTCGGACCTGTGCAGGAGCCCAAAGCCAGCCCCGTCCCCTCCCAGGCCCACGTAGGAGCTGAGCAGGTGGCCAAGGTCCCTCCAGGCCTGCACGGGGGCCGCCCCTGAGCCGCAGGGCTCCCCGCACAGTGAGGCCGCACCGTGCCAGAGCCAGCGCAGCCCCACCCCAGATGTTGTGCAGGAAGCACATCTGCTGGCCGCATGTGTCCAGATGATGAACAGAAACGCGCCCCGGGAGGGAAGACACTGGTAGCAGGGCCATAACGGCCCCCGCACCTCCCTCGCGGCACAGGAGGACCCTCATTGGGCATCATAAAAATATCACGCCTGCTTACAGGGGATTTATAACGTCATAAAATGTAAACAAACAGCTTTCTAGATCAAAGTAGCATAAATAACAGACGCCCTGGCTTCTGGAGCAGAGTTAATAAACCGGGGGTTTTTCAGCTGAAAGCCGCTCCTGGCGTGAACATTTCCCAACCTCCCGGCTGGCGCTGGGTGGGGTTGGCGACCCTGCAGGCCCCTTCGTGGGGGGTGCCGTGTGACCGCAGCCACTCTGCCCCTGCGCACCGCCACCCTGTGCCCTGGGGTCCCATCTCCACATCACCCCCACCCCAGCCTACACCAGGCGGGTTCCCGGGGCATCCGGAGATGAAGCTGGACTGGAAGCTCGCCCGGCCCCCCAGCTCCTGGGTCGGCCTCTCTCTGCCTTTTGAACTAGAGAAGGGCTCCTCGTGTTTTCTTAAACTGTAACAGAGGCTGGCCTGGGTCTCATTTCCCTCGTCATCATCTGAAATCTGACCTGTGTGAGCCGCAGTTCCTCGGGGCCGGAGCCACTCGTTAGCGCCTCCACGAACCTCTGGGCCGACACCCGACCCTTGTGCCTGTACACAGAAGAAGCCTATATGCTAGGACCTGTATGCACGTGTGTGTGTGCATGTGGGTGTGTGCACGTGTGCATGCATGTGTTTGTGTGCATGTGTGCACATTTGTGCATGTGCATGTGTGTGAATGTGTGTGTGCGTGAGTATATATATGCATGTTTGCACATGTGTGTATGTGTGTGTGCATGTGCGCATGCATGTGTGCATGCACATATGTGGGTGCATGTAGGTGATGTGTGTGCATGTTTGTGTGCATGTGTGTGCCTGTGCATATGTGTGCAAGTGTGCATAGTGTGTGTATGAGCATGTGTATGTGTGTGCATGTGTGTGCACCTGTGTGTGCATGTGTATGTGTGTGCATGTGTGTGTGTATGTGTGTGCCTGTGCATATGTGTGCAAGTGTGCATAGTGTGTGTATGAGCATGTGTATGTGTGTGCATGTGTGTGCACCTGTGTGTGCATATGTTCGTGTGTGTTCCTGTGTGTGTGCATGTGTATGTGTGTGCATTTGTCTGTTCATGTGTATGTCTGTGCATGTATGCACACGTGCTTGCATGTGTGCATGCATGTGTGCAGTGTGTGCATAGTGTTCATGTGTATGTGCATGTGTGTGTGCATGTGTGCTCGTGTGCATGTGTGTACACACGTGTGCGCATGCGTGTGTGTAGTGTGTACATGTGCATAGTATGTGCATAGTGTATGTGTGTGCACCTGTGTGTGCATGTGTATGTGTGTGCATGTGTGCACCTGTGTGCATGTGTATTTGTGTGCATGTGTGTGCACCTGTGTGTACATGTGTATGTGTGTGTGCATGTGTGTGTACCTGTGTGTACATGTGTATGTGTGTGTGCATGTGTGTGTACCTGTGTGTGCATGTGTATGTGTGTGTGCATGCATGTGTATGTGTGTGCATGTGTGTGCACCTGTGTGTGCATGTGTGCACCTGTGTGTGCGTGTGTGTGCATGTGTATGTGTGTGCACCTGTGTGTACATGTGTGTGTACCTGTGTGCATGTGTGCGCCTGTGTGTGCATGTGTATGTGTGTGCGTGTGTGTGCATGCGTGTGTGTGCATGTGTGTGCACCTGTGTGTACGTGTGTGTGCATGTGTGTGTACCTGTGTGTGCATGTGTGCACCTGTGTGTGCATGTGTATGTGTGCATGTGTGTGCACCTGTGTGTACATATGTATGTGTGTCTGCATGTGTGTGTACCTGTGTGCACCTGTGTGCATGTGTGTGTGCATGTGTGTGCACCTGTGTGTACATGTGTATGTGTGTGTGCATGTGTGCACCTGTGTGTGCATGTGTATGTGTGTGCATGTGTGCCCCTGTGTGTGCATATGTGTGTGTGTGTACCCGTGTGTGCATGTGTGCACCTGTGTGTGCATGTGTATGCGTGTGTGCATGTGTACACCTGTGTGTGCATGTGTATGTGTGTGTGCGTGTGTGTGTACCCATGTGTGCATGTGTGCACCTGTGGGTACATGTGTATGTGTGTGTGCATGTGTGTACCTGTGTGTGCATGTGTATGTGTGTGTGCGAGTGTGTACCTGTGTGTGCATGTGTGCACCTGTGTGTACATGTGTATGTGTGTGTGCGTGTGCACCTGTGTGCGCACATGTGTGTGCATGTGTGTGTGTGCACACATCTGGGTGTGTAGTTGAGGCAGCCCACGGAGCTACTCCTTTCCTTCTCCACCACAGCTCCTCCCAGATAGAGGGATTCAACCACTCTCACCCACAGGTAAGGCCAATCTGGCCTCACACATCTGAGGGGTTTCAGGGTCCAAGCCTTCACTCCCCTTGGGGCATAACTATATCTTGGGGTGGCCTCCATGGGGAGCCAAGGGGTTGCCCCAGACACAGGCTCCATGGGAAGGGTGGGAGGATTTAGCAAAGGAAAATCCAGGGTGCGTGGTTATGTGTGAACGTTAGGTAAGCAGTGAATACCGTTTCAGCATGTGATGTCCCAAATATTGCATGGACATATTGTTTTGGGTTGAATTCTGTCCTCCCAAAAAGATATGCTGAACCCCTAACCTCCTGTACCTCTGAATGAGGCTATATTTGTAGACACGGTCTTTAAAGAGGGAGTTAGAAGTGAAGTCAGCAGGGCAGGCCCCAACCCAGCAGGACTGGTGTCCTCATAACAAGAGGGATGAGGACACAGACTCACACAGAGGGACGGCCACGTGCGGACAAGGGAGAAGGCGGCATCTACAAGCCCAGGAAGAGGCCTCCGAGGGAACCCGCCCTGCTGGCACCTTGACCTTGGACTTTCAGCCTCCAGGACCGTGGGAGAAAAACTCCTGCTGTTGAAGCTGCCCGGGCTGTGGTATTTGTTTTGGCATCTGAGCCAAATAATACACATGCTTGCACTAAGAATGACTGTGGTTTGTCTGAATTCGCATTTGACTGGCAGCCCAGCCTCGGGGCATCTCCACACTCTCTCCCCGGGGCGGGGGGGACCTCCTTTCTGCATTTCACTGCTGTGTTTCCCCAGTGTCCAGCCCAGGCCCTGGCATGATGCCGGACCTCTCCCACACTGGCAATCCACCTGGGGCTGCCAGCTGCGGCTTCCACCCAGGCTGCCAACCACCAGCCACGTGACAGTGACCACGACACAGGTGCAGGGCCCGTCCATGGGCCAGCGGGGAGCCACTCCAGGCCACCTTGGTGGGGTGTAAAGTCACCCCACCAGCTCTGCAGTGAGAGGGGCCTCAGGACCTCACGACCCCCTTGGCCTCTGCGGGGCCCGGGAGTAGTCACACTGGTGGCCGTGGGGTGGAGCGGTCCAGGCAGAAGTCCTGCACTGCAGAGGCTCCAGGAATCTCACACGAGGCCAGACTCCTGCTCTGAGTCACACTCCAGCCCCAAAGGTGTTACTTGCTTGGAGGAACAGATGGCAACTCTAAGCAATGATGACGAGCGGGAACTCCGAATCGCCGTGCCGTTTCCCGCATCCCAGTGGAGGCAGCAATGCTCGCTCGGATCCTGCAAGCGGAGCTTTTGCATCAGCCTGCAGTCTCCGCAACTGGGCTGAAATTAATCAGCGCAGCAATTAAGGCAGCAGTGGGTCCTTGAGCACAGCTTGGGGCCCGCATCTCTGCTCTCTCCATGATTTTCACGCCGTGTTTGCTCGTTTATGGGTGGAAGCTTGGTCTGTCTCAAAGCCACTGTGTTTGAGGGGCGGTCCAGCTGGAAGCCCCCGACGCACACGCTTCTCCTCATCCCGGCCCCACCTGGGGAGGCCTCACTGTGCTCTGTGTGGCGTAGGAGCTGGTGGCACTCACACAGCAGTGCACATACTCCCCGGGGCCATGCACATCCCGGGAGCGAGTGGGCAACCCCACACGCCACACCAGAGCCTCTCTCCCAGGCACACAGCAAGCGAGGTGGCAAGGCAGGTCCCTAGTCCCCCCATTCCCCCCCACCACTCGAGCTGAGCACACTGCCTGCATATACCATGCTGGGGTGGTCTCAGCTCACGCCCCAAGTTCCTGATGGGTCTGCACACTACACCCGAGGGCACAAAACTGCTGCACTTAGAGGCAGAGACCAGGGCTGCACCGGGTCCGGGAGGCCAGCCCATCTCCACGCCCTCCTCAGGCAACGGCGCGGGCGGTTTTATTCCAAATGTGCTCGACTAAAAATATCCCCTTTCTGTGTGTTTTGACTCCACGCCCAAGAACATGAATGCGTTTCCGTAGCGAGCGGGAGACGTGAGCCCGAAACATCTTGGAGTGATTTGGACGCCTTCCTCCCAGGACGGTCTCTCCGGGTGTAGCGCGATGGCTTTCTCCTGGATCTGAAGCACCGATTTGGCCGCAACCTCAGTGGAGTGTTTGGTCTTCCAAACCATGAAGATCAGACGCTACAGACGGTTGTTTCTTCAGCGTTTCAAAGCATAACATTGACACCGCGTTTTGCTGTAAAGCAATCTGGGAAACGTAACGGCTCTGAGAGGTTTTACACAGCGTGGCGAATCGCTCCGACACCGGGTGAGCGGAGGTCGCTCGGCGGCACCTGGTCATCCCTCTCACCGGGACGGCGACTGGGCCCCACGGCCAAAGGATGGCGCCGGCATCCGCTCGGCCCGTTGGGATCACTGGGCCCAAGCCCGGGTTTGGCTCGAAAACAGAGTGAAGTTTCTCCCTCTCTCTCTTTCCACACTCTGGACCAGACCCTTCCGTAGAAAGGGCAGCGACACACAGAGTCACGGGTACCTGTACTTCTGCGTGCTGGCGCCTCCCTTAGGAAGGACTGAGAGCTCACCGGCTCCACGCTGGACCGGCCCAGACGTCAGCTCTGGATTCGCACCTGGCCCTGGACATCAGCCCCGGATTCAAACCCGGCCCCGGACGTCAGCCCTGAATTCTCACCCGGGCCCCGGACATCAGCCCCGGATTCAAACCCGGCCCCGGACGTCAGCCCTGGATTCTCACCCAGGCCCCGGACATCAGCCCCGGATTCAAACCCGGCCCCGGACGTCAGCCCTGGATTCTCACCCGGGCCCCAGACATCAGCCCCGGATTCAAACCCGGGCCCAACGTCAGCCCTGGATTCTCACCCGGGCCCCAGACGTCAGCCCTGGATTCTCACCCGGGCCCCAGACATCAGCCCTGGATTCTCACCCGGGCCCAGCGTCAGCCCTGGATTCTCACCCGGGCCCAACATCAGCCCTGGATTCTCATCCGGGCCCCGGACATCAGCCCCAGATTCAAACCTGGCCCTGGACGTCAGCCCTGGATTCTCACCCGGGCCCAGCGTCAGCCCTGGATTCTCACCCAGGCCCCGGACATCAGCCCCGGATACAAACCTGGCCCTGGACGTCAGCCCTGGATTCTCACCCGGGCCCAACGTCAGCCCTGGATTCTCACCCGGGCCCAACGTCAGCCCTGGATTCTCACCCGGGCCCAACGTCAGCCCTGGATTCTCACCCGGGCCCAGCGTCAGCCCTGGATTCTTATCCGGGCCCCAGACATCAGCCCTGGATTCGCACCTGGCCCCGGTCACTCCGTGGACAGGCGCTGAAGCGGAATCGAGGCTCTCTCAGGTTGGATCCTGGGCCACTTTTCTCTGCCTTTCACTTGAAGTCAGCTGATGACATTTCTCATGGTGGATTTCCCATTCTGACCTGGATTCTCTCTGTGAGAGTCCAAAGTGGTGCAGTGCCCAGGAAAGCTCGACTCTCCCTGGGAAGGGGCAGGGTCACGAACACCCGGTCACCCCAAGACAGGAGAACCAACCCCCTATCTACCGGGGGTGGGCAGGAAAAAGAGATGCTGCCCAGGGGACAAAAAGCCTCACTCCTCACCACGCCCACCTGCACCGCCCCTACCCCCAGGCGCCCACCCCCCAACCCCCACCCCCAAACCCCCACCCCACCACCCTCACCCAACAACACTCAGCCCAGCCCAGCTTAGTTCCGCTCACCCCCCAAACAACACTCAACCCAGCTCCGCCCAACCCCCCACAACACTCAGCCCAGCTCCGCCCAACCCCCCACAACACTCAGTCCAGCTCCGCCCACCACCACCAACACTCAGCCCAGCCCAGCTCAGTTCCGCTCACCCCCCAAACAACACTCAGCCCAGCTCCGCCCAACCCCCCACAACACTCAGCCCAGCTCCGCCCAACCCCCCACAACACTCAGTCCAGCTCCGCCCACCACCACCAACACTCAGCCCAGCCCAGCTCAGTTCCGCTCACCCCCCAACAACACTCAGCCCAGCTCTGCCCACCCCCCCACAACACTCAGCCCAGCCCAGCTCAGTTCCTCTCACCCCGCAAAAACGCTCAGCCCAGCCCAGCCCAGCCCAGCCCAGCCCAGCCCAGCGGTGGCCTCAGCCCTGTCTCCTTGGTACCTGGGTCCCTGCCAGGCACCACCTATAATATCCCAGGATATCCCACTGCCCCTGAAAGGGAGGGCTTCTCCAAGGCCACCTCATGCCAGGGACCAGCCAGCCCCTTCACCTAACTCTTCCTTCCCAAAAGGCAGCCCTGTGCACCATCTGAGGACCAGACTTCATGCCCACCCACAGCTGCTGAAATCTTCAGAATCAATTCCCTCCTCTCCGAGACCCCAGCAACCTGAGGGCATCAGCGGTCCCCCTTTCCCACACCCACCGGCGAGCCTTCAAGGGGCAGTGGAGCCCAGCTTCCCCGGCCACCTCCAGAGTCCCCCGGGAACAGTGGCTCAGGCCTGGCCCCAAGTTGGCGTGCCTCTCCTGGGAACCCCGGCAGGCTGAGAGTCCTGCGGAATTCCTTACCCCACACTTGGGATTCCGCCAGGAAATGAGGTTCCGTGAAGCCAGTCTCACCCAAGGCGGGCGGGGGGGGGGTTGGGCGAGGGTGTTTACATTGGAAAGAAATTTAGCTCCTTGAACCACCCCCCCAATGAAAAGGAAAATAAGATGTCTGTGTGAGATCACACCATCCGAGCGTTTAAAATCTAGATATATTCCCAGAACCCTGTTGATGGCAAGTCTCACCATGAAACTCCCCACAAAAGCACGTTGGAGAAGTCTATCAATTATTTTCAAAACCATAATAGAAGGCCCCATGAAATACAGACCCCTCAGCTGGGCGCAGTGGCTCACACCTATAATCCCAGCACCTTGGGAGGCTGGGGTGGGTGGATCACGAGGTCAAGAGACCAAGACATCCTGGCCAATATGGTGAAACCCCATCTCTACAAAAATACAAACAACTAGCCGGGCGTGGTGGTGTGCGCGTATTTCCCAGCCACTCGGGATTCCGAGGCAGGGGAATCACTTGAACCCAGAGGTGGACGTTGCAGTGAGCCAAGATCGCACCTCTGCAGTCCAGCCTGGGTGACAGAGAGAGACTCTGTCTCCAAAAAAGAAAAAGAAATACAGATATCTGGCTGGATGGAAGAATCTGGGGACATGCTAAGCTGCCCCTGCCACCAGCAGGTCCCACAGAGGGGTCCCCATCCCATGGCATAAAGAACGGAGCCCGGGCTGGCCACTCCCAGACTCAGCATCGGGCGGGCTGCACGGTGCCCCTCCTCCCCTGTGGGAGTCCAGGGTCCACACAAAATGCAGATTAAAGGCCACCAGGGCCTGGGCAGGGCTGGGGGGGGCCTGCGATCGTGGTTGAAGGATATGGGGTTCTTCTGGAGGTCATGAAATGTCATAGTGTTTGTGGTCATGGTTCTGCTTAGATCTGAATTTACTCAAAACCATGGAATTCTACACTTCAAACGGGTGAACTGTGCAGCATGTGGATGATCGGTTGATAAAGGTGTTTTTGATGACGATGCTGACTCTGTCGCCTTCCGGCTGAGCCCTGAGGGATGGACTCCAGGCGGGGCTCTGGCACTCACTTCTGGCGGTGCCAGAAAAACTACCGCGTTCCCAGTTATCTCTGAATTTCACACCAACGGCGACAGAAGCGTTAGTGCGAATGTGTCGTCCATATCGCGTGGGCTGTACCTAGACCCCAGTGTTACTCCTCGCTGACCTGAATTCACATTTAACTGCGCTTCCTGAATTGTTAGATGCTCGACCCGGCCACCCTGCCTGGACCCCCATGGTGGGGGGCGTATACTCAGATCCCCAGTCCCAGTCTCAGTGATTGTGGGACCCCAGGGAAGGCGGACCCCAGAAGGACAGGAGGGGTCGGAGCTGGGCTGGCAGCAGTGCCCAGAACGGAGCAGGCAGCCGCCGTGGCAGCCACTCACCACCAGGGGGCTTCCTGGGCGCTCAGCTCAGCCCCACAGCCCGGACAGACAGACAGGGGTGGCTGCTCTCCTGCAGAGCTGGACGGACAGACGGACAGAGGCCCGCCCTCCTGCAGAGCTGGATGGACAGACGGACAGGAGCAGCCACCCTCCTGCAGAGCTGGACGGACAGACGGACAGAGGCCCACCCTCCTGCAGAGCTGGACGCTGGACGGACAGACGGACAGAGGCCCGCCCTCCTGCAGAGCTGGCTCTGTGGCTGTACCTACCCCGAGGCGCTGCGGCTGGGAGCCCCACACCCGCAAGGAGCTGGGACACGGGTCCCAGAGCTTCCAGGGGAGAGCAGCCGAAGTCACCCCCTCAGCACGCAGCACCCAGGACAGGGGCCGTGGAGGGACCCCACTCTCTACTCCTCATTCTGTTCCTTCGAAGGGATTTTGAAATAGTTTCTCATTCCAGAAAAGCTTCGGTGACATCAGCACGTGCCATGGGCAGCACTGCCTGGGTCCACCCCTTGGCAGCTCCCGTCCCCCACGGGACCCCGGGCTGGGCCGTCAGTCTCTGAAGCCAGACTCCGCCTACTGCCACCGGGCTCCAGCACGGAAACTGACCTCAGCTGTTGGAGGCCAGAGATGTGCCCCGGGTGGGTTAGGACAGGGTCAGGGCTCCAGCACCCTCCTCCTCCACCAGCCCCTCCCTCAGATAAACATGTGACCAGTGTCCCCGGGGCCCGCTTCCAGAAACTGCAGGGAAAGTTCCCAGGGGAGATGACAGGAGCCCCAGAGCCGGGCAGAGGGCGGCAAGAGATGGCCTTGCTGTCACCTTGGGATCCACCAGCCAGCACTGGGAGGAGGCGGGAGAGGCTGTGTCCTCAGGGGTGGCGGGGGTAGGGAGACCGGCTCAGGGTGGCGGTGGGGAGCAGGTGAGGATCTCTCGGAAGCAGGAGGCATGCGGGCTGCCATGGGTGAGCCGGCACAGCTTGACGTCTCTGTGCCATGGGTGAGGGGACAAGCAGCGGGGTGCCAGTGGGTGCTGCAGCTGCAGGGCTCAGCTGCTGGAGACTCCAGAGCAGCCAGGTGCAGCCACCAAAGTCCTGAGCCCTGGGCGGAGACCACGGGCCCAGCCAGGGGTGGGTGCACATCTCAGGTCTGCCCCAGGAGACTTAGGGGAGGTCAGAGAGACCAACAGATCCCAGTGGAGTGACAGCTGGGGGCCTGGGGCCCCTTTGGAATCACAGGGACCTCCAGGATCTTCGGTCTCTGGAGTGGGCAGCCCAGGTTCAAATCCCCACTGCCTCACTTCCTGGCTGTGTGACCTGGGGAAACAGCTTGACATCTCTGTGCCTGCATCCCGTGCAGGGCGGCCATGAGATGAGTTCAGATGTGTGGAGCACAGGGAACGGGGCCCTGACAGGGACCCAGGACTCTGAGGCAAAGGCATCCTTGTCCCTCACCAGCCTCTCACATGGGGACCCGAGGCTCTGAGGCAGGAGCCTGTGAGTGAACAAGGTGGCCTGGGGGACCCCTCAGCCCTGCCCCACAGGCTTGGCTGGAGGTGGCTGGATCTCCATCTCCAGCCAAGCCCAGAGACGCTGGGGGAACCGGGGTTGGGAGCCGCATGAGCAGAGGCCTGACAGGCCCTTAGCCAGTGGGCCCAGGGCGCACAGCGTGCTCCTCCCCAGATCCTGAGCATGGCTCCCCGCGGGTGGGCATGGGGCTGGCAGAGCCTCCCCACTGGACACAGCCTCTCAGAAAAGCTGAGGCAGGGTAGACGGGGTCCCGTGCCCCCCAGGGGCTCTCCCCGCCCCCATGTGCAGTGAGCGGAGGGGAGGGGCGCTGCTCCCCACTCCCCCCACCCACGGGGAAGCCCCCGCTGCAGCTGCTGGGCTGAGCCCAGCCGTAACTCGCCTTCACTGTGGGTTTTCTCCTGCCCGACTTTTGATATTTTGAAACCCACTTTTACATTTTAATGCATGTTTTTATGGAAATATTTATGGTGCACATGTAGCAGTAAAACACCACTGTAAAGCTGCTTTCCACCGATGCTGCTGAAATAAATGATGTTACTGTGCTGGTTTCTCGGGGCTCGCAGGGGTCCAGCTGGCCATAATGAGAATGGTCTGGGCCTGCTGCGGCCGCCGTCCCGGGGGCTTTGGCCTCCGTCTGCGCACAGGACCTCACAGTGCTGCAGAAACACTCCCCCGCAACAGCCTCCCTGCCTGGGGGAGTGTCAGGCCTGCGGTCAGGGGTCCCAGGGAGGGACCCCTAGGGACAGGATGGGTCTCTGCAAAGAACCCCACCCCCAGACACCCAGGGGACGTTTTAAAGAAACTTTGTCTGGGCTTGACTCAGTTTCCCCAGCTGTGAACTGCCTGTTCCCGCCTGGCCTCTGGGGACCAGGCACACGTGATCATCCCGGCAGGACTCTCCCTGCCCTGGCTGCCCGGCCAGGGCGATCCCCACTCTGGCTGACCCGGGAGCCTGGCTCCTGCTGTCCAGGGACGCTCCTGAGCCATCCTCAGTCGAACAAAAACTCGAAACCAAACTCACTTTGCCATCACCTACCTGGCGGCTTCAAAGGAGCAGAACTCAGGCTGGCCACCAGAGTGGTGAGTTTAAAAATTAATACGCCAGCCTCAGAAAGGCCCCTCCCGACGGCCTGCTCCACTCCTCTCATCCAGGGCCGGAGGCGGTGAATAATTGAGGAGTCGCTGTGTGCAGGCTCCGAGGGCGTGAGCGCGGGAACCAGTGTTAAAAGCCGCCCTGGATTTCACAGTTCCGGGCAATGAAGCAGAGGAGACAGCGCAGGGAAGCAGGCCGCAGGTCACCCCGGTGGCAGCTAGGCCTGTCCTGGCCACCGGCCTGCCCGGCTGCGGGGGAGCCGGCTCTCCCTCTGGTCCTGCCCCAGGGCGGCTGCCCCGCCTGCCTGCCGGGGGGCCATCAGGGCCTCATGCCAGGTGTGAGAATCAAACAAGGTGAAGACTGGCCTCTGCTCGGAAACTGCCTGTCGGGCGGTGGAGACGATGATCCCCGCAGCAGCTCAGAGGCCCGCAGAGTTTCTCTCCCGGGGGGTGACGCGGCCAGGGCCCTCAGTCCCCGTTCCTGGCTGGGCCAGGGGAACCCCTCCTCATCCTTCTTTTCCTCTTATCGCTAGCGACACAGGCCAAAAGCCGTGGCTTCAGGCTGCTAAAAGCCGAAAACAAAACAAAACGTAACAAGAACAGCAGAATGAGGCGGGCTGGACGACTCGGCAGCCTTGGAAGAGACCCCGTCCTTCTTAAGTCTTGCTAGAAAGTGCTAGAAAACCCCTTCAGAGGACCTGGCAAAGGCCTCATTCATTTCAGAAAACGGCTTCTGTTTGCCACGGACTTGAGCACGGGTGCGCTCGCTGCGCACAACAGCTTCTGGCGGCGGGTGGGGTGGGGCCGCCTGACACCCACTTTCAGATGAGAAAAGGAGGTCAGAGGCTCGCAATCCCCAAGGCCA
Organism: Aotus nancymaae; assembly: GCF_030222135.1. NCBI lineage: Eukaryota > Metazoa > Chordata > Mammalia > Primates > Aotidae > Aotus > Aotus nancymaae. The sequence continues at coordinate 90,711 of NW_026988467.1, read as the reverse complement.
CCAGCGGGTAGGCCCGGGAGCACAGCCCAGGCCTCGCCAGCTTCCGGCTCTGCTCACGCTCCCTCCTCCTCGCCCCTAACGGCCCTCAGGTGCCACAGAGAACAGGTCTTCAGAACAGAAACGCGTTCTGTCGCCTGCCTTGGATGGCGAAGATACCACCAGAGGCCAGGAAGAGGAGGGCCGAACGCAGGAAGCCGATCTCCACACCTCACGACAGCAAAGGCGCCGCAATGCAGGACGAGGCTTTAAAAACGTTTCCTCAAATGTCATACAGTCTCGTGCCTCCTCTCCCTGGACTCTGAGATCCGGGGTTCCGAGCGTGGAAAGAGAGAGAAAAGAAGTGTAAACTCCAGACCCCTCCCCGCACCGCTGACACGAGGCTGGAGGGGCGCCTTCCCAGCTGCAGGCTCGGCTCTCGGGAAGGCCCTCGGACCAGCTGAATGTCCCCGGGCGGTCACTGTGTCCTGCTTGGCCTCGGGCTCCCTGCCCTTCAGAGGACCCCAGGTGGCTTCTGGTTCACGGTCGTGGGTTGAATTGTACCTCCCCAAAAGATACACTGAGGTCCTAACTTGGGTGCCTGTGAACGGGCCCTGACTCAGAAATAGGGTTTTGGGAGATGTCGGGGCCGTGTCACAGACGCAGAGCGTGGGGCCCGCGGCCGGGAGTCCGGGGAAGCCGCAGCCGCAGACGCTGGAAGGCGCAAGGAGGACCCTCCCCAAGCACCGTGGATTTCAGACCGGTCTTCCAGATGGAGAGAATGAATTCCCACGGCTCTCAGCCGCCGGGTCATGGAACTTTGTTCCAGCACCCGTGTATTAGTGCCTCACACTGAAGGTGCACAGTAACGCCTGAATAAACGGTGGGCATCCGGGTGTTCGGAAATGAGCAGTGATGGAACGGAGGCCGGACAGGAGCCTGGCTGGGGCTTTTAAAATCTGCAAACAGTAAGCAGTCGACCGTAAGACAGAGGGCGCCTGGTTCACTCCGCCGGGCCCCCGCACCCCTGCCCCCCTGCCCACCCCACCGGGCCCCCGCACCTCTGCCCACCCCATCATGCCCCACAACTCTGCCTGCCCAGACATGCCCTTGCACCCCTGCCCACCTCACTGTGACACGTAGGGGCGATTTGCCCATAAGTTCGCTCACACGCAGCCTGGTGGAGCCACTACATTAAATATGCATGGCCTCTGCCTTCCCTGCCTCCGGCCCGCACACCTTCCCCTTATTTATTTATTTTGGGGGTTAAATATGTGTGTTCCTTTTGTTCCCGGCAAATGCGTCTCCCACATGTTTGCATGTTTTAAATATTCACGCATGTAGAAGAGCCACAACTCACGATGTCGATTTATTATTTAGGGCACTTTTTCTCTGATAAAACAGAAGCACCTCCATTTGAAGGGGAATTTCACGTTTTATTTCCATTAAAGCCTCTCGTTAAAGTTTAAACCTGCTTTGTCCTGTACCTGAGGACTGTTATTTCCGTCTGTCAGGAAACCCGCGGTGCTTGTCGACCTGACAAGGGGGAAATGCCAGCCTGTCAGCCGGCGAGACGGGGCTGAGGGAACATGAGGCTGGCCCGCGGGGGTCAGGCCCTGCCTGGGGACGAGGCCTCAGAGCTTGGGTTCTGGGGCAGCCAGATCACAGCCCAGAGGAGACGCCACAAAATCCTCACGGTGACTCGGAAGAGCTCTGACAGCAGTGGCGGAGCGGATGCCGGCCCGAGAGCCCCAGCCAGCTGCCCCGCCTCGGCCCCACGTTCCAGCACCTGAGCAAAGTGCAGACAACGACACATGTGAGCATGTGCAGATGTGGGCGCATGTGGATTCAGCGGGTGCACGTGCAGAAGGAGGCACGCGGCATGCCAGTGTGGCCCCTGGTCACAGGCCACACACGTGTGTCTGCACACAGCCACAGTTTCTCACACCCGTGCACACACTGTGGCTGGCACAGCTAGGAGTGCCCTTTGCCGGCCAGGACCCCGGGGCCAGCCATCAAGAACCCCGGTCCCAGGGCACAGAATGTGTCTGAGGGCTGGAGGGGCCTTGGGCCCTGGGTCCTGGGTGAGGTCCTCAGCAGCGTGTGTATATGTGCGTCATGCGTGGTGCATATGTAAGTGGATGTGTGAGCATACAACTGCATGTGTGTGTCTATTGCATATGTGTGTCCATGTGTATCTTCATGTGCAAGCATACATGTGTACATGTGTATATGTGCACACAGGACATGGTCGTCCATGTACACAGGTGGGCAAACAATTGGGTGTGCACAAATGATTGTGTGTATGACAGTGCTGTGTGCAGATGTGCATGTATGTCTGTGTGTGCATGAGTGCATATGTGCATGTGTGTACATGTGTGCCTGTGTGTGCTATGCAAGTATGTATGTATGAATTTGCATGCGTTCATGTGTGGGCACATGTGCATTGTATGTTGTGTGTGCCTGTGTATGTGTGCATGCATGTACGGTGCAAGCATGGGTGTGTGTGTGCACATGTGTGTATGTCTGCCCTGCATGTGTACACATGTGCATGTATGTGCTGTGTGGGTGTATATGTACTGCGCAAGTGTGTATGTGCATGGGTGGATGTGTGTGTGTGCCATGGGAGTGTGTATGTGTGCATGTGTGGACATGTATGTGTTGTGTGTGCATATGCATACATTTATGCACATGTGTAAATGAGCATGTGTGTGCTGCATGGGTAAGTGCATGTGTGTGCTGTGCACACGTGTATAAGTGCACGTTTGTACATGTGTACGTGTGTGCTCTGCAAGTGCATGTGTACATGTGTGCATGTGTGCTGTGGGAGTGTTATGTGTGTGCATGTGTACATGTAAGCATGTGTGTGCTGTGGGAGCATGTATGTGTGTGCTGTGTATGTCTGTGCATGTGTGTGCTCTGTGAGATATATGTGTGTGCATGTGTACATGTGAGCATGTGTGCTGTGAGAGTGTGTGTGTAAGTGTGCATGTGTGCTCTGGCAGTGTGTATGTGTGCATGTGTGTACATGTGAGTATGTATGCTGTGGGAGTATGCATGTGCATGTGTGCTGTTAAATTGTGTATGTGTGCATGTGTGCTGTGGCAGTGTGCATGTGTGCTGTGGGAGTGTGTGTGCATGTGTATACATGTGTGTGTGTACTGCAGGAGTGTACATGTGTGTGTAGGTACATGTGTGCATGTGTGCTGTGTGAGTGTATATGTGCATGTGTTTGTGTGTACATGTATGTTGTGGGAGTGTGTATATGTTTATGTGTGTACATGTGTACATGTGTGCTATGTGTGTGTGCATGTGTGTACATATGTGTGTCCCGTAGGAGTGTATGTGCATGTGTGTATATGTGTGTGCTGTGGGAGTGTGTATGTGTGCATGTGTGTACATGTGTGTGTCCCATGGGAGTGTGTGTGCATGTGTGTATACATGTGTGTGTGCTGTGGGAGTGTGTATGTGTGCATGTGTGTACGTGTGTGTCCTGTGGGAGTGTGTGCACATGTGTGTATACATGTGTGTGTGCTGTGGGAGTGTGTATGTGTGCATGTGTGTATGTGTGTGTTTGTCCTGTGGGAGTGTGTGTGCGCATGTGTGTATATGTGTGTGTGTGCTGTGGGAGTGTGTATGTGTGCATGTGTGGACATGTGCACTGGCCTAGCCTTCTGCAGCTTTGCCCCTCAGGAATTGGTGGCCTGGTGGGAGGGGATGGCCCTGCACGGGAAGGTTTCCGGAGTCACGGAGGGCGTCAGGCAGTTGCAACCCAAGCTTGGTTTGCCTGCAGGCTCCTCAGGCCAGAGGGCTTGGGGCCAAGTAAATTTCATGTACCCAGTCTGGGTACCTGGGTACCCCTTCCAGCACCCTAGCACACTTCCCACACTGTCAAGCCAGGAACTCGAAAGGGCTCTGTCCTCTCCCACTGCCCCTCCTTTTGAAAGACCTAAGACACATCCCACAGAAATTCATGGAGTAGGGTCCATACCCCACCCTTGCGGTTCAAGCTGGCAATTCAGGTGTTTGGGTTACAATATCAGCCTAAATGGGGACAAATTTATCTCCTGTTTGAGCCATGGCCTCGACCCTATGGACAGCACTTCCTGTCCCTCCGTGGATCTGCCACAGGGCAGGCTTCCATGCCCTCCCCATGCCTGCAGGGCTAGTGACTGGCCATTCCCTTCTGCCTGGAGCTGAGCCAGGCATGGGTCCTTCCTGTTGGGAATGAGGGTCTGGGGCCTGCGCCTGGATCTTTCTCCGGAGGCCTTTCTGGAGAAACAGCTTTCTGCCTCCCTCTAGAGCTCTCTGGAAGCTCCTGCAAGCCAGGCCACTGTATACACAGCCGTGGGGCAGGCAGACATACGTGCAGGCTCCAATGCCCTGGGTCCACGTGGCTTCTGCCAGCAGCAGTAAGAGTCACTGGCCCAGCTCTCTGTCCTGCTCTGAGCCTGGCCCCCGTCACTGTCACTATCATCATCACCGTCATTTGCACAAATCCACATAGAAGGGGTCAGAATCCCCTGCCACCCAGCCAGCGGGGCCCCTCAGGGAGAGACCTTTTGACACAGTGTCTCAGGTGGGCCCAACAGGTGGAGGTCCCGGGAGGAGGAGCAGGACAGGGGGCTCGGCAGGCCCTGAAGGTAGAGGGTCCCGTTGCTCCCAGAGCAGACAGCGAGCCCAGCCCTCCATGGAAGATGCTCCCGGGGAGGGCACGCGCAGGGCTTCAGGATGACTGCACCTCTCCTGCCAGCCTGCCCAGGGAAGCCCTGCCAGAGGCTGACGGACAGCGCCTTGGGCATAGAGAGGCTAAATCACAGTGTGTTATCAGAGGCCGGGGTCCCTTTCTGCCCCCTCTGCTGCACAGCGGCCAGTGGCACCTGTGTCCTCTGGCCTCATCTGAGGGAGCCTGTGTGGGTGGTGGTGAGGAGGGAGGCACCCCCACTCCCTGGTGGGGGCAGCCAAGCTCCACTGGAAGCCCCAGCTCTGCAGATGGCTACCCGGACCCACTCGCCTTCCACCCCATCCTCACCCTCCAGACCAGGGGGCTACCGAGTCCTCCCTGCCTTCAGGTTTGCCAGCAGCTCAGCATTAAAGGCCCCCTAGAATCACAGACTCCAGGGGTCCCCTCTGGGCCCCTGGGACCCCACAGCCCCAGCACCCGGGTTCCTGAGGGTGGAGTCTGCCAGGCACCTTTCTGAGCAGGGCAGGGGTCCCAGGAGACTGGGAGGTTGGTCCCTGAGAGCTGGTCCTGAAAACAGGGGCTGGGGGCTGGCAGACACCACATTGCTTTCTTTGATGGGCATGACCCAGGGCTATGGGTCAGGTCCTGTGAAGGGTAGGCAGGACCTCGTGGGCTGAGCTGGGCACACGACCACATGTGCCGCTGAGTGCTGGGCAAGGCGCTGTCCCCTCCAGGGCTGGTGGGAGGGAGACGGTGGTTCCCCGTGGTGCCAGTGCTGCTGTCATTGGGCCAGGATGTGGCAGGGACACACGAGATGCCAGCCCAGGTCTGGAGTTTGAGGGAGCGGTACACCTGCCCAGTAGGGACCCCAGCCTGGTGGGGCACGAGCCCTTTCAAGGCACAGAGCTGCCCCTCAAAGAAAGCAGTGCCGCCTTTGATTAGTCATGTCTGCCTGGACACGGGCAGAGCGGTGACAGCACAAGCGCCTCCCTGAATGGGACAACATTACGGAGGGTCACTTTTTCTGCATTGTGTTCCCGCTGGGCTGTGACCACACTCAGGCCGTGTCCCTATGGAGACCCCAGCACAGAGAGCACTCGGGAGAAGCATGCAGAGCAGATGCACAAGGCAGCCGCGTCATCCCTCCCCAGGTGGGCTCAGCCACACGGAGATCCAGCAGGGGGACAGAGTGACAGAGGAACAGGGATGGTGACCCCTAGTCTGAGCCCCTGAATGTATGGGACGAAGCGGGGCCACCGTGGCTTCACTCGGGGTAGGCGAGAGGCTGAACGAGTCGTGACAGGCCAGGGTGCGTTCCGAGGCCTGGGCTGGGGCCCCTGGGATGTGGGGACCCGAGCAGGCATGCCGATGCTGATGCGGCCGGGTGCTTCCTCCCATCCCCAGCAGCCATGTCGAACGCCGGCACCAGCATCTTCCTGACTGAACCTTCCAGAAGTGCGACCTCTAATGAGTGGCTCTCGCAGACTTTGTAGCAGAGACTCGGTAATGGTGACAAGGACCTGAGGGGACACTGGCCAGGCCCCCTTGCTAGGCCTTCTGTGACTCAGTCCTGGCTCCCTGCCCTGGGGACCCCTTTCCTGCCCTGCTCAGCCTGGAGGGGAAGCACGGAATTCAAGCTCAGACACCCAGGAAGATTAACGTGTGGGGAGACTCCGGCTGCCGGGGTGAGGGCTACAGCCCGCTGATGACACAGGAACCTGGTCCTGAGCCAAGCTGGGCTGAGGTGCAGCTTCTGGGGCGGCTCCCGAGGCAGGCCTGCCGGCGGTTGCATGAGCCCCCAGCCGCCCTGGGGAAAAGCAGCTGGTGGGGCCACATCAGTCACATTAGAAATGAGCTCTGGGTGGGTGCCGTGACACCCCTGACATTCCAGCACTTTGGGAAGCTGAGGAGGGAGGCCTGAGCTCAGGCTTTCAAGGCTACAGTGATCCATGATGGCACCACTGCACTTCAGCCTGGGTGGCAGAGAGAAGCCCCTTCTCTAAATTAATTAATTAAAACAAAAGAGCTTCCTCCACATGGGGTGTGCCAGCTGCCTCTGGGAAGAGCTGCCCAGAGCAGCTGGACTCCCCAGGAGAGCCATCCTCAAAGCTGAGGCCTGCTCTGGGCTCTGCCCACCTCACCCAGGGCCACCTGGCCTTCCTCTCAAGAAGGAAGGCAGGAGCTCCGCCTCCCACACCCCTGGACCGTGGGTCCCCTGAGGCTTCTCTGGGAGCAGGCTGGGTAAGGGCAGCTCTCCACATCCTGCAGAGAAAATGGGGAAGAGGTGTCTTCCCCTAGCCAGGAGAAGAGGCCTGAGAGGCAGGCAGAGCCTGTGCCCCGACACGGGCCTTCAGTCCCCATATGTGTGCACCCACAGGGTCACACACACAGCCACACATGCACACACCCACAGGGTCACACACACAGCCACAAATGCACACACCCACAGGGTCACACACACAGCCACACGTGCACACACCCACAGGGTCACACACACAGCCACAAATGCACACACCCACAGGGTCACACACGCAGCCACACGTGCACACACCCACAGGGTCACACACGCAGCCACGCGTGCACACACCCACAGGGTCACACACGCAGCCACGCGTGCACACACCCACAGGGTCACACACGCAGCCACGCGTGCACACACCCACAGGGTCACACACGCAGCCACGCGTGCACACACCCACAGGGTCACACACGCAGCCACGCGTGCACACACCCACAGGGTCACACACGCAGCCACACAGGCACCTGACATATACCCACACACTCCAAAATGCACACGAATCGTGCACACTCACACACAACCCACCCTCCTGCATCCTCCCCTCGGACCCTGAGATCCCCTGCAGCCCCCGAGCTTGGAAACAGGCAAATCCAGGCCCAGCCTTGACGGCAGCCGCGGCCGCGCCTCTGGACTCCAAGACAGCCACTAAATGCCGCAGGCCCTGGGAGTCCCCCCAGCAGCCCCCTGACAGTGCGTGAGAAACGCCGGCCGGGATTTATTGAGCGGCGCGGGCGGACGGATGGCGGCGGCTGCTCCTCCCGCGCTGAATTATCTCTGGCAGGAATAAAAATCAGCTGAGCGCCGGGTTTCGATAGGCCACAATCTGTTAGCAGAAAATTGGACTGTCACCAGCATGCCATGTTCATTTTGGCTGATTAAAGAGATATTAATCTACTGTCATGGGTACAGCTCTGTCAGCACTGTTAACAGGCCAGCAGAGACAGGGCTGCCGCTCGGGGACAGCGGCATATTGAAGGCGGCCACAGCTCAGGGACTCATCGGGGACAGCGGCGCAGCGAAGGCGGCCACAGTGCAGGGACTCGGCGCGGGATCTGGGCCGCCATCTGCTCTGGGCCACGTCGGGTTCCACGGGGACAGTGGACGGTCCATCCGTGTTGGCCTTGAGGACGTGAGAGGAATCATGTGAGTTCCACGCCTCCAGTGTCCTGGCGCCCGGCTCCGGGCAAGTGTCTCCAAGGGGTGACGCCCAGACCTCTGGATGTCACCTCGGCCCAGGGGCTTGCCTATTTCTCATCTGTGCACAGAGAAAGCCTCAGGGACCCGGCGGGCAGCACCTTCCGACTATACTGGCCACAGGGAGCAAGGGGCACCAGGCCCACGAAGGGTGGCTCAGCAAGAGAGGCTTGGTGGGCCTGGACCCGGGAGCTCGGATCTGCCACAGAGACCCTGGACCACTGCACCCCACAACCCCTCAGGCCTCTGGACAGGATGCTTCGAGACCCACACCAGAGGCTCCAGGTAGGCTCCGCCCCTGCGGCTGCCACTGCCCGGAGCGCTGGCCCCCAGCTGGATGGGCACTGGAGTCCCCAGCTGCAGAACTCCCTGGAGGAGACAGGATGTAGTGTCCCCTGAATACCTCCGCAGCTCAACTCACTGAGAGAGTGCAGCTTGGGCTAGGTCCCTGGGACCCAAGGAGGACACCCCCACCCCGAGGCTTTTCTGAGGCCCCTGGAAGGATTAACACAGGGCTTGGGTGGTCTGGGGGCTGTTCCCCCCCAGCTGGGCTGATACTCCTGCATCTCCATGTCCCAGTGACAGGCACGGCCTTGCTCCCCGGACAATGGTGGCCCCTGCTGAGCCGCGGTTCACAAAGCCCGTGCCAATCAATGTGCTGCCTTTTCCGGCTTCTCCACCCTGCAGAAGCCGCCCAAGGCCAAGTCAGGCAGGTGCATCAGGCCCAGCTCTGCTCTGCTCCCCAGAGGCCCCTGAGCCTCCCCATGCTCCCTCATCCTCCCACGCAGCCAGCTGGTGGGAAGCAGGCAGTGGATGCCACTCAGCTGAAGGGGTAGGGCCTGACGCATGCAGGAGAGGCAGCCCTCAGGGCAGAGCTCCTAGAGCCAGGAAGGTGTCATGGGCGGTGTCTTGGCCTCTGCCTTGTGCCACTGGCTGAGGTCCCAACACAGGGAGGCCGGGTGATGGACATCACAAACCCCAGTGCTCCCCGTCCTGCTGTAGCCCTGAGGATGTCCCCACATCCATGGCCCCTGCACCCACGGGCCCCCGTACCCACGGGCCTGCCACACCCACAGGCCCTGTCCTCCACAGCCGGTCCAAAGGTGTTGCCCACAGACCGAGCCACTGACCCGACCCGGGGATTGCACCGTACGGGACTCTTCCTGTTGCAATTGCAGAGCACGGCTCCGAGCAGTTCACGCAGAAAACTCACCACGCAGCCAAATGGGCATGCAGGGATGCAGCCGGCTCCAGGCCCTGCAGGACCCAGCGCCCTGACCCCAGGTGGGCACGGTCTCTGTCTTTCCCTCTGCTGGACTCCAGCCTCAGGAAGCGCCTGGGAGCAGGCTGGAGCCGACACACTGTGCGCGCCCACATTTAGAGTGCACGTGGCTGTGTGCCAACGCACCCGGGACTTAGTAACTGGCAATGGGGCAGCCATGGGTTGCCTCTCACAAGGAAGCTGAGGAACACCCCAGGCGGACTCTGATGTGCCAAGTTCGAGCTGCATGACCACCCGACGCCCTGCACAGAGGTCTGGGGAGGCTGGGCTGGGCCTGAGTACGTGCCCATCCTTGGAGCTGGGGTTCTGGCCAAGCCCCACCTGGCCCGTTGGGCGAAGGATGGGCGTGATTTGCTGCCAGAGACGTTGACAACAAAAAGCCAACTCCCGGTGCCATCTGCAGGCGAAGATCCCGGGCAGGGCCGCCCCGACCACGGGCGCCTGTATTCACACGTGGCCCTTGATCCTGTGATGTCCCCAGGCATCGCCTGCCCTCGTGGGCCCCCCAGCTCGATGGAGAGGCAGGCAATAAATAAGTGAGTATGTGAGCAAGCAGACAAGTATCAAACACAGGTGCCCTGTGTCCCACCCAGTCACACCCGGCTCTATGGTGCTCAAAGGGCGTGGTCAGGGAACTCCTCTCTGAGAAAGGCCTTGGAAGCCATGGCCGGGTGGGCGAGTGGAACCCCGTCCACCCCAGGTCCTCTGACCTAGAGAGTCACCAAGCTAACCTAACCCCACCACCTGTGCCTTGGCTTCCAGGGGCCAGAGCATGTGGCACAACAAGGTCCTCTGACAGTGACAGAACCCTCTTCTGGACAAAGCCAGGGTCCGGCAGGGCCCAGGTTCAGAGGACCCAGTTGGCACCAGGACTTGGTAAGGAGGATTTTCAGGCCAGAACCGCATGCTAGATCTAGGGGCCTGGGTCCCAGGCAGGTGCACATGGGCCCTGGGGGTGCAGCTGGCATCTGCTCCGCCTGGGTGATGCCCACTCCTAGGCCAGGGTACAGGCAGGAGACCCCCAGCGAAACCGAGACAGCAGAAGCCACCTCAGGGCCACGTGGCACCCTCACTGTGCCGAGCACGGAGCCATACGTGGCATAGGCACAGTACAGAGGAGGAGCCTGAGGTCAGAGGTGTCCCCAAGCCACAAGGCTCATGAAGGAAGGGGGTGCTGTCCGACCCAGACCTGCCGGAGCCAGCACCAATTTTCTGAGCTGCGCACTTGCTCTGCCTCCGTGTGCTCACACGTGGCCCTTCTCTAGGTCACAGTCCAGGAACCAACAGCGTGGGGCAAGCAACAGAGTCTAGGATGCAGGCCGTGCCAGCCAGTCTCTCCCAAACGCTGAGGACAACGGCGATCGTGGCAGTTAGGTCCTCTCTGCTGGGCTTGGCCTAGGACTTCTGTGTCCCAGGTACTGTCTCCTGTGGCTTCTCAGAGCATCCCAGGGACTCTCGGGACCTGCTCGCTGCTGACCCCAAGGGGGAATCACAGCAGGGCTGGGAGGGAGCCGGCGGGAATCGGTTCTCAGGGTCCCGCAGACGGAAGCCCGAGGTCACGGTGGCAGCGGGGCTGGCTCTTCCCCAGGCCTCTGTCTCCTGAGCTCGTGGCCACCGCCTCCTCCCTGTGTCCTCACAAGGTCATTGCCCTGTGCATCCGGGTCCGAATCTCCTCTCCTCAGAAGGGCGCTGGTGACACTGGACGAGGGCCCGCCTTAACCGGACTCACCACTCCAAAGGCGCTTTCTCCAAACAGTCACATTCTGAGGTCCGGGGTCAGGACATTACACGGAAATTTACAGCCACCATTTCCTTCTCCTCCAGCCTCTATCTACCCTCTGAGCAGCTGGCATCGAGTGAGGGGTGAGGGCCCCCACGTGGTCCCCAGTGAGCAGAGAGCCGGGACAGGGAGGCTCAGCCTGTAACTGACAGGGGCCCCGCTCCGAGGCAATCTGTGACCGTGCTGGTAGGACTGGGGGAAGCCGGACTCTAATTCCTCTGCCCCTTCATCAACGTCTATGCAGAGCGTCGCCATGCACGGGCAGCATGAAATATTCAAAAGAGTTCTATTATCAAATTAACTATTTATCGATTTATAATTTAAAAAATGCATGCCCAGCTGTTAACAAAGATTCCAAACCGACTTTGGCTTCCTGGAGCCGCCAAGCGCCACCAGCCCCCGGGGACGTCTCTCTGCGGGTTCTCACCCCGGTGCAGAGCGGGGAGGCACTCGGGGTGACCTGGCTGCCACTCGCCGACGCCAGTCCACAGGGGTCCAAGACGCCCCTGGCCCCATTCCACTGGCTTCCAGCTCTCCTAGGCTGGCTCCGCCGGCAGCGAGGACGTCTCTGTCCGTCGCCGTCGGCTCAGGGCAGGTGCAGAGCCAAGGTCTGAGCCAAGCTGAGCACAGGGCAGCGTCCGGAGCCGCGCTGCGACTGAGCTGCGCACTTGGCTTGCACAGGGCTCACTGACCCCAATGAGGTGGGCTTTTTTTCCCATTAGACTTTATTATTTAGAGCAGTTTTAGTCTCACTGCAAAATTGTGTGGGAGGCAGCGTCCCCATGTGAGCACAGACACCCCCGTCAGCCACCTCCCGCAGCAGGTGCACCCGCCACCGTGGGGGGCTCTGCATGGACATGCCTTACCCCTCGCCCAGAGTTCCACCGGGCTCGGCCTCCCCGCGGTGCAGCCGTGGGAGCGGACAGGCGTGTCCACCACTGTGGGGTCCTGGGGAGGGGCCTGCGCATGCCCACCTGTGTTCCCTCCCTACCCCGGGGCCCTGGCGCCCTCCCATCTTCCGGCCACCTCCGTAGTTCTGCCTCCTTCAGAATGCCCTTGAGCTGGAATCTCACGGCTTGCGGCCTGTTCACACCGGCTCTTTTCACTGCGGAATGTGCATTTCAGTGTCGAGGTGGGTATTTCTACTGTGCGCATTTACAGACTTGGACAGGAAAAGCAGCTCAGCAAAGGTCACACACCAGGGTCCAGGTGGGCCTGGGACGGAAACTCTGCTCCAGAGAGGCCCCTGAGGGACGCCGGCTGGAGCTGCACACGAGCGGTCCTGGGGACTGGGACAAGGCCTGGCCGGACACAGCTCGGACTGGAGGCTGCAGCTCTCGGAGCTGAGGTCTGGCCGCGCGTCGGGCACAGGTAGCAGCTAGCGAAGCCGTGGCGGGAGAGGCCGCCGAGCCGAGAGCCCCACCCTCGCTCCTGGGAGCTGCGGAACGCAGTCAGGATTGCTCCGAGCTGAAGGCACACACTTTAAATAATCACTGTTTTAAGACTCCCGTGTGGAGTCCCTAATGGCATTACGAGGGCATGAGGATTAAGCCCAGGAAGATAATTACCAGCATATCAGACTCCAAACTGTAATCACATCTATTAAAAATGACACTCGAGGAAAATCCCCGGAATCTCGGTGCGAGGGGGCTGTCCCCCAGGAGAGAGCTCCTCTGCAGAGATAAACGTCTCCGCATGCCCGGCCTCTCCCTCCCCGCAGCCAGGTAAGCCTCTCAAGGGGGTGGGAATTTGCCCCAAGAGCAGACCGCAGACGGCATCTGAGTTGGGCACTCCCGTCCCTGCTGTGGGTTCAGGGGCATGGCTTTTTAGAGGCAGGAGTGTCCTCACCCTCCAGCACCATGGCTCCCAGAAGGGTGGGGGTGCCCTGCACCAGGCCGGTGGCACTGCCCTGCCCCACCCTGTTGAGGGCCCTCTGTGGGCACCGAGGCAGCCTCCTCCACACCTTGCCAGTGAACTGCCATCGGGAGGAAAGAGACTGGCTCTGGCGGGTCGGCCGGGCCCTGGCTGGGTCCGCAAAGCCCCCGTGAGGGGCACAGCCTGGAAGGGCCTTGTGCAGAGGTGCAGGCAGGGCAGAAGTGCTGGGACAGGACAGGGCTCTCCAAGCCCCAGCCGTAGGGTTCCTTATGATGTCCTGACCACTGGGCCTGGAGAGCTGGGGCACAAATGTCCCCAGTGGCCACAGGAGAGGGCCGCCCTCTGTGGGGAGCTGGGCCTTTCTGGGAGGTGTCATCCCGGCCCTCCTGCATCTCAGTAGGAGGGGAGATAAGGGGTAAACCCAGCCCCCACCACCTCTGATCTGTGAGGGCGAAGCTGCCCTGGGAAGCCCTGAGGTCAGCACCCCAGGGATGCAGGACCAGGTGGAGATGAAGACCTGTAGGGCCGAGACACCGAGGCACAGGCCTGGCACTCACTAGCCTCCCTGCCCTCCCGCCCCTGGTGTGGAGCTGCAGGTGCCCAGCCATGGGTGGCCAGCAGGGTGGCCTGCAGCCCTGGCTTGCACCAAATCCCAAGTGGACAGTCCCAGCTGGCCAGGCAGGGCTACCCTGTTTCCCACCGTCACAGGCTGAGTATCCAGGCCCAGCTAGGGCTGTGGCTGACTTGTCAGACAGCCGGACCCTCCTGGGGGCACTTGGGGCCCTGGCCTGTCATGGGGTCCTCACACATTGGCCATCAGATTGGAAGACAGGCATTGCCTGGCATCACCCACCTCCCATTGTACAGGTGGGAAAGCGAGGCCCTGGTGCCACCTCCCAACCTGATGAAGAAAGGAAGGAAGGAAAGAGGAAGGACGTGGGGGAGGAAGGATGGGAGGGAGGGAGGAGGGGAGGGGTAGAGGAAGGGAAGGAGGGAAGAGGGGAGGGAGGAGGGGAGGGGTAGAGGAGGGGAAGGAGGGAGGAGGGGAGGGAGGAAGGAGGGGAGGGAGGGAGCAGGGAGGGAGGAGAAGAGGGAAGGAGGAGGGGAGGGAGGGAGGAGGGGAGGGAGGGAGCAGGGAGGGAGGAGAGGAGGGAAGGAGGAGGGGAGGGAGGGAGGAGGGGAGGGAGGGAGCAGGGAGGGAGGAGAAGAGGGAAGGAGGAGGGGAGGGAGGGAGGAGGGGAGGGAGGGAGGAGGGGAGGGAGGGAGCAGGGAGGGAGGAGAGGAGGGAAGGAGGAGGGGAGGGAGGGAGGGAGGGAGGAGGGGAGGGAGGGAGGAGGGGAGGCAGGGAGGAGGGAAGGGTGGAGGATGCCAGGAGTTCTGTTGACAGAACCCCAGCAAGGATCCCCCTTCTTGGTCTCCAAGGCTCTGGTCAGGGATAACAGCTTGGAAAGGAGCTGGCCCAGCATGGAGACAGCCGGCCCTCTGTCCCCCACCAGCCATGAGGAGGTACCAAGTCCTGTTGAGCCCAAGCTCAGCTTGCTGCCAGGATGTCAGAGACACTGAGGGGTCTCCTGCTTGTCCCAGGGGAGGCCTTCCTGGGGAAAGAGCCCCACCCACCAGGCTTCCCAGGGAGGGACCTGCAGCGCACCCCGTGGCGTCTCCACCTATGAGGAAGCGGGAGAACGTGCCCTGTGCACGTGTGGGTGTAACTGACCTCATCCTCACAGCGCCTGGAGTCCCGAGTGTGCGTCTAAGCACTGGGGACTCAGCCCCGCCTCCCAGGACATCCCTTCTGCTACTGATCAGGAGCGCCAAGGCACTGCAGGCGCCAAGGGCAGCTGGCCGGGGTGTCGGGTGGGCAGGGCTGTGGCATCTGTGGCCAGCCCTCTCGCTGGCAGCTGTGGACAAGAGGCAGGGGGAGGCCACGTTCTCTGCACGATCTCTGCACTGTCACAGTGGGTCTCTGCACTGTCCCCCACGGTGCCCCCACCTCTGTCTGCGTCTCCACCCGGCAGCCCTTCCCTGAGCCTCTGGGCTAGGGCGACCTCACCTCCACCACCCTCCCAGCCCTGAGTGGGGGCAGCTTCCTGCCTTCGCCCTCCAAGGCCCAGCAGCCGTTCTGGGGTTGGACCCCCTCGGCGGAAGCACCCAGGGTGGTTTCCAGTCCTGGCTGGGTGCTGCCTGCTACTCGTCCTGAGAGCAGTCCCAGGCAGCGGCCATCACAGCTGGAATTCCGGGATGGTGTGGGACGCCATTGCCCTGAAACCAGCGCTGTGCTTCCCACCAAGGAAAAGCCGGACAGCAGCCACCAGGGCGGCGCAGTGATGTCGCAGTCAACAGCACTGTCGCTGTGTGCGATCCTGATTGAGTTCCCTTTGCAGTAACGGCCTTGGGGACCCCGCGGGGCTGCATGTGACCAGGACTGTATGCTGCAGACAGTGGGGCGGGCCGACTTCCGCTGCCCCGAGAACTCGCTGGGAGGCGTGACTCGCTCCAGCTGCAGTCAGAGAAGCAGAGACCCGAGCCGGTGGCCCTGAAATCGTCTCATTTCTTTTAGCCTCAGGGATGACTTCCCTGAAAATGAACCTACATGTAATTGAGCGGACGTTGGAAATGGAGTGCCCTCGTGATGTGTCAAGGCTCTGCGGGGAAATTCAGGCGTCGCTCCTGGGAGACCTACGACAGCCTCCACGGGCGCTCGCTCTGCTGCGTGGAGGGGCTCCCGCTCGCCTTGAGAGCCAGACGCACCACCCACGTCCTCGGTGCCCGCGAGGAGTCAGCGCATGCTCTAGGGACGGGAACGCCTGGCCCAGGAGAAGGGGAAGCACCCAGGAGGCCAAAAGGCATGTCAGGCTTGGCTGCACACACCTTGGGAAAATCATTTGAGGGGTGATGTCTAGGCTCTCGTGCCAGCGATCGGATGCAAGGCTGATCCGAGCTAATCCCCGCTAGGGGTTCACCGACCAGAGACGGTGGGCTTGCTGCGTCGGCTGAAGGAGCCGGCGCTCAGCTATTCTGGCTGGTCCGTGACAGACCCAGACTCACTGCGACTAAGTCACGTTTACTGTGACACCAGCACAGCCCTGACCCGACGGAGAAGAGGCCACCAGAGGCTCGGGAGGAGCCAGTGGGACCCGTTTATCGTGGGCCCCTCACTCCGCATTGCACCCAGGAGAGGCCCGGGCACGCCTTTCCCTCGGCTTAGAGAGTAAATCCGTCTGTGACACAGGCCTGGCCTCTTGCAAACTCCACTGTGGCGGGCTCCAGAGTCCAGGGCAAAGCAGGGAGAGACCTCTCCTTGGATTTGTTTCCGGGGGATGCGGAGATGAATCACCGTGGCCCAGGGGCCTCAAACAACACACAGTTACTCTTTCACACTCACGAAAGCAGGAAGCCCAAAGCCAGCATCGCTGGGCAGGGATTGGGGCTCTCCCTCCGGAGGCTCCGGTACGGAATCCTTCCCGGCTGCTCCCCGCTCCCGGGGCTGCCGACACACCTGCGCTTGTGGCTGCCTCGCTCTGGTCACGATCTTCCAGTCACCATCCCGCATGGCCATCTGCTCGGGGCGTGGCCACGTCACCTCTGCGCCTCCCTAATGAGGACATTGCAATGGAATTTAGGGCCCTCTAGGGTCGTCCAGATATCCCCCATCTCTCCAGATCCTGCAGTCCCTCAGCCCGGCACGGGCCTCCTCAGGGCTCCAGGGCTTAGCAGGGGATATCTCGGCGTGGGGTGAGGTAGAGTCACTTGTAGCTGACCGCACTCCCCAGGAAGGGTCCCAGGGTCTAGTGGGAATGGCAGGTTAGGGAGTGGCAGTGGCCAGGTGGGGTCTCACTGCTGCTGACCCACTGAGGACAAGAGCTGTCACGGGCGGCAGAGACGGCGAGATCATTGGGAGATTCAGCTCGGGATGCGCTTTGCTGTGGCTGACTGATCGGGGTCTCTGGGATGGATCAGATGGAAGGCCTGGTGGAGTGGGGCTTGACCTACGGGACGCCTCCTCCATGTCTGCTCATCAGAAGCCTCACTTGTGACGTCACCACCAGGAGTCCCAGCCGCTTGCTCAGCTTCTGCACCCGCCAGGTGGTGTTCCCCAGGGGCAGAGGCCGTCAGGAAGGTCCCGTGCACACTCACAAGGAGGAGCTCAGGCACCTCCCCTGCACCAGCCCCAGCCAGGTCTGCAGCAGGCGGTGCTTGACAGCGGGGCTCCCGCCGGGCCAGCCGGGAGCAGGCTCTGCGTCCATGATGCTTCCCGGGGACCCTGAGCCCCGTGCAGCCTGAAGTCCAGAGGAAAGCAACGCCTGAGTGCTGGCCATGTCCACTTTCGCGTGAGCTCTGTGGCCTGAGTCACATCCACGGTCCCGAATGCATGGTTGGACTGGACACAGCGGCCATTGGGAGGATCCCCACGTTGGCCCCAAACCCACAGAATGACACCTGTTGGAGTTGGGAGAGACAGCAGATGCCCCTGCAGCTTCTCTCTACCCTGGGGAGGGACAGCGCCCTGTGAGGAGGCTGAGGCTGGGCCCGGAGCTGCAGGCACGGGGACTCCTGCCACCATGGTCTGTGCGGGAGCCAGACGGATCACTTTCCAGAGAAAGTGACCCTGGACGAGGGTTGCTCAACCTCAACACTTAGGACCTGGGGGCCGGATGACCCTTTGTGGCGGAGCCGACCTGGTCGTCACAGGGTGTTCGCAGCTTCCCGGGGCCTCCCCTCCTGGAAGCCTGTGGCAACACCCCCAGTGTGATAAGGAAAAGTGTCTCCAGACACTGCCCCACGTCCCTCGGTGGGGCCTCCCCTCTCCCTGGCTGAGAACCACTGCTGGGGATTATTCTTGGCTTCACGTAGGGGACCCAGCCGCTGATGCCTTTCCAACCGTGGAATCTCCAGTGGGAGGAGAGGAGTGAGTGCCCTGGGAGAAGGCGCAGGACTGGCTGCCGGGAACATGGCTTCCTGGGATCCAGGGGCACGATATGAGCTTCACCTGGCACAGGTGACGGTTTCCCTTCACAACCCTGCCTGGGGCCCGCTTCACCCTCCTGATGGCCACGCCCACACCCTCTACGGGGATCTTGCTCACCTGGAGGTCCTGGGGCCACGGCACTGGTCTGCTGCTGGTGACATCAGGTCTGTTCCTGACGGTCAGAAAGCAGGAAGCATCTTGTCTGACTTCACAGAACACACGTGCGCCAGACACCGGGAATAACCCCATGAACATGTAGGGGCCCAACACGTGGGTGAGGGTCCTGTCTCCCTGGCCTGACACCGCCGTGCCACCTGCTGCCTGCGCCTAGAAAGAGAAACGGCATTTGGGCCTCCTGGGATCTCAGCCCGTGAGCTGCTTTGCTGGCCTCTGCGACGTCAGAGGTCTTCATGGCTGATAGGGTGGCCATGTGGGACCTCAGAGAAGCTACCGGCGGAAGAACGAGGTACAGATACCCAGGCCTGAGAGCAGGGCTCTCCCCGAGGCCCCCTGCTCTTTCACTGAGAAAAGCCCAGACCCAGTGACCCAGTGACCCAGCACAAGACAACTGTGGCCGTCCAAGCTGCGCGCTCCTCGTCGGCCAGGCACTGTCTGAGCCAGCAACCCGTGGTCCCGAGGGACAGCCCATGAGGGCTGAGGGAGGCAGGCGCAAAAGGAGTGTCGAGGGGCCACTGCCCCGCACCCCGCTTCACGCACGCCTCCTCCTCAGCCCGCGCAGCACAGCTTCGCCCACCTTGGACCAAAAGCAAAAACTCGGGCCTGGGTCACAGCTGGTCCTGAAGCGCTTTCTGTGACTGCCGGAAGTCGGCTGTGGCGGCATCGTGGCTCTGACCCAGAAACCCGAGGAGGGAGCGGGAGGGAAGCCATGGAGGAGGCCAAGCTCCCGGGCACGTCTGTAGTCCACTTTTTCCTGACGGAGACGCGGGCAGAGGCGTAGATAGACGTCGCCCAGCTCAGGAGATGTGTTGATGGCCCCGGCACGACTGGGGCCTGGAAAGAGGGGTCTGCAGGCCAGTAGACAGGGCGGCTGAGGGCAGGGTGTGCGGATGGCCCTCGGGGAGGGCGCAGATGGCACATGTGCCTAAGGCCCTCATGAGGGCGCCGAGGCCGACCACTGCAGGAGATGCTGTTGAATCCAGGCAGAGCCACACTCTGGGGAGGGCCCTCGTCCTCTCTCTGGGACCTGCTGCGCCATGCTTACTCAGGGGCCCACCCAAAGTGGCCAGGATGGCAGGCGTGGAGGTTGTTGTGGGTTGAATTAGTTCCCGAAAAAGATATGTTTGTGTGGCAGCCACCTGTACCTGTGAACGGGAAATAGGGTGTTTTTTTTTTTTTTTTTTTTTTTGGTTGGGGGACAGAGTCTTGCTCTGATGCCCAGGCTGAGTACAAGGGCATGATCTCAGCTCACTGCAACCTCTGCTTCCTGGGTTCAAGCAATTCTCCTGCCTCAGCCTCCTGAGTAGCTGGGATTACAGGCACCCACCACCACACTGGGCTAATTTTTGTATTTTTAGTAGAGACGGGGTTTCACCTCGTTGGCCAGGTTGGTCTCAAACTCCTGACCTCGAGTGATCCTTGCACTTCAGCCTCCCAAAGTGCTGGGATTACAGGTGTGAGCCGCGGCGCCCGGCCTGGGAATAGGGTCTTTGCAGATCTAACAAAGTGAAGCTGAGGCCCGTGGGGTGCTTTTCAAGTCAGTACAGCTGGGGAAATGCTGCGTGGAGACAGACACGTGGGCAGAACGGCCTGCGGTGACAGAGGCGGAGGTCGGGTGACACCGTGCAGGCCAGGGAAGCCGGTGAGGAGACACCGGGGACTGGGAGGGCCTTCAGAGGGAGGTGGCCCTGCCCATACCTTGACTTTGGACTTTTGGCCTCCAGACCGGAGACATTTCTGCAGTTCTAAGCCACCTGGTTTGTGGCACTTTGTGGTGGCAGCCCACGCTTGAGAGACCGTGCACAGCTCAGCAACATGGTCTCTCCCGGACAAGGTGAACCTGGTCACCAGCACAGCGTGGGACCTGCACACCCCTTGCGCCCAAGCAGAAGCCACGACTGGGGCCCCGGCGGCAGCTTTTCCTCGGACTTTGTGCCACCCACTGACGGGTGCCTGGCTGATGACCTCTGGCCCCTGACATCAGGGGGCACCATGGAGGGGCATTGGGGGGTCCTCTCTGGGCTGGACTTGCTCCCTGCTCTGATGACTCCGCCCTGTGCACCTGCCTTCTGCCTCTCTTGCCATCAGGGCGCTCAGCTCTGTTCTGCCTCTGGCCACGGAAGTCAACTCACAGAGCCTCTCGGCAATGGCTCCCGCCCTTGCAAATCTTTGTTCCACCGCATTCCCCACCCCCTGCTGGCCTAGTCAAGACTCAGGTATGGTGCCCATTGGACAAGCACTCCCTGAAAGGCTGGGCTTATGTCTTCGGGCGTAATTTATGTTTTAAACAAGCCACGCTGCCATTCTGCAGCCAACATACCCAGGTCTCAACATCAGTTGGACGCAGAAGGGGTTCCTGTCACGCACACCTGCTGACCCACTCCTGGGACACTGACTTCCTGTCCCTAGGACTTTGGACTCTGCTGGCATAGTCTTGGTCCTCGGCAGAATGCTTCCACTGGTGACACAAAGGTGGGTCCACAGAGCTGGAAGTCAGTGTGGGCACCGGGGGTGCCGAGCTCTGCATGCTCCAAATCCACGGGTAAGCCACACGCTCGAGTGCCAGCCAGGGTGACCAAGCCCCTGCTGCGGGGGACCCAGGGCATCTCTGGGCACCTCTGGGTATTGCCATGAGGAACTGTAAAAATTAATAGGCTGCAGCCACCAAAACGCAGAAGTAAAGCAACGCGCAGGGCCACTGAGGACTCAGCAGCTTTCATGGCAGTAACGAGATTCCCCCGCCCGGGAGCAAACCTCGACCAGCTGAGAGGCTGCAGGGTGCAAATGAAACAGGGAAGGGCATAAGAGAAAGACATTCCCATAAACATGGTTTGCAGCATGTGACCAGCTGCAGGGAAACCTCAACCAGCTGAGAGACTGCAGGGTGCAAATGAAACAGGGAAGGGCATAAGAGAAAGACATTCCCATAAGCATGGTTTGCAGCATGTGACCAGCTGCAGAAACTGAGACCAGAGCAATCTATACATGTGTATCCTTACACAGTGTGTGTGCTTGTGCATGTGTGTATGTGTGTGTTTACATGTGTGTGCATGAGCATTTATGTGTGTGCATTTGTGTACTTACATGTGTGCATATGTGTGTGTTTACATGTGTGCATGTTTATGTGTGTGTGCATCTGTTCATGTATGTGTGTGCATGTTTGTATGTGTGTATGTATGTACATGTGCTTACATGTGTGCATTCATGTGCATGTGTTTGCATGTGTGCGTGTGTGTACCTGTGCATGTATGTACATGTGATCACATATGTGCGTGCACGTGTGTTTCTGCAGGTGTGTGTTTACATATGTGCATGTATGTGCATGTGTTTGCACGTGTTTGCGTGTGCACATGTGCGTGCATGTTTGCATGTGTATGTGTGTGCATATATACTTGATTACGTGTGTGTGCATGTCTATGTGTGTTCGCATGTGTGGGCATGTGTGTGCATGTTTGCATGCCTGCATGTACATGTGTGTGCATGTGTGTTTGCATGTGCATGCCAGTGTGCATGTGTTTACATGTGTGGTTTTGTGCACACATGTGCAGTGTCTTTACATATATGTATGTATGTATGTTTACGTGTGTGCATGTGCATGTGTGACATGTGTGTATGTGTATGCATGTGCGAGCATGTGTGTATGTGTCACATGTATGTGTACTGTATGTACGTGTGTATGTGTGTTTACGTGTGTGCATGTGTGTGGTGTGCACACATGTGTGCACACATGTATGTGTGTGTGTTTGCATGTGTGCACGTGTAGTGTGTGTGGGTGTGTGGTGTGCACATGTGTGCATGTGTGTGCATGTATCGTGTATGTGTGCATGTGCATGCATGTGTGCATGTGTGGTGCATGTGTGCCTTTGTGCTGTGTGTGAATGTGTGTTTATATGTGTGTGCATGTGTGGTGTGTGCACATGTTTGTGCATATGTGGTGTGTGCACATGTGTAGTGTGTGTATGTGTGTCATGTGTATATGTGCATGTGTATGCATGTGAGGTGTGTGTCCGTGTAGGTCATGTATGTGTGTTTACATGTATGGTGTGTGTATATGTGTGCATATGTGGTGTGTCTGTTTATGTGTGTGCATGTGTGTGCATGTGTCATGTGTGATGTGTGTGTGCATGCATGTGTGTGTGCGCCAATTCCTTTCTCTCTTCCCTTCCCTCTCCCGTTATTTCATAAATGGACAGTTACCAGTGGTCAGCTTGACAGTTTATTGCATGTGCTACAGAATAGCCCAGAGACCTCACACTGACCTGGAAAAGGAGCTCACACAGCCTGAGATGCATCCTGCACGGTGACTGGTGTGTAGCTCTCATGGCTGTGGGACTCTTTCTCCTTTTACAGGAGGGTGGCATGTGTTTCTTTTCACAACAGGCCATCCAGGCTTGTCCAGCAGCAGCAGTCCCAGCCACTGCCATCCCTGTCTTGAAACTGCCATGCATATCACAGGCGTGCACTGACGCAGACTCAGGGAAGGGCGATCACGTATACCTGGGGTGCCTCAGCTCCCAGTCTGCTCTGCTACACTTCGAGAGGCGGGCGAGGACCCAACAGACTCCCTCTCCCTTGCCCACTGGCTTCCTGTCGGGTTCTGCCCACCAGGGCCCTGGGCCAGCTGGAAAACGAGCGCTGAGAAGGACTTGGCCTGGCTGCCCCTGCCAGCTCTTCCCCCAGAGAAGCCTCTCACCTCTCTGGGAGCCCCATGGAGCCAGCCCCACTGTGCCCTCTCCAGCAGCACTCCTGCTCTGAAGGGTGACCCCTGGGCCGTGAGGCTCGCCTCTGAGTGTCTGGAACCCACAGCCCCAGCCTGCTCCCAGCTTCCCTCACTCGCCAGCCCTGGGCTACCCTCAGGTCCCCGTGTGCCCTGCAGGCAGCCACGGCTCCTGAACCCAATGCCTTCATCAAGTCCCCTCTGTGGAAACATTCAGTGTGACTGGTGCTCCTGCTGGACCCTGGCTGGGTCAGATTCCAGGAACTCGAGTGGCCGCACAGACGGCAGCTCGGCTGGGCACTGACAGGTCGTGGCAGGTCCCTGCCAGAAGCAGCCAGATTTCCCCAGACGTTGACGTCAGGAGCCAAATGATACCGCCTGCAGAGGCAGAACTGTCCATCACTAAGCAGGACACGGCGGTGACCCCGTGCCAGCCGCGGCCCCAGCCCCTCGCCCCCTGCACATCAGCTCATTCGGCCTGTGGAGGACCCATGCGGGCTGAACTGTGGCCCACAAAATTTATAAGTTGCAGTTCTCAGCCCCAGGACCTCAGACTGTGACCCAACTTGGGAATAAATGTTCATTTGACACAACAATGGAGGCGAGACCACACTGGAGTTGGGGGGTCCTCATCAACCACGAGGGGCGTCCTCACACCAAGGGAGAGTGTGGGCACAGACACCCACACACACAGAGGGGGCCACGCAGAGCTGGAGACAGAGACTGGGCAGCGCTCCTGGGAGCCGAGGCGCAGGCAGGCGCACATCGCACAGCTGCGGGCTGCAGAGGCCGGGGACAGATGAGCCCTCTGAGCCTCTGGAAGGGACCAGCCCTGCTCTCGCCTCAGTCTCAGACCTCCAGCCTCCAGAGCTGCGAGGGCATAAATGTCTGTGTTTCAAGCCCCCGCGTCCGTGGCACTTGGTGGCGGTGGCCCTGGGATGCCCTCGCTGCATCCGTGCCAGGCTGAGCACAGCCCAGGAAGGCTGGCAGCACCGCCACACTCTGTGGCTTCAGGCTGGCTGAAGTCACCAGGTGTGGCCCCGGCATTCACTGCTGAGAGTACCCTCACCGCTGGTGCACAGGCGCCCCAAGGGGGAGGTCAGCATGGGGGAGGCAGCTGCTGGAGGACAGAGAAGGCAGATTCACCAGCCCCACTGACCAAGGTTAGGTCTCGGGAGCCAGCGCGAGGCACCCAGCACACAGTTACGGGAAGCACTCCTGTGAGGTCAGCGCCCACATCACTCAGCGGCACACACCCCGACGAGACGCCCTCCGGAGGGTGGCCACACCCAGGCTGGGGTCCTCCCCACCAGGCTGGACTGGCAGAGATGCCTCCAGCCAAGCAAGGACCCTCGGCCTGGGGAGGCCTGAGCCCCTCTGGAAAGAAGGTCCCTTCCATGGAGGCCACACTCCTTCCACATCACCGGAAACAACCCAGGCTGGGCCCCGGGGTCCAAGATGTAGTGACACGTCCCGTCGCTACCCGGGTCCCCTGAGCAAGTTTTTCACCTCCTGACGGCTGAAAGGGACAGACATGGAGAACCCCACAGGTTGTTCTATTGATAAGGGTGTCACTGAGAGAAGAGAGGCTGTCCTGTGCAGCACCGGGGGTGAGCCAAGGCCCAGGCAAGCCCAGGGCAGAGCAGCTGCTGGGGCCGCATTCACAGACCCTGCCAGGGCCAGGCTAGGCTGGGACCCAGGGGCCGCCACCGTCCCTTCCCATGGCCAGCTCTAGGCCAAGACCCAGGGCATGGCCGGGCTGGAGTCTCCTGCTGAGCTCTAGACCACCGAGAGCCGGGGACGGCAGCAGGAAGGGGTCCTCGCTGCCCAGGCCTTGCCACAGCGACCTCGCCATGGAGACTCCCACTGCAGCGAGCCTCCCAGAACGGGGCCGGCCTGGGTCGGGTAGGGGTCTCTGGGTGGTGGACAGTGTGGAGACAGAGCCGTCAAGGTCGTGGGCTGACACCCAGGCCACCCCCAGACCAGCAGAGTGAACGGTCGCTGAGTCCAAGAGGTCCCTAGCTGCACAGGGCACATGTGTGTACATGCAGGAGCATCATGTGCAAACGTGTGCACTTGTGCAGGCAGGCATGTGTGTGTGTGTGTCACATATGTTGTGTGCATGAGTGTGGTTTTGTGTGTGTCCATGGGTCGTGTCTGTGCATCTGTGTGTGGGTGTACCTGTGCACATGTGTATGTGCCTGCTGGGGTGTGTGGTATGCGTGCTTTGTATGCATCGGTGCATGTGTGTGTATCTGCATGTGTGCACTGCCATGTGCCATGTGTCACATGTCACCTGCATGTGCGTGTGGGTACACGTCTGTGTGTCTGTGCATGTGTGTGGGTACATGTCTGTGTGTACGTGTATGTGAATACATCTGTGTGTGCGTGTGTGAGTACACATCTGTGTGTCTGTGCACGTGTGTGGGTACATGTCTGTGTGTCTGTGCATGCATGTGTGGGTACATGTCTGTGTCCGTGCATGTGTGTGGGTACACGTCTGTGTGTACGTGTGTGTGAATACATCTGTGTGTGCATGTGGGTACACGTCTGTGTTTCTGTGCATGTGTGTGTGGGTACACGTCTGTGTGTCTGTACATGCATGTGTGGATATATATCTGTGTGTTCATGTGTGTGTGGTTACATGTCTGTGTCTGTGCATGCATGTGTGGGTACATGTCTGTCTGTGCCTCTGTGGGTAAATGTCTGTGTGTGCATGTGTGTGTGGGTATTTGTGTGTGCATGCGTGTGTGGGTACATGTCTGTCTGTGAGGTGTAACTCTCAGATGAGAAAGGAGAGGTTCTCCTGCTCTCTCTCCTGCAGGAAACTGACCCGTCACCTCCCACAGGAGGTTGTTCCCGAGCATAGGCCTGGGGTTCCCTGACAGGGTGGGGACCCTAGCCCTCCAGGTCCCTATGCAAACCTCACTGTCTCCAGGAGTCCAGGCACTGGAGCCGGTGGGATGAAGTGGGTGGGGTGGGACAGGCTGTGTCCTTTCCTCTCTCCTCTGCTCCTCGGCTGAGGGAGATGATCCAGGCTGCAGGCAGGAGCCGCCAGTGCTCCGAATCATCCCATGCCCCCAAAGCCTCCCCCAGAAACTGCTGATGGCCACGCCCCCAACGCCTCCCCCAGAAACTGCTGATGGCCAGATGACACCCCAAAGATGAGAATTGATGAGTCCAGGCAGCAAAGCTGCTGGACAGGGAGGCTACTGCTCTTCACAGGAACTTCCTGAGTGACCATGAACAAGGCCAGCCTCCCCAACCTGTGCCTCGGTTTCCCCTCTTTAAAAGAAGGATGGGCCAGATTGTCCCAGCCCTTCCGGAGTGAAGATCCATGTCTCGTGTCCCTGTGGCCAAAACACATCAGAGGCCAGCAGGGCAGAGGAGCAGTTTCCCAGCGAGGGGACTCTGAGGGCAGGACCCCTGCAGGTGGCGTGTGGGAGATGCAGATGAGGACACGTCTACCTCTGGCCAAACCCCCATTCCTTGAGCCTGGGGTCTGCACGGGACGGGCCCGGCTGCCCGCCTGCGCTGAGGGGTCCCTCCCCACCCCCTCCTGGAGCGGTGCCGTCTCTCCACTTTCTTGGGCTCTGCTCTCCGCCTAATTACCCATAACTTTCTGTTCGAAGAGTGCTGTCCTTGCCTGATAAAAACCAGTAACTTTGAAAGCAAACTGGGTCTTAATTTTCCTTGACAGCCCTGCTTGAAGCATGCGGGCCGAGCTGGGGTTTAATTAAATGCACATTCGTATTCCAAACAAATTAAGTACAATTAAGGACTCTGAGTTATGGGTATCTATCACTCCGTGATGTTTTTGTAAAAATTACCCCATCAAGATCAAAGGCGGAGGATCCCTGCCTTAATTGCTTCATTAGGGCGCCGAGCACCAGGCTTCGAGAGCGCCGGCCGTCGGGTCTCTTTGGGAATTACTCAAACGACGGCCCTCACGGTAATTGCTTCCATATTTCTCTCCCAGAGACGTTCCGGGCTCCACGGATCAAATGCAATGGCTTCAGGACCCCAGCTCGGCTCGGGTACCCTCGGCAGCGGCCGAGGCGTTTTTATGGCGCCTGTCCTGAGGCCCCACTGGGCTGGCTGGTGGGTGGGCTGACCCCGGTCCCGCCCACGCTTGGCCTCTGAGCCAGGGCAGCCGGTGGCCCAAGGAGGGGGTCCCAGGCCAGCTCACAGGTCCACCAGACAAGCGACCCTGCCACGCCCGCCCTCTGTTGGCTTGAGAGCCATCCTGGGGTCCTCTGCACCGCCCAGCCTTGCCCTCCTCACTTCTTGCTTTAAGCTGAGCAGTGGGTGAGGCACCCCCACCCTAAGTCCTAGATCTGTGGGAAAAGCCACTTGCAAATGGCTTTGGGGGCTGAGACCACGCAGGGGCAGGGGCTGTGGCTGGCTTTGGTTCCCCTGACGCAGCTAGGCCAGGTGCAGAGCCTCCCAGTCCCCAGGACTCTGCCAGCCCTGGCCCCATGCCCCCAGACCCTCCCCGGAACCCACTGGGAAGGTGCCCGCCCTGCCCAGCTCTGGAGCAGAACAGAAATGCAGCTCCTGCCCCCAGCCCTTCTGGGAAAGGGTGCAGAACGGCAGCCACCAGGGGCTCTCGTCCCAGGCCCAGCTCCCCCTGGCTTCTCCGGGAAGGGGTCAGAGCCACAGCCGCCGGGGCTCTCGTCCCGGGCCCAGCTCCTCCGATCCCTGAGTGGAAGAAGAGCGGCCAGAATGGAGTCACCAGGGATTCAAGCAGTGTGCTGGATGAAACAGAACCACAGGCACTGCACCCGCAGGCCAAGTACGCCTCAAGAAGGATCTAGAACGTCTCTACCCCAAAAAGGAGTCCTTCTTGATCTGGAGCTCAGGCTTTCCTGGGGGCCTGCGCTTTACTTGGCTTAATGTGGCCACGCTACCGGGAGAAGATGGAGAACTTGCTCTCCCAGAGGCTCACGCTCTCCACAGATGCCCCAGGGCACGAGGGCACTGGCATCCAGCCCTGGGGGCCCTGCCTCCTGTCTGGCCCCAAGGCCGGGCCCGTGAGCCTCTTCAGCCACCCTCTGCCTCAACAGCCAGGCCTCCCATGGCTTCCCATTTGTGGAGGGGGTGGGGGGATCCCTTGGGCCCCACGTGGAGGCCGCCTCGGCCAGGGTGTGGTGGCCACGCCATGTGGGTTGAATAATGTCCCCAAAAACTGTGCTGGAGTCCTCACCCTCGGGACCTGTGGATGCGGCCTCACCGGGTCATGCAGACAGAACCGGGTCAGGTGAGGCTGTCCTGGAGTAGGGTGGGCGTTGATCCTGGTGGCCGGTGTCCTTATGGGAAGAAAACAGGCACAGAGACCCCACAGGGGAAGGCGGTCACAGCCAAGAGCTGCCTGAAGCCGCCAGAGCCTGGAAGAGGCAGGAGGGGCGTCCCCCAGAGCCTCAGAGGGAGCGTGGCCCCAGCGCCTGGATTGCGGGCTTCCAGCCCCCAGACCGTGAGGGACCAATGCGAATTGTTTTAAGCTGCAACAACTCTATCTATGTTATTTTAAGTCACAATAACTCAATGCGTGTTATTCTAAACCACAATAAATCAATGCGTGCTATTTTAAGCCTCAATGGTTGTCTTTGTTGCAGCATCAACGGGAAACTCATCGGCACCCCTGGTAGGAAGAGGCTCAGCGGGGTGCCAGGTGCGCCCCTCGGCCTCGGAAGGTGAGGGTGGGCGGGGCCCCTGCTCAGCCTGTGCCCTCCAGGGCTGGCCGCCCCATTGGGTCTTTGCTGGTGACGACACATTTCAGACACCAGGCAGCAGCTTCACTGCAGCCGTCCTCTGCCCCGGCTCCCCGCAGTTTCGGCCCGCCCTTCCCGTGGGACCCACAGACAGGAAGCCAGGACCCCAGCCCCTGGCCTGACCCATCCTGTGGCAGACATTCCCTGCCAGGGCAGCAGCTACGCGTGGGTCCTGATTTCCAAATGGGGCCATCACAGGTGCCCTCTGGTGGGTACGAGTGTGGAGAGTGCTCCCCAGTGTGAGGGGTCCCTGTGCCCAGAGCCACGAGTGCTGGCCGGAGAGTGGAGGCAGACAGGAGAAGAGAGACAGGGGCTTAGGGACCCCCAGGAGTGGAGCGGACTGAATGGCAGGGCCTCACCCGCCAGAATGGGGGCCGGTGCCCCCCAGCCCCAGCCGTGAGGCTCCCCATCCCCCAGACCTGGGTGCTTCCTGTCCCCTTCACGCTGGGCTCTGCTGGTGGGGCTGTGCTTCTCTCTAGGACAGCACATCACGCCACGTGGCTCTGTGCCTCTCATTCCACCCTGGGCACCTCCTCTGGACTTGGCACTCGCTTTGGTCCCAAACTCTAGGATTCTTCAGTCTCATAAAAAGGGAGGGCCCTGCTCACATCAGGGCCAAAGACTCAGGCAAGGAGGACATCGTGCCTGATCAGCCCCCCCACATCACCAATGGGGAAACTCAGGCAATGAGTGGGGGCAGGGGGAGGGTGGCCCCAGGTCTGGCAGGGGACTGAGGGCTCCTGGAAGCCTGCCCTGCACACCCACCCCCCAGCTTGGTCCCTCCCGGGCTGCCCAGCTCCCCTCGATGTGCCGGGGTGACCACTCTCCACGAGAGCTCCAGGCAGGACCCAGGGTCTGTGCAGGATGCAGTAACGCAGGAGTCTTCCCCCAGGCCCTCCTGAGACAGCGCAGGGTGTGTCAGCGGGAAAGCAGATGTCACAGTCCATCGGCGTTTTCACCGGGGCAGGGGCTCGAAGGCAGGTGCCGGCCAGTGGACACTGCCTGGGCCGGAAGAGCGGATGCTTCTCAAGAGTGTCAGGGCAGAGCCCAGAGTCTAGGACTGAAGACCCAGCCAGGTCCCAAGCCAAGAGCCACAGCACTGATGCCCAGAGGCCACCCCTGGATGAGAAACAGCCCCGCCTCACCAGACCTCATTCGGGCTGCCCACCGAACAGGGTACGCTCAGGGAACCCACACTCGCAGCCCAGGACTGAGCTCAGGAGGCAGAGCAGGTGAGAAGTCGGGGTCTCCAGAGGCGTCCAGGCCCCAGCCAGTGAGTCCACGGAGGTCCCCGGGGGCCCAGAGAGGTCCGACCCACGGCCCCTACCCACTGCTGACATGGGAGGTCACCCACCCTGCAGCTCCCAGCCTGCCCACCTGGGAGGCCATTTCCTCTCTGCTCTTCAGGGAGCAGGTGTTTGGACGGAGCCTCCCAAACGTGTCTGTGGAGCCCCGGGGGTTGCGGGGCCCGCAATCCCCCCAGCAGCAGACCCGCTGCTGCCCCTCCCCTTCCTCAGCTGACCCGGATGGATGGAGGCCTGAGGTGGGGCTCCCATCCCTTCCCACATACCTGCAAGGCAGGTGCTCTTAGTGGCTACGTCGTGGGGCTCAGGAAGAAGAGGCTGAGAGGGTCCAGCTGCTGCGTCAAAGTCACCCAGCAAGCGATGGCTGGGCTGGGATTCGATCTGGACAGTGGTGGAGCCAGGCAGCCTGGAACCCTGCCGGGCTCACTTCTCACTGCAGCGGCCAGAGGAGCAGGCGCCACACCTGCCCTGCCCGTGGCATATGCCTAGCTCCGGGAGCCCAGCACCCTGGCCTCTGGGGCTCCGGGCCACCAGCCCTAAGCAGAATCAAAACAAGCGCGGATGGGGGGTGAGGAAGCGCCGAGGGGGCGGGTGAGGAAGCGCCGGGGGGGGGGCGGGTGAGGAAGCGCGGGGGGGGCGGGTGAGGAAGCGCGGGGGGGGGGGCGGGTGAGGAAGCACCGGGGGGCGGGTGAGGAAGCGCGGGGGGGCGGGTGAGGAAGCGCCGGGGGGCGGGGTGAGGAAGTGCCGAGGGGGCGGGGTGAGGAAGCACCGGGGGGCGGGTGAGGAAGCGCCGAGGGGGGGTGAGGAAGCGCCGGGGGGGCGGGTGAGGAAGCGCCGAGGGGGGGTGAGGAAGCGCCGGGGGGGCGGGTGAGGAAGCACCGAGGGGGGGTGAGGAAGCGCCGGGGGGGCGGGTGAGGAAGCGCCGAGGGAGGGTGAGGAAGCACCGGGGGGGTGAGGAAACGCCGAGGGGCGGGTGAGGAAGCGCCGAGTGGGGGGGTGAGGAAGCGCCGAGGGAGGATGAGGAAGTGTCCATGGTCGGGCTCTGATGATTCCACCGGAAGCCAGAAGTCCCCAAGGCCCCAACCACGGCTCCCACCCAAACACACCGTTCCCGTGAAGGCTGAGGGCTGAGGCAGGGCGGTCCGGGTGCCTCACCAGACCCTCTTTCTCCCACACCTGGGACCTCCTGGGCTGTGGAACAGTCTGAGGGGCGGTGGTCAGGGCCCCTAGCCCATCACTCTGGGACGAGAGCCTTGGGGAGTCCCTGGCTGATGCTGCTGACTCAGGCCTCTCCTCCCAACGCCCGCCCTCCCTCTGGAAGCAGTGGGCCCCCCCACCAGGAAGGAGGTGAGAAATGGAAGACCTCCCCTTCATAGCAAAATTCCTCACACGCAGGGTCTCCCCACTACCCTCTACCTCCTTCGACCCCAGAACTGCCCTACCTGGAAATGCCCCCCTAGAAGTGCTCCACCCGGAAATGCCCCCATCCCTGGGAAATGCCCCATCCCTGGAAATGCCCTGCCCGGAACTGCCCTGCAGGGTTGGGGTCTCCCTCTGCAAGCTCCAGGCCATTCTCTATCTGCTGCCTGGTCACCCCCACCAAGCATGGGACACAGGCCCTGGCTGCCCACAGCTTGGTCTCCACCCTTGGCTCAGGGCCCCCACTTCCCCACCTTCCTCAGCCCCCGGCCACCCCTTCCTGGTCCTCCCGTCAGTTCTGATGTCCCTGGCCTCTTCGAGTGGGGACCGCAGGTCCCAGACCCAGAGCCTCCTCTGTCCCCACCTGGAGTGCCCCCAGGCTGGCTCCAAAGCCCACCACAGGCTGGTGACCCCCTGCGTCCTTGGCCAGTCTGTCCCCATGAGCCCCAGCGACCGCCCTGGGTGAATCAGCAATGTCCACACTCAGCCAGGGTTGACCCTGACAGTCCTCAGGGCAAGGACAGGGACAGAAGGGATGCCAGTACCTGAATGAAGGCCCCAAGCCACCGTCCCCCACTCTGTATGGATGAAGCTCCTGCTGTGTCCTCAGGGCCCTGGGAGCCCGGGGGTGTCCATCCCCATGGCCATTCTCAGCCCTGCCCCCACTCTCTGGCCACGCTCCCCCTACAACAGCACTGGCGGCTGCCTCCCAGATCCTCGAAGTGTTTCCCAAAACCTGATGCCTGGGGCTGCTCCTAGGAGTGGCAGGCACATCCCAAGGTAACCCCAAGTCACCCCCCTGCATGACCACCTGCCCTGAGATTTGCACCCAGCCAGCAGGGTATGATACAGGTGGAGGGGAGTCACTGCCTCACTCATACGTTAGGAAGATGCATCTGGGAAGGCCAGAGTGGCAGAGTCTCCTGTGGCCTGGAGGAAGGAAGCTGCCCAGCAGAGAGGCCCCCTGGGGCAGAGGACAGCGAGGGGGCGCAGGGCAGAGGACAGTGCTGGTGGGGGGCCAGGGCAGAAGACAGCAGGTGGGGCCCAGGCAGAGGACAGTAGGGGGAGCCAGGGCAAGGGACGGTGCTGGGGGGGCCAGGGCATAAGACATTGCGGGGAGGCCATGGCAGAGGACATCAGGGGGGCGAGCGCCAGGGCAGAGGATGGCGGGTACTCCAGGGCAGAGGACAGCAGGCACCCCTAGGTTCTGAGAGTGGCTCCAGGTTCACAGCCCCGAGAACATGGGACCTCAGTCCCATAGCCACAAGGAAATAGTTCTGTCAGCCGCCGGGATACGCATGGAAGTGGATACCTCCCTAGCGAAGTCTGAGGATGGGAGCGCAGCCCAGCTCCAGGCCAGGGAACCCATGCGGTGATGAGCGGGCATCTGCCATCACGAGTGGGCGTCTGCCATGATGAGCGGGCGTCTGCCATGATGAGCGGGCATCTGCCATGATGAGCGGGCATCTGCCATGATGAGTGGGCATCTGCCATCGTGAGCGGGCATCTGCCATGATGAGTGGGCGTCTGCCATCATGAGTGGGCATCTGCCATGATGAGAGGGCGTCTACCATGATGAGCGGGCGTCTGCCATCATGAGCGGGCGTCTGCCATGATGAGTGGGCGTCTGCCATCGTGAGCGGGCGTCTGCCATCGTGAGCGGGCATCTGCCATCGTGAGCGGGCATCTGCCATGATGAGCGGGCGTCTGCCATGATGAGCGGGCGTCTGCCATCGTGAGCGGGCGTCTGCCATGATGAGCGGGCATCTGCCATGATGAGCGGGCGTCTGCCATGATGAGCGGGCGTCTGCCATCGTGAGTGGGCATCTGCCATGATGAGTGGGCGTCTGCAATCGTGAGCGGGCGTCTGCCATCGTGAGCGGGCGTCTGCCATGATGAGCGGGCGGGCGTCTGCCATCGTGAACAGGCGTCTGCCATCATGAGCGGGCGTCTGCCATCATGAGCGGGCATCTGCCATTGTGAGCGGGCGTCTACCCTGATGAGCGGGCGTCTGCCATCATGAGCGGGCGTCTGCCATGATGAGCGGGCGTCTGCCATCGTGAGCGGGCGTCTGCCATGGTGAGCGGGCGTCTGCCATCGTGAGCGGGCGTCTGCCATGGTGAGCGGGCGTCTGCCATGGTGAGCGGGCGTCTGCCATCGTGAGCGGGCGTCTGCCATCGTGAGCGGGCGTCTGCCATGGTGAGCGGGCGTCTGCCATCGTGAGCGGGCGTCTACCATGATGAGCGGGCGTCTGCCATCGTGAGCGGGCGTCTGCCATCGTGAGCGGGCGTCTGCCATCGTGAGCGGGCGTCTGCCATGATGAGCGGGCGTCTGCCATGGTGAGCGGGCGTCTGCCATCGTGAGCGGGCGTCTGCCATCGTGAGCGGGCGTCTGCCATGATGAGAGGGCGTCTGCCATCGTGAGCGGGCGTCTGCCATCGTGAGCGGGCGTCTGCCATCGTGAGCGGGCGTCTGCCATGGTGAGCGGGCGTCTGCCATCGTGAGCGGGCGTCTGCCATGGTGAGCGGGCGTCTGCCATCGTGAGGGCGTCTGCCATGGTGAGCGGGCGTCTGCCATGGTGAGCGGGCGTCTGCCATCGTGAGCGGGCGTCTGCCATCGTGAGCGGGCGTCTGCCATCCGACTGCACTGCGCAGTGTGTGGCGGTGCCATTGCAGCGTACATCACCAACACGCCGTACCTCAGGATGCAGGACCAGACAGGGGCCGGCTTTTGTGGGGGAACCGTGGTTCAGCAAAACTAAACAGGTTTTCTTTCCCTGCCTCTACGCTGGGCATGTGCCCTGTCACCTCCCAGGGGACCAGAGCAGCCACCTCTGCTCACCCGACCTGCCACTTGCAAGGGTCCAGCACAGCACCGCTGGTCAAGCCACCCTGGAGGGTGAAGACCCCCGTGCACGATGCCCAGGCACCCACACCCGCCCTTCCAGGCCCTTCCCAGTTCCCAGCCAGCTGTGTGGCCCCGACCCTACTGCTTGCAGACCCCCCCAAAGGACACTCTTCCTCCTGCTCCTCTCAAGTTCCCCCCAAATGCCGCCTGGTCTCCGAAGCCTTCTCTGGCCTGCCCAGAGATGGGGGACCCTCTGCCCTGGGCCCTGGGTCTTCTTCACTGAAGTGCCCTCAGCTCCCCCTCAGCTGTGGGGCGTGGGACACCCAGAACACAGGCACCTGGTGCCAGCACCACAGACTGCGTGTGCAGCGGCATCGCTCCACACACACCTGCTGGTGTGTGCACGCGTGGGCCGGGGCCAGTGGTGGTGGAGGGCACCGTCTCCCTCTCCATCGGCCGGACCCGGCACCTCCACACCTGTCACCCAGTGCTGGGCTGGCTGGGCTGCAGCACAGACAGTGGGGACAAGCTATCCACCAGCTTCTGAAACCCCAAGGTTTGAGAACCCTTGGGCCTCGGCCAGCCCAAGGGAGCAGGCAGGACTCTCCTGGGGCTGAGTCCCCCTCCCTAAGAGCATGCAGGGATGGGGTCACCGCGGACCTCTTGGGGCCACAGAAGCAAGCTCCACAGAGAGACCAGACCGGCGCCCCTCTCACACAGGGGGCCCTGCCCTCCGCACTGCCCTCTCCAAGCTGGAACTGGAGCGGGGGATTAGGGGAGGGGCTGCCCACACGCTTCCTCTGGCCCAGACCTGCAGCCCCAGGGGTGCACATTGGATGGGGCACCTGGTGTGGCCCCGGGCATGGGCGTGGGCACCCGTGGGAGTGTGGGATCATGGCTCACCCCGGATGCAGGGGCAAGGGGTAAGCAGCTCCTGAATGGGGGATGCACTGACTGGCGTGAGGGTGGAGAACGGGTCTCATCTGGGAAACAGACCGCAGCGCGAAGAGTCGGAGCTAGAAATTCTGTGCTGAGAGCCTCTCCTTCCTCCCTCTCCCCTCCCCGCCCCCTCCTTGCCCTCCCCTTCCCCACCCCCATCCTCAGCCCACAGCACAGAGAGTCCCACACCAGTGTCGCGTGAGCCGGGAAAGTCGTGGCTGGCCGGCAGCAGAGGTGCTGGGTGGGGTCTGCGGGGCCAGTGACGGGGAAACGGGGCACAGGGCTCCTCCTGGGCGGATATTGCAGAAGATGATGGGCAGGGCCGGGAGGCGTCCGCTGCTGCCGCAGGTCCTGGGCCTGGGAGCGGAGCCGTCCTTGGAGGGAGGACGACGGGGAGAGGACGGGCTGGGTCGGCGTTGCCCACACAGAAAATGAGTCCCTGTGGCGGCCATGATTGTGTCAGGAAAAGTCCAGAGGTCTCAGGAAGCCCCGGCCGGAGACGCGTCCTGCCCACAGTGATGCTGAAATGGTGGTTCTGCCGGGGCGCTGGGAGGCTGGAGCATGCGGGCCTAACCCAGGAGTCCAGGCAGCCTGGGCAGCCGGGCCCAGCCAACCCCTGAGACAGCCACAGAGGCCATCTATACCCAGATGCCCAAATGCCCCTGCCCAGGCAGCACCCTCTCACCCCCAGCTCACAGACACAGCAGCCCCCAGCCTCAGCTCCCAGGAAGGGCAGGGGCTGTGGGTGACGCTCTGGCGGGAGGCAGGCCCCTGCGTGTTGAAACGTACATCCCTCCCCATGCCCACAGAGACGCCCCGCCTCGGCCAGCAGAAGCCATAACGAGGCCAAGGCTCGGTGAGTGCTTGCAGAGTTCACCTGCCCACCGTCTCCAAGCGGGCGTCTGGAATAACGAGATCAAAGACCACTGGGGCAGGGGTGGGGGAGGCAGGTCGTTACCATGGTGATTTATTAGTTTGTTCACTCACCCCCTGCGTGGTTCAACCAAGATGTAAAGAGTGGTTACCGCTCGTGCGTGTGTATCAATGATGGATTCACAGAGCACTCTCCCAGCAGCCACCGCCAGCGCACCCGACCCCGCAGCCTCCCTCCAGGCCAGGCTCATGGCTCTTGTCCCTGGAGCCCTGTCCCCAGCCTGGTACTGCCATGCTCAGCTCAGAAGGGTGCACGGGGAGAAGACTGCCATGCCTCCTGGGCCCAGGTGACATCCTCCTGGAGTTCACACGCCATCTTCAGCATCCTGGCGTGGACAGAGAATAGGCCATTTCTCCACTCCGGCCATCAGACGGATTCCCGTTCCTTATGCACTTTCTATTAAAAACCAGGAGACCCCCTCCCACACTGTGGTGCATTGAACAGAGTCCCCCAAATTCAGGCCCATCCAAACCTCAGAATGAGGCCGTGTTGGGGAATGCAATTGGTTAAGGAACTGGAGATGAAATCGTCCTGGGTTTAGGGTGGGCTGTAATCCAATGACTGGCATCCCTGAAGGAGAGGGGAGGACGCATAGACACCCACGTACACACACTCACACACACTCACACATACACATTCACACATAACACACTCACACTCACATTCACACACATACACACACATTCACACACATTCACAAACGCATACTCACACACATTCATACACACGCACATTCACAGATTCACACACTCATACTCACATTCACACATACACACACATTCACACATATACACATGCACATTCACACATTCACACAAACACATACACTCACACACACGTTCACACATAACACATTCAGTCACATTCACCCATACACACTCTCACATTCATGCACATTCACACGTATGCACATTCACACATTCACACACACATTCACACACACAAATACACATTCACACACTTACACACATACACATGCACATTCACACACATTCACAAACGCATATTCACACATTCACACATACACACACTCACATTCACACACATACACACTCACACACATTCACATTCACACACATTCACACAAACACATACACACACATTCACACATAACACTTCAGTCACATTCACACACATACACACACACTCATGCACATTCACACTTTGCACATTCACACACATATTCACACAAACCCACACACATTCACAGTCACTCACACAAATACACATTCACACACACACTCACACACACACATTCATGAGGACAGACACATACGGGGAGAAGGCCCCATGAAGGAGGCAGGGGTGGGGGCAATTCGGCCACCAGCCCAGGGCCGCCCAGGACCACCAGGCACTGGAAGGGCCCGGGACAACCCTCTCCTCGAGACGTCGTGGGGAGTGCGGTCCTGCCAACACCTCGGTTTCCGACCCCGCCCTCCAGATCCGGAGGGGGCGGATGTCTGTTGTTTTGAGCCTCCGCTATGTGATCCTTTGTCCCTGTGGCAGCCGGAAGCTGAACAACTTGGGGTGGGGACGTGGCTCCAGGTTCCCCGTGCAGTCGCACGGCCGACTTGGCTCTGCCTCTGCCCTGGGAATTCCCTCCAGCACCAGCACCTTCCCCGATCCCTTCCAACCACAGGCCTCGAGGCAAACCCGGCCTGCAGTTACAGAGGAGTCAGCAAGACCCATGGAAACATTTTCACCGAAGTCGTGTGCCCGGCGTGGAAAAGCATGGGTCCACTCCCTCCTGTTTCTTGGGCCCAGGACTTGCTCCCCAGAAAACAGGGGCACCCTTTTACTAAACACCAGCTTGCTGCTATGCCTCCCGGGAGGTCCCCAAGTGAAGGCGGCCCGGCCTGAACGGAGGTGTCGGGCTCCGGCGACCACTCGTGCAGGCCAGCACGTTGATTTCCATCCTGGAGACGCAGGAGGAGATGGACGGGGAAGGGGCATGGTCAGCGTCTGAGACGGAGACATACACACGACAGCATCATTTCCAACCTGAACAGGGGGCATTTGGGAGGGGCGGATGACATTGTCTCTTTGAGAGCTCATGCCCCATCTGCCAGGTGAAGGCGTGGTGGGATTTAGCTGGACAGGAGCCGGGTAGGTGTGAGAAAGGGACCCGAACGTCAGCTTCCACGGCCGCCCTGCTTCTGGGAGCCTGGCCCAGGGCTCAGGGAGTCAGGCTGCCATCCGTGAAGGCCAAGTGCCTGGCGCTGTTTCTTTTTCCTGCAGGTGAACGTGAAGCTGCAAGGGCGGGCGCCTCTCGGAGCCGGCGACACCTTCCCTTTGTCCTTTCCCTCCACCAGGGACAGTGATTGCAAGTGAAAAGCCGCGAATCTAAGCTTGACCGCGATTTGTTTTCCATAATCGTATCTTCTCAACCTTGAAAGTACTTTCTGTTTTGAAAATTATCTGGCATCTGAGAAAAGCCACTTTGGAGGACGCGTGCCGGCCACAGTGCCCGAGAGCGGGAGCCGGGAGCAAATAAGTCTGGGCCTGCCGGTGCCACCAGCGGGGAGGTGGACAGGGTTCCTCTCGGGCGCTCTCGCACCGGCCCCCTCTCAAAAGCCCACAGTGGCTCCGGCTGCCCCCACACCAAGGGCTGGGTCCCCAGCTTCGCTGCTCAAATCCAGCAGGCGCTGACCTCAGGACCCGGACGTGGACTCACACCCACGGACAGACACAGACCCAGAACCACGAGGGAGGCGTGGGGCTGGGGGGAGATTAGGAGGGGCTTGAGGTCAACACGAGGTCAACATGATTGACCCCGGGGGGGTGTCCACGGTGGGCGCCGAGGGCCAGCACATGCACGTGTCGAATACCCAGGCACTCACACGCGCTCTCACAAATGAACGTCACACACAAGCACAGCCACACACACATCCACGCACATACAGGGCTCCCAGGGCACACACACTCAGGGACACACCTGTGCACACACAAACACACACACACGCACAGTCCCAGCACTAAGGCCTGGACAGGGCCTGGCAAACAGCGCCCCCATTATGGACCGGAGTGTGAAGGAAAAGGCTTGCAGAGGAGATGGCATCGGCCGGGCCCGGGTCCCCCCTGCAGTGGAGGCTGAGAGGGGCAGCTGAGCGTCACCTGGGCTGAAACTGGGCCCTGCAGGTCAGCAGCCCCCACTGTGCCAGGAGCCTGCTGTTCCCAGGATTGGTTCTTCCCCCACCACAGGCCCTGCTCACAAGGCTGGCCATGAGGACGCCAACCCCACCCCTCAAGCAGGGGGCTCTGCCATCTGGGCCGGCCTGGCCCCTGCTCAAGAGGGCCCTTCAGGGGCTCTGTAGATGGGTGAGGCCCTGACAACAACCCAGGGGGCAGCACACACTGGCTGCACCCAGCACCAATCCAGCCCACCACACCCAGTGCCAACCCCAGCCCACCGCACCCAGCACCAATCCCCAGCCCACCACACCCAGTGCCCACCCCCAGCCCGCCGCACCCAGCGCCCACCCCCAGCCCGCCGCACCCAGCGCCCACCCCCAGCCCGCCGCACCCAGCGCCCACCCCCAGCCCGCCGCACCCAGCGCCAACCCCCAGCCCGCCGCACCCAGCGCCAATCCCCAGCCCACCGCACCCAGTGCCCACCCCCAGCCCACCGCAGCCAGCGCCAACCCCCAGCCCACCGCACCCAGTGCCCACCCCTAGCCCGCCGCACCCAGCGCCAATCCCCAGCCCACCACACCCAGCGCCAACCCAGCTCAGGGCTCTGTGCTGTGGCCCCGGCCCGGGTGTCGGGAGACAGGCTGT
This sequence comes from Aotus nancymaae, assembly GCF_030222135.1. Classification (NCBI taxonomy): domain Eukaryota; kingdom Metazoa; phylum Chordata; class Mammalia; order Primates; family Aotidae; genus Aotus; species Aotus nancymaae. Next base: position 50,771 of record NW_026988467.1, on the reverse strand, counting down.
AACCAGGTGGATCACGCATGAAAACACACGAAGGGCTGCAGGACAGCCGGGCACGGCCACTCCCCTAAGGGCCAGGGACACCGGAAAAGGGGGACAGGCGGGGGTGCAGCTGTGTGCCCCCCAAGCAGCCAGGGCAGGGTCCCAGCAGGGCCGGCAGCCTCAGCCCCACGGGCGGCTGGCCACATCCGCCTGGCCGAGCACAGGCTGGCGGCCCGCTTGCTATTTTGAGGTGACGGGCGCAGCGGCGAAGCCACTCAGTGTCACCGGGAGCCAGGAGGGGGGAGGAGGGCAGAACCTTCAGAACTAATGTCAATTTTCTGCATCAAATATTTTGATAATTAAACAAAGCTGATCAAGAGAGGCAAGCAGCACGGCTCCGGAGCTCAGGAAGCAGAGCCCATTAAATAGAGGGGCCAGAAAGCGCCCGGGGCGGCAGCCTCAGATTAATGACTCGGCGGTAATAGATTTTCCCAGCTCAGCCACACGGGGCAGCGGGGGCAGGGCACGCGCGGAGCCGGCCCGGAGACGCCGTTAAAGGAGCAGGGACGGTAAATCAAGTCGCCCACGCGGACAGTGGGGCCGGCCTCGGCTGAGACCCACCCACCCATGTCTGACCCCAGGCCACTGCTCCCCGGGTGAGGAGGAGCTAAGGTCCAGGTGCTCCGGACGCCCCCTGGACCAGCGGGAGGGGTGCTTCTGGCACAGGGGGCCGCGAAGAGAGGCAGAGGGGACCCGTCCCGCCCTCTGACCTCTGTCCTGTGGCTGCACGTCTGACGCATGTCTGGGACCTGGGGTGAGGACCCGTGCCCCCGAGGGTACCCTCTGTGCTGCCCAGAGAAGGAGGGTCAAGCTGATGGGGCCAGCCGGATTCATGCCCCAGACCTCACCCATCTGACGCCCACTCACATCCCCACGGCCATGAAGTGTGGAAACCAGATGAAGGAAGCAGGTTCCGGTCCAGCAGAGGCTGATAGGATCACTCTGCGGGGATGGGTTCGATTTGGGATATTTTCCTGGGCTGGGGGCAAAACAGGGTAATGAGACCCAGGGCTCCAGCGGCCCTGTCCGGCCCCTGCGCCTGCAGCTGACCGGGGAGGGCGGGGATGCGCTTCTGGGGACAGCGCCCATGGGACCTGGTGCTACGGGGAAGTGGGACCGTGCGGGAGGAGGCCATGACCATGCGGGGAGCCTCCGCTAAGCCCCCAACAGACTCTTGGGCCCATCTGTGAGATGGGAGTGTGGGAGCTACCATCACATGGTCCTCCGAGAAGCAGCGCGGCCGTCCCTGGAGAGAGCTGGCCAGGGTCCAGGACCTCCTGTGTGCGGGTTCCCTGGGCTCCCCTAGCCTTCGAGGTCTGGGTCACACAGGGAGTGAGGGTGCATGCACCCCTCTTTCTGGCTTTCATTCAACAAATGCATGCTGGGGGCTGTGGTGGGCCAGGCTCAGGAAGGCAGCGGCAGCCTAGGAGGGCGATGTTCCCAGAGGAGCTGGGGGGCCATCTATGTCGGCACAGCAAGTGCTGCGCAGCCAGCAGTCCCCTGAGAGGGGCCAGTGTGTCCCCCAGGGGCGCAATCACAGCCTGTGTGCCACCTGCTGGTCTACACCACCCTGGCAGCAAAAAAGCATAGGGGGCACTTGCCAAGCCGTGCTGACTGCAGCCACCCAGGACCAGAGGCAATGCAGTCGCCTCCTGATGCCCCTCCTGCAGGGCCTGGCCTGAGCACAGCTCCTGGGTCGAGAGGCCTCCTGGAGCTCACAGCGGGGCGTGAGCTTGAGTCCTTCACCCATGCCCAGTCCTGGGGCCTGGGAGGTGCGAACACGGGAGGACCCTGCGCACTCTCGGCCACCCTCCCTTCTCACGCCCAGAGGACCCCCGCAGCGGGACTGGTCAGAAGGCGCCGGGGACACCTGGGGCTCTCAGCTGCCCTGTGGGTCCTTTCCCACTTCACGTCCCAGTGTGGAAGGGGAGGCTCCTGTGTGTCCTTCCAAGGCCACGAAGGGTAACACAGGGCTTAGTCCTGGGTTGGCTTGGCCCCTGACCCCCAGTCCCTGCCTGGCCCGCGAGCCCATGGAGGTAGGTCGGGCCCAGGGTCCGCCACCAAGCCCAGCAGCCCCGCTGACTGTGGCCCCCAAACCCAGTGCCCTCCCCACCCCTCCAGACAGGCATGCAGGCGCCAGCACCCTACCCAGGTTCCCGCAACTGAAATCACCCCATCTGTTCTGTTTCACGCGGTTGGGGGACTGAACTTTCCCACAACTGCCTGGTCGCCCTCTGGATACAACTTTTTCTTCGTAGCGACGTAGGTTGTTGTGATTAGAATCATGCATCCTGAGCATGCCTGCCTTTAACCGCCACACACGGGCCGGAGCCTGGACGGGCAAGAGTGCCATTTCCAGAGCGGAGAGGCTGGCAGGGAGGGCGGGGTGGTGCCGGCTGCAGGTGCCAGGCCTCCCTGTGCCATAGTGTGCACAGCGTGTGCTAACGTGTGTGCCTGTGTGCACGTGTATGCCTGCCAAGTGTGTGTCCATGCAGGTGTGTGTGTGTGAATAAGTATGAGTGTGTATTAGTGTGAGTGTGTATTAGTGTGGGTGTGTGTGGATGTGTGTGAATGAATGAGTGTATGAATGTGTATATGAGCATGTGAGTGTATGAATGTGTGTATGAGTGTATGAGTGTGTGTGTCAGTGAGTGTGTGTATAAGTGTGTGAATGTGTGTGTATGTGTGGATCCTCACACGTGTGTGCACCCTGCCCAGCACCACACACTCAGGAATCGGTGCTTCGGGAGCCCAGGTCGGGTAGAGAGAAGGCCGCATGGCCCCTGAGGCAGCGGCCTCCCCCACAGTCATTTGTGCACTCAGCAAACACTTGTCTGGCACCTGCACCCACTGGATTCCCACTCTAGTGTCTGGTCAGCAGCGTGGGGGCGTGGTCCCTAACAAGTGCCCCAGGGTGACCATCCAGCTCACGAGGCAGGATCTGAGCTCTGGCCCAGCGTCCCTGCCCACCACAAGTCCCATCTCCAGCATTTCCTGCCTTAGCCTTAGAGCCGTTCCCTCTGCCCGCCCTTCCCTGCCTGGCCCGCCAGCAACATCCACCCTGCTCTCCTGGAACTTGCAGAGGCCGCAGCTACAGGCGGAGCCCCCACCCCCAGACCCGCAGCCCTCTGTTCCTGCTGCCCTGGGAGCTGCACCATAGCCCCCATGGTGGGTGCTGCCACCCCACACCCACCCAGCAGGTATTCAGGGCCAACCCCGTGCCACTGAGGTCGGGGCCTGGGCCCCAAGCACCTTCCGGCCCCACAGCCCCACCGCCCCTCCCTGAGCCTCCACTCCTCATCTGCCCAGAGGGTGGGATCCTGGCTGTGAAGCAGGAGCTGTCTGTCCCCAGTCCATGACGGGTTCTCCCACCCCCGGGTCCTGCAGGGGTGTAGAGGGCAGAGCAGGGTCCCTGGAAGCCCCCTGGGCACAGCACCGTCTCAGCCCTGGGCAGCCTGGCTCAGCCCCGTCCTCAGAGCAGATGGTGCCACTCTGGGTTTGATTCTCCAGGAAGTGACTCTGTGCAGCCCCACGTGGTGGTTGCTGGGATTTGTGCTTGGTGAGGAGCCCGGAAACTTCCTTGAAAGGGCCACGGGTTAGGGACCGCCTATAGCACCCACACAGAGCGTCCGACACGGTTGCACGCCCGGCCAGCGTCCACCGTCCCCAGCTGAGCAGGGCACGACGAGCAGCCCAGGGGATCTTCTCACGTGGGCCTCCCCACGGCATGCCGGGATTCGGGGCCCCCTCCCAGCCCTCGGTGGGTGCCACTGTGGGACCAGGACCCTGGCATGTCTGCTCCTCCATCCAGGTGGTCCTAAGCCGAATGTCCAGGAACCCGGGGCTCACGGTGACCCAACCCCGAAGGCCCCAGGGCTCTGAATGGAGTGCGGCTGATGGCATCCAGGCAGGGGCTCGGGGGCAGCTGGGCAAGAAGGGGTCAGGGAAATGGCCCGGAGAGGACAACAGGAAAGCCGGGCTCCCAGCCGAGCCCCACCCCAGTGGGGTCTAGTCAGGACTCCCGTGGCCAAAAATAACTTGGGCCAGAGGAACGAGGAAGGGGGTGTCCTGGATAAAGGTCAGGGAGCCTCCCGCCCCTGCCCACTGGAAACTTAGGGCCCCAGCTGTCCCCTGAGCCAGGTGCCCATGTCCCCAGCTGAGCCACATCCTGGCCCTGAGTCCAGGCTGCCCCCTGGAGACCCCGTGTCCCCACTAGCCTGGGCCTGGGTGACCCCAAGTCCACTGAGGAGCAGCCCCAGCTGCACCGGGGAACCTGACTCTCAGCTCTCCCCCGCACACTTGGGAGGGTTCCTGCCGTGGCCCAGAGCCCCGCTCATGGTCAGTAGCAGCTTCGGGGTCCGCCCCTCGGGACTTGCATGCAGGGGCCGCAGCGTGGCGTCAGGATCGGCCTCCGGGTCCAGCAGGGCCCATCGATCACGAGGGTGGCCACTGCCCGCTCGGCCACTGTAACTACATGGCGGCTCGGGCGGCCCCTATTTCTATTGGCTGTGACAGCTCAGATAAATCTGGCCCAGCCGATCCACTGTGGGCAGCAGGCGCAGCGAGGTGCCTGCTGTCTGGAACCCTCGCGGCGGGGGACGGCGGGGAGGCCGTGACCTTGTGGTCACCCTCGCTGAAGAGGCCCAGGGGCCAGGAGCCGGGCACAGAGCGGGCAGCAGAGGCTCGTGCCAGCCAGTGGAGCGGGTCTGGGCCCACAGCTGTGGAGATGTATCTACAACCCCAGGAAGGGCCCCGGGACCCCGGACCGAGTGCTCCCACGGGGGCCCATGCACACAACCCACACACCAGGCCGTGGCCAGACACGAAGCACTTGGCCCACGCCAGCCCAGCGCCCCGGGACAGCCCCTCCACGAGTCACTGCGTCACAGGGTCATCCGAGGCACCTTTGAAAACCCACAACCCTTCTTGAAAGACGGGCCCAGGGATGGCTGAGCAAGTGAAAGGGCCTGAACTGGGAACCCGGCTCTGTTCAAGAGCTGAGGTCAAGGGAGAGAGGCCCCCGAGAAGACGGACGCCAGGGAGCCCCTGAGCAGGGCCAGGGCCACGCCCTCTCCTGTGGCTTTCGGGCCCCCACCCTGGGACCAGCAACCCCGGCCTGGACAGCCCCTGCAGCTCTCCCCTCCCTGTTGGGAACGCTCAATTTCAGGACTGGTGAGCTTTAAGCCCTTCCTCCAGCAAGGAGAGTGTCACTCCTCCACTGGCAGTGTCTGGCACAGGGTGGAAGGGCCAGGCGGTGGGCACCTGGCTCCCTCCCTCGGCCCCGGGACCCCAACCTCTCCATCCGCCGAGAGGCTGAGCCGCATCCCTTTCCATCTGCGCCCGATTCCGTCCACTCTCGACACCCACCCCCATCCTTGATAGATAATGGTTTAATAAGCGATCTGTTTTTTATTTAAAGGGTCGGCAGTAAAACCCAGATCACATTTCTCACTTGGTGGGTTAAAAAACCGCTTACGCTCATTTCTGCAATGTGAAGCGACACTATATCAAATCAAACATTTCCAGATGTGCCCAGCTTGCGCGGAGGTGCGGGCGGCCCCCGGCAGGCAGGCCAGCGAGCGGGAAAGGCGGGCCGGAGACACCACCTACTGGCCGGCCAGGCGGCACCCTGCTCAGCTCCCTCTGCGGGTGTTTTAGATTCCTGCGGGGTGCGAGGATCTGAGGACAGGACGCTTCCCATCCACGCGGCCAGGATCGGGTCAGGGGACAGGGCACCCAGGCCAGCCCCGCCACTCTGCCCAGGCTCCTCTGGCCATGTTCTGCCTCCCAGCGGCCACCCCTGCCAACGGCAGCTGGAGGAGTGCAGGAGAGCCCCAGGAGAGAGAGGGGCCTGCACCGAGCACAGACACAGTGTCCAGGACCCACTGGAAGGCCCAGAAATCGGGAGGAACCGAGAGAGGCTGGTGGGGCTCCCGAGCTTCCTCAGGCCCTCCTCATCCCCGCACGTACCCGGGAAGCGGGAGTGGGTTTGTGACATCTTCCTATGGATGGGACCCCAGGTCTCCAGGAGCCCCTTGCCCTCCAGACCACAGCAGGCCAGGCTACCAGGTGGCTCCATCAAATGGAAAAAGGAAGCAGGGTCTCACGTCCTGCAAAGCCCCCAAAAGCTGCAACCACGAGAGACGCCGGCCCGTACCCCGTGCGGCCACGCAGAGCTCACAGGCGCTGGTGTGAGGGAACTACCGGACCGTGTCGGGGTGGAGAGTTCCTGCAAGCCCGTCCTCTGGGGGCTCCTGGACCCACCCAGGCCGTCTCTGGGGTGGGGAGCCTTGGAAGCACATTCATTGGCAAACGCCCTAAAACGCATCCCCGGGATTCCTCCCGCAGTGTGCTCTTTTCACTCCAAATTAAAGTCAAGGCCAACTTTCAATTTCAAGATAGAGCTGTAAACTCTTGGGGTGTACGGAGGGCTGCCCGACCCGAGAGGAGCCAGGCTCTGTCAACAGAGGTCCTTGGAAGCAAATTTGGGGATTTGGTCCAAAGCCTGTGGAATTACCTTTTGTAAGACCTGCCATGTGTCTGTGTGGGTCACAGTAGGGGCTGGGTGACAGGAGCCCCGTGAGCCCCACCCTGCCCCTCCTTCTAGGGGATCTTCACCCCAGACACGGCACCCCGGAGCCCAGTGCCTGCCTCACTCTTTGCACCATGATGAGGAGCGGAGGGAGGGAAACTGAGGACAGACAGGAGCCAGCTGGCCTGGGAGGGGCTGTCCTGCCTGGGTGGCCCAGCCAGAGACAGTCGGGCAGAGCCAGCTGGACGCACCCTCCCCCAGCCTTCCTGCAAGGCCAGCGCTTCCCCTCTGCCCTGCAAACAGGAGGGACAGAGAGTCCTCAGGGGTATCTGAAATGTCAGACCTCCCCCTCCCCCTTCTCTAATGTTGTGTCTGCAGGACACGGACGTCTGCCAGCCGATGCCTGCAGCCCGCTGGTCACTCCAAGCCCGGCTGGCGGAGCTGAAACCGTGACATCACCCAACAGAGAACTAGGGGCTCTGGGTCTCTCTCTGCCCTGCCCAGCACCCGCATGGCTCACACACCCACCCACAGGGGCTATATCATGTAGACTCTGACCTGGGGGCTGACCATCCTCCCCCCACCCCCTCTGAATTTTGCCCACCAGGGTAGAGAAGTGTCTGCCTACCTTACATCAGGGTTTTACATTTCCCAGTGAAAGGAAATTACACCAGAGAGGGAAATGCTGGACTCTGCTCTTGAGGGAAATGCCGCCTCTTCCAAGAAGTCTCACTGGCTTAACAGTCCATCAAGCCTGGCTCCTCCCTCCCTCCTACTCCAAGCATTTTCTTCTTTGATTCCCTTCAGGACCTCACCGCTGTCCCCAGCCCTCCCCAGTCCTGGCACAGGCTGTGCCTCCACCGGAGGGTGTGGGGCGGAGGCCGACGGTGGCGGGGGTCGTTCTCCGTACGAAAGCTCTGCGCACTGGGGGAAACGTGCTGCTGCCTCTGTCCCGAGAGGAGAGGAAGACTCCGTTTAAGGAGCATCCGGGCGCCCCGTTTCCACACGCACTCCCTGATCCCGCACCGCCCCAGCTCAGGGCCACTGCTGCCCCACCCAGGCCGCTCAGGGAGGCCGGAGGATGCCGTGATGGGCCCCGCCTGCCCTGCTCCCGGCTCGGAGACTTCAGCTAACCCATGGGCTGCGGCCACCTTGCTTCTTCCACATTTTGTGTTTTCTCCAGGCCTCTCCCTGCCCCGCAGCCACCCAGGCCCGACCTTCCGGCACCGCCTCTGGCTAGACTTTCCGGGGCAGACGGGACAGACACGGGTGCGCACCTCTGCGTCCTTGTCTGAGACCATGGGGTGAGGGGAGAGAGCCCCTGCCCGCAGCCCCTGTGGGATTAAATGGGGAGAGGCAGGTGTGGGGCCGCTGCGGGCACCCAAGGGGAGCTGTTCTTGTCACCGTCATCACCATCATTGCCGTGGTCATGGTTTTGCCCATTAGCTGCCCATGAGTCATCACAGTCTCACCTCTGTCCCCAGTGGCTGCCTGTCCCGGGCCTGGGCAGAAGCCGGGGAACCTGAGGAGTGGCCGCCTCTGTCCTCCAGGCCTGGGCAGCCTCGAAGGGCAAGTGGAAGGGCTTGACTCTCACCCAGAGAAGAACTTGGCAGCCCCCCCAGGATCCTTGCAGGGACTCAGAGACAAGGAGGGTCAGGTGGAGACTTGGGGTCTTCAGGGAGGGCTTCCTGGAGGGGGCGGAACTGGAAGAGAGGGCAGAGATGGAATCCACCTGGACAATCGCCCTGGGACAGGGGAGCCTTAAGCATCACCTCAGGGCACCTCCAGGAGAGCGGGGACAGAGAGAGAGAAGGGTGGGGGAAGAGAGAGAGACTCCGACCCCGGGACAGCAGCACAGGCCTCCTGGACTAAGCAGTGGCAGCTGCTGAGGAGTCCAGGCCCAGGGAATTGTGGGGAGGAGGGGCCTCCTGAGCCAATACCCAGGACGGCGCCACCGCCTGGAAGTCACATTCCTTAGTTTCACTTTTTTTTTTTTTTTTTTTTGAGACAGTCTTGCTCTGTCACCCAGGCTGGAGTGCAGTGGAACCATCTCGGCTCACTGCAACCTCCACCTCCCAGGTTCAGGTGCTTCTCCTGCCTCACCCTCCCGAGTAGCTGGGATTACAGGCGCCCACCACCACCCCCAGCTAATTTTTGTGTTTTTAGTACAGACAGGGATTCACCACGTTGGTCAGGCTGGTCTCGAACTCCTGACCTCGTGATCCACCGACCTCGGACTCCTAAAGTGCTGGGATTACAGGTGTGAGCCACTGCGCCTGGCAGTTTCACTTTATCTTGTAAATGAAGCTGCAGTTTGGGGCTCCACATCTTTTAGGCAAAAAAAAAAAATACAAATCTGGCCAGGAGCAGTGGCTCACACCAGCACTCTGGGAGGCCAAGGCTGGTGGATCACCTGAGGTGAGGAGTTCAAGATCAGCTTGACCACTGTGGTGAAACCCAGTTTCAACTAAAACTACTAAAAATTAGCCAGGCGTAATGGTCCGCACCTGTAATCCCAGCTACTCGGGAGGCTAAGGCAGGAGAATCACTTCAACCCTGGAGGCAGAGGTTGCAATGAGCCAATATTGCACCGCTACACTCCAGCCCGGGCGACAGAGGAAAACTTGTCTCAAAAAAATAAATCCTCAGGTTGGCAGGCGGGGGAGAGCTTGCAGCTCTAATGAATGGAGCTTGTACTAACAGGGTGTGTGTGGCTGGGGTTGGGGGGAACAGGTGCCTTTTTCTACGGAGCTTGTACTAACAGGGTGTGTGTGGCTGGGGTTGGGGGGAACAGGTGCCTTTTCCTACGGAGCTTGTACTAACAGGGTGTGTGTGGCTGGGGTTGGGGGGAACAGGCGCCTTTTCCTATGGAGCTTGTACTAACAGGGTGTCTGTGGCTGGGGTTGGGGAGAACAGGTGCCTTTTCCTATGGAGCTTGTACTAACAGGGTGTGTGTGGCTGGGGTTGGGGAGAACAGGTGCCTTTTCCTAGGCTCTGAGGAGCATCTGGAAAAGCAGAGGGTCAGCCCCGGTGCCTGGGGGCCAGGGGACAGGCACGGACGGGACAGGCTTGGCTGACCCTTCCCCACCAGCTGTGCTGCTCTCGGGGTCTGAGGAAGAAGGGCCCTCTGCACGCTGTCTGCCCGGCTGAAGGTGGACGTTTGGCTCAGGCTGCCCCTCTCACACCCCCACCAGAGGGATGAGCTGCAATTAGGAAAGTGGGGAGCAGTGGCTGGCACCCCTCAACCTGGACAGAGAGAGGCTGAGGCAGTCGTGCCCTGCCCCAAAGGAAGTCATGCTGGGGACACAGGCCCTGGTCCCTGACTTGGAGCTCAGGGGCCCGGATGCATCTCGGAGGTGCCAGGGCAGTGCCAGCTTCACCAGAGGCCTCACGAGGAGGACCCACTGGACAATGTTCTGCCGTCACTCCACCTCTGCCTGACTCCCTGGTCCTCCTCCCCAGAAGGCCCCGGGACACACAAAGAAGAAAGTGGGCTCCCCAGCTGCTTCTGTCAGTCCTTCCAGGCCCCTCCAAGTTGCACAGAGCAGCCCAGATAGCGACCAAACCGAGGGACTCCCTCCGGAAAAGCACGTTCAGGAGGAAGCTTCTGAGAGCTGCTGTGGCGGCCCAGCCCTGACCAGCCAAGCTGCCCGGCTGGTACCCAAAGCCCTCAGGGACCTTGTTTGTCAGGGATGAGTCACAGAATGGCAAATTGAGGGCTGTTTTGCATATCAGCTCAGTTCCCTTCACCATCCCTTAGAAGGAATGTTCTAACAGCCCCTTCCAGCCTTGAAGCATTTAGCTTAGTGTGAGGAAAGTATGAGGCTGTGAGAGATGGGAAGCCAAGGCTGAGAAGGCGAGTGCAAAAGAGAAAGTGTGCTCCAAAATGCTTCCCCCGTGCCAGGAGGAAGTACAGCCAGAGGAGCTGCACCACGAGGAGGAAGGATAGCTGGGCCATCCAAGGCTGCACCACGAGGAGGAAGGATAGCTGGGCATCCAAGACTGCACCACGAGGAGGGAGGACAGCTGGGCATGCGAGGCTGCACCACGAGGAGGAAGGACAGCTGGGCCATCCAAGGCTGCACCACGAGGAGCAAGGACAGCTGGGCATGCGAGGCTGCACCACGAGGAGGAAGGACAGCTGGGCCATCCAAGGCTGCACCATGAGGAGGAAGGACAGCTGGGCATCCAAGGCTGCACCACGAGGAGCAAGGACAGCTGGGCCATCCGAGGCTGCACCATGAGGAGGAAGGACAGCTGGGCCATCCGAGGCTGCACCACGAGGAGGAAGGACAGCTGGGCATGCGAGGCTGCACCACGAGGAGCAAGGACAGCTGGGCCATCCGAGGCTGCACCACGAGGAGGAAGGACAGCTGGGCATGCGAGGCTGCACCACGAGGAGCAAGGACAGCTGGGCTATCCGAGGCTGCACCATGAGGAGGAAGGATAGCTGGGCCATCCAAGGCTGCACCATGAGGAGGAAGGACAGCTGGGCCATCCAAGGCTGCACCACGAGGTGGAAGGACAGCTGGGCCATCCAAGGCTGCACCACGAGGTGGAAGGACAGCTGGGCCATCCGAGGCTGCACCATGAGGAGGAAGGACAGCTGGGCCATCCGAGGCTGCACCACGAGGAGGAAGGACAGCTGGGCATGCGAGGCTGCACCACGAGGAGCAAGGACAGCTGGGCCATCCGAGGCTGCACCACGAGGAGGAAGGACAGCTGGGCCATCCGAGGCTGCACCACGAGGAGGAAGGACAGCTGGGCATGCGAGGCTGCACCACGAGGAGCAAGGACAGCTGGGCTATCCGAGGCTGCACCATGAGGAGGAAGGATAGCTGGGCCATCCAAGGCTGCACCATGAGGAGGAAGGACAGCTGGGCCATCCAAGGCTGCACCACGAGGTGGAAGGACAGCTGGGCCATCCAAGGCTGCACCACGAGGTGGAAGGACAGCTGGGCCATCCGAGGCTGCACCATGAGGAGGAAGGACAGCTGGGCCATCCGAGGCTGCACCACGAGGAGCAAGGACAGCTGGGCATCCAAGGCTGCACCACGAGGAGCAAGGACAGCTGGGCCATCCGAGGCTGCACCATGAGGAGGAAGGACAGCTGGGCCATCCGAGGCTGCACCACGAGGAGGAAGGACAGCTGGGCATGCGAGGCTGCACCACGAGGAGCAAGGACAGCTGGGCCATCCGAGGCTGCACCACGAGGAGGAAGGACAGCTGGGCATGCGAGGCTGCACCACGAGGAGCAAGGACAGCTGGGCTATCCGAGGCTGCACCATGAGGAGGAAGGATAGCTGGGCCATCCAAGGCTGCACCATGAGGAGGAAGGACAGCTGGGCCATCCAAGGCTGCACCACGAGGTGGAAGGACAGCTGGGCCATCCAAGGCTGCACCACGAGGTGGAAGGACAGCTGGGCCATCCGAGGCTGCACCATGAGGAGGAAGGAGAGCTGGGCCATCCAAGGCTGCACCACGAGGTGGAAGGATAGCTGGGCATCCGAGGCTGCACCACGAGGTGGAAGGACAGCTGGGCCATCCAAGGCTGCACCACGAGGTGGAAGGACAGCTGGGCCATCCAAGGCTGCACCACGAGGTGGAAGGACAGCTGGGCCATCCAAGGCTGCACCACGAGGTGGAAGGACAGCTGGGCCATCCGAGGCTGCACCACGAGGAGGAAGGAGAGCTGGGCCATCCAAGGCTGCACCACGAGGTGGAAGGACAGCTGGGCATCCGAGGCTGCACCACAAGGAGGAAGGACAGCTGGGCCATCCGAGGCTGCACCACAAGGTGGAAGGACAGCTGGGCCATCCGAGGCTGCACCACAAGGAGGAAGGACAGCTGGGCATCCGAGGCTGCACCACGAGGAGGAAGGACAGCTGGGCAATCCTAGGCTGCACCACGAGGAGGAAGGACAGCTGGTCTGGGACTGGGCTGGGGCTGGCCTGGCACCCTGGGATGAAACTCAGTCTGAATTTGCCCTTCCTGTCTGAGTTCACCTCCCCACTGGGCCGTGAAGGGGAAACCAGCCCTGGGTCAGGTGCCTGCCTTTGAGCCCAGCCCTGACGTTGTTGGCTAGCAGGGTGACCCTGGCCCGGCCGCCTATCTTTGTGAAGCCTCAGTCTCCTTGTCTAGCTTCCACTTCACAAACTTCGTTCTCACCAAGTCATTGCCCCAGGACTTTGGCTCAGGGCACAATAAGCCATCGCTAGAGGAGGTTGCTGGGCTCCAGTTTGTTAGAGCCCTCTGGGGCTCACCACCATGGGGCCCCTGTTGGGGTTTCCAGCCAGACCCTGGCAGTGAGGCCATTTGACCCCTCAGCATTCTGCAGTAGCCTCAGAAGACTGGAATTCCCAGGCCCCAGGGAGTCTGGGGAGGCCCAGTCTCCAGGCGGGGTGCAAGACAGGCTCTGGCAGCAGGATGACCACACACTCAGGGTGGCCTGACCTACTGCCACCTTCCCACTGGATGCCAGCTGGGCTCAGAGCTCTAGGCCTTCTGGACAGGGCCGGGTTGGGGAGATGGTGATAACACCAGGCAGTGCCCACTCACCCCAGCCTGATACACACCCCAGGGGCCTGTCCACATCCAGGCAAGGGGCTGTCCTCCCCTCCACACGCCCCTGCCCCACCTGGCCAAGAGAGACCCCAGCTCCCCTCCCACCCTGTCTAACTCCCCATCTGTCTCCACCCTCTTGACAACGCACCCACAGCCCTCAGGGGAGAGTGTGAGACGTGAAGTCATCCAGTGGCCACACAGGGCCCGGTACCTAATGACAATGGGGGGGTCAAACTCAGCCATGGGGATCAGGGAAGGCTTCCTGGAAGAAGAGGCATTTAAGTGGAGGCAAAAGAGCTGGCCAGGTGCAGCCAGGGGAGGTAGGGAGAAGGACAGTCAGCATCTGGAAGACCCAAATACCCAAGGAGCACTGGCCCTGGGGGCTCCACTGCGTGGAGATGCAGGGGGTTGGGCCAGGCCTGCTGCCTCCCAGCAAGTGAGGGTGGGAGCCTGGCTTCCCCTTCTATGGGATCCACAGCAAGGATGTCCCAGGAGGGGACAGCCGGAGCCTGGTTCATTGTGGGTGCACAGAGGGTACTTGTTGAAATGAAGCAGTAAATGCTCCTCACCAGAGAGCCTGGGCTTTGCACACCGAGGAGGCCCTGAGGAGGCTCTGGGTCCCCATCTGCCCGGCCCTGTTCCCAAGGCCCTTCCGCCCCCTCTTCCCTCTGGGGTCCGCACACTGGTAGGGCAGGGGCCAGCTCTCCTCCTGGTGCCTGAGGGAGGGACCCCCACTGCCCCTCATGGGCCAGGCCTGGATACAAACCTCGAGAACAAGGAGAAAACCCCACACCCCACAGCTCCCCGGAGCCCCCACCTGACAGGACCCTCGCCTGGTACAAGGGCCTCAGGGCGGGGGTCGCAGGCTGCCTGCTCCTGCAGGGAGAGCTGGATGGCTCTGGGCCACGCTGACAAGGGGTGGGGCACAGCAGGTGACATCCCAGCTTGTAGCTCCCTCCTCCTCAGCCCCTGTGCAGTGGGGATAGCGTGGCGTCCTCGGGGCCTTCGGGGAGCGCTGGAGCTTGGGTCGCTGCAGGGAATCACCCCGCCCCCAGGAAGTGAGCCGGTTTAGGGCCAGAGGGAGGCCAGGGCTCCAGGGCACTGTGGGCACACATCCCCCGAGTGGGAGCTCTTGAGTTCCTGCCTGTGCCTGGCCAGGCTCCAGGAGCCAGGGACCAGCCGCAGCCGAGCTGACCATCGGGGAGTTGACCAGTCGGGGAGCTGACCACTCGGGGAGCTGATCTCTCGGGGAGCTGACCACTAGGGGAGCTGATCTCTCGGGGAGCTGATCTCTCTGGGAGCTGACCACTCGGGAGCTGACCACTCGGGGAGCTGATCTCTCGGGGAGCTGATCTCTCGGGGAGCTGATCTCTCGGGGAGCTGACCACTCGGGGAACTGACCACTCGGGGAGCTGATCTCTCGGGGAGCTGACCACTCGGGGAGCTGATCTCTCGGGGCGCTGACCACTCGGGGAGCTGACCACTCAGGGAGCTGATCTCTCGGGGTGCTGATCTCTCAGGGAGCTGATCTCTCTGGGAGCTGATCTCTCAGGGAGCTGACCACTCGGGGAGCTGACCACTCGGGGAGCTGATCTCTCTGGGAGCTGACCACTCGGGGAGCTGACCACTCGGGGACCTGACCACTCGGGGATCTCACCACTCGGGGAGCTGATCTCTCTGGGAGCTGACCACTCGGGGAGCTGACCACTCGGGCAGCTGATCTCTCAGGGAGCTGACCACTCAGGGAGCTGACCACTCGGGGAGCTGATCTCTCAGGGAGCTGACCACTCAGGGAGCTGATCTCTCGGGGAGCTGATCTCTCGGGGAGCTGACCACTCGGGGAGCTGACCACTCGGGCAGCTGATCTCTCGGGGAGCTGACCACTCAGGGAGCTGACCACTCGGGGAGCTGATCTCTCAGGGCTCTGACCACCCTGGAGCAGGGTGAAGGGTGGGTTGCCCTGAGAAGACGGATCAGGTCCAGGCTCTTCCTTTTCCCTCCGGGTGCCCCTACTCCCGCCTCATGGCCTCACTGGCCTGTCGCCACAGTCCCCACCTGCCCCACTCCATCTCCTCTCTTCCAGGGCCTTGTCCCGGCTCTACAATGTCACCTCATCCTCCACAGCCTTCAGTGGCTCCCTTGGGCTCTGGACCAGAGCCCCGCTCCACCACCTGCAGCCAGGTGCCCCACAGACCAGCCCTGTGGCCTGTGCTCTCCCTGCCAGAGGCCCCCACCCTCTGAGCTCACAGACGCCCTCTGGCTGCACACAGGGTCCCCCACCTCTACAGCCCCCAAACAGCAGTGTTTCCCAACTGCCTGCCTTCTTGCACCCCAAGCCCTGCCTGGGTCACCCCCCTTCCTCAACCACTGGAGAGAAGCCCAGCCGCTGGCTCTCACCCCCCACCCCGCCCTCACGTTGCCTCCACTCCTGGCTGACCGAGGCAGTGACAGCAGCTCCAGCCCCCGTCTGACCCCAGGAGTCAGGTGGCTTCGTGGACAGCTCCAGGGACCATGACTGCCCGGCCACCCTGTGCACAAAGACTCAGAGGAAGAGGCCATGAACGAGGGACTCTCGGCCCACAGGCACACCACGCCCTCCTCCTCCTTGTGGGAAGGACGCCCCCCACGTCCCCCCGACACAGGGAGACGCCCTTCCCCCAAAGGGGCCGGCCCCTGCTCCTGGGTGTCAGGGCAGCGTGGGTGGAAGTCCAGCTGGCACAGTCGGCCCATGGAGGGGCACCGGGCAGGGCGTTTGCTGATGGCCACCCTGCACACCAGGCTTCCTCCCTCAGAATATTTGTAGCATTTGCTCTGTTTAAAAAACCCTGAGGTAGGAGAGTGCACTAATCTTTAAAAAGGTTAATTTATTCATAGAGATTTTGACAGAGACGTATGGCCCGGCAAGGCCATGGCCCTTCCCAGGAGGGAGCGCGCAAGAGAAGAGCTGGCGCTGTAGACCACAGACCGGCGACAGCGTCCCCCAGGCCAGCGACAGCGTCCCCCAGGCCGGCGACAGCGTCCCCCACGCCGGCGACAGCGTCCCCCAGGCCGGCGACAGCGTCCCCCACGCCGGCGACAGCGTCCCCCAGGCCGGCGACAGCGTCCCCCACGCCGGCGACAGCGTCCCCCAGGCCGGCGACAGCGTCCCCCACACCAGCGACAGCGTCCCCCAGGCCGGCGACAGCGTCCCCCACACCGGCGACAGCGTCCCCCAGGCCAGCGACAGCGTCCCCCACGCCAGCGACAGCGTCCTCCAGGCCAGCGACAGCGTCCCCCACGCCAGCGACAGCGTCCCCCAGGCCAGCGACAGCGTCCCCCAGGCCAGCGACAGCGTCCCCCACACCGGTGACAGCGTCCATCGGGCCAGCGACAATGTCTCCCGGGCTGGCGACAGCGTCCCCCACACCGGCGACAGCGTCCCCCACGCCGGCAACAGCGTCCCCCACGCCGGCGACAGTGTCCCCCAAGCCGGCGACAGCGTCCCCCGGGCCAGCCCACCCTCCCGCTGACCCTGCTGCCGGCCCGCTCAGCCCAACCTCGCCCATCTCCCCTCCCCTCGCCGCCCCGCCCATCAGAAAATGGCTCCCTCACATTCTTGGGTGGGAAAAGGCAGAGGCCCCTGAACCCCTGGCCTCCATCCAACGCCCAGGAGGGCAGATTCCATAGGTGGTGCGGGGGCTGCAGGCCGCGATAGTGGAGGCCTCTGGCTCTCCTTCCTTCTTGGGCTCTGAGAGGTGCTGAGGCGCTTCTGTCTCCAGATCAGCCCCCAGGGCCCGGGGCTGCAGACTCTACCCTGGCGTGAGCACTGACCCCTCCGTTGCACCCAGGGTGTGAGGAAGCGGAGGCCGCCTTCCCCCTGGTCAGGCTGCTGGGGCTCAGGGCAGTGAGGGGCTGGAGGGAGGCCAGGGGACCCCACGGGCAGGCTGGCCCCCTCACCCTGCAGGTGACCAACAGCAGCAGAGCACCCACCCGTCAGGCAGGGCAGAGGGACCAGCGACTCTAGTTTGTGTGTTTTTAACACTTCAGGGCAAAGAAAATGTCCCGGGGGCACTTGGGATGGTCTGGAAGCCAGCCGCCTGTCATCCCAGCGCCCTGAGTGTGACCTTGATGGCCTCACTGATGCTCCTCCTCCCTGCTGGACTTCCGGGGCACTGGAAGAGCTGGCCCGGTCTATGTTCCCCGGCTCTGTGAGCACCAGACCTCGTGGCCTCACCTCCCTCCAGCCTCAGAGCTCTGACCACTCCAGCCACCCACATCCTCAGCATTCCAGCCTCAGCACAAACACGGCCTCTTCCAGGAAGCCCTCCTGACTCCCCATGGAACACCCTCGATCCGGGACCCTGTATTTCAGTTTTTTCTCCAACCTCCTCTGAAAGGTGTTTGTCCACTCGTCTTTTGCCAGTCTGTGGCTAGCCTGGCCTGGCGGCTCCCACGCAGCTGGAACAGGGGCTCTCCTTGGTGGTTGCACCCTCGGGTCAGCACCGGTGAGTGACTCCGGGTCCAGGTCTTTCCTTTCTGCAAAATGGGTCAATGGCTCTTTCCAGGCCAACCCTGAGCACAAGGGAGGCTGAGCAGACGGCGTGTGATGTCCTGGGGTCGCTGTCACCCTCCTCCCTGGGCTGGCGCCAGCAGCTCCGTCCCCTGCCCAGGTAGGGCCAGAACCCCTGTGTGGGCACCAGGCCCCCTCCAGCCGCTCACCCCAGGGCCCCACCCAACCTGTGGGCACCTACCCCACACCCCGAGTCCACACCCCGAGTCTCGAAGGCCCTGAGTTCCGAAGGCCACGGGTGCTGCCCAACCGCCATCGAGCCCAGCCTGCCCCAGCTCCCCCGCTCGGAAACCTCTCTGCCGTCCTTGAAACACAGAGCGGCAGCCACGGGATATGGGAGACAGATGCGCTCTCCTGAGGGGCGGGGATTGGGTTACGCTGGTGAAATATCGTAAAATAAATAGAAGGACGGTTGGTGTACTTCAGGTAAATTAGCCTGATTCAAGCTGTCAGCTTGAGGGAGTCTAAATAAACACGGCTTGCCGCCTCTTCCCGGCGTGGGCAGGGGCGAGGACGCCGGCTGGGCAGGGCTGCTGAGCTAATCCATCAACCTGCGAGCCGGCAGGCGGCCTCAGCCAAGAGGACCGGGGTGCTCCCAGCCCCACCGTGGAGGGGCCCCGCGCGGCCAGAAGCACCCCCTGGCCTGTGGCTGGTGTCCCTGAGCCACCGTCTTCCCTCTGCGTGGGGCCTCCTGCCCGTCTCTCTGGGTGCCAGGCTGCAGGGTGGGAACGGGCGTGAGTGAGCTCTGGGTATCGGGGCCCCTGCAGGCCTGGGAGGGTGTGCAGCCAGCTCACAGGGCCCCTCCATGTCACTGCGTGGTGGGATAGGGTGCAGACGCTCGGAGGCTGCCCAGCTGGGGTGGGGATGTCAGGAGGTGCCTCACCTTCCAAAGCCCAGGTTTCCTATGCAGTGAGACGCGGGTCCCTCAGAGTGCGTGAGCCTGAAACCAGGTGATCCCAGAGCCCCTGGCACGGCCCAGCTTGCAGGGAGCCCTGGATTCCAGTGGAGGCTGCCCCGAGGCCGGCGCGATGATCACCGCTTCAGAACCAGCCGCCTCCTGCACAGCACTAGACGGCAGGACTGAGGCCCTGGCAGGAGGGACAGGACGAGGCCCCTGGACGGTCACCTACCTCACCACCCAGGGCTCCTGGGCAGCCAGATTCGGGGGACTCACCTTTCTACAGCAGCCTTTCTGGGCCAACCTGGTCCAGGGTCTCAGGCTCAGAGCTGCCAGGATAACCCCAGGGCCTGCGCCCTGAGCGAGGCCTCGGAACCTCCATCTCCCCAGCGCACTCCCTCCCTCCCTCCATCTCTGTCTGTCTCTGGGTCTCTCTCATCCTTGCTCCTCCTCAGAGCACAGTTGCGCCTCCACCTCCCTTGCTTGGGCAGTGCGGCCAGCACGGGGCAGGCACAGCTGGCTTGAAGGCCTGGCTGGCACTGGCCCCGGGTCCTGGGCCGCCCCTTGTCCTCGGGGCCTTGGCTCTCTCACGGCTTGGGCTGGGCTATGAGAAATCCTCCTGTGACCGCTTCTGTAGACACAGCCGCCCACCAGTGCTGGGCAGACGAGTCCACGGTCCCCATTCTTTCTGGTCCTCAGTCAGGGACCCCTCAACCCTGCCAGCCCAAAGCCTCTCAGAGGGGCACTGCAAGACCCCCACCTGTGTGACAGGTGGGCCCAGGAGCGTTTGCCCTCTGGACACAGCTCCAAGGGGGTCTGAGCCACAAGACACCCCCAAACCCTCTCCTGGGAGCTGGATCTGGCTCCACCTCCAGGAGCCCCGGCCAGAGGCGTGGGCAGAGGAGACTTCGTGGGGGTCTCTCGACCCATGGAGACCACCGGCCCGGCTTGGGTCTGTTACTCCAGCCGGGCTTCCCGGGAGGTCCACACTCCTCCCCGCCGTGTCCTCCCCACAGTCTCAAGGGGCTCTGAGCTTCGAGGGGAGTGGCACCAGAGCGGGTGCATGGAGGGTCTGTCTGGTCAGGCACTGGCATCCCCCCAGGAGAAGGTGTGACTGGGCACACATCAGCCCTGGCGTCGGCCCCACCCTGCAGTCCCCCCATCAGTGCCCCTCTGCCCCTCACCACAGCAGCCGTCTCTGAAAAGTGTTTGGCAGCAGTTTATAGGCTGGGTGGGTGCTGGGTCTGCCCACACCATGCTCGCTGGCCTTTTGAAACAGTGCCCTTGACCAGAGGCACTCTCTGCTCTGAGAGCTGGTGGCTCCCCCTAGGGTGAGGGGCAATGGAGGAGGTTGCCAGCCGTGCCATGGCCCCTGCCCCCACTGACCCGCTCACTGCCGGCCACCTGCAGCCAGTCCAGGAGGCGATGTCACCCGAGGTTAATGCCAAACCCAACAAGACCGTCAGCTCCTGAGGACGGGAGCTTGGAATTCCAGGCCCTCCTGGCCAGGCGCATACTGGGGAGGGAGTTTCAGACACTCCCGTGGCCTTGACCTTGGTGCACTGGGAGGCCATGGGCAGGGGCTCCCCCAGGCACTCTGCTGCTTGCCAGGAGCCCGCTGACTAACAATATTTGAACGTGCAGAGTGGTCCCAGCTCACCTCACATGCACCCCCCACAACCCTCCTTAGGTCCCCTGAGCCGGCATGCAGGGCCAGGGAAGGCCAGCAGGACTGGGGGGGTTGGGCCAGGGGGCAGCACTGGAGGTGCTCGGGGCGGGCAGGAGGAAGTGGTTTGATCTCCGGGATGGAAGTTTGTTGATAAACATTTCCTTTCCTGGAGAAGCTGCCGTCCATCTTAATTCGGGGAAGCAGGCTGGAGTCAGCCGCCCCCAGAGCCAACCCCGCCCTCAGGGAGTTGGGGGTGGGGGGTCAGGAAGAGACCCCCGGGGCTTCGCCCACCTGAGTGGAGCCCAGCTAAGCTGTCCAGGGGCCGCCCCACTGGCGCCAAGGCACCACCATGGCCCCAGACCTGCAGCTGCTACCCCTGTGCCCTTCAAAGTCAGCGTTTTCTTCTCAGACCCCAGCAGGGACGGGGGCCCCTGGCTGCAGCCTGCGTGTGGTGTGGCCTTCCTCCACCCCACCCAGCCTGAGGGGACCCTGCCTCCACAGCCACGCCTGGCTTCCCCAGGGTCCCCTCCCCAAAGGCTGTGGGGCTAAAGGAAGCAGGGTCCTCGCTCAGGAATGCCTCACGGTGCCTCCTTGTGGGATGCGGGGTTTGGGGTGAATGTGGCCTGGCTGGGGCCTCGGCTCGCCCCCTTGGCCAACACCCCTGCCATGGCCAGCACTCTCCCCGTGGCCAGCACCCTTATGGCTACCCCTCGTGGCCACCAACCCCCTGTGGCCAGCACCCTCTCGTGGCCAGCACCCCCTATGACCAGCACCCTCTCGTGGCCAGCACCCTCTCGTGGCCAGCACCCCCTGTGGCCAGCACCCCCTATGACCAGCAGCCCCCGTGGCCAGCACCCTCTCGTGGCCAGCACCCCCTATGACCAGCAGCCCCCGTGGCCAGCACCCTCTCGTGGTCAGCACCCCCCGTGGCCAGCAGCCCCAGCTTAGATGCACTCTGTCCTCTCCTGCCCTCCCTGGAGCAGCGGCTGAGGCCCCTCGGGGTGGAGTTTCTAGCCTCTCTGCTGTTTTTGAGTCTTCATTTCTGAGCAATACTGAGGGCCGTGGAGAGGCCGGGAGGTTGGAGCTGCCCCAGGGACAGGCCCCCAGCTGGCCCAGGTGTGGTGTATCTGGGCGGGGCTCTTGAAGATGGAGGTCACTCACGTGGTTGGAAGTCAGCATCTTGGGCTCCCCTTAAATCTCTCGGTGTCTGGGGGTGGGTGAGCGCTCATTGGGGGTCCCAAGAAGAGGTCGGCTGAGTGTTGGTGCCCAGCACCCAGGGCTCAGCTTCTTGCCCCCCAGGGAAGTGTCGGGGGCTTTGCCTCCGGAGGCTTCTGGGACCCAGCAGCCCCTTCATTGGCGACCCCCTCTTGTGACCCAAAAAGGCTCAGTGGGCCCCAGTCTGGCACAAAGCCACTCCGAGAGCCTTGGTCTCCCCGCTCCTGGGAAGTACCTTGCGGGGCCGTGGATGGAGGCCAGTCCCTATCACCCCATCCAGGAAGCGCAGCAGATGTGAGGAGGTGGGCAGGGGCCCCGTCCAGCGACAGCTGCACTCAGAGCTGTCCAGCCAGAGGGGGAATCGGGTACTGATTGCGGCTGTCGCTAACAAATCGATCGCGACCTACGTGCCGGTCTGCGAGTCTGCAGCTCAGAGCCCAACCCGCTATTGGTTCAGCCCCCAGCGAGCAGAATCTCCCAAACCCTGATCGGCCCCACCTGGAGGCTCACACCAAATTTAACAGATGACACAGGCTTCTGGTCCAGCTCATCAAAGGCGGGGCCTCGGCCCTCCCATGTGCCAGTGCTGGCCCAGTGCTGGGGTCCGAGGGGTCTCTCAGACGTCCCTAGGTGTGTGAATCCAGAGGCACTTGGGACTCTCACTTCGCCTCGTAAAGAAGTCAACACCATCGCCCTTCAGAGACTGGGCTGCATTCACAGTCGGGTCACTGCCAGCCTCGGAGGCCAGATGGAGTCCGTCTGTGGCGGCTACTGGAGCCCGGGAGCAGGTCTGTCCGCAGGCTGGGGCGTCCCGCCCCTGCAGCCCCGTGCACAGATGCCAGCGGCTTCCCGGCTCCTCGTTGCAGGTCTGGGCGCCTCCGGAGCAAGGAGCTCCTCCTGGGAGCCGCAGGAGGGAGGATCCCTTTCCTGGATCTGAGGTTTTAATTGGAAAAAACTGTCCTCCGAGCAGCGAGGAGTGTCTGGTTTGGCACAGGTGGGTTTTCACCTGGGGCCACCCTCTCTGCCGCCCTCCCCAGCTTCAACAAGCTGGGCTTTTCTCAGGGAGAGTGGTACACCAGGGGCAGCCAGTGGGTCTGAGTACAGGGCTGCCTGCCGGGCAGAGATGCTGGCCTCTGCTTGACCAGGTGAGCTGCTCCCTTGCAGAGGCTGTGCCAGGGGCTCTGGAGTGCCAGGGCTGGGTGGACCAGGCTTGCCACAACACCACCAAAGCAGGGAGGAGGCTTGTCTGACCCCAGAGCCTCCCTTCTGCCAGCTCCCTGCGGGGAAGGGGCAGTTCCTAATTTGGCCCCGCTCTGGCCATGCTGACTTTAGGGAAAAGCCAGGTATGTTCGACTCAAGAAGAGCCCCCCAGACACAGAGCCCCCGGCAAGGCCCCCCTAGACGCAGAGCCCCCAGCAAGCCTCCCCAGACGCAGAGCCCCGGCAAGCCCCCCCAGACGCAGAGCCCCCGGCAAGCCCCCCCAGACCCAGAGCCCCCGGCAAGCCCCCCCAGACTCAGAGCCCCCGGCAAGCCCCCCCAGATGCAGATCCCCCGGCAAGCCCCCCCAGATGCAGAGCCCCCAGCAAGCCCCCCCAGACGCAGAGTCCCCAGCAGGCCCCCCCAGACGCAGAGCCCCCAGCAAGCCCCCCCAGACCCAGAGCCCCCAGCAAGCCCCCCCCAGACTCAGAGCCCCCGGCAAGCCCCCCCAGACGCAGAGCCCAGCCCCCCCAGATGCAGAGCCCCTGGCAAGCCCCCCCCAGACGCAGAGCCCCCGGCAGGCCCCCCCAGATGCAGAGCCCCCGGCAAGCCCCCCCAGACGCAGAGCCCCCGGCAAGCCCCCCCAGACGCAGAGCCCCCGGCAAGCCCCCCCCAGACACAGAGCCCCCGGCAAGCCCCCCCCAGACGCAGAGCCCCCGGCAAGCCCCCCCAGATGCAGAGCCCCCGGCAAGCCCCCCCAGACGCAGAGCCCCCGGCAAGCCCCCCCAGACGCAGAGCCCCCGGCAAGCCCCCCCAGATGCAGAGCTCCCAGCAAGCGGCAGTCTCTGCCCTGGGAAGGAGCCCGCTGGGGCCTGGGAGTGGCTCCCAGAAGATCGGGCTTTCTTAAGGCCCAAGGCACTGTCCGTGAGTGCAAGGCTGGGACCACCGGGCCGGTCTCTGGAAACTTCCCTCGGAGGAGACTCTGCCCAGGACTGAAGGAGCCCCCAGGTGAGCGCTCCCCGTGCTCCCCTCAGTGAGTCCTGCCCAAGGCGTGGGCTCTCACTGCAGCTCCTGGGCCTCCCACCAGCCCCCCACGCCCCGATGACCACTCCTCAACGAAACCACAGAGCCGGCCACACCAAAGCAGGGAGGAGGCTTGTCTGACCCCAGAGGCTCCCTTCTGCCAGCTCCTTGGGGAGACGGGGCCCTGGGCTCAGCCGCTAAATCGACCTGCTCCCGAGTGTCCTGGAGGGGTGAGAAGCAGCCCAGGGGAAAACACGCCGCCCCCAGGTCTTCAGGCCAGAGGGGAACAGCACAGCATCAGAGGGAGGCCAGGTTTGCTGACCGCCCAGGGATGGGGAGGAACTCAGCTGTCGGGGTGTCCCCAGCACTGGGAACCCCCGGGGACTTGCGGCTGTGTTTGGTTTTGTTTAATTTTTAGATCAGTGAGGAAGAAGCGAAACCCTCAGAACACACTGTTTGGTCACCGACAAGGGGAGGGTGGTGGCCTCTCCCGGGACATCACCGAGAGGAAGCTGGCCCACCTCGGTGGCATACCGGTGGGGACACCGAGCCCTTCAGCCACCTCCTCCCAACTGTCCCTCCTGACTGCCGGGAAGAATTCCGGGAAAGCAGGCGGTTTCAGCGGAGGGCGTCCTGCTGGCCCGGGGGGTGCCCTCTGTATGTGGCACAGTCAGCCCCTCGGCCCCTGGCTAGGGCTGGCCAGAGAGCGGGGAGCAGTCTGCTGCCTTTTGGAGGCTCAAAGACCCCCATCTCTGCTATGTGGGAGAGAGGCATGGCCAACCCTTCTTAGGGGCATTCCTGGGCCAGGCAGTGCGGATGGCAGAAACCGGCCTGCTGGAGGTCCCTGTGGCAGAGGTGGGAAGAGCCTTCATGTCATTTGCGCTGAGCTGGTTACTGCCACGTGGGGCCTGAGGAAGCTTCGTCACCCCTGCTCAGGGCCTGGCACACGGGACCCCATGCTCTGCCGACCCCAACCCCTGTACCCCGTAGTGTCTCGGGGTGAGCCCTGCTCTGTCCACCTTACAGATGAGGAGGTGCAGGCAGAGACTTCCAGTGACTGTCCCAGGTCATCCTGAACCAGGAGCCTGCTTGAGACCCCTGACTCTGGGCCGTCCCCCACCCTGTCCTCCGGGTCTCTGCCATCCCTGACTCCAGGGGCACCCGCCGTGACTCGTCCAGAGGTGGGTGAGTCCGCAGGCAGCTGCCCCTCCACAGGGAGCTTCCAGGCCACAGCCTCTAAAGTCAAAGTTTTCACAGGAAAACTGTCCTCCAAGCTGTGAGGCCAGAGCCAGGGATTGGGGTGGCTTCATGACCGCAGGCAGGCAGCCTGTCTCGGGACTCCTTGAGCCATCCCATCTGCGACGTGGGTGGAACAGCACCCAGCTGAGGACACAGCCACAGCTCTCAGGCCTGGCTAAGGAGTCGGCTAGGGGTCTCCCCTGAAGTGACTAGAGACACTTCCTCCCTCCTTCCCCGTCCTTCCACCTCCTTCCTCCCTCCCTCCTTCCTTCCTTCCCCTTCCTTCCTCCCCTCTCTTCTTCCTTCCTTTCGTTCCCTTCTTTCCTTCTTCCTTCGTTCTCCATCCTCCTTTCTTTTTTCATCCTTCATCTCTCCTTCCTCCCTGCTTCCTTCTTGACTCCTTTCTTTCCTCCCTTCCTTCCTTTCCTCCCTTCCTTCCTTTCCTTCCTTCCTTCCTCTTTCCCTCCCTCCTTCCCCTCCCTCCCTTCCTTTCACCATTTACTGATGCCAACATGAATGAGTGGTATTTTTTCATCCCTGGAGCTATAATCCAACCTCCGCCTTTCATGGCTCACCTTCTTCCAGCTGCAGCCCGGGAGCCCTCCAGGGCAGCTCCTGCGTTCCTTGGCCATCCCCGCCCCATCACTTTGTTCCTCCTGGCACCACAGGGGGCCCCAGGCTCATCTCGAATTTTCCCCGTGCAGCCCTAGAGCCCCTCTTCTCCACAGATCTCTGGCCCCTTCACTGGGGACAGTATCAGAAACGGGATCAGGGTGCTGGGTGTGTGCCTGGCCACAGGGGTGTCCCCGCTGGGCCTCTCCGCAGATATGGTGACGTAAGATATGGGTGCACGCCCACCCGGATGTGCATACGTGTGTACACCCTGCGTACCGACAGGTCAACATGCGTGTGTACACAAACATCCCGACGTGTCCCCGTGGGCTGGTATAACACACATACACCCCACAACAGCATATATACACAGCATGTGTCCGTGCCTCCCTGTGCACATGTGTGTAGGCAGCTCACAGGTCCATAGTTGCCAGGGTGATTTTTAACAGGGCTATGGGAGAGACGTGTTCATGCCCTGAGGGAGTTGGGGACAAAGGCACAGATCTGGGGGCTAAGCGGGTGCTGATGGAGGCGAGAGAGACGCTGAGGGTCAGGGAGCCACTGGGGATGTTGCAGTGGGGGTTTAAACTGAACCCCAGGGACAGATGGGGTGAGAGAGGCCGGCATGATGGGGGAGAGCAGGCCAGGCAGGCCCTGGAGAGAACCCGTTTGTAGAACTAGAGGGGCGGGGCCCAGTGGGGAGGGGGTGAACACGCCAGGCACAGACAGAACCTGTGTCCCCTCAGCATTTCCTGGCACTTGATACAGAAACTGGTGAACGCCAGGGAGAGCGCAAGGCAGAAGACATGCGGCGTGCCCCGGCAAAGTCTCCACCCGCGGCCGAGGGTGCGAGCAGAGGGCGTGGGGCGTGTCCTGGAGGCGTCTCCACCCGCGGCTGAGGGTGCGGGCAGAGGGCGTGCAGCGTGTCCTGGAGGCGTCTCCACCCACAGCCGAGGGTGCGAGCAGAGGGCGTGCGGCGTGTCCTGGAGGCGTCTCCACCCGCGGCCGAGGGTGCGGGCAGAGGGCGTGCAGTGTGTCCTGGAGGCGTCTCCACCCGCGGCTGAGGGTGCGAGCAGAGGGCGTGCGGCGTGTCCTGGAGGCGTCTCCACCCGCGGCCGAGGGTGCGGGCAGAGGGCGTGCAGCGTGTCCTGGAGGCGTCTCCACCCGCGGCCGAGGGTGCGGGCAGAGGGCGTGCAGCGTGTCCTGGAGGCGTCTCCACCCGCGGCCGAGGGTGCGGGCAGAGGGCGTGCAGCGTGTCCTGGAGGCGTCTCCACCCGCGGCCGAGGGTGCGGGCAGAGGGCGTGCAGCGTGTCCTGGAGGCGTCTCCACCCACAGCCGAGGGTGCGGGCAGAGGGAGCCTGGGCAGGGGCAGGAGGACTGTCTTCGGGAGGAGGCCGAGTCCTGGAGAAGCCACCAGCCCGGGCTTGTCTGATGTGTTTCTGGTGTCTAGCCTGGGATTGTGGGCTTTTGGAAAACATCCCAAAAAGAGGGGTTATGGGAACTCTCTACACCACGGCTTTATTTCTTCTCTGTCCGTCTAAAATTATTCCAAAATAAAAGTTTATGTTAAAAATCACTTTGATGCAGTCGGCACTCAAAATCTCGACACTCACTGGGGTCCCAGCGGCTCCCCAGGCTCCCCCTGGAGTTTCGGGGCACCCACTGTGTGCAGGACGCGGGGTGCTCTTGGGAACCAAGGCCCAGATATGCGTGAGGCCAGAACCCCAGGGACTGAGGCAGCCTCTGATCCACAGAGGACACCGGGCTCCAGCCACCGCCTAGTGAGCGGCCCCAGTGAACCCCAGGACTGTGAGGGCCTCCTGTCCTTACCTCAGCCACGCCAGACCCACGACGTCACCAGCACGGCATCCCCTGCCCCGACACAAAGGGGCCCTTGGCTGTGGGTGGGTCCCTGAAAAGCAGGGGCCCCACCGAAGCACAGGGTGGGGGTCGAAGTGACCTCCAGGGGCCCAGCACTAAGCTCAGCCCTGCGCCCCAAGCAAGGAGGCGTCCCTTGGTGGGAAGCACGGCGCGAAGGGAAATGATCGGCCCCATTGCCAGTGAACCCCACTAATGACCGTCTAGCGTGTCTGTGACTTTACCAGCAAAACTGCGCCTGCAAATCCCCACGAGCTGGGTCCTTGATTAATGCTAATGGTTTTTCTCACCAGCTGTGAAAATGCATTTTCCATAATTTAGCTGTCATTACAGGAGAAGGATTGATAAAACACACGCACACACCTCAGGCTTGGAGGGCCCGGAGGGAAGCAGGAGGAGGCCAGGAGGCAGCTGGTTCTGCCTGTGAAATGTGGGCACAGGAGCCCAGCCACACCCAGTCAACGAGCCCCTGGCTCCCAGACCAGGGCGACACGGTGCTGCCCCCGCCCTCATGCACGGCTCCACGGCAGGGCGCAGACCTTCCTGGGGCTCCGAGCACAGGCCTGGGTGCAGGGCAAGACAGCGGCCCCCAGGCAGGGACCAGCCCTCCCGCCTCTCCTGGGTACAGGACCACTGGGCAGCTTCTACCGGGCAGCTCCAGGCCCCACCTAGACGCACCCACCTCACAGATGAGGAACTCGGGGCCGGAGGACCCAGCAGCTCCTGCAGCTCAGCCGCAGCTGGGGAGCTAAGCGGGAATTCAGGCTGGTGTGTGGGCTCCAGACAGCTCTGTGCCCCCTCCTCCCGCTGGAGTGAGCTGGGGGTCTCACTGCCCTGCCTTCCGAGGAAACGGACAGAGAAGAAGGCAGGTTCTGAGGCGGAGGAGACCTTGACCCACAGCCCAGTCTCAGCAGAAGGAAGAAAAGAAGGAGAGAAGGGGAGACGGAAGGAGGGAGGGACTGGCCTCTGCGTGAGGTCTGAGGACTGTGGTCCCAGCCCCAGCCGTGGTGTTGAAGCTACTCCTGACCTCTCAGGGTGAGGCCACCCGCCCCCGCCATGGAAACACCCAACTTGCAGACATTTTCGTTCACAGTTTTTGTTTAAGGAAACTATTCTCAAAGTCACGGAGGCCAGAGTCCAGGCAGGAAGGAAGGAGGGAGGGAAGACACAGGCCTGGCCCCAGGACGGGGTGCGGGGACACCCAGACCTATCATTTGAGAGCCCCTTTGACGATCTCAGCAAAGCAGAGGTCACGGGCTGCTCAGGCGCTGCAGTTGGGGTCCCACCGTGGCCCTCGGCCAAGAATGGGAACCCAAGTGGCCGGGCCAGTGGCCGGCAAGGGCAGCCCACTGGCCGTCCCCCGCCCCCAGCCCCCGCGCTCCCCTGACCTCCAGGCACGGCCCGGGCAGGGGCCCCCCAAAGTGGTTTCAAGCCCAAATGAGTATCTGAAAAGTGCATCGGGGCGCGGGGAGCAGGGGAAGACGGAGCAAAGCCAGCGTCGAATCAATTAGCGCGCGTTTTCCGAGCTCCGCTGCGCTCTGCCTTCCATTAGCGGGTCCTCGTCCCGCTGCAGGCTCAGAGCCGCGACGCGGAAACGTTCTCCTCGTTTTAATCTTCCCCGAGCCGGCCTTTCGCCTCCAGCCCGTCTAATTGAAACTAATCTTCGTGGGCAAGGCCTGTCTCTCCTCCTAATCCTCCTCCGAGGAAGTTCACATGGTCCTAATTACAGCCGCACCGGCCCTTTCATTCCCGGCCTCGCCTGCCTCTGCCAGCCTCGGGTTTTGAAAGTCTGCGTTATTAACTCCATGCTTGCGAGTTCCCGCCTGTCACGGGCCGAGAGATGCTATCGCGGCTGCCCAGGGATAAGGTTACCGCGAAGGCATTTTGTGGATTACGTTTCGCACGAGGCGACAGAGGGCAAGATAGCGCAGAACCCATGAGCTCCCCGGGCAGAGGGGGAGCCGGGGGAGGGCTGGCCCGGGCCCAGCTCCCCAGCCTGCAACCTGTAGGGCGGAGCATTGAGGAGGATTCTGGAAGCTTCCTGGAGGGGCAGAGAGGAAGAGCGGGGGAGTGGGGCCTCCCCAAGGAGCACAGCACCCGCTGGGGAGCCCGCCCGGCTCCCCCAGCCCCCCATGGGAGGCTGCCAAGAGGGAGACGGGGTCCCTGGAGCCGGGCTCCGCATTACAACAAGCCAAACGGAAATCCCACATTTCCAGGCTGCCGAGAACGTCAAGTTTCCCTGCTCCGGGCTGGAATCCCACGCCGCCATGTGGGCACGCAGTGACCGTGGCTGATCAGACCTCAGATGGCAGCCGGGAGGTCTCTCTTTAAACTTTTTAAAAAGAGAAACTGCAATAATGATCACTTAATGAAAGCAGTTGTCTAAAGAAAATTCCCCACCTCCAGGCTGACAGAAGGGAAACGACGCAATGGGCCTCCGGCAGGGACCTCGGGGAGGGAACGGGCGTGAGAGACGAGCCCCCAAGGCCCCCCGAACTGACCAGACCCTGCCCCAGATGCCAGACTCTGAGCAGAGTGTCAGAGGTGGTGAAACTTGGCCGAGGTAAGGACAGGAGGCCCTCGTGGTCCCGGTGCCCACCAGGGCTGCTTTCTAGGCATGTGGCTGGAGCCTGGTGTCCTCAGTGAGCTGGGGGCTGTCTCAGTCCCTGGGGTCCCAACATCATGTGTATCTGGGCCTGGGTTCCCGAGACCACCCGATGCCCTGCACACAGTGGTGCTCCGAGACACAGGGAAGAGCCTGGGGAGCCGTCAGGACCCCCCTCGTGTTTAGACTGGTGCCTGCTGTCTGCCCATCACCCTGCAGGGCCCGGGGCAAGGCTCTGCCACTCTTGACCCTGATGTGTGGCTTGCGGACTGAGTTGGGGACTTAAAGCTGGAGGTGCATCAGTCCTCAACCACCTCCCCCACCTGTGCACTCTGCCCGGCACCCCCGGTTTTCTCAGAAGAGCTCACAGAGCAGAAAGAACTCCACACAAGAAACTCCACCCAACTGAGACCCCATGGAGCGGGACCCCCATGCTCTCCTGGAAGCCCCTCACGCCTCCGTCCACCGGGGCAGGGCACAGAGATCCGGCTTCCAGGCCAAGCTGTGAAACCGTGTGCAGAGCCGCCCTCGTGACTAGGAGGAAGCCCAGGCCGAGGTGACAGCACGTCAGGACGGGGCCCCTCCCCCTCACTCTGCGTCTCCCGGTGCCCACTGTGTTGCCCAGCTGGACCCTGGACCCTTGAGCTGGCTTCACGATTCTTCCCCTCCAATAGCGTCTCCTACATGGAGGCCCATGGGGCTTACCCCGACAGCCAGCACCAAGCCTGGCTTTCTCTCCGGCATCATGGAGCCGGAACTCCCATCTGGGCCAGGTGAGGACAAGGTAAAGGCACACCCCGTGGCCCTGGCCAGCCCGGGACCTGGAGCAGGATGTGTGCTGTGCCCCGCTCAGGGGCCTCTCCCCTCTCCATCACCTGCCAGACCACCTTCCAGCTTCCTAGTCTCTGCTGCAGGCCTGCCTCCTCTGGGCAGTGTCTGGGGGCCCCCAGCAGGATGGTGCTGGTCCCAGGTCCCAGGAGTCAGTCGCATGCATGTGAGTCTCAGCTTCAGATGGGAGTGAACCCCTAACCCAGGACCAGATGCCCCACACAGGCTGTGTCGGCAGCACCCAGGTCACTGTACAGAGCTGGACATGGCGGACACTGGCCGCCACCAAGCTCAGTGCTCCTTCCTGGGCAGGAGGGGCAGGCAGGGGAGGCCGAGTGAAGACGAGCAGGAGGCCACAGAGATCATGGTCTGAAACTGTAGAAGCACTAGAAGAAAACACAGAAATCTCCGTGACTCTGGCCAAGGCAGAGAGCTTTGGATAGGATCCCCCGCACACAGGTAACAAAAGAGGAAACAGGCAAATGGGATTACGTCAAACTAAAACTTCTCTGCACAACCAAGGGAACAACCAGCAGAGGGAGGAGACAACCTGGGGGCAGGAGGAAAGATTCACAAACCACACTCTGATGAGGGGTAATACACAAACAGATGAGGAACTCAACAGCAAGAAAGCAAACAGCCAGATTTTAAACTGAGCAAAGGGCTTGCTGGGCCCGCAGCGCGCGTCCTCTCCAAAACGCGTGTTGAAGTGTAATTGCCTTTGTAGAGTATTAAGATGTGGTGCTGTCAAGAGGTGATTAAGCCCCGGGGCTCCTGCCTCGTGGGAGGGATTGGTGCCGTGTAAGTGGGCACGTTCATGCCGCTCTTGCCCTCTCTCGCTCCCTCGCCTTCCACTGTGGGGTGACGCAGCAGGAAAGCCCTGGCATGATGCCAGCCTCCTGACCTGGGGCTCCCCAGTCTCCCAGACCGTGAGCCCGCAAACTTCCGTGCCATCTGGAACGGCATGACAGCAGCAGAGTGATTTCAATTCGCATTTCTCGGATGACTGTGAGGAGCCTTTTCTCATAACCCTGTTGCTCACGTGTGTGCCTTCGTTTGAGAAATGTGTCTTCAGGTCCTGTCTCTGTTCACTTTGTGCAGCTGTAACAGAATGGCGCGAGCCGGATACACACTTCTCAAAAGAAGACACACAAATGACCGACAGGCACGTGAACAAATGTTCATCATAATCATCTGAGAAGTGCAAACTAAAACCACAGGAAGACACCACCTGTTACCAGTAAGAATGGCTGTCATCTGAAAGGTGAAATACGGCAAGCGTTGGTAAGGATGCAAAGAGAAGAGAAAACTTTACACTGCTGGTAGGAATGTACATTAGCACAGCCACGACGCAAAACTGTGGGGCGGTTCTACTGGGTACGAATCCAAAGGACATGAAATCAGTGTGTCAAAGAGATGTCCACTCGCCCATGTACACTGGTCACAAGAGTCAAACTATGGAATCAACCAATGTGTCCCTGAAGGGATGACTGAACAACAAAGTGCGGCACACATGCACACACACGGGCACACAGTTGCACACACACACACAAAAACACATGGACACATGGGTGCACACGTGCACACACGCACACACAAAAACACATGGACACACGGGTGCACACGTGCACACACACAAAAACACATGGACACACGGGTGCACACGTGCATGCACACATGAAAACACATGGACACACCCACACACGTGCACACACACATGAAAACACATGGACACACACGCAAGCACACACCCACACACATACACATGCACACACACAGGCACATGAATGCACACACACGGACACACGCAAACATGGGCACACACACATGCACACACATACATGCACATGTGCACACGTGCACACACATGCACGCACACACATACGATGGCCTTGAAAGAGGAGGAGATTCCCCCGTTTGTGACGACATGGAGTCTCTGCTCCCCTTCTCTGGTTCTGCATGAGGAGCTATGGTGCGTGGCAGAGAACAGCATCCTGGGGGCCTGGGAGCTGCTGGAGACCCTGCTGAGGAGACCCCCGGATCTCATCAGACTGAGACAGGGACAGGAGAGTAGCCTGTGTGCTCGGCCGCAGCTGCTAAGGCTCCCTCTGTGTCCCCGCCCACCCCACCCTGCCTGATACAGTGATGGGTGGAGAGGAAACGGGCTGTGAGAGCAGACCCCAGATGCCGCCCGTTCCCCCACCCTCGCTCCAAACAGTTCTGAGAAGCATTGGAGAATGTGGACATCCCCAGCTCAGGCTGCAAAG
The DNA here is from genome assembly GCF_030222135.1 of Aotus nancymaae. Taxonomy (NCBI): domain Eukaryota; kingdom Metazoa; phylum Chordata; class Mammalia; order Primates; family Aotidae; genus Aotus; species Aotus nancymaae. The sequence continues at coordinate 17,656 of NW_026988467.1, read as the reverse complement.
AAAAGAAATCCCCCGTGTAGACTGAAAACCACCTTCCCCACTGGGACTCTCTCTGGGGATTCCATTTCAGCTGTGTTCTCCAGGACACAGACTCCTGATGGGCCCTGTTAAGGCCAGTTCTGGACTCTAAAGATCCCGTGTGGTGGATGCTGTGGCCGAGACCGACTGAGGAGTGCGGACTGAGGCTGTGCCGTGGGAGGCTGGGAAGGGGGAGGCGAGAGCGGGGCGGAGATTGCTGGTTCTCGTCCAGGACAGCTGCCTCTGGCTGGGGATGGGCCGGGTCCTCAGGCGGCCTCTGTCTTGTCACTTTATCCCCATTACATTGCTCATTTCCTTTCACGGCACGGTCCTCAGAGGCAGGGGAGGCATCCGGTGTCCTGCAGGGTAGCTCTGCGTATTTGGACCCAAGAGGACCTAGAATTGTGGAGAAACCCCTTGAGGACTTTCACTGAGGCTCACACGGGCGGAGAGCCTGTGCTGCGAAGACCCTGTAGGTATTTAATTCCCACAGCAGCCACAAGGTGGGGATTAGCTTCTTCCCATTTCTTAGAGCTGAGAAAACGGAGAAGGAGGTCAGCTGAGCCACCCGGTTAGTCCGAACTGGAGCTGTGATTTGAACTGAGGCCCCCAGGACCCTGCGTCATTCCCACAGTGTGCAACTCACCATGTGAGACGTGACCCTCACAAGCGCCAATGAACCATCAGACTCGGGAGGTAGGGGCCAAAGAACTCATAAGCCCCACCTGGGTTTCAGGAGGTTCTCAAGGCATTTCTCCATGCTCTGTTGCAGAATCGACATGAACTTTTAAAACATATCCGTGATTTGTTAACTTATTTCTTGTTTTTTTTTCTTTTCAAAATGGAGTGTTGCTCTTTTGCCCAGGCTGGAGTGCAATGGCGCAATCTTGGATGGCCGCCACCTCCACCTCCCAGATTCAAGCGATTCTCCTGCCTCAGCTTCCTAAGTAGCTGCGATTACAGGTGCGCGCCACCATGCTCTGCTGATTTTTGTATTTTTAGCAGAGACAGGGGTTCCCCACGTTGGCCAGGCTGGTCTCAAACTCCTGACCTCAAGTGATCCACCCCCCTCGGCCTCCCAAAGTGCTGCGACTACAGGCATGAGCCGCCGCGCCCGGCCTAACTTATTTCTTACACAGTTGCACAGGGAAAAGATCAAGTCTTGGCCGTTCATCCCTTTGCACCACAGTTCAATTTTGTAAAGAAATAAGCCTGCTTCAACTCAGCATTGAAATAATGTCAATTGTATCATACGTTACGATGCATCTGAACTTCCATCCTAATATGGCAGACCGATCCTCCAGCGAACACAGCTGAAGGCTCCAGGATCTACACACAAAACCACAGCACCAGTGAAGCAGCGGGGACACGAGACCAGCTGGCATCCCGGAGAAAAGGGAAGGCAGAGAAGAAAGTCTGAGAGGCGACTCTGTGGCTGGAGTGGCAGGGTTTGTGCGCTGGCAATGCAAGCTGACAGCAGCAGGGAGCACCCCGGCAGCATCGCCCCCAAGCTCACGGCGCCACGTTCAAAGCCTGCTGAGCAGGCAGTTCCCTGGTAAACACCACAGGCTTTCCGCCAGGATGACTCAGCAACTCCACCCAGGAGCAAGAGCAGCCTGGAGAGAGGCCAGGCCTCAGAAGAGCCAAACCTAGTGGAATCAGCTCAGTCCTTAGTTGGACAATGGAGATCTGGCCCCATTGCAGCCACCTGCCAGGAACCAAAGAAAGTCTCTTCTAGGGAGATAAACAGCCCAGAGGGCTACAGAGTTTTCTAAACAATGTCTAGAATTTTCTTTTTACATTATAGGGGTGGTGAGCTGAGTGGTGGCCCCCAAAAAGATACGTCCACCTCACAAGCCCTGGAACCTGTGAATATGACCTTATCTGGAAAAAAGGGTCTTTGCGGATGTGATCAAGTCAAGAATCTTGGGAGAAGGAGCTTATCCTGGATTCTCTGGGTAGGTCCTAAAGGCAGTCCCACATGTCTTCTATAAGAACAGACTAGACTGAGAAGCACAGAAGGAGACAGGCACACAGAGAAGAGGGGAAGGAAATGTGGGCACAGAAGCAGGGACGGAAGCAATGCAGTCACTTCATCCACGAAGGAATTCCTCAGGCCACAGCAGCTGGAAGATGCAAGGAAGGGTCCTCCCTGGAGGTGCTGGTGAGAGTGCAGCCCGGCCCACACCTTAGCTGGGGACTTCTGGTCTCCAAAACTGAGACATTAAGATCCTGTTGTTTTAAACCACTCGGTTTGTGGTAGTTTGTTATGGCAGCCACGGGAAACTAATACACCAGGTAAGCCAAGAGAAGAACAGCAAAGCAGACGATAGAAGTAGACCCACAGGTGATCCCGCTATTGGAGTTAGAGACAGGCTTAACAAAAGTGCACTTAAGAAAATAGAGAATTTCACCAGAAAATTGAAATCTACGAAAAAGAAATACATGGAAATTCTAGAACCAAAAAATCCCTCCAAAGGAAAAATAATATGACAATGGACTTCTCAGCAGAAATGACAGAAGGTAATGGCATGTCATAAAGTGCTGGGAAAAAGTGTGTTAAAATTATACCAACTTAGAATTCTAATGCAAGGGAGAATAACTTCAAAAACAAAGGCCAACAGTTCCTTTAAAGGTTAAACACAGCCCTACATATGACCCAGCAATTCCACACTAAGTTATGTACCCAAGAGAAAGAAAAACACGTATCCACACCCAACTTTGTATTAAAAACGTTCATAGCAGCATTATACACAAAAGCAAAAGAGAGGACACAATTCAAGAGACCACCAACTGTTGAGTGATGAAGTCAGGTCTATGCACATGGTGGAATATCATTAAGCCATGAAAAGGTACGGATTCATGCTGTCACGTGGCCGCACCTCAACGGCATTATGCCTGGTGATCGAAGCCAGGCACAAGGAACACATATGACAGGATTCCATTGATAGAAAATGTCCAAAAAGTCAAATAGAGAGAGACACAGAGCAGATCCGTGGCTGGCCAGGGCTGCAGGAGGAAATGAGGAGTGACCATAAACAGGCTTGTTTCTTTTCAGGGTGCCAGAAACCTAAACTCAGATCGTGGAGACAGCCATGCAACTCTGAAAATACTGGAATTCATTGACTTGTGCACATAACACATGAATGCTATCACGTGTCAATTATATCTCAGTAACGCTGGTTTAAAAAAGAGAAGGCAAAAAGATTTTGCAAACAAGTAAAAACTGAGAGAACTGAGGTAGCAGCAACACACGTGCACACACAAATACACACACGCAAATAAATATTAAAGAGAATTCTCCTGCAGAACAAAAATGACCCCAGGCTGTGGAAAGGAAATTTAGGAGAAAATTAAGTGCACAGGAATAGTAACTAGATAGGTAAACATCAATGAATCTCAACTAAGCAATAAATGATGTCTTATAGGGTCTTAAATATACATAGAATCGGGGTATGCACAGCAGTCACACGACAGGTAGCAGCATAAAATGGAGTTAAAATATTGCAAGTATGCCTACTTTCTTTTTTAAAAGATTTGGATTCTCTAACCTGAGAGTTTTCTTGTAATGCAACCCACTGGGCATGCAGTCATCACCTGGCCTTCTTCCCAGCACACTGTGGGAACTGGAGCGCAGGGAACCTTCCCAGAAATTCAAGTAGTCTAGCTACTGCTATTTCTATGTGTAATAAACTGTCCATTTCTGACCCAGGGGAAAATTAATTAATTAGTTAACGTGAAATATTCTAAGGTACTTGCCTTGTCTTGGAAGTGACAGAAGTAGGCAATCATGGTCGAGTGTAATAAATCAAAGACGTGTGTTTTTAATCTTTTTTTAGGGAAAAGACTAAAAAGAGAATAGCACATAGGGTATTTAACAAGTTAACAGGAGGACAAGAGATAACACAAGGGAAAACAGGAGAAAAGTGGATCAAAAACCAGAGGAACCCAATAGATAACCAGTCGGATGATAGATGTAAGCCACGAATATCAGCAATTATATTAAACGTAAAAGTACTAAATATTCCAATTAAAAGATAAAGATTGTCAGACTATATTTTTAAACACCACTTACATGCTGCTTGTGACACACTTTAATTAGAAGGACACAAAAATCAAAATAAAGGGATGGGAAACTCATTGCCTTGTAAATAATAACCGAAAGGAAGCTGATGCTGTGCTGACAGGCAAGGCGGACCTCCAGGCAAGAAGCCCCGCTCAGGATCACCAGACAGCACACACAGGTTAAAACAGTCACTCTATCAGGAAAACGTAACATTTAAAATTCATATGCACTCAGTAATATACGTTCAAAACATAAAGGGCAGGAATTGAGAAGGGAGAAATGAACAAAATTATCATCATAATGAGAAAATGTTCACCTGCTTCAGCCTGTAACTGATAGAACAAACAGATGGGAGGTGAGTGAGGATATATTAATAGGCAGTTTGAAAACGTGATATTAAATATGACCTGATGTATGATTGTCTCAGTCCCTTGCGGCTGCAGTAACAAAGGGCCCTGGATTGGATGGCTTGCACACAACAGAAATCTGTTTCTCACCCTCCTGGAGACAAAGTCTGAGATGAGGGCGCTAGCATTGTCTGGTTCTGGTGAGGGCCCTCTTCTGGGATGTAGGTGGCTGACCTCCTTTGTATCTTCGCAAGTGAACTCTCTGGGGTCCCTTTTATAAGGCACTGATTTCATTCTCAAGGGCTTCACCGTCATGACCTAATCAATTCGTAAATCTCCACCTCCTAATATTGTCATCTTGGAGGTTAGGATTTCAGCATCTGAGTTCAAGGAAACACACTCAGTTCATTGTACAGATACACAACACTCTCCCCCAAAACTGCAGAAGACACACTCTTTTCAAGTAGCTGAGGAAGAGTAACCAAAATTTATCACATTTGGGAACAGAAATCAGGCTTTGACAAATGTCAAAGGCAGGGCCAGGACTAGGGTGAGTCCAATGAGGTCCCCACGGCCCAAAATATAAAGGGATGCTCAGACCCGGATTTGCTCAAGCAGAGGCGTTGGGGGGACCACAGGAGAACTCAGCTAGAAAAAGATGAGTAGAGAGCAGGGAAATTCACGACGATAAAACCAACTATCGGAAAACGAGAGAAGGGAGCTTCCTCACCCCCACCAAAAGCACCTGCAAAAGGCCTAGAGTGCATACTCTACCTAACGGTGAAATCGCGGAAGGTTCCCCATGAGATTGGTGACAAGACGAAGATGGCAGCTCCCTGCGTGGTTTACGCCAAGGTCCTCACCAGTGTGATCACAGCAAGAAAAGGCATTTGATTGGAAAGGAAAAAATAAAACTTTTATTATATGTAGACAACATGATTTTATAGGTAGAATATCGTAAGGACTCCACAGATAAACCATCAGAATGATTAAGGAAACTCAGTGTGGCCACCAGATGCAAGGTCACTACATAAAAAACAATGGTGTTTGCCGAGGCTGGGGTTGTGCTCACCCCACTGCGAGAAACAAGACAGACTTCCCTCCCGACTCTCTGAAAAGTTGATTTGAATGTCAATACTGATGATGCTTTGCATACACACACACAGACACACACAAACACAAACACACACACAAACACACACATAAACACACACAAACACACAGAAACACAAACACACACAGAAACACAAACACACACACATAAACACACACACGAACACATACACACAAACACACACAGAAACACAAACACACACACATCCCAAGAGGGTATGCAAGGCTTACTAATCACACAATGGGGCTTTCTGGGGAGAGCGGGGCTGACACCCATGTTTGTCTGAAAATGGCTTGAGGGAGCTGGGAGAGGAGGTGGACTCAGCCTTCCCAGAGGTCCCAGAGGTCAGGGATGGGCTGGGGTGAGGGTTCCCATGGGCAGGCAGCGGGGGTGGAGGGGGGAACAAGGGTTTGAACTTCCTGCCAGCACCACCAGAGGGGGACCCAGGCCTTCTCATCAGCTCACAGGAAGGTGGGGCAGAAAGGGAGAGGAAGGGTGAGGCTTCAAGACTGTCTGCAGGAAAACCTCAAAAATGGAGTCAGAAGCTTTACTGTTGGAGCGGATTGTGCTAATTGTGTTTAGAAAGGGAAATAACCAAGAAGTAAAATGATACTGAGGCGGGAGACTGGGGTCTGGAGGCGGGGAACCTCAGGCTGGTTCGGCCGACTTCCTAGAGCTGAATCGAAAGGAAAACCCACCTCTCCACACCCAAGTAACAAAACGATCAGAGGCTACTCCCTTTGCAAACCCTCCAGCTCCACCGCGTTGCAGCTGAGAAACGGGAAGTGCCTCTGACTGGTCGCGTCCCAGCCAATCAGACTGCTCAGCTCCAGTAACCAATCGGACTGGTAAAGGGCTGCCAACTCTTCGTTTGCACAGGGGTGTGACTTTGTGACTTCATTTCAGCCTCTGATTGGTCCCAACCCTCCAGACAGGTCGTGGGCCCCTCCATGTACAGTGCAAGGCAGTAACCAGTGAGAAACCCCCAGAGGCTGTTTAGACTCCAGAACATTCTGTAACCAGCGCTCTGCAGCTGTTGCCCGGAGCTCCTCTCACGCTGTGGAGTGTACTTGGGTTTCAGTAAGTCTGTGTCTTCCTTGCTTTATTCTCTCACTTTGTTTGTGCCTTTTGTCCAAGTCTTTGTTCAAAACGCCAAGACCCTGGATGACGCTGGTCAAGACCTTCAGCCGGTAACAATATCATTTACAATGACACAAAAAATCAAATACCCGAGAATACAGTTAAAGTGTGCAAAACCTCTCACAGAAAACTACAAAACATCATTTTACAAAAGTAATGGAGGCCTCCAGTGGAGGAACCAGGCTCATTCACGAATCAAAGGTGCGACAGTGGAAAGGTCATTCATCTCCGTTTAACTGCCTGTGTGATTCCGGGCAATGCTCATTTGAAAATCCCTTCAGGTTTTTGGCTGGGCACGGTGGCTCATGCCTGTAATCCCAGCACTTTGGGAGGCCGAGGTGGGTGGATCACGAGGTCAAGAGATCGAGACCATCCTGGCCAACATGGTAAAACCCCATCTCTACTAAAAATACAAAAATTAGCCAGACGTGGTGGCACACGCCTGTAATCCCAGCTACTTGGGAGGCTGAGACAGGAGAATCACTTGAACCCAGGAGACAGAGGATGCGGTGAGCCGAGAATGCCCCATTGCACTCCAGCCTGGGCCACAAGAGTGAAACTCTGTCTCAAGAAAAAGAAAAAGAAAAGAAACTCCCTACAGGTTTTTATTGGTGGAAGGTAACCACGCTGTTAAAGTGTACAGGAAATGAAAAGGTAGGGACTGGGCCAGGAGTGTTTGCTGACACCTGCAGTCTCAGCACTTTGGGAGGCCAAGGCAGGTGGATCACTTGAGGTCAGGAGTTCAAGACCACCTCAGCCAATATGGCAAAAAAAAACCCGTCTCTACTAAAAATAGAAAAATTAGCCAGGTGTGGTGGTGCACGCCTGTAATCCCATTTACTGGGGAGGCTGAGACAGGAGAATCACTTCAACCTAGGCAGCGGAGGTTGCAGTGAGCCAAGATTGCGCCACTGCATGTCAGCCTGGGCAACAGACCGAGACTCCATTTTCAATTAAACGAAAAAGAAAGAAAGAAAAGGTCAGGACAGGCCAAGACAGTCACACAGGAGAAGAGCCACACGGGAGGACCTGCTCCCCCAGAGGCTGAGGGTCTAAGACGAAGGTACAGTAATTCAGCAGGTGTGCTGTCAGTTCACAAACAGGCCGTGAAGCAGGCCCACGATAAATGGTGACCTGGTGGCCAGCGAAGGTGGGGGCAGGATGGTCATTTTAAGAGACGGTGCTGAATCGCTTGGGTGTCAGCGTAGAAGAAAGAAGCCTTGGTCCCTAAAGCACAGCGTTCCTAAATATCGGTTCCTGGGATGCTCCAGATTCCAAACATGAAAGCTAAAACAATACAGGCCGGCTGCCTCGCCGGGAGCTAAATGGACACTTCTCTCTCCCCGTGCCGGATAATGAAGTCATCATTCCAGACACCTACTCCTATCAGGCCTCTCCATGCAGGCTCCACACACCCACTCCTGCATTCCTCACTCGACCCCTTCAAAATTTAAAAAGCCCACCAAAGATTTGTTCAATGGCAGCTTAACATTGACCCCCCGCAGCCGGTCAACCCACCAGTAGCCCCGCCTGGCTACCAATGGCAGCTCGCCCCATCGGCACCTTGACTCCCCCTGACCAATAAAACTGTCTGCTCTTTGTTTCCCTAATAACCAATCAATCCCCCTCACCAATAAAACTGTCTGCTCTTTGTTTCCCTAATGACCAATCAATTACCTCCACTCCCTATAAAACCCCACGCCCTGAGAAGCCCAGTGCGACTTCTCTGGCCCCTTCCCGGACCACAGAACCTCACCCAGGTGCTGAATAAATTGGATTCTCGTTTTCTCACACTGGCCTCAGTTTCCTCATTTTGACTCGGCAATATACCTTACAAAAACCTCTAGAAGACAACACAGGCAAAATGTTGTATGACTTCCGGATAGGCAAAGGTTTCTTAAGCCCAGACCTACGGCACAATTAAGAAAGGAAAAAGGAAACCATAGACCTTGGCAAAATATTTTAACGAGTGTTTGGTAAAGGGCTCACTTCCTGGGTATTTACCTGACTTCTACCAATCAGTAAGAACGAAAGGCAATCCAAGAATCAAAAAACAGGTAAAAAAATCTCTGACAGGCATTTTGCAAAAGTTATCCCATAAGCATTTGACCAAAAAAAAGTGCTACATGTCGGCCGGGCGTGGTGACTCAAGCCTGTAATCCCAGCACTTTGGGAGCCTGAGGCAGGCAGATCACAAGGTCAGGAGTTCGAGACCAGCCTGGCCAATATGGTGTAAGCTCATCTCTACAAAAAATACAAAAATTAATCGGGTGTGGTGGCATGCACCTGTAGTCCCAGCTACTTGGGAGGCTGAGGCAGGAGAATCACTTGAACCCGGGAGGTGGTTCCAGTGAGCTGAGATCGTGCCTCTGCACTCCAGCCTGAGCAACAGAGCAAGACACCTTCTCAAAAAAAAAAAAGTGCTAAATGTCAATCCTCATCAGGGAAATGCACATTAAAACCACGAGCCACCCACACACACCTACGAGAGAGGCCGTGTTCCAGACTGACATGAGCAAAGGTTGGTGAGGGACAGAGCAACTGAGCTCCCACCCACTTACAGGGAGAGAAAGTGGTGAGACTCTGGAACACTGGTATCCATCCTTACTCAGCCGAATCTCCACGTAACTTATGGCCCAGCAATTCTGCACCCAGCCAAGTACTCCTTGGAAATGTGCACACACGTTCACCAACAGACATACCGCAGTGTTCGAACCAGCATGTTAGCAATATTGCCGAGGTCGGCACGACCTGCTAACAGGAGGATAGGCAAGAGGCTGTAGCATCGTCACAACGCGGGATGCTGCGTATCAGAGGTGACAGATCACAGCTCCGCATGTCACGGAGCCATCACAGCATCGTAATGTCGAGGGAAAGAAGCCAGACAGAAAGGAAGGCACATGGTGTGATTCTATTTATGTGAAATTCAGAAAGGGTCAAAACCAAGCTACGGCGCTGGTGATCAAGGTGGTGGTCGGTAGCTTTGCGAGGAGAGCCAGGTGCGCCGGGAGTGGACGTGGCTGCCCTGCTTCCAGTCGGCAGGGTGACTCCTCAAGTGTGTTCAGCCACAGTGCTGCAGTTTCCCTCACTCACTGAAGCTTCAGTTAAAACAGAGCTCCCCCAGTGTGGGTCCCTGGCCTCCTAGGAAGCTTCATCTGTGTTAACAGCCACTGCCCACCACCTGAGCCACGCCTCCTGTCAGACCAGCTGTGGCACCGTGGCATTCAATTCTCATAGAAGCCAGGACCCTACCGTGAACCGTGCATGTGGGGGGGGGGGGTCTAGGCCGCGCACTCCTCACGAGAGTCTAATGCCTGAAGATCAGCCACTGTCGCTCATCACCCCCAGACGGGACCGTCAACTAGACGATTCTACATGACGGCACGTTGTCTGATCATTTAATTTCATATTACAATCAGAATACAAGCAAAGTGCACCATAAATGTCATGCGCTGGAATCATCCCAAACCATCCCCACCCCGTATCCACAGAAAACTTGTCTTCCGCAAAACCAGTCCCTGGGCCCAAAAGGTTGGAGGCTGCTGAATGAAAAGGTTCGCTAGCAAAGGTGGAAGAGGATGCCACTTCATTTCTGATGGGATCAGCTGCAGGTTATTCAGTGTCCTCAGCAGTTCCCTCCAGTCGGGCACAGCCGTGACGGAAATCCGATTTTTTCACATGACCAGGGTCAGAAAAAAATACTTGTGTCTCATCCCCTCACGTCACTCAGATTGCACGGGGCAGCCCAGGTGTGGAAGAGCCGAATGTGCCATCTTTTTGATCAGCGGGCCCAGAAGATAAATACCCTTAACCACAGCGTGGCGGTGCGTCGCGTTTCCAGACCTGGCTCCCCCTCTGCCGTGAGACGGGAGGGACGGCGCCGGCCTCTCGCCTCTGTGAATAAATCCCTGCGTTCGCTGCATTCCAGGTCCTCCTGCTCTGCGTGGCAGAGCCCTTCCCCGGGGCACAGTGATCGTCCCCAGAAGAGGTCAAGTACATGAAATTTCCCTTCTTCTGTCACCCATTTCTGGAGACAACAGGACGAAGGTGTTTGAAGCACTCCCGAGCCACCTACGGCCAGGCACTAATTCACGTCTGCTCCTAGTGGATCCTAAGCAGAGACCCGACCTCCCCGCCGAGGGAGGGGCTCCTCCGCTGACACAGGCTCCGTGCTGAGCGCCTCTGTGCTGTCCTTGGCCGTTAGCTTTGTGGTCTGTCCAGGACCTTCTCAGCAGCCAGGCAGCACACCCGTTCTGTGCGATTCTGGCGGAATTTTCATCACTTCTCTACCTTTCACAACAAAATTCTTCCACTTAAACCTAAAAAGCATTTTGCAGTTGTTCTGGGGGGGAGATGGTTTTACCCGGAGGTCCCTGAGCTTTTCTAAAAAAGATGCAAACGCTTCGAGGGCTCCCTGCCTGTATTTGACGAAGTTTCCCAGCAGACATTGCCCCCCCACCAGGGGTCAGGGAGACGGATCTCGGCCCCGCAGGCCTCACAGCCCGTCTGCAGCCCTTCAGAAGAAAACAATTATTATTTGCATAATGGGATTTCTGCAGAAATCATAATTAATCTTAAATTTCACATTAGTGAATGTATCTGAACCAAACTGCTTCAGCCCTTTTTCATCTGAAACCACCACGCTGCCTGAAGACCACTTGAAAGTGGCAGGAGCCCGCCAGGGCTCCGAGACTGTCCTTCAGGAGACCCCGTCTGAGGCAGAGAGAGAAGGGGCGAAGCTGCAGGGTGCTGGGGGAGGGGTGCGGCTGGCAGCAGTGGGGAAGGGGGCAGGAGAGGCAGCCAGGGCGAGCAGGTTTCCTGGACGTCGTGGATTTTATTAGCAGGGAATAGGGCGGCAGAACTGGGCGGGGGCGAGCGGCTGCTGTGTGGGAGGGGGAGCCACCCAGCCAGGTGTGGGGCCACCACTGAGCCACTCTTGTTTGGACAATAGCCTGGAATCTACCCTGCTCAGTGCCTTAAACCTGAAGGTGAGATTTAAAGGGACCGGGGGAATTGAGACCATTCTCAATGGCAGCCACTTGATTTTTTTCCAGATGAGCTCACGGGTTCCTGGGGGCTCTAGCTTGCAAGCCTAATGACTCCCAGGAGCTGGCCCCTCCCACTCCACCATATGGTCCCTGCGCCAGCCCCACCAACCAGGCAAGTGTCCCAGGACCTGGCCTGGAAACCTGGGTCTAAGCCCACCACCCTGGCTGTCAGAACCCGGGATCCCCAGGGGCCTCGTGCCCCAACCGCACAGCCTGGCTCGGCCCAGCTTCTAGAAGGCACCAGACGGTGAACTGCAGGGTGGGCAGAAGGCACTGGCTGCCGGGGCCAAGTCCGCCCTGGTTTGGGGCAAAGGCAGTGCACAGAGCCCCCATTCTCCTCTCTGCCCTCCCCCATGGAATGGTGGTGACACATGGAGATTTCCAGGGAGGTCTCCCTGTGCCTGCTCCGGCTTCCTGCACGGCTGCGCCTCCCGGCAAAGCCTCTTTCTCCACGGCTTGCTGCCAGGGCCCCCACTGCAAACTCCTGCTCTATAAACACCTCGCAGCCCCCGACCCTGCCTCCCTCCGGCCCCCAGACCCACCGCCCGCCTCCCCCTCCCACTCTCTGTACCCACAAACCCCCGTTCTGGGCATCCACTGTGCTGGGCATGCTCAGTGCCCGGAGGGGAGTTTGGGGGAAGCAGGCATAGACCTGGCCCAGGGCCTGCCCAGGAAAAGCCAAGGCAAGGACAGTAATAACCATCCTCCCAGCTGGACGCAATGACCACAGAAGTGGCTCCCCCACCACGCCTGGCGTCCTTATCCCTAAGAGGGAGGAAATGTGTCCCCTTCAGAGGCTGCTGGCGGGAGTGGCGGCGATGCCACTGCGGTGAGGCATTTTTCCCGATGCTTTCCCCGGGGCGGGGGAGGCATTCTCAGGGGTGTGGTCAGCCCAGAGGGGTGCGGTCAGCTGGCCACACTGGGCCACAGGACAGCATTCTAGCACTTCTCTGAGGCTTTTCTCAACAGCAAAATCACCAACAGGAACTGCACAAAGCAAGAAACGAGGCACTAAATAGACGTCAAAAGAGGCTTGTGCTGGCACTGCGCACATCCAGTGACCTTGGGGCACACGGAACACTGATTTCGGGGCCACAAATACCTTTCAACATGTACACAAATTTCTAAATGTAGAATCGGTGAATGAAAAATAATCACTGAATGGTACACTTTGATGGGTGATTGGTGACTTACACCTCAAACACGACGTGGGACAGCACACAGCTGCACCCGAGAGAAAGGACATCCCGACACACGTGCAGCGAGGACGGAGACATCTGGGGGCCCCACCGTGCTGCTGCTCACCCCAGCACACGACTCACCCCAACACGCTGCTCACCCCAGCACGCTGCTCACCCCAGCACACGACTCACCCCAGCACGCTGCTCACCCCAGCACGCTGCTCACCCCAGCACGCTGCTCACCCCAGCACGCTGCTCACCCCAGCACATGACTCACCCCAGCACGCTGCTCACCCCAGCACACAACTCACCCCAGCACACTGCTCACCCCAGCACGCTGCTCACCCCAGCACACGACTCACCCCAGCACACTGCTCACCCCGGCACACGACTCACCCCAGCACACTGCTCACCCCAGCACACTGCTGCTCACCCCAGCACACGACTCACCCCAGCACACGACTCACCCCGGCACGCTGCTCACCCCAACACACGACTCACCCCAGCACACGACTCACCCCAGCACGCTGCTCACCCCAGCACGCTACTCACCCCAGCACACGACTCACCCCGGCACGCTGCTCACCCCAGCACGCTACTCACCCCAGCACACGACTCACCCCAGCACGCTGCTCACCCCAGCACACTACTCACCCCAGCACACTGCTGCTCACCCCAGCACACGACTCACCCCAGCACGCTGCTCACCCCAGCACACAACTCACCCCAGCACACTGCTCACCCCAGCACGCTGCTCACCCCAGCACACGACTCACCCCAGCACACTGCTCACCCCGGCACACGACTCACCCCAGCACACTGCTCACCCCAGCACACTGCTGCTCACCCCAGCACACGACTCACCCCAGCACACGACTCACCCCGGCACGCTGCTCACCCCAACACACGACTCACCCCAGCACACGACTCACCCCAGCACGCTGCTCACCCCAGCACGCTACTCACCCCAGCACACGACTCACCCCGGCACGCTGCTCACCCCAGCACGCTACTCACCCCAGCACACGACTCACCCCAGCACGCTGCTCACCCCAGCACGCTACTCACCCCAGCACACGACTCACCCCAGCACGCTGCTCACCCCAGCACACTACTCACCCCAGCACACTGCTGCTCACCCCAGCACACGACTCACCCCAGCACACGACTCACCCCAGCACGCTGCTCACCCCAGCACACGACTCACCCCAGCACGCTGCTCACCCCGGCACACGACTCACCCCAGCACGCTGCTCACCCCAGCACACTGCTCACCCCAGCACACGACTCACCCCAGCACACGACTCACCCCAGCACGCTGCTCACCCCGATACGCTGCTCACCCCGATACGCTGCTCACCCCGATACGCTGCTCACCCCAGCACATGACTCACCCCAGCGCACTGCTCACCCCGGCACGCTGCTCACCCCAATGCGCTGCTCAGCCCAGCACGCTACTCACCCCTGGACGCTACTCAGCCAAGCACGCTGCTCACTCCAGCACGCTACTCACCCCAGGACATCCTCACCCTAGTACCCTGCTCACCCCAGGACATCCTCACCCTAGTACACTGTTCACCCCCGCACATCCTGGGGCCAGGCAGGGTGACCCAGTAGGAGCCACTGCTTCTCCATCACCGCCCCCCACTCCACAGCATCGTTCCCTCCACATAGCCCTCACAGTGAGGATGGGCTTGGCAGGACAGGCTTGGCAAGGGGTGCCCACAAGCAGTCAGAGGGAGACATGCGGTGGAGTTGCATGGGGGGAGGAGATGCCCCGATGCCCAGGATGGCCCTAGTGTGCCCCCACTGTCCTAGCCAACAAACAGCTTTCCCACACTCTCAAAAGCACCCCAGTTTCAGCAAACGATTCTCTGGCAATCCTGCAGCAGGGCAGCAGGTCACAGTTGGCGTGGCCGCAGCACCGTGCTGGGGCGCACGGTGGAGGGAGATGGGACGGTCCCTTTCTCAGTGGGGGCTTTAGCTAGAGGGGCTTCACCAACATGGACCCCGTTTTCTTCCCTGCAGGGGGCAGAGCAGCCATGCCTGGTCCTCGGGAGGCAGCAGCACCCTGCCCGCCATCTGAGAGACGGCTGTGTGGATTGTCTGACATCTGCTGTGAGTTCAGGGAGCTCAGGTGCTGCCCGAGAAGGATGGAATGGGAGACCTCAGTGGTGCAGCTGCCCCCAACTCCACCCCCACCCTCTGCACCGCAGCACCCCCAGGCACCTGGCCTGGATGGGAAAACATTACAGACAGTCACCAGGGACCATCCTCTGCCCACGCTCCTTCCCGGCCTCGAGTGGCTCCATCAGGGAGAGCATGTTTTATTAATATCGGATATTAAAGTTTAATACTGTGATTGCAGGGGAAAAATGGGGCTTCACCTTCAAGGAGTATTAGCAGATTCCAAAGAGAGCCTGTGCTCAGGAGAGACATTTGTCAGGGCTGTGAGGACGGGCACCCCATCTTTCACACCCTTGGTGAGCTCTCCACGCTGCTGGCAGTAGCCACGGCGGGGGGGTGACGACCCCCTCCAGTGCTCCTGCCCCGTCAGCTCCCACCCCAGGCATCTGGAGCCAGCAGGGGACGAAGCGTAGGTGAACAGGGGCACCAGGACTCCGAGGGGGGGCTCCGGACTCTGCATCCTGCACCTCTGGGTGTGGCCGAGACAAAGGCCAACCCCCTCACTGGCCTGTCATTCTGTGCAGGGAGCTCTGTGGGCCCCTCTGGGGCCTTTCCTGAGCCCCCAGCCTGAAGCATGGACCCCTGGCCCCGGTTCGTCCTTGCAGGCCCCTCAGACTCCTCTCACACCTGCATGCCTGTGATGGACAAAGGGTAAGGGGCCACCCCCTCCACTCAGAAGCCTGAGACCAGCAGGGTGGGACGGGTGAGGAGCTGTGGCGGAGGCTCTAGAAAGGGGACAGGGGTCACTGTGGGTTCCTCTCTCGCTCCTTACAATCCCTGCATCTGGCAGTTGGGGTGTGAGCCCCAGGCCCAGGCTGGAAGCCCACCAGCTGCTCAGACCCAGCCCCTAGGCTCCTCCCCTACTCATCTCCCATGCACCAGCTGCCCCGCCACCCACCACCCCTCTGCCTTCCCTGGCCCCACCCCGCCTGACTGCTCTCGCTCCTCCAGCTGGCTGCACTGGGCCTGGCCTCTCCTGGACTTTGGGCCTCCCCCCATACACCTTCCTCCTGCACCCCGTGCTGACCGATGCATGTTTATGGGGGTGATGGAATCATTGAACATGTCTGGGAAGCTGCGGTTGGTAACAAAAAGAACTGGCGACCAGGCCGTCAGGTCCTGGGGGGGCTGCAGCTACGCTCATCAGCTCATGAAGGGGCCTTAGTCCTTCCAGGTGACCATAACGGAATGCCACAGGCTGTGTAATTTGCAAAGAACTGAAATGTCTGTCTCAGCATTCTGGAGGCTGGGAAGTCCAAGACTGAGGTTTGGTGTCTGCTGAGAGCTGCGACCTGCAGAGGGGGACACGCTCACACCCGGGACGGGTGGGTGAGCTCACGGAACTCTGTGGACTCCCAGTCGTGAAAGGAGGAGTCCTCGTGGCCCAATCACCTCTTAAAGGCCCCACCTCTTAATGCCATCACGGCCACTGAGTTTCAACACCTGATTTTAGAGGGAACACAATCAAACTGCAGCAGATGGCAAGGGCTGGGCAGGCTAAGAAAGGACTCAGTGGCAGACGGGGAATGCCTGCCTCTTGAGCCCAGCCTCCCATCCCCGTGCACGTGGCAGACATCACTAATCGATCGCCACACTCACTGCTGCTCAGCGCAGACCCAGCTGGACCCTCCCCAGCACCAGCCAGGCAGCCCCGCCAGTTGGTGAGAGCGGGTGTCCCAGAGGGAGTGCAGCCAGACGTCTACCTTTTATGTGGGACACAGAGGACATGGGAAGGCAAGCAAAGTTCTTCAGTTTCCCCTCGGAAAGGAAACAAGACTGGCGGCTCTCACGGTGCTGGTACCCAGGCACCCACCCTGGGTCTCAGGGTCCAGCGTGGCACTGGGTACACAGCAAGTGCTCCTGATGTGCCTGTGGGTGGCCACGCCCAGCCCTGAGTGTGGAGCCTTCATGAAGCCCCTGCTTCCTGGGAGCCAGGCCTCACACAGCCTTGGGAAGACCTCGAAGGCCACCCTCTCACACTCTGCCCATCCCAGCCTCTCGGGTCCCAGGTCCAGGGAGAGCACAGACGAGTGGCTGCATCTGAGGCCCCTCCAGTGCCTCCCCAGAGGTTACGCCACCTCAGGAGACAGAGCAGCTCTGTCCTTAGAGTTCCGGAGCCTGGCGGGTGCGGGCTGGAGAGGAAGAGAGAGCTGGGAGCAGTGTCTGCGGGGGCCCAGCCCTGGGAGGCTCCACAGACGGGAAACATGATCTGTGGCCACGGGGCCCTTCCTGGGAAGAACTGAGTGTAAAGAGCAGCAGAAGCCATGACGGGGACAGACCTCCCAGCAACACAGCCCCGTGGGGAGTGGCCCCAACTCACCCGGAGGCCACAGCCTCGCGGACAGGTGGAGACCACACGGGGCCTCTAGTCCCAGCTTAGCCCCGAACCTGCCCTCGGCCCCTCCCCGCAGAGCTGAGGAGGCCCCGAGAGACGAGGCCCCAAGGTAGGAGCCTGGGCAGGGTGACAGAGCTCAGGACTGAGAGGGCTGCGGAGGGTGTGCCTGGCACCAGGCTCTGAGGATTCTGGAAGGCACAGTGCCCAGGGGCTGCCACGC